>NC_142518.1:32589166-33844583 GCF_057876585.1 Rhinolophus sinicus | reverse complement strand
GGGCTGTGCCCCCTGCACCTAAGATTGAAAATGATGACTGGACTTGGAGCTGAGCTGTGCCCTCCACAACTAGATTTAAGGACAATGACTTGGAGCTGATGGACCGGGGAGAAATACACTGTTCCCCAATATTCCCCAATAAAATTTTTTAAAAAAGAATAGTTTCCCAGTATATTACAAAAAATAATAACAACAAATAAAGAATTCTCAAGGCAGCCAGGGAAAAGAAGAGGGTAACTTACAGAGGAAAGCCCATTAGATTATCATCAGATTTTTCAGTAGAAACTCTACAAGCCAGGAGGGAGTAGAATCAAATATTCAAACTATTGAAAGAGAAAAATTACCAGCCAAGAATAATATATGCCACAAAGTTATCCTTTAGATATGAAGGAGGAATAAAGACCTTTCCAGATACACAGAAACTGAGAGAATTTTCCACCAGAAGGCCTGCATGACAGGAAATACTGAAGGAGGCTATTCAACCTGAAACAAAAAGACAACAAGATACAAAACTATGAGCAAAATTACTAACAGACAGATAGAAGCAGGAAATGGCAACCCCCACACAGAAAATGGCATTATACATTTAAACATAACATAAAAAGTAAAGAAGATAAAAAGATAAAAAAAGAAAAAGAGAAGAAGGCAATTTGTACTGCAACTCAGAAATGAACTAACAGCATAAATAGGGATAATTTGTGACAACAAAAACATAAAAGGGGAGGGAGTAAAGGTCTGAATTTGCAAAGAGGAATGGAGATAAGTTGCATGCTGAAGAACAAAGACTACTGTATATACGAGGTATGATAAAAAGTACAGTGAATTTTTAAATTAAGAAATCATTATAGTAAAAGACACATTGCCAATAAGCCGCCTTGCTTTTAACACATTTGTCCCATTGTTCTTGCCACTTTCTGAAGCAGTTCTGGAAGTCCTCTTTCATGAGTGTCTTTAGTTGCGCTGTTGTGGCTGCCTCAATGTCCTGAATCAATTCAAAATGTTTACCTTTCGTTGTCATTTTTACTTCGGGGAAGAGCCAGAAGTCTCACAGTGTCAGATCTGGTGAATAAGGTGGATGAGGACACATGATAATGTTTTTATTTGACAGAAATTGCCATACCAGAAGCAATGTGTGACACAGAGCATTGCCATGACGGAGGATGAAACCATTTGCCCATTTCTCAGGCTGTTTCCTACACACATTGTTTCTTAAACACTCGTAAAGACATGCACAAAAGCGAACTTCCAGAACTGCTTCAGAAAGTGGCAAGAATGATGGGATAAGTGTGTTTGAACCAAGAGGGAGTGTTTCGAGGGGGGTTAATGGCAATGTATCTTTTAGTATTTTTTTTTTATTTAAACAGTCACCATATTTTGTGATCACACCTCATATGAAACTTTCTTTTACATAAGCTAAATGGTAACCACTCAAAAACAAAATCCAGAACTGAGACACATAACATAAAAAAAGAGAAAACAGAGGGAAAAACATCATAGAATACCACCAAACTAAAATAACAGAGAGAAACACAGCGGCAAAGAAACAATGGAGACACCAAGCTACCAGAAAACAAGATAGAATGGTGATAGGAAATATCAGTAATCACCCTAAATGTAAATGGACTGAACTCACCAATAAAAAGACACAGAGTAGCAGATTGCATCAAAAAACAAAACCCAACCATATTCTGCCTCCAAGAGATACTTCTCAGCTACAAGGACAAATATAGACTCAAAGTAAAAGGGTGGAAATCGATCCTCCAAACAAATGCTATGCAGAGAAGTGGGTGTAACCATACTTAGATCAAATGAAACAGACTTCAGGATAAAAAAGGTAACAAGAAAGAAAGATGGACATTTCATAATTATAAAGGGGACAATACAACAAGAAGATGTAACACTTACCAATATATAAGCCCCCAATCAGGGAGCACCTAAATATATAAAGCAACTACTAACAGAACTAAAGGGAGAAACTAACAAAAACACAATTATAGTAGGGGACCAAAATACACCATTGACAGCTATGGATAGATCATCCAAACAGCAAATCAGTAAGGAAATACCAGCCTTAAATGACATATTAGACCAAATGGACATAATTGACATTTACAGAGCATTTCATCCTAGACGACCAGACTACGTTCTTTTCTAATGCACATGAAACATTGTTGAAGATAGACCATATGTCGGGACATAAAATTAGCCTCAGAAAATTTAAGAAGATTGAAATCATACCAAACATATTCTCCAAACACAAAGCTTTCAAATTGAAGATCAACTGAAAAAAGAAAGTGGGAAAAACCACAGATAACGTGGAGACTAAACACCATGCTATTAAAGAATGACTGGGTCAAAGAAGAGATAAAAGGAGACATCAAAAGATGCATAGAAACAAATGAGAATGAAAATACATTTTGTCAAAATTATTGGAATGTGACGAAAGCAGTTTTAAGAGGGAAATTTATCTCATTACAGGCCTATCTCAAGAAACAACAACAACAAAAAAATCCAAATAAACAATCTAACATTACATCTTAAAGAATTAGAAACAGAAGAACACATGAAACTCAAAGTCAGCAGAAGGAAGTAAGTAATAAAAATGTGAGCAAATTAAACGAAGCAGAAAAAAAACAATACTAGAAAAACATTAATGCAACAAAGAGCTGGTTCTTTGAAAAGGTTAATAAAATTGAAAAACCTTTGACTAGACTCACTAAGGAAAAAAGAAAAGATACAAATAAGCAAAATCAGAAATGAAAGAGGAGAAGTTACCATGGATACCAGAGAAATACAAAGGATCATATGAGAATAATATGAAGCACTATATGCCACCAAATTCAATAGCCTAGAAGAACTGGACAATTTCTTAAAAATACATAACCTTCCTAGACTGAATCATGAAGAGCTGGAAATCTAAACAGACTGATCAACAGTAAGGAAATTGAAACAATCATCCAAAACCTTCCCAAAAGCAAAAGTCCAGGACCAGATTGCCTCACTAATGAATTCTACCAAGCATTCAAAGATGATTTAATACCTGTCCTCCTCAAACTCTTCCAAAAAATTCCAAAGAAGAGGTGAAACCTCCTAACTCATGTTATGGGGCCAATATTACCCTGATAGCAAAACCTGGTAAAAAAAAAATAGCACAAAAAAGAAAACTACAGACCAGTATCTCTAATGAATACAGATGCAGAAATCCTAAGCAAAATACTAGCAAATCGAATACAAAAATACATTAAAAAGATTATGCATCACGACCAGGTGGGGTTCATCCCAGGGGCACAAGGATGGTTCAACATACATAACTCAATCAATGTGATACACCACATAAACAAAATAGAGGATGAAAACATATGACTATATCAATAGATACAGAAAAGGCATTTGACAAGATACAACATCCATTTATGATTAAAACACTTAATAAAATTGGTATAGAAAGGATATACTGCAACATAACAAAGGCCATACATGACAAACCCTAAACTAATATCCTGCTTAATGATGAAAAACTGAAAGCTTTTCCTCTAAAATCACAAACAACACAGGGAGACCCCTTGTCACCACTATTATTCAACATAGTATTGAAAGTCCTAGCCAGAACAGTCAGGCAAGAAAAACAAATAAAAGGCATCTAAATTGGGAATGAAAAGGTTAAATTGTCACTTGTTGCAGATGACATGATTATTTATATAGAAAACCCTAAAAACACCACCAAAAATAATATTAGAAACAATAAACGAATACAGTATAGTTGCAGGATACAAAATCAACGTACAAAAATCCATTGCATTCCTATATACTAACAATGAAATTTCAGAAAAAGAAATGGAAAAAAAAATCCTTTTGCAATTGCAACAAAAATAATAAAATACCTAGGAATAAAGGATATGAAGGACCTATACACTGAAAGCTTTAAAACATTATTTAAAAAAATTGAAGACACAAAGAAATGGAAAGATATTCTGTGTTCATGGATTGGAAGAATCAACAGAGTTAAAATGGCCACATTACCCAAAGCAATATACACATTTAATGCAATCCCTATAAATAGACAGTGGCTTTTTTTTCAAGAAATAGAAAAAGAAAGCACCAGATTTGTATGGAATCACAAAAGATCCTGAATAGCAAAAGCAATCCTAAGAAAAAGAACAAGGCTGGAGATATCACACTCCCAGACTTCAGTTTGTACTACAAAGTGACAATAATCAAAACAGCATGGTATTGGCCGAAAAATAGACACACAGACCAATGGAATAGAATTGAGAGCCCAGAAATAAACCCACATATATATGGTCAGATAATTTCGACAAAGGAGCCAAAAACATACAATGGAGAAAAGAAAACCTCTTTAATATCCTTTATTTTGTTTATATGATGTATCACATTGATGGATTTGCGAATGTTGAACCATCCTTGTGCCCCGGGGATGAACCCCACTTGGTCGTGTAATACAGAATTGTACACCTGAAATCTATGTAATTTTACTAACAATTGTCACCCCAGTAAATTTAATAAAAAAAAAAAAAGAAAACCTCTTTAATAAATGATGCTGGGAAAATTGGAAACCCACATGAAAAGCAATAAAACTAGACTACTGTCTGTCATCATATACCAAAATTAACTCAAAATGGGTCAAAAACCTAAACATAAGACCTAACATAATAAATTACATTGAAGAAAGCATAAGTACTAAAGTTATGGACCTTGGGGTCAGTGAGGATTTCATGAATTTTACCTCAAAGGCAAGGGAAGTAAAAGCAAAAATAAATGAATGGGACTATGTCAAACTAAAAAGCTTCTGCACAGCAAAAGAAGCCATCACCAAAACAAAGAGGCAACCAACCGAATGGGAGAAGGTATTTGCAAACAACGCCACCGATAAGAGGCTAATATCTAAAATATATAAAGAACTCATACAACTCAACAACAACAAAAACCACAAACAATCCCATTAAAAATGGGCAGAGGACCTGAACAGACACTTCTCCCAAGAAGACATACAAACGGCCAACAGATATATGAAAAAATGGTCAACTTCATTAGCTATTAGGGAAATACAAATGAAAACCATAATGAGATAACACCTCACACCTATTAGAATGGCTATGATCAACAAGACAAGTAATAACAAGTATTGGAGATGCTGTAGAGAAAAATCAACGCTTATACACTGCTGGTGGGACTGTAAATTGGATAGCCACTATTGAAAACAGTATGGAGGTTCTTCAATAAATTAAGAATAGAATTACCATATGACCCAGCAATCCCTCTTTTGAGTATCTACCCAAAATATCTGAAAACATTTATCCATAAAGATATATGTACCACCATGTTCATTGCAGCATTGTTCACGGTGGCCAAGACATGGAAACAACCAAAGTGTCCTTCAATAAATGATTGGATAAAGAAGATGTGGTATATACCGGGGGGTGCCAAAGAAATGTATACAATTGGACACTTTGGTCAAGCAGTCACTCTCTGTAATCAGAAGTGTCTGGACGCTGATGGTAACCGCTTTGAGCACCTCTTGTAATTACAGAAGTCAAACGTGACTTGTGTTCATCTTTTGTTATCAGTATATATTGAGTATTACAATATTAATAGTTTTTTCCTGTCTTAAAATGTTTATATATATATATATATATATATATATATATATATATATATATATATATATATATATGTTTGGCACCCTCTGTATACACAGTGGAATAGTACTTGGCCTTAAGAAAAGACTTTAATTAAAAAATAAATAAAAATAAATAATAAAAAGGGAAACACTGCCATTTGTGACAACATGGATGGATCTTGATATTATTATGCTAAGGAAAATAAGTCAGACAGAAAAAGTCAAGAACCATATGACTTCACTCATATGTAAGATATAAGACTGAAAGCAACAAAGAAACAAGACAAATGAAGGAATAAAAACTTATAGACACAGACAACACTTAAGTGGTTACCAGAGTGGGTGCGGTAGAAGAAGGTAACGGATCAAATATATGGTGCTGGAAGGAGAACTGACTCTGGGTGGTGAACGCAGAATGCAATATATAGATGATGTATTATGGAAATGAACACTTGAAACCTATATAATTTTAGTAATCGATGTCACCCCAATAAATTTAATAAATAAATAGAATATTTAAGAAGTAATTCAATAGAGGGAAGAAGTATAACCAAGTTAAGTCTGTGGTTTTTGGAGTCAGATGGCCTAGGTTCAAATATCACCTCTGCCACTTACTAGCTGTGATGTACAGTAAATTACTTTGTCTTTGTTGCTGGTTAGATTCCCCAGGAAGCAGACTCTGAAACAAAAATTAGCATACAGGATACGTACTAGGGAGATCCCTTGATATCAATACCTGTGAGAAAGGAAAGACGCAAGGGTGAGCAGAGGGAGAGGTTGGGCTGTGATGCAGTTCCAGTGAAGGCCTCAGCTGTCCCCCACAGGGTGCTCTGGAGCTTTTAAGAGTTGTTCCAAGTGAGACAAGGGGGTCAGGTCTTTGTGGCCCCATGATGATCAGTCACTGGATGCAGCTGCTGCTGGAAGGAGGCATGACCTTAAGCAACGCAATTTTCTTAAGCACTGGCAATCTCCAAACAGGGCTGACATTAAAAGGCAATCTTCTGGCAGCACTTCCAACAGCTGAAAATAAGCCTTTCATTCTTGAAGGGGGTTTGAGGAATGCATCACAATGTCCACCACAGTCTCCCTACCTCTATATTCTCTTCTGCAAAATAGAGATAATAATTGTGACAACCTCATAGAGCTGTGCTGAGGATTAATGCCCTTAGAAGAGTGCTTGGCACCCAACAAATGTTAACTGTTGTAATTTAATGCAGTAAAACTCTTAACACTAGTAGAGGTAAGTGCTGAATGAATGGTAGTTTCAGAGCCATAGTCAGACTTACAGATTTGTTACATGTCACTGATGGAAAAGAACTTAGAAATCATTGGACCATGCCCTTTAAGCTATGAGGAAGTCAGAGCTCAGTGAGAGAAAGTGATTTGCCAAGTTCATTGGTGGAATAATCAGGTAGGGAACTGGGCGCCTGTGTCAGCTTGTAAAGAGTTAGTGAGCCATTGAAGGAGCTACACGTGGTTGGGCTCTTATAGTCTCTCACTTCATGTAAGTGAAACATACATGTCCCATTGATGTCAGTCCCTTTACATATAAGCTGTTGGTACAGGAGTAGACTTACACTTTTATTCCAGTTTGTCTATGACAAGGATCATGCAAGAACTGGAGGAACCTGTGAACATTATTTCAAAATTGACACCATACTCCTGATGTTTAGAATCTGAGGAAACCGACCAGCTTTGTGGGAAGGTTCTTCTCTGGTTCTCTGAGACTGACCACTTTACCTCTCTGCTTTTGTTTCAAGAGTTCTACGCCAGCCAGTGGGCAGGATTTATTTTGCAGGCACTGAGACTGCGACACATTGGAGTGGCTACATGGAGGGGGCTGTGGAAGCTGGAGAGAGAGCAGCCCGAGAGGTAGGGTGTGGGGTCATGGACTGTGGGGAAGGTGACAATTCATGGGCCTGACACAGGTCAAAGATGTCTGATATCCTGGAGGCCAACTCACCAATAACTTCCATCTGAAGACCCATGAAACACAATTTTAATAATAGTCTTAGGTAAAGCGAGCACCTTAACCCAAAAATAACAATGAAAATATCTATCATGTCACCCAAGGTAAAGAGCTCATGGGGCTAAAAGATCACTATGGCTATACTTGAAAGATAACCTAGGTCTAACATTATAGAACCAAACATGTTGCTATTGGGACTCAGAATTCATTTATGTATTTCCCGACAATTCCTGTGATATCATCCCATTAAGCCATGTTCAAACTATTATAATTTATGGTGAGCCTAATGATCAGAGCCTCTTATGACATCAATAAAAGACTTTTTGGAGTCTTTTAATGGTTCAGTGGACTGTGTTAGCTTTTACCGTGGCATTTTTGATGGATGTCCCGAGACTCAGTTAGTCCTTTATTTAAAGAGCAGATTAAGAGAAAGATGGTGCCACTTTCTCTTAAGAGTATTCATCAGGATACTCTTTCTTTTCAGATTCTGTATGCTATGAGGAAGATCCCAGAGGATGAAATCTGGCAGTCTGAACCAGAGTTTGTAGTAGGTTATATTTTATTTCATTAATTTAAATCTCTTTCCTCTAAAAGCAATTATTTGCAAAAATAACACACTTGTATATATTCACATACCTTTCCCTAAGTGATTCAACCCATGAATGTTTAAAGAGTTAGGGCAGAGGTGAGAGATTTAGAAGTATTTTCATAAAATTGTAGCTGTCACATTCATTACAGATTGTTAAGATACACACACACACACACACACACACACACACACACGGTGCCAAAAAAGTATACATATTTTAAGAAAAGAAAACTGTATTAAAATCTTAATACTCAATATATACTGATAACAAAAGATGAATGCAAGTCACGTTTGACTTCTGCAATTATAAGAGGTGCTTCAAAGTGGTTACCATTAGCGTCCAGACACTTCTGATTATGGTGAACTACTGTTTGAGTGACGTTGACCAAAGTGTCCACTCATATACATTTTTTGGCACCCCCGGTATATGTATATATATATATATATATATATATATATATATATATATATATATATGCCTCTAGACATATTAAGCTCTAGACATATTAAGAACTCAACACATGCCTGTTTAATAAATGTGTAACCTGGTGATTCTCAGCAGGAGGTAGGAAATTAAAGGAAGATATGTCAGTATAACCCTGTCCAGCGGCAAAGGGATGAAATGAAATGGAGCAGATTTAGATTAAAAATGCATTTTTGATTTATTACAAAAATAATAGTGCATATAACAACAGGAAGTCTTCCTGAATAGACAGAAGGACACATACAGGATAGAGTGAAATGCATCGTATAGGACAAGGGTCAAAAAAGGTCAAAGTTATTCCTCTATCAAGTATGAAGTCAAAAAGGATAGCCCTGCCAATCCAAGTCATTCTCTTAGTGCTTCTGTCAGAGATGGAATTGAGGACTGAGTTGGCCATAGATTCATTCAACTCAACAGCTATTTATTGTGTACCTACTCTGCACGAGTTGCTGTGATAAGGGTAATAGCAGTGCTTTCACAGAGCTCAACATGCAGTTGGGAAAACAGATGATAACCAAACTGTGCAAGTGTGATGAAGAAGACATGCTGAGAATGTAAAAAGAGGGATCATCTTAGCCTGGAGGCACAGGAAATGCTCCCTGAGGAGGTGATATATAAACTGAGACTGGAAGGATGAGTCAGAATTAGTTAAGGAAAGGGCTCAGGCGGGTATGGGGATGAGTGTTATGACTAGAGGGAATGCTATGTTTAATGGCCCAGAGTTTGGCAAGAGGGGATCATGTTCAGAGAACTGGAGGAAATACAGACTTATTGGAGTGAAGTACACAAGCCTTATACTGACACCAAATGTTCTCTGAACCCAGGATGTCCCTGCGCAGCCCATTACCACGACTTTCTTGGAGAGACATTTGCCCTCTGTGCCAGGCCTGCTGAGGCTGATTGGATTGACTACCATCTTTTCAGCAACTGCTCTTGGCTTCCTGGCTCACAAAAGGGGGCTACTTGTCCGGGTCTAAAGAGAAGGCATCTGTAACCACACCCTCTTCCTCTTATCTTATAATCTTCCAAGTTCTCTGCATTTGTCCTTAGAATCCTGTATTGTTATAGCTGGAAGACCTTAGAGACCATCTAGTCCTTATCTTCTGTTTTACGGTTGAGCCAACTAAAGCTGAGAGAGGTAGAACTTAATTGTTCAAGGTCCACAATAAGCCACCGATATTTTGGAGACTAGAACACAGGTCCATTGCTTTTCCCAACTCCTGGGATATATGCCCCAATAATCCACCTCTCCTCTCTGCCATGGTTGCTGATGGTGTCTCTTTGTATGAGTTTATTCTGTACTAAGTTGTTAAGTACTACAACTATAGTACTTCTGCTGTTGTTATGCAATAAAGTTGATTCACCAGATGTCTGTTGTTTTTTTTTGGGGGGGTAATGACTTTCAAGGTTTTGACAGATCAATTCAAGATCCAGCATTAGAGTATATATATATAATTGTGGCTTTAAAGCATTTAGTCAAAATTTCCTTGAAACACAGGTGATGCATGCATTTTGATTGTGCTGTCCATCCTGGGTGTTGTGTGTGTGAACACTTGGTAAACGATGTATAATGATATGATAAGGAGGCTAAAAGACAGCTCCTTGCTTTAACCCCCTGAAAAATACTGTCAAAATAATTGACATATTAATAAACAAGATTCTTTAACTATTAAGATAATTACAATATTTCATCTGACCTTTCATATTCCTTACTAGTGCAAAGCTTTTTATTAGGTACACTAATTACTTTAAAACTACAGTTTCACAGTCCATTAAATTCTATTTGAACTACTCTTCAAATAGTATCATCATTTCAAAGGACTCATACCTCTCAACCCCTAAGGTCAGTTTTTTATCAGGATATATTTTAAATCCATAAATAACCATTCTTACACGCTCCCTTAGAAAATGAAGCTTATTCTTAGCATAAATGTAATTTAAGAAATCCCCTAGGATTAATCAATAACAGTATAGAATTTCTGATTTTACTGTGACATTTACATTTATGAATTTATAGGAACTTTGGACACCAAATGAGGGAATTAGAGAACCCACTAAGACTTTCTTTGTAAATTTTGTGCTTTGAATCTGTCTAAAAATGTAATGTACTTGACATAACAATGTCTTCTTGAGCATGTTCCCTCCAAAGAGATACCTTCCTCTAGTAGAGACATCCATTAAATCAAAACCACAGTGAGATATAACTCATGCCTATTAGAATGGCTAGCATCCAAAAGACAAAAGAAGACACATGTTGGCAAAGATGTGGAGAAAAAGAAACTGTGCACTGTTGGTGGGATTGTAAATTGGTGCAGCCACTATGGAAAACAGTATGGAAGTCCCTCAAAAAACTAAAAATAGAACTACCATATGATCCAGCAATTCTACTTCTGGGTATTTATCCAAAGGAAACAAAACCCCTCTGTCTAAGAAATGATTTATACCCCTATGTTCATTACAGCATTATTTATAATATCCAAGATACGGAAGCAGCCATAGTATCCATCAACAAATCAATGGATAAAAGTTGTAATTTATTCTCTCTCTCTCTCTCTCTCTCTCTCTCTCTCTCTCTCTCTCTCTCTCTCTCGCTCTCTCTCTCTCTCTCTCTCTCGCTCTCTCTCTCTCTCACACACACACACACACACACACACACACACACACACACACACACACACACCAGAATATTCAACCATAAAAAGGGAGAAATTTGCCATTTGTGACAACATGGATGGAACTTGAGAGCATTATGCTAAGTGAAATAAGTCAGACAGAGAAAGACAAATATGGTATAATCTCACTTATATGTGTAATCTAAAAAAAAAAAAAAAAACTCTTGGAAAAAAATATCAGATTTGTAGTTATCAACATAGGGGAGGGGGAATTGGATGAAGATGGTCAAAAAGTACAAACTTCCAGTTATAAAATAAATAAGTACTAAGGATGTAATGTACAACATGATGATTATAGTTACTGCTGTATGGTACATATGAAAGTTGTTAAGGGAGTAAATTCTAAGAGTTCTCATCACAAGGAAAATTATATATATATATATATATATATATATATATATATATATATATATATATATATATATATATATTTTTTTTAATCTATATGAGATATTGAATGTTAACCAAACTTATTGTGGTAATCAATTCTCAATATGTGTAAGTCAAAACATTATGTAGTACAGCTTATACAATGTTGTATGTCAATTATATCTCAATACAACTAAAAAAAAAGATTTATTGAGTGAAAGAAAAGGTCAAATAAGGAATTACCTTCTCTGGGAATCATCTGGACCATTCATCCCCCAGTTGAGAGAGGTGGCCTTTTGTTTTCCCAGTGCTACATGCATAGATCTCATGTCCTGCACTTATACTTTATAATGCAATTGTGCCATCTTGTTAAGTCATATAATTTGACTGAGGTTCCAAGACACATTAGATATCAGTTACCAAGGTAATGCTGAGATAGACATAAATTGGAAACTTTAAAGGAAAAAAATATCAAAACCAGTTTCTTTTTTGTTGGAACTCCTCACCAGTTTTGAGAGTATAAAAAGAGTGTATTTCTAAACGGGGTAGATTTGTGAAAAAAATCTCTTTAGAGAGAGCTGCCATGCTTAGGGTCCAATCTACCCCAAAGGAGAAGGAGAGAGTGCTTGCTATCTTCTCATCTCAAGTCTAGTGAGAGGAGTTGCAAGGAGACCTATTTGAGAGCTTGACACACCCCTGAAGAGACTAAAGCCCTGGATCTTCTTTTTTTTTTAAGTAAAGTTTATTGGGATGACAATTATTAGTAAATTTCCATAGATTTCAGGTGTACAATTCTGTATTACATCATCTATAAATCCCATTGTGTGTTCACTACCCAGAGTCAGTTCTCCTTCCATCACCATATATTTGATCCCCCTTACCCTTGTCTCCCACCCCCCACCCCCCTTACCCTCTAGTAACTACTAAACTATTGTCTGTGTCTATGAGTTTTTGTTACTCATTTGTTTGTCTTGTTCTTCTGTTGTTTTTGGTTTATATACCACATATCAGTGAAATCATATGGTTCTCTGCTTTTTCTGTCTGACTTATTTCGCTTAGCATTATAATCTTAATATCCATCCATGTTGTCACAAATGGTCCTATTTCACCTTTTCTTACTGCCGAATAGTATTCCATTGTGCATATATACCACAACTTCTTTATCCATTCATCTATCGAAGGACATTTTGGTTGTTTCCATGTCTTGGCCACCGTAAATAAAGCTAGAATGAACATTGGAGCACACGTGTCTTTATGGATAAATGTTTTCAGATTTTTTGGGTAGATACCCAGGAGTGGAATTGCTGGGTCATACGGTAATTCTATTTGTAATTTTTTGAGGAACCTTCACACTGCCTTCCATAGCGTAAAGCCCTGGATCTTGCTTAAAATGCTTTTGACCAGAGTGAAGGAAAGCCACAGATACTTCAGGAAAACAGAAGCTGAATGGAGATCAAAATTGACTAACCAAAGGAGAGGTACTGCCTGTGTTGTGGTTATCAAAGTCAGAAAAAGCTATCTCAAAAGTCTCTGAAACACACACACACACACACACTCACACACACACACACACACACACACACTCACACACAAAGAAAAACCGACAAGAGGTCCTATAAGAGTTAATTCTCATAAAAACCAGACCCCGAACATATGAAACTTTTACAAGACTACCAGTCAACTAGGAATGTTCAGTAAGCCCCTTTCCCCCCTCTGTTTCCATGCCCAACCCAGAATCAACAGTTGACAAGCTAAGCAAGGAATAGAGAAGGAGAGGGAAATTTGACTACAGGCTCCTTCAAGATGGCACACCAGCCACTGAAGCTGGTCCTAAGTGGAAGAGGGGAGAAAAATTGAACTCAAAATCAAGTTCAGAGATTTGATCGTTCCACAATTTTCAAAATTCAATTTATTGAATTGAAACTTTGGTTTGTGACTTAAAGAAACTTTAGAATTTCTTCTAATTTAAGAGTGATTGGTAGAGTCATCAACCTGCCAGGATTTTCAAACAGAAAAAGGGGAGAAGCTTCCCTCACTGAGCAGGCTTAAATGAACATTGGAAGATAAAGTTGTGATTTCTTTACATTCTATTCAATGCATTGATGTTCTCATTTATTTTTTAGAGCAGAGACTGTTTTCTATTCATCTTTTCATCTTTTGTATCTCCTATGGTGCTTAAGTCATCATAGTGTCTCAAAAATATAAATGAATTAATTCCTGTAATTTTCATTGTAATTCTGGGTTTGACAATCCTGTCATACCCACTATTTGTAAAGTGAGTGCTTCTGTGCCATCTTTTGCAGAGAGATAATTTTCACACTCATTTTGAAAGTATCAATTGTCTTGACTATATTTTAGTTGAGGTAGCACTAATGACTGGTTGGATTCAGTTTCCTTCTTGGGTAGACTGATGAGTCTAAAGCAATGATTCTTAACTGATAGTGCACTCCAGAATTACTGGGGTGCTTTGGAAAGACCCACATGCTTAAGCTTGGAGAGATTAATTTAGCAAGTTGGGCAAGTGTCTTTATAGGCCTTCTCTATGAAGGTCTCAGCCAAAGGCTAAGAATCACTAGTTCAAATGTATAGTAGGGCTTGGACATCTGGAGTTGAGCCTTATTCACGGGACTGCTGCTCCGTCTCCATTCTTTTGCAGTTACCCAGCTATATTGGGGTGAGAAAAAGATGCTTATAAAAAACTGGAATAAAAGAAAACAGTGTTGCTCTCTGAAACTTAAGCATTAATTCAACAAATTAAAAAGTAAGACATATTTCCTGGATCATAGGAACTAATTGGCTGGAGGAAGACTATCTTGATTGGAAGGCATGGCTGTCTTAGGCTGGGTCCTCCCCAAACTCAGAGCTTGAAACAAGGCCTCTTATGTATATAGTTCACTTTGGGAAATGAGCTCAGAAAGAAGAAATGGAACTGGAATGAGTGAATCAAGGAAGGATGGAAAGACAATCCAAGGGTGTGTTAACGAATTGGTCACTGCTGTGGGCTACTGGGGCTCAGTCCTTCCAGGGGCCCTCTGAAGAGATGTGCATAATGCATCTCAGAATATATCACCTGAGGTAACTAAAGAAGGTAGTATTTATCTTCCATTAGTCAAAGTATTCCTTGGAATGTCAACTCCTTTACACTTCCAGGTTTGCCCATGTATCAGAATGGCCACTAAGGAAGGTGATGTCAGTAAGTTGCACATCTGGTTGCTGGTTACTACAGCAATGGCTGGAGTGAAAAGATAGGCTGAGAGGATGTGGTCATGCCCAAGAGGTGTCCTAGATATAGGGGCCAATATACAACTTAAAAGAGAAGGGGTTGTTTTGTACGATAAGGGGTTGTTTTGTTTGCTTGCTTGTTTTTGTTCAAGAGAGAAATTCTGAATCTTGGGGGGAGGGATCTGTTCATGTGACACCCTTGTGGATATTTTAGTTATCAAAGTACATCCCAATTTGAGATCTTCAAGGCTGTACAGCTGAGGTAATTGCCATCTATTGGCAAGGTCTCATGCAAGAAGGGTATTTATGAAATATTGAGTGCTTGCTATGTCTGTGGTCTCCTTTGTAAAAAAGTGATTAGAAGTGGATCCTTGCAGATAGATCATCTGCTTTTCTGATATGTTACCCTGGTTACAATTGATTGGACTAGGGTTGATTTCTGAGTCAAGGACAGCCTTCTATTAGTGGTCAGTAGTCAAAGATTTCACCTGGCCCAAAACATCTCTGTGGCAGTAGTGAAGACAAAGTGGATACAAAGAGAGGGCAGACTAAGTCACTGGAATGGGATAATGATGCTCAATTTTGTGGGTGTGACAGTAGAGGGCAGCTGTGTCACTTGACCTACAGAGGCATCTCAACAGCAGTGACCAACATTCCAGGACATCATGAGACTTGACTGAACCACAGTAGGCTAATCTCCCCTACTTCCTCACTGCTCCTAGTGTTTCTATGGGAACTGAGTTTAGTTAACTGATAGAGAAGTCTTTCCTCTGCTAACAGTCACCTCCCTCTTATCTGCTTCCTTTCAAACTTCAACTCTGCTTATCTCCAATTATCAAGACTTCTGTCACTGCACACCCTACAGGATCTTGTTTCTTGGACAATCTGTTAGGATCCTTTTACTTCCTTCTTAGCCTTGGCTCAAAACTAAGAAGGACAAGTCCTCATTTCAACAGTAGAGTAAGCCTTATAATGAAGTAGAATAGTCCAGAATACTCTGGATTCTTGGGGACTGTGTAGACAACTTGGGGTAATATTGTCATGGGTTTGCTTTTCTGGTTTGTTTATTTCCTCTAAGTTTGATTTTTAAGTGCTGAAGACTCATCTAAGTTGAAAATTCTCCTGGAGAGTGATCTTACTGACATTTTAGCCTGTGGATGCTAGAAGCCATGCTCCTGTATCGGAAATAACTGATCTAATTAAACCCTTAACTTATCTTGGGCTGCTACTTTTTGGTGTGATTGCTCTTGTCATTACTGCTGAGACTATGCAATGAGTCAGTGAAAAGTAATATACCACTTTAGCAGAATGGCATTTCAAACTCTGGCCTCCATCCATGATCTATTTGACCTCTTGTTTCACCTTTCTTTACATCTCTAACCATCAACAATTTCTTCCCTAACTATTCTGGTTCAGTTTATTCTCCTTGAAAATCCATTTCCTGCAAGGCAAAATGTTGAGTGGCTCTGAGCTTTTGCTCTTGAGTTTGACATATCTGTCTTACTTCTAGGCTATTTCATTATATTCTATTTTTACTTTTCCTAACCTGCTGTAAAAATCTTTTTAATACCAGAATCTTCCCTAGGTTACAGAAAATCAAGGAGAAAGTTCTGGAGTTATGTGGAAACAGTGGGAAGACCACCAGCTGTTTCAGGAAATAGAGCTGGCATGGACTACAAGCCCTTCATCCCCATGACCCGTCTCCCCATCTCTCTTTTCTGACCTCATGTTGTCCTCTACCTACTCTTCTCCTCTTCTGCTGCTCTACCTCCAGTGCTACCAAATGCATGGGCCCTAGTCCACTGGTCAAAGCTGGGTTTGAATAAATATAATACCTTTTGGAGCCCAAGATTGACTGGTGATATTGGCCCCTTGGACAATGCATCTCTATGTTGTGGAAGCACTGCAAGGACAGGATTGTCTTCAAAATAATATTTTCTAAATGTTACTTGAAATGTTAAAACCAGGAAATAAATTATGTGTCCTTAAGTAATATAAGAGTGTCCCTGCCAATTCCATGCATCCTTCAGCCCCCTTTATTTTAGGTGCCCAGTGCCACAGACACTACTTAAGCAAAGGACAATGTAGGCAATGAAACCTGCCATAGAGAGGAGCAGTATAGGAAGAGCGTTAACAGAGAGGGCTCTAAGTTTTACAGGCCATTCCCACTGCCAGTGGTTGGTCATTTCTTTTTGAAATACAAGTGAGGACAGGATGTTGAGTGTTAGACTTACTCAATCTCCATCCTTCTACCTCTTTGATAATGTATTGAGTTTGTTCAGCTATTTATCTACTTCTATGCTTCAGAATAGGTAGGCTGGCCACACCCTCAGTCCCAAGAGACAGGTACTGGATAGTCTAAGCCAGTCATGGTGGGCCTGTTTCCTTTGTCAATGATTGACTTAAGCCTGGGTATGTTATGCATTCTGGCTAATAGCACAAAAGGAGAAGTCTTCTTGGTGTGCGGGAGGGAGCTTCTGGGAAAGGGTCCCTCATTCTTAAAAACAGGCCTATGAAATAAAGAGTTCTATCCCATGCTTCCTCTGGACATTACAAATGCCTGGATATGACACTGGTAATCACTGCAGCCATCTAACTTTCAGGCTAAGGATGAGGTCCATACACAGAATAGGTCAGGGCCAAAAAAGTCACAGAAAGCAAATTGCAGCCCTGATGCACCCTGCTTACAGCATACCCTGTCTTGGGATGGCTGGTCATATGAGAAATTCAACAAGTTTAAATATGAGTTTTCTGGTACTTACAGTCCAAAGTATCCAAAAAAACCCACCTGACTTGACAACATTTAAGACCTCTTTACAAGACTGTCTTTGGCTAGTATCATGTTTATTATTAATTATAATGATAGCTACCTTTTATTAAACATGTATTATTTACATGACACTGTACATCATCTCATTTTATCCTGAAATCACTCCCATTATTTCCATTTTACAGATGAGAAATCTGAATCTCAGAGAAGCTATGAGATAAAGGTCTCAAAACTAGTGAGAGGTGTACATGGACTTCAAACCCACCTGGGAGTTGTTCTAAACCTGTGAGTGTTCTCTGCACTGTCTCTATTCCATGGGCCACTTATTCAGAATACCAAGAACCTGACTTTTCTGAATTCTGGTATTACCAAAGCTACAGGTAACCCCCGTATAACACAGTTGTCAGGTTCCTAAAAAAACGTGTTATGCAAATCTGTGTTATACGAAACAAAGAACTAGTACCAAAAATATGGGGTTAGGTTAAATAAAAACATAATATTTTTTATAACTAAGAGAAACATGTTTATTAAAGCAATTTCACCCAAAGTATGACATATTAATATGTATTAAATAATGTTTTCTTCGTCATCACTACTAAGCACCATTAACCGAGAGTGTCTTCTTTTTGGCAAGATATCTTCATCCTCTGAACTTTCTTCAGCACTATCTTGACTTCTATTCTGTACTTTTTGCAAAAAAATCTGTCATTTTAGATTGCTTGCTTTTAGCTGAGAGATCTTTATAGATTTCATTATACGGTGCTAAGTACTTGTGAAGTTCTCTCTTAACCTTTGTGCTTCTTTCAGTGGAAGGATCTTCATTTAGGAAATTCTGCAGTCAAATCTGATATGGCATACACGTTTGAATGAAAACTTTCAAATGAGATATATTTTGCTCTTAAAAGCTCCTGTTACGCTCCATGTTCTTGGGGATTTCTCTAATTCTCAAACTGTGTTAGAGTGAAACTGTGTTCTAGGATGCCATGTTGTACAAGGGTTTTCCCCAATTCTCAAACCGTGTTAGAGCAAAACCGTGTTATAGAAGTGCCGTGTTATACGGGGGTTAGCTGTATCTTATTTTCAAAAGAGTTTTTCCTTACCCTCTTACCACTCAGTTTAACCACAGCATCTTGTTAATAATATTATTTTGTCTATTCCACTACATAGATTAAAGAACAATAGACAGCAAATAAATAAATACATAAATACATAAATACATAAATACTATCGGTGGAGAGAAATGTTATCAAGAAAATGTAACAAGATTTCTGGTAAGATGGTGGAGTACGTAAACACTGTGCTTGCCTCCTCTCAAGACTACATCAAAATCACAACTAAACTACAGAACAAGCACCATGGAGAATCACCTGAAGTCTAACTGAACAGAAATTCTACAACTAAGGACATATCGAAGAAGCTACCTCAAGACTAGTAGGGTGGGCAGAGATGTGAAACAAGCTGGTCCCATACCCACATGTGATGGTTAAAATTCGGGAGAGATATCTTGACTACAGAGGTCCTCCCTGGAAGAGTGAGGAGTCCAAGCCCCACACGAGGCTCCCCAGCCCAAGTTTCCAGTGCTGGGAAGCAAACTCCCCATAACTTGAAAACCAATGGAGATTGCAGTTGAGCAAGACAGAGCTGCTGGAGTCCCAGGCATTCCTCTTAAAGGTCACTCTACTAAGACTGGGAGACATAGCAACCATACCTAATACATAGAAACAAACACAAGGATGCAGTCAAAATAGGAAGACAAAGAAATATGTTTCAAACGAAAGAACAGAAAAAAGCTCCAGAAAAAGAACTAAACAAAATGGAGAAAAGCAATGTACCAGATGCAGAGTTCAAACCACTGGTTATAAAGATGATGAATAAACTAAGGGGAAGATTAGATGAACTCAGTGAGAACTGTAACAAAGAGATAGGAAACATAAAAACGAAGATAGAAAACATAAAAAAGAACCAGTCAAAAATAAAGAATACAATAACTGAAATAAAGAATACATTATAGGGGATCAACCATAGATTAGATGGAGCAGAAGATCAAATCTGCATTTTAGAAGTTAGAGTAGTACAAACACCTAATCAAACAGCAAAACGAGAAAAGAATCCCAAAAAATGAAGACAGTTTAAGAGGACTCTGAGACAACATAAAGCGTACCAAACATTTGCACCATTGGGGTACCAGAAGTAGGAGAGAGAGAGAGAGAGAGAGAGAGAGAGAGAGAGAGAGAGAGAGAGAGAGAGAGAAAGGAATTGAAAACCTGTTTGAAGAAATAATGACAGAAAACTTCCTTAACCTGGTGTAAGAAATAGACACACAAATGCAAGGAGCACAGAGTGTCTCAAACAAGATGAACCAAAGAGACCCACACCAAGACACATTATAATTAAATTGCCAAAGGTTAAAGAGAAAGAAAGAATCTTAAAAGCAGCAAGAGAAAAGCATTTAGTGACCTACAGGAGAGCTCCCATAAAACTGTCAGCTGATTTCTCAACAGAAACCTTGCAAGCCAGAAGGGGTTGGCACGAAATATTCAAAGTGATGAAAAGCAAGGACCTATGACCAGGATTATTCTACCCAGCAAACCTATCATTTAGAATTGAAGGGCAGATAAAGATGTCAGACAAGAAAAAGGTAAGGAGTTCATCACCACCAAACCAGTATTACAGGAAATGTTAGAGGGACTTCTTTAAGGAGGAGGAGGAGGAAGAGAAGGAGAACAAAAATGAATCAATGAATAATAAAATGACGATAACTACATATCTATCAACAATTACTGTATATGTAATCTGATTAAATGCTCCAATGAAAATACATGGGGTGAAGTCATAAAAATGGAGGAATGAGGTGAGCCTCTTGAAATCTCCTGCGGAATTTACAACAAATTGAACAACTATAACTCCACAAAACACTCCCTGTGAAGCAGACAGGCAAGATTAAGAGGTACACTACAGAAATAACCTAAAGGCAGGCAAATTGTGTGAGCGGGGGACAAGGGAAGGGAGAAGTGCAGAGACGGGGCTGCACGGATGCAGGACGTGGACCTAGCTCAGTGCTCCTGCCTCACTATATCCCAGAACTATCACAGCTGCAGGAGAGGGAAGAATTTGGATTGCTAAGGCTCTGCTTATGGCCCAAAGGGCTGAGGGGACATCATATAACACAGCTGAACTCAATGCTCACAGCAGAGACCTCCGAGCAAAGACTCAGGGAAGAAGGCTGAAAACGGTGGTTTAAGCCCTCAGTGCAGCAGAGAACAGAAGCCTTAGGCACTGAACCTAGCCGCATCCTCCCTACCCACCCAGAGCTCACCCCGCCCCCACCTACCCAGTGCTAGATGGGAACAGTAACAGTGTCAGATCAAAACAACAGAATATTCGCAGTTCTGAGAACTGTGGTCCACAGACACAGATTCACAGCCCAAATAGTTCCCGCAAAGAGGAGGGAGCTGTGGAAGCAGGACCGGCTGTGGTGCTGGTCTCCATCATTTCTCTGGGCCACCGCTCACAACCCACCCCACCGCTGTCCCCGCCTATCTGGACGGATCCCTGCAGGAGTAAACAGAACTGCTGAAACACACGGGCTCTAAATCTGGTGCAGGAAGAGCTTTGGAATTTCAAAAGTTCTCCACATCCCCACACGGACGCGGTACCCTATGACCCAGGTAAACTGTTAACAGAGGAGAAGCCCGCCTTCCAGAGAATCCCCCCATTGTGTGAGAAGCTGCAATAGTGCAAAGAAGACATAACACTACAGTGTGAGAGAGAAAAAAAGGCTGCAGTTGGAGAGAAAATAAAACATTCTACCAACACGTACTAGAAAACAAAAGAAAGACCGCTTCCTATCAACCTATTGCAGAACAAAATTCCTGTGGGTGTCTATGAAGAGAAATAATAAATTATTAATTACCATGAATAACCAAGGAAACAAGATAGCTCAGAAAGAAAGTGAAAAGCTTTCAGAAAATGAACTTAAAGATATGGGAGTATGTGACTTAAATGACAGAGAATTCAAGACTGCAGTTCTGAAACACTCAACGAGATGCAAGAAAACACAGAAAGGCAGATTAATGAACTCAGAAACACAATAAAAAAACAACATGAATATTTTACCAAAGAGACTGAAATTTTAAAAAAGAACCAAATAGAATCTCTGGAGATTAAGAACTCAATAGAAGAAATTAAGAATGAAATAGCCAGTTTAGGTAGTACAGCTGACCAGATGGAGGAAAGAATCTGTGACATCGAAGATAGAAACCTGGAAATGACACAAATGGAAGAAGAGAGACTTGAGACTTAAAAGAAATAGAAAGAACTTTACAAGAACTTTCTGACTCGATTAGAAAAGAGCAATATAAGAATAATGGGTATACCAGAAGGAGAAGAAAGAGACGGAACAGAGAGTATATTCAAGCAAATAGTCGATGAGAACTTGCCAAACTTGTGGAAAGAACTGAATCCTCGAATCCAAGAAGCAAATAGAACACCTAATTACCTCAACCCCAACCGGCTTTCTCCAAGGGACATTGTATTGAAGTTGTCAAAAATTAACGACAAAGAATCCCTATGATTTCACTGACATGTGGTATATAAACCAAAAACAACAAAAGAACAAGACAAATGAGAAACAAAAACTCATAGACACAGACAATAGTTTAGTGGTTACCAGAGGTAAGAGGGGTGGGGGGTGGGAGATGAGGATAAGGGGGATCAAATATATGGTGATGGAAGGAGAACTGACTCTGGGTGGTGAACACACAATGGAATTTATAGATGATGTAATACAGAATTGTACACCTGAAATCTATGTAATTTTACCAACAATTGTCACCCCAATAAATAAAAAAAAAAAAAAAAAGAATCCTCAAGGCACCAAGGGAAAAGAAGACAGTAACCTACAAAGGAAAGCCCATTAGAATGTCATCAGATTTTTCAGCAGAAACTCTACAAGCCAGGAGGGAGAGGAACCAAATATTCAAACTATTGAAAGAGAGAAATTATGCGCCAAGAATAATGTACCCAGCAACGATATCCTTTAGATATGAAGGAAGAATAAAGACTTTTCCAGACACACAGAAGCTGAGGGATTTTTCTAATACACGACCTGCATTACAAGAATTACTAAAGGAGGCTATTCAACCACCATCAACAGGGACAGTTTATGGCAACCAAAACATAAACAGGGGGAAAGTAAAGGCCTGAACCGGAAAATGGGAATGGAGAAAGTAAGCAGGCTGAAGAAAAAGGAATACTCTAAATATCAAACTCTCTTTTACAAAAACTTAATGGTAACCACTCAAAAAAAAAAAAATAATCCAGAACTGAAGTACATACTGTAACAAAAGAAGAAACAGAGGGAAACATCACAGAATACCACCACACAGAAATAATAGACAACAAAAAGGCAAATAAACCATGGAGACACAATCTTACCAGGAAACTAAAGATAGAATGATACAAAATCTTCACATATCAATAATCACCCAAAACGTAAATGGACTGAACTCACCAATAAAAAGGCTGAGAGTAGCAGATTGGATCAAAAAACTAAACCCAACCAAAGGCTGTCTCCAAGAGACACATCTCAGCTACAAGGACAAGCATAGACTCAAAGTGAAAAGGTGGAAATTGACACTCCAAGCAAATGGTACCCAGAGAAAATCAGGTGTAGCCATAATGATGTCAGATGAAACAGACTTCAGGGTGAAAAAGATAACAAGAGACAAAGATGGACATTTCGAAATGGTAAAGGGGACTATACAACAAGAAGACATAACAGTCATCAATATTTATGCCCCCAGTCAGGGAGCACCGAAACATACCAAGCAACTACTAATAGAACTAAAGGGAGAAATTGACCAAAACACAATTATACTGGGGGATCTAAATACATCATTGACAGCTATGGAAAGATCATCCAAACAGAAAACAAATAATGAAATACCAGCCTTAAATGATACTTTAGATGAAATGGACATAACTGACATATATAGAGCACTTCATCCTAAAATATCAGCCTATACATTTTTTTTCTAGTGTACATGGAACATTCTCAAGGATAGACCATATATTGGGACATAAAATCAGTCTCAACAAAATTAAGAAGATTGAAATCATACCATGCATATTCTCTGATCACAAGGCTTTGAAATTGGATATCAACTGTAAAAAGAAAGCGGGAAAAAACACAAATACATGGAGATTAAATAACATACTTTTAAAGAAGGACTGGGTCAAAGAAGAAATTAGAGGAGAGATCAAAAGATACATAGAAACAAATGACAATGAAAATACATCCTACCACAATTTTTGGGATGCAGCGAAAGCAGTTTTAAGAGGGAAATTTATCTCATTACAGGCCTATCTCAAGAAACAAGAAAACTCCCAAATAAATAACCTCATGTTACACCTTAAAGAACTAGAAAAAGAAGAACAAGTAAAACCCAAGGTCAGCAGAAGAAAGGAAATAACAAAAATTAGAGCAGAGCTAAATGAAATAGAGAACAAAAAGACAATAGAAAAAATTAATATGACAAAGAGCTGGTTCTTTGAACAGATTAACAAAATTGACAAACCCCTGGCTAGGCTCACTAACATAAAAAGAGAGAAGACACTAATAAACAAAACCAGAAATGCAAAAGGGATGTTATCACGGATGCCACAGAAATGCAAAAGATCATCCAAGAATACTATGGAGGGCTATATGCCACCAAATTCAATAACCTAGAAGAAATGGTCAAGTTCTTAGAAACATATAGCCTTCCTAGGCTGAACCATGAAGAATTGGAAAATCTAAACAGAATGATCACCAGTAACGAAATTGAATCAGTCATCCAAAACCTTCCCAAAAACAAAAGTCCGGGACCAGATGGCTTCACTAGTGAATTCTACCAAACCTTCAAAGGGGATCTAATACCAATCCTGCTCAAACTCTTCCAAAAAATTGAAGAAGAGACAATACTCTCTAACTCATTTTATGAGGCCAACATTACCCTGATACGAAAGCCTGGGAAAGATAACACACAAAAACAGAGAACTGCAGACCAATATCTGATGAATACCGATACAAAAATCCTAACTAAAATTCTAGCAAATTGAATGCAACAATGCATTAAAAAGATTATTCATCACAACCAAGTGGGGTTCATCCCTGGGTCACAAGGACGGTTCAACATCCGCAAATCCGTAAATGTGATACATCACATCAAAAAAAATAAAGGACAACAATCATATATTATATCAATTGATGCAGAAAAAGCATTTGACAAGACACAACATCCATTTATGATTAAAACACTTAATAAAATAGGTATAGAAGGAAAGTACCATAACATAATAAAGGCCATATATTTATTTGACAAGCCCTCAACTAATCTCATAATTAACGTTGAAAAAGTGAAGCCCTTTGCTCTATGTTCAGGGACACGACAGGGCTGTCCCCTATCACCTCTGCTTTTCAACATCGTGTTGGAAGTCCTTGCCAGAGCAATCAGGCAAGAGAAATAAATAAAAGGCATCCAAATTGGGAATGAAGATGTTAAGTTGTCACTCTTTGCAGATGACATGATGCTGTATATAGAAAACTCTAAAGACTCCACCAAAAAGCTATTAGAAATAATCAGCAAATACAGTAATGTGGTCAGCTACAAAATCAACATACAAAAGTCCTTTGCATTCCTATATACTAACAGTGAAATGTCAGAAAAAGAAGTAAAATACCAATTCCTTTTCAATTGCAGCAAAAAGAATAAAATACTAGGAATAAATGTAATCAAGGATGTGAAATACCTACATGTTGAAAACTACAAGACATTTTTAAAAGAAATTGAAGAAGACATAAAGAAATGGAAAGACATTCCGTGCTCATGGATTGGAAGAATCAACATAGTTAAAATGTCCATATTACCCAATGCAATATACAGATTCAATGCAATCCCCATCAAAATCCCAATGGCATTTTTTAAAGAAATAGAACAAAAAATCATCAGATTCGTTTGGAACCACAAAAGACCACAAATAGCCAAAGCAATCTTAAGAAAAAAGAACAATAATGGAGGTATCACACTTCCTGACTTTGGCTTGTACTACAGGGCTACAATAATCAAAACAGCATGGTATTGGCAGAAAAACAGACACATAGACCAGTGGAATAGAATTGAGAACCCAGAAATAAAACCACATAAATATGGACAGATAATTTTTGGCAAAAAAACAAAAACATGCAATGAAGAAAAGACAGTCTCTTCAATAAATGGTGCTGGGAGAATTGGATAGCCACGTGCAGAAGGATGAAACTGGACTGCTATCTGTCACCATGTACCAAAATTAATTCAAAATGGATCAAAGACTTAAGCATAAGACGTGACACAATAAACTGCACAGAAGAAAACATAGGTACTAAACTTATGGACCTTGGGTTCAAAGAGCATTTTATGAATTTGACTCCAAAGGCAATGGAAGTAAAAGCTAAAATAAATGAATGGGACTATATGAAACTGAAAAGCTTCTGCACAGCGAAAGAAACCATTGACAAAATAAAGAGGCAGCCAACTGAATGGGAGAACATTTTTGCAAACAGTGCCTCCGATAAGGGGCTAATATCCAAAATATACAAGTAACTCATGTAACTCAACAAGAAAAAGCAAACAACCCAATTGAAAAATGGGGAGAAGACCTGAAGAGACATTTCTCCAAAGAGGACATACAAATGGCAAATAGATATATGAAAAAATGCTCAACATCACTAATCATCAGAGAAATGCAGATAAAAACCGCAATGAGATATCACCTCACCCCAGTTAGAATGGCTATCATCAACAAGACAAATAGTAACAAGTGTTGGAGAGGCTGTGGAGAAAAAGGAACCCTCATGCACTGTTGGTGGGAAAGCAGACTGGTGCCGCCACTATGGAAGGCAGTGTGGAGGTTCCTGAAAAAATTAAAAATAGAATTACCATATGACCCAGCAATCCCTCTCCTGAGTATCTACCCAAAAAATCTGAAAACGTTTATCCATAAAGACGCATGTGCTCCAATGTTCATTGCAGCTTTATTTATGGTGGCCAAGACATGGAAACAACCAAAATGTCGTTCGATAGATGAATAGATAAAGAAGTTGTGGTATATATACACAATGGAATACTATTCGGCGGTAAGAAAAGATGAGATAGGACCATTTGTGACAACATGGATGGATGTTGAGGTTATAATGCTGAGCGAAATAAGTCGGACAGAAAAAGCAGAGAACCATATGATTTCACTGATATGTGGAATATAAACCAAGAACAACAAAAGAACAAGACAAACAAATGAGAAACAAAAACTCATAGACACAGACAATAGTTTAGTGATTACCAGAGGGTAAGGGGGTGGGGGTGGGAGATGAGGGTAAGGGGGATCAAATATATGGTGATGGAAGGAGAACTGAACACACAATGGGATTTATAGATGATGTAATATGGAATTGTACACCTGAAATCTATGTAACTTTATTAACAATTGCCACCCCAATAAACTTTAATTAAAAAAAAAAATCTTCCTGGGAGACTAATGCAGAGGAAAGGCTGCGGATATTAGACATTCATATTTTTTATCCATGTTGCAGCTGGAAAGTAAGAGAGCCCAGGCAAATGTGTTTGCAGGAAATTCTGGTGGATGTGACACCTCTTAGTTCCCCAAAGACTAAATTGTCTTGAATATTTTAGGATTTTCATTGGAAGGAAAAAACAGTGTTTCACCAGTAGATGGCACTCTTTTAAAACAAATTTAGGAGTTGGGATGATACCCTCAGATGATAAAGATCTCAGAGTGCAGAGAAGGACTAGGTAGTAAAAGACTAAAGGGGTGAACAATGGCCAATGGAGCAAATGGGAAATGAAAAAAATGAAAAAATCATTCAGCATTTGTTGATGATGCTTGTGGTTTTCTTTACCATTGAGTCATGCCATCTGATATGATCTGAATGTTTGTGTTCCCTCCAAATTTGTATGTTGAAGTTCTATCCCCAAAGTTGATGGTATTAAAAGGTGGGGCCTTTGGAAGGTGATTAAGTAATGAGGGTGGAGCTTTCATGAATGGGATCAGTGCCCTTATAAAAGAGACCCCACGGAGTTCCCTTGCCCCTTCCACCATGTGAGGATACAGCTTAGAAGTCTATGAATCAGAAAGCAGGCCCTTACCAGACACGAAATTTGCTGGCGCCTGGACTGTGAGAAATAAATTTCTGCTGTTCACAAGCCGCCCAGTTTATGGTGTTTTGTTATAGGAGCCTGAATGGACTACGACACCATTTCATTATTTTTTATTTCCTTTCTCTGCCCTATGCAGTGTCTTTACTGACGTGCTGCACAGTAACATTTACGGAGGCTTGAGGACAGATCCTAGAAACCTCCCCTTAAATCTCATGTCCTTCTGGAAACTTCCCCTGCATTCGTTCATAGTTTCTTATGTTTTTCTGTCATAGCACTGGCCAGAGTCACAATGTGTGGCTTGGCACCTACAGTAGACCATGTGCTCCATGTGGTGGGCTGTCTTGTTCACTGCTGAGTTCCAACATGGTGCCTACCAGCACATAGTAGGTGCTCAATAAGTATGTGTTGAATGATGGTAAAAATACAAGGTAATAACTACTCACAAAATTTTAAAAAGTACCTTATTTCTGCTTCTATCCTAAAAAGTCTATGGATAATAGCTAATACTTATAGAGAGTTTGCTATAATAAGCCTTTACCTATATTACCTCACTTTCCCCATCAACTCTATAAGGCAGGTACTCTGAATCATAGAGTAAATGACACAAGGTTCAGTGGTGCCCTATTCACTTTGGTGGTATCAACCCATCAAAATTCTCACCGTATTGCTCTGTGGACCTTTAAGCAACCTATTTATCTTCTCTTTTTCTTGCTCCCACCGCACCACCCAAGCATATGCCCACACCACTATACTCTACCACCATTTCATCTATGGATCTCTGTTTCTTGGAAAATATCTGAGGCTGGTTAATAGGAAAACTTGGTTCCCATTGAGGTGTGGCTATAAATGAGTGTAAATAAATAATAGTCTTGTATGGGTCATACATGCATTGAGTGGAGCCTTGCTTAAGTGGTCCGCCACCTACCTTGAAGGAATTCCAACTTTTTCATGAGCCCCCAAAGCTGCCTTTAGAAACTTGGCTCCAGGCTACTAAGACAACTAGTTCATACCACCTGTCACTTTGAGACCTGCCTTCGAATTCTGAAGAGAATAGCCTTGGTCAAGGAAGGGAACCAAGCCCTGAGCTCTGATAAAGGAAACAGAATTGTTACTGTTACCCAATACCTTCTTTTGTTTCTGTCCTTTTCCTCCAATATTTCTGGGCTAAGGGACATGCCTTGCATTTTTATCACAACCTGGGTGTAAAGTGATCAGTATAGTTTTTTAAAAAATTCTTAATTTATTCAATGTTGATGTCCTGCTTACTGGAATTATTCAGCAGAGATTAAATGCTGACAAAAGAGCTGTGATTTCTATATCATAGTGAGTATGTGATGTTTCCGATAAAGTTTGACACTGCTCTTGTCAATCACGACATTCACATTGCAGGAGATAAGCATTGCCTCAGGATGGACTGCAGGGAGGGTTATTTCTTTAGGGAGATTTCTTTCTGATTTAAGAGAGTTTTTTTTTTGTCTTTCCCTTCTTCTTGTCTTTTTGCCCTGTACCAGACTTTTCTTACCTGCTCCAGGTAGTTTTCAAAAAGGTTGCTGGTCTTGGTGTTCATTTCTCAGAAAATCAAAAGCATCCAAAAAGAATTTGTCATTCACGTGATGTAATACCAAACGTTGCATTTATTTATAAGAGACTTGAGAACAATTTGAACATGTGAACACAGCCTTCATATGTGTCTTGATTGGTTAGCAATCTTTAAAAGGAATTTGAATATAAATACTCGTCTTTATATTTATATTCAAAAGAATATATTTATATTATATTATAAATATATGATCTGGGGCAGAAACTCCCCAGGTCAACCACTGTCCCCAATACTCCCTAATGTCTCATGCCTTCTCATTTTTGGCCACCTGACTCCTGAAGACATTAGATTTTGGACTTATGCTTATAAATGCATACTCCCCCCTCCCTTTGATCTTCCTATTATTAACCTGTAGCAAGGGCTCCTTCATTGAGACAGAGGTTGAAATACTTCCAGAGTTCCTTCCAAATCTGATTTTTTTTTCTCCCACATAAATAATAGTGCAGAAATACAACCTTCTAAAGCAGTTCCCTTACCTAGCAGGGACAGGTTCACAGAGATAGCTCCATTCTATCTGTAAAAACCAAAGCTCAAGTCCACAACATCTTATATGTGACAAAGGGCAACTCTATATTTTCAGGGAAAGTAAAGTGGATACTGTGGGTGCCCCTTCCTGGGTCCCCCAGCTGCTGGGAATGCTGGCTGATATCAGTTCACAACTGCAGTTTCTCAGCCTAGGTAACACCCCCTCCCAGAGGGAAGCTAATGAAGGGATACAGGGGCCAGACCCCCTTTCCTCAATGGAAGATAATTCTGAACGGCTTTCTCAGCTCCTCCTTAGGATATGCTGAGGCCTCAGTTGCAACTGAGGTCAACTTCTGCCCAATCCTGCTTTCCTTACCCCCAAGATTGTTATTCCTGAGAGCTGTCCCCAATAAACTCTCTGCCCTGACTCATGTCAGAAAACCCAACCTAAGACAAAGGAGTGAACCAAGATAGAGAAAGGCAGAGAGACTTGTCACTGCCATACTGACAAACATACGAGGTGTGATCAAAACATGCCGTGACTGTTTCAATTAAAAAAAATAATTACAGTAAAAGACTCATTGCCATTAATCCCCCTCAAAATAGTACCCCCCTCACTTCAAACACTCTTATCCCATTGTTCTTGCCACTTTCGGAAGCAGTTCTGGAAGTCCTTTTTTGCGAGTGTCTTTATTTGCGCTCTTGTGGCTGCCTCGATGTCCTCAATCAATTCAAAATATTTACCTTTCACGGTCATTTTGACTTTGGGGAAGAGCCAGAAGTCACACGGTGCCAGATCCAGTGAGTAGGATGGATGAGGACACATGATAAAGTTTTTGACAGAAATTGCCGTATCAGAAGTGATGTGACACGGAGCACTATCATGATGGAGAATGAAACTGTTTGCCCATTTCATGTTAATGCGTTGTGATCCATGATTTATGGCACACTTTAAAACATACCGTCTCTCAACCAAAGCTCACACCTGACTGACTGCACTGAACAAGTTGAAACTTGTCGCACACTGTTACTAAGGTTCAATGTGCCACTTCCTATATTGAAGATCCCTGCCTTTCCGTTGGATGGTACTTGGCAGAGGCATTCACCGTATTTTCCAATCACAATGGAAAGGCTCCATGTCACACATCACTTCTGATACAGCAATTTCTGCCAAATAAAAACATTACGATGTGTCCTCATCCACCTTATTCACCAGACCTGGCACCATGCGACTTCTGGCTCTTCCTTAAGTCAAAATGACCATGAAAGGTAAATGTTTTGAATTGATTCAGGACATTGAGGCAGCCACGACAGTGCAACTGAAAACACTCATGAAAGAGGACTTCCAGAACTGCTTCAGAAAGTGGCAAGAATGATGGGATAAGGGTGTTCGAAGTGAGGGGCGCATTTTGAAGGGGATCAATGACAATGTGTCCTTCACTGTAATAATTTTTTTTTAAATTTAAACATTCACCATATTTTTTTTTATCACACCTCGTAGAGTGCTAGCAACAAATGCATAAATCACATAATGTTGCCATAAAAGAATCCTTAGGTGCTATCAAGTGTAACCCACCTTTTTACAGATGGGGAGACTGAGGCAGAGAACCAAAGTGATTTGCTCAAGGTATAATAAGCTAATTAGGTGAAAAAGTTTGATTAGACTCCACATTGACTGATTGTTGCCCAGGTAGACAATATTCGAGCACTTAATCAGCTCCCAGGAAACCTTGGTAAAATATGAGTTAAACCGAACTATGAGAATTTGGAATCAATACGAAGTGGCTTTTTAAGCCCATCATCCATGGACAATGCCTCATTGTGACCTCCTGCTGTAAAAAGCCATTTAACCTTGGGACTATCAACTAAATAGAGGAGACATGTCTGAGTCAGGGGTGGTAGTGCACTTTATTAACAAACAAAACTACCATACAGGCAAAATCGTACTTCAACGGCAAAACACACACATATGCATACTCCCACGTGTAGCACTGGGGCACATTTTAGACAGAACATTAGGCATTGAGTTCACAAACAAACTTAATGTAGTTCAAAATACTTTGATATTTTTTCCTCAGTGTAGTATAAGTCCTTATTTAACAATTGGCAAAAAGGTTAACTTTTAAAATATAACTCTCGATCTTACTATGGAGTGAGGCCAACTCAGCCTCCAAAACTGTGAAGCAGATGCCTTAACAGGGCCATGCTCTATCGGCTGCTTAATACTGACTAGTTTCTCTGGGTTGGAGAAAAAAACCTGTGGTATCTTGGTGTTGGACAATCTCCTATATGGTGGGAGTTCTCAGCTCCGATTTCATGTCCATGCACATCGGGACTGGCATTCATTTTGATACTCAATCTGCAGCTTAATAGGGCTGATCTAATTAGGATAAATTAATTGGTTGTCTAAAAAGTTTAAGGGTAAACCACATACTCAGCTCGTCAACATTCAAGACATGGATATATTAACAACCTGATTACTATTAAAACTGTTGGCAGTTAAGAAGTTTTCCCCAAAAGGTGTGTCAGAACCAAGTTAATCAGTAGGTGAAGAGAAACAACTGAAATAGATCAGGGATGTGATTTATCAAAGCAGTTAGGTATAATATGTGATAACTCCTTGTGTACTGGAGCATATCCAAGACTACCAAAATTCCTAAGTTAGCTAAAATGCTTTTCAATTGAAAGATAAAGAGTGGCAGAAAAATCCTGCTCTTTGCTCTTAGGATAGGCAAAACAAATACTTAAGTCCTGACAGTAGGGCCATGACTTAATTTTGGATTTATGATAAGGTTGATTATGAAATACACCTGGGTTAGTTTCCTCTAGCAGTCTTTAATTCTCATTCAATAAAAAACAGATTAGGTTATCACCCTGTGAAGTGTGTAAATGTCTAATCACTGTTGTTTTATACACCTGAAACTAATAATGAAAAATATATAAAAATAGATTATGTTAAGAGGTTTTAGGCGATAACCAGAATATGAAATAAAATATTGAATATGGGAGAAGATAGAAGAAGCAGTAGACCCAACAGCTAAAAAACAATCATGTGACATTTTGTAGAGTGGCAAACACAATGGTATCACTCTATTATAAAAGTATAATTGAGGCATATAATGATTGACCTGATTAATAAAAAAAGATAAATTTGAATCTTAGCTTGTTTAATAACATGCTGAAATATGTCCATCAAAATTTTTATTGATAATTTGTGGCACATAAGAGTAAGCTTTAGCTATCTAGAAACTTCATTTAAAATGAAATGCTCATCAATGATGCAGAATAAGTTATTACTGTGTATCTACCACCTGTGTACCTGAGTTTATTGAGTCTTCTCAACTGCTTTATTTGATCGCATCTGTGTTTATTTTTTCTCATGTACTTATATTAAGAAAACAAATGTTTTATGGCCAAAACCTTTGGAAGGGGCTTTTGAAAATCTGACAGTTTTTAAAATGGGAATGAAAAGAGGTGGGCACTGTTCCTGGCTCACATTACTCCTTAGAGAACTTAGTCTTCATATGTGAAATCACTCAATTTTTTAAATAGAACTTAATAACTAAAGTAAGTGAATTTATAATGTAGAGCCCTAATTTCCTTTCTGTATTGATAGTCTCAACAAATAACAATATGAAATTTATAATGTGTATTTCAGTTATTTGAGAGAAATTGGCATGCTAATATTTACTCAAAGGTAACCATTTTGAAGATACATTTAAGTTAACAGATATGCCTCATTCTACTATGGTCATAGGAAAAATGAAAAAACATATATGCCAGTAAGGCCCTTCAAACAGCCAGGGTCTACTTGAAAAAAAAGGAAAATATTGCTTTCCTGAAATCGGTAGAGAATGTTATCATTGATGATGAGTGAAGTTATGTCTAGCCATCTTCCAGGAGGAAGAGAAGATGCCACATGCAGAGCTAGTCAGGGAGGCCTCATGGGCACATTCCTGCCATTAGTTTACTCTGCTCACCTGGGGAGCTGCACAAAAGTCACAGCAAGTCAATTTAATCATTTATGCTTTGGTAAACACAGTGCTTTCTAAGAAGCAAAAGGGAAAAATATACAAACAAGCTAGTGCTAAGACTACATGTCTAGAAACTTCACAGGAATTAGAAGTGGTCAAGAGATTCCTGAGGCAACAGCCCACAAAATGTTCCCCTATTGGTCTGCTTCCATTGCTTTCATGTATTACACCCTCATCCAAAGTGGGAGCTGTTCACTCCAGGAAGCTGTGAGCCTGTGGGCTGTGGATCTACACCTCACCATTTCCTAAGGACTGAAAAGATCAGGCTGGGCCTTCACCTACTCAACCTCTACAGACAGCCAAATGTTCATTTCTGCAATCATCAGGTACTTTATGTTAAAGGGGAGAAAAAGAGGACACAGACATTGTTTCCGATGAGCACTTTAACTTGAAATTAAGAAACTGATCACAAGGTTTTTTTATACTATCAATCCACACAAATCAGTCTACACAGACAAATAAGATGGAGCTTGATCTTACTGATTTTAATGAGGCGATTCTGTAATGTAAGTTGTTGTTACATTAACACTAGGACTAAACTGAGGGTTACATCCAGTGCACTTAAAGACAGTCTAGTGACATTGCCATTAATTTGTCAACATTTTGCTTCCGATGGTACAGGAAAAGAATAAGCAGAAAGTATGAGCCTGAAATTTCAGGATCGTGTCAGGGGCCTAAATTTGTACACCAGAAAACACAGGACAGTTACTGATGTGGAAAATCCAACGATCTTCAGCAGGCCTGGCACTGAAGGCAGGTTCCTCTCCCAGAAGGTGTGGGTGATTTCAACAGCTGGAACATCCTAGGTGAATGAACACAGATCATTAGCAGAAAACTCTTGCACTGACAAGGAAGGGAAAATACATATCTGTAAAATGAGTGCACAGATATGCCCTGGAGAGTGGCACCTAAAATTACACCAGAGGCTAGGAGATGAAAGGTAAGAGTTTTATGTGCAGTTACTGGTCTATGAAGATGAAGATGCTAAACTTACCTCTGATTCGGGCTCTTGAATGTATACGTCTTGCTTTTCCAGCTTGCCCCAAGCATTCAAGATCTGAAAGAAAGTGGCAATGGTATTATGAAATGAGGTTCTGTAGTTTTGACAGATTCAAGGTCCTGCTGGCCACAGATGAGCCCCATAAGTGGAGTGAGAGGGCAGAGAAGTAGACATATAGATTTATCAGTGTCAAGATCTAGAAAGACCAGATGCCAAAAAACACTAGTGGACTCAGGAGGGAGAATGGCTTGCCTTCCTCTCTTACCTGTCTAGCTGCCCGTTCTCCTGCTTCTACTGCTCCCTCCATGTAACCGCTCCAGTGTGTGGCTGTCTCCGTTCCAGCAAAGTAAATCCTGCCTACTGGTTGGCGAATCACCCTTCAAGGGAAGAGTCACACAGAGTTACCTGAGAAGGCACTGAGGGTTAATGGGCCAATCGCTGCCCTCATTTACCCCACAGAAGACAGGGTAACTCAAATTGTTTCAAAAACTCCTGTGAGACTCAGCCAAAGGTGAAAGGCTCCTCCTTGTTTCCTGGACCTGCACCCAAGGTTCTGAACTTTCAAGCCAGAGAGAATCAGGCTGTCAGATCATATATTACTAAGGTGTTGTTGACCTTTTCCTAGCCATCCAGAATTAGAATATAAGAACATGTATTATATACACAATTGGATTTATTTGCTGTATGTTTCCTGTTTGCAGTCCATTCTGCTCCCTACACTGTCTTTTCAAAGGGGTGTATTCTTTATGAGATCACATCTGATGGCAGACCCCAGCCATGGGTACTCTTAGGGTGTCAGGAGGAACTGTAGTGGTGAGTGGGAAGACAGGGAGATTAAATGATTTCTGGCAAAGGAGAGACCTGATGGATTATATGTCTATCTCAGTCACAAGATGTAAAGTACAGCATAGGGAATATAGTCAATGGTATTGTAATAGCTATGTATGGTGTCAGATGGGTGGTACACTTGTTGGGGTTATCACTTTGTGAGGTGTGTAAATGTCTAATCTCGTTGTTTTGTACACCTGAAACTAATTTTAAAAACACCTCTGTACAGTTAGTGTCTATAAATTTATCTGGAGTTGGATGGGGGCAGGGAAATGGGCCTTCTCTTACAAAGAGGTCTTGGCGAAGAGAACCATGGAAGGACTAGGCTGAATGGGCAACTCTCCCCCCTACCTTGTTGGCTTTGATGCCTACCTCATCTACAGCCACTTTCATGAAATCTCCTAAGCTGCACATCTCCACTCCAAAGGCCTTCACTTCAACCTACTATCATGCCTTTTTTCAATTCAGGAATGTTTGGCTTTATCTATTCTTGCTCCTAGTCCCATCTTACAGACTTTTACTTTGACTTCAGAACTACTCCACTTAATCAAGTGTCTTATCACTCATAAAGGGTATTTGATTCAATTAATAAAACAACAAATAAACAAATAAAAATCTTATGTAAGGGAAAGGTTAACAAATTCTTCCTTCTCTGGACAAATGTGACCTTGAGTTAACTTGCTAGCTCTGTCCCTTTGGAAACGTGATGAAGGGATAATGTCATCCATATTACCAGACAGTACTGCTTATGCTAAAAATGCCTCCTCAGCCTCACAAAGGTAAATTGCATCTGGGCCGGCAGGACTGGTATGAATTGTAAATACCAAAGTAGGAGGTTATCACTTTGGGCTTTGTTGAGTGTTGTGCCTCTTATAACCGGGCATGTCCCTTGCAGGGAACCGGGACACTATGCCTATGAGGCTGTTATAAGAGACAATGGCTCCTATGGGGCATGAGGCTTCTAAGCCAAGGCAGACTCCCCACCTAGTGTGATTATCACCTCCTCACACGTTAGGTGCATAGTGGGGACGCACCCCCCCCAAAGAGGAATAGATGATGCTGCCCTGTTGGCAAGATGTGTTTAGCTCATGTCCTTCTGTGTAGATTGATGCCCAGGAGCCTAGGGTAATCGTGTGAAACTAAATATCTAATTGAGCTCAAGAAGGCCCCTTGGAGCACACTGTAGCTTCTAGAATTTTCACATGTACTGCTGATATCTGAAATCCTCACCAGTGTTCTGCTATCATTCCATGTGCTGACAGTTATTGTTCTATGTACCTACATACTTATTTTCCTATGGACATCCAGAAATATACAAACTAATTACCTGGGACATTAGAAATAGGAAGGCTGGCTACTATTTCTAAAGTTCCCATTGAACTTATCTTTTTAAGTTTGGTGCATGTCTTGTATTAATCTGTATAGTGTCTGGGTAGTACCTTCCATATTGGGTCATGATCCCAGGGGGGAAGTAGGCAGTGTAGCAGCCCCCGGAGTACTGCTCTTCACACCAGTTCTTTTCTTCATAGTGCACTGGCTGCAGATCAGTGGGGAGAAAATGCCAAAAGAAAGACAAAGCGGAAATGCTGCCAGTCAACAATGAATGCTCTTTTGTATTTTACTTTAACAAAAAGTTCACACTTTTTTTAAAAAGGTGGTCCTGTTTTTCTAATTTAAGGGGAAACATGACAGTACCAAGTAATGACCTTTTATGAGGTACCAAGTGACAAAACATGTATACTTTGACTTTCTCAACTTCTTGACTAAGAGAGACATGAAGTATTTCAATATATGAAAAGGAGGGCATCTCCACAGATTCTGAAGTCTTTAAACCCAAGTCTACAGGAAACCCCATCAACAATCGGGTTCTGGAAAGGTGTGTTCAAATCTCTGGATTCTCTAAATAACAGACTTTACTTCTCCATATACCAAGGAGGTAGAAGATAAGCACAGTATATATGAAAGATTTTTTTCCAGAACACTTCTCTCAGCTAGAAAAGTGAATGATAGGAATCCTGCTAAAAAGGGGGAGAATTAAAGATAAAAATGTTTCTCAAGGGGCATGAGAGAATCTTCTCTGATTTCTTCCCCTAACACATTTTGCAAGTTTATTATTTGAACAGTTCAGAGATAATCCCCTAAAAGAGCCCCTAGATATTTAGTAGGATCTTCAGAAAGAATTTCATTCTTATAATTGCTTTCAGTGGTGGATTGAAAGCACTGAAATTCCTAAATGAGCTGTGAATTGAGTCTACAGATGGAAAAATAAATTAGTATGACTTTGGCCTGGGCAGAGAGTTTAGATTCAGTTATATTGTCAAGTATATACTACGGTGCTGTTGCCAACAAATGATGACATCTCTGGGATTTCATTTCACAGCAGCCAGTTGACACTGACAGGAGGGCAGGACCTCAGTTCTGGGAACGGATTTCATCCACCCTGGAGGTAATACCTGCAGCTCAAGGCTCTGATTCCAACTGGCTGCCAGTCATCCAGTGAACATTTAAAGAGCCTGAGGATCCAGTGCATCAGAAATTGCTTGTACCTGACAACAGCTTTCAATGGCCTTTAGTGATTGCTGAAGTTAATCCTCCAGTAAACACATTCCTTTATACTCTCTTCCTAAGGCTTTCAGGAAACCAGAATCTGCTTTGCTTTACCGTTTAGAGCACATAGAGCAGAATCTGCTAGGTATTAAAACTGGGGATTCTTACATGTAAAGCTTCTTCGGATCCCAGAACTTTGGAGTACAGCTCACAGATTTTTCTCTTCCTAAAAAAAAAGAACCAAAAAAAAAAAAAAAAGTTAACGAAGTAATTAACTGATGAGTATAGAATAAACACAGTGAGTTTCAAGTTCTTGTCAATGAACCAGATTTATCAAGGAAAAGTTAAAATCAGTGGCCTTCTGCAACTACACAAAATAAACACTTCTGTGAATGTCTGCATTCAAATTAAATCTATGCCTTGATACAGCCATTTGATTTAAAGATTCAACAGTACTTTCCTTTTTTAAAACATCTTAACATTTTTTACTACCCAATACCATATCTATTCAAGATTAAAATGGGGAAATTATTTTAAATTAAATTCAGTCATTTTAGGAATTGATTCTAAATCACTTTTCTGGAATATGTAGAATTCTAGAATAATCTCTTTTGTAAGTCTATAGTATGTATGACAGTATCTCTTAACCATCCTATATTTATGTTTCACAGGTCCTATGAACATATGATGCTCATTTAATCTTTTAAGTATAACATAAAATATGCTATACCAGGAGAGGTCTATAGTTGTTGCAGTCCAGTAATCTGCCACTTGAGAGAATGGTCTGTGGACATAGTATTCCAAAGGCCATCTGGGAAGTGGGCATGATGCTTTAAGGAAGTGACGTTACCTTAAACAGTTGCTAGTTACGCTCCTAATTCCTTATGTAAATGCCATGGCACAGATTATGTTTTAAAAATCAGTAGCTTAATTTATCTAAGGTCCTCTTGAAAAAAGATATATTTTAAACTCACAAACACTCTTGGTGAAATTAAAAAGTTCTAATTTACTAAAATCACCTATTTTAGAAATGAATGGTTCTATGTAGGGATTTGTTTGAATAGGTTCACACTGAGGCCATTGTTAATATATACTTTTGGTATTTACCTTCTTTAGTCTTTATATAGCTTAAACATTGAAAGTGCTCTGACAATGTTGACCAAAGTGTCCACTTGTATACATTTTTTTGGCATATATATATATATATATATATATATATATATATATATATATACACACACACACACACATATATATACACACACACACACACATATATATGCTCTCCCTGTCAATTTATCTACATGTTTGTGTGCCGATGCTTGAGAAAGGCCTTGACCTCTCAGTATGTGAAGATGTAATGTTTCTGTATTTCTGGAGGCTTCTATAAATTAGATTGTAATGTTCAAAATAAAAGAGATCTCTTTGTGTTGGTTGTCTAGCTGACACTCTGGGCTTATAGAATCAGGTCTGTGCCTTTGATTACCTCTGAGGAGGCTATTTTACAACTCTGTGAGCAGTAGAAAACTGATAGTAATATAAATTATTCTTGTCTACTGAAATGGAAATGATTTTTTCCAGTAGAGATACAATTGATATCTGCATAATAGAAAAATGTATTCCAAAGATTGTTTTATTTCCCTAGTTTTGCATCTGTAAATAGTCATTCCAACATTCTTGAATGTATCTGCATATCTATATCTATATCAACATCTCACTCTACACCTGTTCCTCAGATTCTCCTGTATACCAGCTTTAACCTTTTATAGGCACTCATTAATTAATGAACTAAATAAAATCTTTGACATCTCTTCAAAAAAAAAAAAAAGTGCTCTGAAATATTTGTTATAGGCTAACAAGCAACAGGAAAAATATTTGCTGAAAAATGTGGCAAAGGGTTTAATTCAAATCTGTAAGGCAAGCATTAAAAGCTGAAGAGACAAATGGCCAAAATGGGGGGCATGGGAGGGAGGAAAAAGGTTATACTTACTAGTAATAAAAGAAACAGATTTTAAAGATGATGTAATATTGCCAATTACATTAGAAAACATTTTTAAAACGTGTCCCCAATTTCCCTGAATAATGTTGGACAAAATGTAACCTTATAAATTTATCCGAATGCTCATGTTTACACCATTTATATAACTCTCAGAACGTCTATCTTGTGGATATACTGTATTAAGTCAGGAGGAGGAGGTGGAATTACAAACACTGCTTATTGCCACCATTTTACCATGGAAAAATTTAAGGGAGAGACATATGCCACTCCTGAGGTGATGTCACACAACATTTACGTAGCTATGTAAGTTCCGGTATAGACAGGAATAGTTTGGTTTCCCTTCAAGAAGCTGTTCACACTACAGATCAATAATAATAAAGGAAAAGAAGAACTGGAAATCTCAAAACTACTATCCTCCTGTCTGTCTCTGTCTAACCCAAGCCCCTCATTTCAGAGATGAGGAGGCTGAGGTTCAGTGCACTCAATAGAACTGTTCAACATCATTCAGCTAATTAATGGTAGGCCTGAGGCTCAACTCTCCTAAGCATCCTGCCTGTTGCAAGTGCTCAATAAAAATTTATTGAATCAAAATCCATCCTCAGGTTTGTACGGTATCCTCTTTCCCACTCTATGAGATAGATGACTGATTCTTACCTACTTCACATGAGTGTTACAAGGAATAATTCCAACATTTTAAGTCAATTAGAAAACAAAAAAACTATTGGCAATGAGGCTTAACTTATTTTGGGGACATGTAATAAAATCTTTATTAAAACAGAGGCAAACCTAAAATCCAATCAACCGACGTTACAGCTAATTTTTTATTCATGAATGATAAATCAGTAATAAAAGAAATATTCTTTACTGCATTTCATATGATTAGATGAGTCAAGGATGAGTTCATGCAAACAGTTCAAGAAATTATCTTCCCCATCCCTTCCCTTCCTCTCATTAAAATTAAAACTGCTTGGAAAAATTATGTAAGACAAGGATGTTGGAGCAATGCAATGACTGACTAGTTGGGCTCTAAAAATAATAGAACATATAATAATGACGGCCCAAAAGGCCATTGTATGAATCATCTTGTAGTTGAATTAACCCACTGGTTTCTAAATCTGGCTGCTCATCATAATCATTTGAAACGCTTATTAAAAAATACAAATACTCAGGCCCCACTCCTAACCTACCAAATCATAATCTACCAGCCTCAGAAAAATACATTTTCCAAACATTGCTTTTTAAATTTAAGTATAGTTCGTATACAATGTTACATTACTTATAATAGTTTCAGGTGTACAGTATAGTGATTGGACATTTTTATATCTTACAATGTGATTACCCCACTAATTGTAGTAATCATTTGTTAATGTGCAAACTAATCACAATATTGACTATATTTCCTTTTCACCTTTTCACCCATCCTCCCACTCCCTCCCCTCTAGCAAACATCCTTTTGGTCTCTATTTCTGAGTCTGTTTTTGTTTTGTTTATTCATTTGTTTCTTCTTTCTCTTCTTCTTCTTCTTCTTCTCCTCCTCCTCCTCCTCCTCCTCCTCCTCCTCCTCCTCCTCCTCCTCCCCCTCCTCTTCTTCCTCCTCCTCTTATTTTTCTTCTTCTTTTTTTGGATCCCACATATAAGTGAAACTATATGATATTTGTCTTTCTCTCTCTGGCTTATTTCACTTAACATAATACCCTCTAGGTCCATCCATGTTGTCTGTCCCAAATGGCAGGACTGCATTCTTTTTTATTGCTATATAATATTCTATCACACACACACACACACACACACACACACACACACACACACACACCACATCAAAGATCCTTTGGGAGATTTTGATGCAGCCTGGTCTGGGAACTGTTGCTCCAGTCAATGACATATTCAGAGTTCTAAGGGTTTTGTCTTATACAAATTTTTGAGAATTTCAAACACCATGTGGAATCATAACCAAATGTCTACATCCAGGCGGGTATTTAGTTTACTATTAATAAAGAGTGAAAGCAGAAAATCCAAAAGAAAATGTCAAGCTTAGTGTGGTGTAATGAAAGAAAGTATACATTAGATGATATTACTGAATTTGTCACAAGCTAGCTGTGGAGCCTTGGCCAAATCATTTCCTGTCAGTGGACCCTAAATTCTCCCTCTACTGTGTGAGTAGATAGACACAAAAATAGTTCCCTTCCTGACATCAAATCTCATGGTAGCTCAAATAAACAAATCTGTGTGCAAATGTGGGAATTTCTATAGTCTATCCCTGATTTCCAAGGTCATCAAAATAACTCTCAAAGCAAGGGCTGCTAGTGGAGTTGCTGTTAATTTTTAAATTAAATGTGGAGAGAAGTACACATTGGTGTGTATTAGTTCTCTTCAAAAGCTAACAAAGGATTTAGGGCTACCCTAAAGAAGGGAAGCAGAGAAGTTCCCAGAGGCAGCTCCCCCAACAGCCAAATGACTGCTTCCAGGTAAGATTTTATTTGAACAAATGATTCAAAGGCAAAACAAAACAAGAAAAATACAACAAGGAAGAAAGAAAGAAAAGGAGAAAGAGAAAAAAAGTCATTGTCCTGAAACTGTTTTATACTAGGAAGCTCTTGGGAGAAGGGGACATCAGAGCTGTGTCCTAGAATATAGGATATAAGGGAAATATAAGGGAAATACTTTTACATACATAAGTTGAAACACAAATGTATGGATTTGCTTTTCAGAAAAAGTACATGTCAGAGAACCTTGGAAAAGGACTAATGGTCTTGCAAGGTGATTGGGACTCAATCTCTAAAGCTTTTTTTTACAGATAATGTCTTTCATGATTTTTATCCATCCATCTTACATGAAAACCCTACCTCTCAACCACTGTAAAATAATCACAAATATGTAAAACTAAATTAATATATGCACATAGACAAGGACTGAGTCGAGAAGGCTGTAGCAAAATACAAAATGGTTGATTTTTTGGGATTTTGAGAATATTATTGAACTACCGTGTTTTTCATAAAGCTATTATATTGTTGTTAGTGCAAAAAGCACAATATAAAGCTAACCTGTTACATATGTTTCAGAAGTAAATTCTTACCTTACGTCTTTATGGAGTTTAGCAAGGTGGATAGCTTTTCGAGCAAGGATGAAACTGGAGAGAGAGGTTACATTTGAATGATTAGGTGACAGTGGTTTATTTTTTTTTAATTAAAATTTATTGAGGTGACAACTGGTTAGTAAAATTACATAGGTTTTAAGTGTGCATTTCTATAATACACCACCTATATATATCACATTGTGTGTTCACCACCCAGAGTCAGTTCTCCTTCCATCACCATATATTTGATCCCCCTTTACCCTCATCTCCCACCCCCCTCCCCCCTTACCCTCTGGTAACCACTAAACTATTGTCTGTGTCTGTGAGTTTTTGTTTCTTTGTTTGTCTTGTTCCTTTGCTGTTTTCAGTTTTATATCTCACATATTAGTGAAATCATATGGTTCTCGACTTTTTCTTTTTTTAAAAAATGCATCCAACTTTACTCTTATGATACATGCACTTTTCTGTATGTTACATTTCAATATATATTTCTTAAAATTTTTACTGGGGAACACTGGGGAACAGTGTGTTTCTCCAGGGCCCATCAGCTCAAAGTCATTGTCCTTCAATCTAGTTATGGAGGGCACAGCTCAGCTCCAAGTCCAGTTGTCGTTTTCAATTTTTAGTTGTAGAGGGCGCAGCCCACCATCCCATGGAGGAATTAAACCGACAACCTTGTGGTTGAGAGCTTGCACTCTAACCAACTGAGCCATCTGGCCACTCCTGTTCTGTTCTTGACTTTTTCTGTGTGACTTACTTCGCTTAGCATAATAATCTCAAGATCCATCCATTTTGTGCAACTTTATCTTAAGAGTTGCCTCTTTTTGAAGTGTTCTTGACTCCACCTGCTCAGCATTAAAATCACCCACACCCTCCCATTATTTCCCTTTACTAGAGCAAATGCCATGCTGTCTTCAGTCTACCTCTGTGTCCAAAACCCCTGGTAGGCTGTGGGCTCCTAAGTGACAGGTGACCTCCTACTCAATATTTTACCCCCAAAGTTTAGCACAGTTCTTGGCATACAGTAGGAAATCAAATGTCAGATGAATTAATGTTGGATTAAGTGAGTATCCTGGTAATGACTGTTGCCTTCTGCCACAGGCAACAGTCATTACCAGGGTATTCATTTTATGCTTGATAAAAGCTGAAAAACCAAATATAAATAAGTGCCTATAGTGGATGCCATGATGGGCCACCCTGATCCCTCTTCAGAACCAAGCACTCATACCCTCAGCTCATAGCTGAACCCTTCCCCAGCAATCTCACTCTGCAGCTGAGAACTGACTGACTCAAGATCCCCCACTCTCCCCACAATGACTGGCTGGGGGGGGTGCGGTGGGTACCAAAGCCCACCCTCTTGCCTCAGTGCAAGGTGCCTCGGAAGGACCACCCAGCTCGAGAGTTCACTATGGGATGGCTTAGGACTCCATTGGGACAAAACTGGAGCCCAACTTCTCCCTTTGCCTGATCCTGATTCTTTCCCTTACCCACAGGCAGTGATCCCCAGAGCACTTCCCAGTGAACCTCCTGCACCCAAATCTCCATCTCTGAGTTGGCTTCCTGGGAAATTGGCCTAGCACAATTCCCAAATTTAGTAACTCAGTAAAATTCAGTTATAATCTGTCTGCTTCCCTTTAATCAAATAGATTCTATTTATTATACTGATACTACTAATAGCATGTATATTTTAAAGAATTGATTTGTGACAATAAGTCCTTAGTTACAGTAAACTATTATTAGAAAGCTTTCAAAAATCCAAATAAGCTAAGGGACAATGAAATTATTTATTCATTTAAAAAAGTTGAAAAATTGTATTTCTTTTGTTCTAGACAAAAAAGACAAGTAGACCAGGACTGAAAATGCAGGAGATGAAAACAGATATTCCATCCTCTCCCTCATCCCCAAATTAAACTGTTTCTCAATTTGATTGGCAATTCCTTTAGACTTGTTATTCGAAATCATTCTGGGAAGCAAAGATACAAAACATATTTGTGCTACTCCAGAGAATAGTATTTCAGAGGAAGTTCTGGACTGTTTAAAAAATTTGAACTATTGAACTTTATGGGATATAGTCATAATTTTGCTTATGTTATCACATGCTAGTAATGATTTTAGTTAAATTTTATGTTTATGTAAGAATCAATCATCTTAGACTCATGCAGTATTTCAATGAAATTCACCAGTATCTGATGAAAGTAAATTCTTTATCTGAAAACCTTTCTAGATTTTGGATGCTTTTTATAGTTCCTTTTCTAAAGGGCAGTGAGTGTTGGCTATTTCTGCCAAATCTCAAGTCAAGAATGAAATAAACTCTTTGATCTAAGTCTAACTGTGCACAACTATCCTTTAAGTTCACTTGGTGTTTTATTGAGGAAATCAAACATGCTGGCTTTGGGTTGGGAACATTTCACAGCTCTAAAGTACAAGCTCCTCTCTAGTTTCCAAAAGACCTTAGTTACAGTTATCACAAACAGTGCTGGGCAATTAACATCCCTATCTTCAAGGCTTTCCTTGCCCAGAGCAAAGAACAGGGTGGAGGCAATATAGTTTCAAGGCAAGAACAGGGTGGAGGCAATTGTTCAGATAAAACAGATGAGGATATCACCTTTTAGAAACTGCCTAAATAATCCCATTACCATCTGGAAGGCTTCTACCATACATGTTCTTGTTTAAAAAGCTGAAGAAAGCCAAGAAGGGCAGGTGCCACAATATCTAACTCTCAGGGCAAGAAGAACACCAGTGTTCTTCCATCCACAGTTGGACTGGTCTTGAATGAGTCTCCTAAAAACTCTACTTCAGTCTCCTGCTTTCCTTTGGCATAAAGAAGGTGATGGCAAACTGCACAATCTGTACCCTTTCCTGCCCAGAGAGGTTAGAGATGAAGCGGATTTATTGTTCCTGTGGTGATTATGTTGTGAGCACCTGCCCTTCTCAGGGAGGCTGGTGCTGCTTCTCATATTTTACAGCCAGAGAAGTGGTTATAAAATGTTTTGTTGGCAGTCTGGTAGCACAGCCTGTTTTCTAAGTCTGTTGGGTCATAGGTCTGCTCCTTTTGGTTTTGTAATTTCCCCTCAATGATGCAATGCGCAGGAGCTAAACTCTCCCAGCAGTGAAGAAGGGAACCACTGGGCTCTAAAAGTCACTTGAATGGTATAGAAGCTGTGCTCTTCTGTTGCCGTGTAGTAGAATAAATAGCCCTTTTGTTCATATAGCTTTTTTTATTATTAAATTTGTTGGGGTGACATTTGAAATTTGAAGAGGGTTAAAAGGCACAGCAACTGGGAGGCTGTAGCACTCCTTAGCAATTCCTTTGTGAGGGTCCCGCATCCTTCTCTGGATCCCTAATCCTCCAAGGGAAGAGCAGTTGTGTGCCAGATTAGGAGGAGAGGAAAAGTGCTCACCTTTTCCAGGCACAGAACCTCATCCTGGACCATCCCTGGTGAATGACAGCCACAAAGTGACCTACTGGGAAAAGTGTCATCCACTTGAGGCCTGGCTCTGCTTCCAACTGCACTTCCTAATTGGCCATCCATCTTATATCCCAGGGTAACAATTAACATATTAACATTTGCAATGTAGTGATATTTGGAATGGAGAAAAGGATAAAGTCCAGAAACCCTAACTTTGGAAAGTTTTACAGGGTAAAACAGTTCTTATTCCAGAATGATTATGGACATTCTGCCTCTAGGTGGGATTGTCTACCATATTGCCTGTCTAGCTTCTTCTTTTGCTGCCCTTAATATATAACTTTTATGGGGGAAAGAAATATATGGGCACAAGTTCAAAATGGTGTCAAGATTACTAAGCTTCCCAGTGCTTTTGTGTCACATACAAAACACTAATATTTTAATACATGGAACCATGATATATTTCTGTAGGGTTATTTATCATTGCTTGAGCTTGATTCCAAAACAGTATGCTCTGCCAGCATCCACACCAATACACCAACACAATCTGGAAAATACAAACTCCCAGTTCTAACTTACCCCATGATGGCGGGCAGCGACCCATCTGGCTTGGTGTCATCCAGGGTTATTGAAATTGGGGCCTCCTCATCTTCAATGATCATACAGCCACAGTAATCTTAACCAGGAGAAAATCAATGGGAAATTGAGACTGATTTCAGTAGAGATTTAGGTGGAAAATTATACATATATAAAAAACTATTTTGCTAAGAGGAAGGCAGCTTAAACTATTATTCTTGGCCCCAACCCTAGAAGCTATTTCCTATAGATACATACATTGTCTACACAAGACATCTGTTCACCCAGACACATGGGAAATGATGCATCTCGATGACCCTTACATAAACGTCATGTATGACTAATGCATGGCTAAAATTGTAAAATGGCCCTCAAGTCCTGGAATACATAGGGAAAGAGAAGGATATATTAGAAGAAATCACCCCTATAAACCCATAGAAGAAATACTTTGAGTATGAGCAAAAGGCTTATCAACAATAGCCACCATATCTGCCCAGACCCTGCCTCATTTAATCCTCACAATATTCCTGCAGTAGGTCTCATTGTTACTTACCATTTGACACAAAGAGACTGATGCTAAGAAAGGTGAAGTGTCACACCACAGGCCACACAGCTAGTAAGCAAGTGAAGCCCAGGAATGTGTGACTTCAAAGCAGTACTTTTTCATGGTGCCCCTTTGTCTCACTCTGTTCATAAAGAGTAAGTAGCAGAACATATGCCAGGAGCCAGGATAATGGTGGCCCTGCAACAGGTGGGATCTCTTCCTTCCCTTTCATTGTCAGCAAGTGCTCTTGAGGTCATTTTGTGTTGCCAGGGGCTATGAGGAGGTCAACCAAGACAGAATGAAATTTCTGATCCTTTCACTACCAATTTGAAAGCACTTATATTTTATTCTGTTCAGTGTCTAGTATAATGTTCCTAAAAGAAAAAGTGTGGTTCCTTCACTTAATACAATTTAAACATGAGTAAATGCAACCTACCCTTCTTCTTCCAAAAGGCCTCCTTGTAATACATCATGCATTTAATGATAGCACCCATTGGAAGACGCTGGATTAACTGGTTTCTCTCAGATGGCAGCTCGGGTCTGAAGTGGATCTTGGCCGTCAAAGTTGGAGGGATGGCACAAATTACGTATCTGCACTAAAACACAACAAACACAAAATACCACCTCAAACGTGAGTCACTGCATTTGCAGAGGGCATGAAACATCATATCTGTCATTTTGAATGACACAGAGCAGTACCAACATACAAAATGAGGCCTCTGTGAGGCAACAAAACAATAAGGCAGGTCAACCAAGTCTCATAATTTGGAAGACTGAGTTGGAAACATGCCAGCATTAATTATGCCACTGCTTGGATTATACTTGGTTAGAAACTGCAGAAGATACTAGGCCTATTTAATACATGCTCCTTTTGACTAAACTGAATTACCTCATAAACTTCATGATTCAATGTCTCTATGATGATCTTGTCACCTGACTGGTCAACAGAGGTGACAGGACACTTCAGCTTCACTCTGTCTCCGAGGAGGCTCATTATCCGTTCGCTCACTTGACCAGATCCACCTACAAACTTCCGTTCCTACAGGAGACAGCAGGCAGGGAGGGAAACATTATAAAAGCCCAAGGAACAAATATCATATTTGCCACTGATTGGAAAGTCACAGGCCATATCTCTACTCTCTGCACTCTTAACTGTTGGAAGAACTCATTAGAACAGAGGCAAAGTCTACCAAGAGACCTTGACCATCATGCTCTGCACAGTTTCTGGCAAAGATAAGGCATTACTAGGTTATAAAGTGACAGAATCAGAAGAAATGTTCCCCTATACCAGTGTGCCCTTGCCTGAATGCAAATATAACCAATCTGTGGGCTTTAAACGCCTAAGAGCAAAGTGCATGGGAAACAGAAGGTACTGTACATCTCTCCCAGGGGATGTGGGGTTTGCTTTTTTTAAAATTAATTATTTGTTTCTAGTTGTATTGAAATGGGGATTCAGTTTCTAACTCCGCTTGGTTTCTTAAAGCTCCAGCCAATGGGTTTCCAGGAAGATTAAAATGTTCTCTAAGAGAATAGGCTCATGGTGCTCTTAGAAATCATCTGGTCATTAGCAAATGATGTTCTAAGAATCTAAATCTCAGATATTGAGTAAATTTTTACAAAAATGTCTGGAAGTTTCAATAGGGGGCAGAGGGGTGAAAGCTAAGCACCTGCAGGTTCCTCCAGACATTGTTAAATAATTACCTTGAGCAACCATGTAAGACTATGAGCACTCGGTCCCACTGCAATCTGATGTATTCACCATGGAAATGGTCCTGGCTTAATCTAAGAAGGTAAGCCCTTAATACAATGCATTGCATCAGAACCAGGGGATATATTCAGTTCATTGCATAAGATTCTCTGAATGGTTAGAAATACATGTAGGTAGACTGAGGCACAGCCCAACATTTGACAGTCATGCAGTGACTTTTTATGCTTTTATAACTGGCTATTGTTCTAATTACACCGCCAAAGTTCTTTATAAAAATATTATCATACTAGTTCAGACCTACATTCATGATGTGTCTTTCCTCAAGAAACTGGGACCATTTAATTTATAATTTGACTTCTGTTTCCCAAGACTTACTTTGCATTTTAGTATAGTAGAAAGACCATGGACTATTTCCATCTTGTTCACTGTCCACCCCTCCATGTCTAGTATTGATTGAATTAAATTATTAAGGGATAAATCTAAGTTCTTTACAAAGATATTGTGATAATTGTTTAAAATCCATAATCTGAACTGTGCTTTCCAAAAGGTCGTGTAGGGTTTGGCTAGAAGTATATTGCCTCCTCTGAATGAGGAATATAAACACAAAATATGAAGCGAGATACGTCAGAAAGTAAAATAAAGGTTAAAAATAGTAATGTGTAATTTCTGCCTATAAGTAAAGACACAAAAAATGTAACTGTCTTACATTTGCTAAAGCTAAGGGTCAAATGGGCAATAACTCTTGGGGCCACAAGAACAACTTGGGGACTTATAGAGCTCTCCTAGTGATATGAAGCTGGGCAAATGCTAGTTGGCAGCAAAAATTTGGAATCCAAAATGTAAAATTTACTATTGAAATAGTGGGCATAAATTACTATGTGAATTAGAGGAAAGAAGAGTCACTTCCATTCTATAACAGTTAACATAAAAGAATAACAAACACAGAATGCGACAAAAAATTCTTACGTCTGGAACAGAGGATGACTAAGTACAATAATTTTACAAGTACAGTAGGCACCTCCTTCTCTGCGGGGGATATGTTCCAAGACGCCCAGTGGATACCTGAAACTTCAGATAGTACCAACCCTATACAGAGGGTGCCAAAAAACTGTATACACATTTTAAGAAGGGAAAACATTGCATTAAAATTATGCTGATGGTAACTGCTTTGAGTACTTCTTGTAATTGCAGAAGTCAAACGTGACTTGTATTCATCTTTTGCTATCGGTATATATTGAATATTACAATTTTAATATTTTCCTTTCTTAAAATGTGTATACAGTTTTTTGGCACCCTCTGTATATACTATGTTTTCTCCTATACATACACTTTATGGCTTCTCTTTGGCATATCTGAATTGCCAGCATTACTATAGTGCCATTTGAAGTAAAACAGACTTACTTGAACACAAGAACTGCGATACTGTGACAGTTGATTTGATAACTGATGGCTCTTAGTGACTCATGGGCAGGGAGCATCTACAGTGTGGATACACTGGACAAAAGGACGACTCATGTCCCAGGAAGGACAGAGCGGGAGGGTACGAGATTTCATCTCACTTCTCAGAATGGTACACAATTTAAACTTATAAATTGGTTATTTCTAGAATTTTCCATTTAATATTTTATGACCATGATTGACCACAGGTAACTGAAACCACTGAAAGAGAAACCGTGGATCGGGGTCGTGGGCAACTGAACTAGGAATTTTTGGAAATGAGTCATTTCAGTAATTTAGCTCCTCCTATATAAATGATTTATTTTACCTACCTCCAAAAGGAAAGAACTGAAATTCCAAAATCGAAATAATTCAAAATGAACTATTCTTTAGCTGTGAACTTATTTTCAGGAATGAGAAATTTTGTTTTCAGACGTTTTTTGAGATCATTTCAAGCTGCTAATTATTCATGTTTCAAAATATGGAAGCAATTATTAAGATGCTGATATGGGTGAGGGCAAAAAAACACAAATGAAGTTATATTTGAGAATGGACCCTCCATACCTGGCCCCCGTTGGTAATCGAGAATATCCGAGTGGTGCCACCACACTGCTTCACATACCACAAGAACCACAGGGCAGACACCTCGTGGGGCTCAGAGGTCACATTGATATTCACAAAGAGAGATGCAAACTGCTTAGCAGTCCTGGTCACAGAATAAGAGCAGATGTCAGAGGAAAACACATACATGCTTCACAGGACATCATCTTTTTAAAACACAATTTAGTATGGGTAGAAAACATTTCTATGGCTTTTCAAAGAAACCCATAAGCTAGCTCAATTTCTGAAGGAATGCATATTTTAACTCTTGGGAAAAATAAAGTTTCCTCTTGCTTTTAGAAAATTATGGGGTATCTCCAAATATGCTAATCCTGGTACAGTCTAAAGGGTCAATGTGAATCTCAGGGATAATTAAGGATATTTGTTCCCATTAATTTGGATAACCATCCTATATTCTCCACCTCCACTGCCCCACCCTTGTCGAGGTTACCACTGCCCGTCACCTGGGTTACAACAATCATAGCTCCTCATGGTCATCCCTACCTAGTCATCCTATATTTCCTCTTGATGTTTCTCTATATTATAGTCAATGAAGACATTAAACAGTCCAAAACTCAAAAACAAAACAAACAAACAAAAACCTACTCTGTGTAAAATCCTTCAATGGTCTTAATGGTAAAAGACAAAAGTCATAAATACGGCCAAATTTATCTTGCATCATCTGCTTCTCAACCACTTCTCCAAAATCCCATTACATCACTTTGTCATGGCATCTATATGATCCAGGGATACCATCCATACATTGAAACAAAATTGCTAATCTTCTAATGTCATGTGCTTTATAAGAGCTGTTCCCTATTCTCTCTACCTAGAAAATAACTTCCCCCAAACCATCCACTGTTGATAACTCAGACCGTTCACTGTGGTTTATATGGAAGATACCATATGCACATACCGTCCATTGTTCCTGTCTGGCCCCATCCACTGCTGCTCATTCCTAGAAGATACTATCCCCCCACACAATCAATCCCTTCTGTCAACCGTCCCCCTCCCCCAACAGTCACTGTGGGGCATTCCTGGATGATACCATTCCCTCACCTAAACTCTCTTTTTGTACCTCCCAAGTACTGTGGCTCATTCCTGGAAGATACCATTCCCTGTACCACCTACCCTTCACCTATCCACATGGACTGTGGTTTATTCCTAAAAATTACCATCACCCACACCATCCAATCTTCCTGTTTCCCTCACCATGCAGCAGCTCATTCCTGGAAAATACAATTCCCCTACACCATCCATCTTTCTTGTCCCCCCCATCCACTATGCCTCATTCCTAGAAAGTACCATCCCTACACACCACCCATCTTTCCTATCTCCCCCATTCACAGTGGCTCATTCCTGAAAGATGACATCCTCTCACACCATCCACTCTTCTTGTTGGCCCATCAACTGAATCATTCCTGGAAAATACCATTCTCCCACAACAACTATTATTTCTGTCTCCCCCAACCCACTGTGACACAATCTTGGAAGATACCATCCCCACACACTAGCCATCTCTTAGGCTCCCAATATCCACTGTGGCTGACTCCTGCAAGACACCATCCCTCCACACCATTCATCCTCCAATCTTGTCTCCATATCAACTTGCTCATTTCTGGAAGATACCATTATCCCAACTATCCATTGTTCCTGTCTCCCCTCATCCACTATGCCTCATTCCTGGAAGATACCATCTGCACACACCATCCAACTTTCCTGTCTCCCGCAATACAACATTGCTCAATCCTAGAAAATATCATCTGCCCTACCCATCATCTATCCTTCTTGTCTCCCCCCGTCAATGTAGCACATGGCTGGATGATACCATTCCCTCACATAACTTTTTTTTCTCTCCCAATCCACTGTGGCTCATTACTGGAAGATACCATCCCCACACACCACCCATCTCTTATAGCTCTCTATATCCACTGTGGCTCACTCCTGGAAGATATCATGCACCCATACTATCGAGTCTTCCTCTCTCTCCCCATATCCACTAACTCAATCCTGGAACATACCATTCCCTCATTCCTGGAAAATACCATCTCCTCACTCCATCCAGTCTTCCTATATCCTCCATCCCATTCATTAGTACATTCTTTGAAGATACCATCTCCTCACAAAACCTCTTTTCGTCCCTCCCATTCACTGTGGCTCATTCCTTGATGATAACATCCCTTCTACTATCTAGCCTCCCTCTCTCCCCATGGACTGTGGCTGATTCCTGGAAAATACCATCTGCACACAATATCTATCTTTTAAGTCTTCCCCCCATCCACTATGATTCATTCCTAGAAGATCCCATCCCTTCATACCATCCATTGTCCACTTTTCTTGTCTCCGTATCAACTTGCTCATTTCTGAAAAATAGGATTCTCTCACACCATCCATTTTTCCTGTCTTGACCCATCCACTGTGGTTCACTGCTGCAAATACCATCTAAACACATATTCCATCTCTTATGTCTACCCTTAACCACTGTGGCTCATTCCTGGAAGATACCATCCCCTCATACCATCAATCATTTCTGTCTTCCCCCTCCCCATGTCACTGTAGAGCATTCCTGGATGATACAATCCCCTCACATAAATTCTCTTTTGTACGTCCCCATACCCTGTGGCTCATTCCTGGAAGATACCATGCCCCCACAACAACCATTGTTCCTGTCTCCCCCAACGTGCTATGACACACTCTTGGAAGATACCATCCCCACACACTAGCCATCTCTTAGGCTCCCTATATTCACTGTGGCTGACTCCTACTCCTGCAAGACACCATCCCTCCGCACCATTCATCCCTAACTCTTGTCTCATATCAACTTGCTCATTTCTGGAAGATACCATTATCCCAACTATCCATTGTTCCTGTCTCCCCTCATCCACTATGCCTCATTCCTGGAAGATACCATCTGAACACACAATCCATCTTTCCTGTCTCCCACAATACAATGTTGCTCAATCCTAGAAGATATCATCTGCCCTACCCATCATCTATCCGTCCTGTTTCCCCATCCCAAAGTCAATGTAGCACATGGCTGGATAATACCATCCCCTCACATAACCTTTTTGTCTCTCCCAATCCACTGTGGCTCATTACTAGAAGATACCATCTGCACACACCATCCATCTTTTATGTCTTCCATCAACTATGACTCATTCCTGGAAGTTACCATCTCTCCATAGCATCCACCCTCTACTCCTTGCCTCCACATCAACTGGCTCATTACTGGAAAATACCATTCTCCTACACCATCTATTGTTCCTATTTCGACCCACCCACTGTGGCTCATTGCTGCAAACACCATTTAAACACATATTCCATCTCTTATGTTTCCCCCTAACCACTGTGTCTCATTCCTAGAATATACCATCCCCTACAGCATCTAGCTTTCTTCTCTCCCCATGGATTGTGGTTTATTCCTGGAAAATAGTATTCCCCCACACTATCCATCTTTCCTGTCCTCCCCCATCTACTATGCTTCATTCCTGGAAGATACCATTGCCCTCACTCCATCCAGTCTTCCTGTGTCCTCCATCCCATTCATTAGTACATTCTTCGAAGATACCATCTCCTCATATAACCATTTTTTGTCCCTCCCTTCTACTGTGGCTCACTCCCGGACGATACCATCCTCCCACACCATCTAGTTTTCTTATGTCCCCCACCCCTATCCACTAGCTCATTCCTGGAAGATAGTATCCCCTCATTCTTCTTTTCTGTCTTCCCCCATCCACTGTGGCTCATTCTTGGAAGATACCATTCACACACACCATCCGTCTCTCATGCCCCCCCTTCTACTGTGGCTCATTCCTAAAATACACCATTTGCACCCTTCTTGTCTCCCCCCATCCTCTGTCACTCATTCCCAGAACATGCTGTTTTCTAAAATCATCCATCTTTCTTTTATTCTTATCCACTATGGAGCATTCCTGGAATATACCATACCCCCAGACCTTCCACCCTTCTTTGTCTCCTCCCACCCTCTGTGGCTTATTTTTAGTTGATGCTCCAACTTTTTAGTTTCTGTTTAGAGATCGCTTCATTAAAGAATATCTCTTTTGTTCTCTGACATTTCAGGTTCACTGTTACAGTCACTCTCCTAGCATTACACATTTTTTTCTGTAATGCCAGTCTCCTGCTAGAAGAATATAAACTCCTTGAGGGTATGGGCCTTGTTTAACAAATTCACCACAATTCCTCAGTGGTTAGTACAATGCCTTCACATAGCAGCCCCAAAATAGTGACTGAAGGATCTGTAAGTAACTCAGCTAATAACACAGATTCTCTCTGAAAACGTATTATTTATATTTTTTGTTAAAGTAAACTAGTGTCCCCCCAGTCTCATATTTTTATATGTATTTAGAATTACTTTAATATCTTTCCAACCTGCTTCTGTAGCTGAACTCTATATAATCTGAAAACACAGTTACTTGTTTTATTGTAAATCGCAAGACTCTTTCATTAGAAAAAGTTCTACTTCATTCACCTACTTTCTCCTTATGTTTTAGATTAATTTTATGTTCAAACCTGGTATGAAATCTTTAAAGTGCCCACAAAGTTGCTACTGACTGAAAGACCGTTAGGTTTCCTCTTAACGTTTTTCCTATAACTTATAAAGAAAAGAAATTTACAGTTCAAGATAGGATAGAAAGGATCAGAAGGGAAGATAAAAAGTAAATTTTAAATAGTCAAGATTACTTTGTCCAGCAGATTTTATCAATGAGATCTTTCATTGTCATCCGGTCCCATTCTTCAGCATGTGGGGCATCCCATGGTGCATCAGCTGGAATCTGCAGAGAAAGAAGAGTCCATATCCAGGTGTGATGGGTCACTGCCGACTGCCCTGCCAAGATGCCCTAAGAAGAACCTCTGAAAACGGGTCTTTCTGTCCATGTTGGAATGTGTGATTGGCATACAATTCAATGTATAGATAGTGGTGAGGTGGATATGGATAGTTCTTTGGATTCTATGTCTCAATGCTGTTGTAATAATAATACTAATAATAGCAGCAACATATAAATGCATATAAATATGTAATATGGAGATCTAAATCAATAATTTTTGATGATGATGATAATTATTATTATTACTGAAAGCAAACACCCATTTTAAGTCATCAATTTGAGTCTGAGAAAGCGATGTTATAGAGTCTGAGGCTAAATTACAAACCTTGGTAGAAACGAATCTTTCTTTCCTTTACTGCTAAAGTGGCATCTCATATGGGTAAGACAACTATAAGTAGGGGACCTGGCAAAAACACATGACATAATTTCTCATTGGTATAGATTGGAAAGCACACAGGCATTAGTATCAGACAGATGTGAGTTTGAATCCTGGTTCCCCTGATGTGTGGTCTTAGGGAAATCACATAACCTCTTGGCACTCGTTTTCTTCATTTGTAAAGCAGAAATACTACCAATTTGGCAGAGTTGTTGGGTGCATTGGAAATGATATGCAGCATTGTCCGGAACACTGTTCCCTGCACTGTGGAAGGTTAGTAAACAGCTGCTATTGTTATTTCAGAAACAGGTCATGTGCAAGCTGAACACACTTTACCTCCTTTCCCATATTATCCATTGTCCGCCAGAGATTGTTGTAATCCAGATATGCAATGGGGTTCCATACTGGAGGGAAGGCACCTCGAAATGGGTAAGTTCTCCCCTATAACATAGAAATAAAGGATAATGCCTTAAATTAGGATGGCATTCTAAAAAAAATCCCAAACCAACCAACCTAAGAGCAATTTTCAAAGTAACAGGATTCTCTACTGTGTTAAAAGTATCCCCTTTGATGTAGTCAATGTATTTTACCTATACAGGCCCAAAATTTCAATAAAAATTGGCAAAACTTCCCTGGTATCTGTTACCTGCTTTTAATTTATAGGACATAATAGATTTGAACTTATTCTGCTTATGTAGAAAAAATATATAAACATAGCTCATCCTAGTGTCTAATGCTACAATATTCTCAACTCCTGAATTCCTAATTAACCTCTTTGAAGGATGTTCCTACTCACATGAGAGCAAGATGATGACTATCTTTGGCCCACATAGAGGACTGGAATAACAAAGCACAATACCTCAGACTGTGTTTTAAAGTTCACACAGGCTAAACACAGACTGGCTAGATGACAGACCGTACCCAAAGTCAAGAATCAAAATATATGAAAAATGGTATAATGAGTATTTGCCATTTTTGGTTGCCCAGCATCCATTCCCCTTTCCTAGTAGTACCTTGGTTTCTTCTTGGGAAACTGCCTCTCCTCCTCTGCAGATAGATGTGTTTTTACCATCTCCCATTACAGCAGGTAATAGGCTAGATACTTTGTCTCCCCTCTGGCTCCTGGTGCAGCCAGGCTGTGAGCCTGTGATTTGAGCTTGGCCAATCACACACTCAGAGGACTCAGACCCAGGAATAGGTCACCCAGGGACAGAAGAAGGTTGACTCTTCGTTGTCTTTCCCCATGGCAGCATGCTGAGCAGGTGCTTTGTGCTATAAAGATCATGGTTATGGTTCTTGCCTCCAACTTGCAAGAGCTCCCCTGGTCTCTGCCTGTTCTCAAGTGTGGCCCTCCAGTCTCTCATCAATTTTGTGGGCCCTGATACCCTTTCAGTAAATCTTTTGTTAGCCTGAGTTGGTTTCTATTGCTTGGTACCAAGACCTCTAACACAGAGAGAGCTGATTATTAGCCACCATTTACTTCATTTCAGTTGTGTGACAGGCGCTGTGCTATGCAAATCCAGGGGTGAGGGGAGAGTGAATCCTAGGAAAAGAGATCAGGTCTGGGTCGTTTCTAAGGCCTTATTTCCTAGTTTAATTCTTTTTTATTTAAGAATAAAACATCTTGTAAATCTTCATAAGGTTGCAATACTGTCTACTAACACAATTTTGCATGAGAGTCTGGTTTTTTATCAAATAAAAACATATTTGATATTTGTAGAAAGCCTACTATGTGCATTGCATGACATTGAGAGCTGTGTTAGATTTTTCAAAATGGCTAAAGCAAAACTCTTGACCATCAAAGCAGGGACACAGGACATAACAGCATTTGCATTCGTGTGTGCACACTTGCAAGCATGTGCACACACACACACTCCAACTGAGTACAAATATATGGCAACCATTAAGTGACAAAGAAATAATTTTCCCTTCCACAGTAGCAAATTCAAATAACCTTGACAGAATATATGATCTGATTTCTTACCTGAAAATGCTATGTTGTAACATTGTAATACAACTTTTTGAGTCTCCAAATCCTTTATCATCATCACTATCACCATCACCACGTTACTAATATTTATTAAGATCTTTCTTCATGCCTAGCACTGGCCTAAGCTCTTCATTTGCATTATCTCATGTAATGCTTACCTCAACCCTGGGAGGCAAGCACTATAAATATTTCCATTAAATATTTGAGGAAACTAAAATCCAGGGATATTAGCTAGAAAATATAACAGAAGTTTCCTGCTCCTAAAGGCTTTGCTCATAAACATTAAGTTTTATGGCCTCTCATATGGTTGTGATGGAAAGCTGAGATAGGCTTGTTCTAGGGACATCTTAAACTTCCCAACTAAAAGAGAGAGAATTTTGAAATGTGAAACTTATAAAACTTCCACTCACATCTTTTATTTTTTCTAAGGAGTAAAAATGGGACTAAAAAGCACTGGGGTGTAAGGTGACTGCTGAGGAAACAGGGTCAACTTTGGAAAATGTTGAAACATGTTCTGAGAGCAATGGACAGAGACATTTTACACAGAACACAAAAATACGGTAGCTATGGAAAGGTGAGAGACCGAGGTTAAGTAATAGCTCAGAGACAGCCTTCAGAGCAGCTGGTTCTTGTTATAATCCTTCCCTTAATTGAAACTGGGAAAAATCTACATTTTCCCCTATGTTTATACTCAAGTAATAGTCTCATACAAAACTGATCTTTGCTTTAAAAAATATTTTAAAAATTAAATATGCTCATCATCTGGGGGCATTAAGAAAAGTAAGGGGGGTGGGGGGTGGGGGGTTGGAGATGAGGGTAAGGGGGATCGAATATATGGTGATGGAAGGAGAACTGACTCTGGGTGATGAACACACAATGGGATTTATAGATGATGTAATACAGAATTGTACACCTGAAATCTATGTAATTTTACTAACAATTGTCACCCCAATAAATTTAATAAAATAAAATTTAAAAAAAGAAAGAAAAGTATTATAAATATAATTCAAAACAACGTGTCTCACATTCCTAATGTAGCTCTTCTCAGGACTATGCCAGCCACAGTATGATTTCACACAAGGTCCTAAAGACCCCATAATCTGAGCTTTGATAAACAGAGGTGGCACGAGAAGTAAAAAGTTCAGCGAGAGAGGAGTCTAGCCTGGTAATGTTTTTAGTCATGGAAGCCATGGAATATTCTAAGAAGATCATAAAGACCCAAACATTTTTTAAAAATGTTAATTTTTATCCTGTTGACAGAGGCACCAAGTTAATAAAGGGATTTCATTAATTAGTTTCATTCTTAGCATTTTCTGGCTTCTCTGCACTTATTCCACAGAAAACCTAAATTTGCTAAAGAAATGTGTGTGTGTGTGTGTGTGTGTGTGTGTGTGTGTGTGTGTATAAACAGGCACTTACATGTCATCTCTTCCTTTCTCACAAGCCTCTGGAAGGCTTATTCCCTCCATGGGCTGCTTCTAAACTACCTGTAGATAACTCGGGACTACTTTTTGTGTGTGTGAACCCCCAAAGAAGTGCAGCGAGAGGGCCTGGAGATAGGATGTCTCTTGGCTGAAAACTGCCTGCTTACCAGACCTCCTCAGTCTCTTAAATGTACTAATCCCATAGTTTCCTCACAAAGGTGTCAGCAGTTTCTCAATCTTAAATCACTTATCAGCAGAAATGCCTTTATGACTTAAGAGTGAGGCAGGAACTCTAGGAATACTTCCAAATGGTTACTGCTGTTTAAAAATAAAAGGAAAAAAATCTTGAGTAAAGGTCAAGTCCATTTTGTGCCTATACTCTGAAACCTTCCTACCTTTCCAAAGTAGCCTTTAATCTTAAAGGATAATATCTTTGACATAGCAGAAATTGTTGATGTCAAGTAGAACTCAATGTCCCTGGAACTGTGCCCAAAATACTTAAGTCCCTTTTAGAAACCACATCCTCAATCTACCAATGTTCATAATAATGAGAGACTATTCCAGATGAGGACAGTTTATGGCTCCCACATAATTTTTCATTGTTGGTCATATAAGATAAACCAAGTTTATAGTAAGCAAGTAGTACTTACTGATAGGCATGTTAGAGACTTTCTTCTCTCTCTATTTTTATATTTTAGTTAAACAAAAGGAAGTGAGTGTTATTAAAGAATATAATGGGGAACTGAGGAAAGCTGCCAAATATTTTTCTTTAATCATCTAAAAAATAAACAGACATGTTCTGGATTGGTTGAGCAACATGTCTGTCCAACCCATATGAATTCCATGGCACCCCTCTAGTCCCACTGTTTTATGACAAACCTGTAAGAGAAATCTTTTGGTGGTTTCTTTTCTATAGTTCATAATAATGCTTTAAATAAAGAAATCATCTTTTAAAAGACCCATTAAATAGGATAGCAATACTGTGTTGTATTAGTAGTTAAAAAAACAATTTTCTTCCTCTTTCCAAATGCAGGTAGCCAAATTCCCTTCAAACATAAACAGTTCTACTCTACCTAGAAAAAGCTATTATATTCGACATGGAAAAATCTATCCCATTGGAATGTGCTGGTTCTCCCAAGTCTTCCTCTAGTTCCTATCTTTGCAAGACCCTGTCTTCTCCCATCTACTGACTCCCCCAGGGCCTGATCCCCAGCCTTTTCCTTTTCTCTCTGCCCACCCATTTCCCTGTGGAACTCATCCAACATCTGGGTTTGTTATTATATTTGCATAGTCTTATGGTTTGCATTTGCATGCTTCTGCTCCCTCTATATTTATGAGTACTAACAAATTGTTATCTATAACCTCTCACACAACTTCAAGGGCTAGCAGCATGTTCCTGAGTGTTTGTTCATGACCTGATATTTCATCTTATTCTTAGCCTCCTCTTTCAGGACTTGCACAGCATCAGCTAACACAGTGGGCACTTGAGTTATACAGTCCCGTCTTTGTAAAACGAGAACTATTAAGCTCTGGTATAATTGATAACACATCATCAAGAATGAAAGGTTTCAAATAGTTATGCCATCTTTCCCAAGGGATCCTAGTTATATAGAGAAATCACAAACAAAGCAATTACGATAGAAACAATATGTGTTCTTCTGGAGGCTCTTGGGTAAGTAAAGATAATTGACAGAGCATTAAAAAAATATTTTTCTGACTCTGGGTGGTGAACACACAATGTGATTTATAGATGATGTAATACAAAATTGTACACCTGAAATCTCTTTAACTTTACTAACAATTGTCACTCCAATAAAATTTAATTAAAAAATAAATATTTTTCCTCGTTCACATATGCCATTGACTCAGGAGAAACAGGCAATTAAAAAAAAAAAGATGAAAATGTTACACTGTGAGGACGAGTGGCTGTTTTTCTTTAACAGCTTTAAGATATTCACATGCTTTATAATCCATCCATTTAAAGTGTAAAATTCAATGGTTTTTGGTATATTTACAGAGTTGTGCAATCATCACTACATTTAATTTTAGAACACTTTTGCCACCCCAAGAAGAAACCCTTACTCATTAATAGTCACTCTCCATTCTCCCCTACCCTATTTTGAAGAACTGTCAAACTATTTTTCAAAGCAGTTGCACCATTTTACATTCCCACCAGCAATGTATGAGGGTTCCAATATCTCCACATCCTCACCAATACTTGTTATTGTCTGTTTTTTGTTTGTTTGTTTTTTATAGCCATCTTGGTGGGTGCGAAGTGGTATCTCTTTGTCGTTTTAACTTGCATTTCCCTAATGACTAATGATGGCCAAAGTCAAATCAGTATTGATTAATGGATGGTCATGTTGCTGAACTCATCCTTGATGCCATGACATTTTTTATGTGAGCACACTGAGCAAGTGACAATGGAAAGAGATGGTATGATGGCTTTGTAGTGTGTCAAATTGTTCAGGCTGAACTAGATTTTCCAGAACTTTGTTTCCTATGTATTTCTGGTTAGGGTAGGTCACAAGAAAGATTCTTATGGGAGATTTAGGGAGCAAAAGTGAAGCAGCATTCATTTTGTAGTTCATAAACATTGTTGCTCATCCTCATGGCACAAGATAGTGGCCCATGGCACCTTGCCATTTTCTATCCTGCATTAAACTGATTTATGTACATATTCTACTTTCCTGACTTAGTTTCAACACACCTGAAAACAAGGATTATGCCTCACATAGGTTCTAATCTCCTATATTGCCTTGTGAGTACCAAGGTTCCAATAAATGTTCATTAAATGAAGAAATAAGAGGAGGGATGGAATTCTTGCTTTTATAGCCCATCTTGTATCACATCTAGCTCTCCCAGGCTCCAGAAAGGGTCCAGTCTTTTTCTATGCAAATGACTCCCTCTTTTCCCAACTCAGACAAGACTTTCTAATGAATGCCAATTTAACACTAACATTAATATCAGTCCCACAAACATACCTTTTCTAAAATAGCCATAATCGATATTATCATCAAATTTAGTATAACTCACTATTTGTAAGGTACTGTGTGGAAAAGAAATAAATGGAAGACTCAGTCCCTTAGGAAACCTAAACCTCTAAAAACATTTCCCATGTTAGCATTTCTCATTCTGATCTTCACGGATGCTATATGAAAATGGGTTCCATGGTCATAAATCTGGGAAATCCTGGCTTATAGTTAAACAGCTTTTTTTTTTTCTTTTTTACTGCCAGTCGTCATAAGACTCGTAATTTACTAATGGACATCTTGGCTCTCAAAGACAGAATATGGAACATTTCCAAAATTTATCTGATCAACAAACCTTCTCTTTGGCAAAGAACTTTCAGGATTAATGTTGCTTAGAAAATATTCCCTTAGGCATTCTTTCTTTGTATTCTGGCTGACACTGGCAGGGGTCAGAGAAAACATGGGAAAACATGAGCTAGAAAGAGGAGCTCCGATAACTAGCGTTATTTTCCAAATGCTACAAGTGGAAATATATTCTTACATGTACCTCTCCTGGACAACAGGGTACATCGTCCCACAAGACTGAGTCGAATAGGAAAACAAAATGAAATCACTTGCACATCTAGCTAAGACTGCAAGTACTCTGTGCTCAGTCTCGGGCCTGGGCCTCTACCCCTTGGAACTAGGCAGTAGTTCCAAGTAGTTACGTCAGAACAGGTCGAGAGGGTCAAGGGCAAAGCAGAACTTCTTGCCACATAAGTTATTGACTGAATGCATTCGTCTAGTGTATCCTAGTGACTGGGCAGAAGCAGCCGGGTCCCTCTACTGGATGGATTTACCTCAGTGATGGCTCCTGTAAATATAATGGTGAAGACACAGGGGGAAGGAGGGTGGACTAGGAGCCATCAGATTCTTAGCACCACCTTCCCAACATTTGTACATCAGAAAAGTATTTTTTTAAAAAATCTACATATTAGAAAAAGTCAGGACTTCTTTGGTGGGTGCCAAATAATTATGTAGATTGGCAACTGCACTTATGTCTGTACTTTGGCAAACACATCAAATTAAATCTCAGCCTGAGGTTCACTGTGTATCATTTGAGCCTGACAAATTACATGAGAGCTTTGGGAATGAACGGAAATGGACTAGCAGTTCAGTAATTGTTGTTTGTTTGAAAAACCTGACATGAGAAAAGTCTTTTAAATGAAAAGGACTCAGTTCCACAGCTTTCAGGATCAAAGTGTTCATTACATTTCACTATAATTAACACTCAAATTTTCTGTGATTCCACCTAGAATTTTCTGCCCCTAACTGCATTAAGCCCAAACACAAAGCAAAAAAAATAAATAAATAAAATGAAATGCTATGAAAACAGTACCGGACTGCTAAAATACCAAGTATCAACATTATTATCATTATTTGTCTCTTTTCAGTTTCAAGTTCTGTGTTTGCTAAGGTTAGTTGTCAACTAGGTTTTCACATCTATCTGTGTGTCTGTCTGTCTGTGTCTCTCTCTCTTTCACTTCTGTTGGACCCTGAACCAAATACTTGCATTCTAACTACTTTCTCCCATCTCTGAAGTAAGGATAACTGTCAATTACTAAAACTCTGAGGTCCACTAGGTTTTCAAAAGGTATTTGTTCATTTAGTTTGACACAGAAGTGAAAAGGCTTGGAGTACACACCTGAGACAGAGGGCTATATAGCAGCATCAGATCTGTTAAGTGGCAAGACAAGGCAACAACAGAAAAGATTTTCTCACTGGTCAGTGTGCTCATGGGACTGTGGAACTTCCCTTCTTAACAAAGTGCCCAGAATTGACAAGGTATGGGATTTATAGGACATTAGAGGGTTTTTCAGGTTTCAACTGTTCGAAGGCTATTCTACAAGTCTGATAATTCAGGACTAATGATTAAGCCTTTGGTTGGGGAAGTGGGTGCATGTTCTGGGGTAGGGGTAGGGGCTCCAGAAGGAGGAAATAAGGAGGAAGTAGAAAGCAAGGAGGGGGGAGGAAGGAGGAGATTTTAACTTCAAATTGGCAACTACATTCTAACCTGAAAGGTCAAAACCTCCAGGAGTTGGGTTGTCACGAAGATTAGAGCAATTTGTCTTGAGAAAGCTGCTTATGAAATGTTTTATTCCATTCACAAGTTTCTTTTTGCCATTAGCCAAAAGGTCGAGGCCCTACTTGAGGAGGTGATTGAAAAGTTCCATAGCCTTAGTGAGAGAAATCCTTTGTGTGTGACCTAAACCCCTTTTTATGCTGCCACTGAAGGTCAATCCAAAGCAGGAGGGTGACCATAGACTACTTCTCAATAAATGGTTAGGAAACAATTTCTGTAGTAATTAACTCCCCATTGAAAATTAATGGAAGGAAGACAAAAAGAGTTCTGTGGATGGATGATGGTAGCACAACAATGTGAATGAAATTAATGTCACTGAATGTACTCAATGTCACTCGATTATATACCTAAATATGGTTAAGATGGCAAATTTTATGTCATGTGTATTTTACCACAATTTTTTAAAAGAAAAAATAAATGGAAGGAAAATATCCAATAATTAACCTAACTTTGCTACATATTGGGTGCCACTTCAACTGAGTAGAAACTTTATTCTCTTAGAAACTAAATCAGAGACTTAGCCCTGAAAGTTTATAGGGAAAAGAAAGGAGCCTTTTGAGAGAAAATGGCTAATGCTGACCTAGCTTTCTAAACAGTACAAGGTTTTAAGAGTAATTTCTGTCATTAAGTTTTCCTGTGACCCACAAGAAGTAGATTAAGTCTTTCTAAAATGGAGGGGGGAGAAAGAAAGGACATTACTAAAAATTATGTTTTACAAGCTACGTCAATATATCTTTATACTGCATACTTGGTAGATCAAAGTAAAAATATGTAAACATTTTGTTTCTCTGCTTTTAAAAACTTACGTGTAATTGTAATTTAGAGAAAAAAAAGAATAATCCCTCTTGCATTACCTCATTTCTACAATCAAAACAGAATTTCTCATCATAAGCACAGGCCCATTACCACTTGCTTGTCCTTACCTAATTGTCTTTTTATCATCTTCTACCCTGATTTGTAGAAATTATTTTAAATCCTTTTTTCTTTCTTTTTTAAACCAGGCAGGGTATAATGGCATAAAATAAAATACTCACTGCAATATACTTTGACTAATAAGTTTACATAAATGATTTACCAGAAAGAATATATAGCCAACAATTCCAAACCACGCCTTAGGCCTTTGGACTTAGTATTTTGACACAATAATAGAATCTATCTGTAGTCTTCAGCCAGCTGAGCCTAACTGGGGTGCCTTGGGGGTTGCTCAGGTGTCAGGCGCTCACTGAAGGCCAGAGTGACTACAGAGCTACAACTCAGGGTACGAGAAAGAAGCCACTGTGGTGCATGGCATCACATATGGCTCCCAAGCATACACCCCAGGTCCACAGGAGCCCCTGACAAAGTGGAAGGTAACTTGTCACATCTTGGAGCAGTTTATTAGAGGGGTTCACAATTTGACTTTCTGCCCATGGAATAAGGAACATTGTGATGTAGCCCACAGAACCCTGATCTTAAGAGCTAGAAAGCCTCACTTTGGCTCCTAAACTCTCAGAGGCTCATTTTTCTCATCTGTAAGATGGGGGGAAATAATGCTTATTATTTCATAGGATCATTGGGAAGCTCAAATGAGGCAGAACATGTGTAGGTACATTACAAATAGAATGCAATAGAAACGCATGGAGTCAGGTGAAATGAATTTAGGTGACTAACAGAAAGGAGAGAAAGACATGACAAGTAGCATCCCTACAAGTGCCTAACACCTTTGGCTTCTAGAGAGGGATTAAAAGTAAAACTTTCTTTGAAGACAAAAGAAACAACCTCTGTGAGCTGATATGGAAAGGTGTTAAAAGTAGCTTAAAAACAAATATCCTTAATCCAAAAGAAACACACTATTATAAGCAAGGGGTCAAAGATACAGTTATACCTGGCAAACATTAAGACAAACAACCCAAAAAAAACACCCCACAAAAACACATCCTCTGCTTTCAACATAGCCTGCTGGCTCAACCAAAGTTCACCTCTTAGCAACAACAAAAATATTACTTAGTATTCCAGAACACACATAATCTGTAAAGCCTTTGATTTCACTCGTTGGCATAAAAACCTGGGACGACTAGAACAACTACAAGGAAAAATTGCTTGCTGAGCTGTTACTATCAGGGAAGCCAATGTTGTTTCAAATAAATCTTTATCACACCATTCTCTAAAAACAAATGTGTGGTATATATTTATAGTCTCTAATTTTATTTAGAGAAGATGTGAAAAGCAGGGAGAAAGTGAGAATGCGTGAATATGCCAATTTCTCCTTCAAAGCAGCTCCTGCAAAATGCCTCATTCAGTGTTCTCTGTCTCCAGATCCTACCTGCATTATTATGATCTGGAGGAACTGATGAAAAGCAAAAAAAAAAAAAAAAAGAAGAAGAAGAAGAAGAAGAAGAAAAGAATCAAGCATTTCTCCTTTCCTTACCCAAGACTTGGCACTGCAAAATTTAACAAAATGTCTCCACAACCCACTGAAACCCACTCATAAAACAATCCTAATGATGGTGCATCTTATTTACTAATTCAAGTAATGACTCAATCAATCCAAGAGGCATTCAAGTCCACCTGCTTCCCTTACACCACCCAAAGAAAAAGAACCAATTAAGAAGACATTTTAAGCATATCTAGCTGATCCCACTTCAAATTCACCTTTTAGGTTAAAGTCATATTATTAATTTATATTAATTTCACAAATCAGAGATAATCTCCCAAATAAAGCTATATCAAATTCACAACATTCATAAAACCTGTTCACTGTCGAAACCAGTCAAGAAACTATTATGTAAGAATCAGGATCTACTAAACCAGAATTAGAATAGGGATTCTATTCACAAGATTCATGAAGGACAGACATGTTAACTAGTATTATTTATTTATTATTATAGTTTACTTGTCTCCTTCCTTTAGATGGCAAGCTCCATATGAGCAGACCGTTTGATCATGGGCCCACCACTCTATTTCCAGCCTAGAACAGTATCTGATCCAGAGTAGATTGCCCAGTATGTATTTATTGAATGGATGAATGCATTTAGCATAATGATGTGAATCTTCTATGACTAAAGTACATAGACATAGCCTCTTGCGGAAGGGACAGGGTGGTAAACACCACGAAACATCTGTGCCCAGGGCTCAGCTCAGAGGCTCAGGCTTCGGACTCCACCTGGTCATGTCAAAACTTGCACGGTAAACACAAGCTAGCAAAGGTCAAGAATAGTTCTTTGGTGCATACTATGTACATCATCCTAGAGTAGGTTGAAACTGGATGCACTACAGCTTGCTGACAGAAGAAATAACTGAGGCATTCTTTAAAGCTGCATGTTGAGAAAATAGAAGAGCTGAAGCAATCCGGATCATTAAGAATACTGCTTTGTTAAATTAGACAGTGGCAATCTTCCAGTGATTCAGCCACTTCATTATGGTGTTATTTACTGAAAAGAATGCACTGTATTATACTACAGAAGCCAGGGTTGTCATGAGAGATAATGCAATTTGCATTATTAACCCAATACACTGTCGTGTTGGGAAAAAGTCCATTTTTTCCCTAGAAGAGGACAGAACAGTAAGGGTTAGATATTTTTAAATAAGTGGACTTGTTTTTTGCTATACAGTCTATTTACAGTCTTACCTGGAATATTTAACTGATTGTCTTCCTGCTTTTCTCTAATCTGACCTGTTCCCTTTAAAGTTTCCTGGTTATCATAAAAACATCCACTGCACTGAATATTTCTCATTGCAGAAAAGATTTAATTAGAAAAACTAGCAGAAATGAGGCACTCATTCAGATAAAATAAACACAAACCAACCCGCTGCATTTTTTTTTAACTTAACATTAGGTTAAAATATGTGTTCTTTGGCAGGTTAAAGTATGTGAGAGGATGGTTTAATGGTATTTATATTCTCCATCTTTTTGTCAGATGAGACTATATCTTAAATGAAAGGAAGAGCATTTAGCATCTTAAATATGTGCTTATTTGTAAGTAAGTACTAAAAGTCAATCTAGAGCTTTAATACTCATTGTCTGGCCCTTACATGACTGTTTTCCAGTTACTACATCAATCACAACAATCAAGACACAATGACTGTATCATATATAGCAGATAGCTACACTGCTCCTCCAGGCTCACAGGCCAAAAGACTGAGCAAAGTGATCCCCAGCATTGCATTCAGCCACATGGTGAAGGACACAATGTCTCTTAGCAGAGAGCCCTCAAAGAAAACCAGGGCAAGCACAAACAGTAAGGCAGCTTCCTGGAGTTCAAAGACACACCAAAATCCCTGGCACAGGAATCTGGCACAGCACAGAAAAGTGGAAAGACCTTGACCTTTCTAGCTCTATGGCCCTTACTCTTGAGTAGGTTTCTTGGCCTCTGAGCTTCAGTCTGTTTCTGTGAAATGGGGCTACAGCCCCTGCCTTAGGGTCCTTGTGAGGATTAAGATAATAGAGGTGAAGACCCTGGGATAGGACCTGGAACATAACAAGGATCTCAGTAAAGGAGAGCTAGGGTTGTCATTACTACAGGAGTGTTGCTGACCTTCAGGTATCAACCACTATGGCCACAATTTCAGTGTGCTCTTTGTTGTCCAAAGTTCAGGTTAAGCAGGAGTCTTAGCACCAAGCCTGCCACATGCTGTGTGTTCAATAATTATGACAGAATATAATTACTATTGTGTTGACGTGCATGGCTATGCAATGGCAAAGGTTCAAGGTTAATAATGCCTTACATTCTTGAAAGCAGTCTCAAACTACCGAGTCCAATGCCACGATATGCCTTTTCCAGTCGGTTATGTGACAGCTCAGTCATATTTATATTTTGGGAAAGAAAAATATGGTGGCAGTTGTGTAGCTCTATCTTATGGAAAGTTGTTTTTTCAGAAACTGGGTTATTGGGGATGAGTGGCCCTGACCTTAGAGAGAGGGACTCAGCAGCAGCAACCAAGTGACCCTGGACGCTACTGTTAACATTTCTCTTTCCTTACTTAGGGACTCGATGTAGCATTTCCTTAATTCTTTTCAAATTCATCCTCTACTAATGCTTGCAGCAGGACCTTCTCAAAGTATGGAATAATCACAAGTAGATTTCTGAAAGCAGGGCTTCACATGAAGCCCAGAAAATTCCAGAGGCATCAGAATGACCGAGCTAAAGATACTTAACTCATTAAGGTCCTGTCAGGAAGGCTGGAAAGCATGCCATGGTCAGTTGATAATTTTCAGGCAAAGTCAAAATTCTCAAACAGCATTTTCACATTTTATAGCCCTCCACACTCTCCTCTACCCCCACCTCCATCAGGAACAATGAGGAGTTGAATTATTACAAAAGTTGGCTGGGTACTGCTTTCAAAATCTCATCTTTGCATCATGTATTACAGAGGGCATAGCTGGGAGACTAGCAGGTACTTAGTTGGAGGACATAGCTACACATTTTCAGGTTTTCCTTTTCAAAATGTACACAAAGGAACATGAAAATAGAAGAAGAGTAAGAAAGTGAAAGACACATGCTCTTTCAATAACTGTATCTATTCATCCTTTGAGCTGGGACTCAGTGAAATGGATGGTGAGATACTGTACAATGGATGTGTGCTCAGTCAAACAAATATGGAAGGCCCAGCACACTTTGTCTAGACCCTCAGTTTCGTTTCTTAGGCCACATATTGGGATCATAAAGAGCATGCAGTCAGGGTAAGCAGATCATTACTAGTTTTATGACCTCTCCAAACGTCAGTTTTCTTCTCGGTAAAATGGGGATAATCATGCCTGCCTAGCAAGGGGGGATATAAGGATTCAATGAGTTGATGCATAAAAAGCACTTACCGTGTTTCCCCGAAAATAAGACCTAGCTGGACAATCAGGTCTAATGCATCTTTTGGAGCAAAAATTAATATAAAACCTGGTCTTATATAAGACCCGGTATTATATTACATTACATTATATATTATAAAAAGCCAGTCTTATAGCAAAATAAGACTTGGTCTTATATTAATTTTTGCTCCGAAAGACGCATTAGAGCTGATTGTCCAGCTAGGTCTTATTTTCGGGGAAACACGGTAGTTGTTTATTGTGAGGTTCCAGGGAAAATAAAAATCTCTCAGCACCTGAATGTTAGGGAAGACGAGATTATAAGCATGAGTCTGCTCAGATTCTGTGATAATCACCAGATTCATTTCTTTCCCAGTTGGACTGGAGACTGAATTACATGACTGCTTAATTAGTAGTTGAGTACAAAGGATTTGGTCTCTCTTCCTGTATTAAATATGCTAATATACATAAAAGTATTCAATATGTTAGCTGCTATTATTCTTACCATTGTTATTGCTTACTAGTCCTGAAAAATACCATGCTGTGCAGAAAAGATAAAGTGGGGAAGCAAGGAGGTTTTTGCTTCTTGATTGTGGCCTTCTGAAACCAGTATTCCCAAATACTTTATATAATGTTTTATACTTTCTTCATTCCTTCGTTGACCTCTGAACTCCATTTTTCTAAAGGCTACTGGTTTGTTTTCTCCCCGGTGTCATTGCCAAACTCCCCAAGCATCCCAAACCACCTGGTTATCAGTTTCCCAAGATTCCAGATCTCCCCAGTTGGGCATCGGTGTGCATACATCACAAGTATCCTATATTCCCAGCTCCAAAAGCCCAGGGAGACACCAGACTCACATGATTGCCTGGGGTGGAGTGTGGGGGGTAGATGTGTCCGTTGAGAAATGATGCATTTACTGGCATGGGAATTCTAGCATTAGAATGAGTAGACGACCCCTGCCCAAATGATGCTAGTTCCAGGAAGTGGGTTGCAACGTCAGATTGGAAACCTGACTTCTCAAGGCACATTTCCAGACTCCAGCTGCTCCATGTTTGGTTTCAGCAAGAAAGAAAAACACTGGCAACAGCTGCTGTTTCTTGAGTGGATATCAACAGAGTTTAAACAATCTTGTTTCAACAGTAGGAAACTGCACAACCAAGCTAGACTTCCCCAGAGTCAAGGATAGAGACAGAGGAAATTATCAAGGTGTGTAAAGAAATGTCAGGTAAGAAGGAGGATGAAAAAAGTGGTCTCAAGCTATTGTGTTCTTGGGGCCTTAGAATTGCCTCATTGGTGCTTCTGGGTCTGCCTGGGGCTGTGTGTGTGTGTGTGTGTGTGTGAGAGAGAGAGAGAGAGACAGAGAGAGAGAGAGAGAGAGAGAGAGAGAGAGAGAGAGAGAGAGAGAGAGAGAGAGGTGCCCACCCCCCAGGGAGGGGAGGAAAGGAAACTGAAAGCCTCCCACTTTTACTCCGGTTGGACTGTGAGGGTGGGGGTAGCTTTCAGGGGCCACAGTGAGTGATGCGGAGGCCAAACTAAGGCATGACCCCTTGCAGTGATTCTAGGAGTCCACAGCGATTTTTTTAAAAGAGAAAGAAAAGAAGCAAAGAGGCAGAGTACTACTTTAAAGCCAACTGCCTATTTTTAGGATTGCTTTGAGAAACAACAAAACAAAAACAAAAGCAAATGCTTTTCCAAATACTATACGCCCTACATTGGTCCCTTGAGTAAAACATCAGGCTTACCTTGACATATTGTACAAGACGCTCGTTTACGTTCACTTTGTAAGTTTCCAAACCCAGCTCCTTAGATAACCTTAAGATTCTGTTCTGGGTTGGTCCCACATAAGCCCCACCAACATCTACGTAATCAACATGTTCATTCTGTAGAAGGAGAAAAAGCGATGAGAAGACTTTAGTTAAAACTTGAAAAAAAAGTTTGTCTTATAAAAATCATTTGTTTTTTACAACTTAAATGTGCCTTACATCTCTCTGATAAATTGCAACTGAAAATAGCAATCCTTTCTCCTCCACTCCCAAGAACTGGGCACAACCCTGTATGACATTCATGACCAAACAATCCCACTTGTATAGTTATTGGTGAGGCCGATTCAGTGACAACTAAATAAAAAATATAGAGGGTGCCAAAAAAAAAATGTATACACATTTTAAGAAAGGAAAATTGTATTAAAATTGTAATATTCAATATATACCGATAACAAAAGGTGCATACAAGTCACGTTTGACTTCTGCAATTACAAGAGGTGCTCAAAGTGTTTACCATCAGCATCCAGACACTTCTGATTATGGCAAGCTACTGCTTGAGCTACGTTGACCAAAGTGTCCACCTGTGTACATTTTTTTGGCACCCCCAGTAAAGAACACTGTGTAGTACATCCTGCTGATCTAGATCTTTTTCAAAGCATTTAGGTTATTTTCCATGCATTTCTTTGGGGTTGTTGCTGGAGAAGCCATGCACAGATTTATTAGGCCTCATTCTCTGATTTCCAGCAGATGAAATCTTAAATCAGCCCACTCTTGATGTTAAAACCCTTGCAGAGAAGAATGCATCATAGGAAAACAATACAAAAAGGTATAAAAAGATTCATACACCTAACAAATTAGTTTATAAATATGCAAACATTTATAAAACTCAAATTAAATTTCCCCCTCTTAAATGCAGTTCTACATTTTCCCCCAGCATTTTTATTAACACATTCCCAAATGATTTAATCAATAAATTGAATATTGGTGAGTTATAATTCCTCTATGTATTTGTAATAACTTCTTATAGATCTGTTTCTACTTTGTTGTTTATACCAGTTCTCACTCATGTTGCCTCTTCGTTTGTCTGATTATTTTTAATTGCATGCCACTCATTGAATTTGAAAAAATATGGATATAATTTGAATACTAGGAGGATACCTTTCTCAGAGAGAATTTCTGTCTGCTTCTGCCAAGCACCTGGGGGTGCTAACAATACCAGATAACTTTATTGCGTTTTCTGTGCCTGAGAAGCTGGGCTGAAATGTACACACAGCCCAGTCCTCTTGCAGTTTGCCCTTAGTCCTAGGACACAGTCCAACCCAAAGAACAAGGACTTGACTAACACTTGCCTCCATATACACATGCTTTGCTGGGCTCTGGACTTGAACTTCAGTTCCCCTAGCTTTGTAAGACTTTTGAAAGCACTACTCAGCCTCTCACTTGCCTCTTCAGTGGTCAGCAAACTCCATCCCCCACACACATAACCCCCTCACCCACAGGGGAAAAGTAGGTCATTCTTTTCCTTCCGGATGTTGGCCCAGTGATTCTTCACTACCTTGTTAGGTCTCTTATGCTTTGACGATGTGTGTGTGTGTGTGTGCGTGTGTGTGTGTGTGTGTGTGTGTGTGTGTGTACACAGAGCAGTTTGTCTAATCTCTTTGTATTTAGTAGATGGGTGGAACCAATTTACCGAATCTGTTATTTCCAGAAAATTTATTGTCTAGTACCGTGTTTTCCCGAAAATAAGACCTAGCTGGGTAATCAGTTCTAATGCATCTTTTGGAGCAAAAATTAGTATAAGACTTGGTCTAATTTTATTATAAGACTGGGTCTTTAATATAATACAATATAATAAATACCAGATATAATAAAATATAATATAACATAATATAATAATATAATATAATATCAGATAATATGATATAATACCAGATCTTATATTAATTTTTGCTCCAAAAGTTGCATTAGAGCTGATTGTTCGGCTAAGGCTTATTTTCGAGGAAACATGGTATTATTCAACCTTGCCTTCCTGGGCATCTCACAGCTGAGATGAGAAAACTGAGATGTGAAGTGCTGATAGGACTTACCCAAGGTAAGACAGTGTGTCAGGCCAGTCCAGAGGCCTGAATCCCAGTCTCCTCTCTCCCAGACCAATACTACATCTGTAGTCCTCCCCGTGGACTACATCTGAGAATGTACTTAGAAATTCTCCGAATAAAATTAATCTGGATTTACATTAATTTAAAGCAAGCAAGTAAGCAAGCAAACATACACTATAGAGCAGCACTTCTGCAGTACTCCCTGGGGATCTTGTCAAAATGCAGATTCAGATTCAGCAGATCTGGGACAGGGCCTGAGACTCTGCATTTCTATCAAGCTCCCGGGTGATTCTGAAGCTACTGCTCTACAGGACACTTTGAGTAGCAAGGCTGGAGAGCAGTTTTAGAGTTGAGCAAAGTGAAAATAGGCCCAGGATACATCCCTGTACATTTACAAAGGTAAGAAGCAAATGACAGAAGGTTGTGACTGAAATATCTGGTACAATATCCTAGTTTACATGTTGTTTGGCTATTCTATATCCATTCATATTCCCTTTCCCATGCCTGCTTATTATGCAGCCTGGAAATATTAAATACTTGTGTTTCCAGGCTCCCTATTAGCTAAAGGTAATGATGTATCCCAATTCTGACCAATGAGACTAAAGCAACTATCTGCTGGGGTCTTCTGGTAAAGGAAAAAAACATAGTTGCAGATAAGACTGGGGAAACCTTTACATGCTCCTTCCTGCCTTGAATGAGGACCTGATACTGAGAGATGCAGCAGCCATCTGGTTACCACAAGGCAATAAGCAACATTCGAAGAAGAGTGAAGACAGAAAGAACCTAAAGCCTTGATGACAAAGTTGAACCCCTGCACCAGCCTGGACTACCCTACCATCAGACTTTCTGTGTAAAATAAATGAATGCATTGCTTAAGCCATTGTTATTATCACTGCATAAGCCATTCTGTTTTAAGCCTGATACATCTTCTAATTAGATAGATGTTTCCTCTCCTTCCAGTCACTTCAACAGTTTAGTTTTGTCCTTACTGCCAATCCCCAGACTTTAACACTCTATTTGTGTGCTCTAGCAAAGGGTTTCATTTATGTCCTTTTAGCTGCCAAACACAAGGACCTTTTCAAGCTTCATTCTATGTCAAATGGTCCTGGTATTTGACTCTGTTTATTATCCCTTCCTCTTTCCCCTACTGATTTGCATGGCATTGCTCTAGTCTGGTCCTCCTCCTCTGCCTTTACTGCTTCTCTCTGACTCTTCTGCCTCTGACCCCCATTAAATCTACATGCTCCCAAAACTTCCATCTTTGACCCTATTTCCCTCCAACCCTATGTCCTCCCTCTGTGTACTTCCATCAGCTCCCACAGACTCGACCACCTGCAACCATTTCCTTGAATAGTGGTAAACAATAGTTAGCATGCATTTTTCCAGAATGGTGGCGTAAGCCCAAGTATAGGCACAGCTCAGTGATATTGTGGGTTCAGTTCTGGACCACTGCAATAAAGTGAATATCCAATACGGTGAGCCACATAAATTTTTTGGCTTCCCCGGGCATAGAAAAGTTATGTTTACACTATACTGTAGTCTACTAAGTGTGCAATAGCATTATGTCTAAAAAAAAACACCAATGTACACACCTTAATTTAAAATACTTTATTGCTAAATATGCTAACCATCATCTGAGCCTTCAGCAAGTCATAATCATTTTGCTGGTGGAGGGTCTTACCTTCAATTTGTAAAAAATGTAACATTTGCAATATGCAATAAAGTGAAGCACAATACAATAAGGTATCCCTGTATAAAAAAGGAGTGATGTAGTGAGAACTAGGCTTCTTTCTCATGTCTAGCCAACCCTACCAGAGCAAAAAGTGTTTCTGGCAGCAGCACTCTTAGGGAACAAGGACCAAGGAAAAAGTTGCACAAAAATATGCTCCACATATCTCTGCTTACTATATAGTCACACTTCTTTTCAGTTGTGTAACCTTTGATAAATAAAGAAGCTATACTAACTGTGTGCGTATGTGTGTCGTAGGTGTATGCATATATTCACTTCAAGTACAAACAAAGTGCAACCCCACCTGAGACACTACACTGAAGTTATTTGTTCATGTTTGTTTTTTTCCACTAGAATGTAAGCTACTAAAAGTCAGAGGCTATCACTCTTTGGCGAGTGCTTATTGAAAAGAAGGGACACTTATTTGATGGAGTAGTTTAGGGCTATTGAGGACAACTGGATTCCCTGCATGAACTCTTGAGATCTCTTCTAGCTCTGTCTTCCAATGACCTCTCTTCTAGTTTGTGAGAGATAGTATATGTAAGTATTTAAATCACTTACCCTTATAGTGTATGTTCTACCTCCGACTCTGTCCCGGGCTTCTAAAACCAAAACATTAGCTTCATATTTAGCTAAAAGTTTAGCAGCAGACAATCCTAAAAGGAAGAGCAAAAAGGAAAACAAAATCGAGGAACATATTAATGTTTAAATGTGAAACACCTAAGACTTAACCAGGTCTACACATAAAATGAATTCAGAGCATTGTACACAATCCATTAATGTTATTTTCTTTCTAATAAATTCCATTACACTGTGATTAACTGAGCTACCTATTTTACAATCTATCATATATTACCTTATCTATTATACTTTTATTATCTATCATAAGGTTGGGTGACAAAATGTAGTAAGTTTTAAAATATATTTTTTGTTTTGGATGATAATCGAATCATATTTAAGAGGACTTGTTGAATCCCTAAATCAACCTTTATTGTGCACTTCTTCCAGAACTCCTGATTGTATAAACAGAAGAGTATGTTTTTCTGGAAACTTCTCCTGGCTACACCAGCACTCAGTATATCTGTGCTTTCCTCAACTTAAAAACTCCCTATAATCACCTCCTATGTTTTAATATCTGTATTACATGCTTGCTACATCATGTTTTCCTCACTAGATTCAAAGTTACCAAAGGTAGGAACCATGCTTCACACTTTATTCATTGGTTTAAAGCTGAGAACAGGTTTTACCTGTAAATAAAAACTTTCATAAAAGATTGATTTTAAGCCAGTATGGTAATACCAGAAAAGTAGAGACAATATTGTGGATTCACGTTATATTAAGGGTACATGCTATCAACATGACTTATCATCTTATCGTGGATGTTAATCTTGATCACCTGGCTGAGGTAGTGTTTTCCAGGTTTCTCCAGTGTAAAGCTACTCTTTTATCCCCCTTTCCATGCTGTACTCTTTGGAAGGAAGTCTATGCACAGCCTACACTTAAGAAGTGTGGAGTTATGTCACCTTCCTTGAGGGTGAAGTATCGATATAAATTATTCAGAATTCTGCTCAGGAGATTTGTCTCTTCTCTCCCATTTATTTATTTATTTATTTATTTATTTATTTATTTATTCATTCACTCATTCATTTAGTCATTTATTTATATCAGCATGGACTCAATAGTTGTTTTATACTTTGGATTATAATCCAATACAATATTATTTATTTTGTTCCTCAAATTGTTCCAGCTTTGGTCTCTGGGAGCTCTTTTAATTGGCTCCTGTGTTTCTTTGACATGCACCGATCATTGTGCAGTGTGTGAGTGTGAGTGAGTGTGTGTGTGTGTGTGCACTTCCTTAATTTCTGTTATTACAAGAGGTTCCAGCCTCTTCTTGTAGTTCTCTGCCCTAGCCCTAGAACCAGCCATTTCTCCAATGAGCCTTGGTTCCTTTCATTGGAGAATAGTATTAGAAACTAAGATCAGGGCTCTAGGTGTGCCCATTGCTACTGGGATGTCATTGCTTCTAGGTCCTGTCAGCTCAGAATAAGGAAATATATGTGTGTACACACTTATTTTTAAATCTACATTTTCTGTACTTCTAATGTTATTTCATACCTAGTTATCTTTATACTTTTAATACAAAAAAAATGAAGCGGACTACAGAGATAAACACACTTCAAGGAGAAAAAAAACAAAACATTAGTTAGAATATAAGGGTGAAAGAGAAATAAGAATGACACCAGGGATAAAATTAGTAAAATGATACAAATGATATCAAAATATGTATACAAGTGGTTGAGGAGAGGAAATATTCTAAGTGATTTTTAAGCCTAGTAATTTGATAGCTCACTTCTAATGGCATATACCCAAAAGACAAAAAAAGAACCATAAACACGTTGTTCAGTAATCATTTCATTGGTACTAGTATTGGTATTGTTATTTCAAAGCAATTATGTAGGTAGTGTGGGATAAAGAGTCTGACAACATTCAAAATGCAAAAACCTGAAAACAGGAAAATAGCGGATTATGGTAAGGCAAATCTTTAACAATTTTGCAATTTAAATAGGAATGATGAGTTTAAAACAATACAATTCCTTTGCTGATTTCTCTCTCTTCAATGATTTGGGTTTTACAGAGACCAAAATAAAATAGGTTAATGGATTTATTAGGGAGCTTTAAGAAAAAAGCAAGTCTGCTAAAAGCACACCTCGTTTGAGAGTTCAGACAATGGTAATCCCAGTTATTAGATCAAGAGAGCCTGGGTGAGATGCATGCAGCCAGCTTTGGGGTTGCCATGGCAACCTCAAACCAAGCTCTAGCTTCTTTCCATGCCACTGCCCATGGAAACTGTATTCCCCCAGATTCTGCAGTATTTCCAGTGTCCTGAGATGGTTATTGTCCCCATAGAAATGGTACAGGAAATGACTTAACCCACACAGTACCTGGAGAAGGAGTTAATAATATCTGCAATGAAGCTTTCAAGGAAATGGTCCTATTTACATCCCTTCCTGGAATGTAAATCTCAAGTATCCTGTCACTGTGGAACCTAGCTTCACATTTATCCCTGAACCAAGGGCCTTTCCTTTACCTTACCTCTTTAAGCATATTCACAATGCTGTATTTCAGAAAAAAACAGAAAGAAATTGGTCCATTTTGCTCGTGTGACCATTTCCAGTTCAATATCTGTTTTTCCTTCTACAACAAATGCTCTAGAGTCTCATCTTCTTCACTAGAACAAACCTGGAAATATAGTGTATTCCTGACAAAAAATGTCCGGTAACCCTACTGTCAATAAAGACAAGTGATATAATCATCTGCCATACTCTGTCCCTGTTACCGTGTCTTATTTTTCTTCTTAGCACACATTGCTACCTGGCATATTATAAATACTAATAGTCCGCAGATTCCAAATACTACTAGTACATTTTCTGGTTTTTGAACCAGTATAGTATTGCACTTTTTATCAAAAGAGAACAGAGAATATCAATATACATACATGTTTGTCTGATACATACAGCTATTCTAGCTATCCCAACATTCAGCTGTATTTTGTGCTTCCTTTCAGAAATAATTCTCTGCTTTTGAAAATGCCAAATCTTTGAATTCCTTTGATAAGCTCAAAGACAGTGTTGTCTCAAATGATAAATAGATGAAAGCTAACAATTAACTTCAATTTGCCCTGAATTAGACAGACTGGTTGTCTAGACAGTCCTAATTTATTTGATTATTGTTCAGCATTCATCTTCACTTTAGATAAATAGATCTCACCCAAGTTATGGAATGCAATTACCCCTTAATTCATTATTCTCCCCATTCTTTCATTGAAACTTAAAATACACCAAGGGCGCTCCACACCACTGTCCTCAGATTCTACACACTAAGTTGCACTGTGGTTTAAAGCAGTAGGTTTCAAAATGTTTTATGGAAACCTAGTCCTCAAGATGCTGCAGGGAAAAGTATCAATATTCATGGAGGTTGGGACATCTTACGCTGTTTCTCCCAGTGTGTAGTGTATACTGACATATTAAAGGCCCTGGTAAGTACTACAGTGGAGAGACCTGTTTAACACAACATTTCTCTACTCTCTATCACAAAAACAAACAAACAAACAAACAAACAAACAAACAAAAAACTATACCTCAAAACACACTTTGGGAAAGCTGATTTCATCTCTTAAAAGATTGTTCAAATATTTACTGTAATAAACTCCCCTGGGCAGGGTCTCAGGTGAACAATGCCTAGAGCGCAAGCTAGGAGTATTGAAGCAAAGCTTTAATGTAGCCTTGGCTTATGCTCTGTTGACTCTCCTAATTCTTCTTGTTTATTCCTAAAAGTGACATGTTCTTCAACTCTGACATCTGTCACCACCTAGTAACATGTATAGTATACATCACATATTAAAATTTTAAAGTTAATTATCTATTATTCAGTGAAGTGGTATCTGGCCAACAGAATTCTTACGTAACTGCACGTTTGGACTTTTGGACGTTTGGACTTTTGGACGGAATACTCTGAGGACAATAAAAAGTAGAGTCAAACATCAGCTCATACTGAAGTTTTAGAAGCAATATTCCCGAAGCAGAGAGCAAAAATCATAAATTTTGCTCAAGGTGCACATAGTGACCACCCAATCAAGAAATATTTATTAAATGAATGAACAAATGAATGAATAAATGAAAACATGCAAAAAAGTCTCTAAGCCACAGCTCACAGTGAACTCGTTTGATCTGGAAATGGTTACTTTAAAGGTCATCTTTGTTACATTTCCAAATTTATTCAAAATTTACAGTACTTCTGTCAAGCATTACTTCCTCCATGAAATCTTTTCCTTGTCACTCATTTCCTGCTCTCTTTTCTGTGTCACCACTGAACCCTTGAACCAACCTCAAGCACCAAGAGCACTTCAGGCTCGTAGTTGTAACCACCACTACATAAGAAAGGTCCAATGTTTCATACAGTCACTGGAGAGACAAATGAATTGACAAATAAACTAGAGAACTTAACCATTTGGGTCTGAATTTTGTCAAATGCTTCAATTGCCAGTGGTCTTTGTAACTTAATTACACATGTTTATTAAATTAGAAACGTATATAGACATGCAGAGTATAATGACATTTCAGTTAATGACAAATGGGCATATACGACGGTGGTTTACCATAGAGCCTAGGGGTGTAGTAGGCTATACTATCTAGGTTTGTTTAAATGCATTCTGATATTTGCACAATGATGAAATCGCCTAATGATGTATTTCTCCGAACATATTCCCTCATTAAGCAGTGCACGGCTGTATTTAACATCAATGGCTTCACTTCAATATGTGAGATATGCAAATACAAATCTTGGAAAACTACTGAAAAAAAAATCATGTCAACCACCACAGCCTTCCATTTTCTTCACCAATGTTTTCTCCCCAAATTATTTCTTTTCAAACCATGTCAGGTTCACTGTTCTATTTACCATGGTCTTAATGTAAGAAATGCAGATGCCTTACTTTTCAGCCAAGCTATCTTGACTTTTTATCACTGTCTATTTATAAATTCATTAGTAACTGTCTAATAATGTAACAAATCTTTTTAATTCTTATTTTTCACCACTTCAGTAAACTCTTAGTATGAGCCCAAAATATTTACACTATAAAGGCAATGACACTGAAGAGGTTTCCATAACATCCGATGTTGGCCTGGTGCAGGAAAAAAAGTCTATGCATAAATTATGCATATTTTTTGGTGAAAAGTTCCAATATCATTCATCAGCTAGTCAAAGGGACCTTTGATCCAAAGTTTAAGAACCACTGATCTAAACTATTCAAACAATCACTACACATTATCCTAAACACACTAGGAATGACTTTTTAAAAAGGAAATACATTCTTTATATGAAAGTCATTTGACCTAATAGGGTGCTCCATATTTTTAATTTAAATGTTCATGAAGCAGAAACATTATATGTAATATATTCTAAAATATAAATTACTGTGAAACAACTGTCCCTAGGTTTTAGAGCATCAAGCCTCAAAGTAAAGCAACAATAAAATTTACTGCAGTTCTATGAATGAGCCTATAGAGCAAGTCCAGTGAGGCAGGGTATAGAAAGAGCACTGTCTTGTTCGTCAATATTTTAGGGGTCCAAGGTCAAATTATGCCGCTAACAATTTTGTGGCATGTGGTAATTCACTTCACCCCTGTGAATCTCCATTTTGGTCCTGTTGAGCTCTTACAGGTTGCAATTCTGTGACCCTTGAACATGGTTAGTATGTAAGTCAACTCCCAAAGCTTATTATCTGATTTTTATGTTCTTATTGACACTGTTATCTAATCAATTGATTAATATTGCTACAAAGTAGGGTTTTAATTATTCTGGCCTAGCAAGAACTAGAAAAGGGCTTTTAACTAAGTCTCAGAGGAGCCATGGGCAAAGTATGAATGAGCACCTATAAGAAAGATCCAGATGCTGATTTAAGTTAGTGTAGAATGTCAGACTACAACATGGAAGAAAAAAATGTTGAGGGGGTGGGGTCTGAAAGAGAAAGCTGAAGAGACAGATCTTTAGAAAGCCAACTAATTACTGAAAAATATACTGGAAGATATGTCATATTGAACTTAATACAATCTCTAATTTTACAAGATGACAAAACTGTGGTTCAAAGATTTTAAGCTGCCCAGTTTCATAATGTTAGATGACAACATAATAAGGAATAGAGCATCCAAGGAAAATACAAATTGTTGGTGAAACTATAAAATATTTTTGAAAATAACAAGACAAAACAGTCCTAATAATCATCTTGTCTCAGACTTTACATTTAAAAATGTAACTAACCTTCTTTTGATTCATTTTATGCAGCTGTAATCAAAGTTAAAATGAAAAGTAACTGTCATTATGAAATCTATCCATTTCATATACATGCAAGCATAGTCTTCAAACAAGTGCTGATTGGATGTCTACACTCTTGCAAACCCCTGTATGTGATATAAACCTACAATATAACTTCAGTCTTTCTGGGTACACCTGAATCCAAATACTGGCAAGATTTGTCATATGTAAATGTTTGTCATGCCTACACAACGACTGTATGAACCAATATTCTCCAATAACAGGCTTCCACATTTCTTTTTTTCAATAATTGGTCTCTGGGATCCAATTATACTATAGTTATTCTAATACAATTATACTTTACATCTATTGCTAAATATACTTTTCACATTAGCTGATGATTATGTATATAGACAAATCAATTAGTATTGGCAAAATGCTAAAACTGCCCTTTAAATGTCAAATAAACTCCAAAGTTAATTAAACTATGAAGATATCAAAAAATCAGAACCCAAATAAATGTAATTCTTGTATTCTGTGATCAACATAAAAAGTTTATAAAGCATCTTAGTTTATTTTTGAGAAAAAAATATAAAATAGGCACAGAGAAGTATCCTAAAAGGCACAAAGTTCAAGCTCAGCCAGCATTGAATCTCAAGAGTATCTAAATAACTAAGACATCAAAAATAAGCAGCATTTTTTTGATGTAAGCATTTCTTAATCACTACAAAACCACAAGAATGTGCTGCCAAATTCTGGGTTAAAATGCTCTTAGCAGAAATGATTCCTCAGAGTGAAGTATTTTAACAAAAAGGGAAATTGTGGTATGTTGTGGACACAATTGTCGAAATTCAAAACACTATTAGTCAATCTTCTTGCAAAATGGCTTTTGCGTCTCATGACAGATTCAAACCCTGCTGATTTTATACAGCACCGAGTTCAAGGCCACTCATGCTCTCATTTCTTTTAGTGGAGCTCAGCACGTGGATAAAAATATAGGGGAGTTCTGTACTGCTTAAACACTATTTGGAAATATCTCTTTCTACATGACACTTGGAACTTAATTTCAAGAAAACATGATAAAACTCTCTAATCAGCAAGGACTGTCTAGCGTCATGGCTAAAGTGTTTTTACTGTGCACTTGCTAACCATTCACAGCTCACCCAGGCACAAAAACTATGGGCAGATGTGGCACACTGGACTCACCTCAATGGCTACCAGGATCACCAGAGGCACAGTAGGCAACTATTTTCCTTCCCTGGAACTTTTGCCATTGGTTTCAATGAAACACTGCTCATGTATGGCTCACAGCCTCATGACTCTGTATCTGTGCTCCTCCAGTCTCTCCTGTTTGGTGTGTCTTTTTTATATCCTCTTAAAGTCCTACTTACCTGTTAAAGCCCTACTTACTTCTCAAGGTCCCAGCACTTTGCTCATATTCATAAATTAATATTTCTCTCACTGTATTAATATCAATTATTTTCCCACTTGATTACTTCTTGCAAGAAGACAGGGCCTCTTTTCTCATGATCTAGACAGTGCTTGGCATATGGTAGAGGCTCCCAAAATGCTTGACTGAGTCCAAGCACCAGAGCCACCTCTGCTCATAATGAGCTGCTTTGAGGGATAGAGCATTCCCCTTCCCTAGATGTGTTCAAAGCTACAGCCAGATAATCACTAAGGAGATGCTGTGGAGAGGATTAAAATCTTATGTGATTGGACTAGACTGACATTTAAAAATCCCTCTGGCCCAAAGAATCTTAAGTATGCAGTGTCCCCTGGAGGTAGGCTTTTTTTTTTGTTTCTCCCTAAAGAGAGTCAACTCAGACATTCTCAGTTAAGGGCAGATTTTAAAATCTTAGGCCACTGGGTTTTTGTCATTTGTTACATTTGTGTCAGCCCATGAGTAAGAATTAGCATTTAAATTCAGCGATTGAACTGTTAAACTAACAGAAATAGAGACAAAATAAGTGTGAATTGTTAGAGATAGATTACAAGATCTACAAGAGAGAAAAATCAAGGGGAGCCAGAGTGATCAAGGAAAGGATCTTTAATAAAGTATTAAACAATAGATAAGATGTAAATGGTCAGAGAAAAGCACTTTCGTGCTAAGAAAATCAAAAACAGGAAAGGAATGGAGGGACAAAATAAACCTAGCATATCACTGACAAGAGAGCAGTGTGACTAAAGCTCAAGTCAGTGTTGGGGAAAGTGGGAAATGCTACTTGTCCAACAAAGTGGGGCCAGATAATTGGTGGTGTGGAGGGAAACTTCAGCAGCTGGTATTAGACCATTGAAGATCCGGGGCAGAAGAGTAAGGTGATGAAAGACGTGTTTAAAAAATCAAGTCTGGGAGAACACTGCAGGATGGACATTAAGGGAGAGCCCAAAGTAAAGGGGAGATACTGGGAAGAATGTCATAACCTAGTGAGCTGAAAGGGTCAACGTTCGGTCCTGGGGACAGGGGAGTCACTGGGAATGGAGAAGAAAAGAGCCCCAAAGAGGAGTTAGAAGGATCTATTGACTGGGCATAGAAGTTATAGAAAAGGATGTGTCAAAAATGATGGAAATGATGGTCATGCCAAGACAGTCAAGGAAGTGAGAAAGAGAAGCTAGGTTGGAGGGCAAGGAGGCTTTTGGAGGTGTTGAATATGAAGTAAGAACAAGACATGTAAGTGTGAAATATCCAGGAGCAGATAAACTATGGGACAGGAGTTTAGAGAAAGAAAAGGATTCAAATTAGAGACATAAGAGCTTTCTATAGATAAAGGAAAGCTGAAAATGAGAAAGAGAGGGAGAGAATGCGTAAGAGCACAAAAGTGATGAACAGCTGAACCTCAATGCCATTTCAAAACTAGAAGTTCACAAGAATATGGGCACGATGAAAAGAATAGAAAAGGAGCAATCAGTGTGTGATAAAAATTCAGGATCCAATAGTGTTACAGAAAACATGAAAAGAGTTTCAAAAAGGACTTGATGATGATAGATGATGGATGATAGATAAGGGCCAGAGCATGTAAAAGTCACAATTATATTACTTACAAATGAACAGGGTTTTTTCTCCTCTCAACTACTGACATGTAGTATATAGAATTATTTAATTGGTCAGTGAACAGAAAAAGGCATTTTGTAACTGCAAGCTATGCTATTTTATGTATCTTAATGACAAAAGAGAGATACATTAAGATGTTTGTATTCTTTGTGCAGTCAAAAATAGTCATACAAAATGAAAGATAATTTTGTTAATATGGAACTAATTTTGAGGAATGTTGTTTAGAATTTGTACTCTTCTGTGAACTAGTTTGTTATATAACAGGAATAATATGGCAGATGTTGAGTATTGGCCATGTAAGTTTGTGGGTAACATATTAAAATGTGCAAGTCCTAACAAAACTTATAAGAAACATCCAAAACCATTTAAAACTGATATAGGGACTATTAAGTAACTCATGGGATACTGCTAAACACAGACAAAGATGATGTGTTCCTGAGTTCTCAAGAATCCTTGGGAAGTAATGCCTCTCATCTGCTCATGAAACACCCAGTCTGTGTGCAGGGTTTATCCAGAGTCAGACTTGCATCTGTGACCATCTGGGAAGGCACCATCCCCATAAGGCAATGTTTCTGGTCAGTTTTGGTGTTAAAATCACTCAAATCTGACTGATAAAGACGATATCAGAGGAAGCCCAGTGCCTTTTCCACTGTCACTGATGGACTAGAAACTGGCTTCTGGAATAGGAGTGTCAACTCCTGTGCAAGAAATGCCCTTTACTTCCCCCAAATGGAAATCAACAAATAAATAAATAACAGCAACCATGGACAGATCCAGGTTTTGAGGGGCCTGAAGCTTATAGAATTTGGGTGCCCCCTTTAAGGAAACAGAATGCAAAATTACAGGTCCAAGATTCAGTATGGCACTGGTTATTTAGTTAGAATGAGAACCAAAACGGACTGAAACATCCAGAAGCCTTTAAAATTGAGAGAGGGACCAAAAAGCATAAGGATCATCAGCTGCACGGTGAATCCACCTCTGCTCACCACCAAGAATTTATAGTAAAGTGTGGAAAGGGAGAAAGAGCAGGTAATCAGGCAAGGAAAAATTAAAGACAAAACTATCCTGAAGAAATAGTGGCGCACAGAACAAGAAAAAGACAAGAATAAAATCCCAGAAAGAACCCTGAATTGTAAATATGGATGGTATGGAGATAGGAGGCAGAACTCCAAATCAATTTGCACAACACATACCGTATTTATTTTCCAGTGATCCACAAACATATTGCGTCTAGGTTTTTGGAAACACCAATCCACTTCATTGCAGGCACTCAAGTGTTTGTTGAATGAATGAATGATTGAATGTAAACAAGGGAAATAATTCTTTTTCTTACTCTCCACCAGGCTCTGCTTTCCTCTGATGCTCCAACATACATGCATGTTTTTGCCGGCACTGGCTGGAGTTGTCAAAGCAACAGCTTATGCCAGTCACTTCCCTGACAATTAAGACTGTTTATTCTCAACAGGTCAAGTCAAAAGCTATCTTCACCCAAAACTAATTTGTAAGCATGTGCCGTCTCCTCAAAAGGATTATACATAAAAATGGCTACTGTGGGGCTACCCTACTTACTCCCTTCCACCTTCTTTCTCCCCCTTTCTAAATCAGATCCTGCAGGTACACTTCAGAAATTAACACCCTCCTTGGTCATGGACAGATTAGTGTGGGATTCTAGCTAGGGCTGAAACACAATTCGTAAATTTTAAACATTTTTACCAGTTATGACAACATAAGTAACAATTTAATATATCAGCCATGATGAGGTTTCCAGGAAGATACTGAAAAGCCTCATGCACACTCCATTGGTCAGCTACAAACCCCAGCCAAGACCTGAGAAACCCAGGCTCACCAGCTGGCTCAACACAGGACAAGATTCAGGGGGTGGGAGTTCTTATTAAAGTACACGACAGGGCATTTGCTGAGCTGCACTTGCCCCCTGCTTCACAAAGGGATTCCCTTTGAGCAATAAATGTCCTATACCTTCCCACAAGTTCTTTAAAAACAGCGGGAATAGGTTAAAACTAAGAGCCCACCCCTCTTTTTCTTTTTCTATTGTTTTTTTTCTTTTAAATTCAGGTAACATAGGTTAATAACATTATATGTTACGGGTATACAACATTATAATTTGATATCTGTGTACATTATAGCATGCTCACCACCAAAAGTCTAGTTTCCATCTGTCACCATATATTTTAACGTTTTCCTTAGATTCTTCCTCCTTCCTCGTCACTTACCAAATTTTCTAAGGAAAAGTGCTTTTAAAAAGAGCAGGACTGGAATAACACTATTGCTGCCTCAATACTACAAAAATCCGCGTACTGATGTCCTTTGCCAGTTTAGGGCATGAGGACTTGAAATTACTGAGGCAAAGCAGCCATCTCAGAAATTAGAAGTGAGAGTCTTAAATGGGAGAAAATCATTTAGCCACTTCCCGGCTAGCTGATTTGACCCGAAACTCTCCAGACCTCAGTTTCTTGGTTTTGAAAAACGGGGGTTAATATATTACCCAGCTCACAGGACTGCTGAGGATTGAGAAAATCAACATCAAGTGCTAAATATAATTAACTGCACACCAAGAGCTAATTAAATGTCAACATTTAGTAGTAGCAATAAATTATTGTTCCTACCTCCCCCAGTTCACACCACCAGCAAAGCTGGCCCAACCCCCATTCCCGCCTAGCCCGGCAGGGCCAGCCACTGTTGAACTCTCCAATGCAGGAGACAGACCACCCCCAAACGCCAGGGCGCTGCTGCAAATTCCCCACCCCGGGACCAGCAGGGGCCCTCAGAGGCCCTGAAGCTACCGCTAAGGTTCACACTAACCTGAGATGCCGCCTCCTATCACGACTACGTCGAACATGTGGCCCTCGACACTCGCCTTCTCCCGACTCGCCATGCTCTGGTTGACAATCTCTCCCGGGGTGGGTAAAGGAGAGAGGCTGGCCAAGGGCGAGGCGGACTCTTCTACCGACTCTTGAGGGGAGCCCGGGGGCGGAGCCGACTTTTCTACCCATAGCCAGGCGGAGCCCGGCATTGAGGGCGGAGCGTACCCTTGTATTGATACTCTGGGGGAGTCCGGGGGCGGAGTTGCTCCTTCCACCAATATTCGAATGGTACCTGGCACTGAGGGCTGGGTGGACCCTTGTGCCAACGCTCGGGAGGAGTTCGTACGCATAAGAGGTCTTTGTACCGAACCCAGGAGGGAGTTGGGCACTGAGGGCGGGGCGGACTCTTGTACCGACTCTTGTGAAGAGCCATAGAACGTGACAGATCCTTGTACCGAACTCTGGGAGCTGAGCACTGAGGGTGGAGGGGACCCCTGTATTGACTCTAGGGAGGAGTCCGAGAATGTGACAGATTCTTGTACTGAACTCCGGGGGGAGCTGCGCACTGAGGTCAGGGGGGACCCCTGTACAGGCACTCTTGGGAAGCTCGAGAACGTGACAGATTCTTGTACTGAACTCCGGGCGGAGCTGAACGCTGAGGACCGGGGGTACCCGGATACCGATGATAGGGAGGAATTGGAGAGCGGGACAGATCTTCGTATGGGTACCCAGGGGGAGCTGGTCGTTGGGAGCTGGGTGGACCCTTCTAATGACACCTGGCGGGTGTTATCTGGTGTAGGAAGTACTTGGAACGAACCCCGGGAGGAGCTGGGCACTGAGGGCGGGGCGAACCCATGTACTGGCAGATCGGGAGTGTTACTGGGTGTAAGAGGTGTTGGTGGTACCGATACTCTGAGGAAGCCGGGCATCAAAGGCTGGATGGATCCTTGTACCGACTCTCGGAGGGTGTTATTGGATGTAGAAGGTTCTGGTACTGATACCCGGGGGTTGTCGGTGTCCAGGTTGGACTTGGGGGCGGCTCCCTCGGAGGTGCTCGACTGGGTGGCAGCCTCCGGGATCCAGTCAGTCAGACCGTAGGCGGCAAAGCCCCAGAAGCCAATGTCGTAGTCGATGTCAATTCCCGGGTCAGGACTGGAACTGAGTTGGGAGGGCGCGCTGTTGTTCCAGAAGTCGGCTGCATCGGGTGTGGAAGTGTTCACCTGGTGACTGGAAAGCAGATGAGAGGTGGTCCGCGACTCAGAATGGATGTTCGACCCGGACACAGAGGACCGGGCCGCGCCCAAGGTGGAGGCTGGGTCCGGGATCTGGGCTGCGGAGGCCCCAGCTTCAGGCGCTTGCTCTGCCTCTCGCCCACTCCCGCTGCCACCGCCACGGTGGCTGCCGCTGCCCAAGGAGGCAGCGGAGTTGTGTGAACTCATAGTTTAGGAGTGCGCGGGGCGGGGTTGGAGGTGACTTTCTGTTCTCCTCAGCTCCTCCTCCTAGGCCCCGGCTTTTGGGGCCCGGCTGTCCTAGATTCGCACTCACGAAGGCCCGCCCCAGGAGGCTGGACCAGTCAGGGGCGGGGAGACCCGGCGCTGGTGAGGCCGGGCTCCGTCTTCCCCGTCTGCCTGCCGGGCGCTTGTGAGCGGCTTTCGTAACCCCAGTTGCCATGGGGCCGGGCGAAGCCACGAGGGGGTGGAGTGGGGGGGTGGCGGTGGCCTGTCGACAATGTGGTGGTGGCCGGGCGAGAATGTGGGCGTGGCTGTTTGGGGATTTCAATTTTATTCTTACGCTTTAACTAAAAGGAGACTAGACCGGGGTGGGCTTAAGGAAGCGGGTACTTGAAGGAAGCGAACCTGACTCGTAGGGTCGCAGGACCGCCACCGACTTGGTTTGGCTCGTTTGTGACGTCACAAGGTCCGGGTGAGGACTGCGCAGCCGCGCCCCCTCCCTAGGGAGGGGGCGGGGTGAAGTTGTAACCGTCACTTGGGGGAGATGGCAATTACTGGTTTTCTATGGGGTTTTTCAAGCTGGGGTGCTTAACCAAAATCGAAACAAGTAGGCGAGAAAATTGAGAACTCAGCTATCACAGATTAAAGTGGGACCTGCAATTTAAAAGCGAAGGTCAAGGGATGGCTAAGGTGCAGAAACAAAACAAAACACATGGTTCCCCATCCTACTGAAAAGAGATATCTAGTGCATATATTTTACTGTACCGCCAGCCTCTTGTCTTGCTAGTTTTATCCCTTAAATTTCCACTTTATCCTCCTAGAGCTGAATTTGTCATCACTAAACACTCAAAAATAGATGTAATCATGACACGAATTCAAAGTAAATAATGAGAACTCTAGAAACTTAATTTGTATCCGTTCCCACCTATAAACATTTCTCCGGACTACCCCTCACCCCATTCTGTATCAAACAATATCTTGTTGAAGAAACTAAGGAAATACAGATTTAGTCTTTTCTTTATCCAGTTTTAATAGCTTTTACTTTCTAGAAAAGTAGTTGAGACTTATGACTAAAATGGTATCATTTGTGTCTTGTTACTTTGAAGTGAAGCAAGAGGAAATAATAGATATAAAGAATTCAGCCCTTTCAAATATGATCCTGTCCAAATTTCTCCTTATTCCTGTTGTTTTCATTTCTTTCCATTCAAATATTTGATTTCATACAATGTGCTAGGCACAGAGCAAGGCACTGAGGATATACAGGTGACATAAGACAGTTGGAGATCTTCGCTGATCATGCAATCACTATAGGAGCTAGTAGAGGAAATAGACAACCACATACTTGATTGCCAATCCAAACTCTGATCAATGATATATTGGAAACATCTATAGTGATAAGAAAGTGTTAGGGTGTCCTGACCATTCTGGAAGTTAACTTTGGGAGGGATAGTGTAAAAATGTTCCAGAAAGAAGGAACAATGTGGGCAAAGGCCAGGTGATAGAAGCATGGTTCATTGGAGTGGCTGAAAGCCAGCCAGTGGAGCTGTAGCAATGGGAGAAGCCAGAGACAAATCAGCTGAGGTGAACTGGGCCAAAGAAAGAGCCTCAATCTGTGGTATAAAGCAATGGAAGCCACTGCAAAATTTTAAGCAAGGAACAATATGACTAGATTGCATTTAGAAAAGGTCTATCTGCCGGCTCTATGAATAATGAGTTGAAGGGGACAAAAGTAGATAGATACAGAGAAACCAAAGTTTGGAATTTGTCAAAGAAAGAGGTGATGGTGTCTTGGACTAAGGTGAGTGGCAGCAGTGGAGCTGGAGAGATGTGGACATATTAGAGACATTTACATGTAAAATTAAGAAGATTTAGTTGTGGCTAGGATTTGGAAGACCATGAGCATGGTTCTGGACATGTTGAGTTTCAAGGGCCTTTGAGACATCCCGATGAAGGTTATAGAATAGGCAGTTGAACATAAAGTCTGAGACTCAAAGCAGGACTTTGAATGGAGATAAAAATGTGGGAATCTTATTAAATAAATAATGGATGCAAAATATGAATACTTTCTTCATTTTACTTGCTTATATTGTATATTTTGCATGTCTTTTGGAATAAAAACCATGTTATTTTAAAATAGATATATAAAGAAGTTATTGTGATATATCCTACAAGTATTATTTCCTCTCTTGTGTGACCTGGGGCAAATTATTTAACTTCTCTGTGACTGTCTCCTCAACCATAGAATCTCATAAGTTGTAAGGGTTCCTGCAGGAAACAACAAACTTTAGATCATTTGAAGACAGTTATCATAAAGAAAGTATTTTAAAAGATGTGGGCAAGATGGAGAGAAACTACAAGGAATTGTAATTATGCAGTACCTCCAGACTAGTGACAGTAGGAAAGCAACACTGTAGGGGAGAAAGCAGTAATCAGAACCTGGCGACAAAGGGTTTTTTGGAAAAGGCTGCCTGACACAAGCTGGGGCCTTCAGTTCAGAGAGGCAATCAGCCCACAGGAAACCCACAGAGAGGGAGCCAGGACAAATGAATACCAAACTTCCCTCTCCTCCCTCTCCCCAATCTCCTGCTGGTCCTTTCCATTGACCTACCTCAACCAGAAGCCAGAAGGCAAGGGAACCTGTTGATGCAGTCCATACAAGTCAGTCTTCAGTGGACAGAACAGGCTAGAGAAGAGTGGTGGGTGTGCCTGGAAAGGCCAGGGAAAGATATCCAGTACCATTGTAGTGAGAGTTCAATGAGCAAATAAATATAAAATACTTAGACAGTTACACAATACATACTCACATGACTACATTATATTCATGTCATGGACTGTAATTTACTTAACCAGTATCCTCTAACATTAAGCATTTAATACTTTCCATTTCTTAGTATAACACATAACATAGGGTTGAACATTTTTGTGCATAAAATATTATACATATTTCTTAGAATTCCCTTGTGATAGAATCCTAAAAATAGAATTATGGGGTAAAAAAAAGTAGGAAAATTTTTAAAGCTCTTTGAAATTACCAAATTACAGTACTTGCCCAAGAGATCATACAAATTTATACCCCATTAGCGGTTTATAAGAATGGCTGTGTTCTTACTGCTCCCACTCCGACATTAAGCAAATTAACTTTTTCACCTTTCTTACCTTGAAAGGTGAAAAATAAGTATGGCATTGCTATTCTAATCAGCATTTTCTTGATTACAATTGAAACACTTTTCTCATATATTTATTAGCCATTTCATTTTCTTCCATTGTGAATGATCAGTTTATGCCTTTCTGTTGTTGATTTCTGTAAGTGCTTTAATAATAAGATATTAATCCCTTGTTTGGTATTTTTATTGCAAATAATTTATTCCAATTATATTTTAGCATTATTTATGGCATTTTAGATATACAGAAATTGTAAGTTTATGTGCTTATACCTATTCTTTAGTGATTTCTTCCATTGTTTTAAACTTAGAGACTGGAAGAATAAAATCTGTCTTCTTATGTTTTATTATGGTTTAATATTTTTAAATTTACTTGTTTAATCCAAATTTACTCATATGTATTTTGTTATGTTTTTTGTAGGGTGAGGATCTAAATAGACACCTCCATACAAACCCAAATAGTTAACTAATCATAACAAAACTGTCTATTGAAAAATCCTTCCCTTCTCCACAGATTTATTTTCCTCATATAACATAAATATTGAGATCTGATTTTGGACTGTCTCTTCTGTGCATAAGGAATTGTAATTGTGCAGTACCCTCAGACTAATGACCTGCTTATTCTTTTCACTTTGTCATCAATGCCACATTGATTTACTTATTGTTGCTTTATAGTAGACTTTACCAGATGGAAGGATCAGTCTCTTCTCAATACTCGTATTTACAAATAATTTATGACATTCTGATATATTCTTTCCACTAATATAATCTTATATATTTAAATGAATTTTAGAATCATTTTATAAATTAAAAACTGTCTTGGTTAATTTAATTGGGATGATAATTATTCCTAAACATTAATTTAGAAAATTTATATTTGACAGTTTCATTTAACATTTTTTAAAAAGATGTCTTTATTTCCAGAATACTTACAGGAAACTGTTTTATTTGTCCCTGAAATTAAACCATTTTTGTGTGGATAATACGAATCTATGTGTAAGTGCATGCTCACGCTCAGGGATGCATGTATGCATAAACTCTTTTGATTTGTGGATTTTTAATTTTGTGTTTTTATTAATTCCCAAGCTAGGACAGTTTTCTTCTACTCTAACATGTATTATTGTGTCTGTTGTAAATGGTTTCTTCCTGAGAAAAACCTATAATTATGTTATTAGAACATTATTCTATGTCCTGTATCATCTTTGTCCTTTTCTTCTGAATTCTGAGACAGGTAATTAAATTTAGCCTTCATATTACTGATTTAATTGTTTGCAGTTCTAATTCTTTTCTTTACTGCTTCTACTGCAGATTTTGACTGTGCCACTTCAGTTTAGTTTTTTATTTTTTATTTTTGAACTTTAAATGCTTATTTCATCCAACTCACTTTTCATTTACTCCATGTATGTCTCAGTGTATTTTCTCCTGTGACTTCCTAATTCTGTTTCACAGAAACCTAGTTTTATGCATTTTCTGGGGACATGAACTGTTTTTGAAATGCTCTACTGAGCAGACATGTATTGTACTCTCATATACTGCTAGCTCAAGTGCAGAATGCTACAACTCCTGTGCAGAGGAAATTGGTAATATCTAACAAAATCACTTATGCATTGACCCAGCAGTCCTACTTTAAGGAAATCACCCTAATGACACACTTCCAAAAACAGGAAAAACACATGCACAATGTTATTTATTGCAGAATTATTTTTAATAGCAAAATATTCAAAGCAATTTACATGCACATCCATAGGAAACTGGTTGCATAAACATTGATATGACTACACAGTGAAATACTATGCAGCTATTAAAAAAGAATGAGTAGTATTCCATTGTATATATATGCCACATCTTCTTTACCCAATCACCTATCAAAGGACACTCTGGTTGTTTCCATGTCTTGGCCACTGTAAAGAAAGCTGCAATGAACATTGGAGCACATGCATCTTTATGGATAAATGTTTTCAGATTTTTGCTGTAGATACCCAGGAAAGAGTTTGCTGGGTCATATGGTAATTTTATTCTTAGTATTTTGAGGAACCTCCACACTGCCTTCCATAGCAACTGCACCAATCTGCATTCCCACCAACAGTGTATGAGGGTTCGTTTTTCACCACAGCCTCTCCAACACTTGTTATTATTTGTTTTGTTGATGATAACCATTCTAACTTGTGTGAGGTAATATCTCATTGTGGTTTTTATTTGCATTTTTCTGATTATTAGTGATGTTGAGCATCTTTTCATATGTCTATTGGCCATCTACGTGTCCTCTTTGAAGAAATGTCTACTCAGGTCCTCTGCCCATTTTTAAATTGGATTGTTTGTTTTTTTGTTGTTGAGTTGTATGAATTCCTTATATATCTTGGATACTAGCCCCTTAGCAGAGACATTGTTTGCAAAAATCTCCCATTCAGTTGATTGCCTCTTCATTTTGTTGATGGTTTCTTTTGCTGTGCAGAAGATTATTATGTAAGTGAAATAAGTCAGACAAAAAGTCAAGAACCATATGATTTCACTGACATGGGGGATATAAAACTGAAAGCAAAAAAGGAACAAGACAAACAAAGAAACAAAAATTGATACACATAGACAATAGTTTAGTAGTTACCAGGGAGTAAGGGGGGAGAGGGGTGGTAGATGAGGATAAACGGGATCAAATATAGGGTGATGGAAGGAGAACTGACTCTGGGTAGTGAACACACAATGTAATATATAGATGATGTATTACAGAATTGTACACTTGAAATCTATGTAACTTTACTAACAATTGTCACCCCAATAAACTTTAATTTTAAAAAATGAAGATGATCTTTATGAACTAATATGAGTTATTTCCAGAATATAAGCGACAAAATCAAGATATGAAAGATAAAATCAAGATATATATATATATATGTATATATATATGTATATATACACACACACATATATATATATAAATTTACAAACACACGCACATAAAGATTATTATATATATTATATATTTCTTATGTATTATATATATTATATATTATATATATGTGTATATATATAAAACTTTTATGTGTGTGTGTTTGTAAATTCATATAAGAAAAATATGGGGAAATGTGTGAGAATGGGATGCCGGAGCCTGGAATGCATAGGGATGGGAGTGAGATTTCTCTGAGTGTTCTTTTTAAAATAGTACAGTTCCCATTAGGGGTCTTTGTGGGTTCAAGTAAATCTTCAGACTCACAAAACCTCCATGGGCCACATTTGGCATCAGTCTGCTCAGAGAGATACAGCTTGCCAACAGGACAGTGTTTATCTTCCATGTGCGTCCTTATCGCAGCTGATCGGAGAGCAGTCCAAATAGCAGTACTTCAGCCATTCTCTTTGTTTCCCCAACTGGTAGTTCAGGTACAAGGGAACAAGTTTTACATCAGACAAGTGTGCAACCTAGCTTGGAGTAGCAGCCTTATGCCCCATAGGAGCCAATAACTTTTGTAATTGTTCCACAGGCATAGTTTCCATAGTCCCTCATACGAGACATACCCAATTATAACAGTCACCACACTTAGGCCAGCCCAAAATTACGGCATTTGCATCAAGTATTTATAATTGATTTATAGTTTCAACGAGTCTAGATGCTATTTACAAATCAGAGGGTACTATTTTTTTTTTGCCATAAGTAATTTGGCTAATAAAATTGGAACAATTTGAGCATCAAAAAGAATTATGATAATAATTAATAAAACATTAATAAAAATACATTAGGGCTGGCTGCAGGGGAAGAGAACCCACACAGGGAAAATGGTGACTGTTTTCCAGCCCTGCCTCAAAGACACACGCCTCAGTCTGTCCCGCGTATACCTCCAAAGCCTCTGGAGTCACCATCCCTCTGCCGGAGCCTGGAATTAAAAAAAAAAAAAATCAAGTGACATCATAGTAATGGCAGAAGCAGGGCGCACTTTTTGAGTTCTCCTCTGTATCTTATCACAAATGGGACATCTATAACCCATCAAAGGATTCTCTGCTCATCACGCAGAACAGCTAAGAGACTCGTGCAAGGATTACTTGAAGGTGGGCAAATTGGGCAAGCAGGGGAAGAGGGAAGGGAGCAGAGTGGAGACGCAGCCCACATCTACGGCTGGCTGTGGGGACGTGGCCCGCATCTGCGGCTGTGGAAACACGCCCGCATCTGTGGCGGTGGAACCGCGGCCGGCATCCGCAGCTGCAGAGACACAGGGGATACCAGGACAGAACAGAGAACACAAAATCCAGGAGGTGGGCTCTTTCCCTGCGTCCCACAGCTGATCTCTCCTGCCGAGGGGGCAGCATATCCAGCATTTGAGGCAATAACCTCAGCTGAGACCACCAGTTGGGCCTTAGGCTGGACAAAGGACACAAACTCCATACCTGGGCCCCTCCCCTCCTCCGCTCTTCCAATCCTACCCCCGCCCTTCCAGAGACTTAAACTGGCCCCTGAACTGAGGAGTAGTGTCAGATTACAGAGGAGCCTTAGTGCTCAGGATCTGGGGAGACTGGCATGCAACTCTGACCCAGGGAAGAGGCTGGGAAGAGTGTGATTTTTGCTGGGCTAGGAGAGAAGGGACTCCTCCACCCCCAGCCACCACTTTTTCATGCCTGCCTAGGGAAGACAATTACAACTGCAGAGGCACTCCCAGGGATCAGCAGTAAGCGGCAGACACAGCTCTGGGCTTTCAGCAGCTCAGAAATGTCCCACCCACCACACACAGACACACACACACACACAGGGAAGAAGTGACCTAAGACTCCGGAGAACTGGACACAGGGCTGGTGGTGCTACTGTCAGTGTGCATATGTGCAAGCAAGGGCAGAAACTGCACTGACTTTGTAGAAACTACCATCCAGACCCTTTAGCCCCACGCATCTAAATCTGGAGTCCCAACGTCATTCTGGGCACCAGGTGACCAGCTCTGCCTGCACAATACGCAGAGGACTCTTTGGTACAGCAGAGGACAACCTGGAGATTACTTGGTGGGCTTAAGCCAAGACTGGCATTGCTTTTTGTTTTGTTTTGTTTTGTTTTGTTTTGTTTTGTTTTGTTTTGTCTTTATATCTTTGATATCTTTGCCTGTGTTGAGTGGGGGTTGTCGGTTGTTTTTACATGTGAATGTATTTGATTTTTTCTTTGTTGTTGTTGTTGTTGTGCTTGGTGATTTGCTTTGTTCTGAAATTGCCCTACCAGCGCCCCAGGGCCCAGTTTAAGAGGCACAAGATTCAACATAACCAGAGGCCAACTCCAGACCAAACTAGACTACTACAGGGTTTGACCTACATGTGACACACCCAGGGGGAATTCTCTACAGGCACAAGAGACCATAGAGGCCAAACTATATTTAAGTGGTCAACCTTTACGCAGCAGAACACCCTGCGGTGGGCAGAGCCAAGTCTCACAACTAGTCAGCCTAGAAGTTAACCCCACCTATTCACAAGCGAAAAGGAACTAAAGATCTTCTTCAACAGGACAATATACACAACGCAAGAGTCACCTTTGGAGCACTCGCAGAGGAGAAGAACGAAGTAGTGCAAGTCCAATATAAAGGACGCATACTACATAAGATAACCCAGGAAGAACTAAGAACTCTAGGGGATCTACTTAATACATCGAAACAAACACACAGAGTCAGCCAGAATGGGGAAACAAAGAAACATGTCCCAAATAAAAGAACAGAAGAAACCTCCAGAAATGGAACCAAATGAAACAGAGGTAACCAACCTATCAGAGACAGAGTTCAGAACATTGATGATAAGAATGTTTAAGGAGCTTAGAGACTACATAAAGAAGGATGTAGAAATCATAATGAACAACCAGTTAGAACTAAAGAACACAATTACCGAAATAAAAACTCACTTGAAGGAATTAACAGCAGGTTAGATGAAGCAGAGGATCGAATCAGTGACTTAGAAGACAAGTTAGCAGAGATGAATGAAATAGAACAACAGAAAGAAAAAAGAATAAAAAACAATGAAGATGGTTTAAGACACCTATGGGATAACATCAAGCGCAATAACATGCACATCATAGGAATACCAGAAGATGAAGATAGAAAGCAAGGGATTGAGAACATATTTGAAGTAATAATGCCCCAAAACTTCCCTAACCTGATGAAGGAAACCAACATACAAGCCCAGGAAGTGCAGAGAGTTCCAACCAGGATAAACCCAAACAGGTCCACACCAAGACACATTATAGTTAAAATGGCAAAGGTTAAAGATAAAGAGAGAATCCTAAAAGCAGCAAGAGAAAGACAGAGAGTTACATACAAGGGAACTCCCATAAGACTATCAAATGACTTTTCTACAGAAAGATTGGAGGCCAGGAGGGAGTGGCAGGAGATATTCAAAGTGATGGAAAACAAAGGCCTACAACCTAGATTGCTTTATCCAGCAAGGCTATCATTTAAAGTTGATGGAGAGACAAAGAGCTTCACAGAAAAGAATAAGCTAAAGGAATTTATTACCACCAAGCCAGCATTGCAAGAAATACTAAAAGGACTTCTGTAAATAGAAGAAAGATGAAAACAATCTAACACAAATTTTAAAATGGCAATAACTACATACCTATCAATAATCACTTTAAATGTAACCGGATTAAATGCTCCAGTCAAGAGACATAGGGTGGCTGAGTGGATAAGAAAGCAAGACCCGTGTATATGCTGTATACAAGAGACTCACCTCAGATCAAAAGACACACACAGGCTGAAAGTGAAGGGTTGGAGTAAGATATGTCATGCATATGGAAATGAGAAAAAAAGCTGGAGTTGCACTACTTATATCTGAAAAAATACATTTTAAAATGAAGAACATATTAAAAGACAAAGATGGACACTATGTAATAATAAAGGGATCGATCTGACAAGAGGACATAACCCTAGTAAACAACTATGCACCCAACATAGGAGCACCTAAATATATAAAACAGATATTGACTGACATAAAGACAGAGATCAACAATAACACTATCATAGTAAGGGACTTCAGTACACCTCTGACAACAATGGGGACAGATCTTCCAGACAGAAAATCAATATGGAAACAATGGCCTTAAATGACCCATTGGACCACTTGGATTTAATCGATATTTTCAGAGCATTTCACCCCAAAGCTGCAGAATACACGTTCTTCCCAAATGCTCATGGAACATTTTCCAAGATAGACTATATGTTAGCCCCAAAACAAGTCTTGATAAATTTAAGAAAATTGAAATCATACCAATTGTCTTCTCTGACCACAGTGCTATGAAATTAGAAATGAACCACAGGGAAAAAACGGGAAGACACACCAGTTCATGGAGGCTGAATAACATGTTACTAAATAATGAATGGGTCAAGCAGGAGATCAAGGAAGAAATCAAAAGATATCTGGAGACAACTGAAAATGAAAACATGATGACACAAAATCTATGGGATGCCGCAAAAGCAGTCCTAAGAGGGAAATTCATAGCATTGCAGGCCTACCTAAAGGAACAAGAAACATCACTAATCAACAGTTTATCTTCACACTTAAGGGATCTGGAAAAAGAACAGCAAAATAAGCCCAAAGGGTGTACAAGGAAGGAGATAATAAAGATCAGAGCAGAAATAAATGAAATAGAAACCAGAAAATCAATACAAAAGATCAATGAATCCAAGAGTTGGTTCTTAGAGAAGATAAACAAAATTGACAAACTTTTAGCCAGACTCATTAAAAAAAAAGAGAGAGGACCCAAATTAATAAAATCAGAAATGAAAGAGGAGAAGTGACAACAGACACTGCAGAAATACAAAAAAAAAAAAAAAAAAAAAAAGAAAAAAAGAAATTACTATGAGCAACTATATGCCAGCAAATTTGACAATCTGGAAGAAATGGACAATTTTCTAGAGGCATACAACCTTCCAAGGCTAACTCAAGAAGAAACAGAAAACCTGAATAGACTGATTACCACCAGGGAAATTGAATCAGTAATCAACAATCTCCCAACAAACAAAAGCCCTGGACCAGATGGCTTTACAGGTGAATTTTACAAAACATTCAAAAAAGAATTATCACCCATTATTATCACCTAATTATCACTATCACCTCAAGCTCTTCCAAAAAATCCAGGAGGGAAGACTCCCAAACACTTTTTAAGAAGCCACTATCACCCTGATTCCAAAATCAGACAAAGACACCACAAAAAAAGAAAACTACAGGCCGATAACTCTAATGAACATAGATGCAAAAATCCTCAACGAAATACTAGCAAACAGAATTCAGCAATACATTAAAAAGATCATACACCATGATCAAGTGGGATTCATCCCTGGTATGCAAGGGTGGTTCAACATCCATAAATCAATTAATGTGATACACCACATTAACAAAATGAAAAATAAAAATCACACGATCCTATCAATAGATGCAGAAAAAGCATTTGATAAAATCCAGCAGCCATTTATGATAAAAACCCTTAAGAAAGTGGGAATAGAGGGATCATAGCTCAACATAATAAAGGCCATATATGATAAACCCACAGCTAACATCATTCTCAATGGGGAAAAGCTAAAACCATTCCCCTTAAGATCAGGAACAAGGCAAGGTTGCCCACTTTCTCCACTTCTATTCAACATAGTGCTGGAAGTTGTAGCCACAGCAATCAGACAAGAAAAATAAATAAAAGGCATCCAAATCGGTAAGGAGGAAGTAAAATTGTCATTATATGCATATGACATGATACTATATTTAGAGAACACTATAGACTCCACCAAGAAACGATTGGAGCTGATAGACGAATTTAGTAAAGTAGCAGGATACAAAATTAATATTCAGAAATCAGTTGCATTTGTATATACCAATAATAAAACATCAGAAGGAGAAACTAAAAAAAAAAAAATCCCATTTACAAATGCTCCAAAGACTATAAAATACATGGGAATAAATTTAACCAAAGAAGTAAAAGATCTATACTCAGAAAATTATAAGACACAGAAAAAAGAAATGAAAGAAGATAGAAATAGATGGAAACACATACCATGTTCATGGATAGGAAGAATTAATATTGTTCAAATGTCCATACTGCCTAAGGCAATATACATATTCAACACAATTCCTATCAAACTACCAACGACGTTTTTAACGGAAATAGAACATATAATCCTAAAATTTATATGGGACCATAAAAGACCCCGGATAGCCTCAGCAATCTTGAGAAATAAGAACAAAGTGGGAGGTATAACAATACCTGACATCAAATTATACTACAAGTCTACAGTAATCAAAACAGCATGGTACTGGCATAAAAACAGATACATAGATCAATGGAACAGAATAGAGAGTCCAGAAATAAATCCATACCTATATGGCCATTTAATCTACGACAATGGAAGCAAGAATGTACGGTGGGGTAAAGACAATCTATTCAATAAATGGTGCTGGAGACTTGGACAGACACATGCAAAAAAAATGAAGCTGTATCACCTCTTTATACCATATACAAAAATAAATTCAAAATGGCTTAAAGACTTAAATGTAAGATCTGAAACCATAAAATTCCTAGAAGAAAATATAGGAAGAAACTTCACAGACATTATCCGGAGTAAGATTTTTACTGATATATCCCCATGCGTGAGGGAAATAAGAGAAAAAATAAACATGTGGGATTACATCAAACTAAAAAGTTTTTTCACAGCAAAGGAAACCATCAATAAAACCAAAAGGGATCTTACTGAATGGGAAAAGATATTTGCCAATGATATATCTGATAAGGGGTTAATATCACAAATTTATAAAAAACTCACTCAACTCAACTCCAAAAAAACAAACAACCCAATTAAAAAATGGGTAGACAACATGAAGAGACATTTTTCTAAAAAGGACATATAGATGGCAAATAGACATATGAAGAAATGCCCAACCTCACTAATCATTAGAGAAGTGCAAATAAAAACCACAATGAGATGCCACCTCACCCCAGTCAAAATGGCTGTCATCAATAAATCAACAAACAAGAAGTGCTGGCGCTGATGTGGAGAAAAGGGAACGCTTGTGCACTGTTGGTGGGATTGCACATTGGTGCAGCCACTATGGAAAACAGTATGGAGGTATCTCAAAAATCTGAAAATGTAACTACCTTGTGATCCAGCAATTCCACTCCTAGGTATCTATTCGGAGAAATCCAAAACTCTAATTCAAAAATCTTTATGCACCCCTATGTTTATTGCAGCATTACACACAATAGCCAAGACATGGAAACAACGGAAATGCCCATCGGTAGATGACTGGATTAAGAAATTGTGGTACATTTCTACAATGGAGTATTACACATCCATAAAGAAGAAATAAATCTTACCATTTGCAACAACATGGATGGACTTAGAGAACATTATGTTAAGTGAAATAAGTCAGACAGAGAAAGACAAATACCATATGATCTCACTTATATGTGGAATTTAAAGAAAAGAATAAATGAATGAACTAATCAGAAACAGTTTCAGAGACATAGAGGAAAACTGAGGGTTGCTAGATGGGCGGGGGGTGGGGATAAGGGGGAAGGTGAGGGGATTAGAAAACAGTCAGTAACCACAAGATGACCACGGGGTTTTGAAAATTAATTTGAGGAATGTAATCAATAATGTTATAAGGATTTTGGAGGGTACCTGATGGACACTTGTCCCATTTGGGAGACCATCTCAGGGATGATGTAGATGGCTGATCACTGCACTGTACACCTGAAGCTGAAGCTGAACAACAGTGAATGAATGCCCACTATAATTTTATATGTGTGTGTGTGTGTGTGTGTGTGTGTGTGTGTGTGTGTGTGTGTATGTATGTATGTACATACTTACAAGAAGCGGAGTACAGCATTAGGAATAGAGACAGTGCAAATGTAATGGCTCTGTGTGATGTCAGAGGGATAGTGGATGGGGGAGGGGAGTTCACACAGTGTGAGGGATATAAATGATAAACGTCTAAGTATCACGTTGCCTTGTGCACCTGAAATTAATAATGAAAAGAAAAAATTTACGTTAGTTCATGGTTTTATGCCAAAATAAATAAGTTAATAAAATATAGGGAGAAAGGAGTTAGGAAAGAAAAATTCTTCACAGAAAACTATCAGATAGTAAATATAGAAAATTAATTTTTTATAACCACTTGCAGAATGGATTCAAGCAAGGATCTTAGCAGATGACAAAAACTTGAGTGAAAGATTATTAATAAACAGTTTATTCGCATGTCTTTCAAGTATTAAATCATAAATTATTTTATTAATTATAAAGGAAAAAAAAACATTCCTATACAGTTAAGAGATCTGGTAATAATCACCTTAACCTGATGATCAAACTTAAGATCACCAATCACCAATAATCTAATATAAAATATCCTTTGATGTGATGCAATAAGTACACAACCTCAGTCATGCAATATTCTTACCAAAAATTTCTAACTTGAGCCCAATCATGAGGTAACAATCAGGCAAATACATATGTAAGGCATTTTACAAAACAACTGGCATGGATCCTTAAGAAATTCAATGTTGTAAAACAAAACAAAACAAAAACTAAACCCAAAAGGTAAGAGGACTGTTCAAGATTAAGAGAATAAATGGACGTAATGACCAAACACTGTGTGAGAAACCTGATTGGATTCTGGATTGGAAAATAAAAAATATATAGACATTGCAACAATTTAGAAAATTTAAATATGGACTGTATACTTGATGATATTATTGATTAGTGCTAATCATCCTAGATGTTATTAATGGCAATGTGGTTATGTGGAAGAAAGTTCTTACTCTTAAAAGATGCAGGCTGATAGGACCATTTGTGACAACATGGATGGATCTTGAGATTATAATGCTAAGTGAAATAAGTGAGACAGAAAAAGCAGAGAAACATATGATTTCACTGATATGTGGTATATAAACCAAAAACAACAAAAGAACAAGACAAACGAATGAGAAACAAAAACTCATAGACACAGACAGTAGTTTGGTAGTTACCAGAGGGTAAGGCGGGTAGGGGGTGGTAGATGAGGGTAAAGGGGAAAAATATATGGTGATGGAAGGAGAACTGACTCTGGGTGGTGAACACACAATGGGATTTATAGATGATGTAATACAGAATTGTACACCTGAAATCTATGTAACTTTACTGACAATTGTCACCCCAATAAACTTTAATGAAAAAAATGTGTTGAATTAAAAAAAGATGCAGGCTGAAGTTCTTTGATGTGAATGTCATGAGTGCTTCAACTTATTTTCAAATAATTTGTTTTAAAAAACAGACAAATAATGAAAACGTGGTAATATACACAATTGGTGAATCTAGGCGAAAGTTGAATTAGTGTTGATCAAAATATTTCTTTAAATTATCCATAGGTTTGAAATTTTTTCAATATTAAGTGTTGAGGAGAAAACTATTCAGAGGAAAAATTATTCTGAGCCAAAAACTCTTTACCAAGTTAAGTTATTAATCAGTTATAAATGAAATGATATTCATTTATAAGTGATATGAAACTCATCACACAAGCAAAAATGAAAATTTATGTTCATAGTGAAAGGAAAATTTTTAAGAATGCACTCCAGAAAAATAAGCCTGAAAACTAAGAAAGAGTGCTATTCCATGACCAGGAACTAACTAGAAATCCAGTAAAATATCAGTGACCATGTGTTGGCAGTATAGAAAGCAAATAGACTAAATTAGAATTCAGTGGGCTCTAAGACGAATATAGTAGGCTCTAAAATGAATGTAGTGGATTCCAAAGGAAATATAGAATAAGTAAATTGGAAGACATTAGGAGTATGGTAAAGAAAGCCTATTATCCTCTCAATTAAAGAGAGACACAGAGCAAACAAAAATGTGGCATTACTGAACAATTTGTTGAATTTAAGAAAAACACATCCATTTGACCTGATACTAGTCAAGTTCTCCTTTGGGATCTCCATTTGGGAACCAGAGAAAAGAAAACACTGTATAATTATGCCACACTACTCGGCTCTACAATTAACAGTATTCTCACAACTGTGTTATTATATAAATATTTTATTGATTTGTTTTTACTTTTAGAATATTTTCTTATGGTTAAAGAACATAATATAAATGTTATCAATCTTGACAATATAAAAATAAAGGAATGGCTGATAAGTTACGGGGAGGAAGAAGTAGAGGAAAATATAGAAGTGTCACAATACTTATCAAGTGCCAAAAGATATTGCAGAAAATTGGTAGAAGCTGAAGTAAGTGTTTAAGTATACTACTCAAAGATATGAAGGAGAAGCTAAATTAATGGAAAACCAAAAATGGTAGTGATGGTAGTGAGAAGAGAATGTGGAAGTGATATAACTGAATTAAATCCTCACCCAAAATACAAGAAAGTCAATAGACAGTGTCTAAAGTAGAGAAATGAAGAAATAGTGCTGATCTGGGATTGTGGGAAAAAGCACCATCATAATGTTGATGATAGAAGTGTAAATTTCAGTAGTCTGTTTGAGGGTAATATCTATTAAAAACCTTAAAAATATGGATACCCTTTCACTTAGTAATTCTACTTGAGGGAATTATCATAAAGAAATACATAGTTATAAGAGATTTACCTACAAGCATGTTCAATTGTTGTACAAGTGATATATTGAGAAGAACCCAAATATAGGGGATATTAATTAAATACATTTGGTTTATTCATAAAATGTGTGACTATAACCATTAAAAATGATAATGTATACTTCATTCAAGAGTAATCATGACTATTTCAACCATTGATTTATTTACGGAATATGAAATATCTGTTATGTGCTAGATGTCTAATTCTAGATGACATGGATACATCAGAGGCAGAACAGATAAAGTCTCTGCCCTCACTGAGCTTAGATTTTAATGGGGTTGTGAAAAGCAGAGGAAACAATAAATAAATAAGTAGCTATATTGGATGTCAGACGGTAAAAGTGTCCTGAAAAAAAACCAAGCACAGCAAGCGAAGGAGAGCAATAGGGTAGGGTTTTATAATATTTTGTGTAAGTTGGTGAGGGAAGGTCTCTTTCATATGGTGACATTTGAGTAGAGATGTCAATGAATTGAGGAGCAGAGCCAAGAAAATATCTGGTGAAGAGCATTTCAGGCAAAAGAAGAGGAAATACAATTAACTAAAACTAGAAATATTCTTGACTTGTTTGAGGAACAGCAAGCAGACCCACAATGTTGGAGTGGAGTGAGCAATGGTGGGGAGCAGTAGGACATGAGTGTGGTGTGGGGTCAGCCGATCTTATAGGGTCTTGTAGACTATGCTAAGAATTTTTAATTATTTTTTTCATGAGAGATGGGAAGCCATTCAAGGTTTTGAGCAGAAGAGTAAAATGATCTGAGTTTCATTTTAGAAGGACAATCCTAGCTACTTTGTGATGGATAGACTATTAGGGCCCTTGCTCTTGAAACTGGGTAATCTTGGGACTGCATCAACCAACAGTTTGGTGAAAGTGATGTTATGTAACTTCTGAGGTTAGGTCATAAAAGGTCATGAATTTTACACCTGATTCTCTTGGGGTTCTTGCTCTGGTGGAAGTTGACCACCACATAAGAAGTTTGACTGAGATCTTCATGCTAGAGAGGCCATGTGTTAGGCACCCCAGTCAACATCTCAAGTTGAGCTCACAGCTGACAGCCACCATCAACTGTTAGGTTCATGAGTGAGCCATCTTGGACAGCAAGCCCAGTTGAGCCTTCAGATGACTATAGCCCTGGCTGACATCTGGCTATAACAGCATGAGAGACTACAAGCGAGAACTGCCCAGCTAAGTCCTTCCTGAAGTTCTGATTCACTAAATTGTGAGCAAAATAATGTGGTTGTTGTTTGATACTACTACATTTTGGCGGTAATGTGTTATGCATGAATAGCAACCAAAATGCCAGAAGAGAGATGACAGTGGCTTGAACCTGGGTGGTAGAAATGGAGGTAGCCAGATGTAACCAGATTCTGGAAATATTTGGAAAGTAGAGCCAAAAGAACTGAGTGTGGGGTATGAAGGAAAGAGTCAAAGATAACTAGGCAAACTAGGGTGAGGCAAATGAGGCACTTTTCAGGTGTAAAGTTTAAAGGGCACCAAACATTGAGCAATCGAGACAAATAATATTTCAGTGCAGTATTTTTCAAAAAATCGAAATTAATGCAAACATTCATGATGAATAAAATATCAAAATGTTGAATAAACACAGGATCAGTAATTAGTGTTTTCTTTTGCCTTCAGGCTCCAATATGGCTAGGCACAGCACTGCTTCTGGATGTTCCCAATATGCCCATTCATTGGTTTTACTTATCTTAACAGGTAGAAGATGCATATGGATCACTCTGTTCAGTTTCCTTCTATGCCATCGTTGCTTAGGGAGCTTTACTCAGCTCCTCACTTCACTGGGTCCATGGGGCATTCTTTTTTAATTTTCCCACTGACCTTCCTCCTTTTTTCTAGAGTGCTTGCATGTGAGTCATAGTAACTATTTGAGAGCTGATTGTCTGCAAACTCACAGTATCTTTGCATCATTTCTGTAGAGGCGGTTACCTGCCTAAAATACTTAACACAAGATTGACAGATGCCAAATCAGCCTCATAATGTACCTGCCCACTCTCCTCCAGCCAGTACATATCCTTTCAAAAAGAAACACAGCCACTACAGTCACAGGGGCTATGACTTCTCTGAAATTAAGAGGATGCCTCCACCTCCCTCTGAGCTACTACAGCTAGCCACTGTTTGAAGGAGGGCCCCATCAGGGAAAAAAGGCACACATGAATTATGATAATTTGATTAAGGTTTAGTAATTGGAATATTTACCAAGGTGTGGGCAGAGTGCAGGGAGTCTACAAAGGATAGTGAGATACCCCTGACAAAGTAATAGCAGAGCTGTTACCACCCCTAGGTGGTATCCAGAATCCTAGGTGGATTCCAGAAATGGAATCTGGAAGGATAATGTCATATGGAAAGGATGACCTTGAGAGGAGCTGTGAGCACTGGTTAAGGGACACAAGTAGCCCCTGGAGACCTCAGAGGGTAGAAACCATGGAATAAGTACTCCAAATTTACTCCCTTTGTCCTGTTATCTCCCTATTAAACTCCACATTGGACGACCTCAACCGTAATCCAGAGCATATGCCTGTTACAGACCATAAAGAACAGCCTCTCATGGCAGAAAGCACTGTGCAGAAGAGTGTAAGGCAGATCTAGAGCGGTATTTGGAGACATTCAGCACAGGTAGCCTTCAATTAAAGCAATACTATGAACCAGATACCTTGCTTTCACAACAAAACATTATCTTTGCCATTTTCAGGCCTAGTATCCAGAATTTATGGATCTTTAAATAAATGTATTTTAACTTGCAAGCAACCCCAGTCTCTGATTGATTGCCATTCATCTGCTGTAACAAATTTAGCTGCAAAAACAAAATCTCTGGATATGAACAAGTGGTATGTGCTAGATCTGAAGCGGCCAGTAAAATCTATATTAATCTTCACTTCCCAAATTCTCCAGTAATCTGCTGTTTGAAGTGTCTCTTGATGTGTTCTTTCAGAAATGATGATTTAAGAGTGCAGTGAAGTGTTCTCTCACAGTTAACTCTTGGGAGAGTGGACTTTGAAACAAATTTAATAGAAAAACTATTTGGTAATGTGTATCAAAAGCCTTAATAATGTTCACTCCTCCTATTATTTCTATTTCTGGGAATCTTTCATAAAAATACAAACGCAAACAAAAAATTTATGTTCAATCATTTTTATTATAACTCTTTCCAAACAGAACCCTTAAAACCTAAAATAACTAAACATACAACAATAAGGAAATGAATAGGAATATGTCACAAATACACCAGTGGAGATCACAAAGTCCTCAAAATTATGTTTATAAGGAATTTTTTTCATAGCATGCAAAAATTATTATGATACAAGACTGAGTGGCATATGGTCTCAATTATATAAAGCTAAATGTATAGAATGGAGAATCACTGAAGCATTAGCTAAAAATTTAAGTTTTTATTTTGAAATAATTATAGATTCACAGGAAGTTACAATAATAGTACAGAGAAGTCCAATATACCCTTCACCCAGTCTCCCCCCCGACCCCCCGCCACGGGAACGTCTTACTTAATCATAGCACATTATCAAGATCAGAAAATGTACTTGCAAAGATTGGTACATGCTCACCAGCATCATTAAAGTTATTTCTGAATAATAGCCCATATAAGCCCTTAGCAATCACAATTGATTTATATGCATATCATGATTGAAATGTTACCACTTCAATTTTTTTATTTTAAAATTTTTTATTTATCAATTACAGTGGCATACAATATTATATTAGTTTCAGGTGTACAATATAGTGATTAGACATTTATATAACTTACAAAGTTATCACCCCAATAAGTCTAGTACCCATCTGACACCATACAAATATTTCTATTCTTAATGGAGTATAGCAGAGATCCTATTAGTTCTTGCTCGTGCTCTCAGTCATTGTTTAAAAGAATTTGGTAGTATTCAATAAATGCTCTAATCAAGAAGTCTAGCTGTTAAAGTTGGGGTCAGCTGGAAATAACAGAAATCATAAAAATAATAACCCAGAAAATTCAGGGGAGGCAGAGTGGAGGAGAGAGTGGAGAGCCAAACCAGGAAACTGACATATTGCAGTACAATTAATTAGGACTGCATCTTTTAGATTTTATCAAATGACACTATTTTAAAATTGAAGTGTTAGTATAACAATATTTAAAAAGTTGAAGTGTTAGTTATGCCAACACTTCAATTTTTAAAATAGTGTTATTTGGTAAAATCTAAGTAAGAGATGCAGTCTAGTTTATTGTACTGCACACGTCAATTTCCTGGTTTGGCTCTCCACTCTCTCCTCCACTCTGCCTCCCCCTACCCCAACATACACATTCTATGCATCAGCAAGAGCAGCACAATGCTTCATTTTTTTTACTATGCTGCTTCCTGGGCTTAATTCTACCTCTATATGAAATTTTGCCTGGATGTTCTCTATTCATTCTTCTATAATGAATCATTGTCTCCTAATGAAACTGGCACAGATTGGGTTCTCAGGGACATAGACACTGAGATGGAGCGAGGGATGCAAAAGGTTTATTGGGAGTAACACCTATGAAAAGAAAAGGGCAGAAGCAAGATTGCACAGGAGCCAGCAAGAGGCAATGCAGTCTCTGCCATCCCAGTGGGAGCTCCAAGCACAGGGTGCCCATTAAAGGAGTCTAGAGTTGGGTGGAAATAGCCAGCCTGGAGTACCAGTGCCTTGCTCAGTCCTTCACTGGGGATTGCCCTAAGAAGATTACTTCACCAGTCATTGGCTTGCACTTCCCCAAGAATATTGTGAAGTTGGCTCTAAAGCTGAGGCAGATATTAAAGAAAATCACAGCTAGAAGCTGTCAGCTAACTACACTCCTCACTTCTGGGCAGAGGGTCTTTTCTTGGTGGGGGAAATGAGTGGCACATCCCCATGCCTGCCACAACACTCAGGGCTAGCTTCATGGGCATGTGATCTGTGCAGGTCCACAGGGCCCCACATTAAGAGGACCCTACTCTCATTTCAATGCCCTGCTGTCACTGTCTTGAAATTCTTAATAATTTTATCTTTGAACTTGTGTTTTGTAAGTGAAGCCCGATGAAACAATGGAGCATGCATGTGAACTGAGGGAATAAGCACAAAATGCATGTACTCTGTTCCTTGTCATCTCATTTGCATATAGGGTTAGTGATGCTCTTTTCAAATAAAGGACTTTGCATTATCATTTTGCACTGAGACATGGGAATTATTAAGCTGCCCCAGACAGAAGCCCTCATTACCAGGCTCCAATCCTCAATAAATGACTATCCCATGATCCTACGGTAGGTATTACATCTTCTACTGCAAGTAGTATAAATATATTAAAATTACTTGTTCTTATATCTGTTTTCACATTATGGGAACATGATGTTTTTCTAGTATACTCCACTCTTAAAAAGTATAAATGCAAATATTTCATGCATTGTTTCTGTTCTTTCATCTATCTTTCTCCCTCTGATCTTCTATCCATCTCCTACTCCATTGTAAATTGTTAAAAAACAAAATTCAACTGAGTACATTTTAAAGATTGCGTTGGCTTTATTCAATGACATGAATTGGGCAGCATCCAATCTAGCAGATAGAAAGGAGCTGTACAAAATGAAAGACTTATAGGCAGAAGGAAGCAGGAATAAAGGAAGTTATACTAGGCAAAAAAAATGTAGACTGGTTATTCCAAGGTTACTTTACTTTAGGGGATGACAAGGGTCTATGAGGCAGATTACTCAATACTGATCAGGCAATTCCTGATCGACTGGTTTAAAATTTTCATTTCTAGGAGAGCCAAAATTGTAATTAAGTCTCAGTGTGATGACATGAGGCTTAGCATAAGTGACTCCATTTTGGGCCTGTTGTCCTGTTTTTAACAAAATGAAAGATCATTGTGATTATCTTTGTGGAGGAGACAATTATCCCCCAATATCTGTTTTCCCTTTCTTTCTTAAAAATAGAACCCACAGTTTTTGCTGCTCAGAATTAAGACTGATATCCCAGCTTCCCTTGCAGCTAAGTGTGACTAACTCCTAGCAGATAGATATAATTGGAAATGTCATGGGAAACTCCCAGGAAGTTTTCTTAAAGGGAGGAGTTGCCCCCTCTTCTTTCCTTCCTGCTATCTGGAATATAGACGTGAAGGCTAAAATTCAGGTTGCCATCTGGGACTATGAGATAGAAGGAGGCTGGCAGAGTAATAAATGGAAGGAGTATGTACATTTCTAGACTTATTTTACATAAGATACACTTTTTAAAAAAATTAAGCGACTATTATTCATGGTTTTCAGCCACAAGCAGCTAAACTTAATCCGTTAGATATAGTTCTTTAAATGAATGGGGAAATATGAATGTGTGTCTACTGTTTCCCTGCTCAAGAAGGATACTCCCAACTGTTCCTGTTCAGTTCCACCTTACCTGGGGCTGAGTTTCTCCTTTTATGTCTCCCATCCCCACTTTTTGGTCAAGGGTGGGGTGGGGAAGGGGACTTACAAATGTCCAATATTGTTGAAACATTGATTGTCAATAGGTTATGAGTTGGCAGGGGGAGGGGGAAGGGGAATCCCTTTTACTTAGCACTCTGGTTATTATGACAGAAAATTCATTTGTCCTTCTTCTTCCATTTGAGTCTCTACTTTGCTATCACTTTCCACTCTCCCTAGGCTCTTTCTCATCTAATTGCTGGGAGAGGAAAAGAAAGACAGATTTCTGAGACTCTTCATCTGACAAAAAGTTTCTTTGAATATTTTTATGTACCTTTATTTCATCTTCAATGTCGACTGGAAGAGTGAAATTAGCCTTCAATGTACTAGTGAGAGTTGAGAGGGGGCAAGGAAAAACAGAACACAACCAGAATAATATCTTGAAATGTAGCTCCATTGTGGGAAGGAACCATACCGATTATCATGGTGATAACCAGTGATAGTATCACTGAGATATGATATAATGAAATTTTCTGAAGAGTTTCCCATATACAAGAAGAAATATAAATATATGTGGTTGAGTTCTGTAATAAGTGACAGGTGACTTAAGTTCAGAGCAAGGCACTGGATGTAGAGCAGTGAGATGACAACATCATCCCAGCTGCTCAATGGCTGAGGTTGAAATTTCCATACTCAGACCACAGGAGCTCCTGGCGTCCTTTTTTTTCTTAATTATTTTTTTCAGTTACAGTTGACATTTAATATTAATTTATATTAGTTTCAGTGTACAGCATAATGGTTAGACATACATATAATTTTTGCAGTGATTCCCGTGATTAGTCTAGTACCCACCTGGTACTACCATGTTCCCTGAAAATAAAACCGGGTCTTATATTAATTTTTGCTCCAAAAGACATTAGGGCTTATGTTCAGGGAATGTCATCCTGAAAAATCATGCTAGGGCTTATTTTCCACAGGTAGGTCTTATTTTCGGGGAAACATGGTACACATAGTTATTGTAATATTATTGACTATATTCTCTATGCTATATTTTATATCCCATGGCTATTTTGTAACTACCAATTTGTATTTCTTAATCTCTCCACCTTTTTCACCCAGCCCCTCACTCCCCTCCCCTCTGGCAACCATCAGTTTGTTTATTTTGTTGTTTAGATTCCACATATAAGTGAGATCATATGGTATTTGTTTTTCTCTGTCGGACTTATTTCACTTAGCCTAATACCCTCTAGGTTCATCCATATTGTCTCAAATAGTAGATTTCATTTTTTATGGCAGAGTAGTATTCCATTGCACCACTTTTTTTTTTTAATCCCAATCATTTATTGATGGGCACTTGGGCTGCTTCCACATCTTGGCTATTACAAATAGTGCTGCAGTGAATATAGGAGTGCATATATCTTTTTGAATTAGTGTTTTTGGTTTCTTCTGATAAATACCCAGAAATGGAATTGCTGTGTCATAAAGTACTTCCATTTTTAATGTTTGAGGAACCTGCATACTGTTTTCAATAGTGGTTGCACCAATTTGCAATCCTACTACAGTGCCCGAGGGTTTCATTTTAACCACATCCTGGCCAACATTTATTGTTTGCAGATTTGTTGATGATAGCCATTCTGACAAGTGTAAGGTGATATTTCGTTGTGGTTTTAATTTCCATTTTTCTGATGATTAGTGACATTGAGCATCTTTTCATATGAAGAAAACATAGGCAATAAACTCTCTGACATTGCTCTTAGTAATTTTTTTTTTTTTATCTATCTCCTTGGGCAAAGGAAAAAATAAACAAATGGGACTGAGTCAAATTAAAAAGTTTTTGCACAGCAAAGGAAACGACCAACACAATGAAAAGACAGCTTACTGAATGGGAGAAGATATTTGTTAATGATACATCTGGTAAGGGGTTAATATCCAAAATTTATAAATAAATGACTCATACAACTCAACACCAAAAAACAAACAAACCAATAAACCAATCCAATTAAAAAATGAGCTACTGGCCCTATTAAGAAGGCCCTTCTGTGCAGTGGCAGACGATTAGAGAAATGTAAAGCTTTCTAAGCATATCAACATCATTTGTTTCCCAGACTTCTAGTCAGCAATGATTGAGTCAAGGCCTTTCGATAATTTTTTAATGCTGGCTCTGGCTGTCTGCATCAATAGCCCCTACAGGGGCTGTGTCTGACATTTATAAACATGTTTACTCTTTCCTTCACCTAAATAGAGTCAGAGAACCCTCTGATTCATGTGGCTCTAGGCAATTTGAAGTCCAGACTCTTCTTTAAATCATCCCTTTAACTTTCAATATTTCAAGACAGAATTTGACAAACAAGAATGATTAATAAAAACAGGCAGTGCTCTCCTTTGAGAAGATAAACAATTAAGCTCAAATCAGTCTCACTTAAGAGCTGCAGCTCCAGGCATTCCCACTGACTGGGATCAGGAAGGCAAAGTAAAATGGTAAGATAAACAAACAATTATCTACGCAATTTGATCAATATGGAACCGGAAAGCCAAGCCAAAAAAAAAAAAAAAAAGAAAGAAAGAAAAAAAAGACCTTTCCTTAAAAACATCATCTTAAGAGAGACTTCAATTATAAACCAGATAACTACTTTCAATTTCCTCAACTTGTTTTTGTATAAACACTGTTCAAAAGGGCTGAGGGCATGTGCTGATTATTCTTCATTTCTTGTTTTTCCATGTTGATATGCCACCCTTCTCTGCTTTGCTCTGACCCCCATGCAATACATGCCCTTGGCACCCCTGCCTTTTACCTTCTGGGTGGGTTGTGCCATGGGGTTGGGGGCTGGCAAGAGACTGAAGGGCAGGAGAGAAAGGTCAGGGTGATTATGCCATCACCATCAACATTTCTCCCCACCTCCCCACCCCACCCCCAATTACATAAGATCATCACCATGGTTGCCTCCCTCTAAAACCTGTCCTATCATCTTTCACAGCTCTGGCTCTCAGCTGGGATTCCCTAACATCATTTCCTTCCCATGCTCTGTCAAGCCAAGTAATGGCTTTCCACAATTGCTAGACTCTGCTTGCTTCTGCATCCCTTTGTTGGTTCCCTTAACCCAGCCCAGTCCTTTGTAAATATTCCCTTCTTAAGAAGTGTATTCAAAAATCCTAGCTGTTTGTCATGTGTCAGTCATGACCACCTGATTGGTGGTCAACTGCATCAACATGACTTACTGATAAGCAACACTTTGGAGCTATGGTTACTTTCTGTTGTGTTTTCGAATAAGTCCCTTAAAATATTTCAAAAATGAGGTTGTAATCACAGTGCATATGCATGGTGAGTATACCATTTTAAATTTACTGACCTGTAATAGAACTTTTAAAAAGAGAAATTGTGATCTGATATCTGTTATCAGTCACTACAATCCTTTGCATGGGGTGAAAATTCTTTAGAACAGTTTGGATTGGTAAACATATGCAAGTCAGCCTCATTGCTTTCATTTGTTTCATGTTCCAAATAAAAATTTTAAAATAAATAGCTCTTGCTACAAATGCAGAGTACCTGTGTCCACAGAAATCCTTCCAATTTACATCTGTGATATATTAAGATAATTAAATTTTTCCCCCAGCATCTGGTCAAGATGGCAGAGTAAGTAAATGCTGTACTCACCTCCTCCCATGACCATCTCAAAATTACAACTAAATTACAGAGCAACCATCATTGAGAATTGCTTGAAATCTAGTTGAACAGACGTCCTATAACTAAGAACATACAGAAGAAGCCACCTTGAGGCAGGGGTGGTAGGAGAGGCAGAGATGCAGAACAGGAGTACCACACCTGCGTGTGGAAGTTAAAAATCAGGAGGGATATCTGGGCTGCAGACGTTTCCCCTGAGGAGCGAGGATTTCCAGCCCCACATCAGGCTCCCCAGCCCAGGGTTCCATCACCAGGAGGAGAACCCCCACAACTTCTGGCTGTGAAAACCAGAGAAGATAGGGACTGAGTGAGATGGAGGGCTGCTGGAGTCCTACACTTTCCCCTTAAAGGGCCTGCACATGGTCTTACTCACTAAGGGACTCACTTGCTTTGAGCTCCAGCACTGGGACAACAGCTTAAAAGGCACTAGGGACCTGAATTGTCTGGCTGCAGAACGAGGACTGGAGGGGCAGCTTTCTCCAAGACAGAAGTGTTGGCAGAGCCATTTTTCCTTTGTTGAGCCCTCCCACCACCCAGATAGGGGCCATATTTGACTCCATCTACCTAGCTAATCCCATTTGCCCTGCCCTGATGATTCCCTGAGACCCCACCACAATTGTGGGCCCACTGAAGCTGTTTCCAGTGGCTTTTCCATACATACAGCCAGTCTTGGTCATGCTGTGGATTTTTCTAAAATCATTCAAAGGTTCAAAAACCCCAAACCAGCAACATCTGGCCTCGGCATGCTCCATATCTCTTGCTGAGCTGTCTCAAGCCTAGCACAGTGGCAGCCAGCCTCATTTTGCAGCGTAGCCTCTCCCAGACACCTCCAAGCCCAGCACAAGTGGAAACCATCTGCAGATCACTTTGAAGCTCATACCAAGTGTCCCTAGGCAGCACAGGGAGTGGGTGACACTAGCCTGCATCACATTCCCAGCCCCAAGAGGCCTCAGAACCAACACACCCCGTGGCCATCTTCAGATTGCACCACAGCACCACCCAACCACCTCCACAATCAACAAACCCAAAGGGCAGACTTGGCAGACACCAGAGCTCTGCTAAAGCAAATCCTGCTCTTTAGGATCAGCACCTGCACAAAAGCTCCTCCACTGTAGTCACAGTTAGTACTCACAACCAATCAGCCTGACGGTGAAGCCTTCCCATTGATGTGCAAACAGCAATCAAGGCTAAACTATAACAGGAGGGCACAGAGAGCACACAAGGGACACATCTGGAGCACCCAGCTCAGGTGACTAGGAAGATTGCTCCACTGGGATCCACAGGACACCTACTATATAAGGTCACTCCACCAAGACTGGGAGGCATAGCAGCTCTACCTAATACATAGGAACAAACACAGGGAGATAGCCAAAACCAGGAAACAAAGAAATATGTCCCAAATGAAAGAACAGAACAGAGAAAAAACTAAACAAAATTGAGACAAGCAATTTACCAGATGCAGAGTTCATAACACTGGTTGTAAGGATGCTCAATGATCTCAAAGAGAACTTCAACAAAGAGATAGGAAACATAAAAACAGAGATAGAAAACATAAAATAGAGCCAGTCAGAAATGAAGAACACAATAACTGAAATGAAGAATACACTACAGGGAATCAATGGTAAATTAGAGAAACAGGGGGTTCAATCAGTGATTTGGAAGATAAGGTAGCAGAAAACACCAATCAGAATAGAAAAAAGAATCCAAAAAATGAAAATCATTTAAGAGGCCTCTAGGACAACATCAAGCATACCAACATTCACATCATAGGGGTTCCAGAAGGAGAAGAGAGACAGCAAGAAATTGAAAACTTATTTGAAGAAATAATGACAGAAAACTTCCCTTACCTCGAGAAGGAAATTGACATACAAGCCCAGGAAGTACAGAGAATCCCAAACAAGATGAAACCCAAAAGGCCCACACCAAGACAAATCATAATTAAAATGCCACAGGTTAAAGACAAAGAAAGAATCTTAGAAGCAGCAAGAGAAAAGCAGGTAGTTACCTACAAGGTAGCTCCCATAAGAATGTCAGTTGATTTCTCAATAGAAACTTTGCAGGCCAGAAGGGATTGGCAGGAAATATTCAAAGTGACAAAAAGTGAAAGCCTATAAGCAAGATTACTCTACCCAGCAAAGCTATCATTTAGAATTGAAGGACAGATAAAGATCTTCTCAGACAAGAAAAAGCTAAAAGAGTTCATCACCACCAAACCAGTTACAAGAAATGTTAGAAGGACATCTTGAAGAAAGAAGAAGAAGAAGAAGAAGAAGAAGAAGAAGAAGAAGAAGAAGAAGAAGAAGAAGAAGAAGAAGAAGAAGAAGAAGAAGAAGAAGAAGAAGAAGAAGAAGGAAGAGGAGGAGGAGGAGAAGAAAATGAATAATAAAATGGCATTAAGTTCTTATCTATCAACAGTTACTTTAAATGTAAATGAAATAAATGGTCCAATCAAAAGACATAGGGTGGCTGAATGGATAAGAAAAAAAGACCCTTATATATGCTGCTTACAAGAGACTCACGTCAGATCGAAAGGCACACACAGACTGAAAGTAAGAGAATAGAAAAAGGTATTTCCTAAAATGGAAATAAACAACCAAAATAGCTTGGATAGCAATATGTATACCAGGCGAAATAGACTTTAAAACAAAGGCTATAACAAGAGATAAGGAAGTACCCAGTAATTCCACTTCTGGGAATTTATCTGAAGCAACCAAAAACACTAATTCAAAAAGACATGCACATCCATATGTTCATTGCAGCATTGTTTGCAATAGCCGAGATATGAAAGCATCCTAAGTGTCCACCAATAATGAATGGATAAAGAAGTTGTACATATTTACAATGGAATATTACTCAGCCATAAAAAAGAATGAAATCTTGCCATCTGCAAAAACATGGATGGACCTAGAGGGCATTATGCTGAGTGAAATAAGTCTGGCAGAGAAAGACAAATACCACATGATTTCACTTATATATGGAATATAAAAATTAAAATAAATGAGCAAACAAAACAAAACAAACTCATAGATTCAGAGAACATGTTGATGGTTGCCAGATGGAAGGGGGATTGGAGGATGGGTGAAAAATGTGAAGGGATTAAGAAATACAAATTGGTAATTGCAAAATAGTCATGGGAATGCAAAGCATAGCATAGGGAATATAGTCAATAATATTATAATAATTATGCATGGTTCAGATGGGTACTAGATTTGTTGGTGTGATCATTTGTAAGTTATATAAATGTCTAACAACTATGTTGTACACCAGAATCTAATATGGTATATGTCATCTATAACTGGAAAAAAAAATTAAAGTTTCCACAGGGGGAAACAAAATCTGAAATCATGATTATCACAATAATTTTTTTCTAAAAAAAAGATGACAGAGACATAGGAATATCAGAGACAAGGTAAGCAGAGAGTTGTGGATAAAAAGACATGACCAGATACTATGCAAGTAACAGAGTTGACAGGCACTGCACAGTCTCCTGACTATTTATCCATGATTTGAAGAAGGGAAGGGTCTGGAAAGGCTTGGCTATTGTCTCTGAGCATGTAGTTTGGTATATAATGGGGATTTTCTCAGGACACTCTAGCAGACCCAATGTGGGGTGTGTAAAATAAGATTTTTAGACCAGGGTTTCTTAACTTGGTGCCAACTCATAGAATTCAGGATGATCTGTGTTCTTAAAAAGGGGGAAAAAATCTTAGAACTTCATTTCCACTAACTTCTAACTGAAATGAGCATTATTTCAATTATTCTTGTAGGTAACAAACCATAGTAGTATTAGCATACCAGTGACTGTCACCAACAGGAATCATGGTCATTGTCATATACTATAGTAATTTTGCAGCTATCTTGGAGATTCTTTATATTCATCCCAATCCTCCAAAATTATTCACAAAGCTCACTGCTAGACTTGTTATTTAATACACTATTAAAGAATCACACATAATATTGTGTTATAAAATTCTGATATTTTGATAACTGTTTTGGTGTAACTGGTTCACTCTGTAATCTTAAATGTTTTACTTTATTAGTTTAGAAACATTATTATCTAGACCACTGAAGGGTTCATTGCACAAAAATCTTAAGATCATCTGCCTTAGACAACTACCTCTGACTTGGAAATCACTGAATATTTTCTAGCCTCTACTGATTTTTAGGTCCCAATGACCTGTTCAGTCATTACCCTTTGAATGATCAGAAGACATATTTGATTTTTGTTGAGTCTAGGAGAGAGTGACTTCCATGGGTAATGCTCCTAGGAACACTGTCCCCTGTAGACAGGGAAATTTATTCTCTTACCTTTCCTGTTCCCATTGAAGGGTAGTAAAATATGCCACACCAAAATATGTCACTTTGGCATTAAGATTATTTTGAGCTGGAGGCACTGAGAATCAACAAATGTAAAATGAAAACTTCCAGAGCTTTCTGTATCTGACTAAAAACATAAACTTCTGAGAAAGGAAGACTGCCATAAATCCTCTCTGCCAAGCAAGTTTTATGGCCATGAAGAACATGGAAAGTCAGCACCGAAATGGACCTGCACAAATCTTTATTTTCCATTAGTTTCTGCCATATGTTTACTTTCCCACAGTTTGCTGCCCTTGGAAACCTAAATACCTTTTCCTTTGCCTTGTCACCTCCCTACAAATATATTGTTCTCTTGTTAAGATACTATACAAACCCAAGTTCTAACCACTCCTTTGAGTTACTCATCACTAAGTGTCCCTATGTGTGTGCATGACAATGAGATATATAATGTATTAAGAATTGTACACCTAACCCTATATAACTTCACTAACAATTGTCACCCCAACAAACTTTAATTAAAAAAACCACACACACACACAAGAACTTCTGCTTGTTTTTTGCTTACTAATCTGTCTTTTGTTAGTATACAAAGTATAATAGAAAATGCGTTGAATGTTTAAAGTTTTAAAAATTTATTACAGTAAAAGACACATTGCCATTAAAACCCCTCAAAATACTCCCCCTCGTTTTGTATACACTTACTCCATCGTTCTTTCCACTTTCTGAATCAGTTTTGGAAGTTCTCTTTCATGAGTGTCTTTAGTTGGGTCATCGTGGCTGCCTTGATGTCCTGAATCATTTTGACTTTGGAGAAGAGCCAGAAGTAGCATGGTGCCAGATATGGCGAATAAGGTGGATGAGGACACACTGTAATGTTTTCATTTGACAGAAATTACCATGCACCAGAAGCAATGTGTGACATGGAACGTTGTCATGATGGAGGATGAAGTAAAGACACTCATGAAAGAGGACTTCCAGAACTGCTCCAGAAAGTGGCAAGAACAATGGGATAAGTGTGTTCGAAGCAAGGGGGTGTATTTTGAGGAGGATTAATGGCAATGTGTTTTTTACTGTAATAAGTATTTTTTTATTTAAACATTAACCATATTTTCTGATTATACCTTGCAATTTACAGGGCCCCATCTAGAGAACCCAAGATGGGTAAAAGAGAGTCTTTTCTGCCCCAGGAGCATTTTGGATACCTCACTTGCTCACAATTAATGAGCAAAGGACAAAACTGACAAGTTTCATAGGTAAAAGTCATGTTTGGCTTATAAATGTTTGCTGCCCCAGCAGAAACAGCAAAGAGCCCTTTCAACATTTTTGACTAAATTTTTTTCTGCCCTATTATTTTCGGGTTACATGTAGTCACCACTGCAAGCAAGTTTCTAGTTGTTGCAACAGGACTGCTTCCAACTTGAACTTTTATTAAAGACTTGGGCTGTGTATTCATCTCTATTTGCATTGCCCAGCTTCCCAACTGGATTGCACACTTCTATATGACAGTCACTGTGTCTCATATCAGGAAATGTACTTACATAGGTTGGTACATGCTCACCAGCATCACTAAAATTATTTCTGAATGATAGTCCACACAAGCCATTAGCAATCATCCTTGACTTACATACATATCACTACTGAAATTCTGACACTTCAATTTTTAAAATATTATTTGTCAAAATCTAAGTTAGAGCTGTAGTCTAGTTAATCATACTGCCAATGTAAATTTCCTTTTTTGACTCTCCACTCTCCTCTCCACCTGCCCCACTACCCACCACACACACACACACACACACACACACACACACACACACTCACACACACACATACACACATTCTATTGTATACATTAACAAGAACAGCACGATGTTTCATAATGTCACCCCTTTATTTGTGCTGCATCCTGGCCTTTATCCTCCTTCTATATGAATTTCTTCCTGGATGATATCTATTCATTCTTCTAGGCTAATTTTATCATTATCTCCCTATGAAAATATATCTATCAGTAAATGTTGTTGTTTCAAGGGTCTACATTTCTAGGCAATCCAGCTTCCTTTCTTTCCCCAGATCCCCAAATAATCATACTGAGGGTCTTTATTCCCTCCTCTCATCTCTTTTTGTACTCTTTGTCTTCATCCTCATCTTGCCTGTTTCACACTTGTGTTACTTTCGACACTTGACACTCTCCATATCAGAACTTTTAGAAGAGAGCCTATCCTTTCTATTTACATAAAGATCATTAAAAACAAGACCCAAAGCTGATTTTCATCATGTCATCTCAAAGCCATTTGCCAAGAGAATTCCGAGAAGATTTAGAGTGGAACACCAGTTCCAAAGCAGCCTCAGGGGGAAGATATATTCAATAGGATTAATCCCTTGCTTCGAGGAGGAAGGCAGATCCAATATTCCTAACTCATTTAGGATATCTGCTCCTGTGGCTGGTGCATCAAATCAAGGATGGCAGACCCCCAGGCCTCTGACCTTTCTTTGCTATCTCATTCTCTCTAGTTGGCTCTTACCTAAGTGAAATGTAAAATCTTTCAATTGGGTTTAAGTTTTAAATACTAATGGATGTTTGAGGAAATTGACCATTGGTGAAGTTTTATTAACAGAAGAGATTCTGCAGGATGATATGTGTCCTCACATGCATTTCCTAGCCACTTTCCTTTGTCTACCCAATATGGTACAATTTGTCAGGTGAATGCCTCCTATGTACTCTAAGGATATTTTAATTTTTTTATATCCCTCTCTCAGATGGAGGAATTGTAGCTTATATTTGAATGAGGATTTTATTTGCTCAGTATTCTACTTTGCTCTCCCCAAATCTCTAAGGGAGAGATTGTGTTGTTATTGACATTTTAATAGAATATCTCTGTCTCTCTCATGGATGTTATTACATAGCTGATAACCTACTGAATAGAATGTCACATAGTGACTGTCCCTTCCACAGGATTATTTCAGCTCTGCTGCTACTCTTTATGTAGCTCCCCAAGCAATTTTTTTACGGTTCAAGAATAATTATTATGCTTGTGTTTTTTTTAATTGTTTTTATTAGTTTCAGGTGCACAAAGCAACATAATAGTTAAACATTTAAACCCCTCGTAAAGTGATAACCCATCCCCCAAGCTACTACCCCTCTGACATGTTATATAGCTGTTACGACACCATCTTCCCTATGTTGTACTCCACATCCCATGACTATATATACCTATATGTTTAGTTATAGTTGACATTCAACATTATTCTACTTTAGCTCTTCAGATGTATAGTGCATTGGTCAGGCATCTACACAGTCTATGACGTGATCCCCCTGATAAGTCCAGTGCCCATCTGGCACCTTACGTGATCTATACAACATTGTTGATTATATTCCTCATAGTGTATTAACTATCAATTTATATTTCTTAATGCCTTCACCTTTTTCACCCTGCCCCCAACCCCATTCCCATCTATCACCCTGGTAGACCTAGTACCTATCTGGCACCATACCTAGTTATTACAATAGTATTGACTATATTCCTTATGCTATACCCTACATCCCCATGACTACTGTATAACAACCAATTTGTACTTCTTAATCCCTTCCCCTTTCACTCATCCTTAACCCCCCTCCCATCTTAAGGAAGTACCTCTAAGATTCCTTGTAATACTAGTTTGGTGGTGATGAATTCCTGCAGCTTTTTCTTGTCTAGGAAGCTCCTTATCTGTCCTTCTAATCTAAATGACAGCTTTGCTGGGTAGAGTAATCTTGGTTGTATGCCATTGCTTTTCATCACTTTGAATGTTTCCTGCTACTCCCTTCTTGCCTGCAAAGTTTGTGTTGAGATGTAGGAGCCTGACTCAGAGAAACTATGCTATCCGGCAGCACATGACCTAATTCCTGGAACCGTCAGTTTGCCCTTAAAAGGTCACGTCTCTGATAAGTAAAGCCCCTTCCTCATTCCGCTCTCTCCTTCCTCATTCACTCCCCGCCCAGTTTACCCTAACCCATATAATCTTGTAGCTGCAATAAAAAATTTGAGGCTTGATCAGAATTTTGTCTTGCCTCCATTTCTTCGCGCCTCCTATTTTCTCTTTTCAGGGTATCTCCCTTCGGTCCCTGTTGAATGCCCCGCTGGTCGGGGCATTTCTGGCACCCAACGTGGGGCCCGAAGATCCCAGACCCCTTGAAAAACTGTCTGCCTTAAGTCCGGCCGGACGCGTTGCTGAGTCTCCGTGCGATTTTACCGCGCGAGCCTGACTCGTTTCCTGATCTCCGCGGATACAAGCCAATCCGTGAGCCTGATCTGATAGAGGTAAGCAGACAGATGAAAATAGATGTTTTGGGATGATTTTAGATTTAATATTACCCCTCGGTCGAATGAATGTGTGAATGAGTGATAGTTCCACGACTTCTCGTCACGGAGCTTGCTTGGGCCCTAATCTGCGGTTCCGGTTCTGTCATACGGCATAACAGCGACTGGACCGAAGCGCCTTAGCTAAGACAGATTTAGTCCCGCGAGGGTCACGGCCAGATGGGCATCTGATTGTTTCGCTTGTTGATTGAAGGGCCGAGAAGGGGACCATGGGTCAGACATTAAGTTCTCATGAACTGTTCATTTCTGGGTTAAAGAGTTCCCTCAAGGTGCGTGGAATTAAGGCTAGAAAAAAGGATCTCCGTGAATTTTTCGAGTTTCTGACAGATATTTGTCCCTGGTTCCCCCAAGAAGGAATGATTGATATTAGGATTTGGAAGCGCGTTGGCGATGCGTTCCAAGATTTTTATAAAGCCTTTGGGCCTGAAAAGGTCCCCGTTTCTACTTTTACTTACTGGAATCTCATAAATGACGTCCTCAGGGTTCACTCCCATGACCCGGATGTTAGAGAAGTTATAAAAAAGGGGGAGAGCCTCTTAAAGGAATCGACCCGTCCCCCATCAGAAAATGACTCCATGTCTATAGATATCCCTATTACTGACTCTAAGCCCAAGCCCTGTCTCGAGGAAGGCCCTACCCAAAATTCGGCTGAACCCCCAAGTCATCCCTCAACACCCTCCATTCCTCGCTCCCATCGTCCACGGTCCCCCTTCTACTATTCCTCACTCCAATCCCCCTACTCAAACAGCCGCTTCCCTAACACAACAGATTGCCTCTCTTCGAGAGGCACTCCAGGAAAAACGCCAACACATTAGTCTTCTCAAAGAACTCCGTGCCCTTGAGGCTGAACTCGCTGCACTCTCTGGGCTGCCCTTTTCCCCCCGTCTATCCCTAAAACGAGCTCCCAAACAAAAACCTGTCCTCGCTTTTCCGGTCACTCGCAGACAGGCTGCAGAGGTAGGTCCCGATACTCAGACCCCTGAGGACCCCCAAGAGGAGGATACCGCGGAGGGGTCCGATAATGAAGCTGAGGAACAGGATAACCCCCCCTCAGAGGAAGAAATGGAACCCCCAAGAGACAGACAGCGCTACCGCCCTTTAAACATTAAATATTTAAAAGACTTAAAGGCTGCGGTCCACACATATGGCCCTGTGGCTCCCTTCACGGTAGCCTTGCTGGAAAGCCTCACCGACCGTTGGCTAACGCCAAATGATTGGTTCACTTTAGCTTACGCCGCCCTGTCTGGCGGTGATTTTGTTTTATGGCGCACAGAGTATGCGGAAAACGCACGAAAAATGGCTGAACGAAATACTCAGAGCCAGTCCTCCCACTCCTGGACTAGAGATCGCCTTCTCGGCCGACCGCCCTATAACACCAATGAGACTCAGGCCGCCTTCCCCCCAGGCTTATTAGCTCAAGTCCAAAATGCCGGCCTCAAGGCCTGGCGTAAACTCCCACCCAAAGGGCCCGCCAGCACCTCCTTGGCCAAAATCCATCAAGGGCCTGACGAATCCTATTGCGATTTCATCAGCCGCCTAACTGAGGCTGCCGAGCGCTTAATTGGAAAAGAAGAGTCAGATAGCGCCTTTATTAAACATCTTGCATTTGAAAATGCCAATGCCACATGCCAAAACGCCATCCGCCCCCATCGCAATGGCTCCCTTTCAGACTATATTAAACTTTGTTCTGGTGTCAGGGCGTCTCACGCCATCGGTCTAGCCATTGGAGCCGCACTAAAAAGCTTCACACAGGACAATCAAAAATCCTGTTACAATTGCAAACAGCCTGGTCATTTTGTCCGGGAATGCCCTATAGACAAACAGCCCCGTCAGCCACCTTCCACTATCTGTCCTCGCTGTAAACGCGACAAACATTGGGCTAGAGACTGTCACTCCAAGGTAGATGCTATGGGTAACCCAATTCCCCCCAGGTCGGGAAACCCCCAACGGGGCCAGCCCCTGGCCCCAAGTCCCCAGAACAAACCAGGGGCAATACGGTTTGTTCCTCAGTCCCAGTCTCCATTACCTCTCTCTGCAGAGCCACCCCAGGCAGTGCAGGATTGGACCTCTTGTCCCCCACCCCGGCATTATTAACCCCTGATCAAGGTATACAACTCCTCCCTACCAATGCCCATGGGCCTCTACCACCCAATACCTTCGGGCTAGTCCTTGGGCGTGGTAGTTCAGCTCTAGCGGGGATTAATATTATCCCGGGAGTAATTGACCAAGATTACACGGGGATCATTACTCTCCTGGCCTCAGCGCCTAACGGGCCGGTTACTATTCAACAAGGCCAGAGAATAGCTCAACTTATTTTACTTCCCTTAGATTCCTCCACTAAGTCTAACCTCCCTCACCCCAGACTACACTCTGCCTTTGAGGCCTCGGATACCTACTGGATACAACAAATTACCCCTGACAGACCCCTACTCACCCTAAAATTAGACAATAAACCCTTTGAGGGACTCATTGACACTGGGGATGATGCTACAGTCATCGCCTCTCACTTCTGGCCTGCCTCGTGGCCTACCACTGTTGCCTCCACCCATCTAAAGGGCATCGGTCAGTCTACTAACCTTAGACAGAGTACAAAACTTCTCACTTGGGCAGACAGTGAAGGTAATACCGGCCACGTCCAACCTTATATCATCCCAGGGCTGCCCGTTAACCTCTGGGGACGCGATATACTTTCCCAGTTAAAGCTTATCATGTGTAGCCCCAATGAAGTAGTCACACAACAAATGCTCCACCAAGGCTTTGTCCCAGGACAGGGGCTTGGAAAGTCGGGACAAGGCATCAAACATCCCATAACTGTTATAACCAACAATAATCGGACAGGTCTGGGACATCCCGACCAAAATTTCTCCTAGCGGCCATTGACTTCCCTGTACCCCATGCAGACAAAATAAGATGGAGATCGGATGAGCCTGTATGGGTAGACCAATGGCCACTTAATTCAGAAAAACTCACAGCCGCCACACAGTTAGTGCAGGAACAACTGGCGGCCGGCCATCTTGAGCCTACCACCTCCCCGTGGAACACTCCTATATTTGTTATTAAAAAAAAGAGTGGAGCCTGGAGACTTCTCCAAGACCTCCGTGAAATTAATAAAACTATGTTTGCCATGGGGGCCCTTCAACCTGGCCTCCCCTCCCCTGTTGCCATACCAGCCCTTGATCTTTTACCTGGACGACAGAAACGAGCCCTCGCGTTCATTCCCCTTATGGCAGGACTAGGTATAACCGCCACTATGGCCACAGGCGCTGCCGGGGTAGGAGTGTTCGTAAATACTTATCATCAACTCTCTCTCCAGCTTATTGATGATGTTACCACACTATCAGATACGATTAATGACCTTCAAGACCAGGTCGATTCCTTATCAGAAGTAGTACTCCAAAATAGACGAGGGCTTGATCTTCTAACAGCGGAACAAGGGGGGATCTGTTTAGCTTTACAGGAACGATGCTGCTTCTATGCCAACAAATCCGGCATAGTGCGAGACAAGGTCAAGAGACTCCAAGAAGATCTTCTTCAACGCAAAAAACAACTTCTTGACAGCCCCTTTTTAACCAGTTTTAATGGTCTCTTGCCTGTCCTCCTCCCCATCCTTGGTCCCATTCTAGGATTACTCCTACTTGTCTCCCTCGGACCTTGGGCATTTAATAAACTGACAGGATTCATCAAACAACAAATAGATAACATTCTGGCCAAACCTATCCATATTCATTATCAACGCCTGGCCACGATGGACCATCCGGAAGGTAATTACAACCAGTTACAAACAGGCTCCAGCTATATAAACATATAGCAGACACGGTGGCTGAAAACGTGTCGGCCCGATCTAAAGGGCTTGAGCACCAGACGGCTGCAGCGACTGGGTACTGCAAGGGAGGGTCCCGATTGACCCAATTTCAGCTCTCCCTGAACTCATGTCCAGACTACATAGGGGTTGGTGCCTAAGTCAAAACAATTGCCTCACCCCTGGTCCAAAAAAGACACCAGAGGCTACGCCTTGCGCGTTATTCGGGCCGTCTGAGACCCCTGAGTTCCCGTCTTGGTTAAGGCTCACTCTCTTAAAAAGATAAAGAGAGAGGAGATGTAGGAGCCTGACTCAGAGAAACTATGCTATCCGGCAGCACATGACCTAATTCCTGGAACCGTCAGTTTGCCCTTAAAAGGTCACGTCTCTGATAAGTAAAGCCCCTTCCTCATTCCGCTCTCTCCTTCCTCATTCACTCCCCGCCCAGTTTACCCTAACCCATATAATCTTGTAGCTGCAATAAAAAATTTGAGGCTTGATCAGAATTTTGTCTTGCCTCCATTTCTTCGCGCCTCCTATTTTCTCTTTTCAGGGTGTCTCCCTTCGGTCCCTGTTGAATGCCCCGCTGGTCGGGGCATTGAGAAATCAGCTGACAGTCTTATTGAGGCTCCCTTGTAGGTAACCAACTGCTTTTCTCTTGCTGCTTTTGAGATTCTCTCTTTGTATTTAACCTTTGGCATTTTAATTATGGTGTTGGCCTCTTTGGGTTTATCTTGTTTGGGACTCTCTGTGCTTCCAGGGCTTTTATGTCCATTTCCTTCACCAGGTTAGGGAAGTTTCCTGTTATTATTTCTTCAAATAAGTTTTCAATTCCTTGCTCTCTCTCTTCTCCTTCTGGTACCCCTAAAATGCATATGTTGGTATGCTTGATATTGTCCTTGAGGCCCCTTAAACTTTCCTTAATTTTTTGGATTTTTTCTTTTTGCTGTTCTGATTGGCTGTTTTCTGCTGCTTTACATTCTACATCGCTGGTTGGATCCTCTTCATCTAATCTGTTGATTCCCTGTAATATATTCTTTGTTTCCATTATTGTATCCTTTATTTCTGACTGGTTATTTTTTATGGTTTCCATCTCCATTTTTGTGCTTCCTATCTCTCTATCGAAGTTCTCCCTGAGATCACTGAGCATTCTTATAACCAATGTTTGGAACTCTGTGTCTGATAGATTGCTTAGTTCTTTTTCTGGAGTTTGTTCTGTTATTTTATTGGGAACATGTTTCTTTGACCCCCCCATTTTAGCTGCCTCCCTGTGTTTGTTTCTATGTATTAAATAGGGCTGCCATGTCTTCCAGTCTTAGGAGAGTGGCCTTATGTAGCAGGTGTGGTATGGGGTTCAGTGGCGCAGTCTTTCTGGTCACCTGAGCCATGTGCTCAAGGTGTGTCCCTTGTATGGGTTGTATGTGCCCTCCTTTTATAGTTGAGCCTTGGTTGATGATTGCACATCAATGTGAGTGACTGACCCGTGGGCTCACTGGTTGTGAGGACTGGCTTTGACTACAAGGGAAGAGTTGTTGTGCAGGGGCTGATCCTGTGGAGCAAGATCTGCCTCAGAAGGACTCTGGTGCCTGCCCAATCTGCCCCATGGGTGTGTCATATTTGGAGGCAGCTGGGTGATGCTCCAGCTTGTTTTGTAGCTGGGCACTGGGGGCACCAGCCCCAGGATCACTTTGGAGGGGATCTGCTGTAGGTCTACTTCAGCCACAGCCTGTGCCCCACCCGGGGCCACCCAGCAGGAACCAGAAAGAAATCTGCAGATGGCTGCCGCCTGTGCTCTGCTTGGTAGTGCCTTGAGAGGCCAAGCCATAAACCAAGGCCAACTGCCACGAATGCTGGCTTAGGTCTGCTCAGCCAGAAGTACAGGACATGCTCAAGCAAGATGATGCTTCTCTGGGTTCTGCGAACATTTTAAAGACCCTAGGGAAGTCTGCAACTTGAGCCAAGGCAGGCGGTCTGCGTGAAAAAGCCACGGAGAGCAGTCTAGGTATGCCTGAATGTTGGGCGGGGCCAGGTCTCAAATTGCCAGGGTGTGGCGAATGAATGGCAGAGGTTCAGAAATGGCAGCCACCTGTGTTCGCACACCAGGAAGGGGGAGGGCTCAACAAAGAAAAATGGCCTCTGCCAGCTCCCCATCCAGGAGAAAGCCGCCTCTCCAGTCCCCATCCCAAACCAGGCAACTCAATTCCCACTATTTGTCCCTGCCGCCTCTCCAGCCACTGCCCAGCACTGGAGCTCAGAATGAGTGATTCCATTGATGGGTAAGTCCACATGCACTCCCTTTAAGAGGAGTGCCTGGGAGTGCAGCCGTACTCAGTCACAATCTCTGCTGGTTTTCACACCCAGAAATTATGGGGATGTCGTGTGGGGTGGCCTGCAGGGTCTCTGGTCCCGGTCCCCACATAAAAACGCAGGACATGGTGAGGCCAAGAAGTAACACCCACAGAGCCATAGATAGGGGAGTCATACCACTATAGTCTCACTGGCAGCTGGGTTGGAGAAACAGGAAACAGGAGCCACACGATCCGCAACCCTCACTGCGCCGCTTGCCGGCTCAGCCACCATTTTCTTGCTAGCCCCCATTTTTCTGCCACTGTACCCACGGCAGTTATATTAGTGGCCAATGGCTCACTGGTTACAGCTGATGGCCAACTAGCCACAGCTGATGGCCATGCAATCACAGTTGGTGGCCATTTACTACCTGAACCAGCACCTTTCAACGTGAGGCCGAGAGCCTGGAAACTGCACTCCTGGCTCTGTCTCCACAGGGGACTTCTCTCCCCAGCACTGGAACCCTGGACTAGAATCTCTTGCTCCTTTAGGGGATGGGGAGGTGACCCTCACAGCCGAAATAGCTCTTCAGTATGACCTTCAGTGATCATACGTGGGTGTGGGACCAGCCCGTTCCGTGTCTCTGACCTTCTTACCAGTCTGGAGGTGGCTTCTTCTGCATGTCTCTAGTTGAAAGGCTTCAGTTAATCTTGATTTCAGGTGATTCTCAATGATTTGTTTTTGTAGATTAGTTGTCATTTTGAGTTGGTTGTGAGAGAGGGTAAGCACAGCATTACCTACTGTGCCATCTTGGTTGTCTCCCCAAAGCAACTCTTTAAAAAACAGGATGTGTAAACTTTATATCTCTTTTTTAAAAAAACTCAGTCATCACCTCTTATTTTTAACAACCTTTGTTCTATTAAATATTGTTTTTTCTATCTTATTTATATTTATCTATTTTTAAGGGCTTTAATGAGATATATTGACATACAATAACCTGCACATATCTAATGAGTATAATTTGATACATTCTGACATACATATACACACCTGAAACCATCACCACACTTAAGAAAATGAACATATCCATCAGCCCCCAAAATTACCTTGAGCCACTTTGTCATTCTTTTCTCTTGTGCCTCTCTACATCTAAATCACAGGCAGCCACTGAGCTGCTTTCTGTCACTCTAGATTAGTTTGCATTTTCTAGAATGTTGTATACATGGAGTCAAACAGAATGTATTCTTTTTTATCTGGCTTCTTTCACTCAGCATGTTATTTTGAAAGTCATTCATGTTGTTCTGTGTATTGACTGTTTGTTCTATTTTATTGCTAATATTGGGTATTTACAGATAATGGACAATTGTAGATAAACCACAATTTGTTTATCCACTCATCTCCTGATGGACATTTGGGTTGATTCCAGTTTTCACTTATTACAAATAGAGCTGCTATGAACATTCACATACAAGTCTTTGTATGTTTTCAATTCTCTTGGATAATATCTACAAGTGAAATGTAAGTATATGTTTAACCTTCTAAGAAACTGCCAAACTGTTTTCCAAGTGGTTGTATTGTTTTGCATCCCTACCAGCAATGTACAAGAATTCTAGTTTCTTTACATCTTTGCTATGTTCTGTTGAATATTAAGACTGTCACCTTGGAGAAATAGACTTGCTATAATTGTATCTAAAGAGAAAGGCTTAAGGGTAGAGGAGTTCATGATATCTGTGTTTGAGACAAATAGTAACATTGTTCTAACAAATTTTATCTGCTCTTAAAATTCAATTTCCTATTACCCTCCTATGGAAAATCATATCCTACTGAGAAGAAATAAGGGAATAAAATTCAAGTATGAAAAATAAGTAAACCATTTACTCCATATTGCAAGGTAAGGTGTTTTAGTTAAGGTATTTTAACACATATTAGGAAAAATATTTATAAATGTATATAACAAAAGGACAGATAATACATTTCTCACCACTTTTTTGGGGGGGTTGAAATGTAAAAATAAACAAACATTTAAAGTGTTTAAATAGGTACACATTTCTTGGTGATATGTAAGTGATTTTCCAAGTACTGCTCTGGTAAAGGAATAGACTTTTATGTGTATCAAACTCAAGCAGGGCAATGAGGCTAAGGAAGTAAGTCATAGACCAAACTGTCTGATAAGCACTTTTTCCCTCAAAAATTATTGTTCAAAAAATGCACAGAAATACAATAGAAACATTTCTATGTTTTTAGTACCTCACTGTGGATTTTACTCTGGAACATTTGTACCAAACATAAAGCCACTACCTTCACTTCTGGCTGCACACAGCTCAGAAAACATGGGGACTGACTGATTAATGATGAAGTGCAGATGTCCCTGACAGAACCAAACACCAGCAGGGCACAGTTTCCCTGCCAGAAAGTTCTTGGGCTTTCCTGTTGATGGCTTTATGGGTCTAGTCACCCTGAGGCAAAATCCCTTTGGTAGTTCAGTAACTAAAGACTTTTTTTACTGTATTTGTTAGAACAAATACAGTTAGGGCAATGATCCAAGGCTTTGGACTATTTAAAAACTTTAAAATTCCACAGTGGGGCAATGTTTTAACCTGCTACTGTCTTGTGTTCCTATCAAAGTTTCAATGACCCTTTCTGTTGGATTTCTAGAGAGAACTGATGTGAATGAATCATGTCCAACACAATAAGGATCATCTTAAAATTAAGTAAAACTGGCATGCACAATATCTTTCCAGTATCTCAAATTGTTGAGATAAAAATATTTTCAATGTAGGATATAGTTATTTAAAAGCAATATCAGGTGGAAGAGAAAATTTCCCCTACACACCAGAGAAGAAATACAGAAAGTATGTATCTTTCTTCTTTCACTTAGCATGAAGTTATGAGCATTTTTCAAATTTTTATTAATTCTTTGTAATCACTTTTTATGATTGTATAACAGCCCATCAAATGTATATATTATTTAATAAGTCTCACAATGATTTGTTTTCATGTTTTTGAAAATTGAATTAATGCTTTGATGGGAAAAAAAAATGTAGAACAGAGCTTTTCCCCTATTTGGAATTGTTTCATTAGGGTAGATCCCAAGAAATGAAATTACTTTAACAAAGAATATTAATCTTTTAGTTTTAATATGAAATGCTGGGGAGAAGGTCCAAGATGGCAGAATAGGTAAACACTATGCCTACCACCTCCTAGGATCTCATTGATATTACAACTAAATTATAGAACGATCAATCTCGAGAATCATCTGAAGACTAGCTGAATAGAAACCTAAAAAACAAAGCTTGGATAGCAATATTTATATCAGACAAAATAGACTTTAAAATGAAAACTATAAGAAGAGACAAAGAAGTACATTACCTAATGATAAAGAAATCAATCCAACAAGAAGACATGACTCTAATAAACATCTATGCACCCAACATAGGATATAAATATATAAAACAGATACTGACTGACATAAAGGGAGAGATTGACAGTAACACAATCATAGTAGGGGACTTTAACAGCCCATTGAAACCACTTCCAATCAGAAAATCAACACGGAAACAACGACCTTAAATGACACACTAGACCAGATGGATTTAATTGATATTTTTAGAGCATTTCACCCCCAAAGCAGCAAAATACACATTCTTTTCAAGTACACATGAAGCATTTTCCAAGATAGACCACATGTTAGGCCACAAAACAAGTCTCAAATTTAAGAAGATTGAAATTATATCACACATCTTCTGTGACCACAATGATATGAAATTAAAAGTCAATTACAGTAAAAACCCCACAAAAACACAAGACCACATGGAGGCTAAATAATATGCTACTAAACAATGAATGGATTAACAATGAGATCAAGGAAGAAATCAAAAGACACCTTGAGACAAACAAAAATGAAACTCAACAACCCAAAATCTATGGGCCACAGCCCTCCTAACCAGCCCCCACCCCAATCTGGTAACCATCAATTTGTTCTCTGTATCTATGAGTCTGTTTCTGTTTTGTTTGTTTATTTTGTTCTTTAGATTGCACTGGTAAGTGAGATCATATGGTATTTGTCTTTCTCTGTATGACTTACATCACTTAGCATAATACCCTCCAGTATCCATCAATAAACAATTGGATAGAGGAGTTGCATAGTACATATATGCAATGGGACTATTACTCGACCATAAAAAGAAAAAGAATGAACTCTTACCATTTGTGGTAACATGGATGGACTTGGTTGTTGTTTTTTGAATGTTCCTTCTGTTATAGTATCCTAGTCTGTTTATCACAGACACAGTATTTTCTCTTAACTCCCTGAGGACATTAATAATTAAAATATTTGTATCTATTATTGTTTAACTAGAGAGGCAGAACCAGGGAGATGGGTGTGTGTGTGTGTGTGTGTGTGTGTGTGTAAATCTTTATGTTTGATGCTAGAATGTGAAGTCCACAGGGCAGGCAGTCAGGAAGGGAAGATGGGTGTAAGAGGGGAAGAGAAAATGCAGGCAGGAGTCTCACAAGGACAGACTGAAATCCATGTCAGTTTTTGTTGCTTCTAAGCTTAGTGGTATGGGTGTTGTCCTTCATCATATGGTTAAACACACATACATCTGCCTCAAGACTTGGAGAAGCTGAAGGAGGATCCAGGGAAATGTAGAAAAGATGCACATCCAGCCACTGACTCAAACCGATGAGCAAGTCAGCAGGTTAGTGACATGTGTAAGCTACAATATGGCTGCTGTATTCCTCTGTGCTCCAGATTTCCCAAAAATCTCCCTTGTGGCTGCACCTAACTGAAAACATGCAAAAAAAGGGAATTCTGGAAAATGTAGGTCAGCCTGGTCAAGTTGACAAATTATGAAGCCACCATAATTACCAAATCACTCCTATAGATTGTTAGCTAATAAAAAAAATACCACAGCATTTAAAAATGCACTTTATAGAGATTTATTCATCCAACATTTATTGAATCCCAACTGGTACTAGGTATAGTCCCTGCCTTCAAGGAATTCACAGTTCCTTGGTAAAGACAGACAAATGATGATGTGCAAGACAGACAAATCAATGGAGAGCAAGAGTCCAGAGGAGTTTCAGAGCTCTACATTCTCTCAGTATAATCATCTATTCCTCAGTCTCCATGATCACCATTGACAGAAATAAAAAGGAGACAAGAACTCTGTGTGTCTCTGGTAAAACCTCCATCTCCAACCCTCCTTTCCCCGTCACAGCCTTACCTTCACTATCCATCTGCCTTGGGAGCATCAAGAATAATCTCACAGTGATCTGAAGCTTATCACTGTTTTTTTTATTCCCACAGACACTAGTTCCCAATTAGTTATCTGAGCAGTGACAACTCCCATTTATCTTCCTTGCTCTGTTTTTCTCTATAGCACTTATAATACTGTGACCACTATTTATTTTATTGATTTATTTGTTTTTACCCATTAGAATGTAATCTTTAAATGGCCAGGAAATTTTTCTGTATGATCACTGTTATATCTCCAAGTGAAACTGCCACACACATTATATGTTCAATAAGTATTTGTAGAGTGAAAGTAAATCATCTACTCATTTCAAGGGGGCAAACTGCAGTATCTGTCTATCATGGTTTTATTGAACTGAGAGAGATGGAATGAATAAAAGATATTCAGATACTATATTTATCTAAGAGTTTAAATCGCATGAATATTCTGGAAACATTCTGTTTATTCGTATTTTTAAAAGAAGTAATCCACAGAAACAACCTCAAGGAGCTACCTTATCATAGCTTCTGAGGGAGAATATTGATAAATGCTTTCCTTGCTTCTTGGTCTTTTGACAGACCGCCAGTCCTTTATTGATTCTGGTTTTCTTAAAATTGTGAAAAGTATTTCTAAAATATTATTTGAACTTGAACATATTAACATAATTTTTCAGTTGTACTTATCATTTTATAACCCAACAGTTTCAAGGTTTATAGAATAAGATAAGGAAATAGTTCCTGGGTTCTAATTTGTCTCAAAAGTATAATTTAATGTCTTCTTCCCAAAAGCAGTTGTTTGGTAGTATGTGGTTCCAAACATGGGATTATTTAACCCAGATAATAGTAAGAGAAACTGAGAAGTGGGTTTTAAGGTTCACCAGGCTTTTCTGCAGAACAAGACAGCCAGCTGTTTCTCATTGTGTCAGAGGTGATGCTATGTGCTCACGAAATCTCATTTCATTTTCCACCTTCTGGATATACAGGAAGGTTACAATCTCCAAATTCTATTGCATTGAGTTTGCAGCCCCGTGAATGGATTCTGGATGAGTTACCCATGGAAGTGGATTGAGGACATGTTTTCAAAATGGCATAGCTTCAAGATTGTGGATCTTCTATGCCCACAGTCTCCCATTGACTGTATTGATCGCATTATGTGAGTGAGAAGTCATCTTTTGCTTTGTTAAGCCACTGAGATTTTAGGAGGATTTATTTGATACTGTTTCCTGACTAATCTACTCACAATTGATAGGAACCTGTAACTGAACTAAAAAATTCAGAACTTAGGTTAGAATTATATTCTGGTTCTTAGGCAAACATTTCAGAAAAAGCTACTTCACTCAACAATGTGGGAAGTTTGTAAAAGTAAGCCAGGAGTTTGTTGGGGTCCCTCCTTTCTTTCTTAAGATGTATCATTTGATTATCTATAAACATGGCCGAAAGGTTTGGTCTTATTTTCTGTATATGTTCTCTCCAAAACGTTTCTCTTAGAGGCTTGGTGCTTCCTGCCTCTAAGAAGAAGCTTTCTAAGAGAAGCTTTCCAGGGCCAGAAATCACCACTGTGTTCTCTCTCAGAGATATGGTGGATATCCTCTGTCTATCCGGTCCCTAAAGGGATAAAGCATTTTTAGAAAGAGGAACAGAGAATGGAGACAGAAATTAAAGTTCTTGCTTCATTTGACTTTCCTTTCTATCTCCTGAGAGATTCACCCAGAGACATAGGTCTCCCCTTGGAGAAGGCCACCTTTCACCAGCTCCCCTAACTCCTAATGGGTTTTTCTACTCTTAGGTTTGGCCTCTGCTTCCTAAGAACCCCTTTTTTCAAATATCTCTGTCTGAATACTCTCTCCTCCCTGTTAGGAAAACCACATCCTAACTTACAGGAAAAGATCTATCTGGCTCTGTGTTCAGCACAAAGATGTATGACCCAAATCCTACTTCACGTAAGGATTTATGACCCAGCTATGAAGACAGCAGTCAGCAGGCAGCCTCTAGCTGTCAGTAAGCCTCATCTGCAGAAAGGATCCTTGATGGAGGTCATACCCTTCCAGGTCTGCACTCATCCAGTGACTAAGGGAGGCAGAGGTATAATGGCCTTGCTATTTTGAACTGATGGGCGACAACTCTGATATATAACTCTATCTTCAGAGATCTCAATTGGATTGAACTACGCTGTATTGGGCCTGCACTGTAGTTCAGCTTCTCCCTCTCTTCCTCCTCCTTTTCAAACATGTTGATCTCTAATAAGCATCTTATACCCCAAACTCTGTCATAGCATCTGCTTCCTGCAAAAGGCTCTCTGGACCCTGTCTGGTTCCTGAAGTCATCATTAAGTCTCTTGCATTTTTCTAGGTAGACATTGATGTTTGTCACTGGCTATTCAGCAGTCAGTAGTGGGGATAGGGTGTGTGTGTATATGGGTGGAGTTCTACTATTGGCCAAGAGAGCTGTCAGCCATGCAGCTATGTTCCTCAGTGACCTAATCACCTCTTTTAAATGCTAAAATTTGTTTCTTTTAGAAGTACATATTGAAAGAATATTCCCTAAAATTAACAAAGGGCTATTTTTGCATTTAGAAACAATGTTAAGTGTGTTTTTTGGTATTATTAGAGGATAATACAACTGTTATACTTTATATTTCTATTATAATTCAATTCTGATATAGAAAAGAAAATTCAATGGGATAAAGGAAAGTCATAAGAAGTGGTAAGCATAAATAGTAAGTAAACTAGAAGTTTATAAATACAGGCAAAATTCATAGGATGTGTTAACTATAGGTAATGAGGAAGCATGTAGCTTGTGACACAAGCAGAATATTTAAGATGTTTTAAATTTGGATAGTGAGGTAATAACCTAAAAGATATGTTATAAGATAGAGAGAATAAATGGAATATATAACAGAACAGACAAGAGTTTTCTAATGGATAGAAAGTGATAGCAAGACCAAATCATGATTGTACTACCTCTGATTATGTCACCTCTAAATTGGTCAGCCAATGATGATGTTCTCTAGGGTACAATTATGGCTTCACATGTACTATTCTTTTTTTTTTTTAATTAAATTTATTGAGGTGACAATTGTTAGTAAAATTACATAGATTTCAGGTGTACAATTCTGTATTACATCATCTATAAATCCCATTGTGTGTTCATCACCCAGAGTCAGTTCTCCTTCCATCACCATATATTCGATCCCCCTTACCCTCATCTCCCACCCCCCACCCCCCACCCCCCTTACCCTCTGGCAACCACCAAACCATTATCTGTGTCTATGAGTTTCTGTTTCTCATTTGTTTGTCTTGTTCTTTTGTTGCTTTTGGTTTATATACCACATATCAGTGAAATCACATGGTTCTCTACTTTTTCTGTCTGACTTATTTCACTCAGCATTACACTCTCAAGATCCATCCATGTTGTCACAAATGTTCCTATATCATCTTTTCTTACCGCCGAATAGTATTCCATTGTGTATATATGTACTATTCTTAAGAAAACCAAATGAATCTTATAACTGTTCAGCAGGTTTATTGCAAACTACATCTGTGTCCAAGTGTACTTGTCCCTGCATCTCTCCAACAGAGCAATTGTATGTCATTGGTCTTAGGAATCTTCTGTTTGTGGGCTAAGAGCCCACAATAAGTAGTTTATTAAGTACAACATCAGGGGGTTGATATGTCAGGGAAGACAGAGAGAGAGAGAGAGAGAGAGAGAGAGAGAGAGAGAGAGAGAGAGAGAGAGAGAGAGAGAGAGAGAGAGAAAGAGAGAATTCTAAGGATTCAGGTATGTGGTTCCTCTATCCTGCTTGTCCCCTATCTTAGGTGTAGTAAGCCATCCCATCTTTTTTCCTCTTGTTTCTCACTGTTTTAAATTGATTTAGCAAACTGTTTATCATTTGCATCACAATTTGGCCTGTGAACCTTTCTGCTCCATAATCTCTGGGATTATAGGATAGCTTGCTTGATAGTGGTAGTGGCCACCATCAAGCAGCCATATGATATGACCTATCTGGTGAAGAACTGAGGCCTCTGGTCAACAGCCACGTGAATGATCTTGGAGTTGGATCTTCTAGCCCTAGGCTTTTCTTCTCTATGAGTGTAGGATGACTTCAGCCCTGGCCAATATTTTGATTATGACCTCATGGCAGACCTTGAATCACAACCACCTACTAAACCATTATCAGATGACTACAGCACTGGCCAACATCTTTTTTGCTTGTTTTCCTCCTAGTTTTATAAACATAAGGAATTTATATTTAGTTTAATAGTTGCACAAATTTGAGTAATAAAGTATTAAAATAATGTAATAAAAATTCTTAGGACCTACAAAAAAACTTTAATAATAAACTAATCTATTTTAAGAGGAAAATATTGCTGCAGGTGCCAGCATCTTGATTATGACCTCATGGCAGACTTTGAGACAGAACCACTCACTAAGCCACTTTTAAATTGTTGAACCACAGAAACTGTTAAATAAATATTTGTTGTTTTAGGCCACTAAGTTTTGGGTCAAGTTGTTACTCAGCCATAGGTAACTAATACAGTGATCTACTATGATGTGTAGGTAAGGGTGAGGAATTCTTATAAATGAACATTAATGAAAAAGGTATCTTTCATTTCCTTCCAAAAGTCTGCTTTATCTTGTGACCACAGAGAGCAAGGAAACCAGCAATTTGTAGAGAATAAAGAATCAACATTTCTATGTTTGTGGAAAGAATTCCAGGAAAATTTGCATTTAAAATTATTTAATTTTCGTAAGCCTGTGCCACTTTCATGATATTAAAAAAGCTTGGAGTAATTTGCTTTACCCTTTCTGCATTTGAATAATGAATGATATATCCAAGGGAGTCAATGCCTCCTCAGAGGCAAAAGCCTCATATGAATTTAATGCCTTATCTTTGCTCCTCAAATTTGTATTTAACCTAAAATGTATATAACAAATCAAAATCCAAACCTACTCCTCCTTTCCCATAGGAAAAATATGTTTACTGAATTTAATAGTAGGCTTAAGTCAAGCTTCAGGGAACCTCACAGATTCAATACTTGCAGCAAAGTTGATTCACAGTCCTGCAGCAAGTTTACTTCACAACATAATTGAGTAATATATGTACTTCTTGTTACCCTGGCCTGTCTATCTTGTGGTAATGCCAAAGTCACATTTTTTCCTGGTGGATTTGATAATAGGTCCACATGTTGGGAGGAAGAACTATCTGGGCTTTCATCAACTCTTTCATAGTCCTACCTTTCTACCAAGGATTAGCAGAAAATTTTGAGGGATGAATGTAAGCCTTGATTTTCTCTACCAATGCATCCATACAATGTGAATTGTTTTAGAAATTTCTTTATACATTTTATAGTCCTTATAAAACATTGTGGCATAAATATAAATGTGTATTTTTGTGCTAAGTTTCTAATACACTCACCAGTTTGTAAATCCCTTGTCGGCCATGTGGAACAAAGAAGAAAACACAGACAGGCTTAAGAAGCCACAGATGTGGGTTTGAATTCTGGTTCTACTGCTTTCCAGTAGCGGCATGACTCAAGTGTAGTATATAATGTCCTTGAGCTTTGATTTTTTTTATCACTAAAATTAAAAGGATTTTAGTCTCATGGTGATCTTATAAAGTCTCAGTGAAGTAATGCATGCCAAAAATCTGTCACATGGTAGGCACTCTTTCCTTTTCCACCTTTATTCATCACTGTAAACCATCACTCATGCCTCCCACCCACACATACCCCATAACATTTCCTGGTGCCTACTGTAGTGTTTCTCAGTAAATATTTTTTGCGTTTATTATTAATAATATCAATGATACTATAGAGTTCTATAAACTCTGACAGTATCAAAAATAACTGTAATTGACTAACCAAATTACTGTGTGTATGTGTGTGCTTGTATAATTATTATACTACCTGATATATCCTTACTAATACAAAACAAATGGTCCAGACATAGACTCATGGAAGTAGATCATTTTCCTTTAGCAAATCTACTTGTCTTCCCTCTCTCTAGTCATTCAACTTATCTTTCAGAAACGTATTGTTTTAGAATATTCATGAATTCTTTATTATTGTTATCTGAATACTATTTTATGTTAATTAGAAATAGTGGCTTTAATGAGCTTGTAGGTAAATCTTATTCATTATCTATTCCTTAAAAAAAAACTTGCTGTGCTTATGCAGCTCCTGTTTTTCTCCTTAAACCAATGGGTCTCAATCTTGCATATCAGAACCCTGCAGGGCTTGTTATAAAAGCAGATGCCTGGGCCCTATGTCCTCCCATTCTGATTCAGTAAGGCTGGGGTTGGGCCCAGGCATCTTTATTTTAAGTAAAGAAAGAAGCATACAAGGGATTCTAATGCACATAAAAGTTTGAAACCCCAAAACACAAACCTTTATTTTTAAGAACTGAGATTATGATCTCTTGAAAAAATAAAATCCAGTTTTTAAAAACTATGTTGTACTGCTAACCCTATTCACCCTATTATTCAAGTCAAAATTGGGAGTTGTTTTAGTGTCCTTCCTTCCCTCAGCCCATGCAGCTAATCCACAGGAGAGTCTAGTACTTTCTTTCTCTAGGATATATCCTGAATCTGTCATCTTTTGTCACTCACCCTTGGCACCATTCTAGTCCAGGTGTGGAGCACTGCACCAGCTTCAAATTGGGTTTCCTGGTCCACACTTGATCAGCTTTAGTGCATCATTCCAAGTAGCAGAAAAAGTAATCTTAAAGTCTAAAACAGATTGTGTCACCCCTAAGCTCAACATTCTTTCTTGGTTTCTCTCTGTACCTGGAATAAAAACCATCCCATGACCTATAAGGCCCTGCATCACGTGTCCCCGCTCATCTCTCCAAATCCACCATGGACCATTGTCCCCGGCTTGGTGGACCGCAGCCCCACTCATTTTCATTTGCTCCAACATGTCCAGCTTTCCCACTCCAGGGATTAATATAAGCTGCCACAGGCTCTTGCCCTCCAATCTCTGTGGAACTGTTTTCTTCTTTCTTTAGGTCTCAGCTCAAATGTGATGTTCCCAGAGGAGCCTCCCCTGACAGCCCATTCAAAGGTAGATTTCCCCTTCCTTCCACCTGATTCTCTCCCAGCTCCGTATTGGTCGTCTCTGTAGCAGTTATGACAAGTTATAATAATTTTATTGATGTCTATGTTTAACTGATTTTTATCTCTCTCTCACACAAGCAAGTAAGCTCCAGGAAGGCAGGATCTTGTCTTATTCCTCATTATTTTCTCAGTGCTCCTTCCATCTTACAGTGAATGATACAAAACATTAGTTTGTCCTGTTTTTTTCCTATTCAACATATCTTCATATTATCTTTTTCCCATCTATATATGATGGATAAAGAATGCTATAAAGCTTTTGATAGATTGAGAACAAACAGTTGATTGGTTTAGTCTGAGGTATTTGCCTTTTCAGTAAAAAGTGTTTACTGAGTTACCTGGACAGCTTAGTAATGGAACTGGCAAATAGGCTTTAAAGCTCCTTTGGCTATTAAGAAAACCTACAGAATATATTGAGGAAGGGGTGTAAAGAATGTTAACTTTAATACATCCCAGAATTGAGGCCAAAATCCTACACCAGAGAATAAATGATCTACTGTCTTAAGGAAGCAATTAACTGAAAGTCATCTAGCACAAAGTACCCCCACCTAGTAAAATATCCACAAAGATCTTTTACAGGAATATTCTCATTAGATTATCATTATGAATCCTCAACAAGAGTGCTTCAATACAAGGGTATTAAAGATATTGCTAAGCATCACTATGTCTGCCTAAATAGAAACTCCAGCTTTTAAAACAGACTGTCAATATGTGTCAATGGAGAACTGCCAACAAATCAAACTGGCAGCATTTGTCCCATATGCTAATGGAGTAACAGATAAGCTTTCTTGAAAGGAGCATTGGCAAGAGGATAGAAAGTGCTAACAGTCTGTCCAGTAGTAATGGTATCTCTGCTAGTCGCATTCCTCCTAAAGCCATCTAGGTGGACTCCAGAATCCAGTTGATGCTGGAAGGGCCTGGGGATAAGACTGGCAGTTACAAGTCTCTCAGAGCTCTTTGTTTCCCTTTCATCATGGATAGAGCTCTACTCCTAGAAATATTCCTCCTCATCATCAAAGAAGCCAAAGTGCTGTCTGGGTTGGATGCTACCTTATATTTCTGAATTGACTATAGAGGCTATGCAGGTGAAAGAACAAGGACATATCCAGCTGTTGGAGGCCAACCATCGCCTTATGGAGCACAATGCTGGCAAAAAGTAGGCTTCTGTTATACACACACACACACACACACACACACACACACACACAGTGGAAAGATCACGAACTGAATTGTCCAACCTTCGTGTGTGTGTGTGTGTGTGTGTGTGTGTGTGTGTGTGTCTGTCTGTCTGTCTATCTATCTATCTATCTTTAGATTTAGAGAAGAGTTAGGAAGATTACACAGAGTTCCTGTATACTCCTTACTGAGCTACTCCTAATGTTAACATCTTACGTAATCTTGTGAGGGGACAGAGCCAGGAGAGCAGTTACCAGGCTCTCAGCCTCACGTGGAAAGGTGCTGGCTTGGGTAGTAGATGGCCATCAGCTGTTACCAGTTAGCCATTAGCCACTGATATAACAGCCATGGCTAAGCTAGCAAGCATGGATTGCAGTTAGCGAGTGAGGTTGGTTGGCAGAGAAGTGAACGGCAGGTTGCTGGTTGTGTGGCTCCTGCTTCCTGTGTCTCCAACCCAGCCACTAGTGAGAATATAGTGGTATGACTCCCCTATCTATGGCTCCATTGGTGTTCCTTTTTGGCTTCACCATATCCTTTTTTTGTGTGCAGGGAGCGGGAGCTGAGACCCTGCATGACACCATGTTACATTTATCAAAACTAAGAAATCAACACGGGTATAATAATAACTAAACTACAGAGTTTATTAGGATTTTATCCATTTTTTTCCACAGTAGGCTATTGACGGCTATGATTTTCTAATACCCATCTGAACCACAAGTTAAAAGGGAGCACCTGTTTGATAAGGTTAAAAAATGGGTCCCATGTGTCCCATGATATTCAACCAGCATGTCCAGAAGCCAGTCTATATAAAGAGAATAGCCAGGCAGCATTTAACTTTCCTGAATGTGGCTAAGATAGGTACTTCTTCCTTCTTAAGAGTTTTGGTCTTTTGTTTAGGCACTATAGTTCTTTCTCCAGCTAACTTTCTTCTAGTTGGTGTTTTCTTCTCCTGTCAAACCCTGGTCTTTGGGAATTAGTGGTCCAGTGGAGTAACAGAGTGGCTTGTTAACCATGAATTAGAGCAGAGGGCCAATTTTATTTCATCCTAGATTAAGGTGAAACATGTAAATTTCAAAGTGTAGTCAGTGTGTGTGTGAATTGTAGCAAACAACTGGAAGTACTAGTAAAATAATTTTACAGAGACAGCATTGAATCTAGCCGCTTTTGATTTTTTCCTACTTGAAACTATGTTATTCTTAAACAAAATTTAGTATGTATATGTAAATCTGGTATCTGCCATTCAGTTCTAAACTGAAAGTTCTGCCTGATACTAACTACTTGGGCCAGATAAGAAACCAGGCTGTGGAGACAGAGCCAGGAGTGCAGTTTCCAGGCTCTCACCCTCACGTGGAAAGGTGCTCACTAGGGTAGTAAATGGCCATCTACTGTGAGTGGATGGCCATCAGCTATGGCTAGTTGGCCGTCAGCTGTAACCAGTGAGCCATTGGCCACTAATATAACTGCTGTGGCTACGCTAGCAGCAAATGGGGGCTAGCAAGAAGATGGTGGCTGGCAAGCGTGGATTGCAGATAGCATGGCAGAGTGCGGGTTGCAGATTGCAGAGAAGTGGACTGCAAGTTGCGGATAGTGTGGCTCCTGCTTCCTGTGTCTCCAACCCAACCACCAGTGAGACTATAGTGGCATGACTCTCCCATTTGTGGCTCCATGGATGTTCCTTTTTGGCCTCAACATATCCTGCGTTCTTATGTTGAGAGCAGGAGCTGAAACCACGCATGACATCCTGCATGACAGAGACATTAAAAAATTTGATTTGGATTGATGTCATCAAAATGGCGGCATGAGGTGAGCCTCTGTAAAGCTCCACCAGAATTTACAACTAATCGAACAACAATAACTGCACAAAGGACTCCCTGCACAGCAGACAGGCAAGATGAAGAGGCCCACTACTGAATTCACCTAAAGGTGGGCGAATCACGTGAGCAGGGGAGGAGGGAAGAGAGAACTATGGAGACTGAGTCGCGTGGGCAAAGCACGCAGACCTAACTCAGTGCTCCGAGCTTGCTGCATCCCGGAACTACCACAGATGCGGGAGAGGGAAGAACTAGGACTGCTAGGGCTCTGCTTATGGCCCACAGGGCTGAGGGGGCAGCATATAACATGGCTGAACCCAGTGCTCACGGCAGCGACCTCAGAGAAAAGACTGAGGGAAGAAGACTGAAAACGGTGGTTTAAGCCCTCACTGCCGAGCAAAGAATGGAAGCCTTAGGCACTGAGACTAGCCTCCCCCTCCCTACCCTCCCAGAGCTCGCCCCGCCCCCACCTGCTGGTGCTGGAAGCAGAACAGTAGCAGTGTCAGATCAAAAGAAAACAATATTTGCTGTTCTGAGAACTGTGGACCACACACAGATTCACAGCCCAACTAGTTCCGGCAAAGGGGAGGGAGCTGTGGAAGCAGGACCAACTGTGGTGGTGGTCGTCACCATTGCTCTGGGCCACCTCTCACAACTCACCCCGCCCTTGCCCCACCAATCTGGGCGGATCCCTGCAGGAGTAAACAGAACTGCTGAAACATAGGAGCTCTGAATCTGGTGCAGGAAGAGCTTTGGAATTTCAAAAGCTCTCCGCATACCCACACGGACACAGTGCTCTGTGACCCAGGCAAACTATTAACAGAGGAGAAACCTGTCTCCCAGGGAATCCCCCTATTGTGTGAGAAGCTGGAATAGTGCAGAGAAAACATAGCACTACTGTGAGAGAGGAAAAAAAGGCTGCAGTCAGAGAGAAAATAAAACATTCTACCAACAAGTACTGGAAAACAAAAGAAAGACCTCTTCCAATCAAACTGTTGCAGAAGCCACTCCTGTAGATGTCTAGGAAGAGAAATAATAAATCAGTAATTGCCATGAGTAACCAAGGAAACAAGACACCTCAGAAAGAAAATGAAAAGTCTCCAAAAAAGGAACATAAAGATATGGAAATATGTGAATTAAATGACAGAGAATTCAAGATTGCAGTTCTGAAAAAAATCAACGAGATGCAAGAAAACACAGAAAGGCAGTTTGAAGAACTAAGAAACACAATCAAAGAATAACATGAGCATTTTACGAAAGAGATTGAAATTTTAAAAAAGAACCAAATAGAATTTCTGGAGACTAAGAACTCAATAGAAGAAATTGAGAATGAAATAACCAGCTTAGGTAGTAGAGTTGACCAGATGGAGGAAAGAATCTTTGACATCGAAGATAGAAACCTGGAAATTACACAGATGGAAGAAGAAAGAGACTTGAGACTTAAAAGAAATGAAAGAACTCTACAAGAACTTTCTGACTCCATCAGAAAGAGCAATATAAGAATAATGGGCATACCAGAAGGAGAAGAAACAGAGAAAGGAACAGAGAATATAGTCAAACAAATTGTTCATGAGAATTTCCCAATCTTGTGTACAGAACTGGATCCTTGAATCCAAGAAGTAAATAGAACACTTAATTACCTCAATCCCAACAGGCCTTCTCCAAGGCACATTGTATTGAAGCTGTATAAAATCAATGGCAAAGAAAGAATCCTCAAGGCAGCCAGGGAAAAGAAGACAGTAACCTACAAAGGAAAGCCCATTAGATTATCATCAGATTTCTCAGCAGAAACTCTATAAGCCAGGAAGGAGTGGAACCAAATATTCGAACTATTGAAAGAGAGAAATTATGAGCCAAGAATAATATATCCAGCAAAGATATCCTTCAGATATGAAGAAGGAATAAAGACCTTTCCAGACATACAGAAGCTGAGGGAATTTTCAAACACACGACCTGCACTACAAGAAATAGTAAAGGAGGCTATTCGACCACCATCAACAGGTACAATTTGTGGCAACCAAAACATAAAAAAGGGGAGAGTAAATGCCTGAACTGGAATATGGGAATGGAGAAAGTAAGCGTGCTGAAGAAAATAGAATACTCTAAATATCAAACTTACTTTTACATAAACTTAAGGGTAACCTCTCAAAAAAAAAATCCAGAACTGAAATACATACTGTAATAAAAGAAGAAACAGAGGGAAACATCGTAGAATACCACCACACAGAAATAATAGACAACAACAAAAAGGCAAAGAAACAATGGAGACACAGCCTTACCAGAAAACTAAAGATAGAATGACAGGAAATCCTCACATATCAATAATCACCCTAAATGTAAATGGACTGAACTCACCAATAAAAAGGCACAGAGTAGCAGATTGGATCAAAAAAATAAACCCAACCATATGCTGTCTCCAAGAGACACATCTCAGCTACAAGGACAAGCATAGACTCAAAGTGAAAGGGTGGAAATTGGCACTCCAAGCAAATAGTACCCAGAGAAAATCAGGTGTAGCCATAATGATATCAGATGAAACAGACTTCAGGGTGAAAAAGGTAATAAGAGACAAAGATGGACATTTCATAATGGTAAAGGGGACTATACAACAAGAAGACATAGCAGTCATCAATATTTATGCCCCCAATTTGGGAGCACCAAAATATACCGAGCAACTACTAACAGAACTAAAGGGAGAAATTGACCAAAACACAATTATACTAGGGGACTTAAATACACCATTGACAGCTATGGATAGATCATCCAAACAGAAAATAAATAACAAAATAGCAGACCCTAATGACACATTAGATGAAATGGACATAATTGACATATATAGAGCACTTCATCCTAAAACATCAGACTATACATTCTTTTCTAGTGTACATGGAACATTCTCAAGGATAGACCATATATTGGGACATAAAATCAGTCTCAACAAATTTAAGGAGATTGAAATCATACCGAGCATATTTCCTGATCACAAGGCTTTGAAATTGGATATCAACTGCAAAAAGAAAGCAGGAAAAAACACAAATACATGGAGAGTAAACAACATACTTTTTTTTTTTTCAATTAAGTTGACGTTTAATATTATGTCATATTAGTTGCAGGTGTACAGTGCAGTGGTTAGACATTTATATAAAGAAAGACTGGGTCAAAGAAGAAGTTAGAGGAGAGATCAAAATATACAGAGAAACAAATGACAATGAAAATACTTCTCACCAAAATTTTTGGGATGCAGTGAAAGCAGTTTGAAGAGGGAAATTTATATCATTACAGGCCCATCTCAAGAAACAAGAAAAATCCCAAATAAATAACCTCATGTTACACCTTAAAGAACTAGAATGAGAACAAGTGAAATCCAAGGTCAGCAGAAGAAAGGAAAAACAAAAATCAGAGCAGAACTAAATGAAATAGAGAACAAAAAGACAATAGAAAAAATTAATGTGACAAAGAGCTGTTTCTTTGAAAAAATTTACAAAATTGACAAACCCTTGGCTAGACTCACTAAGATAAAAAGAGAGAAGACACTAATTAAAAAATGAGAAATGAAAAAGGGAAAGTTATCACGGACACCACAGAAATACAAAAGATCATCCAAGAAAACTATGGAGGGCTATATGCCACCAAATTCAATAACCTAGAAGAAATGGACAACTTCTTAGAAACATATAGCCTTCTAAGGCTGAACCACGAAGAACTGGAAAATCTAAACAGACCAATCACCAGTAACAAAATTGAATCAGTCATCCAAAACCTTCCCAAAAGGAAAAGTCCGGGACCAAATGGCTTCACTAGTGAATTCTACCAAACTTTCAAAGAAGATCTAATACCAATCCTGCTCAAACTCTTCCAAAAAATTGAAGAGATCATACTCCCTAACTCATTTTATGAGGCCACCATTATCCTGATACCAAAACCTGGTAAGGACAACACAAAAAAAGAAAACTGCAGACCAATATCTCTGATGAAAACAGACGCAAAAATCCTAAACAAAATTCTAGCAAATCGAATACAACAATGCATTAAAAAGATTCTTCATCACGACCAGGTGAGGTTCATCCCCGAGGCACAAAGATGGCTCAACATCCGCAAATCCATCAATGTGATACATCACATAAACAAAATAAAGGACAAAAATCATATGATTATATCAATTGATGCAGAAAAAGCATTTCACAAGATACAACATCCATTTATGATTAAAACACTTAATAAAATAGGTATAGAAGGAAAATATCTTAACATAATAGAGGCCATATATGACAAGCCCTCAGCTAATCTCATAATTAATGGTGAAAAACTGAAGCCCTTTGCTCTACATTCAGGAACACGACAGGGCTGTCCCCTATCACCTCTGCCTTTCAACGTAGTGTTGGAAGTCCTTGCCAGAGCAATCAGGCAAGAGAAAGAAATAAAAGGCATCCAAATTGGAATGAAGGAGTTAAATTATCATTCTTTGCAGATGACATGATGCTATATGTAGAAAACCCTAAAGACTCCACCAAAAAGCTATTAGAAACAATCAACGAATACAGTAAAGTTGCTGTCTACAAAATTAACGTACAAATGTCCATTGCATTCCTATATACTAACAAAGAAATCTCAGAAAAAGAAATACGAAAAACAATTCCTTTTGCAATTGCAACAAAAAGAATAAAATACCTAGGATAAACTTAACCAAGGATGTGAAGGACCTATATGCTGAAACTATAAGACATTTTTGAAAGAAATTGAGGAAGACACAAAGAAATGGAAAGACATTCCGTGCTCATGGATTGGAAGAATCAACATAGTTAAAATGGCCATATTACCCAAAGCAATATACAGATTTTATGCAATCCCTATCAAAATCCCAAAGGCATTTTTAAAAGAAATATAAAAAAAAATCATCAGATTTGTTTGGAACCAAAAAGACCCTGAACAGCCAAAGCAATCTTAAGAAAAAAGAACAATACTGGAGGTATCACACTCCCTGACTTTAGCTTGTACTACAGGGCTACAATAATCAAAACAGCATGGTAGTGGCAGAAAAACAGACATATAGACCAATGGAATAGAATTGAGAAACCAGAAATAAAACCACATAAATATGGACAGATAATTTTTACAAAGAAGCAAAGCACATACAATGGAGGAAAGACAGCCTTTTCAATAAATGGTGCTGGGAGAATTGGATAGCCATGTGCAAAATAATGAAACTGGTCTGATATCTGTCACCCTATACGAAAATTAATTCAAAATGGATGAAAGACTTAAGCATAAGAACTGACACAATAAACTGCATAGAAGAAAACATAGGTACTAAACTTATGGACCTTGGCTTCAAAGAGCATTTTATGAATTTGACTCCAAAGGCAATGGAAGTAAAAGCTAAAATAAACGAATGAGACTATATGAAACTTAAAAGCTTCTGCACAGCAAAAGAAACCATCGACAAAATAAAGAGGTAACCAACTGAATGGGAGATGATTTTTGCAAACAGTGCCTCTGATAAGGGGCTAATATCCAAAATATACAAGGAACTCATTAAACTCAACAACAAAAAAAACAAATAACCCTATTGGAAAGTGGGTAGAGGACCTGAAGAGACATTTCTCAAAGAGGACATACAAATGGCAAATAGACATATGAAAAAAATGCTCAACATCACTAATCATCAGAGAATGCAAATAACAACCACAATGAGATATCACCTCACCCCAGTCAGAATGGCCATCATCAACAAGACACATAGCAACAAGTGTTGGGGAGGCTGTGGAGAAAAAGGAACCCTCATACACTGTTGGTGGGAATGCAGACTGGTGCATCCGCTATGGAAGGCAGTGTGGAGGTTCTTCAAAAAATTATGAATAGAATTACCATATACCCAGTAATCCTTCTCCTGGGTATCTACCTAAAAATCTGAAAACATTTATCTATAAAGACACGTGTGCTCCAATGTTCATTGCAGCTTTCTTTACAGTGGCCAAGACATGGAAACAACCAAAATGTCCTTTGGTAGATGAACGAATAAAGAATTAGTGGTATATATACTCAATGGAATACTATTTGGCAGTAAGAAAAGATGATATAGGAACATTTGTGATAACATGGATGGATCTTGAGAGTATAATGCTAAGCGAAATAAGTCGGACAGAAAAAGCAGAGAACCATATGATTTCACTCATATATAGTATATAAACCAAATACTACAAAAGAACTAGACAAAGAAATGAGAAACAAAAACTCATAGACACAGACAATAGTTTAGTGGTTACCAGGGGTTAAGGGGGGTGGGGGGTGGGAGATGAGGGTAAGGGGGATCAAATATATGGTGATGGAAGGAGGACTGACTCTGTGTGGTGAACACACAATGGTATTTATAGATGATGTAATATAGAATTGTTCACTGAAATTTATGTAATTTTACTAAGAATTGTCACCCCAATGTATTAAAAAAATTTGATTTGAGGTGACTTGTTTTTTTTAGAGACTATACTGCATGGGACAACCACAGATCAGTGATTTGAGACACTCTTTATATTCTTGTCCATCTCTCGTTTTGGTTCCCTTAAATGTCATTTCTCTTCTGAATACCATTAACTTTTAATGTTGGAGCTGTGTGTTTATTCAAGAGGATTTCTCAGGAGACACTCTAATAAATTCTAAAAATGGTGTATTACTATTGTGGATTATCACTGTCACAGTAGGACTTATCGTGAAATTGGCACTACCTGGCTTTCTTCTTTGCATTAAGACTTGCCTGAAAGGGATCAGAGTCTTGACCCATCAGCAATAATAACTACATTTTGCTGCATGCTTTAGCTCACAAAGTTTTTTCACCTTTGTTCTCATTTCATCTTTAGGCAGTTCAGTGAGATATGTACTTCGTGACTCAAAAAACCTAAGCTTTGGATATGTAGTTGCCTAAGAACACAGTGCTAATAAGTGATTGAGTTGGGATGAGACTCTAGGTTTATTTTTCCTCATCAAACAAATTCTTGGTCTTTAAACAATCCTAATATACTGTAGTACTGCCCTCCATGCTCCAGGATTTTTTATGTTCTTGCTTATTATTTCTAATATACTGTAGTACTGCCCTCCATGCTCCTGGATTTTTTATGTTTTTGCTTATTTCTAAGAGTTAGAAAAGGCCTCAAATTTCAATGATGATCAAATGTCAGTGACTCTTGAATGTAATTTGTCTTTGGCTCTGAAATCAGCTGGGCCAAACTAATCTAATATCATGGGGCTTTCTTTGTTTAATTCAATCATAAGAGGAGCAGTAATAAAGGACTTTCTCAAATTGTCAGCAGCGGTTATCACTTTGTATTACTCTAGCTGTTTCCAGTGGAAGTTTTTGCTGCTATAGAGTAACTAGAAAATCTAGTTCTGTTCTAGTCTGACTGATCTTCCCTTTTCTGGACTCTTGCTCAATCAGTTACTTTGATAACTATCCCCTAGTCTAACTTTTGTTCATGTATAAGTTTGACTTTCTAATATGGTTAGGACTCAAGACAAATTTTTTTATGTTGAGTTTCCTCATCCGCAAAGCACTAATTACATCAGTTTTTTCTGCTCTTACTGTGTTTCCCTGAAAATAAGCCTGGGTCTTATACCGTATTTCCCCCAAATAAGACTGCAAATCAGGGAAACAAAGTAGAAAATTTAACTGCCTTTCTTCTTCATTAAGTCTCTCTAAACAACTCTGATTCAGACTTGACTTTATACCCACCAGTGACTTCTTCTACCTCTCAAACTCCTACATGCTATTCTAAAACACTTAAGCAACTAGCTGCGGAGAAAAAATGAGCCTAAAATCATTGATTTAAGTCATATCCTTTAAGGTATTAGAGGCTCAACTTGGCCTACAAGGACCTTGACTTTGCCTCTAACTTTCTGTGTTACCTTGTGCATGTCTCTTTCCATCTCAGTTTCCTACTTTGTGAAAGGGTACATTGTTTCTGCGTACATAAGCTCTGTTGGATTGTGGAATTTTTCAGAATTATGTTTGGTTTGCAGAGGTCCTCTGGGGCTCTGAGGCAGGTTTTGCTTTGCAAAGTTTTCCCCAGCTGCTCTATACTTACTACTCCTTACCATGTGAAGGTGCTGTGTGGCTGCAGCTCCATTTGAATCTCTCTGGCTCCTAAAGTTGCAGGCTTCCTACAACTCTAATTAGCTCATATACCAGGGGAAGTTTGTAGGGTTGGAGCTATCAGGGAGGTAGGGGGGAAGAAGTTTTGGCATCCTGCTCAGCTATAATCCTGGTCAGTATAATCTGCTTGGACATGCACCAGACCTTGGGTCTGATGGACTATTGGTTGGCTACCTCTTGAATTTTGCACTTAATTGACATGACTCCAGTGTCCATCCCCAGAACAAATATGTTTATTTTCAAACTGGGGTCATCTTGTTTTGTTACTTACTTGACCAAGTCTCCCAATGTTCTGTTGGATTTCTTGCTGAGGTCTCTCATATATGAAAGACCTCCTGATGCATTCATCATATCATTTATGTAGTCATTTGCCTGCTGAGAACAGGGAGGATATCCTCTGCTTTAGACTCTCAGTCCTTGATAGTCATGTTCTATTATAAGACCCTTGGGAGTCTCGGGAGTACTTTATAAATTTGAGGTTACTGTTGGCAGGATCTGCTGCTAGGACAGAAAGTAAGCAGGGCTGGCATTGAGAAGGGGATGCCCATTTGTTTGGGAAGCACCAGGTAAATGTCTGCTAATGTCTGCTTCTAAGAGCAGTGGATGTAAGGAAACGGGGGCAAGTAAGAAAGTGAAGAGGAAGACGTCTCAAGCTGAGTAAGGGAGGTAATTGAATACATTTAAGAAAGAGAATTAAGAATCTCAACACTTCAGGAAGGTTCTCTGATAAAGCCTTGCAGTGAGCTGAAAGAGCATGGGGGGACCTGGCACTGTCTGACTAGGTGGCCAGTGTTTGATGTTAGACTTTTGCTCTGCACTGACCATTTTTCTTAACAAGTGAGAAAGTAAAACTTATGGAACACAGAAATATTCAGCATGTGTAAATGGTTACATAAGAGAAATAAAAACTTGCTATAATACCTTCAAAAAAGAAATTAAAAAATCATACATATAGGTAACTTTAGCTACCAGAAAGAAGAGCCAGGAGTGGCTATCACTGAATCAGGCATCCAACAGATATGGCTTCCTACTTTATCCCCAGGATCTAGGATAAGTACTCATTCCCAAGAAATTTACATTCTACTCTAGTGAGATGACACATACATATCAGGATATTTAGAACTAAGTGCTATAAAGACAAAATAGGGTGATGTGGTTGAAGGTAACTACAGCAGGGGTGGCTATTTCAGTTAAGGCTATGAGGGAGACCTCTCCAGTATAGAAACCTCAATGAGACGGAAGCAGCAGAATGATGACCTGGAGTAAGGATGTTTCTTTTTAACACAACTATAAGTGCGGATAGACAGAAGTAGGACCAGTGTGGCTGAAGAGTTTGGAATAAGGAGGAAAGTAGAAGGAAATAAAGTGACAGAGGCTGGATTATATGAAGACTTGTAGGCCATGGTAAGGAGTTGCAATATATTTTTTAAGTATATTGTCAATCCATTGGGAGGTTTTAAGCAGGGACATAATATTTGACATGTGCGGTAGAAAGGTCACCCTGACTGGTACAGGGGTGAGAATGGAGCAGGATCAGTTAGGAGGATTTAGCAGTAGTCTATCAGATGGTAGTGGCTCAGGTGTATGTGATGGAAAGTAGTGAGGAGATCTAATGTGAAAAGTTTGAAGCTTCAACTTCTATGACTACTGATGGATTGACTGTGGGATGACAGATGAATTGAGGGCAACAAGTTTTTGACCCAAACAACTGGGTGGATGGTGACATTGGCCAATATGAGTAAGACTGTGTGTGTGTGTGGGGGGGCTGTTATTGCATGGGGATCCTGAAGAATTCTATTTTCAATGTGTTCAGTCTGATACACTATATATGAGAAATGGCAGACTACAAACTCATTGAGGTCAAGAACTGTCATTTATCTTTGTATCTCCAGTGTCTAGCATCTAATACATAGCAGATACAAAAAATGGTTGAAACACTGTTTTTAAAAATGATCAAATTAGAACTAGGAAATTCAGCAGCGATCTCATCATCCCCTCAGTAGGAAGCCCTTGTTTCCTGATTACCTAGTTTTTCTAGTATATAAACTTGTATTCTCTACTTGTTTCTGAAACCATGGAATGGGGATCTCATTGGTTAAATCATGGAGCCTTATCTTCAGTGCACTGAAGTATCTATATGTATCCTGTGTGTGGGAGTCCAGGTTCTGGGACTTCCCCCAAATAACCCACCTGTAACACCCAGCTGCCCTAAGCACAGAGCAAATTAGCCCATGGTTTTCATGCTTTGCTCTGTAAGGTTTTTTACTGGGGCAGGAATATTCAGTTAGATGCCTTAGATCCCAAGGACTTTGGCTTATACTTCTATTATCTAACCTACTTGGAAAAACTCATTTTCCTTACATCCATAAGATAGCAGTGACAATTTACAAACTAGCATCAACTCTGCTAACCACAGTATTAATGCTAAAGAAAGCTGAGGGATTTTTCTGAACAAAATCAATTGTAACTCTGCAGACATTGCCATTTGGGGTTGGTATAAGAATCTGCTTTACAAATTTGCTTGTGATAATTACAAAAAAGCTATCTCTGAAATAGCTATTTGTTTGCATATTTAATGGTTAAGAATTTTCATATAGAAAAGCCATGGCATCATCTTTCCTTTTGCTTCCAATCAAATTGGCAATATTAGCAATCCCAGTATGCAGCATTAGATTGAGTTAGGAAAAAGGCAGAGGGTCGCTGTCACTAACTATATTTCAGTAAAGCATTTAAAAAAGTGCTGCGATGATTTCTCCTGCCCTTTGGAAGGTGTATTCTTCTCTGCAGTTGCAGGTAGGCATTCTGTGTGTTTTTTTTGTTTCTTTGTTTGTTTTGTTTTTTACAGATCACTTTGGCCATCTGAAATGTATATAAAACTCTGAAACAAAACACATAAGAGTTCCTAGAAAATAATTTGAAAGGGATCCATTTTAAAATTTTTATATAAAAATATGACCTTACTGCATTAAATAACAAGAAAATACATCAGTATAGACAAGTTAAAGTTTAAAGACATCAGTGTAAAGACTGCATAGCTTGAATCAGAACATTAAATTGAGGTGGTCTTTGGGCAAGACAATGTGCATGTCATGTCAGACATCCAATCAGTTCTGATTTTGTTTGTTTAATGGATACAAGAGTTGAAAAAAATCTCAATTTCATAAATATATTGTTTCAAAAGTAATTAAAACGTCCCTGACTCATACAAGGCAAAAAACACTTGAATTTCCCAAGGTTTTTTGAAAAATTCCAATTGTATTAAAGCATTCACACTAAGATCAACAGCCTATTTTATAACGCAATAATAGAGAAATAACCCAATTTTAAAAATGAGCAAAGGATTTTAATAGATACTTCTCCCAAGAAGATGTACAAATAACTAGTAAGCACATTAGTCATTAGATAAATGCAAATCAAAACCACAATAAAATACCACTTCACACCCTCTAGGATGGCAAAAATAAAAAAGACAGACAATAACAAGTGTTGAAAAGATATAGAGAATTGGACCCTCATACATTGATGCCGGGAATGTAAAATGGTGCCAAGGACTGTGGAACCATTGGAAAAAAGTTTGTCAGTTCCTTAAAATATTAAATATATAATTACCACTTGACCTAGCAATTCCACTCCTAGGTATATATCCAATAGAATTTATAATATACATTCACACAACAATCTGTACACTAGTCCCCTCTTAGCTGTAGTTTCACTTTCCACAGTTTCAGTTACCCACAGTCAACTGTGATCCAAAAATATTAAGTAGAAAGTTCCAGAAAAAAACAACTTATAAGTTTTAAATTGTGCACCCTTCTGAGTAGTATGATGAAATCTCGAACCATATTGCTCCGTCACACCCGTTATGTGATTCATCCCTTTGTCCAGCACGTTCACACTGTATATGCTACCTGCCCATTAGCTACTTAGTAGCCATCTCGGTGATTAGATTGACTGTTGTGGTATCACAGTGCTTTTATTCAAGCAACTGTTATTTAACTTAATTATGGACTCAAGGTGCAAGAATAACGATGCTGGCAATTCGGATATGCAAAGAAAAGGTGTAAAGTGTACGGTTGTGTACAAAAAACATAGTGTATATAGGGTTCAGTACTATCTGCGGTTTCAGGTATCCACTGGGGGTCTTGGAACAAACCTCCTGCAGAAAGAGGGATCACTGTATTTATAGGGGTTTTATAGTTCAATTATGGAACCTAAAGAACTAGTGATAGGGAAATAAGAATCTAAGAAAATAGAAAACAAGGCAAAAAGACATTTGTGGGTCAGCTGGCAGCTTGGGAAAGTCCCATGGCTGAGGCAGCTAGAGTTTGCACGTCTTCTATGGGGGGGTTTCTACCCAAACCCCACTGTTGACTTCCATGTTGGAGCCTCTGGACGACACTGCCCCCTGCTGGGCCACTGGATGCTCTGAGCAATGCTGCTGCGGCTTCTATCCTTACCACCTCTACCAGATTAGAGCATGTCTCAGAGGCTCAGTGCCTTCTTGATGATTAACCTCTTCCAGGGGCACTGTCACTTTCAATAGCTAGTGCTGTCCTTGTTTCACAGCATTCCTGGGACTTTCAATTTTCATCTGGATGGTTGTAACACTTCTACTGCTGAGGAAAACTTTCAAGGACTGTCCCCAGTAGTGAAAACTCATATTTTTTATGGAAAATAAGATACAAATTTCAATGATTTTAATCTTTCCCAGTAGAAAACTGATGGAAAAAAGAAATTAGTATTTTACTGTTTTGTGATAGCTGTGATCATAGCTTCAGAAGTCAAGACAGGTATGACAAATGCATTTTAATATGCAAAATATCCTGAGGTTGATTGTCTTTTTAGTATATGTGAAAAGACTGTCCTGTTTCATTGGAAAATTACTCACGCTTCTGCTTGAGAATATCAAGTTTGCAAAGACAAGATTGCAAAATTAAGGGGAGAAGGAAGAAAAAAACCATATACAACTCAAGCCAATATTGAAAGCCTGAAAAAGAAGACAGGAGCAATATTGGTGCCACAATACGACATGAAGAAGGGAATGTTCAGCCATTTGCAAATGGCAAAAATGGAAAGTTGTGGGAAAAGATCACAAATGGAAAGAATGGTCATGCTGGAAGTAAAGCAGAGTGGGTCAGGTGATTGCCAGTGTGGTTCAAAAATTGGTCTGCTTGAGGTAAATGTTGAAAAGGAGGTACCAAATGGCTGTAGACCCCCTTAGTGTTGGGGCACTTGAATTCTGAGTCTGTTAACAAGGAAAATACAGAAAATACTGATATATCTAAAGAAATTACACTGACCCTATGCCCAGTAAAGGCAATTCTGGCAGGCTTTCATATTTGGACAGCTAGAGAAACTGACATTTCCACTTAGGTGCTCAGGACTATTGCTAAGAACATCCATATCAGTCTTTATGGGAAACTGAATGTAAGAAATCTCTCAGAAGGCAAAGAAGAAATGTTGACAATTATGAATGCCAAGCAAGAAAAAAAGGCCACCCTTTTCTGCTGCCTCTCCTTCTCTTCCCTCTTATTGACAAAGAGCACACCGTCAATATCTCCTGAAAATGTGTGTAGTTTTGGGTATTGAGCATAAGAAAAAAGTTACTTTGCAGACTCTGTGATACATCATCAAAGAATCCTTTTTAGAAGTTACCAATTCTTTGAAAATCCAAGAACATATATTTCAACACACAAAGCTGAAGCATGTAGTAGTAGTATCTCTTACTTCAAAAGGTTTCTCTTCACTAATTACCGATAACTAAATGGCAAGTCCTATAAGACATGTTAGATTTGCAAATTGTTTCCTTTGAATCTAGGCAAATAAATATTGGTTTAACATCAGAGCACATATATCTTTATGGATCAATGTTTTCAGATTTTTTTGGTAGATGCCCAAGAGAGGGATTGCTGGGTCACATGGTAATTTTGTTTTTAATTTTTTGAGGAATCTCCACACTGCCTTCCATAACGGCTGCACCAGTCTGCATTCCCACCAACAGTGTATGAGGCTTCCATTTTCTCCATAGCCTCTCCAACACTTGTTATTATTTGTCTTATTGATGATAGCCATTCTAACAAGTGTGAGGTGATATCTCATTGTGGTTTTTATTTGCATTTCTCTGATGATGAGTGATGTTGAGCATTTTTTCATATGTCTCTCGGCCATTTGTATGTACTTTTTGGAGAAATGTCTATTCAGGTCCTCTGCCCATTTTTTAATTGGATTGTTTGTTTTGCAGCTTTATTTATGGTGGTCAAGACATGGAAACAACCAAAGTGTCCTTCAGTAGATGATTGGATAAAGAAATTGTGGTATATATACACAGTGGAATACTATTCTGCTATAAAAAAGATGAAATAGTGCCATTTGTGACAACATGGATGGATCTTGAGATTATAATGCTAAGCGAAATAAGTTAGATAAAGTTGAGAATCATATGATTTCACTGATATGTGGTATATAAAACTGAAAACAACAAAGGAACAAGACAAACAAATGAAGAAACAAAATTCATAGACACAGACAATAGTTTAGTGGTTACCAAAGGGTGGGGGAGTGGTGGTAGATGAGGGTAAAAGGGATCAAATATATGGTGATGGAAGGAGAACTGACTCTGGGTGGTGAACACACAATATGACATATAGATGATGTCATACAGAATTGTACACCTGAAACCTATGTAACTTTACTAATAATTGTGACACCAATAAATTTTAAAAAGAAAAAGGAACATTTAATTGGCAAAAATGTAAAAACATGGCAAATGAATTCCAAAAATGGGGTAGAAGAGTATCAAAAAGGAATCATAATTATATTTACCACTTAGCTTAGCAGTGAATCACAGTAACCACAGTAAAGTAAATATTAAATACTGCTTTATCCAGAAATTAATATAATGTTAGAAGGAAGGGAGGCTGGCATTATGTAAGGATGATAAATCCTCATCTTCTGCAATAACTCAAATTATGAAATGTAAATGTTTAGAAATATGAAGACCTGTTTATTTTCATTGTAAGTCATGTAGCCTATGTTTAGTTTTGATCATGTAATACCGACATAAAACAGAATTGTTGAATTCAAATAGTACTGCATTACATTGATGTATGTCATCTCTGGGAGCTTCTAGAAATGTATATTCTCTGGTCCCACCCTGGACCTATGGAATCAGAATCTGGTCTCTAACAAGGTCCCCAGGTGATTCATATGTATGCTAGTGTTTGGGGAAAAGTGTGATAAACTAGTGGTCCTCAAGTAGCAGGCTGCTCAGGGTTCCTTATTATCCTCAGCCTTATGAGATGGAGCAAGGCCAGAAATGGTAAAATCTCTCCTAAGAGAACAGTGCTCTCAAGTATGCCTTACCTTTGTAGGCACCAGATGTGTAGAAGCTGGCCCTGTCTTCTTGCATCAACCCTTTTAGTGCAATAGTCTTTTCTTTGGCTATCAGGACTCTTTGAGGGGAAATCAGGAGGAAACTTAATGGTCCTACCACCAGATTCATTGTCTGGTGATGTTATCATTAGAGTCAAAATTGTTAGACACAGAAAACTGGTTCTCCATTTCCTAGATGGAGAGCAGGATGATGTGATAGGGGTGGATGGCTTAGGCTTGCTTTAAATCTATCCCCTGATGTGAAGTATCTCTGTTTCTTGCAGGAAAGGAAGGACATTCTCATTCTACCCTGATAAGGTTACCTTCCCACCTCAATGTAAATTGTAAAAGGACTGAGGGATAGATATCTGTATTAGGGTTCTCCAGAGAAGCAGAAACAATAGGGTGTGTGTGTGTGTGTGTGTGTGTGTGTGTGTGTGTGTGTGTGTGTTCCTTTGTCTGGAAATGTAACAGACTCAACTTTTAGTTGTTGTTTTTTTTTTAATTTTTATTTGTTTTTTTTAAGGAGGGTGCAGCTCGCAGTGGCCCATGCCAGGATCGAACCGGTAACCTTGGTGCTATCACACCACGTTCTAACCAACTGAGCTAACTGGCCATACAACTTTCTAGTTTTTTAATCTCTGGTTGTTTTATTTAATTCTTTGACACCCCCTAATATTTGTGTTTCTAGTTCTATTGATTTTTTTAACCTACTAAATATTTATCAAACACATTCCAAATACCATTAACCTGGTTCAAATGATCTGTTGCCTGGATTGTGGTAGTCTCCCTAACTGGTTTCCATATTGCCAAGTCCTGCCCTAACCTCTCTCCCAACTTACTCTGTTGGGTGAAATCTATATTCAAAATTCTAAAACACTAATCAACACCCTTCAAGAGTTGCCTTTCTCTCTCAGACACTCTGACACTGGGGACCAGTCTCGAGACACGGAGTGCCAGATCAAGAGAGCTTCATATGTCATATTAACTATCTTTAGCTCCAATTGAACTTCCATGTCTTGTGTCACAACTTATTTTCTCGTAGTACTGAATTCCTCATTGTCTTCCATGAAAACATGTGGACAGCCTCCATGTAAACCATTTTTGCTTCTCATCTTTCTTTACCTAAGCTCAGTCTTAGAGGAGGAATGTAAATTAGCCAGGTGTTAAATCAGGCAGGGTCCAAACAGGAAACAGATGACACACAAATTAGGATCATTTAAGGAGAGTGTTTTTGTTGTTGTTGTTGTTTTGAGGTTTTTTGTGTTTTTTTTTTTACAAAGGGTTTAATTAAAGTATAGGTGGAGAGAAGAGGACTTGAGATAGTGCAGGAACCCAGGACTGGGTGGTACTGTTACGACCACTAGATCAGAAGAGATGGGAAGGAGGTGTTACTGGAAACTAGTGTGAGAGGCCTATAGGGCAGACCCCTTAGGAAGAACAGTGGCCGTCTACAACAGGGCAAGCCCAAGGCAACCTGGCAGGATCATGGGAAAAAAAACCTGAAAGCACACACCTTTTCTAATCTTCCCACCGCATTCACTGGCCTCTGGGTCCTCTGGCTTCCAACCTATACAGAGTATCTTCTTGGGAGCAGGGAGCAGTAAGAAAAGGGAAGAAAGTGGACCTGGAGGGAAATGAAATACCCTGCATCGGTATCATTCCAAAAACCTTGGGCATTGGACTGCCTTTTGTTTTTCCTCATGTGTACCATGCACATCTGGTTTCTTTCTCTGTCTAGACTGAATTTCTCAAGGGAAGAGATTGCTTTACCTAGCTTTGGATCCACCAAGCATAGAACCTAAAAGTTTTCAATGAATTTAATTGACCAGGTTTACCTTTATGCTTCCCTATCTTTCCCTTCACTTTGGAAATGCCCTTTCTTGATTGATTGAATCTTTTTTTTTTTAATGTTGAAATGTTTATATATTTCTGGGTTACTCTCATTAGTCACTAGGTTACAAACATCACCTTGCTAATATTTATTTTTATTGTAAAAACACTTTTATGATAAATATTTTTTTTATTAAAGTTTACTGGGGTGACAATTGTTAGTAAAGTTACATAGATTTCAGGTGTACAATTCTGTATTACATCATCTATAAATACCATTGTGTGTTCACCACCAAAAGTCAGTTCTCCTTCCATCACCATATATTTGATCCCCCTTACCCTCATTTACAACCCCCCTCCCCACATACCCTCTGGTAACCACTAAACTATTGTCTGTATCTATGAGTTTTTGTTTCTTATTTGTTTGTGTTGTTCTTTTGTTGGTTTTCGTTTACATACCATGTATCAGTGAAATGATATGGTTGTCTGCTTTTTCAGTCTGACTTATTTCGCTTAGCACTATAATCTCAAGATCTATCCATTTTGTCCCAAATGGTCCTATTTCATCCTTTCTTACTGCCAAATAGTATTCCATTGTGTATATATACCAAAACTTCTTTATCCATTCATCTATCGAAGGACATTTTGCTTGTTTCCATGTCTTGGCCACGATAAATAAAGCTGCAGTGAACATTGGAGCACACGTGTCTTTATATATAAATGTTTTCAGATTTTTTGGGTAGATACCCAGGAGAGGGATTGCTGGGTCATACGGTAATTCTACTCTTAATTTTTTGAGGATCCTCCACACTGCCTTCCATAGCGGCTGCACCAGTCTGCATTCCCACCAACAGTGTATGAGGGTTCCTTTTTCTCCACAGCCTCTCCAACACTTGTTACTATGTGTCTTGTTGATGATAGCCATTCTGACTGGGGTGAGGTGATATGTCATTGTGGTTTTCATTTGCGTTTCTCTGATGATTAGTGATGTTGAGCATTTTTACATATGTCTATTTGCTATTTGTATGTCCTCTTTGGAGAAATGTCTCTTCAGGTCATCTTCCCATGTTTCAATTGGGTTGTTTTTTGTTGTTGAGTTTCATGAGTTCCTTGTATATTCTGGATATTAGCCCCTTATCGGAGGCACTGCTTGCAAAAATCTTCTCCCATTCAGTTGGTTGCCTCTTTATTTTGTCGATGGTTTCTTTTGCTGTGCAGAAGATTTTAAGTTTCATATAGTCCCATTCATTTATTTTAGCTTTTACTTCCCTTGCCTTTGGAGTCAAATTCATAAAATGCTCTTTGAACCCAAGGTCCATAAGTTTAGTACCTATATTTTCTTCTATGCAGTTTATTGTTTCAGGTCTCATACTTAAGTTTTTGATCCATTTTGATTTGATTTTGGTACATGGTGACAGATAGCAGTCCAGTTTCATTCTTTTGCACGTGGCTTTCCAATTCTGCCAGCACATATATTGAAGAGGCTGTCTTTTCTCCATTGTATGTTTTTTGCTTCTTTGTCAAAAATTATCTGTCCACATTTATGTGGTTTTATTTCTGGGTTCTCAATTCTATTCCATTGGTTTTTGTGTCTGTTTTTCTGCCAACACCATGCTGTTTTGAGTGTGATACCTCAAGCATTGTTCTTTTTTCTTAAGATTTCTTTGCCTATTTGGGGTCTTTTGTGGTTCCAAACAAATCTGATGATTTTTTTGTTATATTTCTTTAAAAAGTGCCATTGTTATTTTGATGGGGATTGCATTAAATCTGTATATTGCTTTGGGTAATATGGCCATTTTAATTATGTTGATTCTTCCAATCCATGAGCACAGAATGTCTTTCCATTTCTTTGTGTGTTCTTCAATTTCTTTTAAAAATGTCTTATAGTTTTCAACATATAGGTCTTTCACATCCTTGGTTAAGTTTATTCCTAGGTATTTTATTTTTACTGCAATTGAAAAAGGAATTTTTAAAAAATTTCTTTTTCTGAGATTTTTTTTATTAGCATACAGGAAAGCAATGGACTTTTGTTTGTTCATTTTGTAGTGGGCAATTTTACTGTATTCGTTGATTGTTTCTAATAGCTTTTTGGTGGCGTCTTTAGGGTTTTCTACATATAGCATCATGTCATCTGCAGAAGAGTGACAATTTAACTTCTTCATTCCGAATTTGGATGCCTTTTATTTCTTTGTCTTGCCTGATAGCTCTAGCAAGGACTTCCAACGCTATGTTGAAAAGCAAAGGTGATAGGGGCAGCCCTGTCGTGTTCCTGAACGTAGAGCAAAGGGCTTCAGTTTTTCACTGTTAATCATGAGATTAGCTGAGGGCTTGTCATATATGGCCTTTATTATGTTAAGACATTTTCCTTCTAAACCTATTTTATTAAGTGTTTTAATCATAAATGGATGTTGTATCTTGTGAAATGCTTTTTCTGCATCAATTGATATAATCATATGATTTTTGTCCTTTATTTTGTTTATGTGATGTATCACATTGATTGATTTGCATATGTTGAACTATCCTTGTGCCCCTGGGATAAAACCCACTTGGTCTTGATGAATAATCTTTTTAATGTATTGCTGCATTAGATTTGCCAGAATTTTGTTTAGGATTTTTATATCTGTATTCATCAGAGATATTGGTCTATAGTTTTCGTTTTTTGTGTTGTCCTTACCAGGTTTTGGTATCAGGGTAATGTTGGCCTCATAAAATGAGTGAGGGAGTACTGTCTCTTCTTCAATTTTTTGGAAGAGTTTGAGCAGGACTGGTATTAGATCCTCTTCGAAGGTTTGGTAGAATTCACTAGTGAAGCCATCTGGTCCTGGACTCTTGCTTTTGGGAAGGGTTTGGATGACTGATTCAATTTCGTTATTGGTGATCGGTCTGTTTAGATTTTCCAGTATTTCATGGTTCATCCTAGGAAGGCTATATGTTTCTAAGAAGTTGTCCATTTCTTCTAGGCTATTGAATTTGGTTGCATAAAGTCCTTCATAGTATTTTTGGATGATCCTTTGTGTTTCTGTGGCATCTGTGATAACTTCCCCTTTTTCATTTTTGATTTTACTACTGTCTTTTCTCTTTTTTTGTCTTAGTGAGTCTAGCCAAGGGTTTGTCAAATTTTGTTAATCTTTTCAAAGAACCAGCTTTTTGTCACATTAATTTTTTCTATTGTATTTTTGTTCTCTGTTTCATTTGGTTCTGCTCTAATTTTTATTATTTCCTTTCTCCTGCTGAACTTGGGTATCATTTGTTCTTTTTTTTCTAGTTCTGCGCGGTGTAACATGAGGTTATTTATTTGGGATTTTTCTTGTTCTTGAGATAGTTCTGTAATGATATAAATTTCCCTCTTAAAACTGCTTTCGCTGCATCCCCAATATTTTGGTAGGATGTATTTTCATTGTCATTCGTTTCTATGTATCTTTTTTATCTCTCCTCTAATTTCTTCTTTGACCCTGTCGTTCTTTAAATGTATGTTGTTTAATCTTCATGTATTTGTGCTTTTTCCTGCTTTCTTTTTGCAGTTGATATCCAATTTCAAAGCCTTGTGATCAGAGAATATGCTTGGCATGATTCAATCTTCTTAAATTTGTGAGGCTAGTGTTGTGTCCCAATATATGGTCTATCCTTGAGAATGTTCCATATACACTAGAAAAGAATGTATAGTCTGATGTTTTAGGATGAAGTGCTCTATATACGTCAATTATGTCCATTTCATCTAATGTGTCATTTAAGGCTGCTATTTCGTTATTTATTTTCTGTTTGGATGATCTATCCATAGCTGTCAATGATGTATTTAATTCCCCTACTACAATTGTGTTTTGGTCAATTTCTCCCTTTAGTTCTGTTAGTAGTTGCTTGGTATATTTCGGTGCTCCCTGATTGGGGGCATAAATATTGATGACTGTTATGTCTTCTTGTTGCATAGTCCCCTTTACCATTATGAAATGTCCATGTTTGTCTCTTGTTACCTTTTTCACCCTGAAGTCTGTTTCATCTGATATCAGTATGGCTACACCTGATTTTCTCTGGATACCATTTGCTTGGCATGTCAATTTCTACTCTTTCACTTTGAGTCTATGCTTCTCCTTGTAGCTGAGATGTGTCTCTTGGAGAAGAGTATGATTTGGTTTAGTTTTTTGATCCAATCTGCTACTGTGTTCCTTTTTTTTTTTTTTTTTTTTTGCGAGTTCAGTCCTTTACATTTAGGGTGATTATTGATATATGAGGATTTCCCATCATTGTATTTTAATTTTCTGGTTAGACTGTGTCTCTATTGTTTCTTTGCCTTTTTGTTGTTGTCTATTATTTCTGTGTGGTGGTATTCTGTGATTTTTCCCTGTGTTTCTTCTTTAATTGCAGCATATATTTCAGTTCTGGGTTGTTGTTTTTTTTTTTTTTTTTGAGTGGTTTCCATTACATTTACGTAAAAGAGAGTTTGACATTTAGAGTATTCCGTTTTCTTCATCCTGCTTACTTTCTCCATTCCCATATTCCGGTTCAATCCTTTACTCTCCCCCTTTTTATGTTTTGGTTGCCACAAATTATCCCTGTTTATGGTGGTCAAATAGCCTCCTTTAGTATTTCTTGCAGTGCAGGTCATGTATTAGAAAATTCCCTCAGCTTCTGTATGTCTAGAAAGGTCTTTATTCCTCCTTCATATCTAAATGATATCTTTGTTGGGTACATTATTCATGGCTCATAGCTTCTCTCTTTCAATAGTTTGAAGATTTGGTTCCACTTCCTCCTGGCTTTTAGAGTTTCTGCTGAAAAATCTGATGATAATCTAATGGGCTTTCCTTTGTAGGTTACCGTCTTCTTTTTCCTGGCTGCCTTGAGGATTCTTTGTTTGTTGTTGATTTTAGACAGCTTCAGTACAATGTGCCTTGGAGAAGGCCTGTTGGGGTTGAGGTAATTAGGTGTTCTATTTGCTTCTTGGATTCGAGGATCCAGTTCTTTCCACAAGTTTGGAAAGTTCTCATCAACTATTTGTTTGAATATACTCTCTTTCTTCTCTTTCTGGTATGCCCATTATTCTTATATTGCTCTTTCTGATGGAGTCAAATAGTTCTTGTAGAGTTCTTTCATTTCTTTTAAGTCTCAAGTCTCTTCCTTCTTCCAGCCATGTCATTTCCAGGTTTCTATCTTTGATGTCACCGATTCTTTCCTCCATCTCGTCAATTCTACTACCTACGCTGGCTATTTCATTCTTCATTTCTTCTGCTGAGTTCTTAATCTGAAATTCTATTTGGTTCTTTTTTAAAGTTTCAATCTCTTTGGTAATATGTTCATATTGTTCTTTGATTGTGTTTCTGAGTTCACTAAACTGCCTGTCTGTGTGTTTTCTTGCATCTTGTTGAGTTTTTTCAGGACTGCAATCTTGAATTCTCTGTCATTTAATTCACATATTTCCATATTTTTAAGTTCCTTTTCTGGAGACTTTTACTTTCTTTCTGAGCTGCCTTGTTGCCTTTGTTATTCATGGCAATTATTGATTTATTATTTCTCTTGCTAGACATCTACAGGGGTGTGTTCTGTATCAGGTTGATAGGAAGAGGTCTTTCTTTTGATTTCCAGTACTTGTTGGTGGAATGTTTTATTTTCTCTATGACTGCAGTCTTTTTATCTCTCTCACACTGTAGTGTTATATTTTCTCTGCACTATTCCAGCTTCTCACACAATGGGGGGATTCCCTGGAAGGCAGGCTTCTCCTCTGTTAACAGTGCCTGGGTCATAGGATGCCACATCTGTGTGGGGATGTGGAGAGCTTTTGAAGTTCCAAAGCTTTTCCTGCACCAGATTAAGAGCCCGTGCGTTTCAGCAGTTCTGTTTACTCCTGCAGGGATCTTCCCAGATAGGTGGGGATAGGGGCAGGGTGGGTTGTTTGAAGTGGCCCAGAGCAATGGCGGTGACAACCACCATACGCAGTTCTGTGTCCACAGTTCCCTCCCCTTTGCCAGAACTAGTTGAGCTGTGAATCTCTGTCAGCAGACCACAGTTCTCAGAACTGCAAATATTCTGTTCTTTTGATCTTATACTGCTAATGTTCCGCTTCTAGCACTGGGCAGGTGGGGGCAGGGCGAGCTCTGCGAGGGTAGGGAGGAGGTGGCTAATCTCAGGGCCTAAGGCTCCTGTTCTCTGCTTGGTAGTGAGGGCTTTAACCACTGTTTTCAGCCTTCTTTCCTCAGTGTTTGCTCCGAGGTTTCTTCTGTGATCGTTGGTTTCAGGCATGTTATATGCTATTCCCTTAGCCCTGTGGGCCATAAGTGGAGCCCTAGCAGTCTGAATTCTTCCCTCTCCCGCAGCTGTGGTAGTTCTGGGATGCAGCGACCTAGGAGCACTGAGTTAGGTCTGTATCCTGTGGCTGCGCAGTCCCATCTCCCCACTTCTCCCTTCCCTCTTCCCCCACTTGCACAATTTGCCCACCTTTAGGTTATTTCTGTATTGTGCCTCTTAGTCTTGCCTGTCTGCTGCACAGGGAGTACTTTGCGGAGTTATAGTTCTTCAATTTGTTTTAAATTGCGGGGGAGATTTCAAGAGGCTCACCTCCCGCCGCCACTTTTGTGATGTCACCCCTTCGAGTCATTGAATCTTGATGACCTTGTTCCTGGTGTCTCTCTTGGACCCATAAGTGGTTACTATACAGTGACAACATTAAGCTCAGTCCTTAATTGATGTTAGGACCTAGAAATTAACGCTATTTTATGCCTCATGGGGATGTAATATACAGCATGGTGACTATAGTCAATACTATTGTGTTGGATATTTGAAAATTGCTAGGAGAATAAATCTTGAAAGTTCTTATCAGAAGAAAAAAAATTGTAGATTTGTATGGAGACAGATGGTAACTGGACTTATTGTGGTGATCATTTTGCAGTATATACAAATATCAAATCATTATGTTGTACACCTGAAACTAATATAATGTTATATGTCAATTATACCTCAATAAAAAATATATTTGAAAAAATTTTCTAAAAATGCTAAGCACGGTGCATGGTACACAGAAGGCTTTCAATACTGCTAGCTATTGTTATTAAAGACAACAGAGAATATAAAATTGGAGTCGTGGTCAGAAAGGATCCTTGATGTTTTAAGGCTTTAATAGGTACAGAGGAAAAAAAAACACTAAATAAATGTTTCTTGTATAAAAACTTGAAAAACCTAACTGTGCCTTCTCTGGGCATCTGACAGAATACTTTCCCATTAGATGGTTGTTTGCTGCCATCTTCTGGTATGTTGTCTTCAAAAGCAAGAACCATCAGGAAATTGAATGTAGTCGCACATCCATTGCTGAAGCGGGGTCCAGTAGAAGTGAAAGAGTAGACCTTGTTAAAAAATGAGCTGACCTCCCTGGCCCTAGTCCCTTGCTTTTCCTGCCCTCTGGTAAAGTATTTCAAGAAACAATAAAATAAAATTGTTCTAGTCTTTAATTACCAAACCCTAAATCTTGATTTTTATCCTATTACTATAGCTCCTCTCCACTTACTACTGTTATACAATTGCAAGCACAATACATAGCATATGTCTCTGCCACACTCAAGTGGTTATCCAAAGGGCAGGAACTGGCTTATGGGTTTTTAATTTTTTTATTGTGGTAAATTATACATAATATAAAATTTACCATCTTAACCATTTTTAAGTGTACGATTCAGTGACGTTAAGTACATTCACACTGTTGTGCAATCATCACTACCATCCACCTCCAGAACTTTTTCATCTTCTCAAACTGAAACACTGTCTCCATTAAACACTAACTCCTCATTCCGCGCAGTACCTGGCAATCACCATTTTACCTTCTGTCTCTGAGTTTGACTACTCTAGGGACCTCATATAAGTGGAATCATCTTGTCTTTTGTATCTGGCTTATTTCACTGAGCATAATGTCCTTTTTGGGTAGTGGGAGAGAATTTCCCCCACACTACCCTTCTTTAGTTCTTATGGATGGACTAGTTATAAAATAATAATATTGACACAAGGCTAGATTAACAGAATAAAAAAAATAATGTATGCACATGGAAGAATCACAATATGATGCTCAGATCATAAAATGAAGCTCAAAGAAGTTATCAAAACTTTTTATACTTTTTAGATAAAGCAACAATACATTTGTGAGAAACTGACAGGACAATGAAAGTTAGTGCTCATTAGAAAGGAATCTATGCAAGTTTGCGTATTTTTTAGTGAGAAATCTAAACAAAATGTGGACTTAGGTAGTAAATTAGTAAAGGTGTTATGAGGTTTGTTTATACACGTTTTTCTGACTCTGGATTTTATAACTCCTGTGATAAGTTTGTCTCTCAGTCCTTCAGGAGTGGGGAGGGCACACATCGTGGAGATTTATTTCCTACTTTTAGGGGTACAGAAAAGAGTCAGAGAGCTCGTCCTGCTTGTCAGGTGATTTTAGTTCAAAATAATCAACATGGCATTGTGGAGTATCTTGGGGCAGCCTGGCCTCGCCCCTGACATCCTCAAGGTTCATCTGTGTTGTAGCATGTGTCAGAATTGTATTCCTTTCAGTGGCTGAATAATATTCCATTGTTTGCATATAAATGTGCAGAAATTAGAGAATATAATAGTTATTTTTATTTATATAAAAATGCCAGAGAAAATAAGCAATATTAAGAAGTGAAACATTGCAGATATAGTTAAATTCCCTTTGTGCCTCCTTCCCAATCCCATTCTCTTTCTTCCTTCCCCAAAGGCAACCACTGTGTTCAAGTTAGTGGGTTTTCTTCTATTATATATTTTTATATTTTATTACATGTTTAGTTTTCCCAAAACAATAGCTACTATTGTGCTTTTACAGTCACTTAAACTGTATGTGTCATTATGAAGTTTGCTTCTTTCACTCCATTGTTTTTAAGATTTATCTATGTTGGTATACATAGCTCTTGTTAATTTTATTTTACTGCTTTATGCTATTTAAGCATATGCATATAACAAACTAGTCATCCTCTAATTGCTGAACATTTAGGATGTTTCCAATTTTTTTGTTGCTGTTACAAATAATACTGCCACGAACATCCTTGGAGCTCATTCTCTTGAGCACAGACATTTTCTTAGGTCTAGAATATACCAGGGGGTGCCAAAAAATTGTACACATTTTAAGAGATGTTATCTATGTATTATTTTTCGAAATTGAATTGAGTTACGGTAGCAATGTGTAATATGACATTCTTTCAAAAGATGGTGTGAATCAAATGAATGCTAGCATCATTCATTGTATTAAAATTTTAATACAGTTTTTTCCTTTCTTAAAATGTGCATGTTTTTTGGGCACCTTCTGTATATATTCCCCGGATGTTCACTTTTACTAGATATTGCTAAATTGCTATTGGTACATCAAAATATCACTTCAAATTGGAACAATGTTTGAGAGTTCTCATTTTCCACATTCTTGTTGCCAATTGGTATCAGGCGTTTTAATATTTGACTATCTGCTTGGTATTAAATTTTATCTCATTGTTTTCACTTCTTTGATTTCTAGGGAAGATAAGCATATTTTCCCTTGTTTATTAGTCATTTGGGGTTTCTTTTCTATAAAAAGCCTAGGACTGGTTTATATTTTAGAACTTGAAGGGGTTCTAAAACATAGACTGCTGAAAGCTTGTGATTGCTATTGACCCATTCGCTTCTCGAAGCCTTACAGAGCACCACAATTCAGTGTTTCACGGCTTGCTGCCACCAGATGCCAGCACTGTACCACAGACGTAAAGTCTCGTTTTGCCCAGAACTTGTTTTCCATAAGATTCAAGATGGTAGGTCTTAGTCACAATACAACTATGGATTTCTGAACATTTGTGTAAACAACTTGTAAAAATTAAATATACTTAAGCAAATGCTATTACCTTTAGAACAAAATTTCAAGGGAACTTAAACTCAGAGTCTAAATATCTAAATAAATATTAGATTTGTTTTCTACTGTGCCAATCTTAAAATTAGATGATAACAGAATATTAAAAACATCTTTTGACTGATCTATGTACCAAGAACTGTGCTAAGCACTTTTCGCATGCTGCCATGTAATTCTTACCCCAGTTGTGTGAGGTAGGTATCCTTACGTCATCTATCAAACAGAGATAACTGAGACCTAGAGGGGTTAAGTAAATTGCTCACTAGTACACAGCTAGTTAAACATCACAGCCATGTTTTTCAACATAAGCACACTGGTTCCAGAGTCTGTATTCCCCACTATTATGCTACTCTGGCTCCCAACATATGCAATTCTGCAATCAATTCATGTCCAAATCTCCTAGGCAGTTTATGCTTAGGGATAAGAATAAACTTGAACTAAGAAGGGGGAATCCTTTTCTAAAACCGTCTCCTGGTGTTAGAGACACATCTGCTTATTTCTGAGGTCAGCTCTATCTTCTAGTGAAAAGCCTTTTTAAAAATTTTCCTCTTTTCAAAATCAGTTTCTAAAAAAAAATCACCCAAATTTTCTTTCACTCTGCCTCTTTGCAAACTTTCTATGAATTTTACAGCATCCAGGAAGAAAATGTTTACTAATACTGCATGTGTCAGTGTAGTTTCCAGCAACTCTGCCCCCTTCAACCTCTGAAAGACTCCAAGTCTTCATTGCAATTCTCTCACTGGAGCTGGGTGCTCAGTGTATAATCTTCTTTGCTAATGTTCACTAGTGATTGGGCTTCCTTTAGAAACTGTGCTGCTGTGTAGGGGACAAAAAATAATGTTTCATCTACCCTTCTGAGTTCTTGGCTGAGACCCCTGTAATAAAAGACAGATTAACAAGAAAAAAGCAAACAGAACTTTATTGACATGTAAACCTCATGTATACATGGGAGATCCCCAAGAAACATGAGTAACACCTTGAAGTGGCTTAGATTTCAGGCTGCAATACTATCTTCAACTAAAGACAAAAGGAAGGATGCCGGTTATGGGGACATGACCAGGAAAAACACGGTAAACAAGGTTAAGGTTGCTATGCAAATTAAATCCATGCCTTCTCCGTTGATAAGACTCTCTTGTAATTTAGAGTCGTCCTTCTCTTCCTGTTATAGAGAACGAGACATCCTTAGGGAGCCATCCTTACAAATGGAGATTTCCTTTATAAATGTAAATGTCCCTCACAGAAGAATAATTTCTACTCTATTTTCAGAGTTTCTCTTATGTCTGCTGTTTCTCAAAATAATCAGCTCAAATTAATCTTCATACCAAAGAAGCATATTTGGGGCTGGCATATTCTGTTACCCTTCAGCTCTATCTTGGACAAATTGGTAATACTACTTCTCACAGTGAAACTAATATTTGCCATAAAAGACCCTTTAGGCATCACTGCAAATGTTATTGTCCCTACTCCTGGTTCTGGCTACTGCCATGATGGCCAGTCCTGACCAGGCTTTGGCCACTTTGCCCAGGGCCCACCAGACAGCCCCTGGCCCTGAGCACACACTGAGTCCTCCTTGCTTTCTCTGCTCTTGCTCTTGGGCTTTTGAGACTCTGATTCATATTGTATTAGGTTGGTGCAGAAGTAATTGCAGTTTTTGCAATTATTTTTAACTTTTTTTTAAATTTTATAGATTTTATTGGGGAAGGGGAACAGGACTTTATTGGGGAACAGTGTGTACTTCCAGGACATTTTTTTTTCCATGTCAAGTTGTTGTCCTTTCAATCTTAGTTGTGGAGGGTACTGTTCAGCTTCAAGTTGTTGTCCTTTCAGTTTTACTTGTGGAGGGCACAGCTCAGCTCCAGGTCCTATTGCTAGTTGTAGGGGGCGCAGCCCACCATCCCTTGCGGAGTCGAACCAGCAACCTTGTGGTTGAGAGGACACGCTCCAACCAACTGAGCCATCTGGGAGCTCAGCGGCAGCTCAGCTCAAGGTACCTTGTTCAATCTTAGTTGCAGGGGGCGCTGCCCACCATCCCTTGCGGGACTCAAGGAATTGAACTGGCAACCTTGTGGTTGAGAGCCCACTAGCCCATGTGGGAATCGAACCGGCAGCCTTCAGAGTTAGGAGTATGGAGCTCTAACCACCTGAGCCACCAGGCCAGCCCTATTTTAACCTTTTAAACCGCAATTACTTTTGCACCAACCTAATACAAGGGAATTAATACCAGTAGGATGTTCCTTTATCAAAGGAGGACAAGAAGTAACGGGCAAATGTTTCCCTCTTTTCTTCCCTAGACAGATAATTCTGAGTCACATTTTGTAAGGTTCCTCAGAAGGTGCTGAAGATCAGTTATTAGTTACCCACTGAGTCACTAGTGAGTCATCAGTAGTAGTAGTCAACTTAATAACACATCTTTATCTTCCATTTCCCTCCTTGCATCACTGTACCTCCATTCTTTCACTCCTACTCCTTCATAGCATTTTCAAATAAATTGCTGTTAGAACCCATGACTAAATACCACTAGGAATTCACCTGTAATAATAATAATAATAATAATAATAATAATAATAATAATAATAAAGATAGGTCTGTTTAGCTTCCTGAAGCAAGGGAGAAAACACTCAATAAAAGGAAACATGGAAGGACTTATTATAGGATGTGGGATTGTGCTGGGTGATCCCAAAGAGGATTTAACCAAGTGGGGACCAGTTCTGATTCGGATGTCATCAGGAAGCAGGAGCAATTCAGTGATTGGTTACTTTCCATAATTGCTATTTAAGAGGTAGGATTAAAGTGGGGCTAGAGTTGTCATTGATAGGAAGCATCAGTCATTCATATTAGTCAGAAAAGGGATGTTAAGTCATGTTGTGTGCACATGTGTGTGTGTGTATACATGTGTTGTAGAGTAGACTTGTCCCTATTGTGCTCCAAACATGGGCACACAGTAGTTGAGAGTGTGTCTGGACATTGTTTGTATTCTGTGAGCATTGTTTATATTCAGTTAGGGACATTGTGGTCTAGCCATTAGCAGGTGGTTTTTCACTTTCTCATTATTTACTTACAAAGCTTAGCCTAGGTCCCTCCAAATCAGAGCCTAAGGGTGTTAAAAAAGAAAAAAACAGACCTTAAGGTGAGACTAATTCCCTTTCAATCAAGCAATCCCGCTTTTCTCTCATGCCTGGTCTGCTTTTGTACATGTTATTTCTTCTGAGAAGGTCCTTTTCTTGTGCCTGATAAAAGGCTGCCTACACTACAATATTTAGCTTACACATCCCTTCATCCATGCTGCCTTACTGGATTTCACCAGGCAGAGCACTGATAAGGAGATTCCACTGTATGCCCAGAAAATGCCATGCCTACCTCTGTGATAGCACTTTTCACATTGTTTTGTAATTTGGTGTTCTGTAACAAGTCATAAGAAACAAAGCTGTTTGACATCAGTGCATACGTCTAGATCATCTTTCTATCACAATTAAATTGGAAAATCATAAAAACAAGTATTCATCAAAATAGGCACTTTTCTTTTCTTAAAGATTTTTATTAAAAACATAGCTAATATACAATATTAGCTTCAGGGGTACAACATAGTTAGTCAACATTTATATACCTAAAGAAGGGAACACCATGATAAGACCAGTAACCATATGACACTGTACCATACTATCACAATATTATTGACTATATTCCCTATGCTGTACATTACATCCCCATGACTTATTTGTTTTATACCTTGCAATTTGGACCTCTTATTCCCCTTCACCTTTTCCCTCCTTTTAAAATTTTTCAATTAGAGTTGACATTCAATATTATTTTTCATTAATTTCAGGTGTACAGCATAGTGGTTAGACATTTATATAATTTAAGAAGTGAACCCCCTGACTAGTCTAGTAATAACTATGTATAGTACTAGGTGGGTACCCTATCATTTACTATATTTCCTATGTTGTACTTTACATCCCCGTGACTATTTTATAACATCACTTTGTACTTAATCCCTTCACCTTTTTCACCCTGTCCCCCTACTCACCACCCATTTATCACCCTGATAAATCTAGTACCCATTTGACACCATACATAGTTATTACAATATTATTGACTATATTCCTTATGCTATGCCAGACATCTCCATAACTGCTTTGTAAAAACCAATTTGTACTTCTTAATTGCTTCCCCTTTTACCCACCTCCCACCCCCTTCCATACAGTAACCATCAAAAGGTTCTCTGTATCTATGAGTTTGTTTCTGTTTTGTTTATTTTGTTTTTTAGATTCTACATATAAGCAAAATCACATTGCATATGTCTTTCTCTGTCTGATGTACTGTACTCAGCAGAATACCTTCCAGGTCCATCCATGCCACTGCAGATGGCAAGAAGCCATTCCCTTCCATGGCTGAGCAATATTCCATTACACACACACACACACACACACACACACACACACACACACACACACACGCCACCTCTTTATCCATTCATCCATTGATGGATACTCAAGCTGCCTTCATATCTTGGTCATTGTAAACAATACTGCAATGAGCATATGGATGCACACGTCCCCTCTAAGTAGCATTTTGGGTTTCTTCAGACAAATATCCAGAAGTGGGATTACTGGGTCCTTCATTGTCTCTCCTTACAGCATTTGTTTTAAAGTCTATTTTGTCTGGTATAAGTATTACTACCCTAGCTTTTTGTTTTTTGTTTTCATTTTTATGAAATATTTTTTTCCATCCCTTTACTTTCTGTCTCTGTGTGTCTTTCAATCTGAAGTGAGTCTCTTGTAGGCAGCGTATGTAAAGGTTTTGCTTTCTTATCTGTTCAGCCACCCTATGTCTTTTGATTGGAGCATTTAATCAATATACATTGAAAGGAATTGTTGATAGATGTGTAGCTATTGCCATTTTATTCATAATTTTGATTTTTTTTCATCTTAAGGAAGTCCCTCTAATATTCCTTGTAATAGTGGTTTGGTGGTGATGAACTCTTAGCTTTTTTTGTCTGGGAAGCTCTTTATCTTTCCTTTGAGTTTAAATGATAACTTTGCTGGGTTGAGTAGTCTTGATTGTAGGCCATTGCTTTTCATCACATTGAGTATTTTGTGCCAATCCCTCTGGCTTGCAAAGTTTCTCTTGAGAAATCAGTTGGCAGTCTTACGGGAGCTCCCTTATAAGTTACCAGTTGCCTTTCTCTTGCTGCTTTCAGGATTCTCTCTTTGTGTTTAACCTTTGCCATTTTAATCATAATGTGTCTAGGTGTGGGCCTGTTTGGGTCTCTCCACGCTTCCTGGACTTGTATGTCTATTTCCTTCACCAGGTTAGGAAAGTTGTCAGTCATTATTTCTTCAAACAGGTTCCCAATCGCTTGCTTTCTCTCTTCTCCTTCTGGCACCCCTATGATGTGAATGTTGTTACACTTGATATTGTCCCAGCAGTCTCTTAAACTATCCTCATTTTTTAAAATTATTTTTTCTTTTTGCTGTTACACTGGGGTGTTTTCTACTATTTTGTCTTCCAAATCGCTGATTCCATCCTCTGCTTCATCTAGTCTGCTGGTGATTCCTTCTAGTGCATTCTTCATTTCAGTTACTGTATTCTTCACTTCTGACTGGTTCTTTTTTATGGTTTCTATGTCATTTTTTATGCTTGCATCTCTTTGTTGAAGTTCTCACTAAGTTCCTTGAACATTCGTATCACCATTGTTTTGAACTCTGTCTTTGGGAGGTTGCTTACCTCCATTTCGTTTAGTTCTTTTTCTGGATTTTTCTCATGTTCTTTCATTTGGGACACATTTCTTTGTTTCCTCATTTTGACTGCCTCTCTGTGTTTGTTTCTATGTATTAGGTAGATCTGCTCTGTCTTCCAGTATTGGCTGGGTGGCCTTATGTAGTAAATTTCCTGTGGGGCCCAGTGGCACAGTCTCCCTGGTTACCTGCTCCAGTGCTCCAGGAGTGTCCCTTGTATTAGTTGTATGTGCCCTCCTGTTATAGTTGAGCCTGAATTGCTATTGGCATGTCAGTGGGTGGGATTGATGCTCAGGCTGTCTGCCTGTGGGGTTTGGCTACGTCCACAGCTTACAGGCTTTTGTGTGTGGGGCTAACCCTGCACAGTGGGATTCATCCCAGTGGGTTCTGGTGTCTTTTGAGAGCACCCATTGTATGTGTCATTTATGATGCTAATTTGGCAGTGTTCTGATATGGTCTGAAGCCAAGCTCCATGTATGTTGGTTTTGGGGCCTCTTAGGAGGGGCTCCAGTGAAGGCCCAGGTGACCCACTGCTTGTGACTATTCAGGGGCTACCTGGTAGGAGATACAAAGTGAGCAGCAGTTGTTTGCTACCTGTGCTAAAACTGGGGATGTCTGCCCCCAGTACTAGGACTGGGATAGCTCTGCAAAAATCCTGGAAACCCTGAGGCCTGCTACCACCTGCCAGCTCGCTTAAGGTTCAGCTACTGATAAAGCCTCGTGGGGTGTGTGAGTTGGGTGAAGCAACGTCCCAGGGAGTCACTAGAATGGGAAGAGTTGTGGTCATCAGATGAATGTAAATTCTGGTTTGGTGTCAGTGCTGAGCCTGCATCTGCTCAGCAAAAGTCTCAGAACACACTGAGGCCGGTCACCACCAGCAGAGGGCCTGATAGACTCCAATAGTTTTCCAAGAAATGTGGGTGGGGCTGGCAGCTAGCGGAGAAATTACCTCTGGTGTTGGGGTAGTTGGGTGGGGTGGGGTCCCAGTGAATTAGCAGGGCAGAGCCCTAGAGCTCACCAGGCAATCAGATTCAGATTTGGCCATGGTGGGGGCAGGCTCAACATGGGAAAGATGGCACCTGTCTGCTGGCTACTTGGGAGTAAGACCTCACACAGGGAAAATACCCACTGTCCTCCTGCCCGCCCTCCAAAGCCACGTACCTCAGTCTGCCCTATACCCTGTATGTCTCCAATGCCTCCTGAGTCACTGTCCCTCTGCCAGAACCCAAGGTGAGTGCGTGAAAGTGAGTGAGTCTGTGCACAGGCCATTTAAGAGGACGTCTGGGTTTCCGCAGCCTTCTGGCCCACCCAGATGGCCAGAATCCCCACTGTTTTTCACAACCAGGTGTTGTGGGGTCTCCTCTTCCTGGCACCAGTACTCTGGGCTGGGGAGCCTGGTGTGGGGGCTGGGGGTTCCCTCGCTTCTCTGGTGGGACTCTCCATGGTTGAGATATCCCTCCTGGTTCTCAACTATCACACCTGATTCTCAACTACCACATGGAGGTTTAGGGCCCGTTCCGCGTCTCTACCCGTTCTACCAGTCTCCGTGTGGTTTCTTCTTCATATTTTTAGTCAGAGGACTTCTGTTTGGCTAGACTTCAGATGGTTCTCCAGGTTGATTGTTCTATAATTTAGTTATAATTTTAATGTGTTCACGGAAGAATGGAGGCACAGTGTATATTTACTCTGTCATCTTATATCTCTCTTAAAATAGGCATTTAATACTTACTAGGTACTAGATATGGTTCTAAGACCCTGAGTACTAACTGGGCTATTTGGTCAGAAATCCTGTAAATAATGAAAGCATCAAATTGAAATTTCATAGCCTGATAGTCAAGACCATCCACCATTTGCCCACAAGCTGCATTTTTTAGGCAAATTCTTCCAAACTTTCCTTACAGAATTATTCTATGTCGTTTAAGCTGGTCAACCTATTGTCCCTTCCATAGGTTTGTTATCTTCTCATCTTAATACTGTGCTCTCAATATACCCTTCACCAGGAAAGGAGGCATTTTCCTATCTCTCTGCCTCTTATCTTTTCTAGTCATAACAGACTAGTGCCATGCAGATAACAGATATGAAGGGATGCAGTCTAAATGCTAAGGAGAAATAGAGACATCTGGCCCTGGCTTTCAGATGTTGGGACACTCACCCCTCACTTTTCACTCCTCATTGTCCAGCTACTGTGTTTCACTAAATATGGGACAATATGATCTCTGCATGTGTAGTGAAAATCTCTCCATTGGAGTTCATGCCTCTGCTTAGTGAAGCTAGGAGTCACCAAGTTTATTCAGTGAGGGACCTAGAAGTCTCTTGATAAATAACTCCTCAGAACAAACTGAATTGTCTTAACTATCCTTTTGAAGAACAACACCCCTGACTTGAATGGTTGAGGTGATTCTGAATATCAGCATGGCTTACCACTCAGTCAGTCCTTCAGTCCCCACTGACCAATGCCTGAGTCCTGGGGTAAGAAGGCTGCAGGTAAAAATGGGCGGAACAGTTACATCAAAATGCCTGGGACTCAGGGCTTAAAACAATGCAGCTTTGATTCCAGGATAACATTTTTTTTTTTTTTAAATTAAATTTATTGGGGTGACAATTGTTAGTAAAATTACATAGATTTCAGGTGTACAATTCTGTATTACATCATCTATAAATCCCATTGTATGTTCATCACCCAGAGTCAGTTCTTCCATCACCATATATTCGATCCCCCTTACCCTCACCTCCCCCCCCACCCCCCTTACCCTCTGGCAACCACTAAACTATTGTCCGTGTCTATGAGTTTCTGTTTCTCATTTGTTTGTCTTGTTCTTTTGTTGTTTTTGGTTCATATACCACATATCAGTGAAATCACATGGTTCTCTGCTTTTTCTGTCTGACTTGTTTCGCTCAGCATTACTCTCTCAAGATCCATCCATGTTGTCACAAATGTTCCTATATCATCTTTTCTCACTGCCGAATAGTATTCCATTGTGTATATGTACCACAACTTCTTTATCCATTCATCTATCGAAGGACATTTTGGTTGTTTCCATGTCTTGGCCACCGTAAACAAAGCTGCAATGAACATTGGAGCACACGTGTCTTTATCTCTAAATGTTTTCAGATTTTTTGGGTAGATACCCAGGAGAGGGATTGCTGGGTCATACGGCAATTCTATTCGTAATTCTTTGAGGAACCTCCACACTGCCTTCCATAACGGCTGCACCAGTCTGCATTCCCACCAACAGTGTATGAGGGTTCCTTTTTCTCCACAACCTCTCCAACATTTGTTACTATTTGTCTTGTTGATGATAGCCATTCTGACTGGGGTGAGGTGATATCTCATTGTGGTTTTGATTTGCATTTCTCTGATGATTAGTGATGTTGAGCATTTTTTCATATGTTTATTTGCCATTTGTATGTCCTCTTTGGAGAAATGTCTCTTCAAGTCCTCTGCCCATTTTTCAATTGGGTTGTTTGTTTTTTTGTTGTTGAGTTGCATGAGTTCCTTGTATATTCTGGATACTAGCCCCTTATTGGAGGCACTGTTAGCAAAAATCTTCTCCCATTCAGTTGGTGGCCTCTTTATTTTGTCAATGGTTTCTTTTGCTGTGCAGAAGCTTTTAAGTTTCATATAGTCCCATTCGTTTATTTTAGCTTTTACTTCCATTGCCTTTGGAGTCAAGTTCATAAAATGCTCTTTGAACCCAAGGTCCATAAGTTTAGTACCTATGTTTTCTTCTATGCAGTTTATTGTGTCAGGTCTTATGCTTAAGTCTTTGATCCATTTTGAATTGACTTTGGTACATGGTGACAAATAGCAGTCCAGTTTCATTCTTTTGCACGTGGCTATCCAATTCTCCCAGCACCATTTATTGAAGAGGCTGTCTTTGCTCCATTGTATGTTTTTAGCTTCTTTGTCAAAAATTATCTGTCCATATTTATGTGGTTTTATTTCTGGGTTCTCAATTCTATTCCATTGGTCTATGTGTCTGTTTTTCTGCCAATACCATGCTGTTTTGATTATTGTGGCCCTGTAGTACAGGCCAAAGTCAGGAAGTGTGATACCTCCATTATAGTTCTTTTTTCTTAAGATTGCTTTGGCTATTTGGGGTCTTTTGTGGTTCCAAACAAATCTGATGATTTTTTGTTCTATTTCTTTAAAATATGCCATTGGGATTTTGATGGGGATTGCATTAAATCTGTATATTGCTTTGGGTAATATGGACATTTTAACTATGTTGATTCTTCCAATCCATGAGCATGGAATGTCTTTCCATTTCTTTGTGTCTTCTTCAATTTCTTTCAAAAATGTCTTATAGTTTTCAGCATATAGGTCTTTCACATCCTTGGTTAAGTTTATTCCTAGGTATTTTATTCTTTTTGCTGCAATTGCAAAAGGAATTGTTTTTTGTATTTCTTTTTCTGAGATTTCATTGTTAGTATATAGGAAGGCAATGGACTTTTGTGCGTTGATTTTGTAGCCGGCAACTTTACTGTATTTGTTGATTGTTTCTAGCAGCTTTTTGGTGGAGTCTTTAGGGTTTTCTATATATAGCATCATGTCATCTGCAAAGAGTGATAATTTAACTTCTTCATTCCCAATTTGGATGCCTTTTATTTCTTTCTCTTGCCTGATTGCTCTGGCAAGGACTTCCAACACTATGTTGAAAAGCAGAGGTGATAGGGGACATCCCTGTCGTGTTCCTGAACGTAGAGCAAAGGGCTTCAGTTTTTCTCCATTAATTATGAGATTAGCAGAGGGCTTGTCATATATGGCCTTTATTATGTTAAGGTATTTTCCTTCTATACCCATTTTATTAAGTGTTTTAATCATAAATGGATGTTGTATCTTGTCAAATGCTTTTTCTGCATCAATTGATATAATCATATGATTTTTGTCCTTTATTTTGTTTATGTGATGTATCACATTGATGGATTTGCGGATGTTGAACCATCCTTGTGCCCCGGGGATGAACCCCACTTGGTCATGATGAATAATCTTTTTAATGCATTGTTGTATTCGATTTGCTAGAATTTTATTTAGGATTTTTGCATCGGTATTCATTAGAGATATTGGTCTGTAGTTTTCTTTTTTTGTGCTGTCCTTACCAGGTTTTGGTATCAGGGTAATGTTGGCCTCATAAAATGAGTTAGGGAGTACTGTCTCTTCTTCAATTTTTTGGAAGAGTTTGTGCAGAATTGGTATTAGATCCTCTTTGAAGGTTTGGTAGAATTCACTAGTGAAGCCATCTGGTCCCGGACTTTTGCTTTTGGGAAGGTTTTGGATGACTGATTCAATTTCGTTACTGGTGATCGGTCTGTTTAGATTTTCCAGTTCTTCATGGTTCAGCCTTGGAAGGCTATATGTTTCTAAGAACTTGTCCATTTCTTCTAGGTTGTTGAATTTGGTGGCATATAGTCCTTCATAGTATTCTTGGATGATCCTTTGTATTTCTGTGGTGTCCGTGATAACTTCCCCTTTTTCATTTCTGATTTTGTTAATTAGTGTCTTCTCTCTTTTTATCTTAGTAAGTTTAGCCAAGGGTTTGTCAATTTTGTTAATCTTTTCAAAGAACCAGCTCTTTGTCACATTAATTTTTTCTATTGTCTTTTTGTTCTCTATTTCATTTATTTCTGCTTTAATTTTTATTATTTCCTTTCTTCTGCTGACCTTGGGTTTTACTTGTTCTTCTTTTTCTAGTTCTTTAAGGTGTAACATGAGGTTATTTATTTGGGAGTTTTCTTGTTTCTTGAGATAGGCCTGTAATGAGATAAATTTCCCTCTTAAAACTGCTTTCGCTGCATCCCAGAAATTTTGGTAGGATGTATTTTCATTGTCATTTGTTTCTATGTATCTTTTGATCTCTCCTCTAATTTCTTCTTTGACCCAGTCCTTCTTTAAAAGTATGTTGTTTAATCTCCATGTATTTGTGTTTTTTCCCGCTTTCTTTTTACAGTTGATATCCAATTTCAAAGCCTTGTGATCAGAGAATATGCATGGTATGATTTCAATCTTCTTAAATTTGTTGAGACTGATTTTATGTCCCAATATATGGTCTATCCTTGAGAATGTTCCGTGTACACCAGAAAAGAATGTATAGTCTGATGTTTTAGGATGAAGTGCTCTATAAATGTCAATTATGTCCATTTCATCTAATGTGTCATTTAGGGCTACTATTTCGTTATTTATTGTCTGTTTGGATGATCTATCCATAGATGTCAATGATGTATTTAAGTCCCCTAGTATAATTGTGTTTTGGTCAATTTCTCCCTTTAGTTCTGTTAGTAGTTGCTTGGTGTATTTCGGTGCTCCCTGATTGGGGGCATAAATATTGATGACTGTTATGTCTTCTTGTTGTACAGTCCCCTTCACCATTATGAAATGTCCATCTTTATCTCTTGTTATCTTTTTCACCTTGAAGTCTGTTTCATCTGATATCATTATGGCTACACCTGATTTTCTCTGGGTACCATTTGCTTGGAGTGTCAATTTCCACCCTTTCACTTTGAGTCTGTGCTTGTCCTTGTAGCTGAGATGTGTCTCTTGGAGACAGCATATGGTTGGGTTTAGTTTTTTGATCCAATCTGCTACTCTGTGCCTTTTTATTGGTGAGTTCAGTCCATTTACATTTAGGGTGATTATTGATATGTGAGGATTTCCTGTCATTCTATCTTTAGTTTTCTGGTAAGGCTGTGTCTCCATTGTTTCTTTGCCTTTTTGTTGTTGTCTATTATTTCTGTGTGGTGGTATTCTATGATGTTTCCCTCTGTTTCTTCTCTTATTTCAGTATATATTTCAGTTCTGGATTTTTTTTTGAGTGGTTACCCTTAAGTTTATGTAAAAGTAAGTTTGATATTTAGAGTATTCCATTATCTTCAGCACGCTTACTCTCTCCATTCCCATATTCCAGTTCAGGCCTTTACTCTCCCCCTTTTTGAGTTTTGGTTGCCACAAATTGTCCCTGTTGATGGTGGTCGAATAGCCTCCTTTAGTATTTCTTGTAGTGCAGGTCGTGTATTAGAAAATTCCCTCAGCTTCTGTATGTCTGGAAAGGTCTTTATTCCTCCTTCATATCTGAAGGATATCTTTGCTGGATATATTATTCTTGGCTCATGATTTCTCTCTTTCAATAGTTTGAATATTTGGTTCCACTCCCTCCTGGCTTGTAGAGTTTCTGCTGAAAAATCTGATGATAATCTAATGGGCTTTCCTTTGTAAGTTACCGTCTTCTTTTCCCTGGCTGCCTTGAGGATTCTTTCTTTGTCGTTGATTTTAGACAGCTTCAATACAATGTGCCTTGGAGAAGGTCTGTTGGGATTGAGGTAACTAGGTGTTCTATTTGCTTCTTGGATTCGAGGGTCCAGTTCTGTCCACAAATTTGGGAAGTTCTCATCGACAATTTGTTTGAATATATTCTCTGTTCCCTTCTCTCTTTCTTCTCCTTCTGGTATGCCCATTATTCTTATATTGCTCTTTCTGATGGAGTCAGAAAGTTCTTGTAGAGTTCTTTCATTTCTTTTAAGTCTCAAGTCTCTTTCTTCTTCTCTCTGTGTCATTTCCAGGTTTCTATCTTCGATGTCACTGACTCTTTCCTCCATCTGGTCAACTCTACTACCTAAGCTGGTTATTTCATTCTTAATTTCTTCTATTGAGTTCTTAATCTCCAGAAATTCTATTTGGTTCTTTTTTAAGATTTCAATCTCTTTCGTAAAATGCTCATGCTGTTCTTTGATTGAGTTTCTGAGTTCCTTTAACTGCCTATCTGTGTTTTCTTGTATCTCGTTGAGTTTTTTCAGAACTGCAATCTTGAATTCTCTGTCATTTAAGTCACATATTTCTGTATCTTTAAGTGCCTTCTCTGGAGATTTTTCACTTTCTTTCTGAGTTATCTTGTTGCCTTGGTTATTCATGGCGATTACTGGTTTACTATTTCTCTTCCTAGACATCTACAGGAGTGGCTTCTGCAACAGGTTGATAGAAAGCGGTCTTTCTTTTGTTTGCCAGGACTTGTTGGTAGAATGTTTTATTATTTCTCCAACTGCAACTTATTTTCCTTCTCCCACACAGTAGTGCTATGTTTTCTCTGCACTATTCCAACTTCTCACACAATTCCAACTTCCCTGGGAGACGGGCTTCTCCTCTGTTAATAGTTCGTCTAGGTCACAGGGCGCAGTGTCCCGGTGGGTATGCGGAGAGCTTTTGATGTTCCAAAGCTCTTCCAGCTCCTGATTCAGAGCCCGTAGGTTTCAGCAGTTCTGTTTACTCCTGCAGGGATCCGCCCAGATAGGTGGGGTTAGAGGCGGGGTGAGTTGTGAGAGGTGGCCCAGAGCAATGGCGGCAACCACCACCACAGCCCGTCCTGCTTCCACAGGTCTCTCCCCTTTGCTGGAACTAGTTGGGCTGTGTATTTGTGTTTGCAGTCCACAGTTCTCAAAACAGCAAATTTTCTGTTGTTTTGATCTGACACTGCTACTGTTTCGCTTTTAGCACCGGGCAGGTGGGGGCGGGGCGAGCTCTGGGAGGGGAGGGAGGGGGCGGCTAGTCTCAGTGCCTAAGGCTCCGTTCTCTGCTCGGCAGTGCGGGCTTAAACCACCGTTTTCAGCCTTTTTCCCTCAGTCTTTTCTCCGAGGTCTCTGCCGTGAGCGTTGGGTTCAGCCGTGTTATATGCTGTCCCCTCAGCCCTGTGGAGCCCTGGCGGAGCCCTAGCAGTCCGAGTTCTTCCCTCTCCCGCAGCTGCGGTATTTCCAGGAAGCAGCGAGCTCGGCGCACTGAGCTAGGTCTGCGTCCTCCGCCCGCGCATCTCCGTCTCCGCGCACTTCTCCCTTTCCTCCTCCCTCCACTCGCGCGAATCTCCCACCTGTAGGTGATTTCAGTCGTTAGTGGGCCTCTTCGTGTTGCCTGTGTGCTGTGCAGGGAGTCTTTTGTGGAGTTTTTGTTGTTCGATTCGTTGTAAATTCCAGGGGAGCTTTACAGAGGCTCACCTCACGCCGCCATTTTTCCGGAAGTGCTCCAGGATAACATTTAAAATGCAAAGGGGAGGGGGAGAGGAATTGTCCTCACTTCTGAGGAAAATATACTTCATCTACCATGGGTCAGAGGCTCCATATAACCCAATGAGTTACCCCATTAAGTTCTCTCAAGGCGTGGCAATGCCAGGGTTCTCACCTGGCAGGTTGTTATAATGTGCAGGGCATTGACTCTCAAGGGCATGAACAGGCTGACATCTCAGCTACAGGGAAGCACAGCGGGAAGAGACAGAAATGGCTGATGCCACAGAGTGGCAAAGAGAAATATATTTCTCAGGTGAGGTGTCCCTGGAGATTCCCAGAATAGTGCCTCTCTCCTTTCCTCTACCTCTGCCCAAGCCTGAAGATCCTATTTTAGCAGGCATGGTAGGGGGGATTCAGAGAAATATTACTGATGATTATGACTTGTACAATTCTATATTCAAATAAGATCCACAGGAATCAGGACAGGTCATTTGAAAACAAATTAGAGATATCTGCCTTCAGGGATTCTTGTTGGGGTATAAAAACATAGCTTTATATATTAATGTTTTTCTGAATCACATTACATGCAGGGAAAAATATCGTCCCAAAGTACAATGCCCTCAGCTTCTCTTGTCTTTCTATATTCATATTAGTAGGGAATACAGCCTTTGTATCTGGGTTCCCTTTTTGGTAATGGACTCAAGAATAGTGGTTTAGTTAGTACTAATGGTCCATCTTTATTGCTATACCTTGAGGAAGAAAAAAACAAAGAACATGATTGGGCCTCTAAAAGGTACCACTTAAGGATAACACACACACAAAAAAAAAACTACAGACCAATATCTCTGATGAATACAGAGGCAAAAATCCTAAACAAAATTCTAGCAAATCAAATACAACAATGCATTAAAAAGACTATTTATCACGACCAAGTGGGTTTTATCCCAGGGGCACAATGATGGTTCAACATATACAAATCAATCAATGTGATAAATAACAGAAACAAAATAAAGGACCTGATACCAAAACCTGGTAAGGACAACACAAAAAACGAAAACTATAGACCAATATCTCTGATGAATACAGATATAAAAATCCTAAACAAAATTCTGGCAAATCTAATGCAGCAATACATTAAAAAGATTATTCATCAAGACCAAGTGGGTTTTATCCCAGGGGCACAAGGATAGTTCAACATATGCAAATCAATCAATGTGATACATCACATAAACAAAATAAAGGACAAAAATCATATGATTATATCAATTGATGCAGAAAAAGCATTTGACAAGATACAACATCCATGTATGATTAAAACACTTAATAAAATGGGTATAGAAGGAAAATACCTTAACATAATAAAGGCCATATATGACAAGCCCTCTGCTAATCTCATAATTAATGGAGAAAAACTGAAGCCCTTTGCTCTACGTTCAGGAACACGACAGGGCTGTCCCCTAACACCTTTGCTTTTCAACACAGTGTTGGAAGTCCTTGACAAAGCAATCAGGCAAGATAAATAAATAAAAGGCATCCAAATTGGGAATGAAGAAGTTAAATTGTCACTCTTTGCAGATGACATGACGCTATATATAGAAAATCCTAAAGACTCCACCAAAAAGCTATTAGAAACAATCAACAAATACATTAAAGTTGCCGGCTACAAATCAACGTACAAAAGTCCATCGCATTCCTACATACTAACAATAAAATCTCAGAAAGGAATAAAAAACACAATTCCTTTTAAAATTTCAACAAAAAGAATAAAATACCTAGGAATAAACTTACCCAAGGATGTGAAAGACCTATATGCTGAAAACTATAAGACTTTTTTAAAAGAAATTGAAGAACACACAAAGAAATGGAAAGATATTCTGTGCTCATGGATTGGAAGAATCAACATAGTTAAAATGGCCATATTACCCAAAGCAATATACAGATTTTATGCAATCTCCATCAAAATCCCAATGGCATTTTTTAAAGAAATAGAACAAAAAATCATCAGATTTGTTTGGAACCACAAAAGACCCCGAATAGCCAAAGCAATCCTAAGAAAAAAGAACAATGCTGGAGGTATCACACTCCCTGACTTTAGCTTGTACTACAGGGCTACAATAATCAAAACAGCATGGTATTAGCAGAAAAACAGACACATATACCAATGGAATAGAATTGAGAACCCAGAAATAAAACCACATAAATATGGACAGATAAGTTTTGACAAAGAAGCAAAAAACATACAATGGAGGAAAGACAGCATCTTCAATAAACGGTGCTGGCAGAATTGGAAAGCCACATGCGAAAGAATGAAACTGGACTGCTGTCTGTCACCATGTACCAAAATTAATTCAAAATGGATCAAAGACTTAAGCATAAGACCTGAAACAATAAACTACATAGAAGAAAACATAGGTACTAAACTTATGGACCTTGGGTTCAACGAGCATTGTATGAATTTGACTCCAAAGGCAAGGGAAGTAAAAGCTAAAATAAACGAAGGGATTATATGAAACTTAAAATCTTCTGCACAGCAAAAGAAACCATCGACAAAATAAAGAGGCAACCAATTGACTGGGAGAAGATTTTTGCAAACAGTGCCTCTGATAAGGGGCTAATATCCAAAATATACAAGGAAGTCATACAACTCAACAACAAAAAACAAACAACCCAATTGACAAATGGGCCGAGGACCTGAAGAGACATTTCTCCAAGGAGGACAATGGCAAACAGATATATGAATAAATGCTCAACATCACTAATCATCAGAGAAATGCAAATAAAAACCACAATGAGATATCACCTCACCCCAGTTAGAATGGCTATCATCAACAAGACAAACAGTAACAAGTGCTGGAGAGGCTGTGGAGAAATGCAGATTGGTGCAGCCGCTTTGGAAAGCAGTGTGGAGGTTCCTCAGAAAAATTATGAAAATAATTACCATATGACCCAGCAATCCCTCTCCTGGGTATTTATCCAAAAAATCTGAAAATATTTCCATAAAGACAAGTATGCTCCAATGTTCTTTGCAGCTTTGTTTATGGTGGCCAAGACATGGAAACAACCAAAATGTCCTTCGATAGATGAATGGACAAAGACGTGGTATATATACACAATGGAATACTATTCGGCAGTAAGAAAAGATGAAATAGGCCCATTTGTGACAACATGGATGGATCTTGAGATTATAATACTAAGCGAAGTAAGTCAGACAGAAAAAGTAGACAACCATATTATTTCACTGATATGTGGTATATAAACCAAAAACAACAAAAGAACTAGACAAACAAAAAGTCATAGACACAGACAATAGTTTAGTGGTTACCAAAGGATAGGGGGTACAGGGTGGGGTGGTAGATGAGGGTGAAGAGGATCAAATATATGGTGATGGAAGGAGAACTGACTCTGGGTGGTTAACACACAATGAGATTTATAAAGGATGTGATACAGAATTGTATACCTGAAATTTATGTAATTTTACTAACAATTGTCACCCCAATAAACTTTAAGTAAAAATAAATACATAAATAAATAAATAAATAAATAAATAAATAAATAAATAAATAAGTAAATGGTACCACTTGTCTTGCTGTGAAATTCAATTCTGTCTCTACCAAGTGACCTTTGGTGAAAGAGGTTGCTGTTCTTGATCTGGTGGTAGTACCTCCTGTGTTATGTACAATTATAGACTATTCCAGAATTGCCTGCATCTGTAAGTTATAGTTCTTTATCTGTAATGCTTTGTTATTTAGCATCTCCACTCACAGGCACTTCCTTGGATCAAATTCCACAACCAGGAGGAGCTTTGGGGCAGAATCTTCAGTTAGCTCTTTCACAAACGCATAACCATATTTCCTTTCAGCAATGTAAATCCTGGCATAGAAGCCACCATTTTGGTCCAGTCTCTTTCTACTTGCACGAAGGTTTTATTATCAAGGTGTGGCTATCTTTTCTATCACCATGTCATAGCCAGACATACCTCTAATCACCAAATAGGATTCAATAACTTTGAGTCTCAGGAATCTCAGGAAATAATTTGTGGTCTCAACCTCTTCCCTCACAGAAGGTCCCTAGCAAAAGTTTCCATTGGGCTTTCTCAGAAAACGTTGAGTTTTGAGATTAATTTTTCATTAATTGTAATTCTCGGACAGGAGTTGGGGTGTGGCTGGGTGATTCTGCCCCAACTGTCAAAAGAGTTGGGTTCCAAATCTTCCCTAAACAGTGAGTTTCTATTTGCCTTGCTTCTTTGTAGCCAGAAGGGAACATTTAATTTATTCCCTACAAAACAAGGAGGGTCTGTTCAAAGGTGATTTAATGTCTCCATTGCTATACATAGAAAGGGTTCTTAAAGAAACAATTACTTGTAAGATAATCAGGAAAAAGATTTGGCCTTATTGAATACCCCACAGACTGTTCCTTTATTGCTTATGCAGAATGTAAAGGAGACTTTATGTAGAATGTAAAGGAGTTTACCAATTTGTCCTGGGTTCTTTGTGGGGAGTGGGACCAGAGACCCCATGTGACACCCTGCATGACACGTGGCTGGGCCAAAAAGGAACACCCACGGAGCCATAGATAGGGGAGTCATACCACTATATTCTCATTGGCAGCTGGGTTGGAGACACAGGAAGCAGGAGCCACACTATCCGCAACCTGCCGTCCACTTCTTTCTTTGCCAACCAACACCACTTGCTAGCTGCAATCCGCCGTGCTAACTGCAATCCATGCTTGCTAGCTCAGCCACCATCTTCTTGCTAGCCCCCATTTTCTGCTAGTGTAGCCACAGCAGTTATATTAGCGGCCAATGTCTCACTGGTTACAGCTGATGGCCAACTATCCACAGCTGATGGCCATCCAATCACAGTTGATGGCCATTTACTACCTGAGCCAGCACCTTTCCATGTGAGGTCGAGAGCCTGGAAACTGCACTCCTGGCTCTGTCCCCACAATGACTGAGCACGGTGAGGATATATTAGGGCCTGGCTGTTTCTGCCCAATGTGAGAATCTGCTAAAGGACAATGTGAAACTCTGCTTTGGTGCTCTGCATTGTGTTGGTTTGAGTTGTCACACCTGCTTTGCATTCTGAGGCTCTGCCTGCCAGATTCAGCTTCCTTCTTTCCTTTCACAGGAGTCTGATCTGTGTTAGGGTCTGAAGTCTTTCTATGTCTAATCCTGCCTTCTCCCCATTTATCTTTCACAGATATTACTCCTCAACGCACATATTATACTCTGAATGCATTCTCAGTTTCTGCTTACCAGAGGACCTAAACTGACACTATTATGCTATGGTAAAAGCCATCTGTTTTGTGTACATAGTGATTAGGGCACATGTACTATAGCACAGAGGATGACAAGGAAAGGAAACTATGAGAAATGGGCAGTGATGAAGCAATATCCTTCCAGGATAGCTGACAGTTACATTTAAATGATGAGTGCCTGAAACTAGCAGAGCAGTTTAAGAAGATTAAAACTATTGGTTCGATAGCTGCCCTGTCCCTGAATGGGTTTCCCCTTTCATTTGAAGGGCACTGCTCCAGCTTTTCTTTTCAAGGTCAAACCCAACCTCTGTCCATTTAATTATGAATGTCTGTTCTGTCTGAAGACTGTATAGTGTGGTGTCCACCACTTTCCCCTAACCCAAAGTAAGAAGAAGAATTATTTTCATAATTGAAATAGAAGATTAACTCATGAGGCTAAAGGAGAGAAGCTCCTGCCCTGAAATTTTCCTATTTAGGAAAATATACTGTGGACATATTTTTCTTAATAATGAAAAGAATCATTTGTTTTGCCCACTCCTGAATGGTTATTATTTAGCTGGGAATGAGACCACAAAATAGGTCAAAAGGACATAATCTGCGGCTTCTGCACGTGGTGATAAAAATAATATACTTTGGGCTTGTATAATCATCTTAGTTAGCTACTGACTCATTAAGTATGATATGCCCTACAGGTTGTCCTTACTGACACTGAACCAGAAGTTATGGCTCCACGTTTAAGTGTTCCACAATTACCTTCCTCAGGATGATAATTATCAACTCGGATTTCTCTCCTGGATGACTCAGTGGGCTATAATAGCCCGGATGGTAAATACCTATAGCAAGGCTGCAAAACAATCATCTCCATAAAGAGGGACTAGATCACTAAGACAGAAATGATCCCATAAATCCTAGCGCCTGACACGTCTCAGGGAAGCACTCTCTCCAGCTAAGAGAAGCCATTTGGCAGATTCAGCACAATCTGCTTTACTGAACTAGAATTATATTGTTTTACCACAGCTGACTTATCTGTAGGAAAATATGTCTTGGAGAGAATGATTTTCCCTTGAAGTCTACTTCTCTTGCTCATTTACTCACTATTAAGTGTTCCAGTTGGGTCTTCCAGGAATCAGAAGCTGAGATGGAGTTAGAAGTGCAAGTACAGCAGGTCCTCAAATAACGTGACTTTATTCAACATCGTTTCCTTATAACATCAATGATATACTGCAGGAACTTAACTCTTGTTTATATCAATTAGCCTAAGATAAAACTGATTTCATTATGCTATTTTGCTTAAAGTTGTAGAATCTATGGACGGCGTTAAGTGAGGACTTATTGGGGGATAAATTCCCATGGAAGGTAAGATAGAGGAATGAGGATTGGGCAGGCAAAGCCTTCAGACAGTGATGCTGAGCAGGTTCCTGGGGACTGAGAAGCAGGACTGGTCAGAAGAGTCTTGGCCAACCCAGTGGGGACTCCTAGAGCAAAGGTAGCTTATTAAACAGTGCTCACAGGTCCCACATAGGTAGCTCATTAGACAGATCCCACGTTGAACAGTGCTCCTGCCATGCTCTTTCAGCAGCTGGGGCTTCCCGAAAGCAATGGTCTTGGCTCAGGAAAGGGAAACTGCCAGCTGACTGCAGTTGTCAGAGATGAATGACAAGTAGTTTGTAGAAGGGAGATCTGAGTGGTGCTCCTCCATAGTTGCTACATGGAGTGTCATCTTTTTGTGAGTGCAAAATGGATTAATTTTAGGCTTACCCTGAGGGAATACCTAATGCAAAAACAATGACAGGGTGGCAAATATGACCTTACAGTGTCTTAAGGTCAGGGATTGAGATAAATGACACTTGGAGGAAGCCTAGTGCTTTGAGATCATCTGTGGCTCCACCACTACTAGTTGGGTAACCTTTCGCAAGTCATTTCCTAACTTTGCTAAGCCTTGGTTTCCTTATAAATGAAATGGAAATATCTATATTGAAACATAATTGTGAGGGTTAAATTTCAGTTTAAAAAATTCTTTTTGCAAATCACCTGCCAAATTTTGTTAGGGCATCCTCTTTCTCTTTTTTAGGTAAAAGCTGACCTTCAATTTAAGATCAATTAGCCTAGTTAAGACCAGTTTGGGAGCTGATGATTCAAGAGAAATGCCTGATTATTTCAGGATTATTAAAATAAGATATTTTAATAAATAGTCACATGTTGGGTTTCTTTCACTTGCAACCAAAAATTAGATAAGGCAAAAGAGGAATTTATAGGCTTATGTAAGCAATCTGTAAGAAGGCCAGAGATTATAAATGGATTCAGAAATAATTAGAACCTGGGGTTGAAATGCCAGAGGATTCTCACTCTTCACCTTCCTTCTCTGCTTTGTTTCAGCTTTATTCTCTGAGGCTATCATTTTTCCAAGGCAAAATAATCAAGGCTCACATTTCTCTGCTGGTGAAGTTGGGAAGATGTATTTATGTGAATCATGGAACTGCTAGAGAATTGTTTCCTTAATTCTAATTCAAAAAATCTTGTTAAGGGCAATCCCTACCCAGATCAGATAGAGTGAGGGAGGACAGAGCAGTTTATCAAGAGAATGGTTTACCCAAAGCCATTCAATACCAGCACCACTGAACTAGAGGTCTCGGCTATACCAGACTGAAGATGAAGCAGGCATAGCTTCTGCATCATCAACCTTCTTTTTCCATTCTAACCTTTAGCAATGAGCTGTAGAATTTATGGCGGTGAGGGATACAGTTGAGCTACAATGTATTATGTAATTAAGAACAGTCATTTTGTCTTAAAAAAAGAAATCTTTCCTTAATTTCTTTCTATACATTTTTATTCTCCCATAAGTTTATCCTGTTTAAAAAGAAAGGATGAGGGGCAGCTGGGTGTCTCAGTTCGTTAGAGCATGAGCTCTTAACAACAGGGTTGCCAATTCAATTCCCACATGGGCCAGTGAGCTGCACCTTCCACAACTAGACTGAAAGAACAACGACTTGGAGCTGATGGGCCCTGGAAAAACACACTGTTCCCCAATATTTCCCAATCAAAAAAAATAAAAAAATAAAAAGAAAGGATGAGGCTGAATTATCTGGTGGTGTCTTAGATTTGGATTACTCCAGAATGCTGAGACAAAGATTAGGGTAGAAGTACTTTGTTTGGGAGATGATCCCAGTGATCACAGATAGGGGAGGGGAGAAGTAAGATGGAGATGGAGTGCAAGCCAGTAAAATGTGCACCAATGAGCAGATTACTTACGTGTGAGCATCTAACAAGTTCTGTCAGTCATTGTAGGAGGGCTACGTCTGGGGATGTTGACTTCCTGGTACTTCTGGCCTGCCCCTACCTGCTGGAGGAGTGGGTTTCAGCAGCCAGAGAAAATTGTCAGGCACGGAGTTACAGGTTCCTTCAGTTGGTAGCTATTGGGTTGACATGCACTAGAATAGTGAATATATTAATTATCTATTGCCGCATAACAAATTATCCCCAAATTTTGTGAGATAATAAATGTTTATTGTTTTTTCAGTTTTATTAAGATATAATTGACGTAAAGTACTGCCTAAAGTTAAGGTGTGCAGCATAATGGCTTCACTTACCTACCGTGTTTCCCCGAAAATAAGACCTAGCCAGACCATCAGCTCTAATGCATCTTTTGGAGCAAAAATTAATGTAAGACCCACTATTTATATTATATTACATTACATTGCATTACATTACATTACATTACATTATATTATATTATATTATATTATATTATATTATATTATATTATATTATATTATATTATATTAGACCCAGTCTTATATTATAGTAAAATAAGACCGGGTCTTATATTAATTTTCACTCCAAAAGACATATTAGAGCTGATTGTCTGGCTAGGTCTTATTATCGGGGATACACGGTATATTGTGAAATGATTACCACAATAAGTTAACATCCATCATCTTGTAAATATGACAAAAAAGTGTTAGCCTTGTGATGAGGACTTTTAAAATTTACTTAGCAACTTTCAAATATACCATACAGCAGTGTTAATGACAGTGATCATAGTGTATGTTACATCCCCAGTACTTATTTATCTTATAACTGGAAATTTGTACCTTTTGACTACTTTCATCCAACTCTCTGACCCCCTGCCTCTGATAAGCACAAATCTGATCTTTTTTTTTTAAGTTTCTTTTTTTTAAGACTGCACATTTAATGAAAATCATGCAGTGTTTGTCTTTCTATGTCTGACTCATTCATTTAGCATAATGCCTTTAAAGTCTATTGATGTTGTCACAAACGGCAGGATTTTCTTTTTTATGGCTGAATAGCATTCCATTTGTGTGTGTGTGTGTGTTTGTGTGTGTGTGACAACTTTATCCATTCATCTGTTTACAGACACTTAAGTTGTTATATTAGGTATTGTAAATAATGCTGCAGTGAACATGGGGGCTCAAATCTTTTCTTCGACAGAGTGATTTTGTTTCCTTTGGCTATATATACAGAAGTAGAACTGCTGGATCATATGGCGGTTCTATTTTTATTGTTTTGAGGAACCTCAGTACTGTTTTCCATAGTGGCTGTACCAATTTACATTCCCATCAATAGTGTACAAAAGTTCCCTTTTCTCTACATCCTTCCCAGCATTTGTTATCTCTTGTCTTTTTGATGATAGCCATTCTAACAGGTGTGAGGTAATATCTCAGTGTGGTTTTGATTTGCATTTCCCTAATGGTTAGTGATGTTGAGCACCTTTTCATGTACTTGTTGACCATTTGTATATCTTCTTTGAAAAAATGTCTATTCATGCCCCTTTTCCATTTTTTTAATTGGATTTTTTTTGGTATTGAGTTGTATGAGTTATTTGTATATTTTGTTAACCCCCTATATATATTAACCCCTTATCAGATATACGATTTGCAAATATTTTCTCCCATTCTATAGGTTGCCTTTTAATTTTTTTGATTCTTTTGCTGTGCAAAAGCTTTTTAGTTTGATGTAGTCCTACTTGTTTATTTTTTATTTTGTTTCTTGTGCTTTAGGTGTCATAGCCAAAAAAATCACCAAGATCCGTGTCAAGGAGCTTTATTTCCTATGTTTTCTTCTAGGAGTTTTATGGTTTCAGGTCTTAAATATTTATTGTTTCTAAGCCACTGTTTCTATGAGTCATGAAATCAGCTTAACTGAATGATTCTGGCTCAGGGTTTCTCATGAAGTTGTATTCAAGATGTCAGCTAGACTGCAGTCATCTGAAGGCTTGACTGGGTCTGGAGGATCTGCTTCCATGGTAGCTTACTTACATAGCTATTGGCAGGAGGTTTCAATTCCTTGCTGGCTGTTGGCAAAATCCTCATGTCATTGACAAAATGACCATTCCTTAGGGCTACTTGAGTATCTTCAAGACATAGCAACTGACTTTCTCAGAGTTAGTGATCCAAGAGAGAGACAGGAGGAAGCCACAATGCCTTTTGTGACCCAGTCTTGGCATTCACATACCAAAATCTATTTCTGCTATGTTCTGTTTTTGTTAGAAGTAAATCACTAGTTCCAACCAATGCTCCAAAAGGAGGATTATCACTCTCCACCTTTTGAAAGGAGGTGTATCAGAGAATTTGTGGGCATGTTTGAAAACCACCATAGTGAGTATGAGAGGTATGGGCTGGGCACTAACAACACCTACTAATGGTGGGTATATATCCTATTTTCTATCTGTCACTAATCTGGGTTCTTACAATTCCTGGCAGAAGTCACTAAGGAGCAATTAATCTGTCAACTGCCTTTTAACACTCACTTCATCCTTTCCCAAAGACATATGTGTTGTCTTCCTGATGCTCTCCTCTTCTTTATTCTCATTCCCCCCAGAAGGTCAATAATTATTTTTTACCACTACAGTAATGGATATCAAACAAATTACTTCTCCATGTCAGAGTCTGCACAATATACTACTTCATAGGCACCATCACATTATAATTTAAAGACTATGATGCTGAGTACCTTCATGGCACACCACCACCCAGCCCCCACCTCCACCAACTCTTTGCCTAAGAACTCTAAGTTTATGTATGTGGTCTGCCTGAAGATTGGTCCTTTAATTCAAAGGGTATTGACAACTTGGGCGTTGGACTTTTTGTCTGCATATAACATTTCTTGTTGTGCTTAATATCACCACTTCTCTATTTTAATTATACCTTTATTACCTCTACCTCATTGATTTCTATACACTCATTTTTTCCTCCTAAATGTTTTATACTGTTTGGCATATTATCGAAAGAAAGTAATTTTAAAAGAGAGTGTGAAACATACTATATGACTATCTTAGACTCTGCCTTGGGGGAACCCAAACTGAGACAAGGCCTTGACTGCAGGTAGTTTATTCGGGAGATTAATTTATGAAACAAGTGGAGAAGTGGGGAAATGAGACAGGAAAGTTGGAAAACCCAATGTAAGTGTACATAACTGAGCTCATTGCTATGAGTAGCAGGGTCTTGATTCCATCTGGGCCCCCTAAGAAGTGTAAAGAAACTGTTGGGAGGCCTAAACTACTCCCTATTGTTTGAGAATTTCACCTGGGGACATTGCTTTCCCAGACTTTGGGTCATGCTTATATACATAAAATCCTAGAGCAAAAAACTAAAAGAGATGTGACTTGAGGTAGGATGAAATCAAAAGCAGGTCTTTGCACAGAACTGTCCATTATAGTCTTGGCTAAAATCAGAGAAGGTCCCAGAGGATATGACCAGGGTACCAGAGGTATCTGCTACAATGACCCAATTGAGACACCCCTTGGGCTAAATGGCAAAACCCTGATGGCAGATAACTGTCAGGGATTGAGTTACTGAGGTAGATGGGGCTGTGAATTTACTTGGAAAGCTGGCAACCAGAAGTCTTGTTTCTGAAAACTGTGAATTCATTGAGACAGAAGCATGAGTAGACAGGCAGGGATAACTACAAGGCAGACCTTAGCAAGGCACAGGTCAGCAAAGAAACAAGTATATAAATGTAAGTGGCTCTTTGCTAGAAGAGTTGGTGTATAAAGATGGTTACCCGGAAGGCCAGGTAACAATTAGATCTGTAGAGGGCTGCTAGCAGAGTTTGGTACCTGGAGGAGGGAAGTGGGGCCAGTACAGACCCTGGGGGGAGAAGGGACATTAAAGCAACAAAGTCCATAAGGAGTCCTGTTTTATTGGGATGGCTGAAAATAAGAGAATTGAAGTGACACTATGGTTATTTCTAGAGGAATCAGTAAAAAAGGAAGGAAAAGAGTATGGTGGTGATAATAGAGGATTGAAATAGGATAAGGTACTCTCCAGAAGGCAGTATTAAATGGGCTGTAGTCATATATCTGGGTGTCATCCCTGAGAAACATGATTATACATAAAGCTAATTGACAGCTAATCCAGGACCTGTTAATTCTATTTCTTTAATGGTTTTTGACTGTCTATTTTTCTCTTTCCCACTAGTATTTTCTAGTTTCGGTCTCCACAGACTACTGCAGCCATCTTTTAACCAGTCCCCTGTCCCAAGTCTTGGCTTTTTCAATCATATCTCCACAAAGCTGCCAATGTAATAGTTCTAGTAAGTGCTTATATCACGTTACTCTCCTACTTGAGGTAACTCCTGATCATTATTTAGTAATCAGCTTAGCCAGCCCCTATTACAGGAAGCCCTCCTAACCTCTGTGTTTCTTCTAAAGGAGCCTTTATCTCTTCCTATAGCACCTCATTCTTACATGTATGATATCATCCAAAATATATACTATAATTCCAAGTTTGAACCTGGGAACTGTGCCTTTGAGTTTCTGTCTCTAGTGCTCATTATATTCCTTGAAATAAAGAAGGCTTCATATTTTATTTTATTTTATTTATTTTTCTTATTTATTTGTGAAGTTTATTGGGGTGACACTTGTTACTAAAATTATATAGATTTCAAATGTACAATTCTGTATTACATCATGTATAAATCCCATTGTGTGTTCACCACCCAGAGTCAGTTCTTCTTCCATGACCATATATTTGATCCCCCTTACCCTCATCTTCACCCCCCTCCCCCCATACACTCTGGTAACCACTAAACTATTGTCTGTGTCTATGAGATTGTTTTTCTCATTTGTTTGACTTGTTCTTTTATTGTTTTTGGTTTATATACCACATATCAGTGAAATCATATGGTTCTCTGCTTTTTCTGTCTCACTTATTTCACGTAGCATTATATTCTCAAGATCCATCCATGTTGTCACAAATGGTGCTATTTCACCTTTTCTTACCGCCAGATAGTATTCCATTGTGTATATATACCACAACTTCTTTATCCATTCATCTATCGAAGCACATTTTGCTTGTTTCCATGTCTTGGCCACCATAAACAAAGCTGCAATGAACATTGGAGCACACGTGTCTTTTTTTTTTAATTAAATTTATTGGGGTGACAATTGTTAATAAAATTACATAGATTTCAGGTGTATAATTCTGTATTATATAATCTATAAATCCCATTGTGTGTTCATCACCCAGAGTCAGTTCTCCTTCCATCACCATATATTTGATCCTCCTTACCCTCATCTCCCACCCCCCACCCGCCTTACCCTCTGGTAACCACTAAACTATTGTCTGTGTCTATGAGTTTCTGTTTCTCATTTGTTTGTCTTGTTCTTTTGTTGTTTTTGGTTTATATACCACATATCAGTGAAATCATATGGTTCTCTGCTTTTTCTGTCTGACTTATTTCGCTCAGCATTACACTCTCAAGATCCATCCATGTTGTCACAAATGTTCCTATATCATTTTTTCTTACCGCCGAATAGTATTCCATTGTGTATATATACCACAACTTCTTTAGGTAGGATGTATTTTCATTGTCACTTGTTTCTATGTATCTTTCGATCTCTCCTCTAATTTCTTCTTTGACCTAGTCGTTCTTTGAAAGTGTGTTGTTTAGTCGCCATGTATTTGTGTTTTCTCCTGCTTTCTTTTTGCAGTTGACATCCAATTTCAAAGCCTTGTGATCAGAGAATATGCTTGGTATTATTTCAATCTTCTTAAATTTGCTGAGGCTGGTTTTATGTCCCAATATGTGGTCTATCCTTGAGAATGTTCCATGTACACTTAAAAAAATGTATATTCTGATGTCTTAGGATGAAGTGCTCTATATATGTCGATTATGTCCATTTCATCTAATGTGTGATTTAGGGCTGTTATTTTGTTATTTATTTTTTTTGGATGATCTATCCATTGTTGCGTCCAGTGTAACACGGGCAGTGAGGGTGCGAGAAGGGGCGGTTTGGGTTAAGTTTTTAAGAAAGAAACAAAGAGAGACTTAATGTTGTTAAATCTGTCAGCAGGCCAGGGGTCTCTCAGTCTCAGAGGACTGGAGCCCAGAATAAGGCCGACTGAAGGTTTTTATTGATAGGTATATAAAAACAAGAAAGTAACATTATTTCTTACACGGTCTGTGAGACTCATACATCATAGCAGAAAAATGTTTATTCCAATCACCCTTTGTCTGTAAACAGCTGAAGTACAAGGTCCCATGATGTCTTACCTAAGGTATGTACCTTTTCAGGGTCAAGTCTCTCATATTGTAACAGCTCCGTTGAGATAAGTGGAGAGAACTGATCTTTGTTGTCTTCATAACTTCTCTCACAAATGGGTGCAAGGGAAAACCAGGGCCGGCAACCGCTTTTCCCAGGCAGGGGGAAGGGGAGGTAAGGCTCCTTCCCATATTTTTCTAAGGCAGCTCATTGGGGGTCCCCACTCAGTTCCGCCTGGCTTAGGTTGTATCTCCCGTGAGATATCTTACCCGTCTTTGACTGCAAACCATCTTTTGGGGACCAGACAGAGAGACATAAGGTGTAAACACAAGGATGGAACAGAGGTCCAGAAAGGCACAGTCTTACAGACTCTTCTTTCCTTAAGGAATGACACGGGGGGACAGTTGGCTACGCTGTTGTGTGACTACAATCCATAGCTGTCAATGACGTATTTAAGTCCCCTAGTGTAATTGTGTTTTGGTCAATTTCTCTCTTTAGTTCTGTTAGTAGTTGCTTGGTATATTTCGGTGCTCCCTGATTGGGGACATAAATATTGATGACTGTTATGTCTTCTTGTTGTATAATCCCCTTTACCATTGTGCAATGTCCATCTTCGTCTCTTGTTACCTTTTTCACCCTGAAGTCTGTTTCATCTGATATCATTATGGCTACACCTGATTTTCTCCGGGTACCATTAGCTTGGGGTGTCAGTTTCCACTCTTTCACTTTGAGTCTATGCTTGACCTTGTAGCTAAGATGTGTCTGTTGGAGACAGCATATGGTTGGGTTTAGTTTGTAGATCCAGTCTGCTACTCTGTGCCTCTTTATTGGTGAGTTCAGTTCATTTACATTTAGGGTGATTATTGATATGTGAGGATTTCCTTTCATTCTATCTTTAGTTTTCTGGTAAGGCTGTGTCTCCATTGTTTCTTTGCCTTTTTGTTGTTGTCTATTATTTCTGTGTGGTGGTAGTCTATGATATTTCCGTCTGTTTCTTCTTTTATTACAGTATGTGTTTCAATTCTGGATTTTTTTTTGAGTGGTTACCCTGAAGTTTATGTAAAAGAAAGTTTGATATTTAGAGTATTCCATTTCCTTCAGCACGCTTACTTTCTCCATTCCCATATTCCAGTTCAGGTGTTTACTCTCCCCTGTTTTATGTTTCGGTTGCCACAAATTGTCCCTGTTGATGGTGGTCGAATAGCCTCCTTTAGTATTTCTTGTAGTGCAGGTCGTGTATTAGAAAATTCCCTCAGCTTCTGTATGTCTGGAAAGGTCTTTATTCATCCTTCATATCTGAAGTATATCTTTGTTGCATACATTATCCTTGGCTAATAATTTCTCTCTTTCAATAATTTGAATATTTGTTTCCACTCCCTCCTGGCTTGTAGAGTTTCTGCTGAAAAATCTGATGATAATCTAATGGGCTTTCCTTTGTAGGTTACCGTCTTCTTTTCCCTGGCTGTCTTGAGGATTCTTTCTTTGTTGTTGATTTTAGACAGCTTCAATACAATGTGCGTTGGAGAAGGCCTGTTGGGATTGAGGTAATTAGGTCTTCTATTTGCTTCTTGGATTCAAGGATCCAGTTCTGTCCACAAGTTTGGAAAGTTCTCATCAACTGTTTGAATATATTCTCTGTTCCCTTCTCTCTTTCTTCTCCTTCTGGTATGACCATTACTTTTATATTGCTCTTTCTGATGGAGTCAGAAAGTTCTTGAAGAGTTCTTTCATTTCTTTTAAGTCTCAAGTCTCTTTCTTCTTCCATCCGTGTCATTTCCAGGTTTCTGTCTTTGATGTCACCGATTCTTTCCTCCATCTGGTCATCTCTGCTACTTAAGCTGGCTATTTCATTCTTAGTTTCTTCTATTGAGTTCTTAATCTCCAGAAATTCTATTTGGTTCTTCTTTAAAATTTCAATCTCTTTCGTAAAATGCTCATGTTGTTCTTTGAGTGTGTTTTTGAGTTCACTAAACTGCCTTTCTGTGTTTTCTTGCATCTTGTTGAGTTTTTTGAGAACTACAATCTTGAATTCTCTGTCATTTAAATCACATATTTCCCTATCTTCATGTTCCTTTTCTGGAGACTTTTCACTTTCTTTCTGAGCTGTCTTGTTGCCTTGGTTATTCATGGGAATTACTGATTTATTATTTCTCTTCCTAGAGATCTACAGGAGTGGCTTCTGCAACAGGTTGATAGGAAGTGGTCTTTCTTTTGTTTTCCAGTACTTGTTGGTAGAACGTTTCATTTTCTCTCCGACTGCAGCCTTTTTTTCTCTCTCTCACACAGTAGTGCTATGTTTCTCTGCACTATTCCAGCTTCTCACACAATGGGGGGATTCCCTTGGAGATGGCCTTCTGCTCTGTTAGTAGTTCGCCTGGGTCACAGGACGCGGTGTCCGTGTGGGTATGCAGAGAGCTTTTGAAGTTTCAAAGCTCTTCCTGCACCAGATTCAGAGCCCATATATTTCAGCAGTTCTGTTTATTCCTTCAGGGACCCACCCAGATAGGTGGGGCCAGGGGCAAGGTGAGTTGTGAGAGGTGGCCCAGAGCAATGGCGGCGACCACCACCACAGCCGGTCCTGCTTCCAAAGCTCCCTCCCCTTTGCTGGAACTAGTTTTGCTGCAAACCTATGTCTGTGGTCCATGGTTCTCAGAACAGCAAATATTGTGTTCTTTTGATCTGACACTGGTACTGTTCTGCTTCTGGCACTGGGCCAGGTGGGGGCTGGGCAAGCTCTGGGAAGGTAGGGAGGGGGCGGCTATATCAGTGCCTAAGGCTTCCATTCTCTGCTCGTCAGTGAGGGCTTAAAACACCGAGAAGGCTTCATATTTTAAAATAACCTACTTGTCTCCCAAAGATGTTGCAATATAGACTTTCCTCCCTTCTATTTTATGCTACAGAAAGGTGCCTCCCTGGAAGAGTGGATCTTGGCTTTTTCACAGGAATTTTTCCATGGTCTTGTTGGTAGGGTCTAGGGAGGCAACTGTTTAGGTGATAATACTGGGATACACAGCATGTCTCTGTCTGCACCCCAAACACCCATATCCTATCTCCAACACACGACTCTTCTATAATATTATCTTTGGAGCATTTGCTTAAGACAATATTCTTAGGAGTGCCATTTAAAATATTCATAACATTTCTGTTCTCTTAAGTAAACAGAGTAAGCAGCTAATATCTGCTACCACATCAAGCTACTACCCCTCACCTTGCAGAGAACAAGGTTCTAAAATGAAGGGATAGAGAACAATGCCTTTATATAAAGGAGAGGGGTTAGGGAAAGGATATAGATCAGTGATTCTCAAAGTATGATCCTTGGGATCAGTAACATCAGCATTTAGAGTAAGTTAGAAATGCAAATTCTAAGGCCCCACTCCAGACTTACTGATTTAGAAACTCTGGGTCTGCAGCTCAGAAATCTGTTTAAGTAACTCTTCCAGATCATTCTGGTGTATGCTAAAGCTTGACAATCACTGATAAAGACACACACACACAAACACACATACACACAAGCTAAGTCAGGCTGCCAACTCTGAATCCTTTGTTTTCCTTCTTATTTCTGAGTTAGATTTAGTTTCACAAGTCAAGACAGTGTTCCAAGTATCCACTACTTATTAATCAACTAGGAATGTCTGACTGGGTTGTGAGATGGGGGAGGGGACGGTGTTTGTACACCTCAGTAACATGAGCATACTCATGTAGGTTTAATGGATCTCAGACAGACCAAAGGCCTCAGATTTAAAAAAAAAAAATACTTGAAAGCATCCATTTTTCTCTTAACCAGGGCTACTCAATCTTTCATCTGCATGTGAATGCCTGGGGGGTTTGATTAATATGCAGATTCTGATTCAGTGGACCTGAGCTGGGACCTCAATTCTGCATTTCTAACTAGCTCCCAAATGATGCTGATACTGTGGGGCCTCAGTCCTCAATTTTAGTACCAAGCCTCTGAACTTTCTTTATCCACCTTACTTTTGTGATTCCCTGCAAAAATATTATTTTTAATGAAAATAAAATACTATATCATTTACAAAGAAAAATACTGAACCAAATATCTGGTAAAATACTGTGAAGAGCAATTAACTGCAGAATCTGAGTGCTTTTTCTTTTTTGCAGTGCTCAGTAACTGCTCCTGTGTCCCTGGCTCTCTCAGACCTGCACTGCAGCACTGCGAGAAACTCCTGGAACCTTCCCACCTTTATTTCTTTTTGTCCTATCACATTGTTTTTTACCTTTGATTTGATGCAAGGTGGAAGCCAAATTGGTAAACCGCATTTGATGATTGATGCTCTTCCTCTCTCACTTTAAAAAAATCTACCTGCTGTCAATCACTGAGTGCTTCTAGGCAGGATTGGAAATATCACTAAAATTGTGTCAGTAATACTTTGGAACTTGTTCTACCTGGGATTCCCTTGTATTATAACAATAATAATAATAATAAATTAAAAGTATCCACATCCTCTCTTCTTCAACATTTGTTTTCCTCTGTATGTGTCTTTTTGCCCGAGGGTTGCTTCTATTTGGTTTTTGCCTAAAAGATGCTCAGTCACTATGGAGTACAGCCAGCTGCAGCAGTGGCAACCCAAACCTTCTCTACATTAAGAAACAACAAACAAAAAAAGTCATTTGTGTTAGTGTTTTTCTTCCCCTAAAATTCCAACTAATAAGATATGATAGAATGCATTTCTTTCTTTTCTTTCTCTCTTCTTCCCTCTACTCCCTCTTCTTTCCCCCTCACAACTTTCCCCCTCCTCTTACCCTTCCCACATGAATTTCTTTTTTCTCTTTCTCCCCTTCTCCATACCCTTCCTCTCACTCTCTCTCTCTTTTCTCTTTGTTGCTCTGTTTCCCCTCCTCTTTTGCCCTCCCCCATCATTGTTTCTGGAATGTGTCGATATTATAAAAATCTCTCTGCCAATGAGGTTGGTAGATGTATCCAAAGTCTGTCATTGTGGAGTTTCCTGATATTGAGCTCAGTGAAGCTTAAAAGGGTTATTTCAGGCTCTCCACTTAGTAACAAACTTTCACATGAATGTTCCAATTCTTTGTTTTAAATTGATGTATCGTTATTAACCAATGACCTGAAATCCAATACCTGCAGCTAGAACATAGAGTTTCCATTAAGGTGGAACAAACAGGATATGTTTAAGGTAGCAGCATGTTTATTGCTTTTTATTTGAGGGGATTAGGTAATGAGGTGGGATGTGAAGCATCTGCCATTTCTACTTACAGCTTACATCCTATGATCTGAAGCCAAATGGCTCTGTCCAAGTCAGGAGTGCAGACATTAGCCTCATGCTCACCACCTGGAATGTCTTATTGATATGATAAAAGTGTGGGCTACAGCCTCCTCGACAAACAAATATCCTGAGCCTCTGGGAGATGCATGGTTGAGTGCATGGCATCATCTCAGCCCATCCAAATACTTCTACCAGGTTCAGGGCCCTGAAGCCATTCGGCGGTATTTTAGCAATACAATAGGGGAGAACAGCAGAGCTGTCAGAAACCCCCACAGCAGTGCCTTCTCACAGCAGCCTTGCTGGGAGGAACCCTCTGTCATGCGGGAGACCCTGCTCGCTGCGCCATTTGTCGTGCAGGGAGGCCTGCGGGGTCTCTGCTCCCGCTCCCCATACAAGAACGCAGGATATGGTGAGGCCAAAAAGGAACACCCACGGAGCCATAGGTAGGGGAGTCATACCACTTTATTCTCTCTGGCGGCACTATACTCTCACTGGAGGCTGGATACACACTGTCCGCAAACCGCCATCCACGCTTGCCAGCCCAGCCGCCATCTCCTTGCTAGCCCCATCCTTCTTCTCTTTCTCTTCCTACCTCCTCTCCGTAGCCACAGCAGTTATATTGTGGCCAATGGCTCACTGGTTACAGCTGACGGCCAACTAGCCACAGCTGATGGCCATGCAATCACAGTTGGCCATTTACTACCTGAGCCAGCACCTGTCTATGTGAGGCCGAGAGCCTGGAAACTACTCTCTGGGGCTCCGCCCCCACACTCCACCCCTACAGGCTCTCGCCTCACAATCTACGCGACAAGCGTCTTCCGCGAGGGGACCTGTGCGAGGAGCCTGGGGGTGAATGCAATATCCTGGACACAGCCAGGCTCTCTGTGCACAGCCAGGGTTTCTCAGGGCACCACCAGTGCTTCTGGGCACAGCCAGACTTCCTGGACTTCTTAGGGTACCACCTGTCTTCCCGGACACAGCCAGGGTTTCTCAGGGCACCACCAGTACTCCTGGGCACTGCCAGACTTCCTGGACTTCTTAGGGTACCACCTGTCTTCCCGGACACAGCCAGGGTTTCTCAGGGCACCACCAGTACTCCTGGGCACAGCCAGACTTCCTGGACTTCTTAGGGTACCACCTGTCTTCCCGGACACAGACAGGGTTTCTCAGGGCACCACCAGTACTCCTGGGCACAGCCAGACTTCCTGGGCACAGCCAGGGTACCTTCAGGGCTCTACTACTCTCTCTGGGAACAGCCCGACTTCCTGGGCACAGCCAGGGTACCTTCAGGGCTCTACTACTCTCTCTGGGAACAGCCCGACTTCCTGGGCACAGCCAGGGTATCTTCAGGGCTCAGCCAGACCTCTCAGCGCACTGCCACTCTCTCTGTGCCTCTCAGGGTACCCTGCTGGAACAACAGCGACTCACAATCAAGGTGCTTACATATTCTCAATGGCGGCCAGTCAAGAAACAAAAGCAAATATCCCCCAGTTCCACTAACAACAGTTCCCAAACAAACAGTCAAGCTGTCCATTAAATTAGGGATGGAAGGCAATTCCCCATAGTCCATAGTCATTCACCAGGGCTGTCCTGGGGGTGAGGGACGACCTGGACCTCACCCTCATCTCCCATGGAGGACTCAGCAAGCGTTACCTCCTGGGACTGTAAGTCCTGCATCCGGGCTGCCTGAGCAGGGACTTCCCCGGCCCACAGGGCTGCAACGACCTTCGCTTTCTCCGGCCTGTGCTGGTTGGGGAACCGTCCACATCTTTCCACCTCTCCACGGGGCTCCATCTCGCCAGCAGCTGCGTGGCTTTTCCTGTGCTGGTGGGAGAACCGTCCACGTCCTCCCACCCCTCCACGGGGGTCCAGCTCTCCGGCAGCTGCTCCTCCTGGTCTTCCTCAGACTGGGTGTTCATACGCACAAACTGCTCCACCGTCCTTTGGAGAGCTTTGCCTGGCACCATATCCTGCCGACTACGCCATGTGTCATGCGGGAGACCCTGCTCGCTGCGCCATTTGTCGTGCAGGGAGGCCTGCGGGGTCTCTGCTCCCGCTCCCCATACAAGAACGCAGGATATGGTGAGGCCAAAAAGGAACACCCACGGAGCCATAGGTAGGGGAGTCATACCACTTTATTCTCTCTGGCGGCACTATACTCTCACTGGAGGCTGGATACACACTGTCCGCAAACCGCCATCCACGCTTGCCAGCCCAGCCGCCATCTCCTTGCTAGCCCCATCCTTCTTCTCTTTCTCTTCCTACCTCCTCTCCGTAGCCACAGCAGTTATATTGTGGCCAATGGCTCACTGGTTACAGCTGACGGCCAACTAGCCACAGCTGATGGCCATGCAATCACAGTTGGCCATTTACTACCTGAGCCAGCACCTGTCTATGTGAGGCCGAGAGCCTGGAAACTACTCTCTGGGGCTCCGCCCCCACACCCTCCCTGAGATTCTCTGTCCTCCTCCCACCCTCCTGGCTGTGCTTTCTTCTCCCAAGCTTGCTAGAAGCACTGCCCAGCACTTTTCTGATTGCATGAGACTTCAGAGCTGCCTTCAGTTGATCAGAAGAAATCACATTTTGTAGCCATAGACTGACTGGAAGCAACACATGGGCAGGGAAGCTGACCAATGTGCAGTCCTTTGGTCCTTATCATCCATTCTCTTCTTCATTACATTTTTGAGTCCTTTTGAAAACCCACACACCTTGTCTTGTTTTATACAAAGTGGCCTGGCCTTACATGCACATTTTAACATACATGAATTTTCCTGTGTGAGTGTGCAGTAAAGAGAGATGGAAGAGGATTTGAACACTTCAAGAGATTCTGCCCATCCTTTACTCAATGGGCATGTGCTCCAGATTGAGACTTCCTATTAGGAGGGGATAGCAGATTCCAGGTTTCCTTCCCATGCTCCTTGAAAAGTTTCTTATGTCACTAAACATGATATAGTATTTAAAGACTCAGTGTTTATTTTTAATATGATGTGGACCTGTGTGAAACCGAGCTATATAGGAGAATTCTGTTTTTCAACTGGAGTTGTAGTGGAATAGTTAAGAAAGAGCACAGGGACTGGAATCAGAGCCCCTTGTTCTACATCCTGATACTAGTTACTAGTTCTTTTGCTCTCAATCTATCTGTGACTACTCAATTTCCCATGTGTAAAGTGGGGTTAGTGTTGTAGGGGAGGAAACCATTCCCTCTCCCTTCTTAGTTTCAGTAACTGGGTCCTGTGAGTTAATTGAAAAAAGACAGAATAACAGGAGAAAATATTTGTTATGCATAAGCACAGAAGCTTCATAGGAAAGAAGTAAAAACCCAAGCCTACAAGTGTCTAGGCTTGAAAGTTTATGTACTATTTTAACAAAGGACGGTACATTGTGGAGAAGTGAATAGATAATGAAAAAGGGGTTTGGGCTTCTAGGGGCTGTAAATTGTGGAAAGGTAAATATATGAGGGGAACCAATGAAAGATAATGGTTATTGTGGGGACAGAGCCCCAGAAAGTAGTTTACAGGCTCTCGGCCTCACGTGGAGGAGTGCTGGCTCGGGTAGTAGATGGCCGTCAGCTGTGGCTGATTGGCCGTCAGCTGTAGCCAGTTAGCCAATTAGCCGCTAATATAACTGCTGCGGCTACGGAGGAGAGGGGAGGAGAGTGAAAGAGAGTCGTCGGTGGGTTGCAGACAAAAGGGACAGCAGGTCGCACGTCCAGTGGACCCAGCCTCCAGTGAGAGTATAGTGCCGCCAGAGAGAATATAGTGGTATGACTCCCCTACTTATGGATCCGTGGGTGTTCCTTTTTGGCCTCACCATATCCTGTGTTATGTGGGGAGCGGGAGCAGAGACCCCACAGGCCTCCCTGCACGACAAATGGCGCAGCGAGCAGGGTCTCCCGCACGACAGTTATTTAGTAAGGTTTGTTATGCAGACTCAACTTGGTGCCATCTCTCTGGTGACTAAGAGTCTCCTCTTTCTAGTATGGGAGAGGGGTGGGGGACACTGTGGGGACAGAACCCCAAAAAGCAGTTTCCAGGCTCTCGGCCTCACATAGAAAGGAGTTGGCTCAGGTAGTAAATGGCCATCAACTATGATTGGATGGCCATCAGCTGTGGCTAGTTGGCCGTCAGCTGTAACCAGTGAGCCATTAGGCCACTAATATAACTACGGTGGCTAAGCTAGCAGGAAAAATGGGGGCTAGCAAGAAGATGGTGGCTGGGCTAGCAAGAGCGGATTGCAGAGAGGCGGATGCCACCAACGAGAATATAGTGGTATGACTCACCCATCTATGGCTCCGTGGGTTTTCCTTTTGGCCTCACCCTATCCTGCGTTCTTATGTGGGGAGCAGGACGAGAGACTCCGCAGGTCGTCCTGCATGACAGACACCTTCACAAAGAAATGTATGCCCTGCTTTCACACAGTAAGGGGGATGGGAGGAGGCTCCTCTTATGTCTACTGTTTAATTTCTTCAGCTCAAATAATCCTCATGCTAAAGTGGCATATTTTGGGGTGTCATATTCGGATCCTTTTCAGTATAAAGTGTAAAGAGTAAGAAACTCATAGGGTTGTGTGGGGGCAGAGCCCCAGAAAGTAGTTTCCAGGCTCTCGGCCTCACATAGACAGGTGCTGGCTCAGGTAGTAAATGGCCAACTGTGATTGCATGGCCATCAGCTGTGGCTAGTTGGCCGTCAGCTGTAACCAGTGAGCCATTGGCCACAATATAACTGCTGTGGATTCGCTAGCAGAGGAGGAAAAAGAATGGGGGCTAGCAAGAAGATGGTGGCTGGGCTGGCAAGTGTGGATGGCGGTTTGCGGACAGTGTGGATCCAGCCTCCAGTGAGAGTATAGTGCCGCCAGAGAGAATATAGTGGTATGACTCCCCTACCTATGGCTCCATGGGTGTTCCTTTTTGGCCTCACCATATCCTGCGTTCTTGTATGGGGAGCGGGAGCAGAGACCCTGCAGGTCTCCCTGCACGACAAATGGCGCAGCGAGCAGGGTCTCCCGCATGACAGGTTGAGAATTAATTATAGTAAGCATTTTGTCGTGTGGGGGACCCTGCTCGCTGCGCCATTTGTCGTGCAGGGTGCCAGGTGGGGTCTCAGCTCCCGCTCCCCACATAAGAACACAGGACATGGTGTGGCCAAAAAGGAACACCCACGGAGCCATAGGTAGGGGAGTCATACTACTATATTCTCGCTGGCGGCTGGGTTGAAGAAACAGGAAACAGGAGCCACACAATCCACAAGCCTCACTCTGCTGCTTGCTAGCTCAGCCACCATCTTCTTGTTAGCCCCCATTTTTCTCTCTCTGCTAGTGTAGCCATAGCAGTTATATTAGCGGCCAATGACTCACTGGTTACAGCTGATGGCCAACTAGCCACAGCTGATGGCCATCCAATCACAGTTGATGGCCATTTACTACCTGAGCCAGCACCTGTCTATGTGAGGCCGAGAGCCTGGAAACTACTTTCTGGGGCTCTGCCCCCACACATTGTATAAATGTTCTCTTTTCTTTCTCAGTGAGATAGGTGAGCAGGGTTTAAACAACATAGATGGAGAAGTACATACATGTTCTTGGGATCACTGGGAAATGAGAGTGCCTTCCCCAACCAGCTTTCCACAGAAGCCAAGGAGGGGAATCACGTAGCCATGGGGAGCAAGGTCTGGCCTTGCTGAAGACCTTTCCTTTACCACAGGGCTTGGAGTGGGCTGGTGGTGAGAGGGCTTGGCTGGTGGTTAGGAGGGATTGTGTTCAGCTGGGCAGACATGGAAGGATGATTTACTAAGTAATCTCTAATAGGCACTCCTCTACCCTCACTGCAGGTATTTATTTCATCATCATATGCCTGTGTTCTAGACTTACTCCCACAACTGGCTCATGAGCTAGTCAAGCTAAGGGTCAGCCATAGGTAAAGTTAGTTTTTCTTTGTTTATAATCCTTTATATTGCCCTCCAATATTTTCTCCACTGAAGCCCATATAAGCTTTATTTATCAGCATTTTCATGGTAATTCTAAGCCACTCAGAAAGCCCCTCTTTTTAAGATGGATCCATCTCTTGGGGCTCACCTCTAAATCCAGCTAATATGGTAAACTAAGGCCTGCTGAGGTGTTAATGAGGGTTAATGATTAGGCTCACTTAGGCCCAGCTTGAGGTGATATAGTTAATCACCTACTAAATTATTTGATGGTGTAATTTCCCCCTTTCTCCTCTCCCTCACCATTCCCACTGGCCTGCTATAATTCTGAAAATGTCCAGCATGAATCATTTATTTAGGTTAATAAGCTGGTATGTGGCCTGAAAGTTAAGTTCTTAAGTAGGAATGTACTGGAACAACAGGATACCTTAACGAGAATCCCTTGTTCAGACAAGAGATATTGGTTTGGTTTCCATGGGCATGGTGATTCAGGGTGAGAGGAAAACACAGAAGGTGTCCCCTTTGTACTTAAGAAAGTAACTTATTTTATTTTTCCTGAAGCTCATTCCTCTCAAAGCTGCCTACTCATGTCAGATCTGGAACATTTGTAAAGTACCTTACCCCAGGGCACATGCTCATGTGAAATATTTGGAATAACTAAGAGTGCAACTTGTCAACTGGACTGTTAAAATTGAGTGTTTTCTTCCTGAAATCTTTTTGGTGTGCTCAGTCTCAGACTTGCTCTTATTTTCTGGACCTGCTGTGTACCTAGATGTGTCTTAAAAGCAAGTTGGTATGTTCATGGGTCTGGATACTTATTCTGTAAAGCAAAGAAAATTCTTAAATGGCTTTCTGAAACTCCAGGTTTGGGTCCAGATGCCTCAGGAAGAGTCGAATTGTCCTTGCACTGAGATTGTCTTCTCAGTGGAGGCTTTGTTGTATGGAAATAAACAAAGACCACCCTCATGAGAACAAAGTCTATTTATTTCAAAGCTTGCAAGGGAGTCAGCCACCATCAGTTGTGTTTTGGCAGAAACTCAAAGGCAGGCAGACTAATGAGAGAGCTTTATGGTGGAAAAAGGGGAAGACTCCAGATGTTCTCTGATTGGAGGCTGTTGGCTTGGGGGAGCTGGAGGTGGGCTAACTAGAAGTGGGCATCCTATGTGATTGGTTAGGGGTGCATATTTGGTTTTCTCTGGTTAGTCCTAAATTGGAAGTACGGACAAAAATTAGGGAAACTCTCAGTTATTAGTCAAGTTCTAGCTATTTGGGGCTAATTGTTACAGGAGTTATTGTTTGGGCTCCTAGATTGTTGTGGAAGATAACAACCTGACTTTGTATAATTCTGACTTATAGATAGCAGCCTGGCTTTCTGGGATGGTTACTGGAGATTATGGGTTGGTTTCCTGGGTTGGTTGCTGCAGGTTGTGGATGAGAGTTCTATTTTTATATGTGGTCTGGCCATTGCTCATTGTCCATTCAGACTCTCAGTTGAGAGCTATAACACTTTCATCTCTCTTTGTACGAGTGAAGTTATCTGATAATTTCCATTGGATTTTTTTTTTTATACCCTGTGATATGTTTTGGGGAAACATTCCTTTAAGAAACCCTGAAGTGGCTGTTGTGCTGTGTTGCCAAGATCTCTCTTCAGGATAGGAGGACTTACTCCACTAGATGCACTCACATGTCAGAACTCTCCTCTCTGGGAATTGCCCTTTCTTGAAGGAGCTGCCTTGACCAAAGTTATGCCTTTTATCCCCGGGAAACCAATAGCCAATGACTGGTCAATGCAAGGGGCTTAATGGCTTAGCCTTCTCAGCCCAACTCTGAAGGACCATCCCAGCTTCAGGGCTCCCTTTAGAGTCTACCAAGACTTTGGATGAGATGGCATCCATAGCTCAACTTCTCCCTCTGCCCAATTCTGCTTCCTTTTCTTCTCCAGGTTTTACTCCTCCGAGTACGTGACAATAAACTGCCTGTTTCCTAATCTTCATCTCATTCTGCCTCCCAGGGGATATTACCTGTAACAACCCTGCTATAATTTATCCTAATTTGAGTATACCAGATGTTTCCTGCTGGGACCATGACTGACACAGGATATTACATTTATTATTTATTCCATGGAATGCAGATTTATGATTCAAAACAGAAACTTTTGTTGTTATTGTTTGTTTTTTACATAGACCAGGAGTTGTTCTGATTGTGTGAATTGGGGTGTGCTTCACATTTTCTTTTTTAAATAATTTTTCTGCTCTGTTACATTTACACACACACGCGCGCGCACACACACACACTTCTTTTATAATGACCGATGTATATACCTAGGATTCTGAACTTAATGGAAGTGAGGTACTACACAGAGTAGGGAAAGGTGCAGTATATCTTGGTTTGGGCTTGCACAAAGACTATCAGAGGCAGCTGGGTGCCCTGATAGGGTATGGAATTGACAAAACAGCTCATTTGTTGCTACACTACAAACTTTTGGTACTGTGCCTTACAAAACTGTTCTAGAAAACATACACCAGGAATCTGTGCAGTTCAGTTTATGGCAATTTTTAAAAACATTTGACTCTCCTGGTTCTTGAGCCAAGTTCAGTACCCCCAAGACAACATCATCACGGGGAAGAAATCAGGGACAGTGCCCAGGTCGCAATGAAAAACATAGCCACATCCAACTTCCTTGTGTTCTGGAAAGTTATTTTTCTGCATTTTGTCTAAGAGGTAGAATTATAGCAAGAGCTTTAAAGCATGGTCCCTGGAGCCAGATTACCTAGTTTCAAACCCTCTTTTGCCATTTACCTGCTCTATGGCCTTGGGCAAGTACTTAACTTATCTGTGCCTCAATTTGCTCATTTGTCAAAGAAAGAAGATGATGATATCTGATAAGGTAGTTGTCGTGCGGGGCAGCCTGCGGGATCTGCTCCCGCTCCCCACATAAGAATGCAGGATATGGTGAGGCCAAAAAGGAACACCCACGGAGCCATAGATAGGGGAGTCATATCTCTATATTTTCGCTGGCGGCATCTGCCTCTCTGCAATCCGCGCTTGCTAGCTCAGCCACCATCTTTTTGCTAGCTCCCATCTTACTGCTAGCATAGCCACAGCAGTTATATTAGTGGCCAATGGCTCACTGGTTACAGCTGATGGCCAACTAGCCACAGCTGATGGCCATCCAATCACAGTTGATGGCCATTTACTACCTGAGCCAGCACCTTTCTATGTGAGGCCGAGAGCCTGGAAACTGCTTTCTGGGGTTCTGTCCCCACGGTAGTTATGCCAATTAAATGAGTTAATCTATGTGCAAAACTGAGAATTGTGCCTATCAGGTGTAGTAAGCATCATATTACTATTATAATGTCAGCTTTATTGTTTTCCATGTAGATTTTTAAAATTCTTATGTAGATAGATCTGTCCATTTTTTACTTTAAGAAATCATAGAGGAAGAAAAGACTTTCCAACTCTGATACCCTTCACCTATTTTTCTCTAGCACATTTCTTCTAAATAATTAAAAATATGTTATGGCAAAAGAATAAGAATGTTTAAAGACAAAAACTATATACTTCATTTCTTCCTAGCCTATTATAGTTTTAATATTCATAACATAAAGAGTACTAAAAATTAATTTAAAAAAGGCAAAGAACCCAATAGACATATGGGCAAAGTATACATACAGGCAATTTACAGAAGAAATATGAAGAACCCAATAAACATATGAAAAGATAAGTAACCTCACTAATGCAAAAATGCAAGTTAAAACAAAAATTAGATCTTTTGCCACTAGCATTTTGGCAAAAGTTAAAGAAAATGAGCAAACAAGATTCCTGCACTCCTTATTTAACCTCACCAAAATACTACCTCTAGTATTTTGGAAGCTATCTTAAATTCATACCAGTGCTTGCTATTAAGTTGAAATGCTCTTTGGTTATGAGTTAATGTTTTTCTATCAACATCTAAAATTTCAATGTCTGTAACTCACCTTTAATCTACTTTCATCTTCTGTCTTCAATCTCCCAACATCTTTTTGCTGAATTAATTAGTATACTAGAAGATGGAGCACGGTGATTCTCTCAGATAATTTGTTCAACTATTTTTTCTGCTATTTAACTCATTTGTTTTGATTGCCATAAATCATGTTTTCAATTTCTAAGAACTTATTTCAAGTAATCTGTTTTGCTTTTCTTGTTGTTGTTTTTCCCTTGACTCTCATGAGCTGTGGCTGCCATTGGGGACTTTGGATTTTATGATACCCCCTTATATTTCAGATAAATCCTCCTTTTTCTTTAAATAATTTGAGTAGGTTTCCATTACCTGCAATCAAAATAATACCTAATTAGGACAAGCGTCTTGAAAATTGAAGTGGGAGAGATCACATCTAGTTAGTTGAATTAGCAAAGGCGTTATGTGGTGGTTTGTAACATTTACTTTTTCAGATGGTAAGATTTAAACTATCAAGAATGGGTGTAGTTTTTGTAGTTGGAGGAAAAGCAGTAATATAAGCAGGCCAGTACTCACCAATAATTAATCTGATAAGGGGTTAATATCTAAAAATTATAAAGAACTCATACAACTCCGTACCAAAATACCAAACAATCCAATTAAAAAATTGGCAGAAGACCTGAATAGGCATTTCTCCAAGGAGATCATACACATGGCCAATAGACATATGAAAAGATGCTCAACATCACTAACCATTAGAGAAATGCAAATAAAAACTACAATGAGACACCACCTCACTCCTGTCAGAATGTCTATCATCAATAAATAAACAGACAAGTGCTGGTGAGGATGCGGAGAAAAGGGAATCCTCACGCACTGTTGGTGGGATTGCAAATTGGTGCAGCTACAATGGAAAACAGTTTAGAGGTTCCTCAAAATATTAAAAATAGAACTACCTTATGACCCAGCAATTCCACTTCTGGGTATTTATCCAAAGAAATCCAAAACACTAATTCAAAAAGATATATGCACTTCTATGTTCATTGCAGCACTTTTACAATAGCCAGATGCGGAAGCAACCCAAATGCCCATCAATAAATAATTGGATAAAGAGGTGGTACATATATACAATGGACTATTACTCGGCCATAAAAATAATGAAATCTTAACATTTGCAACAAAATGGATGGACCTAGAGGATATTATGTTAAGTGAAATAAGTCGGACTGAAAAAGACAAATACCATATGATCTCACTTATTTGTGGGATCTAAAGAACAAGATATAGAACAAACAAGACCAAAAAAAAGGAGGCCAGCACAAAGTTTTCAGAGAACAAGAAGTATTACATTACACTTTGGCTGGATCATAGGATATTATGGTGAGAGAGGAATCAGTGGGAAAGCTGGAAAGGTATTTGTGGGCATTATTTGAAGGGCCTAGAATGCCAGGGAGAAGACTTTGACACTAGTCTGACATTGAGGAGATGCTAAAACAGTTTGCATAAAAGCATGGCATAATAGAAGATGTTCCAAAAGATTAATCTGGCTACAGTGTTCAAAAGAGATTGGAGTGGTGACTGGTAGCAAAAGGACAAATCAGGGAGACTACTGAATTACTTTAAGCAAGATGTGATGAAGGTCTGAAAATGGAAATATTTTATATTCTGCAGGATTTGGGTATCTAGATTAGAAAGTAGAATATGCAAAGGAATAGTTGTATTTTTATGTTCTAAGAATCAAGCAATAAGAGGATGTAGTGATAAAATGAAGAGTGGCCCAAAATATAACTCTTGCTATAATAAAAACAAATTCACTCTTTACCCTCTTTAAATATTCATTGAACTATTTCTCATAATATTTCAACAAATGACATTGACAACATGTATGAAATTAGAATTGCATTATTTGATGAGTTCTTCCAAGAACTAAACTTTAGAAATGTGTTTCTTGAGGTGAATTACTAATTTTTCCTCTGGCGTTCCTAGCTACTCTTTTACTTTTAGCATGTTTCAGAATAATTGTATTGATCTTGCTCCTTGAGTATTTTCCAGGAAAATCTGTACTCTGAAGCTTTTCTTAAGTTTAGAGACCCAAAGGAACTAAGGCCCATTTAAGGGCACTTAAATGTAGTAGTCTTCCCTGCTTCCTACACCCCAATAAAGCAAGTAAGATCAAGAATGCTGAAGTGAGATTAGCATAAAAGAGCTTAATTTTCTGGGTAATAGCATATCTAACTGATTAATTTTCTCTTCTGGGACTACACATCAGTACTGCAAGATCTGGAGGTGAGGATGGGGAAAATACATAGATTTTCAGTAAAGTGGATTTCATGGTATGCCTCCCAGATCCGTTTCCTCATACTTCCAATACTTAAGCACTGATTCCCTCAGCCTCTGGAGTGCTATAAGCCCTCTCTGGGAATTGTCCTTGGTTGAAAAAACTACAGTGGTACCTCGGTTTTTGAACGTCTCCACTGAGGAACATTTCAGTTTACAAATGCCGTAAATTTTATGGATCTATGATATCATTAGATAGTAAATTTCATGCTAAATTTGCAGTTTCAGGGGTTGATTTTACAGGTTTGGAATGGATTAATCCATTTTGCATTACTTTTTATGGGGAAACCATGCTTCAGTTTTTGAACTTTTCAGAACTTGAATGATCTTCTGGAATGGATTATGTTCGAAAACTGAGGTACCGCTGTACTTTACTCAAAGTCACACCTTTTCCTGGGGAAAAGTCTACATGTAGTGGTTTATCTATTTAGGGGTATAAATGTCCAGCCCATCAACCCAATTTGGGACAACTCTGAAAGACAATCCTAGCTTCAGCGCTTCTCATGCCTATTACTAACTATAACAAATTATAAACTTAGGGGCTTAAAACAGCCTAAATTTGTTATCTTACAGTTCTGGAGGTCTCACTGGGCTAAAATTAAGGTGTCAGCATGGCTGCATTATTTCTGGAGGCTCTTGAGGAGAATCTATTGCCTTGACATTTTCAGTGTCTAAGGGCCACCGTATTCTCTGATTCATGACCCTTTTTTCCATCTTCAAAGTCAGCAGAATACCGTGGTTCCCTGAAAATAAAACCAGGTCTTACACTATATTTTTTCAAAAATAAGACCAGGTCTTATATTAATTTTTGCTCCAAAGGATGCATTAGGGCATATTTTCAGGAGATGTCTTATTTTTTCATGAACAATCTACATTTATTCAAATACAGTCATGTCATCTTCTTCTGGAACATTGTCATAACATATTAAATGCATCCGCTTGGCTGATGATCTTAACTGAGGCTTATTTTCGGGGTAGGTCTTATTTTCAAGGAAACACGGTAGCATCTTCTCTCCTCTCTGACCTCTGCTTCCATTTTTCTTCTCTCTGACTCTGACCCTCCTGCCTCCTTCTTTTCCTTAGAACGACCCTTGTGATTACATTGGACACATCTGGATAATCCACGCTGATCTCCCCATCTCAAGATCTTCAACTTAATTAAGTACGTAAAGTGCCTTTTACATCTAAGGTAACATTCATCGGTTATAGGCGTTAGGACGTGGATATTCTTGGAGGGAAGGGGTCGTTATTCTGCCTACCACAACTCTGTTGTGGCAGCATCACAGGCAGACTTCTCCTTCTGCCCTCAACTGTCCATGGGTGAGATCCTAAGAGCACTCTCAGTAACTTCCTGCAGACAAATATTTATCTCATAGTCTGCTCTTAAGTGGGCCTAACCTGTTATAGCAATGAAGGAGGTTAGGAGAAGAATCTGTGCATAGGACTATGCATTCGTAGTGGAGTTAAATTTTATGTAGTCCTGTGAGCCTTGGCTGAACAGAGGCTACCTAAGAATTCCTTTGGATGGCATCCTGTTTTACTCCCTAAAGTAATATTCCTTCACTCTCCAGAGACTTAGTTCACATTTTAAAAGCAATGGGCTCAGTTTCTCCTTGGTTTCCCATAAAAAATATTCTTCCATGTACTGGTTAGCAAAAATGCTAGGGGCTTCAAAGAGGAAACATGGCAAGAGGTTGGATTGCCTCAGAAGCTGATTTGAAGAGGACGATGTCTGCAGAAGGTTTCTGATGAAATACCCTTGATGTCAACACTTAGGGAGAAAGAGAAGGAATGAGGATTAAGAAGACGGGGAAGTTGGGCTGCAATGTAGTTTTTAACAAACAATTCAGACAATCCCATGGTGAGCTCTGGAATGATCCTTCAGAGTTGTCCCAACGTGGTGCCAGGGGTCTGCGTTTTTATACTCCTGACTTAGCTAATCATTGGAAATGAGCTGCCCTCAGAAAGGGAAGGAAAAACTACCAAGCTCTTTTACAAAGTGGCTGCATGATTTTGCACTCCTATGAGCCATATGCAGGAGTTCTAGTTGCTCCACATCCTCATCAGCACTTGGTATTGTCAGTTATTATGTTAAAAATTTTTTTTAGCCATTCCAGAGGCTGTATATCTTATTGTGGTTTTAATGTTCATTTCTCCAGTGACTAATGATTTGAACGCCCTTTTATGTACTTGTAATCTGTATCTCTTCTTTGGTGAGGTGTATGTTCAAACCTTCTGCCATTTTTTTAAATTGAGTTATCTTGTTGAATTTTGAGTACAATTTTTTTTGTCAGGTATGTGTTTGCAAGTATTTTCTTAAGTATGTCACTTGTCTCTTCAAGAGATGTTTTTAAGAATAAGTGAGAGTGCTTTCAGTTTTATATTCCACATCAAATATATGGTGATGGAAGGAGAACTAACTCTGGGTAATGAACACATAACGTGATATACAGCTGATCTATTACACAAATGGACACTTGAAACCTACGTAATTTTACTAACCATGGTCACCCCAACAAATTTAATAATAATGAAATAGAATGAGTATTTTGTAACAACCAATTTGTACTTTTAATCCCTTCACCTTTTTCACCCAGCCCCCTCCAACCCCCTCTCATCTGTCAATCATCAGTTTGTTCTCTGTATCTGTAGGTCTGTTTGTTTTTTGTTTGTTCATTTATTTTGTTCTTTAGATTCCACATATAAGTGAGATCATATGGTATTTTTCTTTCTCTCTCTCTGACCTATTTCACTTAGCATAATACCTTCCAGTTCCATAGCACAGCATAGGAAATATAGTCAATAATATTGTAATAACTATGTACAGTGCCAGGTAGGTACTATACTAATTGGGAGGATCACTTCATAAATTATATAAATGTCTAACCACTATGTTGTTCACCTGAGACTAATATAAAATAATATTGAATGTCAACTGTAATTGAAAAATAAAAATTAAATAAAGTCCTTAAAGCTAAAAAAAATAAAAAGATTAAGTGAGAGAGATTGCAACTCAGTGCCTTGGTTTTGAGAATGGGAGAAGAAAGGAAGGACAAGGGTGGGAAAAGCTAGAGTGGCATAACTACTAACCCAAGAAGTATAATTACAAAGATTGGCCAGTTTTATAAGATACATTTTTCTGCTTCTATCTATCACTTGGGCTACAGCACACAGCACGTATGTAGAATTACCAAAAACAAATACAGCAAATTATAACAAGCTTGATTGGGAAACTTTTGGTTCCCTCCTACTGAGGAGATTCCTGCCAGTGGAAATAGCTCTCATGTAATGCTAATTATTCAAAACAATTGCTTACTGTTTATGTAGTGAGGTAAATGATAAGATGTTACTCAACAAATCAAATCATCTTTAAAGAGAGAAGCTGCTGCTCCAAACATGCCTAGGTGTAGACCAAGACTTAGGTTTGGGAAGAGCCTGAAAGCTGTTCCTCCTCATTTGTGTTACCTTGAAAGCAAAACTTAAGAAAAGGCCCTTGGTGCAAGTAATTTATTTGGGATTTGATCTCAGGAAGTAAGCGTGAAGACATGGGAGAGTGAGACCAGGAGGGAGAATAAGCTGATTTAAAATATAGTGGGTGATGTCACTGCTATTGCCTAGCTCCCTGTACTAACTCTGCCCAAACTCCAGCTTCTGTGTATTTTGCTCTGAATGATTCATACCTGCAGCCTTCTTTATAGAAGTACCCTTGAACTATTAGAGTTGCCTTATCTGGAGACATTGAGAGCCAAGAATGCCTAGGAGTTTATGTCTAATCCCCCATACCCAAGGGTGGCCCAAAGGCTGACTGGTATATAGGAGTGAAAAAGCCCAGCTCCCTTGCATTGAGGTGGGACAAACTGTGGTGTGACTTACATTCCAGAATTCCCCAAGGCTGGGATTCACCTGAAATCTCACTTGTGGTTCCTTTCTTCCCCAGCCCTGCCCTGCTTCCCTCACTGCCTGCCTGACTGCTTCCTTCTGGGAGATCTTACTTCCTTCATAGATCACTCACACATGAATCTTTATCTCAGGATCTGTTTCTGGGGACAGGACCAAAGCCTAAGGATGCATTATCGAGGTTGCCTCTGTAGGGGACAGGGCCATTATTCTGCTAGGATTTCACAAGAAGCATACAGAAAAAGTTGAAGATGCTGTGCCTTATTTCTTCCAGTCAACAATTCATAACAAAGCTTCATACTTTGTCTTTCTAAGAATATGAATATTCAAAAAAATTAAAGCATTATGGGAAACATCAATCTTTTACAAAGCTCATTTCCTCTGCACTTTACGTTTCAATAATGAGATAGAAAATGAGACATTTCATTCACCAATGTCTTAGTGTATGTTTTCAGCTATAAGGTTTTGGTGAAAACAGTATTTATGTGATAAGATAAAAGCAGTATATAAAAACTTAACAATATTTTAATTTTCCAAATCCTTTCTGGGTATATGATATTGTATGAGGTGCTTCTAAGTGAAAAAGTAGCAGAAATAATAAATTGCCATTTTATAAATTTTACTAAAGCCTTTTTTACATGCTTTCCAAAAAATGAAAAAGTGCATGACTGAATTGACTAGACAACAAATCCATTTGCGAATCATATGCTTTCCAGTTCCTTCTTTTGAAGTGATTTGAAGGAGGACCTAATTAAATTATCAACTGACACATCATTAAAAATGCTTTCTGGTGACATAACCAGTATTTGACTTTTCACATATACTTTGGAATGAAGTGACTTTCATAGTAAAACAATTGTATTCATTTACTTACGTAGGTAAACAAGGTTTCTCAATTCTTACATTTATTAACATAATACAAATTTACTGTAACCTTTTAAGAATACCAGGTATATTATTTAGTTCATCTCATGAAAGCCTCCTTCTGTGCCCTGGTCTGGTGCACTCTCTGAAGACTGCAATGAAGAGCTTAGCAAGGAAGCATATCTTAGGTTGTATTTCTATTACCTCTGGGTCTATTATCTCTGGGAGACTGGGGACCTGCTTGCTAATTATAAAAAGAAGTGTCAGAGAGTCCTCTTATGACGTTCTTTCTGCAGACAAAACAGCATTAGCTCCACCACTTTGAAATGACTTGGCAAGATGCTTTCAATACAAGGTCCACAGTGTTTGCTGTATAATTAGGGAGCTGTAAAGCACCAATGAAAATTTAGCAATACATACTCATCTATTTCCTTGATGGGATTGTAGTATGTGGCACTCTTAGCATCTTCAATTATACATTTTCTGGGAAAACAGTCTCTAAACAACGTACTACCCGTAATAACCAGCCCTACATTAATCGGGAGTTGGGATTTTCCAAAACTAACTGAATTTTACTTATCCTTTTTGTTACACTTCATACAGGTGAGAACTCATCAATATAACCATTGTATTCATTGTACTTGTTAATATCTTAACACTATTAAAGCTGGAAAAAATAGTGAGAAATGCCTTGCTGTTATAGTAAATTTTAATTTTTAGAAAATCTTGTCATCATCGCAAAAAAAAAAAAAAAGTGAGAATTCAGTTGATGGTGAACTAGACTATTTGGTTTTAAGTGCACCCCTGACAAAATGAAGAAGAGAGAAGGGGAAAAAATAATCATACCACATTTGACTCCAGAAAATAAACAGCTTCATCATACATCGGTGCCTAAAATATATGTGAGTGAATATTAGAATTGCAAATGAATTAGGGGAGGAAAGAACTCTGTCTGCTTTTACATGATTTTGTTTTGCATTGTGCTGGGAGAATTTTTCCCTACTATAAACTGAGAATGAATTCCTAACTTCAAGCAGAGGCATGGACAAGAATTACCCTGTTCATGTTGTAATAATGAAATGGATGCATTGTTGAAGATGTATCTGTATTTCAACCATATAAGTGGAATCTAATGAACTTGATCAGTTAGAAAAAGAAATAGCATTCATAGCAGCAAAATATCTTATCACAAATATATGCTTAATTCCTAAAGCATGACACCTTGTATGTAACTTTTTTCAGGCTCCAAAGTCCTTGGGTTTTACATTCAGATGAGGAACCAGATACTGCCTAATTAAATGATCAAGTCTTGGGATGCTGACCTACGTGGTTTGATTTTAAGTGTCCCTGAGAGAATGAAGAATGATCAGTAACTCCCTACCTCCAAATTGCTGATTCTTGTTTTTTAACAGAAACTAAATGGAAATCTCCACCTTTATTATTACTATGTTTGGGATTTTTCTACCTAACTTTCTTTCTTTTTTGCAGTAAGCAGTATTTATTGATGTTATGAAAAGATCTGAGACCAACAATGCATGAGTACATTTTAAAAATATTTTATTTATTAAATTTGAATGCAAGTGGTTATCTCCTCCTCTGTCCATAAAGGAGACTGCAATGGGAATTAGATGGAGACAAATCAGAGTATAGAATTCAGCTTTTCCAAACGTGTAACCTCAGGCAAGTCACTATAGGACTTGACGCTTGGATTTGCAGCTTTATTATGATTTACAAAGGATTTAATATTTTTATTCACCTCTAATGTATCTTCTGTGTAAGTCTTAGAAGAGAGATCTGACTCCTTTTTTTACAATGGCACACAAACAAGGACTTAAGAAAGTGAGGTATGTATGTCCATACTTAAACCCTCTTTATATGGATAAATAAAGCAACCCAAGGTCAATGTGGGAAACCTGGCATCTGTCCCTGTGTTCTAGTAACTCAATTTCAGCTGCCTCATGGCAGGATGAACCCATGTGCTATGGAATCCAGGGTCATCTCTAGTGTATTTTTCAACTTGAGTAAATATAGATAAAAATGAAGGATGAAAAGGATGGTACCTGAAGGAAGGAAAGGAAGAAAAGAGGGAAGAAATTAAAGGGGGAGAAGGAAATAAATAATTACCAATAAAAAATGACCTAATGACAAGCTTAAGGATAAAAACCATGAAACAATAAAAGGACTACATGCACTGTGTATATATATGTGAATATCTTATGGGCAGTGAAGAGAGAAGAAATGAGACCCAATTTGGCATTCAGAGTGAGAAAAACCAAATTGTGAATACACATATGGACCTGGGCAGAGACACTGGGACACTTGTCTCAGGGTGGATGTTGCTCTTCTCTTACTTGAAAACCCTGTGTTAACCTCACTGGAGAAAACTACCTTGCAAGGGGATGCCATGTTTCAGCAAAACCTATCTCCACCACCATCCATTGTATCCAGACCCCATAACTGGAGTCCTGTCGTGACACACTCAGTGAGGGACTGTGAAAGGAGGAAGAGGGGAGGAAATAGCTTAAACATTGGTTAAATGGCAATGTTTTTTTTGCTAAATTATATCTGTGATATTCTGGGGGAAATATATATATATATATGAATGAATTCTAAAGGTACTAAATCAGTATAGAAAAATGCTTATTCAATTTAGTGATTTCAAGTATATATGTGTTAAAATAAAATCATACTTGCAAAAGAAAAAAAATATATAACATTGGCTAAGTATACATGTTATTAGTAAATTCTTCATCCAGAAGAAACTCAGCACTCTTGAGAATCCAGACTGATTGAACTCCATGTACTATCTGAAAGAACTTGGAGTGGTTGACTAAAATCTGAATTCAAGAGTGGCCTATACAGTTGAGGTGACAGAATTAGACTAAAGGAATTCAAGGGCTTAGAGAGATAGGAATACTGGAGTGAATTTATTGTATGTGCCCCTTCCCCCACCTCTCCCACTATATCCCCTGGCAAGATGAAAATGACATATTCCCTTCTACTCAAGGCACTGAGAAATGCATGGGTAGGTGAGCTTTGAAAACTCTGTCATAGCCATCTTCTTCAGGTTAGCAATGATAGTGGGAGATACTGTTATTGAACTGGGCCTCCTCATTTCAGTAGGAATGATGGAATCCCAGAGTGGTAAAAGCTAGGGGGAGCCATTTAACTACTAGGTGTGATTGCTGTCACAGGCAGCAGAGCAAGAGTGGCAATCTGAAAGTTTAGTCATGTAAGGATCTCTGGGAATGGCTAATTGATATCAGTGTTCCTAGGACTGAAAATAGTTGTCAGTTTATTGTCACAGTTCAGCTTCCTCAAGACCAAACTCTGAGACAAGATTTGCATTGTGAAATTTTACTGGGAGGTGCTCTTGGGGGGAGTAAAGGAAGCAGGATTAGGCAGAGGGAGAAGTTGGAACTGTGATGCAGTCACAACAGAGATTACAACCAATCCTAAAGGGAGCACTGAAGCTGAGATGAACCTGTAGTGTTCTGATTTGGAACAAAGCTACCTGGCCTTTATGTTGCTGCACTTACCAGTCATTGGATATAGGCTACCCCCAGAAAGGGGCATGGTCTTGAGTAAGGCAGCTCTGTCTTAAGGCTCAGGCAAGCCCCAAAGAGGGACTTAGTTGACAATTATTGACTACCAACACTCTCAATGATTAGGGGAGTGAGTGCTTTAATGTTAAAAATAGGAAGTGGGCTTTTGAGAGGTTCCCCAAAGTATACAGGATACCTATTGAAGTATTACAGGGTCTATATTACTAAGGGAAAAAATCAAGGTCAAGTAAAGAGATCCCTAACTTGAATTACCACAGTGAGAATCACAGTCTCTCACCCTGTTCCTAAACCTGACTGAGAATCCGTTGAATAAAGGGGATATTGGGTTCTCTGGAAGAAGGATCCCTGTGATATCGCCATAAGCATATTCTGTACATTTGCCTCTAAATCTTCCTCCAGGGGTCTTGGAACCATTCATCAGAGTGATCACGGACTGGGGAATGGGAAATAGCCACATCAGGAATTGCCAAATAGAGGCTCAGAGTTGATGCTAATCCTGGAGTCCTCAAATATCACTGTGGCCTACCAATGAGAATGGTGGCCAGAGATTAGGCCACTAATAAAGTTTTAGGCTGAAACTATGATTATTTCCCAAGTTCTGGAATTATGGCTGGGATACACATACTCAGAATCTGGCAGAATCCCCACATTGGCTCCTGTACCTATAGAGTGACAGCCATTACAGTAGGAATGGCCAAGTGAAAATCCCTGGAACTTTCCTCCCCTACCAGGATAGTAAACCAAAGCAATATTACTTTCCTAAGGTAACTGCAAATATTGATGTTACCATTAAAAATTTGAAAGATGGTGGGAAAGATGATTCCTATTACAGTTCCACTTAATTTGCTGTTTGTCTTATACAGAGAGCATCTAAGTCTCAGAGAATGGGTGTGGATAATCACAAGGTAATTGGGTATTGCCTCTGATTTCAGCAATTTTTCCATACGTGATCTCTTCTCTAGACCAGTTATCACAGTGCTTAGTACCTACCGGGGCAGTAGAAGCTTCTTCCTGACCTCTGGGAAACAGCACCTTTTCCCTTTATCTCCTGAGTCTATCCAACACTTTTGTAGCTTAATTCTATGTATGGAATCTCTCTTCTGCTGAAAAACTTAGAGTGGTATTGCAGGTTGAATTCTCTGGGAAGCAGGCTAAAACAGAGATTAACATTCGGGGTGTTTATGATATGCAGGAAAAGGATGAAAGCAGGATTGAGCAGAGGGAGAAGTTGGGCTGCAACGCAATCTCAACCAAAGTGTTAGTCAACCCCACATGGAGCTCTGAAACTGGGATGGTCCTTCAGGGTTGTCCCAAGATGTGGGGAGTGGACTAGGGCTTTATACTCCTATGTTCACCAGTTATGGAACAGATAGGGGGTAATGACCTTAGGTAAGGGGACTCTTTAGCTGAGGGAATCCCTATAGGGAGCTGAAAGCAGAGGGCTATCTACTATCAACACTCCCAGCAGCTGGGGGAGAAGTCCTTCTGTCTTCAAGTGGGATCTGAACCATAAACAAATCATATCCACTAGAAGGGGGAAGAGCAATGAAGGAGGGTGTTGGGGAGAGTGAGGCAGCACAGATGATGAAGAAATTGTTCTCCATCTTAGGGTCAGCTCCTCTTCGGTGACTGGAAGACAGTTGACCAGCCTGCACATTGGCCAATCCCACGGCATACGGGGTATTTCCCCACTCAAATGATCAGGTTTCTCTATCTGCTTTTCAAGATCATTTTATGCATATCCAGAAAATAAAAAAAGCAATATTTATGCTCATACTTGTTACAAACTGACTATACACTATATGTTTGCATTAAGTGTTCTCTATGTTTCCCAAACTATTTCAGAGGAAAAGCTTCCAAAACAGCTCCTTTATGGCTACAATGAATATCTCCTTTGTAGTTGCACTTGTGAAAACAGCCTGTCCCACATCCTCTCTCCAAGACCCTGGCTCTTCAGCTTTGCAGGGGAAGAAATGTGAACTAATGAGAGAGAGAAGGGGAATGGAGTTTAGAGAAACAGCTGAAGAGATGCCTTGAAGACATATTGAAAGCAAGCTTGACCATTTTGCACCCTTCCTTAAAAATGCATGGGGATGATCCAATTAGTTGGAGAGCTGAATTTTTTTTTCTGCATTTGTAAGAAGATGAACAGTGAGAAAATGCTGGCTGAAGTCTTTAAAGCTGACTATCAAGAGAATCCCTAGAAGAGAGGGAGATAATGTTATAGATGACAGGAGGTAAGAGCATGAGGAATTTATCAAGAATGCTGCAGCAGATTTCAGTGATGCAGTGAGGGAAATTTATGAACAAATGACTGGGAAAAAGAAAAACTCAGAATGAAGAATGATACCAAATCTGCTTGTGCCTGAGCTGACAGGGGAGTGGAGGAAGAAAAATAGCATATGTGTAGAGTGCCACTGCCTCAGAACAGGAGAGCTAAATGAAGCTGGCTGTTCCTGTGACATCATCATTCCACAAGCTCTAGGAAAGTCTCTCTTTCCATGTTGCCCCCCAAGAATCTTTGAAATTCACTATTAGAAATTGTTATGTGTTGTTTTGTCTGTAATTATATTTCAAAGCTTACAGCATCAAGCATGAACCCGGATTTGTGGCTGTATTCTGTAAACACTTCCTTATTATTTTGAAAATGTGAAATCTCCTTAGAAGTGGAAACATGGCATTTCACGTTTAGTGGGGAATAACTACATGTGACATGTGCTTTCCTTAGCTGTTTGAGAACACTGGGCATGCACCTGAGATGTGGGACATTAGGAAAAAGGGTGCCAAAAGAAAGGAAAGGCTAGGCTCACCAATGGTCCAAAAAGATATGCACTTCCTATTTTCCAATGCAGCTTTAGGTCATGGGAAAATTGTGTGGTGGAGTCAGTGTTGCAAGTTCAATCCCACCCTGAACTTATTTTTTATAGTTTAATATTATAATATTTATAACCATAAATCACAAGTTAAATGTTATAATATTTATAACTATAAATCACAAGTTAAAAGATATCTTAAGTAGAAAATATCTGTCCCTTAATTCCACTATACTAATAGAGTAACTGCTTTCATTTTTCTGTGTTCCCTTCCAGTATTTGTTCTTATACATATTTTAAATAATTTTGTAATTATAGAATATTTTATATTTTGATTTTTTTCACATAAAAATAATTTGTCTATGTTGTTACACAGTCTTAATAATTACAGTTTTTCATGGGTTTTACTCAATTGTAGTCCTGTGGGATAACTGTGCTGGTTTGTCATTTTTGCATTATAGAGCAATCTCAAATTTGAGAAAAGGAACTACTTGGTCAAAAGGTTATGAATGTTTAGACAGCTTTTGAGATTTTGCTGGACTGCTTTCCAAAATGTTTGTGGCAATTTAAAATCAACCAAGTATTTCTACCTCACTTGCCAGCATTTGGATATTATCATTTTAAATGATTCTATTACTTTAATGGTGTAAAATGTGACTTTACTGTTTTACCATGTACTACTTATTTGAGGATTGGCAAGGTTTAATGAGTTCCCCATATGTTTTAAATTTTCTCAAAATAAAAAGTTTAAAATATACATGTAACAATTTTAGGAGAAGTTGCAGGAAGAATAAAAAGATCTCTGTGTACCTTTATCCTAATGCACCAATTGGAAACATCTTGCCAGATTGTTTTATCACTTTAAATCTATATGTATTTATAAGTATTCTTTTCCTGAACCATTTCAGAATATGCTGAATACATCATACCTATTTACCCATCAGTAGTATTGTATTATGTTACATTTCCTGAATTTGATAACTACACCATCGTTATGTAAGAAAATATCCTTGTTCTTAGGAAAGACACACTTAAGTTTTATCTAATCTACAATTCACATTTCTTTTTAAGGAATATTTTAATGTTTTTATTATAAAAATAATACATAGTCATTATGAAAAAGTAAAGCAATGTAGAAGTGTATATATACCTGCACTCTACTCCACAGGGGAGTAGATTTTAGTGGATTTTGGATTTTGGTAATATTTCAGGTTGTCATCCTTAGGAAGCCCACTTTGGGGTCAAGATTAGTAAACAGAAGGTTTATTAGGGAGCGATTTTAGGAATTAAGCAATTGGTTTATGATGTGCCTTGGTGTAGTTTTCTTCGTGTTTCTTGTTCTTGAGGTCTGTTAAGCTTCTTGGATCTGTGGGTTTATAGTTTTCATCCAGTTTAGAAATATTTTTCCTTTTTTTTTCAGCTTCAGGTTTGTAAAACAACATTGTGATTAGGCATTTATATACCTCACAAAGTGATAACCCCAATAAGTTTATTACCCATCTGATACTGTACGTAGTTATTACAATATTATTGACTATATTCCCTATGCTGTACTTTATATTCCATGACTATCTTTTTCAATTATAGCTGACATACAATATTATTTTATATTAGTTTCAGGTGTATAGTGTATTGGCTAGATATTTATATAATTTATGAAGTGATCCCTGATAAGTCTAGTACTACCCATCTGGCACTGTACATAGTTTTTAAAATATTATTGACTATATTCCCCATACTGTACTTCACATCCCCATGACTGTTTTATAACTACCAACTTGTACTTCTTAATCCCTTCACCTTTCTCACCTAGCTCCTGAACCCCCTTCCCATCTAGTAACCATCAGTTTATTCTCTGTATCTGAGTCTGTTTCTGTTTTGTTTGTTCATTTATTTTGTTCTTTAGATCCCACATATAAGGGAGATCATATGGTATTTGTCTTTCTCAATCTGACTTATTTCACTTAGCATAATACCGTTTAGGTCCATCCATGTTGTCAGAAATGGTTAAGATTCCATTACTTTTTATGGCCAAGTAATATTCCATTGTATATATGTACCACTTCTTAATCCAATCGCCTATTGATGGGCATTTCAGTTTCCATATCTTGGATATTGTAAATAGTGCTGCAGTGAACAGACAGGTGCGTGTATTTTTTCAAATTACTGTTTTGCATTTCTTTAGATAAATACCCAGAAGTGGAATTGCTGGGTCATAAGGTACTTCTATTTTTAATTTTTTGAGGAACCTCTGTATTGTTTTCCATAGTGGCTGCACCAATTACAGTCCCACCAACAGTGCACAGGTGTTCTCTTTCCCCACATCCTCGCCAGTTGTTTGTTGATTTATTGATGATAGCCATTTTGACAGGTGTAAGGTGACATCTCACTGTGGTTTTTGTTTGCATTTCACTGATGATTAGTGATGTTGAGCATCTTTTCATATGTCTATTGGCCATGTGTATGATCTCCTTGGAGAAATGTCTATTCAGGTCCTCTATTTATTAATTGGATTGTTTGTTTTTTTTGGTGTTGAGTTGCATGAATTCTTTATAAATTTTGAATATTAACCCCTTCTCAGATGTATCATTGGCAAATATTTTCTCCCATTCAGTATGATGTCTTTTTGTTTTATTGATGGTTTACTTTGCTGTGAAAATTTTTTTAGTTTGATGTAATCTCATTTGTTTATTATCTGTTTTCTACAATTCATATATCAATTTTACAAATACTTTCAATAATATCTTTGAGAATAACTTTTGTCCTGTCCAGGATCCAATCTATGATTATTCATGCACTTAGCTGCCATTTTTCTCCAGTTTCTTTTAATACGAAACATTTTCTCAGCATTATTTGTCTTTCATGACACTAACATTTTCAGAGTGTGGGCCAATTATTTTGTAGACTATCCATCAGGGATCTGGTAAATGTTTAACAGATGTCACTCTGACAAAAAAACGTCCTGCAGTGCAGCATTTGCCGATTGCCATGGTATAAATATTCCCACTGTGGCTGATGTCAGGCTACCAATGCGATATTCCTGAATGTGTCTTTGGAAAGAGCTATGCACAGTCAGCTCTCATGAGCTGCATACATGAGCCAACTCAAGCATATCACTGAATGTTTCTCAATTTGGTTTTGTCTGCTTGTTCTCTCAGAATTAGAACAGGTTATACATTTTGTCAGGAACACCAGTGAAGTAATGTTATGTTCTTCTTAGTCTATCATGTCAGGAAGCCGTAATATAGATATGTCCCACCTGCACTTATCTTAGAGTGAGAAATATGTGTGTGTTTGTGTATAATGTAACTTTATTTCCCCCTCAATATGTGAAATGGGTGCAAGTGTGGATAACGGAATGTTCTGGTTGAAGCAGAGGAAGTAAGTTCCCCAAAGTCCCATTATCCCCACATTGTGGCCTTGAGAAGGCTCTGAGTTGCACAGTTTGAAAATCACTATCCTAAATAGAGGATGAGTATTTATTTTCCAAGGGCATGAGGTTCTAATTATTCTTGAAGGTTGTGCAGTGTTAATAAGAATGATTAATTCACTTATTAATACCATACCTGTCCAGTGTGCTGATCTAAATACACTAGTGGGACACACTTTCATCTATATTTATTTAGTTCAAATATATTTTAATTAAATAGATTTGCATATCAGATCAGTTTCTCCTAATATAAGTATCTCACCCTTATTTCTTCAGGAGTCATATACTTTGGCTTAATTTGATTCTGTGACAATAAATATGTCACATAATTTACTGGCATCTAATTTTGTCATCTGCGAAAAGAGAAAGATGTTACATTCATTGATCCCTAAGTTCGTATAGGAAAGGACTTTAAAATAACAAATCAGATTGTTCTCAAAAGGAGAGAGACTAGCCTAAGTCACCATAAAATAACAGCAGGATTACCACTCCATGCTGAGGCCTGTCTTCCTTAAATTGGAAATCTCTAAGTGGGCTCAGACCAAAGCACAGACCTTCCTTAGCTCTTATCTATGGAAATCTGTTGTTCCCCAAGATTCATAGCACTCTAGTTACATTTAACTTTCTTTAGGTACTCATGGTTCCTTCTATTATTTCAAGACTTTTACTGAGAAAACAATGAATGGGCAAAATAATGACTGTGCAAAATGTCTTATTTTAGAGGTAATGCATTTTTTTGAATGCTGAAGTATTAGCTGGAATATAGCAATTAAATGTTTTAAAAATTAAATTACATTTTACTCTTACAGTAATAAGTGTCTATTTATACTTCGATAGACTGATAGAATTTCAACATTATAAATCTCATAAGTAGATTTTCATTGCAGGTTATAGATTATTTACATGTATTTAAAAAGGAAATATAGTCAATAATATTGTGATCATGTGGTACGGTGTCAGATGGTTGCTGGACTCATCATGGTATATAAATGTTGAATAACTATGATGTACATCTAATAGAAACTAATAGAATGTTGTGTATTAGCTATATTTTAATAAAAATCTTAAAAAATAATAATATAATGAAAACAAATACTCAGATGTTAATGATAAATCTGAAAGGATAACATGCCTTTTTAATGCTATGGATGTTATGCAAAGATGCCAAGCATTATATTGATGTAGGTATTTGGTTATTCAGCCTTTCAACAGTTGCGATATACAAGGAACATTACATTATGGTTAAATACCAAGACTAAAACCAACTTTCAGTTCTTTTTAACTGAAGAATTCTTTCAGAATTCTTTAGATTCTTCCCCTGCTCCATCCTTTTATTAAATCTTTTTGAAATTACTTTTGAGATGCTCTCCTGCTGAGAAAGTTGTCAAGGCCTTTGCCAGAGCTGAAGCACCTCTAGTACACGATCACAGTGCTGGTGTGCCAGGCTTTGTCTCCCCTTGTTGCTGTTAACTCACCTTACCCATTGGAAGAATACGCACATTTCCCAAGTGGCTTCTCTTTACTCTCAATTTTAGGTGTGTTCATTAACCACTCATTTTTTTAATGGAGTCAAAAAAGTAAAGAAACAAAAGATAGAAACAAGGAAGACATTAGATAAACCTGACAATCGACCTAGGTCACATTTTGGAGGAATGAGTAGCTTGAAGTGCAAATAAAAGACATGGAAACCCTGGCTATGATGCATGTCATATAGTTCTTCAGAGTATCTTGAGGCCATAAAGAAAACAAAAGAGAAAATTGAGATAAAGAGGTACAAAAATCCTATAATCTCTGTGAAGGCAGAGGCCATGTTTTTTGTTTCTCCATTATGATTTAGTGCTGAACACTTAGTATGTAGATAATTGCATGCAAAACTAAGCTAGACTCTGGCAGCCCAGTTCCTCAAGTCTAGCCAAAGAATTATCCTGGTCTAAATAACACCAGAGAATGGAAGCCCCATGTTTTTCTTTTTTTCCCTTTCCATATCCTCTTTCTGTGATGTTTTGGTGATTAATCGTTAATTTTTTCAAGAACTATTCATTCAATGTCTTCTATATGGCCCTTGACATAAATATATGAACAAGATAAACTAGATTCTGGCGTCAGGGTCTATCTAAAGTTCAAGTCCTGGCCAACTTAACTTTGCCAATTGGCCTAGATAGAGCAGCCTCTGCCATGTGCAGAAGGCAAACCCAGTCTTCTGATGTATTTTCTGGGAAATGATTTTGCTCACATTGTTGCAAGTCCTCTTATGTTCTTTCAAAAAATCAGAGTTTCTTGAGATATAGAACACCAAATTAAGATTTTATTCATTTAAAATACATCTAAATAAGATGATTTAAATAATCAAACTAATTTGAGTATATACAAAACCAAGCAATTCTTGGGGGGGGGGAATTTCTCAATTTCTCCCCCCCAATCTCCAACATCACAGGAAGAAAAATAATATTACAAATGGCTCCACTCAAAGAACAAACTGGGTTATTACAGATTTTTACATCTTTCCCAGGTCTGTAAGTCAGTGGTCTTCTTCAGAATAACATGTTATAAACAGACTGATCATGCATGCAAAAGGAAATGTTTGCAAAAAGTCACTGGTTTGTCTTTGCTGTAGCCATCAGATATATGAGTATGTGCCTAAGAATTTCTTAGATAAAACATAATCCTCTTTCTCATATAAATATTTACTTCCTTCATTCCTTAGATGATTTCAAATGAAAATCTATTTTCAGTTAGCTGCAATTTTCAGAGGCCAAGACACACATTAGAAGGATTATTTTGGAAAAAGCTGATTTGAATTCTCCCTATATAAATCAGGGCCCCAGTAGGAAACAGATGATGCTCCTGAATTAGGATAATTTAAAGAGGGATTAGTAAAGGCATTATTTATAAAGATGTGGGTAGGATATCAGGGAACCATAAAAAAATACTTCAGGAACCACACACTTTAGTGCTGGTAACTGCAAAGATGTTAATATTGCCTGATCTGAAGGGAGACGAGAAATCATTTACTGAGACCCAGAAGGTGAGAGTCTTGTAGAGAAGGTTGTTTTTGCTTGAGGAACTCATCCAGCTCAGAGCAAACTGGCAGGGAGAGAGATATGGGAATATATACCCTGACCTCACTTAGTTTGCTCCCTGATCTTCTGCCAGGGGTTTCCATGAGCCAAAGCCAACTGGAAACTAAAGGACAAGGAAGAGATTGAAATAATTTATACAGATTAGGCTCTCAAGGCAGAGAGCAGGATGAAGAATGATGGAGAACAGATCTAGAGGGACAAATGGAAGATGTCCTGGTACTCTTTCCCTATTAGTTATAAGCCCCTTCAACTTAGACTGTAGTCCAAGGAAGTGACAAAATCATCTTTTTGCTTGAGTCATACCTCCAACTTTGTGGATTTATGTATGCCTATATTGAGCCCCTGTTTTGCATCAGGCACTATTTTATGTGAGTAAAACCGATGAAATTCCTACCCTCATTGAATCTACCGTGTTTCCCCCAAGTAAAACCTAGTGGGACAATCAGCTCTAATGTGTCTTTTGGAGTAAGATTAATGTAAGACCCAATCTTATTTTACTATAAGACCCGGTCTTATATAATACAAGACCGGGTCTCATATTAATTTTTGCTACAAAAGACGCATTAGAGCTGATTGTCTGGCTAGGTCTTATTTTCAGGGAAATGAGGTACATTGTATTGGTGGCCATTTCTATTAGGAGTCATTTAGCTGTAAGAGAAAGTCATTCAAGTTAGAAATTTTAAAAAGATATCTTGTAAGAAATCCTTCTAGATTGTTGTAAATCTGCCAGGCAACTGCTCTCTGTGCTCTCTATTACATCTCTCTTTTTTCTCTCCCCTCTCTCTCCATCTCTTTCCCCACACCTCTTGTCCACCACCTCAGTTTGCTTAGAGGTGAAAAGTGATTTCACCTTTCTTCATATCTCTCTGACTCTGTTCTTCTCTCCTCTGTATTAAGCAGGCTTCATTTTAGGTTTCTTATTTTCTACTTCCCCACATTTTCAATTTGCATGTATATTGTTATCTACTCTGTTTCCAAAAATTTGTATAAAAGTACTCTCACAAGTGGTGGTCATCCTCTTTCAGCCTATATTATCCTTATCCTAAAAATGGTTGTTCATGTCTCAGGTGCTCTCCTGTACCACATCTATTGACCCATTTGTTCTTTCTCTAAAAAATCATTAGAATATTTATTTGAATACCTTATCACACCAGAGGTCAAGAGAAAATTCCCATGGAATAGTGGATACTTCATTCACTCAGGTTGGCATTGAGGCTGGGGTAAGCTGGACACATGATGAACTACAGACTGTTGGAAGAAGTCACTAGCAGATGGAACAAACCAAAGCCAGAATCATATCCTGTCTCAGTTCAAAGTACAGTGGCCAAGAGAGGGGAACACAGACCAACCAATCTGCAGAGTGGTTGGAAAATATTGGAGGAACCATTAAGCTGGAACAAAAATCTAGGTCCTCCAAGAGCTGACACTCTGCATCTCAGAGATTGTTCAGTTTTTGCACTCAGCAAACACTGAGTGTCTGCAGTTATAGAGGGGTATAGACCTGGTTCTTGCTCTCAAGTGGTTTTACTCATTTACAGATATAGAAAAGGAATTAGCTGCTGGTTTCAATGGCCCCCTGTTTAGTGTTCCCTACTCCATCTCTTCCATTTGCTCTGCATTTTCTTTAACATTTACATATATTCAACATTTCCATTCCATTTTGAAATAACAGGTTGATGTGCTATCTTTTCCAAACATTGTTTTTCTTCTATCCAATTTATTTTACAATGAGGTGTAGCTAATCATGTATGTACAAATGTATGCATACACATATTCATGTTTTGATAGAGGTTGAGAAAGTACAGGGGCATTGTGTGCCTTAACTGATATATTCTGCCCTTTGCAAGGGTTTTGAGTTGGTGGTGAAGTTTTACACTGTTTCCTCATTTTTCCAGCTCGTGGTTTAGAGTAACAACCATAGCCTAAACTGTGCTATTTGAGCTGACATTTGAAAAGAGAATTCCCTACACCTGATATTGTTCTACATCTAGTGTGGTGTCTTAGATATTCAGAAGAGTGTTTGGGTAAAAGCATGTCCTCTTGGATTTACTCTCCCTGGGGAATAGCTACTACATTATTTATTTCATTCTAGACCAGATTTCTTAACATAGAACTGCCTGCAGACGTTGTTAGAAATGCAGAAGTGTAGATGATACCCTCACAGATAGTGATCCAATAGATCATAGGTATGTTAGATTCCTAAGACTGCCATAACAAAGTATCACCAACTGGGGGGGCTTAAACAAGAGAAATGTATTGTCTTCTAGTTTTAGAGGCTAGAAGTCTGAGATCAAGGTGTCAACAGGTCTGTGCTCTCTCTAGGGGTCTAGGGAAGGATCTGTTCCTCTGTCTTAACTGTTGGTGTTTCCTTAGTATGTGGCAGCGTAAGTGTAGTCTTCATATGGTGTTCTCCCTGTGTGAGGGTCTGTGTCCAAATGTCTCCTTTTTATGAGGATACCAGTCATATTACATTATGTCCCCCCCAACTTAAGAAAGTTAAGAATTACTCAACTAATCGCATCTGCAATGACCCCATTTCCAAGTTAGGTCACATTCCAAGGTACTGGAAGTTAGGAATTAAACATGAATTTTTGAGGGGACATGGTTCAACCCACAAAAATGAACAGATTAGCAGGAACTGGCATTTTTACACACTGTATTAAATACCTCTTGAACTGCTGCTTGTAATTTTGGGCCCCATCTTAGATTCCAGTAGCCAAGCAGTTCTAAGCGTATTTAGTTCATTCCATGCAGGTGCACTTAGACAGCACCTCAACCCCTCCCCCCCCCCCCCCCCCGCAGCCAGCATCTCCTACTTCTCACCCCAGGTTTCTCCAACACAGTAGCATGGAATGCCTACTGCAGTGACATGTGAATAACTTAGAAGTATGGGAGAATTAACACCCCATAGGAGACCCTTGACCAATGGGAGATGAAATCCAATGAATAAAGCTTCTGTCTTTCATCCTCAGGTGAACAGGTCAGAGACCCATTCAATTAAGTTCTTTAGAGAGCTCTCCAAAATCATCCAACAGTCACCAGTAACGGTGTCCAACTTGATAACGCATCCTTGTATTGTTTTTGTCCTTTTTTCTTTTTATTTCTTCAAATCCTAACTTGTTCCCTGAGTTCACTTCCCAAATAAACTACCTGTATCAAAACCTTTGTCTCAGGCTCTGCTTATGGGATACACTGACGTAAGACCCAAGCTTCCCAGGTGATCCTGATGTAAGCGATCCATGAACAAATCTTTGAGAAATTCTCCAAAATTCTGTGTAAAACAGAATGAGCTATAATCCTACTTTAATGTAATTATTAAGTAGAACAAACCCCATGCCACCTTCTTTCATTAGTCCTAGAAATATACAAGAGAGATCCTGAAGTCAGGGTCTATATGAGCTGAAGTCCAAAACCACAGTAAGTCTCAGAATGAGGAGCAAACCATCAAGTGGCAAACCAACAAATGCTCAGACACATGGCTGGTATTATCTGTCCTCAGAAGATATTTGAGTGATGGGTCAATATGACTCAATTTTCAAAGCCTCATTAACTCTGTGCACTGAGAATTCACTTGGGGGCCCTGTAAAGCTGTGGGTCATATACTGCCACCCCTTCAATGAAGCACGGTCTTTTGAGGTTCCATAGGTGTCCAAGAGGCGGGAAGGCCAGCAGGCTAATAGCCTGCAGGAGGATAGTACATTATAACTTCCCAGCAGTATCCTATAAAATAGGACTTGTGCCACTGACAACCCCATACAAGTCTTAAAGCTTCATTTCAATACACCACAAATTTACAAGAGCCTTTTTACATTTTTTAAAATTATACTTATTGGGGTGACAATGGTTAATAAAGTTAGGTTTCAGGTATACAATTCTGTAATACATCATCTATATATCACATTGTGTGCCCACCACCCAGAGTCAGTTCTCCTTCCATCACCATATGTTTGACCCCCCCTTACGCTCATCTACCACCCCCTACCCCCTTATCCTCTGATAACCACTAAGTTATTGTCTATATCTATGAATTTTTGTTTCTTTGTTTATCTTGTTTTATATCCCACATATGAATTTATAATAGAGTTTAACTTGGTGGAACAGATATTCTAACCTGGACTTTCTGTTTCTGCTACTAAGTTGACAGGAGGGCCAGTTCTCTCTAAGACTGACCCAAATTTTTAAAAAGCCAAACAGTTCATAACCAGAATGCCCAGCTCAGCAGAAAGAATAAGAACTCTGGGCTCTGAATATCAGGATTTGAAATTATGCCAGAGCATGTCAGTCCTAAGTGTCCAGAAGGTAGAGGGGGGAAAAAATCCTTGACAGAGAAGAGAAATACAGTTGACCCTTGAACAATACAGGTTTGAACAATGTGGGTCCACATATACATGGATTTTTTTCAATATATAGTGAACCCTCCGTATCCCCAGATTTCACATCTGTGGATTCAACCAACTGTGGATTGAAAACTGTATTTTCAATCTGTGTATACAGAGAGCCAATTATATACATTTTCTATGCCATTTTATATAAGGGGCATGGGCATCTGCAAATTTTGGCATCCCCTGAGGGTCATGGAACCAATCCCCCACAGATACTAAGGGATGACTGTAGTTAAGTTTTTAAGGAGTCAAAAGTTATACACAAATTTTCAACTGTGTAGGTTTGGTGCCCTTAACCTCTGTATTGTTCGGAGGTCAACTGTAATAAACTGAAAAAGATAAATGCAAACATTTAATTTCTATGTATATGTGTGTGTGTTTCTTTGCATATAAAATGACAGCATTATCTTAACCTAGAATGGAGAGTTTAGTGTTCAGAAGGCTGGTTTGTGCATAGATGACTCAACATGGAGGAAGAGAATGAAAAAGAGAACATAAGAACATTACAAGGGCAGACCAGCCAGACTGTGCCTAAGCAAAGGCCCTAAAACTACTGGTAATGAAGCCAGCCATTGAGTGGATTTCATAGTCCCCATGTTGCATTTGAAAGTGTTTGGATGTGGGAAGATTTGGGCTCAGACTACAGTTCCCTCATTTAACAGCTGAGTGTCAGCCAGTTACTTACAATCTCTAAGTAATATCGCCTTGCAGGGTTGTAAGGATTAAATGAGAGAATGTAGAAAAGGCACACAACTTAATTCTTCATACATAGTAGCCATTCAATAAATAATGTACATTATAGTAATTGTTATAAGGAAACTATTTCAGTGGACTACAGTTTAGTATACATGGGTTACATATTGGGCTTTTGTATAAGAAATATGAGTTCCTGAAGTGCCTAAAGAACCTAGTCATGTAGCAGTCATTGGACATGGACCATAAGAACAAATTAGAGGGAAATTTTGTATGTATACGAGGTCTGACAATTAAGTTGACAAAATTGCCACCACATGCTTACATTGGCAACACTATGCAAACAGCTCGGTGAGGTTTCATAACCTTGGTATATCAGTGTCTCACAGCTGTGTTTGTGTTGATGTGTGATGGTGTCTTGCTGAGTGGTGTTCATTATTGTTGTTGCATGTTTTTGTGTGTCGTGGCGAGAAGGTTTGAATTACAGCAATGAACAAACGTTAAATTTCTTGTTCAACTTGGCAAGAATGGAAGTGAAATCAGGGACATGTTAGTCCAAGTTTATGGGGATAATGCCATGAAGAAAACAGCAGTGTACAAATGGATTAAACATTTTTCTGAGGTGAGAGAATGCGTCATTGATGAAGAGAGGTCAAGGCAGCCAGTAATGAGCAGAACTGATGAAAACATTCCAAAAATTCATCAAATTGTGTGTCGAAATCGTCGGCTGACTGTGAGAAGTATAGCAGACAAAGTGAGCATTGAAAGAGAAACAGTTAGGAAAATCTTAACTGAAAATCTTGGCATGAGAAAGGTGTGTGCAAAAATGGTCCTGAAGGAGGTCTTGCATCACAACAATGCACCAGCTCACGCAGCACTGTCTGTGAGGGAGATTTTAGCCAGTAAAGAAATAACTGTATTGGAACACCCTCTCTACTCATCTGATCTGGCCTCCAATGACTTCTTTCTTTACCCGAAGATAAAGGAAATATTGAAAGGAAGACATTTTAATGACATTCAGGACATAAAGGGTAATATGATGACAGCTCTGATGGCCATTCCAGTAAAAGAGTTCCAAAATTGCTTTGAAGGATGGACTAGGCACTGGCATCAGTGCATAGCTTCCCAAGGGGAGTACTTCGAAGGTGACCTTAATGATATTCAGCAATGTGGTATGTAGCACTGTTTCTAGGATGAGTTCTCGAACTTAATTGTCAGGCCTCGTGTGAGATGATTAAATATATGCATTTATGTGTATACCAATAATACATATACATGTACTTATATTTTTTGATTTTTAAGAATCTTGCTTTTAAATTTATGTTCCTCTTTGTCCTGTTCTTTTTTCATGATTGCAATATCTTCTTAGCTCTGTGATATGTTGATAGATTGTTCAGAGAGCAGAAATATTAGAGAAAGTATCTATTTCATCTAATTGCCTTTTTTTCAGCTTGTCTAGTGATCCTTGGTTGTCCATTTACATTTACAAGAGGGACACTAAAAGCTGATTGGAAGCTATTAGCATTTTAGCACAAGTGGGATTTGTCAAGTGTCAATGTCACTGTAGGGTTATCTGGCTGAGCCATTTCTTCGAGGGAAACTTTGATTACTTTTATTTTTTTACTTGTGCTGGTCATATTCTTCAGAGAAGTCTTTTCCAGTAGCTTTTTTAGGGTAGAGCAGTGGTACACAGTATTCTGAGAGCAGAGTAGGGAAGAGGTCAGGGGAAAGCTCACCATCCAGCATTGATTACTCACTTAATTTATCTGTTTCCATCTTGACTGAACTGGAGGACACCAGGCAAAAAAGACCCTATTTTTGCCCTTTCCAGAGACTAAATCTCCAATTTGCTGTGGGAGTGGAAGAAATATCAAGGAGTGAAAAGTGGAACTGAGGCCCTAATTGCTGCCTAAATAGATTTTAAATTCATCGCCCTTGTTTTGGATCTTTCCTTTCCCCTACTCTCCTCACTGCTAGAGATATATAATACTGCCATTGGAGATTTTGTTGTGTGAATTGGTGTACTTTGTGTTACTTCACTGTTGGTTTTAAATTCAGTATTCTTGTGTCTCCTAAAATTCTTTAACTTTGCTTGCCAATCAGCTTTGCAGTTTCCAAAATTTTGTTATGGTTATATCCTCTCCTGTTTACCTTAGTCCTTGTGGTTTTGTGCCCTTAAAATATGTTAATGAGATGAGTTTGTTCAATCTATTATCTCTCTCTCTCTCTCTCTCTCTCTCTCTCTCTCTCTCTCTCTATATATATATATATATATATATATATATATATATATATACTTTTATTATGATCCTGATGAAATTGATTTAGTGCAGAAGTTTTATTTTTGTCCTTTACATAGGCAATACGCAGCAAAGCAAAGTTCCAAAAGATGAAGACAGAGGAAGAATAACTAGGTAAAAAAAAAGAAATGGAATGGATTTTTTGTCCTGAACTATGTACTTGAACCTGGGCTTCAGTCCTGCCATGTCCTTAGTCCCATATCTGGTTAGAACATTTACGAGTGTTCCCTTTCATAAGTTCCCCATGTGACTAGTTTAATGAAATATGAACTGTGTTTATTTGGTGTTTCCCCTCAAGAATATGTCATACAGAACAGTTAAATCCATGTCCCAGAACTGCTCCTAAATTCTGCTCCCTCTCAAGTGTTAAACAGACAAATCCAATGACCAGAAAGTAAAAGGCATTGATATGTGTACACACACACACACACACACACACACACACACACACACACAAGCTTTTTTTGATACCTGGTATAGGCTGTGCTCTCAGTTCTAATTCTGCTAACTGATACGACCTCCACTGGTCTGAAGGCAAGCTCACACTCCCTGGTGATGAACTTGGCTATGCAAGCTTATTCTTATTCAGGCACATATGTTCCAGTTTCCGAGAAAGCTCAGCAAATACAGATTGTAGTGCCTTCTAAAACCTGTGATCCAGGCACTTTATCTCTGGAATATGCTGCTCTCATTGCCCCTTCCCACAGTGCATTGAAAACTCAGATGAAGGTAGAACATAGATACCATTTTGATCTACTCCAGAGTTGTTGCCATATCTTTCCATTGCCACTGCCAGCCTGTCATGTCTCCTCCTATTTCTTATCTTACATCCAGAAAAGAAAAAAATGTATACATTGCAGATGTTTCTGAAGCACTGAACTTCTAAAGCTTGCTTACTAATTTTTTAAGTGTCTGATCCAATAAACTACCACATAATTCCTGAATAGAAGAAGCTGTCATTTAACCTTTCTGGGGCTCAGTTCTCTATCTATGACATAAGGAGATGAGAATCTATGACCACTTCAAAACTTTAATAATTGTTCTTTATCTTTTTATATACCAGAATGTATCAGGGAATATCTATATTCATATGGATTTCATTTTGGGAACCAAACAGAGAAGCAAGATGTCAAAGAAATCCCCAGGTTAGATTTTGCCAATAGGGAGGAGGATGATCCATTAAACAAGCTGATAAAAAGGTGTTCTTTCTTCCTACATAGGGCATTGGGTGATGCCGCTGGGAAAATAATTTAAGCTATTTTAAGTCAAAATGGGTATGAGCAGTACTACCACCAGATACATGAATTCTTCTGAGAGTTATGTTAAGGCACAGGTGATAGGAAGAGAGTGAACTAGAGCAGCGAGCTGCTCTGGTTGACTGAATGGCCAAGATAAGTAAGATAATTGAGGTCAGAATGGCCAAACCTTACCCTTCTAGGAATGGGCATGGATCAGGAGTAAAACTGAAGGAGGCTTTATCCTCTTTCCCTGGAGGAACCTTTAGAAACTTTGAGGGGAAAAAATGTAACATGTAAATGAAAATACAATGTTATGGGTAAAAGCTATTATATAGAGAAAGATAGTAAATGCTTTAGAAACACAAAAGAAAAAGAAGTTAACTCTGTAAGTAAATGGAGATGGGCAAGAAAAGAGTTCACATAAGATGTAGCTAAATATCAAAGGATAAGTGTGATAAATAAATTATTTACCTGGTAAATAAATTATGAATGAGGACAAGAAGAAGGTTTGTATTGATACCAGAGACTTTAAACTCATGCAAATTGGGTCCTTTTAGTAGCCTTATTACAGCATTCTGTGTGATTATACAGGGAAATAAATATCTGCATTCAAATGTCTGTTATTAAAAAAAAAGTTTGAGGGAAATCAGAGGCACTGACATCAGAACACCCAGCCTGCTGTGAGTTCCCCGTCTGGGAATAAGGCAGACCAGAAGTGAAACTGGAAAGGGATGCAGTAGTAAGAGCTGAGGGCAAGGAAGCCAGGCTTCCAATTCTGGTTCTACAACTAACCAGCTGGGTGATTTGACCAGATCATCTAGCCTTCAGAGTTCTCATCTGTAATATTAGCAAATTGAATTACTATTCTCTAAGACCCTATAATTTTAGCATTTTTATAATACTTATGAAATGGGAAAGGAAAATTTCCTCTATATTAGTGAAAAAGTAATTGTTATTTTTCATAATTATATTGCTAGTTACTACTATTAATTGGAATCTATATGCTAAGCCTTGTACTTATCATTTTATATATATTACAACTTGTAAGTGAGGTAGTTCTATATCTGTAAAAAGCAGGGGTAGTTAAATATTTTAATAAAATTATGTATCTAATAAGAGGCAAAGCCACAATTTTAACTCAGTCTAATAAACAATAGATTAGAGATTACCTCAAATTTAAACAGAGACTATACGAATCATTAATCTCTTTTAACACATGAAGATACAGAAGACTGTTATCCTTGTCCTAGTACTCATTACAGGTATAAACTTCAGGAAGTCACTCCCCTGCCCCAGTTCTCTAGATTTCTAATTCTAAGTGCAGCTTTTTTATCCAATGTCCCAGGCTGCCTTGCTCAACAAAAATTGCCTCAAGCTGGTCTGTAGCTGTGTCTTTTAAGAAATAACTGCTTAGGGTACAAGGGAAGTAACCTGAGCCCCTTGGAGCAAGGCAGCCTTTCAGACAGGATGGGCTCAGCATGTCTGAAAGGTCCTTTGCTACATATGTGACTTTCAGACTTGATTGGATGTGATTTTTAAAAAACAAAATGAAACAAAATAAAACACTGTTTCCCAGAACCTTATACTTTGAGCCTAACTCCATTTAAATTAGAGTCAGTAGCACCCATTTGTAGTGAGCAAGATTTGCCAGGTTGTATCTGAGAAGAGAACCCGTATCACCTTGTCAAAATTTACACAAAGTGTCAGCATTGCCAGGGGGCCAAAGTTATGCCTTGCATATATTTTTCCAGTATACAAGTTCCAGTGTCGCTAGCGAACACTTACTGAAGGAACCACAGCTGGTGGGTTTGCTATGTTTAATCTTGGACTGCCCTGGACCATTTCTGGAGTGAATAGTAAAGCAGTGTGAAAGACAAAAACAGTTATGTAGGAAGTAAAGAGAGAGGGGTAATACATTAAAGCTATAAGAGTTTTCTTTTCACCTTGGGTTATAGCTCAACAAACGCCCCCTTTTCAAACTGCCTTCTTCTCATTTATTTTTCAGAATAGGATGTTAAATGGCATTTTAATATTTTATGTAAAATAAATCAAAACATCATAATACAAAATTATATATTATGGCTGCTATAATGCAAAAATGAGCTTTCATAATGAGAAATAACTGGAAGGCAACATTTGAAAATAAAAATAGTGTTGAATTATGGGTGTTTGTATATGCTCTCAACATGCTTATTGATTGTTAATTGGCCTTTTAATTAAGTAAGCACAGAGTTTTTAAATGGGTGCTGCAATAGAAAAATGACAAAGGATATGAGCAAGCAATTCATAAAAGAAGCAAAAAAACCCCACAATAAACATGTCCAAATTTTACAATTTTATTTATGCATGCTTTTGATGATTAATTTTATGTCACCTGAACTAGGTCACAGAGTACCCAGACATTTGGCCAAGCATTCTGGATATGTCTATTTTAGTGTGTTTCTGGATTAGACTAACATTTGAATCAGTAGACTGGGTAAAACAGATTGGATGACGTTGACCCAATCTGCAATCAGTCAAAGACCTGAATAAAACAAAAAGGCTGAGTAAGAGGGAATTCCTCCTGCCTGACTGAGCTGGGAAATCAGTCTTTTCCTGACTTTGGACTTGAATTGAAACATTGGCTCTTCCTTGATCTCCTGTCTGCTTTCAGTTTGGAATTTACACCATTGGCTCTCCTAGTTCTCAGGCTTTTAGACTTGGAATGGAACTACATCATTGGCTCTCCTGGATCTCTAGCTTGCAGGCTGCAGTCTTGGGAATTCTCAGTCAACAAAATTGTGTGAACCAATTCCTTATAATAACTCTCTCTCTTTTCTTCAGAGAATCCTAACCAATATAACATTTCAGCTATAATAGAATATTATTTTATGCCTATTTGTGAACATGAATGCAGAATTGGAGATGATGCTTCTGTAAGCCAAGGCATGCGAAAGATTGCTAGCAAACCACAGGATTCTAAGGGAGAAGCATGGAGTAGATTATTCCTCACAGTCCTCAGAAAGAACTAACGGACATCTTTTTTTTATAATTTATTTTTTTCATTTATTGGCGTGACAATTGTTAGTAAAATTACATAGATTTCAGGTGTACAATTCTGTATTACATAATCTATAAATACCATTGTGTGTTCACCACCCAGAGTCAGTTCTCCTTTCATCACCATATATTTGATCCCCCCAACCCTCATCTCCCACCCCCCACCCCCCTTACCCTCTGGTAACCACTAAACTGTTGTCTGTGTTTATGAGTTTCTGTTTCTCATTTGTTTGTCTTGTTCTTTTGTTGTTTTTGTTTTATATACCACATATCAGTGAAATCACATGGTTCTCTGCTTTTTCTGTCTCACTTATTTCGCTCAGCATTACACTCTCAAGATCCATCCATGTTGTCACAAATGTTCCTATATCATCTTTTCTTACCGCCGAATAGTATTCCGTTGTGCATATATACCAAAATTTCTTTATCCATTCATTTATCGAAGGACATTTTGGTTGTTTCCATGTCTTGGCCACCGTAAACAAAGCTGCAATGAACATTGGAGCACACGTGTCTTTATGAATAAATGTTTTCAGATTTTTTGGGTAGATACCCAGGAGAGGGATTGCTGGGTCATATGGCAATTCTATTCGTAATTTTTTGAGGAACCTCCACACTGCCTTTCATAACGGCTGCACCAGTCTGCATTCCCACCAACAGTGTATGAGGGTTCCTTTTTCTCCACAGCCTCTCCAACACTCGTTACTATTTGTCTTGTTGATGATAGCCATTCTGACTGGGGTGAGGTGATATCTCATTGTGGTTTTGATATGCATTTCTCTGATGATTAGTGATGTTGAGCATTTTTTCATATGTACAATTGGCCATTTGTATGTCCTCTTTGGAGAAATGTCTCTTCAAGTCCTCTGCCCATTTTTCAATGGGGTTGTTTGTTTTTTTGTTGTTGAGTTGCATGAGTTCTTTGTATATTCTGCATATTAGCCCCTTATCGGAGGCACTATTTGCAAAACTCTTCTCCCATTCAGTTGGTGGTCTATTTTGTCGATGGTTTGTTTTGCTCTGCAGATGCTTTAAAGTTTCATATAGTCCCATTCATTTATTTTAGCTTTTACTTCCATTGCCTTTGGAGTCAAATTCATAAAATGCTCTTTGAACCCAAGGTCCATAAGTTTAGTACCTATGTTTTCTTCTATGCAGTTTATTGTGTCAGGTCTTATGCTTAAGTCTTTGATCCATTTTGAATTAACTTTGGTACATGGTGACAAATAGCAGTCCAGTTTCATTCTTTTGCACGTGGCTATCCAATTCTCCCAGCACCATTTATTGAAGAGGCTGTCTTTCCTCCATTGTATGTTTTTAGCTTCTTTGTCAAAAATTGTCTATCCATATTTATGTGGTTTTATTTCTGGGTTCTCAATTATATTCCATTGGTTTATGTGTCTGTTTTTCTGCCACTACCATGCTGTTTTGATTATTGTAGCCCTTTAGTACAAGCCAAAGTCAGGAAGTGTGATAGCTCCATTATTGTTCTTTTTTCTTAAGATTGTTTTGGCTATTCGGGGTCTTTTGTGGTTCCAAACAAATCTGATGATTTTTTGTTCTATTTCTTTAAAATATGCCATTGGGATTTTGATGGGGATTACATTGAATCTGTATATTGCTTTGGGTAATATGTCCATTTTAACTATGTTGATTCTTCCAATCCATGAGCACGGAATGTCTTTCCATTTCTTTGTCTCTTCTTCAATTTCTTTCAAAAATGTTTTATAGTTTTCAGCATATAGGTCTTTCACGTCCTTGGTTAAGTTTATTCCTAGGTATTTTATTCTTTTTGCTGCAATTGCAAAAGGAATTGTTTTTTGTATTTCTTTTTCTGAGATTTCATTGTTAGTATATAGGAAAGCAATGGACTTTTGTACGTTGATTTTGTAGCCAGCAACTTTACTGTATTCGTTGATTGTTTCTAATAGCTCTTTGGTGGAATATTTAGGGTTTTCTATATATAGTGTCATGTCATCTGCAAAGAGTGATAATTTAACTTCTTCATTCCCAATTTGGATGCCTTTTATTTATTTCTCTTGCCTGATTGCTCTGGCAAGGACTTCCAACACTATGTTGAAAAGCAGAGGTGATAGGGGAGAGCCCTGTCGTGTTCCTGAACGTAGAGCAAAGGGCTTCAGTTTTTCACCATTAATTATTAGATTAGCTGAGGCCTTGTCATATATGGCCTTTATTATGTTAAGGTATTTTCCTTCTATACCTATTTTATTAAGTGTTTTAATCATCAATGGATGTTGTATCTTGTCAAATGCTTTTTCTGCATCAATTGATATAGTCGTATGATTTTTATCCTTTATTTTGTTTATGTGATGTGTCACATTGATGGATTTGCAGATGTTGAACCATCCTTGTGTCCCGGGGATGAACCCCACTTGGTCGTGATGAATAATCTTTTTAATGCATTGTTGTATCCGATTTGCTAGAATTTTATTTAGGATTTTTGCATCTGTAGTCATCAGAGATATTGTTCTGTAGTTTTCTTTATTTTGTGTTTTCCTTACCAGGTTTTGGTATCAGGGTAATATTGGCCTCATAAAATGAGTTAGGGAATACTGTCACTTCTTCAATTTTTTGGAAGAGTTTGAGTAGGATTGGTATTAGATCCTCTTTGAAGGTTTGGTAGAATTCACTAGTGAAGCCATCTGGTCCAGGACTTTTGCTTTTGGGAAGGTTTTGGATTACTGATTCAATTTCATTACTGGTGATGGGTCTGTTTAGATTTTCCAGTTTTTCACGGTTCACCCTAGGAAGGCTATATGTTTCTAAGAACTTGTCCATTTCTGCTAGGTTATTGAATTTGGTGGCATATAGTCCTTCATAGTAGTATTCTTGGATGATCCTTTGTATTTCTGTGGTGTCCGTGATAACCTCCCCTTTTTTATTTCTGATTTTGTTAATTAGTGTCTTCTCTCTTTTTGTCTTAGTGAGTCTGGCCAAGGGTTTGTCAATTTTGTTAATCTTTTCAAAGAACCAGCTCTTTGTCACATTAATTTTGTGTAGTGTCTTTTTGTTCTCTATTTCATTTAGTTCTGCTCTGATTTTTGTTATTTCCTTTCTTCTGCTGAACTTGGGTTTCATTTGTTCTTCTTTTTCTAGTTCTTTATGGTGTAAGTGTGGTTACTTATTTGGGATTTTTCTTGTTTCATGAGATAGGCCTGTAATGATATAAATTTCCCTCTTAAAACTGCTTTTGCTGCATCCCCAAAATTTTGGTAGGATGTATTTTCATTGTCATTTGTTTCTATGTATCTTTTGATCTCTCCTCCAATTTCTTCTTTGACCCAGTCGTTCTTTAAAAGTATGTTGTTTAATCTCCATGTATTTGTGTTTTTTCCTGCTTTCTTTTTGCAGTTGATATCCAATTTCAAAACCTTATGTTCAGAGAATATGCTTGGTATGATTTCAATCATCTTAAATTTGCTGAGACTCATTTTATGTCCCAATCTATAGTCTATCCTTGAGAATGTTCCATGTATACTAGAAAAAAAAGTATAGTCTGATGTTTTTAGGATGAAGTGCTCCATATATGTCAATTATGTGCATTTCATCTAATGTGTCATTTAGGGCTGCTATTTCGTTATTTATTTTCTGTTTTGATGATCTATCCATAGCTGTCAATGATGTATTTAAGTCCCCTAGTATAATTGTGTTTTGGTCAATTTCTCCCTTTAGTTCTGTTAGTAGTTGCTTGGTATATTTCGGTGCTCCCTGATTGGGGGCATAAATATTGATGACCATTATGTCTTCTTGTTGTAGAGTCCCCTTTACCATTATGAAATGTCCATCTTTGTCTTTTGTTACCTTTTTCACCCTGAAGTCTGTTTCATCTGATATCATTATGGCTACCTGATTTTCTCTGGATACCATTTGCTTGGAGTGTCAATTTCCACCCTTTCACTTTGAATCTATGCTTGTCCTTGTAGCTGAGATGTGTCTCTTGGAGACAGCATATGGTTGGGTTATTTTTTTGATGCAATCTGCTACTCTGTGCCTTTTTATTGGTGAGTTCAGTCCATTTACATTTAGGGTGATTATTGATATGTGAGGATTTCCTGTCATTCTATCTTTAGGTTTCTGTTAAGGCTGTGTCTCCATTGTTTCTCTGCCTTTTTGTTGTTGTCTATTATTTCTGTGTGGTGGTATTCTATGATGTTTCCCTCTGTTTCTTCTTTTATTACAGTATATACGTTTCAGTTCTGGATTTTTTTTGAGTGGTTATCCTTAAGTTTATGTAAAGGAAGTTTGATATTTAGAGTATTCCATTTTCTTCAGCACACTTACTTTTTCCATTCCCATATTCCGGTTCAGGCCTTCACTCTCCCCCTTTTTGAGTTTTGGTTGCCACAAATTGTCCCTGTTGATGGTGGTCGAATAGCCTCCTTTAGTATTTCTTGTAGTGCAGGTCGTGTATTAGAAAATTCCCTCAGCTTCTGTATGTCTGGAAATGTCTTTATTCCTCCTTCATATCTAAAGGATATATTTGCTGGGTATATTATTCTTGGCTCATAATTTCTCTGTTTCATTAGTTTGAATATTTGTTTTCATTCTTCCTGGCTTGTAGAGTTTCGTTTGAAAAATCTGTTGATAATCTAATGGGCTTTCCTTTGTAGGTTACCGTCTTCTTTTCCCTGGCTGCCTTGAGTATTCTGTCTTTGTCATTGATTTTAGAGCCTCAATACAATGTGCCTTGGAGAAGGCCTATTGGGATTGAGGTTATTAGGTGTTCTATTTGCTTCTTGGATTCGAGGAACCAGTTCTTTCCACAAGTTTGGAAAGTTCTCATCGACAATTTGTTTGAATATATTCCCTGTTCCCTTCTCTCTTTCTTCTCCTTCTGGTATGCCCATTACTCTTATATTGCTCTTTCTGATCGAGTTAGAATGTTCTTGTAGATTTCTTTCATTTCTTTCATGTCTCAAGTCTCTGTCTTCTCCCATCCATTTAATTTCCAGGTTTTTATCTTAGATATCACTGATTCTTTCCTCCATCTGGTCAACTGTACTACCTAAGCTGGCTGTTTAATTCTTAATTTCTTCTATTGAGTTCTTAATTTCCAGAAATTCTATTTGGTTCCTTTTTAAAATTTCAATCTCTTTCGTACAATGTTCATGTTGTTCTTTTATTGTGTTTCTGAGTTCATTAAACTGCCTTTCTGTGTTTTCTTGCATCTCATTTTGTTTTTTCAGAACTGCAGTCTTGAATTCTCTGTCATTTAAATCACATATTTCCATATCTTTAGGTTACTTTTCTGGAGACTTTTCACTTTCTTTCTGAGGTGTCTTGTTGCCTTGGTTATTCATGGCAATTACTGATTTATTATTTATCTTCCTACACATCTACAGGAGTGGCTTCTGCAACAGGTTGATAGGAAGCGGTCTTTCTTTTGTTTTTCAGTACTTGTTGGTAGAATGTTTTATTTTCTCTCCGACTGCTGCCTTTTTTTCTCTCTCTCACACAATGGGGGGATTCCCTGGAATATGGGCTTCTCCTCTGTTAATAGTTCGCCTGGGTCACAGGGCGACATGTCTGTGTGGGTATGCGGAGAGCTTTTGTATTTCCAAAGCTCTTCCTGCACCAGATTCAGAGCCTGTACTTTTCAGTAGTTGTATTTAACCCTGCAGGGATCTGCCCAGATAGGTGGGGCCATGGGTGGGGTGAGTTTTGAGAGGCGGCCCAGAGCAATGGCAGCAAACTCCACCACAGCTCCCTCCCCTTTGCCGGAACTAGTTGAGCTGCGAATCTGTGTCAGTGGCCCACAGTTCTCAGAACAGCAAATATTCTGTTCTTTTGATCTGACTCTGCTACTGTTCAGCTTCTAGCACTGGGCAGGTGGGGGCGGGTCGAGCTCTGGGTGGGTAGGGAGGGGGCGGCTAGTCTCAGTTCCTAAGGCTTCCATTCTCTGCTTGGCAGTGAGGGCTTGAACCACCATTTTCAGACTTCTTCCTTCAGTCTCTTCTCCATGGTCTCTGCAGTGAGCGTTGGGTTCAGCCGTGTTATATGCTGTCCCCTCAGCCCTGTGGGCCATAAACCGAGCCCTAGCAGTCCGACTTCTTCCCTCTCCCGCAGCTGGGGCAGTTCCGGGATGCAGCAATCTCTGAGCCATGAGCTAGGTCTGGGTCCTGTGCCCGTGCGGCTCCGTCTCCGCACTCTCCCTTCCCACCTCCCCTGCTCCCGCGATTCACCCACCTTTAGGTGGATTCAGTAGTGGGCCTCTTCGTCTTGCCTGTCTGCTGTGCAGGGAGTCCTTTGTGGAGTTATAGTTGTTTGATTAGTTGTGAATTCCAGGGGAGATTTATAGAGGTTCACCTCACACTGCCATTTTGATGACGTCTCTCCAATTCCATCTTCTTAATGCAGGGAGACTGCTGGGTTCTTCCTGGGTTCACCCTGCCTATGTGATGGCCTGGAAACTCTGTCTTGAGAGTCAGCTGGTGCAATCAGAGGGGCTACCTCATATGTTTCTATTTTATAGGAATGTCATGCAGGGCTCAGCTCCTGGTCCCTGTACAAGAATGCAGGATATGGTGAGGCCAAATAGGAACACCAACGGAGCCAATAGATAGGGGAGTCATACCACTATATTCTTGCTGGCATCTGGGTTGGAGACACAGGAAGCAGGAGCCACATGATCCGGAATCCTCCGTCCGCCTCTCTGCCAACCAACCAACCCCCTTGCTAACAGCAATCTGCTTCCTAACCACACTTACTAGCCACAATCCGCCATTCGCTTCTCTGCCAGCCAAACCCTTGCTAAATGCAATCCATGCCTGCTATATCACAGCAGTTATATCAGTGGTCCCTGGCTCACTGGTTACAGTTAATGTCCACTCAACCACAGCAGATGGCCATCTAATAACCGAGCCAGAACCTTTCCATGTGAGGCCGAGAGCCTGGAAACTGCTCTCTGGGACTCTGTCCCCACAAGGAATCATTCCTACACCTAATAGCTAATATCTGTAAACCATTAGAGTACATACTTTGTTTGTTATCTGTTTCAGGTGGGAGAGTGTGGGGACAGAGCCCCGGAGAGTAGTTTATAGGCTCTCGGCCTCACGTGCAGGGGTGCTGGCTAGGGTGGTGAATGGCCGTCGGCTGTGGCTGATTGGCCCTCGGCTGTGGCCGGTTAGCCGATTGGCCGCTGGTATAACTGCTGCGACTACGAAGGATTGCCGAGGATTGCCGTGGAGCCGAGCAGAGCCGAAGAGAGCAGAAGAGGAGGGCCGAGAGAGAGGAACAGAGTCGAGAGAGTGGAGGAGAGAGTCGTCGGTCGGTCGGTTGGCGGAAAACCGACGGCAGGTCGGTGTCCGGTGGGCCCAGCCTCCAGTGAGACCGTGGTGGTATGGCTCCCCTACCTATGGCTCTGTGGGTGTTCCTTTTCGGCCTCACCATATCCTGCGTTCTTGTGTGGGGAGCGGGAGCAGAGACCCCGCAGGCCGCCCCGCCTGAAAGATGGCGCTGCGAGAAGGCCTCCGCGCATGACAAATGGCGCAGCGAGCAGGGTCTCCCACACGACAGAGAGTGAATGTAGTCCCTATTACTCCACCTTGGCCAGAAGCAGATACCTCCTCCCAGCCACATTTAATTACCATTCCCTGCCTAAATTCCATAGTTTTGTTAACTTGCCTTACTGCTTCTAATAATGATCTACCAATTCTGCATGTTTTCCCGATTAAACTTTCTAAAACACTTCATTAAGAAATCAAGCCATCTCTTTTCTTAAAAATCTTTAATGATCATATTATATCCAAACTCTTTTTTCTGATGTTTAAGGTCTCCTGGTAGAAGGAAAAGCATTCCATCCTTTTGTTTCTCCTTCCATTGGACAAACAGAGGATAAAGAGAAGAAATTTACTTTCACATATTTCCTCTTTCCTTTTCAGGGCTCTGCTCCTATAATTGTAGATCTTTTGTGCACACAAAATCTATGATCCTAGGTGAGACTGAAGGTCAGAGAGTGGAGAAGTATGTAGCTGACAGTCAAAACCTGTGATGGTAAAATTGTGTCTTACTTGAATCCTTAGTGTATAAGGTATCTGATATTGTGGGGACGGAGTCCCAGAGAGCAGTTTCCGGGCTCTCGGCCTCATGTGGAAAGGTGCTGGCTCGGGTAGTAGATGGCCATCAGCTGTGACTAGTTGGCCATCAGCTGTAACCAGTTAGCCATTAACCACTAATATAACTGCCATGGCTACACTAGGGTGTTTGTTGGTTGGCAGAGAAGTGATGGTAGATTGCAGATCGTGTGGAACCTGCTTCCTGTGGCTGCAACCCAGCCGCCAACAAGAATATAGTGGTATGAATCCCCTACCTATGGCTCCGTGGGTGTTCCTTTTTGGCCTCACCATATCCTGTGTTCTTGTGTGGGGAGCAGGACCAGAGTCCCTGTATGACACCTGTGTTCTTGTGCGGGGAACAGGACCAGAGACCCCGCATGACACCCTGCATGACAGGTATATATTTGATAAAGATACTTTCTGTATAAACACAGTACCTGGAACAAAAGTGTTTATGTAATAGTCCTATAAAAATGCTTCTGGGCTTAGCAAGTGATACATTTAAGACCTTAAAAATGTACACAAGCATGAATCACATCTTTTCCCTCTTAAGCAATCAATTAGGCCTTTTATCACTGGTATTTTCTGTTGCAGATCAAGCCATGGCTATCTCCGGCTGGGAAAGCTGTTGTTGACTGAACATTGTTTTCCAGTCTTAAAGACTGAGATTTAATATAAAATATTCGGGAGGAAGAATTGGAAGGAAAAACAAAACCATGCCTGGGGAAATGTTTCTTGCTGTGTACAATCTCGATTAAGAAAATAAGGAGGTGATTTTCCTAGCATTTCAGTTGTCACTTTTATTTATCAATAAATGTTTCTGAATTTTACAAAGTTAAGAAACAACCAGTGGCAGCAGCAGGGGCGAAGGCATAAGCTGCTTGGCTGATTATCTCAGCACTGACCTGTAAGCAGCTCCGTCTAGGGTGAAATGCAATTGAGTCTCCCTATTAACTCCAGTCCTGAGCAGCTCCTCAGCAGTCTTGGTTATCAGGCTCAGAACACATTGAGTTAAGTAGGAAGGCGCATGGTGGGTAATAGTTTTGTGACGCAGATGACTATCAGCAAGAGACTAAGCTGAAAATGAGTTCTCTGTGGCTGCTGAGGATGGGAAGTCAGGGTGAAAGTAGAGGTTACGCTGCAAGGTTTAGTTTTCTATCCTCTGAAATGGTCTTGCTCTGTGGGTTAAAGGCCACTGCTGTACTCATGAATATATACTATTTCTGACTGCTGTAATTGATTAGCTACACTTTGCAGCTGGCTTGACGAGCCTGAAAGCAACTATTCAAGCCCTGCAGAGCAGTATAAAAAAAATATGTATAGAAGCTTTGAGTTATAATTGGCCATGTGGAAACTGAGACAGCAAACTTGAAAGCAGTAAAATAGTATATACATTAAATGGAGTAAATTTTGACTATCTTCCCAGCACTGTCTCCACGTTGGTTCTATCACTTTATATTTTACAGGGGAATAAAAATCCCAAAGCTTCAACACTTAATTTTTCTTAACTTTGCTTTTATCTTCATTTATGTATGCAAGCAGATGGTTTTAAGTGTGTGATGGGAAATGAATTCAACATCTGATGTGGCACGGTCTCAGGACTCTAAGGAATGAGTATGGAGTTGAATCCCAGCTTTACCTCTTACTACCTGTGTGACATTGGATAAATTACTTCACCTCTCTGTGCTGCAGTATCTTCATCTGTAAAATTGGGATAATAAAATGATTGCCCTCATATGGTTATGTTACTGAGCAAGGGCCCACTGCCCAATGCACATGGGAACAAAAACTATGACAGCGGGCCTTTCAGAAAAGGAAGAGCTATTTAATGCTGAGTCAGCTCTCAGGAGACAAGATGCACTGCTCAAATTGGTCTTCATGATCCAGGGTTCAAAGTGAGTTTCAAAGGGTTAGGAGTAACTGGCTGGTATGCTGAACTGCTCTCAGAGCAGGTTTTGATTGCAGAGCTTTGGAACTTGGTCATTTATGGTAAGATATGGTAAGGTGCTTAAATACCATATCTTCCTAGACAATGGACACTTTACTTCTGAAAGAGGTCCGATGTTCAAGTTCTGGTCATGTCCCAGTTCTTTGGTTCCATGGGTGTGATGGTGAGACCTTTATTCTGGGTGCAGCTAGAGGTCAAAGTTCTTTCCTCTGCCCATGTTTCAACTGTATGACTTGTGATTTTGATCTGTTGTCCCTGAACAGCAACTCAGCATCTTGTTAGAAACAGGATAGAAACATTGTTAGAAACATTTCCAGCTGGTTCTGTAGCTACAAACATAGTACTAAATAAGTTAATATATGCACTTTTATAGTGTTTACCACATTCTAGACCATTTCCTAAGTTTCAGGTATTAGTATTTCCTGAAATACCAGAATAATAGCAGTGTACCTGTTTACAATGTAAAGCTTAGAATTCAAGTTGATGTTACCTTTTCATCCTTCACCTCAAGCCTAATTTTGAAAGGCTTTCCTTTGTATTTGGTTTTACACACATGTAATTTTTTTCTTAGGTTTATAATTGTGCTGTTTTAGCTGACTAAAAGCTCTTCAAATGGAATTTCGTTTCCCTTTACATTTGCTCTGTAAATAAGGAGCAGCTAGCACAAGCAATGCATATTTGTAAATAGTAATTTTATCAAGTATATTTTTCACTAAATACAAGCACTGGCTTTATGTGTGACCTCTACACCTTAAAGCTGTGAATGTAGAGCTGGATGTATTAATGCCTTAAATTTTAAATTCTGATATTATTAGGATTACATGTCCAAAAAGATACTAACTACCATTTATTGAGTAGCTACCATCTGTAGGGCTATATACAAATACTTTACATAGCTTATTTCCTGGAACTCTCACAAAATCTCTGTGAAGTGGATAGCATTACCCCCAATTTTGAGAGAGAGAAATAACTCAGAGGGATGAAGTTACTTAACAGGGTCACACAGCTGTATCACCCAGGTCTGTTTGATTTTAAAACTTATCAGTTTATTTACCACACCACACTGCAATTCTCCCTGTTTATGTCTCTCACTTGTCTTCATTTTATATACTACTTTTTTTCGCCTCTTTGCCTTGTGTTGCTTTGATGATAGTTTCTGTCAACAGGCATAAACATCAGAGTTAAATGAGGCTGGTTTATTTTAGTTCAGAAAACTAAGCCCCGAGACTTTCCCTGTGGTGTAAATGAATAAAATCATGGTTAACATTTGATTAAACATCTCTCCAAGTCACCTGATGTGGCCACTAACAAGGCTTTTTTTAATCCAAGGCACAAATACTCTGATTAACTGAGAGTTAACTGACTGAAGTCTCTGCTGTGTTCAGAGAGCAGCAACAGTGATGGGGTGAGTAGAGAAATATAAGTTGAGCTTTTCACAACAGACACAAAAACCCATATTCTCTAAGAATTCTGGATTATTACTCTCATGCAGGAGACCCTGCTCACTCCGCCATTTGTTGTGCGGGGCGGCCTGTGGGGTCTCTGCTCCTGCTCCCCACATAAGAACGCAGGATATGGCTGGGCCACAAAGGAACACCCACGGAGCCATAGGTAGGGGAGTCATACCACTATAGTCTCACTGGTGGCACTATAGTCTCACTGAAGGCTGGAGTCACACGACCTGCAATCTGCTGTCTGCTTCTCTGCCAACCAACCCCACTTGCCAGTTGCACTCCACCGTGCTAACTGCAATCCGCTCTTGCTAGCCCAGCCACCATCTTCTTGCTAGCCTCCATTTGCTGCTAGTGTAGCCACCGCAGTTATATTACTGGCCAATGACCCACTGGTTACAGCTGATGGCCAACTAGTCACAGCTGATGGCCATCCAATCACAGTTGATGGCCATTTACTACCTGAGTGAACACCTTTCCACGTGAGGGCGAGAGCCTGGAAACTGCACTCCTGACTCTGTTCCCACAATCACAGAGGGAAAGGTCTGGGAATGACTGTTTGTCGTGCAGGGTGGCCTGCGGGGCTCTGGTCCCGCTCCTCACATAAGAACACAGGATATGGCTAGGCCAAAAATGAACACCCATGGAGCCATAGGTAGGGGAGTCATACTGCTATAGTCTCAATGGAGGCTGGATTCTCACGACGTGCGACCTGCTGTCCGCTTTCTGCCAACCAACCAACTCTCTCCTCGACTTCCTCAACTCTCCTCGACTCCCTAACCAGCACAGCCATGGCAGCTATATCAGGGGCCAATTGTCTAACTGTCTACAGCTGACAGCCAACTAGCCACAACCGATGGCCATCTACTACCTGAGTCAGCACCCCCCCACGTGAGGCCGAGAGCCTGGAAACTGCTCTCTGGGGCTCTGTCCCCACATTGTTCATCAAAGCTATGATTGAAGAAGGGACTGTTTCCAAATTCTTCTCTAAGTTTTCTTTTCATTTTTCAGAGTGGAAGCGCAGTATAGTGGTTCAGAACCATTGACTGATGCTGGAGCCACATGGCTGGCTTCAGATCACAGATGGGCATTCTTTATTGGACCTGTGGTACTGGGCAGCTACTTGACCAATTTAATCTTCTGTCATGCAGGGCGGCCTGTGGGGTCTCAGCTCCCGCTCCCCACATAAGAACGCAGGATATGGTGAGGCCAAAAAGGAACACCCATGGAGCCATAAATGGGGGAGTCATACCACTATAGTCTCCCTGGCGGCATCCGCCTCTCACAATCTGCGCTTGCTAGCTCAGCCACCATCTTCTTGCTAGCCCCCATTTTTCTGCTAGCGTAGCCACGGCAGTTATATTAGTGGCCAATGGCTCACTGGTTACAGCTGATGGCCAACTAGCCATAGCTGATGGCCATCCAATCACAGTTGATGGCCATTTACTACCCGAGTGAGCACCTTTCCACATGAGGCTGAGAGCCTGAAGACTGCACTCCTGGCTCTGTACCCACATCTTCACAACAGCTCTAGGAGGTAGGTACTATTATTTCCCCAATTCACAGATGAGGAGACTGAGGGTTGGAGTTTATGTAACCTGTGTAAGGTCATCCTGGTGGCATCTCCTCAAGCTTGTGATTCTGAATTTCAAAGCCAAGCCTTTAGATTAGAGCATTGGTGTATAAGAAGCCGTGATCAAATGGAAACTTCAACTAAACTTACTTGTCCCCTTTTAAGCCATATCTTCCAGCCCTTTTCCCTATCTGTCATCAGTGTAATTGATCTTCTCTTGACACATTTTTCCTTCTCCCATCCCTCCCCAAGCTCCACCATGATTTACCTCACATTCTCACAAGTGGGAAGCATCTGTTCCCAAGCCAGTGATATGAATTTCAGAAAGGAAAAAAGGGGTTTAGGGTGGGATGTACTCTTCATGGAGGATACTGGGACATGCCAGGAACAATCTCCCACAGCTCTGTGACATCCTATAGGCCTGCTGTTTCAGCTAAGTTCCTCCAAGTGTTTGTCATACCAAGGCCTCTCAAACTTGGATATGCGTAAAAGTCACTTGGGGATATTGTTAAAATGAAGAGTCAGTGTGGGGGCAAAGCCCCAGAAAGTAGTTTCCAGGCTCTCAGCCTCACATAGACAGGTGCTGGCTCAGGTAGTAAATGGCCATCAACTGTGATTGCATGGCCATCAGCTGTGGCTAGTTGGCCGTCAGCTGTAACCAGTGAGCCATTGGCCACTAATATAACTGCTGTGGCTACGCAAACAGAGAAGAGAGAGAAAGAATGGGGCTAGCAAGAAGATGGCGGCTGGGCTGGCAAGCGTGGATGGCGGTTTGCCGACAGTGTGTATCCAGCCTCCAGTGAGAGTATAGTGCCGCCAGAGAGAATATAGTGGTATGACTCCCCCATCTATGTCTCCGTGGGTGTTCCTTTTTGGCCTCACCATATCCTGCGTTCTTGTGTGGGGAGCGGGACCAGAGACCCTGCAGGCCGCCCCGCACGACAGTCAGTTTCAGTAGGTCTGAGGAAGAGCCTGCAATGTGTATTTTTAACAAGCTCCTAGGTGATAATAATGCTGATTTAAGTAGTAAAGTGCTACATCATACTTTACCTAAAGGAAGAACAAATATTAGTAAGCATTCAGGGCATTTCAGGACTATAAAGAGGAGTTTGACCAGGGTCCTTCAAGAATATCATGCTGATGATAATCGTGATTCATAATGAGTTCTAATGAGCCCTAAACTCACTAGCAGTGAGCTCTACTATTGTTCCAGTTTGTGATAGCTGGTATGCCTGGGTGAGCTGTAACTGGACGTAATTCATGCTCAATGAGCTGCAGCTTTCCCCACTAGCCCAGTTCATAGACCTAGGCTGCTGCTCTCCCATTCCTAACTTTACTTTTAATTCCTTCTCAGAATTAAGTCCCTAGAATACTATTATCTTCACTGGGGGCCTGACAACCTGTTTAGTCTTGCCAGACCTTCTTTTAATGGCACATGACCCTGATCTTATGCCCTGAGACCCTGGGTTCCTTCCCTAAGGTAGCCCTGAAATACTCACTCCTCTACTTGCCTGACTACAGCTATTGTTACTAACCTATAGTATTTGCTGAATCAAGTATTTCACTGAATGTTGCAAAAATGCTGATTTTCTAATTCTGTCATTTTGTTAACTGGCTTTCATTTATAAAAATGAGTTTCCCTTATTAGCTGGGAATGAACTATAGATTCTTCAAAAATAGCTGTCTAAAAAATTACATTATTTTATCACTGTGGATTCATGTATTTAAATTATTTCAGTGTTTCATAATCAGTTAAGAGTCACTATTCATTTTATGCTCAAATTGTCCTCAATTTGGCAAGTGTGAGTTCTTTCATGCTGGCTCCTGTATCCTTTTGACATGTCCCCATTATTCTATGAGCCCTTCCTTGCTTTCTAGCACAAAGTCATTCAAGCTTCCCTTTTATTTTCCCTGCCACAAATGTGGATTCAGCCAATTCTCCACACAAGTTCTGTCTAATGGAAAATGGTTCCTATACATCAAGATCTAAGTGCTAGCTATATCTTCAATTCCACTGGGATGTCATTGCTTCTAATATCTTTCAGGGATAGAGCTAGCATATATCAATATGAATTATTTAAAATATACTTCCAAATTTAATACTACAGGGTTTTATCTTATTTGATTTTTTATTTGTTTTTCTTTTCTCTAACACTTAAAATTTTGGTATTTGTTTTTCTTTTCTCTAACACTTAAAATTTTGGTCCCTAAAATTTTGGTACCTAAAAGATTAACTATTTACTTCCTTGCTTATCCTACAATATACATGCAACAGCAAAATTGCAATACCAGTATTCCCACTATTGTAATGACTAAGTTAAGATTTTTTTCCTGTTCTTTTTGTCTCAACTATTTCATAAACAAATCTGTCTGTACATACTTTGTAAGTACCTAAGGGTGTATAGGTATCTATGTGAAAAAGTCACTTGAAATAACTCTTTTTGTACGTGATTATTACCAGTGTCATACAGAATTAGATTTTCTGTTCTTATCTGTATTCTGTTGTAAATTTTGTTTACTTTTCTTTTGGATACAAATTTATTTTGTGTATATAAGACATTTAAACTGTTTAAAGTCAAAATTTTACTTTAAAAAACTGATATTCAGAGAAGACTTACTTTCATTCCTTTTATCTGTACTCCTTTCATCCTACCTCCACAAGCAATCATTTTTATTAGTGATTATTCCTTTTTTTCTTTTCACTAGTTTAGATCATAGTTTGTCTATTTTTCAAGGAATTGGCTTGTTATTTATATATTATTTCTATTGTTTTCTTTTTCTAGTTCATTAATACTACTTTTATATTTAGTATTTTCTTTTTCTACTTTATTGATTTTTTTCCTTTTTGAGTTGGATGTTTATTTTCATGTTTTTACTTTTATCAATTTTAGTGTTGAAGTCTGTAAATATTTCTGTTATCAATGTTACATGGAGTTATTTTGTTTGAAATTCTTCATTTTAATTTTATTTCATTTAATAGACAGTTTTAAAATGTCCTCTATATTTCCCAGCCTGCTTGCAGCTTGTCGGTCATGTGACTGGTTCTGTCCAATGGACTGTGAGAAGTGGTATGTTTCACTTCTGGTTGAAGGTAGTGAATTAGACAGTAAGCCTAGCCGTGTTCTCTCTTTTCTCTGTCTGAGTGGCTAGAAGTGAAAGAATCCATCATGGTGGACCATGATTGAAGGAGCCTCAATCCCTGTTTTATTGATTTGATGAAGGGTTGACAAACATTTTCTATAAAAGGCCAGATGGTAAATACTTTTGGTGTCTCTGTTGCAAAAACTCAACTCTGCTGTTGTAGCCATAGATAATACATAAATGAGTGGGTGTGGCTGTGTTCCAATAAAACTTTATTTATAAAAACAGGCTGGTTAGATTTGGCCTATGGATTATAGTTTGTTAACCATTGGTTTAGAGGAAAGTTGCCCAGGATAGTTTCTGTAACTGCATCAGATCATATCAGAAATGAGAAATTATCTTTTATTGTATTAAGTCACTGAGTGTTGGGGTTGTTTGCTACAACAGATAACATTATTTCCCCTGGAAAGAAATGCAAGGAAGAATCTGAGAATCAGATTTAGTGATTTGCTCAAGAGCCATATATTATCCTTGACAATCCCTGAGATTTTAATAAGGTCTGTACAAATCCAAAACTCATGCTTCCCATGATATCATATTGTGTCTCTATTTTCTTCACTTATGTTGAAAAAATTTTAGATAAGAGATATTGAATGATATGCTCAAAATCATATAGCTAGTTATAACTGTAGCAGATTATTATTCAAAAATATTTACTCCTTTTCTCTCACACCTATGGGGAAAATATGTTCCTTTGAAACATTGACTTTGGGATTGTCCATGTGATTTGCTTTGGCCTCAGAGTGGAATGAGTGTATTGTTACCCCTCATTTTTTGCTTTGCCATGTGACTTGCTTTAGCCAATGATATGATAGAAACTTGATGCAAGCAGAAATGTGAAATGCACTTCTACAATTGAGTTTATCTTCTGGTGCCTCTGCCATTGTCCTGGCTAGGTGCTGTCTCTTCAGCTGAGTGCCACAATAGGATCACGCATAGATAAGACTTGTGCCCCTGCAGCAAAGAAACAAGCCAGGCTGGAGCCTCAGATTAAAGTACAGCTACCCAAATAAACACAGCCTCAATTACATATGTGTAAGTGAAAATAAGTGGTTGTTATTTTAGTCCACTGAGTTATAAAGTGGTTTTATTACAGGGAATTATTTTGACAATAAAAAACTCATATAAAGGCAGAGACCCACCCCCCCTAAAAAAAAGTTTTCTGAATCCTTGCCTAGTTGTGTTTTCTATGGAGTAAATTTTGATTGATACTTTCAAATATCCTTGAATTTAAAAACATTTTACTTGTAAGTTTCTCACTCATATATACTATCCCTTTCTTCACTTTGATGAGTTATAGTGATTAGATTTTCTGTATATTTTTAACAGCTAGCTATAATTCACCTTTCTATTACCTAGATATAAATAAGCAGGGTTGAAAATAAACTACAACCCACACCCTCTCCCATTCAAAAGTCAGGTGGCAGTTAAAGGCACTTGTTTAATCCAAAAAAGCAACCAGTTAAAACCAACTATTAAAATGTCAATCTACCCACTAACTATATGTATTCTTAAATGAGAAGAAAATAACATTTGCTCCCTTGTCCTCTTCTTTTACCCTGTCTTCCATACACCCGAATACAGACAAAGCTGTAAATTTAAAATATGATCTGCAGAATTGATAGCAAAGCAAATAGTTCTTGGTCAGTCTCATTCTTCCAGGGAATTGGTATTTTCCTTAAGTAGATTTTTTTTTTCCACAAAGAAAGGCACAGAAAATGGTCAGAGAATCTTCAGGAAGGCTGGAGACTTTTGTGTGACAAACACTGCTTGTGCTGAAGCCCATAGCTAGGCTGATCTGTCTTTTCCAAGAAGATTATTACATCAGCTGCAACACTAGGTTCACAGGCATAAAAGTTGCATTTTAATACAGTATTGAGTTCTCTGACCTTCCTATAAAAGAGACTGAAAAATAAACAAATGGTAATTGGTGCCTGAACTCTATCATGCAATTCAGTTTTCACTTATGCTATTCATTTTTTTAATTTCTAATGGTTCATTTAAAATAATGTGCTTGGCTTATTTTTAAAAGAGTCGTTATGCTTTTTCTTCTCCTCTGAACCTCTCTTAGGTCACCTTTGCCACTAATTGAGACCACAATACAACTCCCCTCTTGATTTTTTTCTGCTGTATTTCTACGTCACTCTTTTCTTATTTTTAATTATTGGGTTGAGAGGTAACAGATATTCTTTTGGTTTGTATTAAAGAGGTCAGGTGTAATAATATGATCTCTTAATACTTTTGTTTGCCAAGTATTGATTTCTTTTTTCAAGTGTTCTCATGACCCTCTTTCCCCCCTGCCTCTCTTCCCTACAGAGATCCTCATACTTCCTGAGGTGCCAGAATTCACCTCTCCCCCAAATGATTACTCTTGTCTCAGATTTTCACTTTTTTATGATGAGTATTTGAAGAGAGAATTAGATGCTCTAATCTACTGATTCTTTGTTTCCATGACAACCTTGTTGACATCAGGGAGAAGACACATCAATGCTGAAAGGATTCCAGTGTAAATCAATGTTACAAATGCCTCTTAATTGTAGTTTAAATTTTTTCTATGCTAAGAACAAGCCCAAGTTTCAACAGTGGAGATGGTGAATAAAAGTTCGTTTCCTACAGGCTGCCTACACAATGCAATTCTCAGCATTCACTGCCATCTGTAGTGTTTTTCTGTCAGAAAACACTCACCTAACACCATACTCACCTGTAACTTGGTAGTCAATCCATCTACAGATGGCTCTTATATTAACCATGCAGTTGAGATGAACAGAGTGGAGGAGTACAATTCCTTCTCTTATTTGCCACACAAAAGGGGTACATTTCTAGGACTTAATCCTGGGAAACAAAGAAAACCATGTCTGCTTCTGTGAATCTAAAGCCAGCTGGGCCAAAAATCATTTCCAAATCTCCCGTGGAGCTGAAGTATTGTACCATTTTCATTTTTGTCACAGCCCAAGACTTCAATGCTATGACTCATTTAAAATAAGTTGTTTCCACCTTCAAGGACTTTCTCTTTTTTAATCTTTTATTGAAATGTCTTTATTTAAACTTGGTCTAATTATAACAACTCCTTTGATATCCACCACTCTGTTCCACCAAGCTGCTTCTCCCCTCCAAATTAGCCACACAGTCATCTTTCTGCAAAGGGTTGTAGTTAACAGCTGGTATTCACAGATTCCCAGAGTAGGGATGAGCTCCTCTTAGCATACAAGAGGAACTGTCTAATAGTCTTTGATGTTCTGCCTTGTTCATCTTGGCCATGATTTCCCATCATCAGATCTCCACACTGGTCTAATGGGTTGTTTGTTTTTTGAACCCAGGCTAATTTAAGACACTCCTGAGACCCAGCCTCTACTGAGTTTCCAGCTCTTCTGTTCTTGTGTTGTTGGGCGTTTGTGTGATTTTCAAGGCATGTTAACTGGACTGAGGCACTACTGCATCATGCCTTGTACACACCCTTCACTCTAATCTGTACTGACAGATAGATGGGAAAAATAAATATATGCATGTTTTTCTTCTGAGTTCCACACATCACAAATCGAGATGTGAATTAAGTTTTCAGCATTTTGCAGTGCTGTTTTCTGAAACACTAACCACTTTGTATGGAAGAATTTCATTTTCAGCCCTGCATGTTCCTTAGCTGCCTGGAATAAGCCAGAATGGGAAATCCACAAAGCACAGGATGATATTTGGTCCAGTCACAGTTGGATACGCTGAAGTACTGATGAAAGAATTGACCCTTAGTTTTAGCAATGGCTATTGAATATCTATTAAGCCCAAGTCACAGTGTTAGGCAAAGAATATGACACCCAAGGCCTCTATAAAGGTTGAAGGCCCAAGATGGAGAAAGGAATGGATGCAAAATCCTCCTGAAATTTATCTTCAGAGAAAGCAAAATCACCCAAGGTGAATACAACTCATTTCATCTCTGTCATTGTGAAAAGTAATCACATAGATTCTTCACCAACAGTCACTATGACAAAGATGTACTTGTTTACTTTTTTAGGCAGAAGAATGAATAATATGGTAATTACTTCCTTTCACATTAAAACCACAAATTTAGATGTTTTGCATCGTGGGTGATAGCATTTAAAATTTAAATGGTTAAAGGAGAACTGAACAAAGGAGGTAATCATGTTATGTCTATCATAAAGATTGGCTAAGATAATTTAAGGGCATGCCTATTCAAAGGCAGGTAAAAGGATAAGTTGCTATCTCAGAGTATCTTAAGACTCATTGCTCCTATAGTTGACTATTTCTCATCCAGCTAGATTTATTAGGGTCATACAAGTAATTAACTATGTGAACATGATTTAGTCTTGTAGCAAACAATGTTGGTTCCCTAGGCACAATCCCATCGCCACCCCCTGATTTTAAGTGCAGTGTCATGCGGGGGACCCTGCTCGCTGTGCCATTTGTCATGCGGGGCAGCCTGTGGGGTCTCAGCTCCCGCTCCCCACACAAGAATGCAGGATAGGGTGAGGCCAAAAAGGAACACCCACGGAGCCATAGGTAGGGGAGTCATACCACTACAGTCTCGCTGGCGGCCAGGAGAGACACACAAAGTAGGATCCACATGATCCGCAATCCGCCATCTGCTTTTCCTGCCTTCCAACCAACCAACCAACCAATGCAGCCATGGCAGCTACACTAGCAGCCAATTGGCCAACAGGCTACGGCCAATGGCCAACCACCACCTGAGCTAGAACCCCCAACATGAGGCCAAGAGCCTGGAAACTGCTCTATGCGACTCTACCCCCACACTCCACCCCTCCAGGGTCTCACCTCGCAATCTACGTGACAAACGTCTTCTGCGAGGGGCCCTGTGTCAGGAACCCAGCTCATGAAAAAAAACACAGCTCCCAGTCCAGTTCAAGTAATGTCCCAGGGGGTGTCCCTCGATGTCCACCTACTTTCTGGGCACAGCCAGAGCTCCCAGGGCACCACCAGGGTTCTCAGGGTACCACCAGTCTTTCTGGGCATAGCCAGAGTTCCTGGGCACAGCCAGCGTTCCCATTGTCAGACAATCCATCAAATCGTGAATTGAAGGCACTGCAGCATGCAAAGGTAGTGTCACCTTATTTAACTCTCTACAGTCCACAGTCATTCGCCAGGTCCCATCTGGCTTCTTGATAGGCCATACTGGAGAGTTAAAGGGACTGTGCATCGGCCTCACAATATGTGCCTTCTCCTATTACAAAATTGGACGACCAATCTCCTCCTGTCCTCCTGGCAGGTGGTACTGTTGCACCGTAACCATGCGCTGGGGCTGCAGCAACACTTGAGGAGAGTGGGAGCATGCCCACATGTCATTGCATTCACCACCTGGATCCAGAGATGGAACTCTCCGACCAACTTCTGTAAACTGAGGCCATGTAGCACGTCCACTCCTAGAATATATTCCAGAACGGGGGAAACATACACCTTGTAGGTATGGGGGGAAGCCTTCGTATACTGAGTGGTAAGGAAACAGCTTTTACTATCACCGTCTTTCCCCCATAGCCATCAATGCAGATTGCTGGTCCGGGGAACAGTTCTGGTTTCCCATAAATAAGACTGCAGTCTGTGCTGGTGTCAACTAGGGCCAAAACCTTCTGCACATTAGAAGGGGACCAATTTATGGACAGTTCCACATGAGGCTTCGGGTCCCCGCTCGTCCCCTCTGACCAGGTATCTTGGCCCCATCCCTACTTGAGCTGAAAGGAGTCGGCCGCATGAAGTCCTGGAAGGACACGGGTCGCACTTTCTGGACTTCTCCACTAGGCTTCACTGGAATTGCTGTTACGGATGAAACTGTTTCCAGAGTTCCAACAAGAGTGCATTGAGTTGTCAGTCTATTTTTTCCCCGATCAGCTGTTGCTGCCACGAGATCACGCCACATCTGCGTGTGTGTTACTCTCTGAGACCGGTGACCTCGCCCTCTTACTTTTGACTTGGGCTTCCAGGCCTTAACTTCTCAGACCTCCTGTCTTAACTTCCTTTGCTGCCAGCTTTCAACATCGCCTAGGGCGGCCATGGCAATGGTAACTTCTTGGATCTGCCGCCCCACACAGGGTGTAAGACTGGCAACCAAGGATCCAAAAGCACTGGCAGGGGCAGTATCCAAAACCAGATCTCTCGTGCTGGTTGTAAAACGCTCGTTATCCAGCCCTCGCATATTAGGGTTGAACATAGCATGTCTCATACCCATTTCACGGATGATTTGAGTAAGTTCAGTATACGATTGCCATTTACTCACAGTGTCTGGCAGCTCGCCAGCCTCTCCCCATACTGTGCGTACCGCAGTAGTGAGCCACTCTATTAGAGAATGGTTGCTCTGGTCTTGGGCCAACCTATGGCAATTCTGTAACCTTTGTTGCAGGGACTGATGCCCTGTCACAGAGGCTAGCTTTTCCATCTCGCCTGGGGAGCAGAGAATGCTGTCTGCTCCCTCATCCCATAAATGTAGTAGCCAAGCCAAGACTGGATCTCCAGGGTGCTGTCTGTACTGCCTCCCCCGCTCCTGCAACTCAGTGGGAGTGTAAGGGGTGTAGTTTGTGAACTCAGTCACAGCTGGGTTGCTGGCAGCAATGTCCCCAGGGCCCAAACATTGCTCACGTTTTACCCTTTGCTTCAGGATGGGCCAGGCTTGGGGGTTGGGAGCTACATTATCTCCACTCACTTCGTCCACCTCTGCCTCAGAGTCTCCACTGTGGGGCCCCTCTTCTAACAGGTGGACCCAAGCTTCCAGCATCTCCCACCAGAACACCTGGTCCGGCACCTGAGCTATTTCTTTAAGTGCATCTTCTGTGTTATGACATAAGGTGGTGAGGAACATCCAGCCCACGCAACTGGCTGTACCCTTTGCCTCCTCTGGCAACAGCTCAGCTAGAACCTGCAGGGCCCTCTCCATGCTGGCTGGAGAGCCATCCATGTCCTCCCACCCCTCCTTGGAGGTCCAACTCCTGAGAACTGTGGCCACCGGGCACCACACACTGTGTGGCGGCCATCTGCCCTCCTGCCCAGAGTCAGACGTCATTTCTACCTGGCCGGAATCTTGCTCACCGTTCCAGGTGTCTGAGTGGATGGTGGCATCTGTGCAAGACGTCCATAATCCTCGGAGCCTACAGCAGCAGCAGATTACCAAAAGGATGGTGACGCCTTTTTTGGCCAAGAGGGTGGTATGCCATCTGGAGGCTTGAGTCTCCCAGGAAAACCATGCCTCCCATTCCCGGCACCACTCCTCATGGGCTTCTCGAAGCTAAACTTTCACACCTATAAACTGCTCCATTACCCCTCTGGGAATTCTGGCCAGCGCCATACCCTGCTTGCTGTGCCATGTGTCATGTGGGGTGGCATATGGGGTCTCTAGTCCCGCTCCCTGCATAAGAATGCAGGATTTGGTGAGGCCAAAAAGGAACACCCACGGAGCCATAGATAGGGGAGTCATACCACTATATTCTCACTGGCAACCGGGCGAGACACACGAAGTAGGATCCACACGATCTGCAATCCGCTGTCCGCTTTTCCTGCCTGCCAACCAACCAACCAACGTACCAGTGCAGCCATGGCACCTACATCAGCAGCCAATTGGCCAACCAGCTACAGCCAATTGCCAACCACCACCCGAGCCAGCACACCCCCACGAAAGGCCGAGAGCCTGGAAACTGCTCTCTGGGACTCTGTCCCCACAATAACCTTGGCATATTGATGTCTCACAGCTGTGTTTGTGTCAACATATGGCAGTGTCTTGCTGAGTGGCGTTCATTATTGTTGTTGCCTGTGTTTGTGTGCCATCACCAGAATGTCTGAGCTTGAATTAGAGCAATGAACAAACATTAAATTTCTTGTTAAACTTGGCAAGAGTGGAAGTGAAATCAGGGAGATGTTAGTCCAAGTTTATGGAGATAATGTCATGAAGAAAACAGCAATGTACAAATGGATTTTACGTTTTTTTGAGGGGAGAGAACGCGTCACTCATGAAGAGAGGTCAGGATGGCCATTAATGGGCAGAACTGATGAAAACATTGCAAAAATTTGTCGAATTGTGCCTCAAAATCTTCAGCTGACTGTGAGAAGCATAGCAGACCAAGTAAACATCGATAGAGAAACAGTTAGGAAAATCTTAACTGACAACCTTGGCAAGAGAAAAGTGTGTGCAAAAATGGTCCTGAAGGAGGTCTTGCATCATCACAATGCACCAGCTCACACGGCACTGTCTGTGAGGGAGTTTTTAGCCAGTAAACACGTAACTGTATTGGAACACCCTCCCTACTTACCTGATTTATCTCCCAGTGACTTCTTTCTTTACCTGGAGATAAAGAAAACATTAAAAGGAAGACATTGTGATGACATTCTGCACATCAAGGATAATACTACAACAGCTCTGATGGCCATTCCAGAAAAAGAGTTCCAAAATTACTTGAAGCGTGGACTAGGCCCTGGCATCAGTGCATAGCTTCCCAAGGGTAGTACTTCAAAGGTGACCATAGTGATATTCAGCAATGAGGTATGTAGCACTTTTTCTAGGATGGGTTCGTGAACTTAATAGTCAGACCTCATATGCATCTTTTCAAGAGAAAGATGACACACTCAATTTAGGAAGATTGATGAAGTCCTGTGCCCTGGAGCTGGTTGAACTGGTACACACTGTTGAATAGAGGGAGAATTCAGAAATAGTGTCTCCATCAAACACTATCATTGACTCCAGAACAACTCATATCTTTTGTTATATTAAGAAGTAGGTCAAGGAATAATTGGCAGTTATGTCACATCCCAACAGCATGTGGCTTTATTAAAACCACTGGTGTTCTTCAGGACAGGAAGCTCCTGATGATACCACCAAAGATAATTTCGTCTTTTGTGAGTCCTTGTGAAAACTTCACATTTTTGAGTATGATAACATACTTACAAAATTTCTTTGCCAACAACAACAAAAAAACTTTGATGCTTTTTGCATAGATGAAATTCATTCAGTGCCTTGGCAACCCTTCAGTTATGCATTTTTTATTAAAAGGTACTTTATGATAAACCCTGAATCACTGCTTTTTGTTTTATAAATAAACTCCAGTTTTGAAACAACTTTAGATTTAAAGGGAAAAAAATGTGAAGATAGTACACAGTTTCCATATAACTTGCACCCAGGTTCTTTTATTATTAACATCTTACTATTATACATTTGTCACAATTAATGAACCAATATTGATAGATTATTATTAACTCAAGACCACACTTTATTCAGATTTCCTTTTTTACCTAGTGTGGTGTTTTTGTTTCACTACACCATCCAGGATACCCCATTACATTTAATCATGTCTTCTTAGGCTCCTCTTGGTTGTTAAATTTTTTCAGACTTTTTTTGTTTTTGATAATCTTCACAGTTGAAAGCATACTGGCCATGTGTTTTGTAAAATCTCTCAACTGGGATTTGTCTGACGTTTTTCATGATTAAACTGGGGTTGTAGTATTTTGCGAAGAGGCCACAAAGATAAAGTGCCATTCTCATCACATCATCCAAAAGGTATGTACAATCAGCATGACTGATGATTGTTGATATCGATCTTGAACACATGGCTGAGGTAGAGTTTGTCAGATTTCTCTCCTGCAAAGTTACTCTTTTATTCCCCCCTTTCCATATTGCATTGTGAAAGGGAGTCAATGTACACAGCCCATGCTTAAGGAATGGGGAGTTATGCATGAATGATTTAGACTTCTTTTGCACAGATTTATCTATTCTCCCCCATTTATTTATGTAATCATTTATTAAGTTAGTATGGATATAAATATTTATAACAAAGTATTTAATTTGGGGGGTTGCTATTGTCCTGGTATTATTTTAATTTCTAATTCTAATTATTCCTTGTTGGTATACAGGAAAGCAATTGACTTTTAAATATTAACCTTGTGTCCTGTGACCTTGATATCTTTTCTTATTAGTTCTAGGATTTTTTTTTTTTTGGAGGGGGGAATTCTACATAGGCAGTCATTTGCAAACAAAGACAGTTTTACTTCTTCCTTCTAAATCTATATACCTTTTTGTTTCCTCTCTCCCTGTCTTCTTCCTTCTCCCGCCCCATGCCATTTTATTTTTTGTCTTATTGCATAAGCTAGGACTTCTAATATGATGTTGAATAGGAGTGATGAGAAAAGACAGTGCTACTTTGCTCCTGATCTTGGAAGGAAAGTGTCTACTTTCTCACTATTAAATATTGTGTTAGCTGTAGGGTGTTATTTATCAAACTGAAGGAGTTTCCCTCTAGTCCTACTTTGCTGTGTGTTTTTTTCCATGAATGAGTATCTGTAACTTGTTTCCAAATAATTCAGAAAACGTAATTCAGAAAGAGAATCATAATGCAAATGAGGCTCTATGTTAAAAATTGATTAATCTAGGTGAAGGATATGTAAGAATCCTTTGACTATTCTTGCAACTTTTCTGTAAGTTTGAAATTCAAAATAAATTATTTAAAAAAAGAAAAGATGAAATGCTATGATTTGTTATAACATGGATGGATCTAGAGATTATCATGCTAAGCAAAATAAGTCAGACAGGAAAAGTCAAGAATGATATGACTTCAGTCACATGTGGGATAGGAAACTGAAAGCAACAAATTAACAAGACAAACAAACAAAGAAACAAAAACCTCATACTAGTGTATGGTTTAAAACAGGAAAAAAAAACTAAAAGGAAATCAAACCATATAATGTACCTGATCTGTAAGTTTTATAAAATGTACAGCAGTTGAAAACATGGTTTATTCAACAATCATAGTGTTATACAAACACATACATTTATCCTTCAGTTACATAATCCCCAAGGACAGCTTCTTCCTCACAAAGAGTTATTCACAGACCCGCCTTTTGTTCCACAGTGGAAATGAACTATTTCCTTGGTTACGCTCAAATCCTTAATTTCCCAAGGGGAAATTTCCTCAGACTATTCTTTCCTCATGTTTCTCTTCTCCTCTGATTGTGCCTGTTCAGTCTCTTGGTCTCCTTTGTAGCCTTTGTCCATCCCTGAAAATTACTGCCTTCTGGTGTTGTGTCCTTGAACCTCTCCTCTTTTCACTCTATACCCATCCTAGGCTAATCCATCAATTTTTGTGGATTCATTTACCTCATGGTTATATACTGATGTTTCGATATTTTTTTTCTGCTGATAAATAGATTTAATGATACATTGCTCTTCACACAGATGGCTACAATCTTTAAATTATAATCTAGGAATATGCAACTACACAACACAGACCAATTAGCCAGATCTAAAATAAACTGGCTTCTGAAAACTATCCTGAAAACATTACATCCCTTCTTCTATCCAAAATGACCCTAATTTCACATGAAAATAGTTATTGTAAAGGAACCAGAAACCTAGCTTTGTGGTCGAAAGTAAAAACCAAAGGAGAAATAGCAATTCAGTGCTTAGTTGGTAAAAGCAGGGAATCTGGTGCCATTCACTGTGTTGCGTTGGTCTTCTCACTCTTGTTCTTTTTGTCCTTCTTCAGCCCATCCATGTTAGCTCTCAATAGGTTTTAATAAGCCATCTGAAACTCATTCACTTTGTTGGATCTCACCACAGTACTTGTTGTCTGGGGGCTCAAAGCCCTCCACAGAACCTTTCCTTGGAATGGGTTTACTTCACCACTCATACTTCTTCAGGGTTATATACACACTACCTGACAACCAGCATTTCTGGAAGAGCCTGGTCAGCTCCTTCAGGAACTGCTCGCTCTCCAACAGCATCATCCCAGCTCCACTAGCTCTGCTCCATCAGCCACTGATGATTCTTAAATATGTTACTCCAGACCTCTCCCTATATATTTCATCTGGTTGCCTCACAGGCTGCTCATGTATAATATGCCTAGAGTTTTATTCATTTCTCACTATCCCTACTTCTTCCACCTTTTCCCCTCCATTCCATATATTGCCTATTTTTGTGAAAGTCAACATTACCCCCCATCCTCAGCCATCCCAGATTCCTTCCTTTGTTTAAATTCTCAAATCCAATCCGTCACTAAGACCAGATAATTGCATATTTATGATATATCCAAAATCCATTCTGTCTACATACTCACCACCATTACCTATATTACTGTATAATTATGTATAACCTCTGTTACAGTAAACTGTCTCATAACTGGCATATCTATCATCATACCTTATCCACTCTAAATCATTTGCCAAACTTTTGCAAGAGTGGTCTTTGTAAAATGCAAATGCTAATGTATCATACTAAACCATACAATGCATAAATGACTTGCCATAACCTACAGGATAGAGTTTAAACAGCTCAGCCTAATTTATATGATTCAACCTTCTTCAATTTTCAATCTTCAATCTTCTCTCACACCAGCACTGTTGTACTGCAGTCTCTAGCAGTTTTTCATTATGCAAAAGCGCCATGCACTTTTCTGTGGCTGGGCAGCACACTTCCCTCTGCCAAGGTACCCTTCCTTATAATCCTTTACTTAGTAATCCCTTACTAATTATCTTACAGAGCCTCCTCACCTTAACCTCATGGCCATTCCTGATTTCCCAGTTTGGGTTGGCTACCTGTCTTCTGTGGTCCCAGAGCACTCTGGTCTAACTTTTATCCTCATGCTTATCACATTGAACATGCCTATTTACATGTCTGGATTTTTCCACTTCATAAAAAGTCCCTGGGGAGCAGGGAGTGTGTTTTCTCTTATTGTCAGTGTATCCCAGAACCTAGCTCAGAGCCTGGCACATAAATAGACAAAGAGATGGACAAACAAGAGACTGGTAGTTAAGGCAGTGGGGAGTCCCTCCTTTCTCTGAGGCCTTCTGAGGCATAGGTAACTTTTGCACACTCTGGACACTGCCTTATGAAGCCAACAAGTAGTGCCAGCCACATGCAAACCTGAGAAGTGAATTTTCAGTCCCTGTACACCTTCTATAAACCCTTCTAATCCTGGACGCCCAGGCCCACATGTTCTCTACAACCTCCAGTCCATTGTAACCTGCTCTAGTCTGCCTAGCACACTGGAGAACATCTAGGAAAATTTATGATATACTGATAAAATATTGATTTCCAAGAGTTGCCTTTTTTTCCCCCAGGGGGCTGATTAAATTTATTATTATTTTTTGTTTCTTTTGGTTTTTGTTTCTCTTTTTTTGTGTGATTAATTTTTTTATTAGTTTCAGGTGCACAAAACAATGTGATAGCTAGACATTTATAATTTGTATCCCTCACACAGTGTCCACCCCTTCCCCCCATGCACAATCCCTCTGACATCACACACAGCTATTACATTTCCACTGTCTCTATTCCTAATGCTATATTCCGCTTCTTCTAACCATATATATATAAAACTGCAGTTGACATTCATCATTGTTCAGCTTCAGCTTCAGGTGTACAGTGCAGTGATCAGACATCTACATCTTCCCTGAGGTGTTCTCCCTAACGAGACAAGTGTCCATCAGATAACCTACAGAATCTTTACAACATTATTGATTACATTCCCCAATTTGACTTTCTTAACCCCGTGGCAATCTTGTGGTTACTGACTGTGCTTTCTAATCCCCTCACCTTGCCCCTTATCCTCACCCCCCCTCCCATCTAGCAGCCCTCAGTTTTACCTCTATGTCTCTAAGACTGTTTCTGATTAGTTCATTCATTTATCCTTTTCTTTAGGTTCCACATATAAGTGAGATCATATGGTATTTGTCTTTCTCTGTCTGACTTATTTCACTTAACATAATGTTCTCTAGGTCCATCCATGTTGTTGCAAATGGTAAGATTTCTTTCTTCTTTATGGCTGCATAATAATCCATTGTATAAATGTACAACAGTTTCTTAATCCAGTCGTCTACTAATGGGCATTTCAGTTGTTTCCATGTCTTGGCTAGTGTGTATAGTGCTGCAATAATCATGGGGGTGCATTAATTTTTTTGAAATAGAGTTTTGGATTTCTCCAGATAGATACCTAGGAGTGGAATTGCTGGATCATAAGGTAGTTCCATTTTCAGATTTCTCAGATACCTCCATACTGTTTTCCATTGTGGCTGCACCAACCTGCAATCCCACCAACAGTGTACAAGGGTTCCCTTTTCGCCACATCCTTGCCAGCACTTGTTGTTTGTTGATTTATTGATAATAGCCATTTTGACTGGGGTGAGGTGGTATCTCATTGTGCGTTTTATTTGCATTTCTCTAATGATTAGTGAGTTTGAGCATTTTTTCATATGTCTGTTTGCCATCTGTATGTCCTTTTCAGAAAAATGTCTCTTCATGTCCTCTGCCCATTTTTTAATTGCATTCTTTGTTTTTTTGGAGAGGGTTGAGTGAGTTTTTTTTATAAATTTTGGATATTAACCCTTTATCAGACATATCATTGGCAAATATCTTCTCCCATCCTGTAGGATCCCTTTTTGTTTGATCGATGGTTTCCTTTGCTGTGAAAAACTTTTTAGTTTGATGTAATCCCCCATGTTTATTTTTTCTCTTGCTTCCCTTGCCCAAGGGATATATCAGTAAAAATCTTACTCTGGGTAATGTCTGTACAGTTTCTTCCTATATATTCTTCTAGAATTTTATGGTTTCAGATATTACATTTAAGTCTTTAAGCCATTTTGAATTTATTCTTGCATATGGTGAAAGGAGGTGGTCCAGCTTCATTTTTTTGCATGTGTCTTTCCAGGTTTCCCAGCACCATTTATTGAATAGACTGTCTTTATCCCACCATAAATTCTTGCTTTCATTGTCATAGATTAAATGGCCATATAGGCATGGATTTATTTCTGGGCTCTCTGTTCTGTTCCATTGATCTATGGGTCTGTTTTTATGACAGTTCCATGCTGTTTTGATTACTGTAGCCTTGTAGTATAATTTGATGTCAGGTATCATTATACCTCCCACTTTGTTCTTACTTCTCAAGATTGCTGAGGCTGTCTGGGGTCTTTTATGGTCCCATATAAATTTTAGGAGTATAGGTTCTGTTTCTGTGAAAAACGTCCTTGGTAGCTTGATGGGAATTGCGTTGAATATGTATATTGCCTTAGGCAGTATGGACATTTTAACTATATTAATCCTTCCTATCCATGAACATGGTGTGTGTTTCCATCTATTTGTATCTTCTTTAATTTCTCTCTTCAGTTTCTTATAATTTTCTGAGTATAGGTCTTTTACTTCTTTGGTTAAATTTATTCCCAGGTATTTTATAGTCTTTGAAGAAATTCTAAATGAGATTGTTTTCTTAATTTTTCCTTCTGATATTTTATTATTGGTATATACAAATGCAACTGATTTCTGAATATTAATTTTGTATACTGCTACTTTACTGAATTCATTTATCAACTAATAGTTTCTTGGTGGAGTCTTTATGGTTCTCTATATATAGCATCATGTCATCTGTATTTAATGATAATTTTACTTCCTCCTTACCAATTTGGATGCCTTCTGTTTCTTTTACTTGTCTGATTGCTGTGGCTAGAAGTTCCAGCACTATGTTGAATAAAAGTGGAGATAGTGGGCAACTTTTCCTTGTTCCTGATCTTAAGGGGAATGGTTTTAACCTTTCCACATTGAGTATTATGTTAGCTGTGGGTTTCTCATATATGGCCTTTATTATGTTGAGATATAATCCCTCTATTCCCACTTTCTTAAGAGTTTTTATCATAAATGGCTGCTGGATTTTGTCAAATGCTTTTTCTACATCTATTGATATGATCATATGATTTTTATTTTTCATTTTGTTAATGTGGTGTATCACATTAACTGATTTGCAGATGTTGAACCACCCTTGCATACCAGGGATGAATCCCACTTGATCATGGTATATGATCTTTTTAATGTATTGCTGAATTCTGTTCGCTAATATTTTGTTGAGGATTTTTGCATCTATGTTCATTAACGATATCGGCCTGTAGTTTTCTTTTTTTCTAGTGTCTTTGTCTGATTTTGGGATTGAGGTGATAATGGCCTTGTAAAATGTGTTTGGGAGCCTTCCCTCCTTCTGGATTTTTTGGAAGAGCTTGAGAAGAGTAGGTGATTAATTCTTTTTTGAATGTTTTGTAAAATTCACCTGTAAATCCATCTGGTCCAGGGCTTTTGTTTGTTGGGAGATTCTTGAATACTGATTCAATTTCCCTGGTGGTAATCAGTCTATTCAGGTTTTCTGTTTCTTCTTGAGTTAGCCTTGGAAAGTTGTATACTTCTAGAAAATTGTCCATTTCTTCCAGATTGTCAAATTTGTTGGCATGTAGTTGCTCATAGTAATTTCTTAATTTTTTTTTTTTTGTATTTCTGTGGTGTTGTTGTCACTTCTCCTTTTTCATATCTTATTTTATTAATTTGGATCCTCTTTCTTGTTTTTGATGAGTCTGGCTAAAGGTTTGTCAATTTTGTTTATCTTCTCTAAAAACCAACTCTTGGATTCATTGATCTTTTGTATTGTTTTTCTGATTTCTATTTCATTTATTTCTCCTCTGATCTCTATTATCTCCTTTCTTGTACTCCCTTTGGGCTTATTTTGTTGTTCTTTTTCCAGATCCCTTAAGTGTGAAGATAAACTGTTGATTAGTGATTCTTCTTATTTCTTTAGGTAGGCCTGCAATGCTATGAATTTCCCTCTTAGGGCTGCTTTCGTGGCATCCCATAGATTTTGTGTCGTCATGTTTTCATTTTCGTTTGTCTCGAGATATCTTTTGATTTCTTCCTTGATCTCCTGGTTGACCCATTCATTATTTAGTAACATGTTATTCAGCCTCCATGAATTGGTGTGTCTTCCAATTTTTTTTTCCTGTAGTTCATTTCTAATTTCATAGCACTATGGTCAGAGAAGACAATTGGTATGATTTCAATTTTCTTAAATTTATCAAGACTTGTTTTGTGGCCTAACATATGGTCTATCTTGGAAAATGTTCCATATGTGCTTGAGAAGAATGTGTGTTTTGCAGCTTTGAGGTGAAATGCTCTGAAAATATCGATTAAATTCAAGTGGTCCAATGTGTCATTTAAGGCCGTTGTTTCCATATTGATTTTCTGTCTGGAAGACCTGTCCCTTGTTGTCAGAGGTGTGTTGAAGTCCCGTACTATGATAGTGTTACTGGTGATCTCTGTCTTTATGTCAGTCAATACCTGTTTTATATATTTAGGTGCTCCTATGTTGGGTGCCTAGATGTTTAGTAGGGTTATGTCCTCTTGTTGGATCGATCCCTTTATTGTTAAATAGTGCTCATCTTTTTCTTTTAATATGTTCTTCATTTTAAAGTCTATTTTGTTCTCCTGAGTCTTAGGGCACTTCTCTCTGTGTGTGTGTGTGTGTGTGTGTGTGTGTGTGTGTGTGTGGCGGGCGGGAGATTTCTGAGCTGCTGAAAGCCCAGAGCTGCATCTGCTGCTTACTGCTGATCCCTGGGAGTGCCTCCGCAGTTGTAATTGCCCCGCCCTAGGCAGGCCAGAAAGGGTGGGGGCTGGGGATGGAGGGGTCTTCTCTCTCCCAGCCCAGCTATGTCACAGTCTTCACACAGGCCAGAAAAGGTGATGGCTGGGGGTGCTGGAGTCTCTTCTCTCCTAGCCCAGCAAAACTCACACTCTTCCCAGGCTCTTCCCTGCGTCAGAGCAGCATGCCAGTCTTCCCAGAGCCTGAGCACTAAGGCTCCTCTGTAATCTGACACTACTCCTCAGTTCAGGGGCCAGCTTAATTCTCTGGAAGCGTGGGGGTAGGATTGGGAGAGTGGGGGAGGGGCTCAGTTATGGAGTTTACATCCTTTGTCCGACCTAGGTCCCAGCTGGAGGTCTCAGCTGAGGTTACTGCCTCAAATGCTGGATATGCTGCTCCCTTGTTGGGAGAGATCCTCTGTGGGACACAGGGAAAGAGCCCACCTGTCATGCTGGGCGGTATGCGGAGTCTCTGGTCCCACTCCCCACATAAGAACACAGGATATGGTGAAGCCAGAAAGGAACACCCACGGAGCCATAGATACTGGAATCATGCCACTATATTCTCGCTGGTGGCTGGGTTGGAGACACAGGAAGCAGGAGCCGCACTGTCCACAACCCGCCGTCCTAACTGCAATCCGCACTTGCCAGTCACCATCTTCTTGCTAGTCCCCATTTTTCTGCTAGCGTAGCCACAGCAGTTACATTAGTGGCCAATGGCTCACTGGTTACAGCTGACAGCCAACTAGCCACAACTGATGGCCATCCAATCACAGTTGATGGCCATTTACTAGCTGAGCCAGCAACTTTCCATGTGAGGCCAAGAGCCTGGAAACTGCTCTCTGGGGCTCTGTCCTCGCACCACCTCCTCGCTTTTGTGGTCTCTGTTTCATCCTGGGACCCCCTGTGTCTCCACAGCCCCGGATGTGGGCCACATCTCCACTCCGCTCCCTTCCCTCTTCCCCTGCTCACACAATTTGCCCACCTTCAAGTAATCCTTGCATGAGTCTCTTAGCTGTTCTGCATGATGAGCAGAGAGTCCTTTAATGGGTTATAGATGTTCAATTTGTGGTAAGCTCTGGAGGAGAACTCAAGAAGTCCGCCTCGCTGCTGCCATTCCTATGACGTCACCTCCAAGAGTTGTCTTTTGATTGGTAACAATATTTCACTGAAAAGCATGAATCCTAAATAGTATTTCAAAATGCGCGAGAAGATATGTGTTAGTAGGTGGGTGTAGTGGTTTCAAAACACTCCTCCAAATTTTTTATCACATCTCCCATTGAGAGGTGGGGTCATCTCCTCGAATCTGGGTAGACTTGTAAATTCTTCAACCATTAGAGCATGGTTGAAGTGATGCAATGTGACTTCTAATCCTAGGTCATACAAAGCAATGCACCTTCCACCGGGTTATCTTTAAATACACAAGTTCTGGACATTCCTCTTAGAATGTTGCCTCTTGGGTCCAGGCACCATGCTGTAAGAAACTCAGCCGCATGGAGAGGCCATGTGTACTGCTCCAATTGATAGCCTCCGATGAGTTTGGACTTTGAATCATGTAAGCCCAAGTGCCAGGTAGGTGAGCAAAAATGCTTCCAGATAATTGCAGCCCTAGACATACAATTCATTCCCAGTCATTCAAAGTTTTCCAGTGGAGGCCTCAGACATGGTGTGGTAGAGACAAACCTTCCACATATGCCCTGTATAAATCCCCAAACCACAGAATCTATTTGTGAAATGGGAAAAAATTTATTAAGTAGAGTACTGTATTTTTGTACAATTCTTTCTGCTTTTTGTCTTATAGACTTCACTCAGTTCCAGAGTTATTTAGGTCAGCACATTTTTCCTAATAAACAACTTTTTACCTAATTTCATATAAAAGTTGATATTCTTCTTGAAGGGATGCCCTCTAATTTATAAGAACTTCAGAATCCACAAGACATGAACTTGTCCCTCATGGAAGTAATAGTTTATGTATGCTTTTCCCAATATGTAATGATTTGAGGCAAATGGGGAAAAGTTTTTTTCACACTAAAGGGGATGACCTAGCAATACATGAAGACCACAAGGGGGAAAAAAAAGAAAAACAAAAAAAAAAACCCCTGAAAATCCTGTAGAAGTAAATTCCTTTTGTGAAAGTTGTTTAGTGACTTTAGGAATTGCTCGAATGTTCACACGTGGAAACTATATAGGGTAGTTTCAAGGGCATATGCAGAAGCTACAAAGACACTTCCATTTATGTTGATAGAACAATGATGAAAAAGGTTATATCCTGGATAAAATGCCTAATTTTGATGAGACATAATGTTTGATGAAACAGCTCTCTAGGACTTTTCTTGGAGGAGGAAACAAAAACTCCTGAGTTTCTAGGTAAAAAATATCGACTGACTGTAATGCTGGGTGCAAGTATCAGTGCAGCTTTCTCCATGGAAGAATTTTATTAGTCTCACATACTTGTTTTTAATGGTTCTCTGGTTAATATTGGCCATAAGTTTTGAGTGGTATACCTCAAGCCTATTTTTTCCATAAACTATTACTTTTAAGGCACAGTTTTAAAGATATGGTTGTACATAAGAAAATTCATATGTTAGAGTTTAGAGTTTAATTCTCTGATGCGAAATCATTAAATTGTGAACATGTCTTTCCTAGGTAAATATTTTATCTTGTTCATTTTTATAACCCCAACCTGTAGCACAGTGACTGTTGAATGGTTAAATATACATTATAATGTAGTTTAGCAACTCTGCCTGACTCCCTTTTGGTCTGAGTTCTTAGCCCCTGGGCATGCATCTGTCTTTTCCAACCACTCACCTTCACATCCTTGTGAGATAAGGTGGCCTTCTGCCTTGTCATTCTTGACATCAAACCATCAGTTAATTCAAACTCAAACATTTCATTGATACCTACTAATTAATAATTTATTTGGCTCAATATTTTCATGGCAGGCCCTGTTTCTATATTCTGTTTGCTGTCAAGTTCAATGATGGCTGTAAGAATGCCTAGTTTGTGGTGTCTCCCTGCTTGAAATGGTTGTATTTTGAGAGGTTTTATTCTAGAATTCCTTTTAGCCTTTACAACCAGCTATAATAATAATAATTTGCATTTGTAGAACACTTAAGTTTCCAAATCCACTCCTTTAATGTTCCCCATGACCCTGAGGGCAGAGAGGGCAAATGACATCCCTGTCCTTATAGAAGGTCACAGTAGTTAAATGACTTAGTTCTATCCCCACATCTGCCCCTATTTCTAACCTTTTCACACTCCTAACTTTTAATGCAGTGGCTTTATACTGCACATAATCGAACTTTGCCATAAATTTACCTCTCATTTAAAATAATAATTCCCAAATAGAAAGAATAATTTTTTAAGTGCAAGGTAAAATGAACTAACTTTCAAGTAGAGAATGGAATTTCTTTACAAGATAGTTGACAATTTTCAGACATTCTCTCTTTTTTTAAACTGTATTGGGGTGACAATTATTAGCAAAGTTACATAGATTTAGGTGTACAATTCTATAATACATCATCTATATATTATATTGTGTGTTCACCACCCAGAATAAGTTCTCTTTCCATCACCATATATTTGATCCCCTTTACCCTCATGTACATCCCCTCCCCCTTACCTTCTGGTAAGGAATAAACTATTATTTGTGTATATGAGTTTGTTTCTTCATTGTTTTTCGTTTTCTTTTGTTCTTTTCAGCTTTATATACCATATATCAGTGAAATCATATGGTTCTCTACTGTTTCTGTCTGACTTACATCACTCAGCATAATAATCTCAAGATCCATCCATTTTGTCCCAAAAGGCACTACTTCATCTTTTCTTCTGGCAGAATAGTTTTCCATTGTGCATATATACCACAACATCTTAATCCAATCAACAACTTTGGTTGTTTCCATGTCTTGGTCATCATAAATAAAGCTGCAGTGAACATCAGAGCACATACATCCTTACGAATAAATGTTTCCCGATTTTTTTGGTAGATATCCAAGAGAGAGATAGCTGGGACATATGGTAATTCTATTTTTAAGTTTCTGAGGAATCTCCACACTGCGTTCCATAGCGGCTACACCAATCTGCATTCCCACCAACAGTGGATGAGGGTTCCTTTTTCTCCACAGCCTATCCAACACTTGTCATTATTTGTCCTGTTGAAGATAGCCATTCTGACTAGTGTGAAGTGATATCTCATTGTGGTTTTTATTTGCATTTCTCTGATGATTAGTGATTTGAGCATTTTTCTTATGTCTATTGGATACTTGTATGTTCTATCTGGAGAAATGTCTATTCAGGTCATCCGCCCATTTTTTCATTGGATTGTTTGTTTCTGTGTTGTTGAATTGTATGAGTTCCTCATATATTTTGGATATTAGCCCCTTGTCAGAGGCATTGTTTGCAAAAATCTCCCATTCGGTTGATTGCCTCTTTATTTTGTCGATGGTAACTTTTGCTGTGCAGAAGCTTTTTAGTTTGATATAGTCCCATTCATTTATTTTAGCTTTTACTTCACTTGCCTTTGAAATCAAATTTAAAAAATCGTCTTTGAACCCAAGGTCCGTAAGTTTAGTTCCTATGTTTTCTTCTATGCAGTTTACTGTTCAATGTCTTAAGTTTAGGTCATAGATCCATTTTGAATTAATTTTGGTACACAGTGACAGATAGCAGTCTAGTTTCATTCTTTTGCATGTGGCTTTACAATTCTGCCGGCACCAATTATTGAAGAGGCTGTCTTTTCTCCATGTTTTTTGCTGCTTTGTCAAGAATTATCTGTCCATATTTATCTGGGTTTATTTCTGGGCTCTCAAATCTATTCCATTGGTCAATGTGTCTGTTTTTCTGCCAATATCATATTGTTTTGATTATTGTTGCCCTGTAGTACAAGCTGAAGTCAGGGAGTGTGACAACCCCAGCATTGTTCTATTTCTTAGGATTGCATTGGCTATTTGGGTCTCTGGTGGTTCCATACAAATCTGATGATTTTTGTCGCATTTCTTCAAAAAATGCCATTGGGATTTTGATGGGGATTACATTAAACTTGTATATTGCATTTTAACTATGCTGATTCTTCCAATCCATGGACATGCAACATCTTACCATTTGTTTGTGTCTTCTTCAATTTCTTTTAAAAATATCTTATACTTTTCAGCATATAGGTCCTTCAAATCCTTGTTTAAGTTTATTCCTAGGTATTTTATTCTTTTTGCTGCAATTACAAAAGGAATTGTATTTTGTATTCCTTTTTCTGAGATTTCATTGTTAGTATATAGGAATGCATTGGATTTTTTTTTTTTATGTTACTTTTTTTTTTTTTTAATTTATTGGGGTGACAATTGTTAGTAAAATTACATAGATTTCAGGTGTACAATTCTGTATTACACCATCTATAAATCCCATTGTGTGTTCATCACCCACAGAGGGTAAGGGGGGTGGGGGGTGGGGGGTGGGAGATGAGGGTAAGGGAGATCGAATATATGGTGATGCATTGGATTTTTGTACGTTGATTTTGTAGCCAGCAACTTTACTGTATTCGTTGATTATTTCTAATAGCTTATTGGTGGAGTCTTTAGGGTTTTCTATATATAGCATCATGTCATCTGCAAAGAGTGACAATTTAACTTCTTCATTCCAAATTTGGATGTCTTTTATATCTTTCTCTTGCGTGATTGCTCTGGTGAGGACTTCCAAAACTATGTTGAAAAGCAGAGGTGATAGGGGACAGCCCTGTCATGTTCCTGAACATAGAGAAAAGGGTTTCAGTTTTTCACTGTTAATTATGAGGTTAGCTGAGGGCTTGTCATATATGGCCTTTATTATGTTAAGGTATTTTCCTTCTATACCTATTTTATTCAGTATTTTAATCATCAATGGATGTTGTATCTTGTCAAATGCTTTTTCTGTATCATTTGATATAATCATATGATTTTTGTCCTTTACTTTGTTTATGTGATGTATCACATTGATGGATTTGCGGATGTTGAACCATCCTTGTGCCCCGGGGATGAACCCCACTTGGTCGTGATGAATAATCTTTTTAATGCATTGTTGTATTCGATTTGCTAGAATTTTATTTAGGATTTTTGCTTCGAGTTTCATCAGAGATATTGGTCTGTAGTTTTCTTTCTTTGTGCTGTCCTTACCAGGTTTTGGTATCAGGGTAATGTTGGCCTCATAAAATGAGTTAGGGAGTATTGTCTCTTCTTCAATTTTTTGGAAGAGTTTGAGCAGGATTGGTATTAGATCCTCTTTGAAGGTTTGGTAGAATTCACTACTGAAGCCATCTGGTCCTGGACTTTTGCTTTTGGGAAGGTTTGGGATGACTGATTCAATTTCGTTACTGGTGATCGGTCCGTTTAGATTTTCCAGTTCTTCATGGTTCAGCCTTGGAAGGCTATATGTTTCTAAGAACTTGTCCATTTCTTCTAGGTTGTTGAATTTGGTGGCACATAGTCCTTCATAGTATTCTTGGATGATCCTTTGTATATCTGTGGTGTCTGTGATAACTTTCCCTTTTTCGTTTCTGATTTTGTTAATTAGTGTCTTCTCTCTTTTCATCTTAGTGAGTCTAGTCAAGAGTTTGTCAATTTTGTTAATCTTTTCAAAGAACCAGCTGTTTGTCCCATTGATTTTTTCTATTGTCTTTTTGTTCTCTATTTCATTTAGTTCCGCTCTAATTTTTGTTATTTCGTTTCTTCTGCTGACTTTGGGTTTCACTTGTTCTTCTTTTTCTAGTTCTTTAAGGTGTAACATGAGGTTATGTATTTGGGAGTTTTCTTGTTTCTTGAGATAGGCCTGTAATGATATAAATTTCCCTCTTAAAACTGTTTTCGCTCTATCCCAAACATTTTGGTAGGATGTATTTTCATTGTCATTTGTTTCTATGTATCTTTTGATCTGTCCTCTAACTTCTTGTTTGACCCAGTCATTCTTTAAAAGTATGTTGTTTAATCTCCATGTATTTTCCCGCTTTCTTTCTGAGTTCATATCCAATTTCAAAGCCTTGTGATCAGAGAATATGCTTGGTATGATTTCAATCTTCTTAAATTTGTTGAGACTGATTTTATGTCCCAATATATGGTCTATCCTTGAGAATGTTCCGTGTACACTAGAAAAGAATGTATAGTCTGATGTTTTAGGATGAAGTGCTCTATAAATATCAATTATGTCCATTTCATCTAATGTGTCATTTAGGGCTGCTATTTTGTTATTTATTTTCTGTTTGGATGATCTATCCATAGCTGTCAATGATGTATTTAAGTCCCCTAGTATAATTGTGTTTTGGTCAATTTCTGCCTTTAGTTCTGTTAGTACTTGCTTGGTGTATTTCGTTGCTCCCTGATTGGGGGCATAAATATTGATGACTGTTATGTCTTCTTGTTGTACAGTCCCCCTCACCATTATGAATGTCCATCTTTGTCTCTTGCTACCTTTTTTATCCTGAAGTCTGTTTCATCTCGTAACAGTATAGATGCACCTGCTTTTCTCTGAGTACCATTTGCTTGGAGTGTCAATTTCCACCCTTTCACTTTGAGTCTATGCTTGTCCTTGTAGCTGAGATGTGTCTCTTGGAGACAGCATATGGTTGGGTTTAGTTTTTTGATCCAATCTGCTACTCTGTGCCTTTTTATTGGTGAGTTCAGTCCATTTACATTTAGGGTGATTATTGATATGTGAGGATTTCCTGTCATTCTATCTTTAGTTTTCTGGTAAGGCTGTGTCTCCATTGTTTCTTTGCCTTTTTGTTGTTGTCTATTATTTCTGTGTGGTGGTATTCTATGATGTTTCCCTCTGTTTCTTCTTTTATTTCAGTATATATTTCAGTTCTGGATTTATTTTGAGTGGTTACCCTTAATTTTATGTAAAAGAAAATTTGATATTTAGAGTATTCCATTTTCTTCAGCACGCTTACTTTCTCCATTCCCATATTCCGGTTCAGGCCTTTACTTTCCCCCTTTTTGAGTTTTGGTTGCCACAAATTGTCCCTGTTGATGGTGGTCGAATAGCCTCCTTTAGTATTTCTTGTAGTGCAGGTCGTGTATTAGAAAATTCCCTCAGCTTCTGTATGTCTGGAAAGGTCTTTATTCCTTCTTCATATCTAAAGGATATCTTTGCTGGATATATTATTCTTGGCTCATGATTTCTCTCTTTCAATAGTTTAAATATTTGATTCCACTCCCTCCTGGCTTGTAGAGTTTCTGCTGAAAAATCTGATGATAATCTAATGGGCTTTCCTTTGTAAGTTACCATCTTCTTTTCCCTGGCTGCCTTGAGGATTCTTTCTTTGTCGTTGATTTTAGACAGCTTCAATACAATGTGCCTTTGAGAAAGCCTGTTGGGATTGAGGTACTTAAGTGTTTTATTTGCTTCTTGGATTCAAGGATCCAGTTCTGTCCACAAGTTTGGGAAGATCTCATTGAAAATTTGTTTGAATGTATTCTCTGTTCCCTTCTCTCTTTCTTCTCCTTCTGGTATGCCCATTATTCTTATATTGCTCTTTCTGATGGAGTCAGAGAGTTCTTGTAGAGTTCTCTCATTTCTTTTAAGTCTCAAGTCTCTTTCTTCTTCCATCCGTGTCATTTCCAGGTTTCTATCTGCGATGTCACTGATTTTTTCCTCCATCTGGTCAACTCTACTACCTAAGCTGGTTGTTTATTTCATTCTCAATTTCTTCTATTGAGTTCTTAATCTCCAGAAATTGTATTTGGTTTTTTTAAAAAAATCAGTCTGTTTCGTAAAATGCTCATGTTTTTTTTTGGATGTGTTTCTGAGTTCACTAAACTGCCTTTCTGTGTTTTCTTGCATCTCTTTGAGTTTTTTCAGAACTGCAATCTTGAATTCTCTGTCATTTAAGTCACATATTTCCATATCTTTAAGTTCCTTTTCTGGAGACTTTTCACTTTCTTTCTGAGCTGTCTTGCCTTTGTTATTCATGGCAATTACTGATCTATTATTTCTCTTCCTAGAAATGCACAGGAGTGGCTTCTGCAACAGGTTGATAGGAAGAGATCTTTCTTTTGTTTTACAGTACTTGTTGGTAGAATGTTTTATTTCCTCTCTGACTGCAGCCTTTTATTTCTCTCTTACATTTTAGTGCTATGCTTTCTCTGCACTATTCCAGCTTCTCACACAATGGGGGGATTCCCTGGGAGATGGGCTTCTCCTCTGCTAATAGTTCGCCCGTGTCACACGGCGCAGTGTCCCGGTGGGTATGGGGAGAGCTTTTGAAGTTCCAAAGCTCTTCCTGCACCAGACTCAGAGCCCGTATGTTTCAGCAGTTCTGTTTACTCCTGCAAGGATCCGCCCAGATAGGTGGGGCTAGGGGCGGGGTGAGTTGTGAGAGGTGGCCCAGAGCAATGATGGAGACCACCACCACAGCCGGTCCTACTTCCACAGCTCCCTCCCCTTTGCCGGAACTAGTTGGGCTGCGAATCTGTCTGCGTTTCAGTTCTCAGAACAGCAAACACTCCGCTCCCTCGATGTGATACTGCCAGTGTTCTGCGTCCAGCTTGGGCAGGTGGGTGTGGGGCAAGCTCCAGGAGGGTAGGGAGGGTTGGCTAGTCAGTGCCCAGGGTCCCCGTTCTCCACTTGGAAGTGAGGGCCCAAACCACCGTTTTCAGCCATCCTCCCCCAGTCCCCCCCCCCTTTCCCGCCGAGGCCCCTGCCGTAAGCACTGGGTTCAGCCGTGCTACATGCCGCCCCCTCGGTCCCGTGGGCCACAAGCAGAGCCCCAGTTGTCCGAGTTCCTCCCTCTACTGCAGCCGCGGCACTTCCGGGATGCAGCGAGCTTGGAGCCAAGAGCTAGGTCTGCATCCTGAGCCTTCGTGGCTCCATCTCCACACTTCTCGCTTCCCTCCTCCCCTGCTCTCGCAATTCGCCCGCCTTTAGGTGAATTCAGTAGTGGCCCTCTTCGTCTTGCCTGTCTGCTGTGCAGGGATTCCTTTGTGGAGTTATTATTGTTCGATTACTTGTAAATTCCAGGGGAGCTTTACGGAGGCTCACCTCATGCCGCCATTTTGATGACGTCTGCATTAATTTTTTTCTATTGTCTTTTTGTTCTTTATTTCATTTAGTTCTGCTCTGATTTTTATTATTTCCTTCCTTCTGCTGACTTTGGTTTCGTTTGTTCTTCTTTTTCTAGTTCTTTAAGGTCTAATGTGAGGTTATTTCTCTGGAATTTTTCTTGTTTCTTGAGATAGGCCTGTAATGATATAAATTTCCCTCTTAAAACTGTTTTGCTGCATCCCCAAAATTTTGGTAGGATGTATTTTCATTCTCATATGTTTCCATGTGTCTTTTGATCTCTCCTCTAATTTGTTCTTTGACCTGGTCGTTCTTTAAAAGTATGTTGTTTAATCTACAGGTATTTGTGTTTTTTCCTGCTTTCTTTTGGCAGTTGATATCCACTTTCAAAGCCTTATGACCAGAGAATATGCTTGGTATGATTTCAATCTTCTTAAATTTGCTGAGGCTGATTTTATGTCCCAATATATGGTCTATCCTTGAGAATGTTCCATGTACAATAGAAAAGAACGTATAGTCTGATGTTCTGGATGAAGTGCTCTATAAATGTCAATTATGTCCATTTCTTCTAATGTGTTATATGGGGCTGCTGTTTCTTCATTTATTTTCTCTTTGCATGATCTTTCCATAGCTGTCAATGATGTATTTAGGTTCCCTACTGTAATTTTGTTTTGGTCAATTTGTCCTGTTAGTTCTGTGAGTAGTTGCTTAGTATATTTTGATACTCCCTGATTGGTGGCGTAGATATTGATGACTGTTATGTCTTCTTCTTGTATAGTCCCCTTTATCATTACGGAGCCCACGTGGCTCAGTCTCCGCACTTCTCCCTTCCCTCCTCCCCCGCTCTCACCATTCGCGATTCTTTGTCTGTTACCTTTTTTTCTCCTGAAGTCTGTTTCATCTGATATCAGTATGATTACACCTGATTTTCTCTGGATGAGATTTGCTTGTAGTATCAGTTTCCACCCTTTCACTTTGAATCTGTGTTTGTCCTTGTAGCTGAGTTGTGTCTCTTGGAGGTAGCATAGCGTTGCGTTTAGTTTCTTTATCCAATTTACTGCTCTGTGTCTTTTTATTGGTGAGTTCAGTCCATTTATATTTAAGGTGATTATTGCTATATGAGAATTTCCTATCATTCTATCTTTGGTTTTCTGGTAAGACTGTGTCTCTATTGTTTCTTTCTTCCCTTTTTGTTGTTGTCTATTATTTCAGTGTGGTGGTATTCTATGATTTTTCCCTCTGTTTCTTCTTTTATTATGTTGTATATTTCTGTTTTGGATTTTTTTTAGTGGTTACCCTTAAGTTTATGTAAAAGAAAGTTTCATATTTAGAGTATTCCATTTTCTTCGATATGGTTAGTTTGTCCATTCCTTTGTGCTAGTTCAGACCTTTGCTCTCTCCCCTTCTATTTTTTTGTTGTCACAAATTATCACTATTTATGTTGAGTTGTTTTCTGTGCTGCAGTAGCAAGTTCTCTTTTTCCTCTTTTTTAAAGTGTTTTTTTTCCTTCTTTATCCTGTATGTTATGTTCAACTGTATAGTGTCCTATTTTGTGTAGGGTTGCCATTTCCTGCTTCTCTCTATTCGTAACAGTACTCATGGTTTTGTATTTTGCTTTTGCTTTTTTGTTTCAGGTCGAATAGACTCCTTCACTACCGTGTTTCCCCAAAAATAAGAACTAGCTGGATCATCAGCTCAAATGCATCTTTTGGAGCAAAAATTAATATAAGACCCGGTCTTATTTTGTTATAAGACTGGGTCTTTATCATATAATATAATATAATATAACAGAACATAACATAGCATAATATAATACTGGGTCTTATATTAATTTTTGCTCTAAAAGATGCATTAGAGCTGATGATCCGGCTAGATCTTATTTTTGGGGAAACACGGTATTTCTTGTAGTGCAGGTCGTGTGTTAGAAAATTCCCTCAGCTTCTGTATGTCTGGAAAGGTCTTAACTCCTCCTTCATATCCAATTGATATCTTTGCTGGTTATGTTATCTTGGCTCATAATTTGTCTCTTTCAATAGTTTGAATATTTCAGTCCACTCCCTCCTGGCTTGTAGAGTTTCTGCTAAAAATCTGATGATAATCTAATGGGCTTTCCTTTGTAGGTTACCATCTTCTTTTCTCTGGCTGCCTTGAGGATTCTTTCTTTGTTGTTAATTTTTGACAGCTTCAATACAATGTGCCTTGGAGAAGGCCTGTTGGGATTGAGGTAATTAGGTGTTCTTTTTGCTTCTTGGATTCGAGGATCCAGTTCTTTCCACAAGTTTGGGAAGTTCTCATTGACTATTTGTTTGAATATACTCTCTGTTCCCTTTTCCTTTTCTTCTTCTTCTGGTATGCCCATTATTTTTATATTGCTCTTTCTGATGGAGTCAGAGAGTTCTTGCAGAGTTCTTTCATTTCGTTTAAGTCTCAAGTCTGTCTCTTCTTCCCTCGGTGTCATTTCCAGATTTCTATCTTCGATGTCACTGATTCTTTCCTCCATCTGGTCAACTCTACTACCTATGCTGGCTGTTTCATTCTTCATTTATTTTATTGAGCTCTTAATCTCCAGAAATTCTATTTGGTATTTTTTAAAATTTCAACCTTTTTGTTAAAATGTTCATTTTGTTCTTTGATTGTGTTTCTGAGTTCATGAAACTCTTTGTCTGTGTTTTCTTGCATCTTGTTGAGTTTTTTCAGAACTGCAATCTTGAATTCTGTGTCATTTAAGTCACATATTTCTGTGTCTTTACATCCATTTCTGGAGAATTTTCATTTTCTATCTGAGCTGTCTTATTTTGGTTATTCCTGTCAATTAATGAATTAGTATTTCTTTTCCTAGGAATCTGTGGGAGTGGGTTCTGCAACAAATTTGTAAGAAGAGGTCTTTCTTTTGTTTTCCAGGAGGTGTTGGTATAATGTTGTGTTTCCTTTCTGACTGCAGCCTTTATTCTCTGATGTCTTAGTGTTATATTTTGTCTGCACTGTTCTGGCTTCTCACACAATGAGGGGATTTCCTGGAAGACTGGCTTCTCCTCTGTGAACAGGTTGCCTGGGTAACAGGGCACCGCCTCTGTGGAGGGATGTGGAGAGCTTCTGAAGTTCCAAAGGTCGTCCTGCACCAATTTCAGAGCCTGTGTGTTTCATTGGCTGTGTTTACTCTTGCAAGAATCCACCCACATAGGTGGGAACAGGGGCAGGGTGGGTTGTGAGAGTTGGCCCAGAGCAATGGCAGCAAGCAACAGCATAACCAGTCCTGCACCCAGGTCTCCCTCCCCTTTGCTGGAACTAGTTGGGCGGCAAGTCAGAACTGCCAATATTCTGTTCTTTTGATCTGATGTTGCTATCGTTCTGCTTCTAGCACTAGGAAGGTGGCAGTAGTTCGAGCTCTGGGAAGGTTGGGAAGGAGAGGCTAGGCTCCGTGCCTATGCTTTCCATCCGTTGCTTGACAGTGAGGGCTTAAGCTGCCACTTTCACTCTTCTTCCCTCAGTCTGTGCTCCGAGGTCTCTGCTATGAGTGTTGGGTTCAGCCATGTTACCGTGTTTCCCCAAAAATAAGTCTGGGTCTTATGTTAATTTTTTCTCCAACAGACACATTAGGGCTTATATTCAGGGGATGTCATCCTGAAAAATCATGCTAGGGCTTATTTTCTGGTTAGGTCTTATTTTTGGGAAAACACGGTATATGCTGATCCCTCAGGCTGGACTGTGGGACATAAGTGGAACACTAGCAATCCAAATTCTTCCCTCTTCCGCAATTGCAGTAGCTCCAGAATGCAGGGAGCTTGGATCTCTGAGCTTTTTCTGCGCTCTGTGGCCTGCGATGTGGCTGTGTCTCTGCACTTCTCTAATCCCTCCTCCCCTGCTCACCCAATTTGCCCACGTTTAGATGATTTCAACTGCACGTCTCTTAGTCTTGCTTGTCTGCTGCACTGGGAGTCCTTTGTGGAATTTTAGCTATTCAATTTGTTGTAAATTCCAGGGAAGATTTCAAGAGGCTCACCTCATGCTGCCATTTTTATGATCTTTGATACAAAATTTTGTAAGAAGTTATTTGAGCCAAACTGATGAGATGCCAGGAAGCAAGATCTCGAGTACTCCCTTGAGGGTGGTTATGCCTCCAAGTGGTCTGAAAAAGAGGATTAGTTCTGGCATTTCAAAAACTGCATACACAGGAACAATGTACAGGGCTTGCTTAAAACGAAGATAAACCTTTTACAGGCCTGGGGCATGATTACTCACCATGACCTGTCCAGCTAGGAATTTATGATCAGATTACCCTGTAAGGTTACTTTAGGTGATTGAACTTGTTGAATTTATTACAGAGCCCCATTTTCACTCACAGTTCAAGGAATTATGAATTATATGGGGGTAATATTTTTTAAAGTCAGGCCTGAACAATATTTTTTGTTTTGAATCTGGTCTTCTCTCTTAGGACTTTAGTTTTGTTCATCTTACACCAAGCTGATTTGTAGCTCCTGAACATGTGTGTGTGTGTGTGTGTGTATGTGTGTGTGTGTGTGTGTGTGTTTTAGGAGACAATTTCCAAAGTATTTGTTTGATATCTACACTTTTCATCTGTTGTTTTTTTCTTCAAATAAAATAAGAACTCTACTTATTTTGCTAAACATATGGTTAGTGCCTGGTATTCACTGGCTCAATCTTGGACCCAATTTACTAGAGTAGTTCCAGTTCCCTGTTTTGTTTCTCAGCTTTTTTTGTTCCTTTCTTTGTAGTGCAAGTGTCACTCATGCTGAGACTCCTCTGATTTAGACTAAAACCCATAGTACATGCATTTGGAAACCTATGGCTGCTTGGGGGCCATATGGCAACTTAAGAGAGTTTCTGTTACTGATTCCAAGTCCCTGACTGTTATGAAAACACAGCTCCATTGTTTCCAAAGCCCGGGGAGGAAGAAAGCTAATTTTTCCGTTTTCTTTTGCAAAACATCAGGGAGTATAAATAACACTCCTCTAGATAACACAAATAGGTAAACATTGCCAGGGTTTATAACCTAAAGTGCTAAAAATCCTACCTTCCTATTGTGTTGTTATTCTGCTACTTACAGAGGTTCAGGATTTCTGCTGGTAGCGAGCCAGAGGAGAAATTATATGGAGTAGAAAAACAGTATGTTTACAACTAAGTAATATGGAGTAAATTTATTGACTTTTATTGTAATTTGAATCTGGAAAAAAACATACATTTTATTTCAGATAGTTCTATCCTGACAAAAGATTTGGAACACAGCTCTGTGTTTTATTACCATTCACTATAAGACAGCCACTTTAAATTATTATATAATTTAAAAGTTTTCTAGTGAGGTGGCAGTTATTGGCTATATTAAACATCAAAAGGAAATCCTGAGTTTTCTTTGTTATTTTAGGTATGCAGAGCACTGTATCTAATCTTGTTTTTATTGGAAAATAATTTTCTGGTATTGACAAATGTGAAACAAGTATTTGTGTCACTTGGTGTGATTATTGTGATTCATTGTATATTTGGTTACTATAAGTGCAAGGGGTGTGTGTGTGTGTGTGTGTGTGTGTGTATTTTTCTAACAAACCATGGTATTTATACCACCCTGTATTCTCTTCCCTGCAGGGAGCCTTGTTAATCAACAGATTCTCAGAATCAGCCTTTTTTCCCCTTTAAGAACCTACTGTATTCAAGGAGTTTGCTGGATGCTCAGGGCCGTGTATAGGAACAAAATGCACTGCCTCCTTTCCCCAAGTGAATGCTCCATTTATTGGAGTCTGATTTATACTTAGGTTCATAGGCACTATAATAGATGTGTAAATAAGTTCTGAGAAGCAGTGATAATTAGTTTTGATTTAAGAAAAATTAGGAAAATCATAGAAAAGGGAAATATATAAAAAAGATTTCAATAGAGAAAAAGGGGTCCTCGAGTTGGGAGTGGGGATGGAATTTCAAACAGGGGAAAAAGCATGAACAAGGGTCTGGAAGCTGTCTAAATTTTCTAAAGTTGTATCTGGTTATAACTTACGTAGATATTTCAGGCTATGTTACATTGAATTGGATGTTAATACAAGTACTATAAAATATCACAGCGGTTGTGTTTTATGCATATATCAGTGGATATGGGGGAGAGAAGACTGAAGGAGACCAATGTGCCTTTTGGGATATTGATTTTAAGCTGATTATTAAGAAACAAAAGACTCAGAAAGAACCTTTGACCCCTTCCTCCTTCCTGTTACTATAGGCAGAAAAAATAGAGTCCCTCGGGAAAGAGGGGGAGGCAGGGTAGGGGGAGATAAGGTGAGAAAAAGGAGGGAGGAAATGAGATCATCCTTAAGAAGAAGTGCAGCTACCAGACCAGCCAGAACTAGATTTCATGGCCAAGAGCAGATCGAGGATGCCATCTTGCCCCTCAAGGTGAATTTTAATTATAATGGATTATAATATTATTGGCATTGTGGTTAGGAAAAATCTTCACCCCCTGTGTCACCATGACAGTTCCAATAAGAGCCAAATAAGTACAAATATCCCTCCTCCTAACAGGTAGGATTGGTCAGTAAGGACCCACCTAGGAATTCCTATAGCAATACCCCTAAGTCTTGAATAATTCACAGCTTCATTTTTAGTGAAATAAATTCCCAAATCTCTTTGTTCTTCCGGGCAGCTGCTCTTCTCTGGGCCTGCCCGCACTCACCTTCATGAGAGTGTACTGTCCTCCTTTTAATAAGTCTGCTGCTTGCTTGGCTTATTTAGTGCATCCTTGAATTCTTTCCTGTGCTGTATATCTAGAACCCACTTACTGGCAATATCCTTGCTTAAGGGAATTAAGATAGGAAACCCTGCTTAAGAGAAAGAAGCATTGTAACAGGGTGGAATGCTTCTACTTTCCTCCCTGACTCAGGTTCCAGCCTGCATTTCTATAGATATGCTAATTGACTGGAGGAGTTCTGCCTGAGACTTGAGTGACTTGTGGTCTGACAGACTGGGAACAAAGAGATTTGGAGATTATGGAGGCCCTTTCCTTGGATCCCACCTCTTGCCCCACCCCTTCTCCCTTCCCTGGATGCACAGTGATACCTCGGTTTTTGAACGTCTCCATTGACGAGCATTTCAGTTTACAAACGCTGTAAATTTTATGGATGTATGGTATCATTAGATAGTAAAATTCACGCTAAATTTGCAGTTTTAGGGGTTGATTTTAAAGATCTGGAACGGATTAATCCATTTTGCCTTACTTTCTATGGGGAAACCATGCTTCGGTTTTTAAACGTTTCAGAACTCGAACAGTATTCTGGAACGGATTACGTTAGAAAACTGAGGTACCACTGTATAGGGCACTGGAACTTGGGGCACTCTTAAGATGAAGTTGAGAAATCTAGAAATCTCCCATCTTCTCGTTAAGGCACCGTTTTGATAAATAAAATCCTTCCTTATTCCAAATTCTGACCTTTTGAATATTAAATATTTGATATGCTGAATACACGAGCCTTGTGACTGTAACAGTATCACCTTAGCATGTTCACCTTAGCACATATAAACTAAATGTGGCAGACAGGAAGAAATATAGCAAAGCCCATTTGTTGAACTTCCTTCTGTGTCCCATTGTTTCTGGGTTTCCCAGCAAGAATTTGCTTACTATATGTTTCCTCTTTCTCCTACCTGTGAATTGTCTGCTTTCTCTCTGAAATCCCAGACCCCTGCACCCTTTTCCTTTGTCCAGAATGGCATATAAACCTCAACTGCCCAATACATTTCATGTTTTATATCTGACATCCCCTGTATGTACACCTGTAATAAACTTTGTTAATTTGATTATATTAACTCAACTAGAAGAACTTAGAAGGTGAGAGGAAAATTATATTTTTTCCAGCCCCCACAAAACCTTAGTTCAAATGTCAGTTCTGAGCCAGGTGTGCCATGAGATGTGTTTCAAATATTTAGCACACATATGTGTGCATGTAGATATATGCATACACACATACAAACTATATCTTTGTCGCTTTGCTTGTCCATCCTGTTCTCTGCCAAGGTAAGCCTGCCTTTGTATTCAGGAAAACTAATAAAGCAATTTTCTATTTTATCATTGGATATAATACCACAGCCAATCACTTAAACATCTCTCATTTTGTATATCACATGCATTATCAGATTACAGGGATGTTAACCAAGTTTTCAATGATATAATATCTAACTCTAAACTTTGCTGGATGCCAGAAGTTACAGAGGAAAACCATAGGCCCGAAATGGTGTCTCTTGTGCTAAAGCCCATGATACAAAACCTAGATTTAATATCTGACATAATTGCTCTTTTAACCTCTCCCAGAAATATAATCTTGACCAGTGTGGAATTTTCTGATCAACACCAAATGAGTAATCTATCACATGGGCCTTCTTCATCCCCCATAGAAAATAGTGGCAATCTAAAATGGCAAGATGAAAAACCCTTGCCATTCATTCCCTTACCCCCAATACAAGATTTCCTGGTTTAAAGATAATTCTTTTCTATTGCTAATACCTTCATTGCCAAACCCTTCTTTTGTAGAAAAACCTTCCATTTTGTACAACCCCTGGGAGAGTGCTTTTGGTTGCTAGATGGGATTCTACCCAATTCATGAATTGCTTAACAAAACCAATTGAATCTTCAAATTTACTCTGTGGAATTTTTTTAACAATCATTAGCAAATTTTACCATCTCTTCCCATCTTGATGGTTTGAATTCAGAGAACCAAATTTCCCACCTGCTTGAGATGAGAAGGGACTTATAGCCAGCTTCCAAAATGACCACCAAGAATCTCTGATATTGACACCCTTGTGTAGTCCCCTCCCAAAATTATATGAAGTTCATTTAGTATAACCAATAGAAAACAGCAGAAAGCAGAAATCATGGTATGTCACTTCCAAGATTAGGTTATAAAGACTTCCATCTTGGATTCTTTCTCTGTCTCTCTTAGATCACTTACTCCTAAGGAAGCCAATGGCCATGTTGTGAGGACAAGCAGTCAGCCTATGGAGAGACCCACGTGGCAAGGAACTGAGGTCTCCTGCAAATGGCCAGTGAGGAACTGAGTACTCCCAACAACCATGTAAGTGAATTTGGAAGCAGATTCTCCAGCCTTGAGATGGCTGCAGCTCTGGCTGGCAGCTTGACTGCAACCTCATGAGAGATTCTGAGGTACAACTCCTAAGTTAAGCTGCTCTTGGATTCCTGATGCACAGAAATTGTGAGACAATGACTGTTTATTGTTTTAAGCTGCTGAATTTGGGAATAATTTGTTATGCAGCAATAGATACAAGACCCTTCTGAGTGATAGTTTTCCCTTGTGCAGAAACCACAGAGCAGACTCAAGCAAAGTCTCTCTTTGAAATTGCTGTGTATGGGGACAGCTTATCCTGTGTAACCTCAACAATGAGGCATGGCCTCCAAGCATCATTTTGAGCCTGTGCTTTAGATGATGTACTATACAACAGAAGAAGAAGACGGAAGCTTCAGATGATGACCCCGAATAGCTGGGACCACACTTCTGCCTGGAACATGCACCATCTCTGTTCTGATATTTGATCCTTTCATTTAAAGCCAATCAATGTCTTATTTATCCAATAGGTGGTTCATATCCTCACTTTTGCTTTTAGTAAAGCTATAAAAAGCAAAAGTTAATCCTCATGGTTGGAAGTGAGGAAACAATATATTAGGACAAGATTTATCCTTTAGCAATTGCATAGCTATTGTGACGGGAAAATTGGGCTTGTGAATTGAAACCCCTCAGAAGGGCACAAATGGACCCAGAAGGTTATTCAATCATGCCGAGCCTTTTGAAAGCATTTGTACTCATTAAATATCATTTAAAAATATTCTCTAAGGTATAGTTCATTGGTGTGAGGAGACATATTCATTCATAGAAGAGATGCCTCAATCTAGTTAGCAAATATTATCTGAGCACCTACTAGGTGCCAGGCATTGTGCTAGGATGTGGATTCCAGTAATGAACAAAATAAATCTAGTCTTTGCTCTCAAAGAATTTACAGTCTAGTGGGAGAAGTAATAATTAAGCAAAATATCTCACAAATGAAAACAGAATTCCAACTGTGACTAGTGAGGAGGTGGAGGTACTATGAGAGCACACATGAAGGGAGATATGACCAATTGAAGAAAATAAAAAATGCATCCCCAGGAAGTGACACTTGAGCTAAGATCTGAAGGACAAGTAGGTGGGTAATGCTTCTGGGTTGAGGGAACAACAGATACAAAGACCTAATGGCAGGACAGAATGTGTTCAGCAGGAAGAACCAAAAACAAAAACAAAAAATAAAAAAATATTGAGGCTGGAGGGCAGAAAGTATGAACCTTTTTTCCTAGTTCAGGTGTCTGCTAAGGTCTGTAATTGACCCAATGGGCTGTGTGCACATCCAGTACCTGATAGGGTAATCTTGTTTTAACTGCTTCTTATTACATAACAAAAGCATAGCTAAGAGAAACAATATTTTTCGGAGGAATCCCTTAAAGGATGCACATATTGTGCATTCCTTGAGTGATTTTCAAATCTCTTTTTTATGTTGCTGGATGAGTGAGGCCTGAAAAATGGACTGCTGGGAATTAGATCCTCAAAGAGCCTTTTCTTTTCCTCTGAGCTTTGGAACCACTAGTCAGTATGGAAGAACTCAGTAAGAAAGATCTCTGTGCAAATAATTAACTGGGAAGAACACCTGCAGTGTGTGGCAGAGGACTAATATCCTTAATATGCAAGGAAAACTGAGAAATCATTAAGGAAATATGTCTGTGTGTATATCCTAAAGGAAAAATAGGTCGAGGACATGAACAGGTATTTACAGAATATTAAATACAAATGACTAATAAGCCTGGGAACAAAAGTTAAAACTCAATAGCTGAAGAAAATGTAAAATGGTATCATTAATTGCCTTTGAATTTAAGATTTCAGCAATGTTAATATCTATTGTTGATGAGAGTATAGGAAAATGAATATTCTCATACATTTTTTTACAAGTTTATTGAGGCATTGTGTCAGGGTTCCACAAGACCAACAGAAGGTTTGATGATTTGTTAGGAGGATTCACAGGACTCAGCATATAGTCATACTCATGATTTTGATTTATTAGACCAAAAGAATACAAAGCAAAATAACCAAAGGCAAAAGGTAGATGGGGTCAGTCCAGGGAAGACCTGGACTTCCAAATTTCCATGAGTTCTTTCTCAGTGGAGGACACATTTAATTATTCCACCAACAAATTGTGACAACACATGTGAAATGCTGTCTGTCAGAGAAGCAATTAGAAACTCAGGCCCAAGGTTTTTTTTTGAGGACTGGTCACAGAGACTCTTCGCCTAGCATGCAAGCACATGTGTCCGAGAAAGAAAGCAGGTGTTATGTGAACCACACTGTTTGCTCCAACTGAAATCACAGTCTTAGACAGCTGTGATGTTAATAATTCTAGTTAATTGCTATTGTTTTCAGTCACACTCTGGGGATAGGGCTTGTTTCACATAACTGAGTTCTGAGTCAGATTAAGTAGCACCAATACCCTGGAATTGGAGCTTTTACAGATCTATGGGTCTCATTAAAATATTGACTGTGCTCTAAGGATGGGCTTTTAACAGAGATCCAAAAGAGGTCACCTCTCACTGTTGGCTGTAAGACTGTCAACTTGTCATGGATACCATGCCAATGAGCTGGGAAGGAAGGCATGGGAGAAGATTCAAATTAAAATGCCATAGACCCATTATTATTACCAAGATTTAATAGTTTTTCTTGAATAAACTCTTTTTATTTTGTTTTGTACCTTTTGGTTAATTTTCAGAGTTCATAAATTGTTGCTTTGGATTGCTTTGTCAGTATTTCCATGCTTTTATAGGGAAGCGGATATACCAAGGTCCTTACTCTGCCACTTTGGAAGTCAGCTTAATTTCTCATACATTTTAAAAAGATTTTTATTTAAAAATATAGCTAACATACGAGGTCAAGCAATTAAGTTCATGAACTCACCCTAGAAAAAGTGCTACGTACCTCATTGCTGAATATCACTATGGTCACCTTTAAAGAACTCCCATTTGGAAGCTATGCACTGACACCAGTGCCCAGTCCACCCTTCAAAGCAATTTTGGAACTCTTTTTCTGGAATGGTCATCAGAGCTGTCATCGTATTACCCTTGATGTCCTGAATGTCATCAAAATGTCTTCCTTTTGATGTTTAAGAAAGAAGTCACTGGGGGCCAGATCAGGTGAGGAGGGAGGGTATTGCAATAGTTATTTGTTTACTGGCTAAAAACTCCCTCACAGACAGTGCTGTGTGAGCTGGTTCATTGTTGTGATGCAAGAGCCATGAATTGTTGGCGAAAAGTTCAGGTTATTTTTAACTTTTTCACGCAGACTTTTCAGCACTTCCAAATAGTTAACATGGTTAACTGTTTGTCCAATTGGTACAAATTCATAATGAATAATCCCTCTGATAACAAAAAAGTTTAGCAACATTGTTGCAACAAGTTCGCAAATTTAATTGTCAGACGTCATACATTACATCAGTTTTAGGTGTACACCACAGTTGTTCAACATTTATATACCTAAAGAAGTAATCACCATAAGTCCAGCAGCCATCTGACACCGTACCACATGATCACAATATTATTGACTATATTCCCCATGCTGTACATTTTACCCCCATGACATTTGTTTTACACCTGGAAATTTGGACCTCTTATTCCCTTTCAACTTTTTACCCCCTTTTCTAATTTTTCAATTACAGTTGACACTCAATATTATTTTATATTAATTTCAGTTGTACAGCATATGGTTAGACATTTCTGTGATTTTAGAAGTTATTCCTCCTGACTAGTCTAGTACCCAGCTGGCACTATACATAGTTATTACCATATTATTAACTATATTTCCTATGCTTTACTTTACATCCCCATGACTATTTTGTAACTACCAATTTGTACTTAATCCCTTCACCTTTTTTATCCTGTCTCCCTACTCACCACCTATCTATCACCCTGATAAATCTAGTACCCATCGGACACCATACATACATAGTTATGCATAGTTATTACAATATTATTGACTATATTCCTTATGATATAACCTACATCCCCATGACTACTTTGTGAAAACCAATTTGTACTTCTTAATTCCTTCTCCTTTTGCATCCACCTCCTCAACCCCCTTCCCCTATGGCAACCTCAAAATGTTCTCTGTATCTATTAGTTTGTTTCTGTTTTGTTTGTTTGTTTTGTTCTTTAGATTCTACATATAAGCAAAATTGCATTGCATCTATCTGTCTCTGTCTGACATGCTCCACTCTGCACACAACCTTCTGGGTCCATCCGTGCTGCCACATATGGCAACAACCCATTTCCTTCCATGGTTGAGCAATATTCCATTGTATATATGTACCACCTACTCTTTATCCATAATCCATAGTCCATCGACGGACACCCAGGCTGCCTCCACATCTTGGCTATTATAGATAATGTTGCAATGAGTGTCTGCATGCACATGTCCCCTCAAAGTAGCTTTTTGGGTTTCTTTGGATAAATACCCAGAAGTGGGTTTACTGGGTCCTTCTTTGTCTCCTGTTATAGCCTTTGTTTTAAAGTCTGTTTTGTCTGGTACAAGAAGTGCTACCTCAGCTTTTTTGTTGTTGTTTTCATGAAATAACTTTTTCCATCCCTTTACTTTCAGTCTCTGTGTGTCTTTCGATTTGAAGTGAATCTTCCAAATCACTGATATGATCCTCAGCTTCATCCAGTCTGCTGGTGAGTCCTTCTAGTGCATTCTTCATTTCAGTTATTGTATTCTTCACTTCTGACTGGTTCCTTTTTATGGTTTCTATGTCTATTTTTATGCTTGCTATATCTTTGTTGAAGTTCTTACTAAGTTCCTTGAACATCCTTATAACCATTGTTTTGAACTCTGTATTTGGTAGGTTGCTAGCCTCCATTTAATTTAGTTCTGTTCCTGGAGTTTCTCCTCTTCTTGCATTTGGAAAGTATTTGTTTCCTCATTTTGGCTGCCTCTCTGTGTTTGTTTCTATGTATTAGGTAGAGCTGCTATGTCTCCTGGTCTTGCCAGGTGGCCTTATGTAGCAGGGGTCCTGCGGGGCCCAGTGGCACAGTCTCCCTGGTCACCTGCTCTGGGTGCTCCAGGAGTGTCCCTTGTGGGGGTCATGTGTGCTCTCTTGTTATAGTTGAGCCTTGATTGCTATTGGCATGTCAGTGGGTGGGATTGACCTTCAGGCTGGCTGGCTGTGGGATTTACTCATGTTCACAGTTTATGGGCTACTGTGCAGGGGCCTTTACCAATGGAGCAGGATTTGCCCCAGCAGGCTCTGGTGCCTGTTGAGACTCCCCTTCAAGTGTGCCACTTGTAGGGCTAATTGGGTGGTGCTCTGTGGTCTGAACCAACCTCCAAGTATGTTGGCTCTGGGGCCTCTTGGGAGGGGCTCCGGTGCAGGGCAAGATAAGTCACTGCCTATAACTGGCCAGGGACTACCTGGTAGGATCTACAAAGTGGTCCACAGTTGGTCACTGCCTGTGCTGGACCTGGAGGCATGTGGGAGAGGCCATGCTGTGAACCGAGAACAGCTGCCACGAGTACTGGGTCTGTGCTGACTCTGCAGAAAGCCAGGACTGAGGCTTGCTGCCAGCTGCTGCTCCTGTAAGGTTCAACCACTGATAAATCCTCCTATAGTAGGGAGTTGTGTGTGGTGGGTCTCAGTGAGTCACCAGGGTGGAGTGATCAGAGCTCACCAGACCAATTCAGATTTAGTTTTTGCCATGGTCATGGGGGAGGGTCTCAATACAGGAAAGATGGCACCCACCTGCTGGCTGCTTGGGAGAAGGAGCCAGGGAAAATGGTAACTGTCCCTCTAGTCCTTCCTCTGAAGCCACACAATTCAGTCATTCCCTATATGTCTCCAATGTCTACCCCTGAGTCACTGTCCCTCCTCCAGAGCCCAGAGTGAGTGCCTGCATGTGAGTCTGAGTGTGGGCCCTTTAAGAGGACATCTGGGTTTCTTGTGGCTCTCTATCACACCTCGAGGGCCAGAATCTCCACTGTTTTTCACAGCGAGATCTTGTGGAGGGCCTCTTCCCAGCACCAGTGCGCTTGGCTGGGGAGCCTGGTATAGGACTGGGGTGCCTCAGTCCTCTGGGGTAACCTTCGTGGCTGAGATATCCCTCCCAATTTTCAACCACCATAGGAAGGTTTGGGGCTACCTATTCCATGTCTCTGCTCCTCCTACCAGTCTCCATATGGCTTCTTCTTTATATCCTTAGTTATAAAACTTCAGATAGTTTTCCTGGTTGGCTGTTCTATAATTTGGTTGTAATTTTTAGTGTTCATGGTATAAGGCAAGCACAATGTTTATCTCTTCTGCCATCTTGAATCTCATCTCATACATTTTTAAACAAGTAGAAATTGATATCACTTTCCCAGAAGGCAGATTATGAATGTGAATGTACAGCATAAAAAAAGTTTATGCCTTTTTACCTAACTTATTCTTTTTTTGAGTAACTCATTATAAGGAAATAATCAGAATTCAACAAAAATTATTATGTACAGTTTTATTTATAATAGAGAAAAATATATAATACATATCTAGCCATTTAAGTTTGGTTAAATAAATTTTAACATAATTTTCAATGACTGCACAGTATTTCACATATAAATACACCATGAAAGAATGTACAGCATGGGTAAATATCCAAAGCATACTAATTAATGACCAATGTATGAGCCCAATTTTGTAATATTTTTTAAGCTTTTACTTCCATTGCCTTTGGAGTCAAATTCATAAAATGCTCTTTGAACCCAAGGTCCATAAGTTTAGTACCTATGTTTTCTTCTATGCAGTTTATTGTGTCAGGTCTTATGCTTAAGTCTTTGATCCATTTTGAATTAACTTTGGTACATGGTGACAAATAGCAGTCCAGTTTCATTCTTTTGCACATGGCTATCCAATTCTCCCAGCACCATTTATTGAAGACGCTGTCTTTCCCCCATTGTATGTTTTTAGCTTCTTTGTCAAAAATGATCTGTCCATATTTATGTGGTTTTATTTCTGGGTTCTCAATTCTATTCCATTGGTCTATGTGTCTGTTTTTCTGCCAATACCATGCTGTTTTGATTATTATAGCCCTGTAGTACAAGCCAAAGTCAGGAAGTGTGATACCTTCATTATTGTTCTTTTTTCTTAAGATTGCTTTGGCTACTCGGGGTCTTTTGTGGTTCCAAACAAATCTGATGATTTTTTGTTCTATTTCTTTAAAATATGCCATTGGGATTTTGATGGGGATTGCATTGAATCTGTATATTGCTTTGGGTAATACGGCCATTTTAACTATGTTGATTCTTCCAATCCATGAGCACGGAATGTCTTTCCGTTTCTTTGTGTCTTCTTCAATTTGTTTCAAAAATGTCTTATAGTTTTCAGCATATAGGTCTTTCACATCCTTGGTTAAGTTTATTCCTAGGTATTTTATTCTTTTTGCTGCAATTGCAAAAGGAATTGTTTTTTGTATTTCTTTTTCTGAGATTTCATTGTTAGTATATAGGAAAGCAATGGACTTTTGTACGTTGATTTTGTATCCAAAAACTTTAATGTATTCGTTGATTGTTTCTAATAGCTTTTAGGTGGAGTCTTTAGGGTTTTCTATATATAGCATCATGTCATCTGCAAAGAGTGACAATTTAACTTCTTCATTCCCAATTTGGATGCCTTTTATTTCTTTCTCTTGCCTGATTGCTCTGGCAAGGACTTCCAACACTATGTTGAAAAGCAGAGGTGATAGGGGACAGCCCTGTTGTGTTCCTGAACGTAGAGCAAGGGGCTTCAGTTTTTCACCATTAATTATGAGATTAGCAGAGGGCTTGTCACCAATTTTGTAATATAATATGTTGCCATTTATACTGTAAATTGTATAATATATAAATATTATGAATACAGTATAATGTATAGTAACACATATTAAAACATCTGTAACACAAACATAATGTTTGTATATTTATATATACATAAATATTCACATACAAGTGTTAACTGAAAAAAAGAGTTCTTGGTAAACATCGCAGGAAAGAATTCAAGGACATACTGAATTAAGCCACACAAGCAAATCCACATAAGCAGTGGATTTATTAAAAGAAAGAGAATACATTTCCAAAATATTGGAGTCAGGCAAGCTAGGAGGAGGGCAACTGCCCTGAAGAACAAAGAAGCTTAGGATTTTATTATAATGAGGGCATGAAAAATTCAAGTTTTAGCGTTACCATTACAGGCATTCCCAAGGCTGGTCCTTACTGTCCTGGATGATCACTCCTTCCCTTCTGAGGAGGGATTCCCTTGTTACTTGGCCCTTATCGGAACTGTCATGGTGACACAGGAAGTAGAGATTTTTTTCCCTGCAATGCTAACAGTGTTATAATCCATTACAATTAGTTGTAGTTGCACCTTTTCTTAAGGATGATCTCATCTTCTCCTTCCTTTGTTTTCTGCAGTTCCTTCTTCCCTTCCTCCCCATTCTTTCTGCTTATGGTAACACAAGCATATGTGTATATATGGATATAGTATGTACTATAGTATTAAAAGGGTTGTCTCTCCATGGCGAACAATTTTTATTTTTTTCTTTGAGTTTCTAGATATTTTAGAAACTTTTTATGCTCCCCACATTCCTTTTGCAACTTGAGAAAAAATAATGCATGTTATAAGACTAATTTAATTAACTATGTATTTGTAAGTTGTAGTTACATCTATTTGGATGATGTGCTTTATTACATGAGTGCTCTACTTTTGAAGAGCGTTAGGAATATTATTCCGGACAAATTAGCCTTTTTAACCCATTTGATACTGGTAGTTAAATAAAAAAACAAAGGTTTCTTTCTAACTTCAACTGCTAAAAATCTTAGAGCCAAATTTGTTGTCTATCCTTAGCAATAACAACTGAAAGTCTTTTTATGATATGCATGTTTTTTTGCATTTCTTTTAGTTTCATTTTATGTCCCTTCTAAATTTTTTAAATTCTATTTTCAATTTATTGTATTTTCTTATATTTTATATATTCTTATAAAGCATTTTCAATCCTTTTTAGAACAATAGAATAATTAGGGCATGAATATGAGTATATCTGTATACTCATATACACACAAATGCACATACACATATTTTAAAGGTAAGCACAACTCAGAGTTTTGAAATTTTTAAATATTTATAAGACTATTTTTTATTCACTGCATTCATTCTTTATACAGTATATTAGTTTTACAATTTGTTGGCAGTTTTAGCACACAAAGCTATTTATCCTATTGTTTCTCTGTGAGTGTTTTTTTTCCTTTAGTCCTATCTATCACAGCCATTGTTTTAATCGCTATTTTATACAGTCCTACTGTGGTTGGTATCCGGTCCACAAGGGCAACATAGTCTCCTGGAGAAAGCACTGGGATTGATATCAGAATTTTAGGGTTTGTGTCCAGGCTATCACAATTACTGGTCATGTGCCTCAGGTAAATTATTTAAACAGCCTGAACCACTTCATTTGTGAAATAGAATGATAATACATCATAACTAGATAATAAAGTTTTTAGGATCAGTTGAAGTCAGGAATGTGGAAAGTTTGTGCCAGATGCACATGTGTTTGTACAAATGGTAGACAGAGATGTCTTGGATAACAAAGTCTGAATCTGCCAAGCTGATCACCTTAGCTCAGGGCTGCATTTGCCCAAAGAGGATAACTTCTTCTAATTTATACAAGGTCTCCATGGGGACTAGTTGCATTCTAAAAGATTATCTTCATAAATTGCAAAGATATTATCCAAATGCATTTCTCTATATCAAAAATTTTGTAGACTGAGGTTCTAAAAACGTTGATTGGGTTTTTCCTCCTAGGAAGTAACCAATTGATTAACAGAATACATTCATAAGAGCCCAGTTTTACTGGAACTACATGCTTATTTAGAGTAACAGTAATCATTAGCATTGGGAGTTTTGCAAAAACAATGCTGTACCATTTGCATTAAAACTAGTATATCTGGGAATGTTTTGCCCTCATTTTGTGCCTCCCTTGCTACTGTGTCTAACACATTCTCTGAGATCAGCATGGAGAGTCTGTACTTCAACATGTGAAGGTCAATTTGTTATATTATCAATCAGGTGTTGTGAGTGTTAAAATGTTCTGTCCAAATTTCCTCTTCAGGTCTTAAGCACTTATTTCTTGGGAATGTTTGTTGCTGGCAGTTCAGAGCTGAGTCTGTCTCAGGAATTGCCCTTGAATGGAATGGCTGCCTATTTCAAGGTTACATACATTTCCCAGGGTCAGCCCGCATTCAATGACTAGGCAATGAAAGGTTTAAAGCCAATCACCTTGCCTCAATTTGGGACATCAGTGGGTGCTATCCCAGCTTCAAAGCTTTCCATGAAGCAGACTGTTTTCTATTGCAAATATATTATTGTTCAATTCCTTCCATACTCCCTACATGTTTTGTTCACAAGAGCACTACCTTAAACACACAAATTTTCATCTCTGAGTGGGTTTCCCAGGGAACCCAACTGCAATACCTATAAAACTTTTAGAAATCCCTGAGATGAATCTCCATGTATGGAAATTAGTTAATTAGCTCATAGCCATTCTGTCTTTCTTACAAACTGAACTCCAATTTTATTTAGGCTGTCAATGGGCCCAACTTACATTAGAAAACATATATCCCAGAATTCATTGCAGTCAGGGGTACTATGTGACACAGCTATGACTATTGAAATGTAAGCAGAACTCACTGCTTTTTAAAGGGGCTAAATGAGCTGATGCCTTTTAGTGTCTCTCTTCTTCTTTCCTTAGAAGTATTTTCAATGCTGATAGTGGACAAGAGGAAAACACCAATCGATTTAGAACCTCAGCTCCAACATCCTTCAGGTCCTGAACCAATGCCAGCCATACTTAACTTAGGACTTTCCTAAAATGAGAGACATAAGCCATATCTAATACAGATAGGGAAATATAGGTTTAGACTCTGGATTCAGATGAGACCTGAGTTGGAATTCAATATCTTAAGTTGGAGTTTGATGACCCATCCTTGAGTCTTGGTTTACTCATGCAATCACCCTCAGCTCTCTTATTTGTAAATTGGGGAAAACATCACTTATGACATCTGATTCTTAAAGAGGATTAAATGAGAGAATAGATGTAAAAGTGTTTGACACAATATTTGGCATAACATAACTGCTTCATTAATATAATAAGTTCATTTATTTTACATAGCCCTTTGCAGCTACCAAGCCCTTTGCAGCTACCAAGTTTATTATTATAGATTAGAGCTTATCAGATGCCCTATTGGTATACTTGGTCTGAATAATTCTGATAGGGTCCTCTCTCAGTGTATCACCAACCACTTGGTATTGGGGTCAGTTATTTTTTGACCTGTCTTTTCGTGAAGCCATGTCGCACAGTGTGATACAACAAAGGAAAAAAGGAAAGTGAGAGAGAGTTTCAGTTTGGTTCCCTAGGCAGGAGACCATTAGACAGAATTTAGCATGCAGGATGTTTATCTTGGAGTGCTTTTAGATTCAAGCCCTGTGGAAGGGAGGGGAAGGAATCATTTTGGGCAGAGAGAGAAGTCCAGCTGTGATGCAGGCGCAGTTACAGCCTCTACTGACCCTATAGAGAATGGTGGAGCAAGGCCAAATTGAGCTAAGATGGCCAGGCCTTTATACTACAACATGGATCAGACACTGGGTGTAGACCACCCAGGGAAGAGGTGTGACCTTGGCAAGACTGCTCTCTGCAGCTGAGGCAGACCCTGAAGAGACTAACAATTGGAGGCTGTCCAAAGCAGTCCCAACAATTAGAGCAATACATCCTTCATTGAAGAGAGATCTGGTTAGAAACTCATCTCCGTACCCATTATAGATGGGAAGAAGAAACACAGTAACAGGAAATCACAGTGCTGAAACTTAAGTATAAACAAACAAAATATTTTCTGACATATCACAAGCAATAGCAGCTCTAGTTACTGGCTAGAGGAATTTTTGATGCTACGTTTTGAGAGGAAATGACTAGACATTAAGCTTGCTTTATACCATTCCTTTTCTCATCTTCAAAAACTCACAATCTTGGTCTTGCTTTCTTGAAACATAAGAACTGGATGGTGCCCATGGCATTAGAGATAAAAGATCTGGGATACCATATGTAAAAGCTCTCACTGTTTTGGGTGAACTATATTGTCAGTTAAGCCAAATTAATTATTGCTCTAATTTGTCTAAAATTAGTCCACACATAATTAATACACATGACACTTAATCACTGAAAAAGCAATTTACATACATTACCTCACATAATCCATACAACTATATAAGAAGGCTGGAGTTGTCACCTTCATTTTCTTCATTTTGTAGAATTCTTTGCAAAATTACTCAGCTGCTTAGAGAAAAAAAAGTAGACAAGCAAACACAACAATAAAAAAGAGGTGGGGATTTATGTTTATTTATATTTCATAATTTATGTAACTGATTTCATGGTTCCAAAATATAAAATGTTTATTCTCTTGAAATCAAACAACATACATTTATGTACTTCTTTATCATAGACCTTAAATTGTCAATGTAGAGGCTAAAATGAAAGAAATCTTCAACTATTAGTTAAGCTTTGCTTGTTGAAATCAGGCTCAAAGTTGCTGCCAAAAATATTGCTTGATAAGAGCGTTTCTCTCTGATTATTACTATCTCTTTCTTTCTGCCTCTATCTCTCTATTTCTCTATCTCTTTCTCACTATTTTTGACTCTCCATCTATCTCCTTGTCTCTGTGTCACTCAGTTTATATCTGTTTTTCATTTTCCTCTCTTTGCCTATATTTATTTTCTCTCCTCCCCTTACCCCCCCTCCTTTTTCCTTCCTCTAACCCTTCTCTCTCCCCCTCATCCTCCTTTCCCCTCTGTTTGTCTTTCTCTCCCTCTGTCTCTGTGTCTTTTATCTCTCTGCATGGCCTATTTCTCTCTGTCTCTGCCTTATCCTCTCTCTATGTGTGTCTGTCTGTGTCTCTTGTGGGTTTGTTCTCTCTCAGTAATGTATAGAGGTTCACTAGGAACTGTTTTGCTTCTTTAGAGATCTTCAGGTATTCTAAATTAAGTCACTTTGTTAAAAGACTTCCTCATAATAACCATAAGCAGAAGTCAACTGATTAAACAGGAGATGAATATTTAATGATAAATTCCTGAATTCTTAGTTTTGTAGAGACCATTATGTTTTTGGAGACTTTAAAATTCATTAGTTAATTCCTGCTGCATTTCTGTCAAATGGGCTTATGCTTTAACACTCCCCAGAGAAGCAAAAAGTATGACTGAGGTCTCCTAAGCTTCCACTTTGCACTAGGGTGGCCCTGCCAACTTTATTTACCTCCATACTTTAGAGCAGAGGTCAGAAAACTATAGGTCATGGGCCAAATGCCACCTGCTGCTTTTTTTTGGTATGAGTTAAGAATGGTGTTTACATTTTTAAAAGGATAAAAAAGGAAAAATATAATATGTGGCAGAGACCATATGTGACCTGCAAAGCCTTAAGTATTTACGCTCTAGCCCTTTACAAAATAAGCTTGTTGACTCTTGCTTTAGTGAATTTTGCATGAGAGTATCCACATTTGTGATTTCTCCAGGGCATTCAAAGCATGCTACAACAACTTTTACTATATTCTCTGGGGTCAGGTACCCAAGAAGCAGAACCTGAGGCAGGAATGCTTGTGTAAGTGGTTTAGTGAGGGTGTGTTCCCTGATGAAACCTGTAATGGAGTAAGGCAAATAGAAAAGGGCAGGAGGAGAAGCCAGGGAAAGATGTGAGTTCACCTGTAGTCTAGGCTCAGACTGATCTCACAGGGAGCTCTGTGATGTGAAGAATACCTAGAGTTGTTCCACCTTGAGGGAACGGGGCTGGGCTTTAATACCTCAATATCAGTCAGTCATTATAAAGAGCTGTGGGAGAAGAAGAAACTTTATTCTCCCAGGGTCTTCCATGTGGTCTAATAATCAAATCAACATGAAACAAGTTAACAAGAGAAAATAACCAAAGTTAATCACATACATATGTATGGTTACCCCACATACATGAGAGAGGCAGAGACCCCACATACATGAGAGGTTCAGAGATAGAAAGGGAAAATGAAGTATATGTGACATTTTAAGCTAAGGATGAGATAAGTATGAGGAGAAAAAGGCCATTGTAGAAGGATAAGAAGAGCAGATGTTCAGTAATTAGAAATTGCCCTGCCATATAGATAGGTCAAAAAGGTTATTGCTGACTTTTTTAGCATCATCTGCTTGAGGCACTGCCTCCTGCTCCTTCCACCGCTTCCCCAAGTCACTGCCTGCGCAGCTCCAGCCACCTGGCTCCCAGTGCTAGCCACTGATATTTGGCATTCTTACAACCTGGCAGACATTGACAACAAAGAACAGTCTGAACTTGATCAAGATTTGGATGATGTTGAAGAAGTAAAAGAAGAAGAAACTGGTGAAGAAACAAAAATAAAAACATGTCAGCTGACTGTTCAGATGATGCAAAATCCTCAGATTCTTGCAGCCCTCCAAGAAAGACTTAATGGTCTGGTAGAAACACCAACCAGATACATTTAAAGCTTACCTAGGGAAGTTAAAAAAGAAGTGAATTCTCTCAAAAACCTTCAAATTAAATATTCATAGATAGAAGCCCAGTTCTATGAGGACGTTTATGATCTCGAAAGAAAGTATTCTGTTCTCTATCAGCCTTTATTTGATAAGTGATTTGAGATAATTAATGCAATTTATGAACCTACAAAAGAAGAATGTCAATGGAAACTAGATGAGGAAGATGAAATTTTGGAGATGCTGAAAGAAATGGCAAGATTGAAGATGAGAAAAAGGATGAAGAAAAAGAAGACCCCAAGGGAATTCCTGAAGTTTGGTTTACTGTTTTTAAGAATGTTGACTTGCTCAGTGATATGGTTCAGGAACATGATCAACCTATTCTGAAGCACTTGAAAGATACACAATGAAGTTCTCTCAAATGCTGGCCAGCCTATGACTTCTGTCTTGGAATTGCACTTTGAACCCAGTGAATATTTCAGAAATGAAGTGTTGACAAAGACATGTAGGATGAGGTCAGAACCAGATGATTCTGATCCTTTTTGTTTTGATGGACCAGAAATTATGGGTTGTACAGGGTGCCAGATAGATTGGAAAAAGGGAAGAATGTCACTTTGAAAACCATTAAAAAGAAGCAGAAACATGAGGGATGTGGGACAGTTCATACTGTGACCAAAACAGTTTCCAGCAATTCTTTCTTTCATTTTTCCCTCTCCTTAAGTTCCTGAGAGTGGAGATCTGTACGATGCTGTGGAAGCTATCCTTGCTGCAGACTTTGAAATTGGTCACTTTTTATGTGAGCGTATAATCCCAAGATCGGTGTGATACTTTACTGGAGAAGCTGTTGAAGATGATGATGGTGATGATGAAGAAGAAGAAGGTGAAGAAGCCGATGAGGAAGGGGAAGGAGAGATGAGGAAAATGACCCAGACTATGCTCAAAGAAATATCAAAACCCCAGCGGAGTGCAAGCAGCAGTGAAGTAGATTGTATGTGGCCTTGAGGATAACCTGCACTGTAATAGCCTAAATACAACTATTATCTACTTACAGCCTTATGTTTTTGTATTTTCTTGGTGGGTTCAGTAATTTTTTTAAAGGAAAAGAATGGATATTTTAAAGGCCAATTTTTTCTACCTAGCATTTTAACTTTAGTTTTCCCGCCAGATATGTTGAATGCAGAAGTTCTCTCGCACATTTTCATTCATTGCTACATAGTTTGGCTCTTCTGGAATATTTTTATAATATAGCTATTAGATTACAGCTACAAAAATAAACAGAACTATTAAATGAAATAGAGTTTTCATTTTGCTATGTTTTTTCCTGAAGAACCAAAGTATTTTTTCAGCTGGTAGTTAAATGGGTTTAAGTTTGTTTGCATTAGAGTTGCCTTTCATTACTTTTAGAAATGCAGTGCTTCTACTAAGACAATTCATCATTTAAAAAAAGTAAAACAGAACTTGTGAAGACAAGTGTATGATTAAGAATTTCCAGTAAGATCACACCCATTAACTTAGATTGTTAATTGATATTTTATATTTTAGGTGACACAGTTAACTAAAGAACCCTAACTCAACAGTATGGTTATAGGTTACTCCAGAGAAGTGAATAGAACCTAATATTTTCAGAAGTTATTTTCATTATACTTTTAAATTTAACCTCCATGAACTAAGCAATTTTTCTTTATGGCAGGGTCTACCTTCTGTTTCCCTGGAAAGGATGAATTTTCATCATTTGACAAGCCTATTTCAAGTTTTTTGTTGTTTGTTTGTTTGGTTTTGTTTTTGCAGTCTAAAATAAAATTTTCAAATATAATTTTAGTTCTCACAAGATAATGTTTTAATTGTGTACTAATTCAGGTAGAAGTGGAGTCCTAGCTTGAATTGTACCCAGTTGACCATATTCAAGAAAGGGTGCCAACTTTGGAAGAGATGTACTGCATCTCCTAATAAGAAAGTAAAGAGAGAGAGAGAGAGAGAGAGAGAGAGAGAGAGAGAGAGAGAGAGAGAGAGAGAGAGAGAGAGAGAGAGAGAGAGAGAGAGAGAGAGAGAGAGAGAGAGAGAGAGAGAGAGAGAGAGAGAGAGAGAGAGAGAGAGAGAGAGAGAGAGAGAGAGAGAGAGAGAGAGAGAGAGAGAGAGAGAGAGAGAGAGAGAGAGAGAGAGAGAGAGAGAGAGAGAGAGAGAGAGAGAGAGAGAGAGAGAGAGAAATTTTAAATATAATGTTTTTTATAAAAGAAAGATTTAAAAGTTAAGTTTTATTTCCTTTGGTTAGAATGAGAGAGGGCCTCTACGTTTAATTCCAGCTTTTATTGCTTAAAGTATATGTTATTTACCCATGCTTCTATCCACTATGTATTAAAATGGGTAGTACTGTTTACTTAACTACCTCACAGATATGTTAGGCACATTAAATTAAATTGTATGAAATGTTTCTCAACCTTATCAGAAGCTTAACAATTGGACCTATTTGCACCACAAGTATGATATTCAGCATTTTATTCACACCAGGGTTTGATAAGTAAACTGGAAAACAAAAGTAAGTACTTTACCCTGGATCTTGTCTGGCAACACTCTGTGTGGCTCCTATTACAATACAAGTAGATGGATAACCAACTATTTCAAAAGTTCTAAGGATTATTTTTAGGTATTTTAGTTATGATCATATTGTAGAGATCATGGGACTAAAATCGAAATAAGACCATTTTCAGGGGGAAAAATGCCATTAAATTTGAGACTGTAGAGCCACATTTACAACACCTCAGGCTAATTACTGTTAATTTTTTTGTGGTGAACTTAAAAGCTTTGACAATGAGAGTGGACTGGATTGTAATTAAAATTAAAGGACAACTTAGAGTTTCTGCATTTAATAAAGTTACATTAGGTTCATTTTTAGAGGTAATAGAGCTTCCATTATGAAAATTTAGTATTAAGGTCTTGAAATGTGAACATATTTTGTTATTCCTATAGTACTATCCATTCTACTCCTGAGATTTTAATTAACTACTGTAATTCCTTAACCAATTGCAATAGTTTGTAGGGGAAAAATGCCATGAACATACCTTATGGTTTTCCTCTTCATTTTCAAAATAATTTCGGTTGCTTTGATTAGATATTCTGTGCTCATTTGTTTTTGTACCCATAGCTCATTTGAACACAGCTGAACTTAAAAAAATTTTTTTTAATCTAAAGATAGAATTCCATTTTTAATGAACTTACAGTAGCAAAACCGTTACTTTTCTTTTTTTAAGTTTTCATTCCTCTAGGGAATAGCTATTGCCAAAGTGAAGGAGTAGATACTGTTTCGTCTTGTTATATAAGGGTGATGTGGTTTGCAGAGGAATTGTTCTCTTAATAAAATTGGAGTTTCAAGGGATATCAGTGTTTATCTATGCCATCTCCAGTTCCAAAATGGTTCTATTCAATTCTAGAAATGTGAAATATGTAATTTGAAATCCTTAATAAAATTTTCATTTATTTTTTATAAAAGGTTATTGCTGACAATCCCTTATTATGATCACGGCCCCTAGTTTAAATTCTTCTAGTTAAGGAGTGGGCAGAAGTTTCTCTTGAGCCTGTAGGATGTCAGTTGCCTTTAGCTTAAAATGATCCGCATACTACAGAGGCACATCTTGGGGTGACTTGTTCTGAACCCCTACAAGGCCAACTCCCAAGAAAAGGGTCTGTGTAACCTTCTAGGTGTCTTTGCACAAAGCAGCTCCTGTTAGCACAATTTTCCAGAGTACTCAAAGCAGCTGGAGAATGGGCACAATAACCTGATGGAGCGGATCTGGGCAGGGAAGCAACAGTAACTACTACATAAATGACAATAGGGATGGAGAGGCTACCCTAAACTTACACCCCTTGTTGGCAGGTTGAAGCCTCTCCTGCATTTCATAGAGGTCCTTGACTCTTGAGTGGCTACCTGGGATAGGCTCCAACATCCTATTTGCAGATACACAGCCATGTTCAAGAGGGGAGTATCAGTGTTATGGATATCTGAGAAGCCTGAACTTCCTTCTAGATTAGAAAATGAAGAGTGATGGAATGTCTGAGATGGACAGGCTTCAAAGGTCATCAGATTTAATACTCTTGTTTTAAAGAGGAGAGATTTCACAAGGTCCCACAGCTGGCAGGCAACTGAGTTAGCAGTATATTCCCGTTTTCTAACTTATAGTACAGGTTGTTTGTCACCATTCCATGATTCATCTCTGGGATATATACCTACATCATAGCATGGTTAGTGCTTCTATGTTTAAGGAAAATTGGAGAAAATTACCAGTTAATTTTCTCTGCCATCAAATCCATTAACCACTATTCCTATGACATGTGAAGTTATTCTCCAAGTTGCTAACTGGTATGTTTTTAATAAACTTTTCATCTTACTTTTATTATTGTGAGGATTATTGTGAGGATAGTACAGAGAGTTCCTATATACTCCACATCATTCTCTCTGTGTTAATATCTGGCATTAGTATAGTATTTATATATCTATATCTCTATCTCTAATTCTATCTATATTTATTCTATATGTAAGCATACATGTCTTTATTAAGCTAAAATTCGTTCACACTGATGTCTTTAACTCTAATCCATAACCATGGATCATTCTGGCTTTCTTCCCTGTAACCTCCCACTCCAACAGTGAAATCTGGCTTCCACTTTCTGCAATCCACTTAATTAACTATTCAATTCTAGTAAGTATGTATATTGTTTTCAGAATTGTTAATTCATAGCCCCATTATCAACTATAGCACAATGGTCAAATACAGTTCTTTTGCTTTTAGTTTTATAAACTCTACTCATTTCCAGGGTGACTTAGGTCAGCACCTTTTCACTCACCTCCTTCAGTGAGTCTGTTTCAAACTTTTATAATACATTTAGATTCTTTTGTCACATTTTGCTTTCCATTCTGGGATCTTCTGAACTCCTAAATAATGTGTTTGTTTTTTTTAATTTGCACATATTAAGGCTTATTCTTTATGCTATAAATGATTACTGTCTGATTTTTACAATTGCAGTGTCTTATATTCTGGAAATGGCAAAATTGTAGAGACAGTAAAAACGTGAGTGATTTCCAAGGACTTGGGGGAACAGCTATGTGGGTTGAATAGGTAAAGCACATGGTTTTTTGAATGAGAGATGAAGTGTTCTTTCTGTTTCTATTTTCTGAAAATTATCATTTCCTCTTTAAATATTTGGTACATTTTAGCAGTGAAATCATCTGGGTCTGGTACTTCCTTTTGGGGAAATGTATTAGCTATTAATTCAATTTTATTAATAATTTAAGACTATTCAAGTTAATTATTTCTCATTTATGAGTTTTGGTAGTTTGTGTCTTTCAAGGAATTGGTCCTTTTCATCTATTTATGAAACATGTGGGCATAGAAATGTTCTTAGTATTCTTTTATTATCCTTTTAATGTCCATGTGATTAATTGTGATGAACCCTCTTTCATTTCTGATATTAGAAATTTGGGTTCTCTCTCTCTCTCTCTCTCTCTCTCTCTCTCTCTCTCTCTTTTGGTTAACCTATCTCTGGGTTTATCAATTGTATCAATCTTAATTTCACTAATTTTCTTTATTGTTCTGTTTTCAATTTCACAAGTTTTTACTATAATTTTTATTAATTTTCTCTACTACTCACTTAATTTTTCTTCTTTCTCTGATTTCCTAATGTTAAAGATTACCTTATTGGTTTTAGATCTTTCTCTTTTCTAATATATGTATTTAATGCTATAAATTTCCCTCTAAGCTCTGCTTTCACTGCATCTTACAAATTTTGATAATATGTATTTTCAAAATATTTTTATATTATGTTCTTGAGACTCTTCTTCGACCTATGTATTATTACAAATGTGTTGCCTTAATCTCCAAATATTTGGGAATTTTCCAGGTGTATTTGGTTATTGATTTATTTTTTTAAGTCCATTCTGGTCTAAGAACATACTTTGTATGATTTTCATTCTTTTAAATTTGTTAAGGTGTATCTTATGGTCCAGAATGTCATGTATCTTGGGGAATGTTCCATGCAAGTTTGAAAAAGAATGTATATTCTACTGATGTTGGATGGAAAAGCCCATTAATGTCAATTAGATCAGGTTGATACTGCTATACAAGTCAACTATATTCTGATTGATTTTTTTCTACCTGCTTGACCTATCAATTATTAAGAGAGGTGTTGATGTCTCCAACTAGAATACTGGATATTTTCTATTTCTTCTTTCACTGTAATCATTTTCGGCCTCATGTATTTTGGCACTCTGTTGTTAAGTTCATACATGTTTAGGATTATGTCTTTTAGAGAACTGACTCCTTCGTTATCATGTAGAATCTTTCTTTATTCTTGATAAATTTCCTTGCTCTTAAGTCTACTTGATCTCAAATAAATATTGCTGCTCTAGCTTTCTTTGATTAATGTTAGCATAGTATATTTTTCTCTCTTTACTTTTAAACTATCAGAGTCTTAATATTTAAAGCAGATTTCTTATGCAGTTTTCTCTTCCAAGAAAAGTCACTTATTTTCAGTGTGCCCAGGTTTTTTCGTGTTGTAAGGACTGGAGTGATGACTTCCAAGCATTTTATATGTCAGAGCTAAAACCAGAAGTCCTGATCATCTTTTAAATATCAACATCTTCTTGTTCTCTTCTTTTTCTACAGCCAGTATGAAAATCCCTTCTTATTTTTCTTGCAACGTCTTTCAGAGGGCTTCCTCAGCAGAGATGTTTGACCTCTGAGAACACTGTTTCTCCTTTATATCATAGCCATCTGACTTAAAATTCACAGAGGGCTGTGCAAACTCTCTACCTAGAAATCCTGCTACTTCTAAACCTGGTACCAATAATGACATCAGCTTCACTCATCCCTTTGTAAAACATTTATATGTACTTGTAGAAATTTCACTGTGTTTTCTTCCATTTTGGTTTCCTTTGGAAGTTCTCCATAATATCAGTCAAGTTGTATGAATCCCAACTGAGAACCTAATTTAAATTCCTTCTCATAGGATCCTGAAGCCCATAAAAAGTAAGGATTAAGGAATAGGGTACTTGAACATCTGATTTAAATGTTTCTAACAGTAAGGATATGATATCCTGCACAGATCATAGTAGATGATAAGCAACAGTATAGATTGTCACATAACCAGAAGTATGGTGGGAGGCAGTCCAGAATTGGGCAGGCCAGGGTTAAGCAACATCTCAAGAACACAGCTTTAAAAAATTCTGTCTTTCTACTCTGTCAAACCTAGTGTATTGGATATTTGCATCTTATCTCAAGATGGCTGCCCCATTTGCACCTGTCTGTTTTATCAGGAAAGAAAAGTCCCTATAAGCTCTTTGTTTATATCATTTTATATTACACAGATACCCCTAGTGGAAGAGAAACTGGGAAAGTGAATGTTTAACTTCTGCAGCCTCTCTAGGAAGTGTCCTGGGAGAAGGAGTTGAAATGAGTATAAAGTAATGCATGGTGGCAGCCTTTGTTGACTGGCTCACCCACGGTTCAGAACAGTGAACTCTCTTATTTGATCCTTACCATAACTCTGACATAAAAAGGGATGGTGGACAATCTAATGTATATTAAGGGGCAGGTGTTCTGAATTTGATATTACTTTTCTTCCTTCTCATCTTTTAAGATGTGTTTCACAACTCTACTCCTCCTTAAAAGTGTGTCACTCCAGTTTCTTTTCATAAAGAAATTCTTATTTTCTAGATCACTAATTTAGTGTGTATGTGTGTCTATTTAGGTCTTCTAATAAGAACATGGTTACACAGTGTTAGGAGTGTATGTGGTTTATTGGGGGGATAATGTTTATGAGAGATTAAAGAGCATAAACCGGAATTGGACAGAAACAGCCTTAGACTATGAATCAGATCTGACAAAGTTTTGGCCAACCCAATAAGGAGCTCTTGAGATTGCCCACTAGTGGAGTCTTGTATTAGGCAGGAATGACTAGTCCCTAGTATTCTACTATGATCAATCGTTGGCTGAGAGATGCCTGGAAAACCATGAGTTTGATTCAAATGTTACAATGAATCCTCAAGGCCCTACAGATAAAGGCTGTCAGCTAACTGGTCCTTTGAAAACTGAATGGCAAGTTCTTTCTTGGAGGGAGAACTGGATGGTGTACCTCCATAACTGCCACTAAGTGATTTTTTCAGTCATGTTAATTATCAAACTGTCCACAAGCTCTTGTTAAGTCTCAACTGTGTACAAATTGATCATCTAGGCTATTTGGTGATTCAAAGAAGTATAAGACACTTGCTGTGCTGGTTATCTTCTGTCTTCCCCTCTAGATTTACTCTTTATCCTTCTCCACCTTGCTTCATGTTCCTGGAGCCTGCCCTATAGGAATGTACTGCAGAGTTCCAGTGCTCTTTGGTTTCCAATTGGATCTGACCAATGGGGAGCCTCAGCAACAGATTAAAGGGAGGGAGAAGAATGAAGAGGGAAGTTCTTTCCCTGGGCTCCCCTTTTTAAGGCCATATTGGGTAGGTTGTGTCCCTTGCTCCAAAGTCACTGTTTTTCTTAAGATTCTTCTGTGCAATTTTCTCTTCTTCCAAGTTCAGTAACCTCTCTTTTTCTCTTTATTTCTTCAAGCAGAGGGGTAGAAATAGCTACAACTATATGTAACAGTGCCAATAGATTCCTGCACTATTCCTTATAGTTTCCCTACACCTTGTCCAAAACTTTATCAGACCCCTTATAAATCAAACCTCCTAGATTATCTTATTCAGAATGTGCCATCTGTTTTCAGTTGAGACCCCAACTCACACACCTGCTTTTTAAAAAACATATGCATATGCCATTTCTACCTAATTATTTTGATATAAACAGCTGGCAGAAATTTAATCGGGATTCTTAATAAACAAACATCTTTTATCTAATAGTTTCTCTCATGAATACTTGTTTATTTCTCCATTAATTAATTCAGTTCAACAAAAATGTATTTAGTGCCTACTGTGTGCCATGTGCTATATTAGCTACTGTACACATAGATATTCGTCCAGGTCTCAAAGAGGAGCCTAGAACACAGGCACAAATTATATAGTTAAATGACAAAAGGGCTGATATTAAATATATCCAGTTGAACTATGCATGCTTGGAGGACAGTGTGATCATTGTTAACCTAGGAAACCCAAAAGCCATTTGCTGAAAATGTGACCCTTGAATGAGGTGAATGAGTTTTGAGAGAGGTATCACCAGGTAGACAAAAGAAAACAAGGTAAGATCAGAGGCTCAGATTCCATGTGGCAAAAGAGTGGGATGAAGAGAAAGACAAATCTGTGAAAGCTTGCAGAAGCTGTCATAAAGTCATAAAGGGCACTACACTCCATGCTAAGGATCTTAAATGGTATTCTGTAGTCAGTGGAGAGTCATTGAAGGGTTCTATTCAGGCGTATGAGAATGGCCAAACACACATTTTAGAAAGCTAGTCTGATGGTATGCAGGAGGGTGAATTAGAGAAAAGTGAGACTTGCAGTGAAGTCAGTTTAAACAGCTATAACAACAGCTCAGGTGAGAAGGGAAGTGACCCTGAACTAAAATAGTAGGGAATACTACTACTCCTATCGATGATGATGATGATGATGATGATGATGATGATGATGATGATGATATAGAGAGCTGGAGACTGATTTGAAGATGTTGGTCATTGAGTCATTAGGGGAATAGGAAAGTACTAGTACTACTTCGGGAAGGAACTGTAATTCTTGAATGGCATTTGAATACCAGGAGCGGTATAAGCTGATTTTCAATTGTCTATAATAATTTGGAAGTAAATATTCTGCCCTAATAGAGATTGAACCAATTATGTGTTAGTGTTTATTATTGCTTCAAAATGAGGAGAATGAGTTATCTCTCCTTCAAATTTCCTGTGTTGTTGTGTAATGAAACAATTTTTTTTTTTTTTTAAATATCCTATGGGGGAAGAAACTTCATGGAAATTATATGTAAATGGGCTATTACTTTGTGACTTTGCCTATTTCCATTTTCTATCACACATGATTGCAAATTTGTCTCTATCAAGGAACAGCATTTTCTTTTTTATTATTGGCAGCTTAGTTTTTTGTTTTTTTTCTTTATAAAAACAAAGAGTTACGTAGCCTGGGGGAAAGAAATTGAAAGCAATGGCACTTCCACTGAAAAAGTACTGCATTTAAAAGCCTAACATTTTAAATAACACTATATTGTAAGTTTTGATATCCATTTGAAAAATTTCTTTTTTTTTTTTCTGTTGATAACTTATTCATATAGTTCCTGGTGATGTTAATGATAATCATTGTGTACTTTTCAAGAAGAGAATACAGTTTGCTCTAAAAATAATTCTGGAAAATATCTCTTACTCAGTCCTTCAGAAATTGTACATTGAAAAAAAATTAATTGTGCCTCTTATTTCTTGTTGGTGCTCTTTCTGTCACCAAAAATAAATATTGACAAGTGGTAAGCATTTTAGCATAAGAAAAAGGGGAAACCTCAAATAGACAAAAGGGCAAAGGATAGAATAGTCAATTGACAAAAAAATATATAAATTGAAAATGATCATACGAAAATGTTCAACTTGAGTAATAAAAGAAACACAAATTAAACCAACAATGAAATTATATTTAATCCATAAATTTGTAAATTACAAAATATTAATACCCACCTTTAACTAAAGTTGAATGAATTAAGTTGCCTCTTATAGGGCTGATATAAATCAGTAAAATTTTCACAAGTTTACTGGAGGGCAATATGGAAATCTGTATTAAGATATTTTAAAATATTCATGGTCTTTGAGCCATCAATTTCACTTCTAAAAATGAATCCTAGGAAAATTAAGACATGTCCAGTAGAATTCAGCCAAAGTGTAATATTTGTAGTGTTATTGATAACAAAGAGATTATAATATTTATGTGTGTAAGAGAGTAAATAATCCACAACAGGAATTTGTTTAAATCTATTTATCTAAAATGTTTATGGTATATCTATGGAATCAGACCTGGTTTCCACAGGAAACAGAGATAGTACACTTGAAATAGGGTAATTCAAGAAGGGTTTACTTACATGCAGGAACATACGGCTAGCAGCAGCCAAGATGCCATGATTCTAAGCTTAAAAGCATATAAGAAAGGGGCAAGAATGTTGTTTAAATATGGTCACCTTAAGATGAGCAGTGAGTGACCTTTGATTAAAGAAAATAGCCAGCCCAAGGCAATCTTTCAGGGAGAGAACTAAAGGAGTAAATACCCTGTCTCACACCCTCCCTTCCCTGCAATCTACTGCCAGGACTCCCCACTCGCCAAACCCAATAGGAACCCCCACTTGTGTGGTCCATATAGTCAGCTTCTGGTAGAGAAGACAGTCTTGTGGTGGTGGTGAGGTGGTGAATGAGAGAAGGTTAGAGAATAATGGAAAATGAGTGGGAATGGGAAGTCAAAGAGAAGTCATCTCATATAGTCCATTCCTTTTGATTTGCATCATCCACTCTTGCATTTCACTAGGATGAAACTTCATTTTCCCAACAGAGGAGTGCAGGAACTCCCATAAACTACCTTATTATGTCAGGATGATAAAAATCTTATAATGTGCTCACCTAAAATGTAAACCATTAGCTAACACCAGAGTTCGTATAACAAAGTGCTGGATAAGGGATTAGCTACAGAAAATGTGGCTGTGTTAGACCCCAATTCTGTAGCTGGTTATGAAGGCTAACTTGATTATCATAGCTACTTTCTTCTACCACACATTACATGTGCCTTTATCTTTGCTGGCATGTCAGCTGGATGGTAATCTTTACTGTGGGTGTAGTCCAAACTTTAATCCATAAATGATTTGAGTCTTTGATGTCTGTTTTTTATTGCAATGATGCAGTCTTTCATGGATCAGGACTATTGAGTATAATAAAATAAAATGTGCTCGAGGGAATGCACTGGGTTTCAACCTAGTCTTTCTTGCCATTATTGTGTAGCAGCAACAAATTTGCCCCTGATGATCAGAATACATCACTTACCAGCATAGTAACCCTCTTCTATGGCCATTGGTTCAGTGGCATGAGAAGACCAAAATGGCCAAATAGCAGTCACAACTTCCACTATTGGGACCATACCTATATTCTCTGGTAAAAGGATTTCTTTCTTGGCTGCTAAGACATCCATACCCACTGAACCCAAGTTTGTAGTAACTGGAATGAAAATATTTCCAGTGGGTTGTGAGATAAAATATTTACACCATTAGTTTCTGGACTCATACATTATAATGATAAGTAATTATCACATACTGATATTTGCAAGGTGTTTTTCCTCAGTGGGCACTGTGCTTGAAGCTTCAGCAGTCCATTACATTCTACATAAAGCCCACTGCTTTTGCATCAAAGAGCACCTGGTAAGGACAGTGAAATCTATGAGCATTGGAAGAGCATTACTGCACTTCAGACAGGTCATAAAAAAAGATTGAGTGTAAGTCTATATTGTAAAGGTGAAACTCTAATACTCTACCCTCACTCAACACCAGAACAAAGGCAGCCACCCTCAGACTCCTCTAGCAAGTAATTGGAAGATTATCAGGTTGGTGCAAAAGTAATTGTGGTTTTTGCAATTATTTTTAACCTTTTAAACTGCAATAACTTTTGCACCAATCTAATATTTGCTAAAGAGACAGAACTTCCTTAGAGGGAAAATCCACATTTGCTGACATTTTGGGGGTTTTCAATGAAAAATCTGCTTGGCTATTAGATTATTTAATTGTGAAGTACTTTGGTCAACAAGGCCCACCAATGGACAAAGAACTTCTGATCACCTTTTAGTTATTTCAACTTTAAGTATGAATGGGCCATCAAGAATCACCAAATGTTTGGGGAAAGACATAAACACACACCAAAAAAAGACCAAAAAAATTCAGATAATGCAGAGAACAGAATAACTTAATTTATATCACCAGAGGTTTACAGTGACTTATTGAAAATTAAAAATATGATTAAAATAAGAAATTTGATTAAAAATTGGAATATTCAGTCATGGAAATATCCTAGAAATTGGAAACAATTGGAAAAAAAATTTACAATACAGACAAATTTTTTTAAAAAAAAATTAGAGTTACAGGATTACATCATAAAAATGGTGGCATGAGGTGAGCCTCTTGAAATCTCCCCTGGAATTTAAAACAAATTGAACAACTACAATTCCACAAAGGACTCCCCACATAACAGATAGGCAAGACTAAGGCGCATAACTGAAATCACCTAAAGGGCAAATTGGGCGAGGCGGGGGGTGGGGGCTGGGGAGGGAAACAGGAAGTGCGGTGATGCAGCAGGCCAAGCAGGAGCAGGAAGCAGTCTGGAGTTCAGAGCTCTGAGCTTGGTGAATTCCAGAACTATAACAGACACATGAGAGGGAAGAACTCAGATTGCTAGTGCTCCACTTATGACCCACAGTCCTTCATGAGGGCTCTAGGCAGAGACCTCCGAGCAAAGACTGATGGAAGAAGGGTGAAAATGGCAGTATGAGCCCTCACTTCCAGGCAAAGGATGGAAGGCTTAGACATAGAGCCCAGCCTCCTCATCCCCATCCTCCCAGAGCTTGCTCCAACCCCACCCTCCCTGTGCTAGAAGTGAAACAGTAGCAGTGTCAGATAAAAAGAACAGAATATTTGCAATTCTGAGAACTGTGGCCCACAGCAACGGGCTCGCAGCCCAACTAGTACCGGCGAAGGAGAGGGAGCCATGGGTGAAGGACTGGCTGTGGTGGTGGTAGCAGCCATTGCTCTGGGCCACCTCTCACAACCCAACCCAACACTGTCCCCACCTATCTGGGCAGATCCCTGCAGGAGTAAACAGAGCCTCTGAAATACACAGGCTCTGAATCTGGTGCAGGAAGAGCTTTGGAGCTTCAGAAGCCCTCCACATCCACCCATGGAGGCGATGCCCTGTGACCCAGGGGAAATGTTCACAGAGGAGTAGCCTGCCTTCCAGGGAATCTCCTCATTGTGTGAGAAGCCAGAACAGTGCAGAGAAAATATAACACTATAGGGTGAGAAGGAATAAAAGGCTGCAGTCGTAGAGAAAAATAAAATATTCTACCAACACCTACAGAAAAACAAAAGAAAAAAACTTTCTTTCAACATATTACAGAATCCACTCCTGTAGATGCCTAGGAAAAGAAATAATAATTCATTAATTACCATGGATAACCAAGGTAACAAGACAGCTCAGAAAGAAAATGAAAGTTCTCCAGAAAATGAACTTAAAGACATGGAAAAATGTGACTTAAATGACAGAGAATTCAAGATTTCAGTTCTTAAAAAACTCAATCAGGTGCAAGAAAACACAGACAGGTAATTTATCAAACTCAGAAACATAATCAAAGAACAAAATGAACATTTTAACAAAGAGATTGAAATTTAAAAAAAATGCCAAATAGAATTTCTGGAGATTAAGAACTTGGTGAAAGAAATGAAGAATGACATAGCCAGCTTAGGTAGTAGAGTTGACTAGATGGAGGAAAGAATCAGTGACATCAAAGATAGAAATCTGAAAATGACACAGAGGGAAGAAGAGAGAGACTTGAGACTTAAAAGAAATGAAAGAACTCTACAAGAACTCCCTGACTCCATCAGAAAGAGCAATATAAGAATAATGGGCATACCAGAAGAAAGGGAGAAGGGAACAAAGAGTATATTCAAACAAATAGTCAATGAGAACTTCTGAACTTGTGGAAAGAACTGGATCCTCGAATCCAAGAAGCAAAGAGAACATCTAATTACCTCAATCCCAACAGGCCTTCTCCAAGGCACATTGTATTGAAGCTGTCAAAAATTAAGGACAAAAGAAGAGCCCTCAAAGCAGCCAGGGAAAAGAAGATGGTAATCTACAAAGGAAAGCCCATTAGATTATCATCAGATTTTTCAGCAGAAACTCTACAAGACAGGAAGGAGTGGAACCAAATATTCAAACTATTGAAAGAGAGAAATTATGAGCCAAGAATAATATATCCAGCAAAGATATCCTTTAGATGCGAAGGAGGAATAAAGACCTTTCCAGAAATAGAGAAGCTGAGGGAATTTTCTAACACATGACCTGCACTATAAGAAATAGTGAAGGAGGTTATTCAACCAGCATAAATAGGGATAATTTGTGACAACAAAAACATAAAAGGGGGGAGAATAAAGGCCTGAATCAGGATACGGGAATGGAGAATGGAAGCATGCTGAAGAAAATGGAATACTCTAAATACAAAACTTTCTTTTACATAAACTTAATGGTAACCACTCAAAAAGAAAATCCAGAACTGAAATATATAACTTTGTAGAAGAAGAAACAAAGGGAAATATCACAGAACACTACCACACTGAAATGATAGACAGCAACAAAAAGGCAAAGAAACAATGGAGACACCATCCTACCAGAAAATCAAAGACAGAAAGATAGGAAATCCTCATATGTCAATAATCACACTAAATAGAAAATGGATTGAAATCACCAATAAAAAGACACAGAACAGCAGGTTGGACCATAAAACTAAACCCAACTATATTTCAGCTACCAGGACAAACATAGACTCAGAGTAAAAGGGTGGAAATTGACACTTCAAGCAAATGGTATCCAGAGAAAAGCAGGTGTAGATATACTGATATCAGATGAAACAGACTTCAAGATAAAAAAGGTAACGAGACAAAGATGGACATCTCATAATGATAAACGGGATTACACAATGAGAAGACATAACAATCATCAATATTTTTTCATCCAATCAGGGAGCATCGAAATATACCAAGCTACTACTAACAGAACTGAAGGGAGAAATTGACCAAAACACAATTATAGTAGGGGATATAAATACGTCATTGACAGCTATGGATAAGTCATCCAAACAGAAATAAATAAAGAAATAGAGCCCTAAATGACACATTAGATGAAATGGACATAATTGACATTTATAGAGCACTTCATCCAGAACATCAGACTATACATTCTTTTTTATTCTACATGGAACATTCTGAAGGATAGACCATATATTGGGACCTAAAACTATCCTCAGCAAATTTAAGAAGATTGAAATCATCCCATGCATATTCTCTGATCACAAGGCTTTGAAATTGGATATGAACTGCAAGAGGAAAGCAGAAAAAAACACAAATATGTGGAGATTAAGCAACATACTTTTAAAGTACGACTGTCGGAGAAATAAGAGGCGAGATCAAAAGATACAAAAAAATAAATGAGATTGAAAATATATCTTATGAAAATTTTTGGGATGCAGCAAAAACAGTTTCCAGAGGAAAATTTATTTCATTACAGGCCTATTTCAAGAAACAAAAAAAATCCCAGATAAATAACCTCATGTTTCACTTTAAAGAACTAAAAAAAGAAGAACAAATGAAACCGAAGGTCAGCAGAAAACAGGAAACAATAAAAATCAGAGCAGAACTAAATGAAATAGAGAACAGAAAGACAATAGAGAAACAATTAATGTGACAAAGAGCTGGTTCTTTGAGAAGATTAATAAAATTGACAAACACTTGGCTAGACTCATTAAGAGAAAAGGAGAAAAGACACAAATAAACAAAATCAGAAATGGAAGGGGGAAGTTATCATGGATGCCATAGAAATACAAAGAATCATCCAAGAATACTAAAAAGAACTATATGCCACCAAATTTAATAAGCTAGAAGAAGTGGACATGTTCTTAGAAACATATAACCTTCCTAGGCTGAATCACGAAGAATTGGAAAATATAAATAGACTGAAATTGAATCAATCATCTGAAACTTTCCCAAAAGCAAATGTCCAGAAACAGGTGACTTCACTAGTGAACTCTACCAAACATTCTCAGAGGAAATAATGCCACTCCTATTCAAAATCTTCCAAAAAATTGAAGAAGACACAATACTCCCTAACTAATTTTATGAGGCCAACATTACCCTGATACCAAAACCTGCTAAGTATACACAAAAAAAGAAAATTACAGACCAATATCTCTGATGAATACACATGCAAAAATCTTAAACAAAATTCTACAAATTGAATGCAACAATGCATTAAAAAGATTATACAGGACAACCAAGTGGGGTTCATCCCAGGGGCACAAGGATGGTTCAACATACACAAATTGACCAATGTGATACACCACATAAAAAAACAACAACAAAGGACAAAAATCATATGATTATATCAATAGATGTGGAAAAAGCATTTGACAAGTTATGACATACATTTATGATTAAAACATTTAATAAAGTAGTATAGAAGGAAAATACTTGAACATAATAAAGGCCATATATGAGAAAACCTCAGCTAACATCATAATTAATTGTGAGAATTTGAAGCCCTTTGCTCTACGTTCAGGAACATGACAGGGCTCTCCCCTATCACCTCTGCTTTTCAACATAGTATTGGAAGTCTTAGCCAGAGAAATCAGGCAAGAGAAAGAAATAAAAGGCATCCAAATTGGGAATGAAGTAGTTAAATTTTCACTTTTTGCAGATGACATGATTCTGTATATAGAAAACCCTGGAGACTCCACCCAAAAGCCACTAGACACAATAAATGAATACAGTAAAGTTGCCGGCTGCAAAACCAACGTACAAAAGTCCATTGCATTCCTATATACTAACAATGAAACCTCAGAAAAAGAAATACAAAAAACAATTCCTTTTGCAAATGCAGCAAAAGGAGTAAAATGCCTAGGAATAAATTTAACCAAGGATATGAAGGACCTATATGCTGAAAACTATAAGACATTTTTGAAAGAAATTGAAGAAGACACAAAGAAATGGAAAGACATTCCGTGCTCATGGATTGGAAGAATCAACAAATTTTGGCCATATTACCCAAAGCAATATACAGATTTAATGCAATCCCTATCAAAAACCCAATGGCCTTTTTTAAAGAAATAGAATAAAAAATCATCAGATTTGTTTGGGACCACAAAAGACCCGAAATAGCCAAAGCAATCTTAAGTAAAAAGAACAATACTGGAGGTATCACACTCCCTGACTTTAGCTTGTACTACAGGGCTACAATAATCAAAACAGTGTGGTATTGGCAGAAAAACAGACACATAGACCAATGGAATAGAATTGAGAACCCAGAAATAAAACCACATAAATATGGACAGATAATTTTTGACAAAGAGGCTAAAAACATACAATGGAGGAAAGACAGCCTGTTCAATAAATGGTGCTGGGAGAATTGGATAGCAACGTGCAAAAGAATGAAACTGGACTGCTATCTGTCACCATGTACCAAAATTAATTCAAAATGGATCAAAGTTTTAAGCATCAGACCTGACACAATAAACTGCATAGAAGGAAACATAGGTATTAAACTTATGGACCTTGGGTTCAAAGAACATTTTATGAATTTGACTCCAAAGGCAAGGGAAGTAAAAGCTAAAATAAATGAATGGGACTATATCAAACTAAAAAGCTTCTGCACAGCCGAAGAAACCATCAACAAAGCAAAGAGGCAACCAACCGAATGGGAGATTTTTACAAACAACTCCTCTGATAAGGGGCTAATACCCAAAATGTATTAGGAAGTCATACAACTCAACAACAACAAAAAACAAACAATCCAATTAAAAAATGGGCAGAGGAGCCGAAGGGACATTTCTCCAAAGAGGACATACAAATGATCAATAGACATGAAAAAATGCTCAACATCACTAATCATCAGAGCAATGCAAATAAAAGCCTCAGTGGGCTATCACCTCACCCCAGTCAGAATGGCTATCATCAACAAGACAAATAGTAACAAGTGTTGGAGAGGCTGTGGAGAAAAAGGAATCCTCCTACACTGTTTGTGGGAAAGCAAATTGGTGCAGCCACTATGGAAGGCAGTGTGGAGGTTCCTCAAAAAATTACGAATAGAATTACAATATGACCCAGCAATCCCTCTCCTGGGTATCTACCCCAAAAATCTGAAAATGTTTATCCATAAAGACTTAAGTTCTCCAATGTTCATTGCAGCTTTATTTGTGGTGGCCAAAACATGGAAACAACCAAAGTGTCCTTTGATAGATGAATGTATAAAGAAGTTGTGGTATATATACACAATGGAATAGTATTCTGCCATAAGAAAAGATGAAATAGTGCCATTTGTGACAACATGGATGGATCTTGAGATTATAATGCTAAGCAAAATAAGTCAGACAGAACAAGCAGGGAACCATATTATTTCACTGATATGTGGTATATAAACCAAAAACAACAAAAGAATAAAACAAACAAATGAGAAACAAAAACTCATAGACACAGACAATAGTTCAGTGGTTACCAGAGGGTAAGGGGGTGGGGGCTGGGAGATGAGGGTAAGGGGGATCAAATATATGGTGATGGAAGGAGAACTGACTCTGGGTGGTGAACACACAATGGGATTTATAAATGATGTAATACAGAATTGTGCACCTGAAATCTATGTAACTTTACTAACAGTAGTCACCCCAATAATTTTTTTTTAAATTTATTGGGGTGACAATTGTTAGTAAAATTACATAGATTTCAGGTGTACAGTTCTGTATTACATCACCAATAAATTTTAATTAAAAATAAAAGTCAGAAAATGTAGAGAACCATATGCTTTCACTTATATGTGGTATATAAAACTAAAAACAACAAAATAACAAGATAAACAAATGAAGAAACAAAAACTCATAGACAAAGACAATAGTTTAGTGGTTACCAGAGGGTAAGGGGAGAGGGGGGTTCTAGAAGAAACTAAACAGGGTCAAATATATGGTGATGGAAGGAGAACTGACTCTGGGTGGTGAACACACAATGGGATTTATACATGCTGTAATACAGAATTTTACACTTGAAATCTATGTAACTTTACTAACACTTGTACCCCAATAAACTTTAATTAAAAAAAAAGAAAAAAAAGAAAAAATCTAATTCAAAGCTGTAAAGAAAGAAGAAAGTAGGAGGGTAAAAGAAAATCAAGTATTCTGGTCAATCTACTGACTAGTCAGTGAGTTTTTGCATTACGAATTCGTTGTACAGTTCCCCTTTGAAGAAATGTAATTACACATTTCTTGGAGCAGAGATTTGATTTGGAATCCCTTCATTAGATTGTGTCTCCAAATACTGTTGGATTCATGACTTGTCAGCACATCTGACATCTAGAAAATTTGGGGTGCATTTTAAATTTAGGAAGGAAAAGAAAAACGCTAAAAAAAAGTCCCCCCCAACCCAACACTTATATCTTCTTGATAGCCAAATGGAAAAGAACATATATTTTGAAATAATCCTTAGGAAGTCCTCAAATATGAAAATGTCCATTTCTGCTTTGGAGGGATTCAAGATAAATCAAAAATTGTATCTTAGCATTTCATCTTTGTTTTGTTTATTGTCATAGCCTACGCATAGTGTCTAAATGTTGAACAACTATTAGATTAACTGAGGAATTGAGCGTAAAACATTAGGGCAACAGTCTTTTCTTTAAAGGGAACTGGATATTGGTTATCACCAGAAAATACAGAATATAGATCTGTCCTTTGAGATTAGAAATTTATGAAATATCCTAGTTTCTGAACTATTCTAAAATGAATAATTTGTCTTAACTCCATGTAGACCTTAAAACAATAATCACAAAAAATAACAAAAGCCCTTGCAAAACATTTTAACTAAGGTGCTATGCCTATATGTGTAAAAGTTCATAATTTCTCACAGAAGAAATGATTAGAAATCAAAATATTCCATGTAGTTTAATTGTTCATGACCAGGAAACTATTTTGGGGATGGAGGGCTGGAAACGTTACAGTAAAATATTATTCTAAGCACAGCCCACAAATAGATTTTCTTCTCATCATGTAACCACCTTTCTCCTCATCTGCTTTTTTTCTGTGAGCATGCTGTTTGTTCCCAAGACAGTCACGTTTGGTGGTTTAAATAAAGGAAATAATTAGATGCGATAGATTGCCAAGAGTTTCCTGCTTGTTTGTTTTCTGTTTCATTTTTCAGTCATTTATCTCACAAATAATCACATTGTATCTATTACTTATGCTAAACGTTATAAGAGCTAAAAAAAAAATCTAATATAGCACAGACCTATCCTCCAGAGACTCACATTCACCCACTGGTCATCTTTTGAAATATTTGTAACAGTATTGTTTTATTGCCAATAATGATATGACCATCAAATTAGTTATTTTTAGTCTGGAACTTTTTCTTTTCTAACTGCACTAAAAAGTCTCTTTCAGCATCACAACTTCCTTCCCCACAAATGATTATTTGGCCCTTAAAAAAGCAAAACAAAAATGTGTATTGAATTATTTCTTCCTATGTCTGTTTCTTATTAGATTGAGCAGTTTATTTAAATAAAAGCTGAGTCATAAAATGAATAATCGTCCTGATTCTTCTCTTTTGACTTCATTGATTCAACAACTATTTCTGATCACCTGTTGCATGAGAGGTGGTGTCACATGTCACATTCTCTTGAATACCAGAAGAGAATTATATAAACATAGAAAAAATTTCCACCTAGTATTTTATGACTGTCTCCCGCTGGGTCCACTGGTCAAAGAACAGAATTGAATGACATGCTTTCTTTTTTTTTTAAGTTGGTAAGGTGTGGAGAGTATTTAAAAGATATATAAATAAGCCCCTACATTGCTTGTGGAAATAAAAATTGGTAAAACCACTTTGGAATATTGTTTGGCTGTATCTAGTAAACCTAAACATATGCATACCCTATAAACCAGTAATTCAACCCCTAGTTCTATACCCAACAGAAATACACACATATGTTTAACAAAGACTCATTCCAGGATTCTCATAGCAGCACTATTAAGAGTAGCCAAATAAATAGCCAAATAACTACTCATATGCCCATCAATAGTGTAATGAATAAATAAATTGTGGCATATTTACACAATCGAATTGAATTCCATGCAATAATGAGAATGCAAAGTTTACAACTTCATACAACAGCATGAGTGAATCTCACAAATACAATGTTTCATGAAAGAAAAGAGATCCAAAATATATACTGTATGATTGTATTTATATAAAATGCTGATAGGCAAAACTCTTATTACTATAAGTAAAAGTAGTAGCTTTTCTTATTTTTCTTCTCCTTTTTATTCCAATAGTTTTTTACTTTTCAATTATAATTCACATACAATATTATATTAGTTTCAGATGTACAACATAATGATTAAACATTTATAAAACTTGCAAAGTGATCACCCCAATAATTCTAGTACCCATCTGACACTATACATATGCATATTTATTACAATATTATTGACTATATTCCTTATGCTGTACTTTATATCCCCATGACTATTTCATAACTATCAATTTGTACTTAAGCCCTTCCCCTTTTCATCACCCAAACCCCTCCTTCCATCTGGCAGCCATCAAAATGTTCTCTGCATCTATGACTTTGTTTTTGTTTTGTTTGTTTATTTTTCTTTTTCAGATTGTACATATAAGTGAAATCATATAGTATTTATCTTTCTCTGTCTGACTTATTTTCCTTAGCATAATATCCTCTAGGTCTATCCATGTTGTTGCAAATGGCAAGATTTCATTCTTTTTATGGCTGAGTTATATTCCATTGTATATGTTTACCACTTTTTTGTATCCATTCATTTATTGATGGACACTTAGGTTGTTTCCATATCTTGGCTATTATAAAGAATGCTGCAATGAACATATGGATGCATATGTCTTTTTGAACTAGTGTCTGGGTTTCTTTAGATAAATACCGTAAAGTGGGATTACTGGGTCCTTCTTTGTCTCTTATTGTAGCCTTTGTTCTAAGGTCTATTTTGTCTGGTATAAGTATTGCTACCCTGGATTTTTTGTTGTTTCCATTTTCATGAAATATCTACTTCCATCTCTTTCAATCTGTGTGTTTTTCAATCTGAACCGAGTCTCATAGGTAGTTTATGTAGGGGCCTTGTTTTCTTATCCATTCAGCTACCCTATGTCTTTTAATTGGAACATTTAATCCATTTACATTTAAAGTAGTTGTTGATAGATATGTAGTTATTGCCATTTTATTATTCATATTTTTTATCTTTCTCTTTCTTCTTCTTAAAGAAGTCCCTTTAACATTTCTTGTAATACTGGTTAGGTGGTAATAAGCTCCTTTAGGTTTTTCTTGTCTGGGATAAAGTACGAGTTTTTCTTAGGTGGGAAGTAATTGGATGAGACCATAAGTAGGGAACTTCTGGGATGCTGGTAAGTTCTGTTTCTTGATTTTGATGCTAATTACAGGGACAGGTATAGTTTGGCAAATTCACTGAGCAGTATGTTTATAATATGTGTGCTTTTCTGTATCCAAATTGTACTTGAATAGAAAGTTTTAAAAAAGATACTAAAATCATCTTAAAAAACAGCAGGCTACATTGAAATTTACATGTTCACTTAATTTGTCCTACCTTTTCTTATTACTATCATTACTTTTGTTTTTGTTTTTTGTTATTTAGCTTCATTCTAGTATAAGGTGGAAATGGTATTTTGTACCCCATTTATTTTGCAGTTATGAGGCCAATTAGATACTGTAATTTAATTTGCACTGTGTGTTCTTACTTTATTTTATCAAGATTTTTCATTTATTGTTCTAGAATGCCAAGGTTTTGCATATGTAATCTTATTATCAATCAGTGATGTGCAAAACTGTCAAAGTGAAACAGAATTAGTTGTGAGTCTGTAACTTTGACAAATGCCATCGCAGTCCAGCTCCCTGATAATCACAGTTATGGATACTGCATCGAGAAACATTGGTTGAAAAATTAATTAAGTCCTGTTATAGAGACTAAAATGAATATAAAGAACAGGGAGAAAAAGCTAACAAAAAGGGGAAGACAAGTAGCAGCTTATTGAATTGAAGAGATATCTCACCCTGTAAACAGAGAGAGAATTAAATGCAATGAAGATACTAAACTGGGAGGTGTGAATTTGATGAGCAAGGATGGAAAAATCATTCTGCTGGATTTGAGAAGGTTAAAGTCTGGGCAGGAAATAAAATAAAATTCAACAGGGACAAAATGTAAGCTACTATGCCCAGGACAAGTAATCTGAAACAGAAATATTTTGTGGTATAGAGAAGCTAGAAAACACTAGTATCCTGAGAGAGGCTTGGGAGAGCAAAAAATTAGGTACTAAGTGGTAACAGGACTGAAGAGAAAGGCCACTGATCCTTTTCAACTCTGAGGGTCCATTTATTCTTATTTCCCTCTGAACTACCTTGGAGCTTCCTTCAAGGTTAATAGTAGCTTGATAAGGCCAACAAACAAACAAACAAACAAATAAAAAAATAAAAAATAAAAACCCCCAAACAAACCATGTAGAGTCATGTAGAAATCACATGAAATGGAGTTGTGTGGGGGAGAAGACAATTGTATCTCTGATCCTTGCACTGTTACTTAGACAGAGACCAAAGCTCTCTTTTTAAAAAGTTACATGCATATGCTCACACACGTGTGTGTATGTGTGTGTGTTTATTCCTTGAGTTCCCTGTTGTACCATTATGCTTAGAGCACAATTGATAAATCTACTTCACAGGTGACTAAGATGCCAATAACTGTGGTTTGGTGCTTTCCCACCTTGGTCTCTAGTTCATGAGATATAAAAGCCAGTCTCTGGTACTTTGAATTTAGCCCTTCTCTTTATACTGTGTTTTAGTTACTACATTTACTGAAACTGTGGATAATATAAAATATTCTTGGGCGCATTTTTCTATCTCATAAATAATTCATAGGATACATTACATGCTCTATTTTGTGTTAAAAACATTTTATTTGCCAGTGGAAACCCCAGTACTAGAAAAATGTCAATAAAATAAGGGGGGTGGGGGGTGGGAGATGAGGGTAAGGGGGATCAAATATATGGTGATGGAAGGAGAATTGACTCTGGGTGGTGAACACACAATGGGATTTATAGATGATGTAATACAGAATTGTACACCTGAAATCTATGTAATTTTACTAACAATTGTCACCCCAATAAATTTAATAAAAAAAAAAAAAAGGAGTCCATTTTTATTATTTGTAATGAAGAAACAGACTGGTGCATTGTGTATTGAAATTTGAGTATTTCCATTCACCTGAAAGAGAATTTGTTTGTGCTATGCCAAAAAAGAAAAAACAAACAAAAACGTTGTCTTTAGAAAAGTCTCTTCAGAAATATTATCTTAACTGAAATGAAACAAAATAATTTTGGTTTGGCACAATTTGAAAGGTGTCTTAGTTTGGGTTCCTTTAAACAGGTCCTGAGACAAGGATTTAGGTACTCGCAGTTTATTTGGGAGTTGATCCCTGGAAGCACAAAATAAGGGTCCATTATAGAAGAAATCAAATTTGTGAGCAACTAGATCTTTAATTTCACTGGGGAGCCCTCTGAGTGAAACTGTGTGGGACATGCTTCAGAATTGATGCTCCCAGAGGATGGCTAATGCTTTTATCCACCATTTTTCATCCTTCACTAGTAAATGTTTTGTTTTTGCTGAAAGAAATAAGAATTCAGCCAAGGCACAATGATATCCATTTACAAAGGAATAAGCAAGTATGTTTTCACATGTTGGTATTTGCTGAAGGCATTGTGGATTACTCATCAAAACGGTTACTTTAGTGAGGGGCTAGAATTGATAGCACCAGCTCAGACCTGGTGGCAAATATGGTGTTCAAGGGCAGTGGCAATCTGTTTTCAACACATAGTTGGTCATGATGGGTATAAGGTGTGAGAACTTGAGTGGAAGACTGTGGTAAGAAGGAGAGTTTCAACAGGCAGGGAGAATAGCGTGTCAGAGTCTTGGCAGTCCTAGTAAGGTCAGGCAGAGAGGTAAGTTGACCATTAGAATGGGGAGTCAGAGGTTTCTTGGTTAAGGTTCATGTTTCCCCTGACTAGAAAAGGGGAACACCAAGCCTAATGCAGAGTCTCCTGCTCAAGAGGGTATTAGAAGCCTAAAGAGATGACTGGAACAAAACCAGTAGTGAAGAAGCCCCATCCTCTAAAGTGGGAGACGAGTTGGAGAATTAAAGCTCATGAACCAAAGGAACACTGCAGGAATCTGCGGTTACTGAATTTTGCCTGATGATGAACTCCATTTGATGTGGGACTAGAGCAACTCAACCAGTTCCAAACTCATATTAAAATTGATTTAAGCCTGCAGGTGGGTGTCAGTTGGTAGTTGACGAGGGTGAGCCTGGAGAGATGCCAAAATATAGAGGTCTAGCAGAGCCTCTTATTTGTCAGCTAAATAGGCTCCTTACATCTTTGAAAGACTGAATTTATTCAGTCATCATATTTCTCCAACAGAGTCACAGGCACACATATTTTTAGAATGTCAGTATAAATAATTAATACCCAGAAACACAGTGCTCATACATTTGTCAATTTCTACTTAAATGATGTGTTAAACTTTCAAAATATTTATTATTCTCCTTTTATGGGTAAAGTACTGTGAAGAATAGAAAAAAAAATAAAACGTAGTTCCTTCCTTGCAGAAGCTTGCAATATTATTAAATGTATGCAATCCCCATATTGTGTGTGTCTCTGGCACCTAGCATACTGTCCAGCACATAACAGATACTTGGTACATATCTAATAAATTAAGAGCTCGTAGGGAAATCCAGTGTCTCCCTAAAATAATTAAAACCCTGTTCTTCCAAGTTTAACAATAGAGAGAGAATCTCCACCTGAAAAGGAAAAGATGAACTTTGTAGCACCAGCACTTACCTCCGATATTCACCTTCCCACTGGGATCTAATTCCTATTGCCAATGTGCTGACATAAGAAGGCATTGATCTCCCAAAAATGAACTCATGGCCCTTCCTCACATGCTGAAAAATCACACATGAGGTTAAGATAAAAATTTTAATAACTAGTACTTAGAATAAATTCTGGCACATGGTAAGTGCAGTTGGCCCTCTGTATCCATGTGTTCCACATTTGCAGATTCAACCAACCTCAGATAAAAAATATTTGGAAAAACAATATGTTGTTGTTGATGTGTGCTATGTAGTTAGGCCTACGATGATTGCATATGTACTGAATATGTACAGACTTTTATTCTTGTCATTATTCCATAAACAATATAGTGACAACTCTTTATATAGCATTTGTATTGTATTAGATATTATAAGCAATCTAAAGATGATTTAAAGTATACAGAAGGATGTATGTAGGTTATAGGCAAATATTATGCCATTTTATATAAAGGACTCGAGCATCTGCAGATTTTGGTATTCATGGTAGATGGAAGGGTTATCCTGGAACCAATCCCCTAAGATGCCAAGGGATATCTGTATTATATAAGCCTTTTATGCATATTAACTCACTGAATCCTCATAAAAATCTGTGGAGTAGCTACTATGCTTATCAAGAAACCAAAGAACAGAATGGTGAAATAACTTACATAAGTTTACCCAGCTAGGAAATGCCAAGCAAGGATTCTAGCCCAGGCATGTGTGACTCTGGGGTCTTTGTGAATACTACTCTATCCTGCTCCAAGAATTCATTCAGATCCATAGAGAGCAAAGGGAAGTAATCCCTGGGAAAAATATAAGATGGACAAATTGCTTATGCAGTAAGACTTATTGATCTTAATCTTTGTTTCTCTTACTTGGGCAAGTTATTTCACATGCCAGGTGCCGTCTGTCTTTCTCCTTCTGCTTTTCAGTGTCCTCTAAGGCCCAAGAGTCTGAAAAAGCAACAGGAAGCACTTTCTCTCTCTTTCTAAAGCCTCCTTCTACCAGGACCTGTCCCTTCCTCACGTGACTGACACCAGTGATGTTCCTCCTTTATAAGGAGACTTATTCTACTTGCCATGCTTCTATCTTATTAGAAGTGAAAACAATTTGTAAACTGTAAAGAACTATTAAAAATCAAAATGTTATGTATACTTAGCAGACATAATGACAGTTAAAAGACGTTGCTCTAGCATCCTGTTTTAGGTGAAAATGTCAATTATATCAGCAGGCATGTTCATAGAGTCTAATCAGTGATCCAGTCAGTTTGATAGTTCCACACAGAAGCATCCTAAAGAAAGGTGAATATGCAGATTAATTTAATGGTGACACAGAAAAGATTGGACCTATGTTTGCCATTCAAAAAAGAATGAGTCATTTTTATATTTGGATCAGTTCATGCTGTATGACTGATAAAATTATTTGATTTTGTAGGGTGTCAGAAGGGCACATGTATTATTAGGGAGACCACTTTATGGACGGTGTAGATGCCTGACCACTGCGCTGTACACCTGAAGCTGAAGCTGAATAATATATGTCAATAATATATATATATATATATATATATATATATATATATATATATATATATATATATATATGGTTACGGGATGTGGAGTACAGCATAGGGAATAGAGTCAATGGAATTGTAATAGATATATATGATGTCAGAGGGGCAATAGATTGGAGGAGTGCGTTATCACTTTCTGAGGGGTGAAATGTCTAACTATTGCATTGTCTTGTATAGCTAAAACTTAAAAAAAAAGTTATTTGAAAGTGTAAAAAGATGAACACTTGGGCATTTCCCTTCTTTCATGTATTAATTACCTAAAAGACAGTTTGAACTTCATTCCTTACCAATACTAAATTTAAATTTTGTTTTTCCTCCCAGTATGGACATCAGTACATTGATTTGTATATTTTGACTAACACATCTAGAGGAAACGATTCAAAAATATCACTTCATATGATAATTGAAATGTGTGTGAGATTTGCCATACTTTAGGGTTAGTTGCATAATAACTATGCAGTAAATACCGAAAAGCTGGAAATGAAATTTTAGTGACTTCATAGATTTTACCTAAAGATACATATTTAAACAATTTTTTAATCTACTTGAAGATTAGCAGTCACATCTGTTCACTTTTAATATTTAATTACCCATAAGAACATATGAAAATTAATAAACAGGAGCTTTTTGTTGTTTGTTTTCTCTTGGAGCAGATATCTAGTCTTATTCTATGCTGCCATTTATTTTTAAAAAAGTAAAAGATATTTTTCTCAATGCAAATATAAAATATTCCTGTACAAGATTTATGGAACTAGCGCCACATTCATTTGCATTTTTCGACTCAGACATGACAAACATCCAAGCAATTTAGGACCGTTACTCATAAATTGTGTCCATTCTGGTGGATTAGTTCCTAAATTTCTGGAGCTGCTTCCCACTGGAGAATAAAAATGAATTTTAAAATCTCATTGCATTATGCTGAATGCAGTACAAATGTTTATGAATATTCACTATAAAATTAGAGGTTATTGGAGCCTTAAGATTTGAATTAGTATGAAAATGCAGTTTTCTGTAGTCCCTGGATACTAAAAATGTTACTGTTTTATTGTCTATGAAGGTAGTGTTGGGAAAATTCTTCCACCAGTTGAAGAAAATTCAGGATTCCATGGAAGTAGCAAAAATTCAGAAGGTCTGAAAGTGCTGTCATATGGGGCCTGGGTGAAGACACTGAGGAAGTTTACCTGGGAGACCTGAGGTCAAACATGACATTATTCTCCAAATGTATGACAGGCTAGTGTTGAAGAGGGAGTGTGCTTTCTTTGTGCACCCTAAGAAGACCGAACCAGGACCAAGGAGGTAAAGCTAACCTATTTCAGCTCTTTATAACTTTGTTAAACAGGAACTGTTCAGGAAGGAGCTCTTCAGAAGGTGGAGTACTCTCCATATCAATAAGTGTTTAGATAGAAATGGGAAGGCTAGCTCTCTATTTTAGGGATGAATTTGATGGAATCCCTTTGAAAGGTGGTAGGTGGGGTTAGGTCATTTCTAGAGTTTCTTTCCTACTTTATGTTTTTTGTTTGTTTCGTTCTAAACTCATCACCATCCTCATACTGAAGGTCACAAATGCCAGCTGAAATAGTCTTCATGATCCAATGTGGTAATGTTTTTTCACTGTTTTAAATAGAATGTCTTGTTTATATCTGATAATTACCTTTAGGGTCTAATTTCTACAGACCATTTAATACATTGAGTCATTAGTTTCTTGTACTTCTGATGTCTGCAAAACAAAAGATTGTTGCAAAATAAATTATAAAAAGTAATATTCTTATTTACAAAAAACAAATAAAATATATAAGGGAGGATTCCATATACAACAACAAAACAGCTGTATTACCCAAGAATAAGCCAGACCAAAAAAATGTGTAAGACCTATATAAAGAAAATTTAGAAATTCTGCAGGAGAACTTAGAAAAAATTGCTCAAATGGAAAGGCACATGTCAACTTTTGATGTGAAAGAAAATTAATCTATATATTCAATACAATCCTAATTATAATTCCAATGTTGTCTTTGGGAGAATGAGATAAAATGAAACTCTTAATAGTCTGGAAATATAAACATGAGATACAAGTCAAGAAAATAGAGATAAAGAGGAATAGCAAAAGGGGACAAAATAAACCAAATGACAAAGCATAATATAAAGACACTATAGTTAAAACTCTCAAAAGGAGTAGACCAACAACTCAAAAGAACAGGAAAAAAAGCCTGGAAATATACCTAAATAAATGAGTATTAGTAGCTGATAAAGATGGCACTTCAACTCTAAAAGAAATATATTCAATAAGTGGTGGTGGTACATACTTTCCTACCTATTTAAAAAAACAAAATTGTATCTCTACCTCATTTCTTAGAAAAATATTAATATCTGATCTATCACATTTTGTATATATATATATATATAAAATTGAAACACTAGGAGAAAATATATATGATCTGAGTGAGGAATACTTTTCTAAGCATGACCAAAACAAAACAAAAGCAAACACAGAAGACAAAATAAAGGACTGATAAATTTGACTACATTAAAAAAATTAATACTTTAGTTTGGAAAGTAAAGTCAAATAATACAGGCAAATAATTATCATTGAATTTTGAAGAATGTAAATTTTTAATGGCTTCATAGAATTATCTATGTATATATGCCATAAATACATCACTTACCTGTTGGCAGATATTTTTTAAATTAAAGTTTATTGGGGTGACAATTTTTAGTAAAGTTACATAGATTTCAGGTATACAATTATAATACATTATCTATATATCATATTGTGTGTTCACCCAGAGTCAGTTCTCTTTCCATCACCATATATTAGACCCTGTTTACCGTCCTCTAGAGCCACCCTCCCCCCTTACCCTCTGGAAACCCCTAAACTATTTTCTATGTCTTTGAGTTTTTGTTCCTTCATTTGTTTGTCTTGTTCTTTTGTTGTTTTCAGTTTTATATACTACATATCAGTGAAATCATATGGTTCTCTACTTTTTCTGTCTGACTTATTTCGCTTAGCATTATACTCTCAAGATCCATCCATGTTGTTACAAATGGTACTATTTCATTTTTTCTTACCGTCGAATAGTATTCCATTGTGTATATATACCACAACTTGTTTATACATTCATCTATTGAAAAACATTTTGGTTGTTTCCATATCTTGGCCACTGTAAATAAAGATGCAATGAACGTTGGAGCACACATGTCTTTATGGATAAATATTTACAATTTTTTTGGGTAGATACCCAGGAGAGGGATTGCTGGGTCATATGGTGATTCTATTCTTAATTTTTTGAGGAACCTACACACTGCCTTCCATAGTGGCTGCACCAATCTACATTCCCACCAACAGTGTATGAGGTTTCCTTTTTCTCCACAGCCTCTCCAACACTTGTTACTGTTTGTCTTGTTGATGGTAGCCATTTTAACTGGTGTGAGGTGATATCTCATTGTGGTTTTTATTTGTATTTCTCTGATGATTGGTGATGTTGAGCATTTTTTCATATGTCTATTTGCCATTTGTATGTCCTCTTTGGAGAAATGTCTCTTCAGGTCCTCTGCCCATTTTTCAATTGGGTTGTTTGTTTTTTTGTTATTGAGGTATATGAATTCCTTGTGTATTTTGGATATTAGCACCTTATGGGAGGCGGCGCTGTTTGCAAAAAATCTTCTCCCATTCAGTTGGTTGTCTCTTTATTTTGTCGATTGTTTCTTTTGCTTTGCGGAAACTTTTAAGTTTGATATAGTCCCATTGATTTATTTTAGCTTTTACTTCACTTGCCTTTGGAGTCAAATTCATAAAATGCTCTTTGAATACAAGGTCCATAAGTTTAGTACCTATGTTTTCTTCTATGCAGTTTATTGTTTCAGGTCTTCTGCTTAGGTCTTTGATCCATTTTGAATTAATTTTGGTACATGGTGACAGATAGCAGTCCAGTTTCATTCTTTTGCACGTGGCTTTCCAATTCTTCCAGCACCATTTATTGAAGAGGCTGTCTTTTTTCCATTGTATGTTTTTGGCTTCCTTGTCAAAAATTATCTGTCCATATTTATGTGAATTTATTTCTGGGTTCTCAATTCTATTCCATGGGTCTGTGTGTCTGTTTTTTTGCCAATACCATGCTGTTTTGATTATTGTTGCCCTGTAGTAAAAGCTAAAGTCAGGGAATGTGATACCTCCAGCATTGTTATTTTTTCTTCGGATTGCTTTGGCTGTTCGGGGTCTTTTGTGGTTCCATACTAATCTGATGATTTTTTGTTCTATTTCTTTAAAAAATGCCATTGGGATTTTGATGGGGATGGCATTAAATCTGTATATTGTTTTGGGTAATAGGGCCCAATTTTAACTATGTTGATTCTTCCAATCCATGAGCATGGAATATCTTTCCATTTTTTTGTGTCTTCTTCAATTTCTTTTCAAAATATCTTATAGTTTTCATCACATAGGTCTTTCACATCTTTGGTTAAGTTTATTCCTAGGTATTTTATTCTTTTTGTTACAATTGCAAATGGAATTTTTTTTAAATTTCTTTTTCTGAGATTTCGTTGTTAGTATATAGGAATGCAATGGACTTTTGTACGTTGATTTTGTAGCCAGCAACTTTACTGTATCTGTTTATTTTTTCTAATAGCTTTTTGGTGACGTCTTTGGAGTTTTCTATATATAGCATCATGTCATCTGCAAAGAGTGACAGTTTAACTTCTTCATTCCCAATTTGGATGCCTTTTATTTCTTTCTCTTGTGTTGGCAGATTTTTTAATCTGATATTATTTCAAGATTATGATCTTTCTGCATGCATCTTTACTAGCAGTTCTGATTGTTTTATCAGAACAAATTCTTAGATGTGAAAAAAAGAAGCAAATAAAAACTGGGGAGGAGTTATATATATACAATAGATAAAAAACCTATTTTATTCACACATAACTTCTAAGAATAAGAAAAACATGAATAGTTCTATTGAAAAACAAGCAGTATTATTCCTTATGCTATTGGTAGTTACAAAATAGTCACAGGGATATAAAGTACAGCATGAGGATTACAGTCAATGATATTGTAAAATCTATGTATAGTGTCAGATGGGTACTAGACTTATCAGGGTGATCACTTCATAAGTTATATTAATTTCTAATCACTATTTTGTACACCTGAAACTAATGTAATAGTGTATGTCAACTGTAATTGGAAAATTAAAAAAATGAAAATGAGCAAAATATGTAAATGGTCATTTGAAGGTAAAAAAAAAAAAATAAAAGTGACCAATCAACATATGAAAAGATACTCAGTCTTACTCACAAATTGAAAAGAATAAAGCAAAACAAAATAACTTTTTCATTTACTAGATTGCCAACACTGGATTTTTCTCAACCTTTTGAAGTGTTGGGAAATATTCATTCTTGTCATTTGCTGCTGGAGTATAAATTGGTGAAAATTCTTATAAGGCAATTTAACGTTTATCAACATTTTAAATGCATTTATCCTTTGATTCTACAACTCCAGCACCAGATTTTCCCTATAGAAAATCTCAGAATTTTCACTGGATCTAAATGATACAGGAAAGCTAGCATGTCCCTAGGTAGACAGGGAGGTACCTGGTGGAATAAACAAAGACAGTCATATCCTAAAACTTCAGGTTTTGAAATCACTCCTTCACTCTAGGACATAATGTAACAAGGCCTTGAGGTTAAGCATAAAATTCATTTTGGCCTGACAAATGGAGCAGATCTGATAGATAAGAGTGGGTTACTTTGCTAATTCCTTTAGGATGGGCAAGCAGAACAAACCTGCCAGACGAATTTGATTAGAAGGCGCCAGTTCCCTTCTTCAAACAAGTTTCCTTCTTCAAACAGCTCCCCTTCCCCAAGCAGGCAAGGGAAGGTATAAAAGTAAGAGCTTTTGCCTCAGTCATGGGGCACCCCCCACTCGGGACCCCCTCCCGCTTGGGAGCTGCAACCTCTTCTCCTGCCTCTAATAAACTATCCTCTTTTAAAAACTTTTTGCCTCTCCCTAGTCAGTGTTTCCATTCTTCAGCTTCATGAGACACGATCCCGGCCCACACTCAGAAACTGCTAGCAGATCCAACATCACCTACATCATAAACATATCTACTGCAGCATCAATTCTAAAAGGAAAAGTCTGAAAATAACTTAATGACCCCACATATGCTGGAATACTTGGCAGCTACTCAGAATGAGGTAGATGTGTATGTGCTGATATGAAATGATCTCTGAAATGTATTTTCTACTTATTCTTCTATTCTTTCCAGAATTGATCACTGAAGATCAACTGTGAGCTACCAGTATTCTATTCTAAGCATGAAAGATAAAGTGGTGAATGAACTGGCCAAGCCCCAGCTCTCAAAGCACTTAACACATTAATGAGCAAGATAAACACTAAACAGAAACACAAATAAGATCATTTGAAATAGTATTAACTTCCTTTAAAAGCTTAAAACAAAGTAACTATGTCCACAGTGATGAGATAAAGCTTGAGGGGATAAATTTCAATTTTCATTTTTAGAATATTTTGCATTATTTGAGTTATTTTTGCTATCTATAGAAACTTTTCCTTTTGAAAAAAAAAAAGATAATGTTTTGAATGATGAGAAGTATTTTCCCCCTATAGTTGAGGTAAAAATATAAAGTAAAACTGTATCTAGGTTAAAACGTCTAACTGGAAAAAAATATGACGTTTTGACTTTTGTTTTCTGTTTCTTTTTGTTTTATAAGAAATTTACTATTAACTCTGGAAGTTTTCGTGTACCTTGTGGGAATCTGAGGAAATTTAGTGGAAAGGATCCCTTAAGTGACTTAAATTATGAGTCAGTTCCTAGCTCTTCTGGTAGTGTTTAGAAAAGCTCCTTGAACCTTTATAGCATCCCTTTGACAGAAGAATCCCTTTCATCACTCAAAAATATTGTATAATATAACAGAGAGAAAATTGCATAAAACCTAAATACGTGGCTTTACAACTTGCTATAAAATGAACACCATATAAACATTCTATAGGTCAAGAAATAGAAACTTGCCAGAAGCTTCGTGTGTGTTGCTTCCACGTTATAATCCACTCTGTCATACTCCACCCACCCCACCACACACAGGTAGACTAATATCCTTTCTGTTTTAGTATTTCTTTCTTTCCTTTATAGTTTTATCACCTATATATTGTTTTCTTTTAAAAAATAGATTTATCCTTTAGTTTTGCTTGTTTTTGAATTTTACATTAGTAAAATTATGCTATATAGATTTTTTCTTTATTTTTATACTCAACATGAAAATTTGTCAAATTCATCCATATTGTTGCAGTTAGCCAGTGGTGTACTAGAACTGATGCTCACCAGCTCATGAGAGGTTATTGTACATATCTCTTTTCAGCCCCATGTTCAATGACATTACATTGGTAATTTGAATTTGGCTAAGGTAAGAGCATTTACATGATGACAGTTAGAAAAACCAATAAATTCAGAGCTTTTTCCTTCAGAGAGCCAGTTGTTAAATATTAACCAGCACACCAGTGCATTTTGCTGTAGTTAAATCATTTCCATCGTTGTACCTTCTTTCGTTATATAACTGTACCACAGATTATCCATTCTTTCTTGATGGACAGTAGTTTCTGGTTTTCTGAAATCATAAACAGTTCACCTATTAATGCTCTTATATGTGTGTCCTGATGCACATATCCACACATATATGTAGGGTATACTCCTAGGAGTAGAATTATTGTGTTTACCTCTCTGATCTCTAATACTGTCCTTGATCGTGGCTCAGTAATTCCTTACTATCTTGTTAGTACTGTATTGCTTCTTAGATGAGGTTTGTTGTCTGCTTGTTTGTTTGTTTGCTTATATTTTTTCCAGTGTTTTGTTTTTAGCATTTTTCAGTAAGAAGGATGGTCTAATTTATCAGAGCTTCTATCATCAAAAGCTTTCCTTTCACTGTTCTCTCATAGCCCAATAACACCTTTGAGCTATTCCTGCTTCCATTGCCTCCTAACTTTCACCATTAAACAAATAGCTCAAATGCTGAGACAGAGATTTTTTCACAGACAACTTTAAATGGATGTAAGGAATCATCTCTTTCTGTAAGGAAAATTGATGTCAGAAAAGAATAAATATCTTACAGCTTAGAATAGAGTAGGATACCTGTCCGTACGCTATACATTCCTTGGCCTACAGCACTATATTCTGTTCACAGGGAACATCAATTTTGAATGTGGGTTCTGAACTCTACTATGACCATAAGAATGTTCTAGGGGCAAGACATCAATGAATGTATGTGATTCCTTATTTTTGTATTTATTCAAGTTGCTGTTGTTCTTAAAGTCATTGTGGAGGTTAGGGAACAATGAGGAGCAGAGGTAGGATGAAAAATGCCCCATTCCATCACTCTACCTTAAAGTACATTTCATTCTTTTCCTGATACCCAGTGTACTAAGGGTTACCCAAGGAGTTCGCCTTTGACCTCTTTGTACCCTAGATTTCTTCTAATATAGGGAAAGGACATGAGGACTATTTTGGCAGAAGAAGGAGCTAGGAGGTTGCATTCCAAGCCTACTGCCTGTGCACTACAAGACACATAACTGAGACAGATGTTAATCAATCACACAGAACAAACTATTGAAAAAACAAAAGATTTCATTTTGACCATCCCTGTAGTTAGCCCATGGGAAAGAAGGCACAGGTTGTGCCTTATAAGAGTTAAAAATCAACCTGCCCCTATTCTTCTTGCATCTTACTGAAGTTAAAGATAAACTTACCATTTTTCTTCTATCCTCCTTTCCCCTCATACCAATGAATTTTCCATGGAAGCAGAAGACACATACCGTGTTTCCCCGAAAATAAGACCTAACCAGACAATTAGCTCTAATGCGTCTTTTGGACCAGAAATTAACACAAGACCCAGTCTTACAGTATATTATATAAGACCGGGTCTTATACAATATACTATAAGTCCGGGTCTTACATAATATACTGTAAGATTTGGTATAATATAATATAGTATAGTATAATATAATATAATATAATATAATATAATATAACATAATATAATACTGGTTCTTTTATTAATTTTTGCTCCAAAAGATACATTAGAGCTGATTGTCCAGCTAGATCTTATTTTCAGGGAAACACGGTATAAACCCTAGCCTGGGGGATGGAGGGAATTTCTCTTTCATTAGTGATTAGAGACCACCACTCTGTCTATGGGGTGGCCTTTGTTTTCTTACTTATTCTCTGCTAAATAAACTTACTTTTACTTTAAACTCTGTATCGGTTCAAGTTTGAATTCTTTCCTATATGAAACCAAGAGCCCTCTTTTCCTGTAACACTTCCAAATCTTAATATACGAACTTTAACACTCCTAAGCCCTGTTTTGCTCAGAGTTCTGCTTTTTGGATGATAAAAATTACCTAATTTCTATCAATGTATTTTTCTTCCCTAGACATGAATATTTTAGTCATATTTTCACTCCATGTTTTAACTTCAATGATTACACCTCATCCAAAGAGATGGGATATTTGAGTGCAAACAGTGTACATGAAGGACTGGTCTTATGAGTTTGGTCATCTGTCTTATGACTGTGCTAAGGATGTAGACAGCCCCAAGTGAATATCTCTCCCACTGTAATAGAGAAAACAAGATAATCTCTAAAATCATAACCTGATGTTATTTTACCAATGAAGGTCTCAAGGCAACTATGTAAAGTTAATTCCAAAGGGTAGTAGGCTCCACCAAGGAAAGATATACATACAAACTGTTTCACCCTGGCAAAGCATAAGAAGAAGGATACTACATAAAAGCAAATGATAATTTTAACAAATTCCTGAAGTTCAAGTGTAGGATAGTGTGACAGTATAGACTACCTCAGAGCCCCATTCCTTCCTGAACTCTTTTCCATGGGTCTCTGCTAGGTACTCATGAGAAAGATTGGGAGGAGGACAGGAAACCTGAGAGCACAGGTATAAACCACCTCCCATTTCTCATGTATAGTAAAAGCCTTAAGCCATTGGTAGAGGGGCAGGAAATCCACCTTTACCCAGATCTCTGCAAAGATCCTTTGCTTCTGCTGGGAGAGTAGAAAAATAGCCACTTGCCACTTGGAAAAATGTGGACACCCTCCTGTGATCCAGGCAGATTCTTTGCTTTGGGGGGAGGGGCAGAAGCAAAAGCCATTTGTCCCTGGGAAAGAGGTAGGAAACCCTCCTTTCCCAAGTCACAAGCAAAAGTAAACTGCCATTGTGGGAGGTGCAGGAAATCTGTCATAATCACATCATGAGCCTTGCACTAAGTAACAAGGAACAGCAATCTATCACTTGGGGAAATGGCAAGAAACCCTCTCACCACTGTTCTCAAGAAAGATAAGCTTCTTTTGAGGGAAAAGTAAAATTTAAAGCTTGCTACCCCTTTAAGAGGGTCAGGAAACCCTCTCCTATCCAAGATTCTCCATAGATACGAGAAAAGATTTGGTTGCCATAGAGGTAGGAAGGGCTGGAATGCTGAGAAATCCCCACTCCAAATTTTCAGATATATATAGCCCCAAACTGAGGCTCAGTGAGGCTAGATGTCACAAAAGGGAGGGACACAAAGACTTTCAGACAAAAAGGGGGAGAAAATCTAATGCTAACAGACCTGATCTGCAGTAAAATAAGTGTAAATTTTCCAGGAAAAGGGGTACAAAATGCCAGATCAAAATTTGGATGTACCTAAAGAAATAGCGCTAGAAATAATAAAAATGAAGGTTGTATAAAACTTTTTATGTTTAGTATTTTTTAAAGAAGTCAAGAATGGTAACAATGTATTGTAGAATTTCTAGCATATGTAGAAGTAAAGCATATGATGACAGTAGCACAAAGGACGGGAGGAGGAAAATGGAAGTGTACTGTTATAAGGGTCTTATAGTGTATGTGAAGTGTATAATATTATTTGAAGTTATGTGATAAATTTAATTTGTGTATTTTAAACCCTAAAGCAACCACTAAATAAAATATAACTAAGAAATAATGTGGGTATAATAAAAATATTAAAGTATTCAATTAATGCCAAAGTAGGCATCAAAGGAAGGGAAAATGAAATAAGAAAATATGGAAGTTACGTTGTACACCTGAAACTAATACAATATGTAACTAAAAATTAAAAAAATAAATTATTATAATCTCAAAAATATGCCAAGATTTTTAAAAAATATAATAAGATGTTTAGAGAAAAAAAGTAAAAGAAAGAAAAAATAGCAAATAAGAATAGCACAAAAAGCAAGACTATAATAAACTGAGGTGTCTGTCATCTAGAATTTCAAATGAAAAACATTCAGTTCAATTACTGAGCACCTAAATATATTTATTCATTATAATGAAATGAGTACGGCTGTTGTAACTTTAAGGGAGAAAGAGAAGAATTTGGAAAAAAGAAAAAAAAGAGTCCTTATCTTTTAGATACTAAAATTTAGAGAAACAAACAGAAATTTATGGATGAAATGATTTGACATTGGGAATTTGCTTTAAAATAACCTGGGGGTGTGGGGAGTAGATGGGAATACAGATTAAACAAGTTTTCTCTGCATTTTTATATAATTAAAAAGATATATCCAATTCCAATTATGCATTTACATAAGTAAAAAATTAAAAACACATAAAATGATACCCATTTTGTAAGAACAGACTCAAACAATAGGATGCCCATTCAGCATAGTAAAATGGTTTTTGTAGGATGAGGTTTAGTTAGAGTGATAAATGCAGGCAAAGGAAATAAAACATAAACAGAAGAAAGGTCTTACAGAAACCAATAGTAAAAATATGCCATTAACAGAGTAGTAAAATTAACTCAATACTCTGTACCCAATATATGATTAAAGGAAGAAAAGAAGAGAGAGGGAGAGAGATGGTTAGACATTTATTCTAGAGACAAACCATAAGCAGCATTAAACTTCCATTTAATCTATCCCATGCTCTTCCAAAAACATAATTTTTCCATTATGAACAGTTAATTCTCCGGGAAATTTTAATGCCCCAAATAATATGGCATTGTATTTTGATGATGAGACAAATAGGAATGTGTTAAGTAATTCTGGAAAATATTGATGCTTTCCATGTTTATTCCTCAGTATAGATCACTCATTTCTAGATAATTATTAACTTTGAGGAAGTTATTGAAAATACCAATCTAACATGTATTTGTTAGTAAAAATTAATGGAACTCTAAATGATCTTTATTTTTAAAAATTACCCCCAAATTCGTACTTTTGTTTGCAAAATGTTATGGATATTGTAGTCTGTTATATATATTAATTCAATGTTTTAAAAACATTTTATTCAGCAGAGCCTTTTTAATCAATTATGTTTGACCCTCAATAGGTGATGTAAATGAAAATGGAAAGGCTCTAATTGAAGAGTTGGAGGAAACAAAAAACCCGCCTGCACAGCCAGGTTCCCCTTTTAGCCCTTGAGAAGAAAGAAGAGTATTTATTTCATAGGAATAAAAATACAGGGTTATCAAATGACATACCTTGAAAACAACTTTCCTAAACAAAATGTAATATTTGTTAATATAGGAAAAAATCCAAAAAAAACCCTCTTTCACAGCTAGTCTCAGCTTACACTTAGACCCAATAAAGATTTTATGGGTGAAATTTTATGAGAGCATATAATAAAATGTTTCAAAGTATTAATAAAAAAATGGAAGTAATATATAACAACTAGCAAGAGGAAAGATTATAACAACCATATACATAATTATATAAAATCAAAATACTCTGAACATTTCATGTAAAAGACAGAGATTTTCAGGTTTGTTTAAAAAAGTAAAATCCAACTGTATGCTGTGTATCAGAAACCTATGTCAAATATAAAGATATCAATAGGTTAAAAATAAAAGGATAGAAAAAAATATACCAGGAGAACACTACTCAAAAGAAAGGTGGATTGGTTGTAATGATATCACACAATGTAGATTTCATAATAAAACATATTACTAGTGATAAAGATGAATATTTTGTAAAGGAATTAATTTTTCAAGACATCATGGCAATCCCACACGTGTATGCAAATAACAGAGCATCAAAATACCTAAGCAAAAAATGATAGAACTGTCAAAAGAAACAGACATACCTCAATTTTAGTTTGAGTTTTCAACACTTATGTCTCATTAATTGATAGAACAAGTAGATAAGAAATCAGCAAGGGTGTATACGACCTGAACAACACTATCAACCAACTTGATCTAATTGATAATTACAGAATATTTTGCCCAACAACAAAAGAATATACATTCTTTTCAAGGGCTCATGGAACATTCACCAAGTTAGGCAATATTTAGGGCCATAAAATATATTTCAACAATTTAAAATTACTTAAAGTGTCAAAAAATGTTCTGTTTCCATTATAGAATTAAACTGAAATCAATAAGAGAAAGATATCTGGAAAATCCCAAAGTATTTGGAAATTAAACAACTCATGTTTCATAAAGGAAAGCTCAAGTAAAATTAATAAATATTTTTATTTCAAAGAAGTTAAAACAACATATTGAAATTTGTGGTCCATAGCTAAAGCTGTGTAAGTTTCCATCTTAAGAAACTAGAAAAGAGCAAATTAAGCACAAAGCAAGGAAAAGGAAGGAAATAATAAGAGCAGAAGTTAATGAAATAGAAAACAAAAAATAGAGATATCAATGAAACCAATAGGCTGTTCTTTGAAAATGTCAATAAAACTGATAAATATTTAGACAGATGTGCCAAGAAAAAAAGATTACATGGATTACTAATATCAGAAAAACAAGAGAGACATCACTATAGATCCTGTAGACACTAAATGAATAAGGGAATATTATTAACTTTATGCCAATAAATGTAATGATTTAGATGAAATGGAAAAAGTCCTTGAAAGACACAAACTATCAAAGCTCACTTAGCAAGAAATAGGTAACCTGAATGTCTCTATACATATGAAAGAAATGGAATGTTCAGTGGAATACCTCCTCATTAAAAAAAAGGAAAGGAAAACATGTTTTAAAAAGCCAGACCTGGGTTTACTGTTGAATTTTATCAATCTTTAAAGAGGAAATAGTACCAATTCTATACCAGCTTGTATTGAAAATAAAAGTAGAGGAAACACATCTCAGATTAATTTACAAGGTTGCCATTATCCTGATACCAACTGCATATAAAGATATTACAATAAAATCAAACTAGATGAATGTCCTTCATGAATATAGAAAAAAAATTCCCTAACAAAGATTTAGAAAATCAAATCAGCAATATTTCAAAAGGATAATGCATCATGACCAACTGGGTCATACTCTAGGAATACAAATTTCTTAACATTAAAAAAATCAATATATAACTGAAAACAACAAAGGAACAAGACAAACAAATAAACAAAAACTCATAGACAGAGACAATAATTTAGGGGTTACCAGAGAGTGAAGGGGGAGAGGGGTTGTAGATGAGGGTAAAGGGGATCAAATACATGGTGATGGAAGGAGAACTGACTCTGGGTGTTGAACACATAACGTGCTATACAGACGATATATTACAGAATTGTAAATATGGTACCTATGTAACTTTACCAACAATTGTCACCCCAATAAATTTTAATTGAAAAAAATCAATATAATTCACCATATTAACAGTACAAAAAATTTTTTAAATGTGCTAATTTCAATAGCTGCAAATAGAGCATTTGACAAAAATTCATCATCCATTCATGGTAAAAAAAAAAATCTGGGCTAGACGTCATAAAAATGGAGGCGGGAGGTGAGCCTCTGTAAAGCTCCCCTGGAATTTACAGCTAATCGAACAACAATAACTCCACAAAGGACTCCCTGCACAGCAGACAGGCAAGAAGAAGAGGCCCACTACTGATTTCACATAAAGGTGGGTGAATTGCGCCAGCAGTGGAGGAGGGAAGGGAGAAGTGTGGAGACGGAGCCGCGCGGGCCAGGACACAGACCTAACTCAATGCTCCGAGCTCGCTGCATCCTGCAGCTACCACAGCTGCAGAAGAGGGAAGAACTCGGACTACTAGGGCTCCACTTATGGCCCACAGGGCTGAGGGGGCAGCATACAACACGGGTGAACCCAATGCTCACGGCAGAGACCTCGGAGAAAAACTGAGGGAAGAAGGCTGAAACCGGTAGTTTAAGCCGTCACTGCCGAGCAGAGAACGGAAGCCTTAGGCACTGAGACTAGCCGGGCCTCCCTACCCTCCCAGAGATCGCCCCGCCCCACCTGCACAGTGCTAGAAGTGGAACAGTAGAAGTGTCAGATCAAAAGAATAGAATATTTGCTGTTCTGAGAACTGTGAACTACAGACACAGATTCACAGCCCAACTAGTTCCAGCAAAGGGGAGGGAGCTGTGAAAGCAGGATTGGCTGTGGTGGTGGTCGATGACTTTGCTCAGGGCCACCTCTCACAAATTACTCCACCCCTGGTCCCATCTATCTGGGTGGATCCCTGCAGGAGTAAACAGAACTGACTGCTGAAAAATACGGGCTCTGAATCTGGTGCAGGAAGACCTTTGGAGCTTCAAAACCTCTCGCATACCCACACGGACACTGCGTCCTGTGACCCAGGCAAACTATTAACAGAGGAGAAGCCCATCTCCCAGGGAATTCCCCCATTGTGTGAGAAGCTGCAATAGTGCAGAGAAATCATAGCACTACCATGTGAGAGAGGAAAAAAACAAAAACGCTGCAGTCGGAGAGAAAATAAAACATTCTACCAACAAGAACTGGAAAACAAAAGAGAGACATCTTCCTATCAACCTGTTGCAGAAGCCACTCCTGTAGATGTCTAGGAAGAGAAATAATAAATCCGTAATTGCCATAAATAACCAAGGCAACAAGACAGCTCAGAAAGAAAGTGAAAAGTCTCCAGAAAAGGAACTTAAAGATATGGAAATATGTGAATTAAATGACAGGGAATTGAAGATTGCAATTCTGAAAAAACTCAACAAGATGCAAGAAAACACAGAAAGGCAGTTCGATGAACTCAGAAAAACAATCAAAGAACAACATGATCATTTTACAAAAGTGATTGAAACTTTAAAAAAGAACCAATAGAATTTCTGGAGATTAAGAACTCAATAGAAGAAATGAAGAATGAAATAACCAGCTTAGGTAGCAGAGTTGACCAGATGGAGGAAAAAATCAGTGACATCGAGGACAGAAACCTGAAAATTACACACATGGAAGAAGAAACAGACTTGAGATTAAAGGAAATGAAAGAACTCTATAAGAACTTTCTGACTCCATCAGAAAGGGCAATAGAAGAATAATGGGCATACCAGAAGAAGAAGAAAGAGAGATGGGAACAGAGAATATACTCAAACGAATTCTTTTTTTTTTTTTTTTTTTTTAATTAAATTTATTGGGGTGACAATTGTTAGTAAAATTACATAGATTTCAGGTGTACAATTCTGTATTACATCATCTATAAATCCCATTGTGTGTTTACCACCCAGAGTCAGTTCTCCTTCCATCACCATATATTCGATCCCCCTTACCCTCATCTCCCACCCCCCACCCCCCGCCCCCGTTACCCTCTGGCAACCACTAAACTATTGTCTGTGTCTATGAGTTTCTGTTTCTCATCAAACGAATTCTTGATGAGAACTAACCAAACTTGTGGAGAGAACTGGATCCTCGAATCCCAGAAGCAAACAGAACACCTAATTACCTCAATCCCAACGGGCTTTCGCTAAGGCACATTGTATCGAAGCTGTCTAAAATCAACGACAAAGAAAAAATCCTCAAGTCAGCCAGGGAAAAGAAGATGGTAACCTACAAAGGAAAGCCCATTAGATTATCATCAGATTTTTCAGCAGAAACTCTACAAGCCAGGAGGGAGTGGAACCAAATATTCAAACTATTGAAAGAGAGAAATTATGAGCCAAGAATAATATATCCAGCGAAGACATCCTTTAGATATGAAGGAGGAATAAAGACCTTTCAGACATAGCGAAGCTGAGGGAATTTTCTAACACACGACCTGCACAACAAGAAATACTAAAGGAGGCTATTCGACCACCATCAACAGGGACAATTTGTGGCAACCAAAATATAAAAAGGGGGTGAGTAAAGGCCTAAACCGGAATATGGGAATGGAGAAAGTAAGCACGCTGAACAAAATGGAATACTCTAAATATCAAACTTTCTTTTACATAAACTTAAGGGTAACCAATAAAAAAAAAAAATCCAGAACTGAAATATATACTGTAATAAAAGAAGAAACAGAGGGAAACATCATAGAATACCACCACACAGAAATAATAGACAACAACAAAAAGGCAATAAAACAAAGGAGACATAGCCTTACCAGAAAAACTAAAGACACATTTACAGGAAATCCTCACATATCAATAATTACCCTAAATGTAAATGGACTGAACTCACCAATAAAAAGCCACAGAGTAGCAGATTGGATCAAAAAACTAAACCCAACCATATGCTGTCTCCAAGAGACACATCTGAGCTACAAGGACAAGCATAGACTCAAAGTGAAAGGGTGGAAGTTGACACTCCAAGCAAATGGTACCCAGAGAAAATAAGGTGTAGCCATAATGACATCAGAAAACCAGACTTCAGGGTGAAAAAGATAACAAGAGACAAAGATGGACATTTCATAATGGTGAAGGGGACTATACAACAAGAAGACATAACAGTCATCAATATTTATGCCCCCAATCAGGGAGCACCGAAATGTGCTAAGCAATTACTAACAGAATTAAAGGGAGAAATTGACCAAAACACAATTATACTAGGGGACTTAAATACATAATTGACAGCTATAGATATATCATCCAAACAGAAAATAAATAACGAAACAGCAGCCCTACATGACACATTAGATGAAATGAACATAATTGGCATATATAGAGCAATTCATCCTAAAACATCAGACGGTACATTATTTTCTAGTGTACATGAAACATTCTCAATGATAGACCATATATTGGGACATAAAATCAGCCTCAGCAGATTTACGAAGATGAAATTATACCACGCATATTCTCTGATCACAAGGCTTTGAAATTGGATATCAACTGCAAACAGAAAGCGGGAAAAAACAAAAATACATGGAGATTAAACAACATATTTTTAAAGAACGACTGGGTCAAAGAAGAAATTAGACGAGAGATAAAAAGATACATAGAAACAAATGACAATGAAAATATATCCTACCAAAATTTTTGGAATGCAGTGAAAGCAGTTTTAAGAGGGAAATTTATATCATTACAGGCCTATCTCAAGAAACAAGAAAAATCCCAAATAACTAACCTCATTTTACACCTTAAAGAACTAGAAAAAGAGGAACAAGTGAAACCTAAGGTCAGCAGAAGAAAGGAAATAGCAAAAATCAGAGCAGAACTAAATGAAATAGAGAACAAAATGATAATAGAAAAAATTAATGTGACAAAGAGCTGGTTCTTTGAAAAGATTAACAAAATTGACAAACCCTTGGCTAGACTCACTAAGATAAAAAGAGAGAAGACACTAATTAACAAAATCAGAAATGAAAAAGGGGAAGTTATCACGGACACCACAGAAATACAAAGGATCATCCAAGAATACTATGAAGGACTATATGCAACCAAATTCAATAACCTAGAAGAAATGGACAAGTTCTCAGAAACATATAACCTTCCAAGGCTTGAACCATGAAGAACTGGAAAATCTAAACAGACCGATCACCAGTAACGAAATTGAATCAGTCATCCAAAAGATTCCCAAAACAAAAATCCGGGAGCAGATGGCTTCACTAGTAAATTCTACCAAACCTTCAAAGTGGATGTAATACCAATCCTGCTCAAACTCTTCCAAAAATTTGAAGAAGAGACAGTACTCCCTAACTCATTACCCTGATACCAAAACCTGGTAAGGACAACTTAAAAAAAGAAAACTACACACCACTATCTCTGATGAGTACAGATGCAAAAATCCTAAACAAAATTCTAGCACATCGAATAAAACAATGCATTAAAAAGATTATTCATCACGACCAAGTGGGGTTCATCCCAGGGGCACAAGAATGGTTCAACATCCGCAAATCCATCAATGTGATACATCACATAAACAAAATAAAGGACAAAAATCATATGACCATATCACTTGATGCAGGAAAAGAATTTGACAAGATACAACATCCTTTTACAATTAAAACACTTAATAATATAGGTGAAGGAAAATACCTTAACATAATAAAGGCCATATATGACAAGCCCTCAGCTAATCTCATAATTAGTGGTGAAAAACTGAAGCCCTTTGCTCTGCGTTCAGGAACACGAGAGGGCTGTCCCCCAACACCTTTGCTTTTCAACATAGTGTTGGAAGTCCTTGCCAGAGCAATCAGGCAAGAGAAAGAAATAAAAGGCATCCAAATTGGGAATGAAATTGTCACTCTTTGCAGATGACATGATGCTATATGTAGAAAACCCTAAGACTCCACCAAAAAGCTGTTAGAAACAATCAACTAATACATTAAAGTTTTTGGCTGCAAAATCAACGTACAAAAGTCCATTGCATTCCTATATACAACAATGAAATCTCAGAAAAAGAAATACAAAAAACAATTCCTTTTGCAATTGCAGCAAAAAGCATAAAATACCTAGGAATTAACTTAACCAAGGATGTGAAGGATCTATATGCTGAAAACTGTGAGACATTTTTGAAAGGAATTGAAGAAGACACAAAGAAATGGAAAGACATTCCGTGCTCATGGATTGGAAACATTAACATAGGTAAAATGGCCATATTACCCAAAGCAATATACGGATTTAATACAATCCCTATCAAAATCCACATGGTATTTTTTAAACAAATAGAACAAAAAATCATCAGATTTGGTAGGAACCACAAAAGACCCTGAATAGCAAAAGCAATCTTAAGAAAAAAGAACAATACTGGAGGTATCACACTCCCTGACTTTAGCTTGTACTGCAGGGCTACAATAATCAAAACAGCATGGTATTGGCAGAAAAACAGACACATAGACCAATGGAATAGAATTGAGAACCCAGAAATAAAACCACATAAATATGGACAGATAATTTTTGACAAAGAAGCTAAAAACATACAATGGAGGAAAGACAGCCTCTTCAATAAATGGTGCTGGGAGAATTGGATAACCATGTGCAAAAGGATGAAACTGGACTGCTATCTGTCACCATGTACCAAAATTAATTCAAAATGGATCAAAGACTTAAGCATAAGGCCTGATACAATAAACTGCATAGAAGAAAACATAGGTGCTAATCTTATGGACCTTGGGTTCAAAGAGCATTTTATGAATATGACTCCAAAGGCAATGGAAGTAAAAGCTAAAATCAATGAATGGGACTATATGAAACTTAAAAGCTTCTGCACAGCCAAAAAAAAAAAAAAATCGACAAAATAAAGAAGTAACCAACTGAATGGGAAAAGAGTTTTGCAAACAGTGCCTCCGATAAGGGGCTAATATCCAAAATATGCAAGGAACTCATGAAACTCAACAACAACAACAAAAAAACCCAATTCAAAAATGGGCAGAGGACCTGAAGAGACATTTCTCCAAAGAGGACATACAAATGGGAAATAGACACATGAAAAAATGCTCAACATCACCAATCATCAGAGAAATGCAAATCAAAACCACAATGAGATATCACCTCACCCCAGTCAGAATGGCTATCATCAACAAGACAAATAGTAACAAGTGTTGGAGAGGCTGTGGAGAAAAAGGAACCCTCATACTCTGTTGGTGGGAATGCAGACTGGTGCAGCCGTTATGGAAGGCAGTGTGGAGGTTCCTCAAAAAATTACGAATAGAATTACCATATGACCCAACAATCCCTCTCCTGGGTATCTACCCAAAAAATCTGAAAACATTTATCCATAAAGACACGTGTGCTCCAATTTCATTGCAACTTTGTTTACGGTGGCCAAGACATGGAAACAACCAAAATGTCCTTCGATAGATGAATGGATAAAGAAGTTGTGGTATATATACACAATGGAATACTATTCGGCGGTAAGAAAAGATGATATAGGAACATTTGTGACAACATGGATGGATCTTGAGAGTGTAATGCTGAGCGAAATAAGTCAGACAGAAAAAGCAGAGAACCATATGATTTCACTGATATGTGGTATACAAACCAAAAACAACAAAAGAGCAAGAGAAACAAATGGGAAACAAAACTCATAGACAGAGAATAGTTTAGTTGTTACTAGAGGGTAAGGGGGGTGGGGGGTGGGAGATGAGGGTAAGGGGTATCAAATATATGGTGATGGAAAGAGAACTGACTCTGGATGGTGAACCCACAATGGAATTTCAGATGATGTAATACAGAATTTTACACCTGAAATCTATGTAATTTTACTAACAATTGTCACTCCAATAAATTAAAAAAAAAAAAAAAAAGAAAGAAAAAAGAAAAGAGCATGGCTGAGCTAAAAGCTTGGTTTCAGATGTTAGCCTCCAGACATGTGAGAGAATAAATTTCTGTTGTTTTAAGCCAAAAAAAAAAATCTTAACAAACTGAAAATGTAAAGGAACTTCCCTCAACTGATGTAGAACATCTTCAAAGCATAGATACATACCATAATTAACGATGACTGAGTAAACAGTTTCACCCTGTGATTAGAAATTAGACAAGAATGTCCTCTTTGTTTAATTATATATCTATATCTATCTATATCTATATCTATCTATACCTATATCTATGTCTATAGCTTCTTGTCATTTATCATATATATGTGTGTGTATATGTGTGTGTGTATATATATATATATACACACACATATACATATATATATATATATATATATATATATATATATATATATATATATATATATAAAACAGTGGACCAGAAATTACTCTAGTGTCCCATGAAATCCTTCTTGGGATCTCAATTTGCATCAGGAGTAATGTTTAATTTCAATAATTTATAAAAAAGCAGATTAAATTAAAAAGAAACTACCTTCGTTAATACTTGAAATACACAAGTGTTAAATTTACCTTATTTACATTAGAATGATGTTAACTCTTTTCAGGGGGTCAGTGAGGGTAAAGTGAGGGCTCAAAGAAAAAGAGTATTTTTCTGTGTGCATGATGCATTTCTAAGTAGAAAAATCATGGCTGTGCCATTATTGTTAGAAATAAATCTTGAGGCCTCTGTTGTTTCCACTGGGGATACAGAGCCATCCTCCTAGGATAAAGGTTATAAAAAAGTACCATTATTAATCAAATCAGTTTATGAGCAGTGTCTGCAAAACGTACAGTCAGTTATCTTTAAACGTTTTGTTAAGAAAGATATGGGACTGCAGAAGAACAACATATCTGAACTTCCTAGATAGCCAATAATGAAAAAGTCCTAAGTCCCTCCTTATATGTAAAGATGATCTTTTCTTTTGTTAATGCATTCCAGAAAATTTAGGACAAAGTTATTATTATTGTTGTTATGGTTTAGGGAATAAGTAAAATCCTAATTTAAGCATATTGAAGGAACTTAACAAACCTAGGAATAATATGTCAAAATATTATGTGATAAAAAAAGATTATTCCTTTATTATCTTTTGTGTGACTCCAGACCAAACAGGTTTACATCATTATCTAAATACACATCATTTACATTTCTCCATGTCTATATTCATGTAGTTCCCTTTCATAACCCTACCAGAAATATTATTCTCCATGTCATTCTGTTCATGTGTATGTTACCCATATTCCCTGACTCTTCTATACCATTAAGCTATTACTGACCACTTGTTTACAGTGATTTTTGCCCATCTTTGATGTCTTGTGACACTAAACTGGAATATTCATTTATCTTAAACCACATGTCTCTTGTAATGTACATCCCAAGTTAAATATTTATCTTTCCAATTAGATTATTCACTTCATAATTTCAGGAATTAAATGTTTGTGGGTTGTGACCCATTAGTGGATTATCTCAGTGGCTCACAACTAGCAATTTTAAAACAATAATGACTCTACCATTATGGCTATGATACAGAATATGAGAAGAAAGTAAGAAAAAAATCACCCGAATCACTAACAAAAATTTTCATACTTAACATTAAATAAATACCACAAAGTCATCAAAACCTTAGTGTGTAAAGATGGGTAGCCAAATAGATAGGTGGGTGAATAGAAATAATTTTGTAAAAAAGAGATTATTCTACAATTTACTGTTTTTCATAAAATTGTTTCATATAATTTCACTTAAACTGCAACCTGGTTTGTAAATGGTGCTTAAACAGTAGGGAACCTTGACCTCTGTGTTGCTTTGAACCTCATCTGATTTAATATTATACTCAAAGCCCCAAAATATATTGCTTTTGTTTACTTCCCTGTGGAGAATTGAATATTTAAAAGGGATCTATAATGAAAATTTTCAAGCATATGTCACAGTGTATTGAATAACATAATAAATCCCTATACTCCCTTCACCTAAAGTTACCAAGATTTTGCCATATTCACTTTATCTAATTGTTTTTGCTTGTTTTTGCCTTAATTTAACACAAATCTCGGATATAATGTCATTTTTACCTCTATGTACTTCAGTATGCATCTCTAAAAATTATGAACATTTTATTAAATAACCACAATACCATTAAAACATTTACCAAAATTAACAATAATTCTTTGGTGTCAACTAATACACAGTCCATATCCAAATGTCCTTGATGGTCTCAAATTATCCTTTTACAGTTGGTTTACTTAAAACAGGATCTAAGCATTGTCCACACATTGCCGCAGGCTGCTATTTCTTTCAAATGTTATTTCAAAGTAAATGAGTCTTCCCTCCCATTTTCCTTTCCCAGTTTTTCCTGACCATTTTCTGATTGCAGAAGTCAGGCCCATGTTCCTCTAAAACGGTCCATATTGATTTGTCAGTTTGCTCCTCGTAGTGTCACTTAACTTGTTTCTCTGTATTGCTTATACCGGGGGTGCCAAACAAGTGTATACGAGTGAACACTTTGGTCAACGTTGCTCAAGCAGTAGTTCGCCGTAATCAGAAGTGTCTGGACGCTGATGGTAACCACTTTGAGCGCCTCTTACAATTGCAGAAGTCACACGTGACTCGTATTCATCTTTTGTTATCGGTATATATTGAGCATTACAATTTTAATACAGTTTTCCTTTCTTAAAATGTATGTACATTTTTTGGCACCATCTGTATTTTAGGTAAGTGGGAGTTAGTACTAGAGGCTTGATTAGAATCAGCTTCAATATTATTAGTAAAACTCTTTTATAGGAGAGGCGGTATGCTTGACAAAGCCTATCACCTCAGAAGATGCATCGTGTGGGTTGTCTTATTATCAATGATGCTATAATTATCAGTGAGTTTAGTTGTCAACAGCCTGTTCCTTCAGTTGTCAATTTCCCACTCAAACTTTCATCTAATGGTTTCATCCATTGATATACAAGAATCAATTACTTTATTAGGGATTGCAAAGTAGTTATTTTCTAATTGCTTACTCTAAAAAATGATTCATAGAGGAAAGACGAGGTAAATGCTTATTTATTCAATTATTTGCCAATTTTGATAAAGAGCTTATGCCCTTGTTTCTTTCAGTTTTGTCCAATCATAGTATTTTTTTCTTCCTATTTTATTTATTTTTGAATGTTGCTAGACATTTATAATAAATTCAGCATGTACCAATTGTATGTATTATTCATTATTAAGTTGATGTTCAAATAGTCTCTTCATGGTGGCTCTGGTCTCTTTTTGTCACTACCTTTTAGTCTTTGATAGCTTCCTTCCTGGCACTAGATATTTGTGTGTGTTTTGACCCCACCTTGGAAGTAGAGTGTAAAGAGCTCTCATTTTTTTTAGTGAAAAATGATCTTCAAAGACCACACTCTGGGTGCAATTGTGTTCACTACTGAATGATCATTACTTCTAGGTCTTTTCAGAAGGCAGAGCTAAGGCATTATGTATCTTAAAAGGAAAGTAAAATAAATAATGACTTCAGGTTAGTAATTTCAATTCATATTTAACATATTTTAAATTTTAAATTATTTGATTTTGTACTTTAATCTGTTTTCTCTTACATTGAAAACCTTGGTTCTCAACAATATTCCCATAAATACTTATTTGCTTTATATACACTATTAAAAGTAGATTCAAAATAATACTGATATTTTGATAAAAAATTTGCTAGTGAATTAATTTTAAGATTTTTTTAGATCTTTTTGTTCTTGAGAATATATTCCACTAAGGATGTACAGTTAAAGTATCAGGCTCCATAATCAGTGAGCATAATTGTTTTCTGTATGATTATGTCACCAACTTGATATGTAATTAAGTTAATTTTAAATTATTTAACATTTTTAGATATTGCTTTTTCCTTTAGTATTTCATTTTATATTTGAACATATAAAACCATTACATGAAGCCAAAGTTAAAAATATGTAATAAGGCATATTCAAAAAATGTTACTTTGTTTACTCCATTGAAAATGTGTTTTTCTTTTCAACACAAATAACCATTTTTATTAGTTTTTTATTTACCCTTACAATTGTTTTTGGGGGACAGAGTTAGAAATGTATGTATACTTATATATATGTATGTCTACTTATATTTCTAATTCCTGTATTTCTTACACAAAATGTAGCATACTATATATACTGTTCAGAACTAATAATTGATCTGGAAAATCACTCCATATTAATATAAAATGACCTTCCACATTCATTTTATGACTGTACAGTGTTGTAGTTATTATATCAGTCCCTTAAAGATAGAAATGTAGATCGTGTCTGCTCTTTATCTCTCACAAATAATATTGTAAAGAATAACCATATGCATCACTAACTTCAGGTATTTGATAGTGTATCTTTGGGATAGAAGTGGCATTGCTGAGCTATAAGGTACATACAAATGTAATTTTTTTACATGATGTTAAATTCACCTCCATAGAACTTGTATTATTTTGCATATCCCCCAGTAATATAAGATTATAATTGTTTCTCTATAGCTTTGCCGATGGAGCGTGTTGTTAGACGTTTGTATTTTTTTCAACTAATAGGTAAGCCATACCATCTCAGTGTAGTTTTAATTAGTGATTCTTATGTAATAATAAAAACAGAGCATGTTTAAAATCCATTTCTTATTTCTTCTGTGAGCTTAAGTTCATATCTTTTGTCCAGTTATCTTTCATATTGTTGGACTCTTATGCTCCATTTTTAGAATCTATTTGTATAGTAGAGCCATTAGTCTTTTTTCTGTGATATGAATCACAAATATATATTCCCAATTTGTCTTTCAATTTTAATTAATGTATTTTTGCCATGCAAAAAATTGTTAATGCATTAAAATTTATCAGTCCTTTCTTTCATTGCTTCTGAATTTTGAATTATAATTCATAAAGTTGTTTCACTCCCAAGTTAAAAAGAAATCAGTATTTATATGATTTCATATTTTATGTATAAACCTCTGATCACTGTGAAATTTATTCTTGTGTGTAAAAAGACCAATACTTTTTCAAGAGAAAAAAATCAGCTATCCATTAGACTTTTTGACAGGAAGGCCTTACATCAGATGACAGTGGAGAAACATATTTAAACTCTTCAATGAAAGATGATATAAGCCAAGGATTTTATTTTCAGCCAAGCCAACTTCTAGGTATAACGGCTACAGGGATGTTATGAGTGTGCGAGGATTCAGCAAACATTTTTCTCATGAACACTTTCTCAGGAATCTGCTAGAAAATGAACTTCAGAAATATAAAACGACTGAATAAACCTTGGCATAAGGATTGGTTTTAAGCATCAAATACATAATTTCCTGTAGAGCTGAGACTAAATGATAGATATAGGAGACAGTATTATAGTAAAAAATGTTTGTATGTTAGAAAAATGGACAAGAGGGAGAGTATATCAAATATACAATGTATTTGCTGATAGCTTTGAAGGTAGTGTATTAGTTTCCTATTATTTCTGGTAACAAATTACCGCAAATTTAATGGTTTAAAACAACACAAATTTATTAATTTACAGTTCTGGAGGTCAGAAGTTCAAAATGGGTTGCCAGGGCTGCATTCTTTCTGGAGGCTCTAGGAGAGAATTTATTCCCCTGCCTTCTCTAGTTTCTAGAAGCTGCCTGCATGTCTTGACTTGTGGCCTTACATCACTCCAGTCTCTGCTTCTGTTGTTACATCTCATTGTCTGACTCTGACCCTCTTTCCTTCCACATGTAAGGACTCCTGTGATTACATTGGACTCACCTGGATAATCCAGGATAATCATGTCATCTCAAGGTTCTTAACCACACATGCAAAGTCCCTTTTGCCTTGCAAAGTAACATAAATTTTGAGGATCAAGATGTGGACATCTTTGGAGAGGGTATTATTCTGCCTACCACAGGTAGTAACTGGGATTAAAAACATTTCATATCAGATCATGGTTAAGATGAAGGTAAGTGATAAGAAAAGGCAATTAACACATTTCAATATTGCTCATAGCCAGGAACCAATAGAAATTATAAAAAAGGAAATATACAGAGGGTGCCAAAAAAATGTGTACACACTTTAAGAAAGGAAACAACTATGTTCATATACAATGATAACAAAAGATGAATACAAGCCACGTTTGACTTCTGCAATTACAAAGTGTTTACCATCAGCATCCAGACACTTCTGACTATACATATTTTTGCACCATAGACTCCCATGATTCTTTCCTGAAGTTTATCATTTTTTAACTGCTTGTATAGATGTAAATGGGAGGAAAAGCAGATGACAGATTCACACTAATAATAGAGACATTTACATACCTCTCAGTCTAAGGAAGAATGAGTGAATACAAATTTAGAAGGTTGCAAAAAGCAATTAAAATATATATGTCATATATGTTATACGTATATAACCTATATAATAGAGAATATATTTTCTTTGAGTATATATAAATCTTTCATAAAAGTGGACTATATTTTAAACCACAGAGAAAGCTTCAATAAAATTTAAGAATAGAAATAATAAAAACAGTATTTACTGATCACAGTAAAATAAAACTGTAAATTAATAGCAATTTAAATGTTTTCTACTGAAAATTTTAAAAAATTATTAAATAACATTCAAATAAAAAAAGTACAGACCAAGAATTGTAGAATTTTTGAAAATAACAATAATGAAACCATGATCTATCAGAATCTATGGATACAGCTAAAGCATTTATCAGAGGAAGATTTATAGCTTTAAAAACTTATACAAATAAAATCAATGTACATTTTAATCTGATAACTACCTCAGCCAGGAATTTGCTTACCCTAACCACAACTACAGTAAATCCATTGCCAGGGCTGGGCCTTGTTCTTATTTGAAATTTTGATACACTATTTTGTTCATCATGGATTTTTTTGCATTAATTTTTATTTTTTAACATATTGCATTAAAATATTTGTCTGTGCTTTTTGGTGCATCTTTAAATTTTGTGCCCACTTGTGCCTCACTTTGTGCTTCACTTGTCTCAGCCCTGAGTTGGGCCCTAAAGATCATCAATGCCCTTGATAACACTGATGGCCATGGGCATTATCCAGCACTACAAATCAAGTGAGTCCCCTTCAACTGCATCAGAGAAGCTGGCGTAGCTTCCTCACTTACTGAGCTGGGGAAGGGGTATGGTTGTGGTTGGAAGTTGTCCATGGAAGCAGACACAGGCAAGAGTGCCATAGACTCCCATGGTTCTCACCTGAAGTTCAGGTATTTTTCAATCATAAATGCCCCTTGGATTATTATATGACTTTAGTCAGTTTCCAGAATACTGAAATGGTTGTTTTGTGAATTTTTCATAGGTTTATAATTCCTATTTTGGGAGAGGATTTACTCATGTCCTCACAGGCCATAGCTAGAAGTTCAGCCTGAAGTCAGCATTTTTATTACATTTATGTTAAAAATTAAAGAATTTTAAAGAAGTGAAGGAAAGTAATAACCGGTAAAAACTAGTCAGAGTTGCAGATTATTCTCAATATTTTTTAAAGGTTTAGCTGAAATACCATATTCATTTCATTAAGTATGTCCCAAATTTTTTTTTTTTTAAATGTCTTAACTTGCTTCTGTTGTAAACACATTTCAGGGTAGGATCACATTTACTTATTTCTTTCAGAAGCTGTATTTCATATTTATAGATGTTTCTGATTAATTTAAAACAGAAAGGCAAATTATGACTTAATAACTTTAGTTTGTTTTTTGGACACTGTCTTTCAAAACAGGAAAGTACTAATAAGTGGTGTTTGGTGATTGATGGGTTGGATCTGTACTTTAAAGAAAATTTAGAGCAAACATTTCTCTTAAACCCAGAGAGTCTTGAAAGAAGGAAGTGAGGGTAAATATACACTTCAAAGTCTTCCTAAGAATGGCTTTGGGATTAGGAATGTGGATGTCTTTTGGTAAAATAAACACACTAACAAAACTCCTCTGTGTTTCTTCTCTTTTGTTAATGGCAACAAAATCTACAGCTCAAAAGTTTAAAATTAACATTTTTAATACACATTATTTAAAGACCAGACATCCTGCTCAAAAATCTCTTCTCCAATGATGTCTGACAATCCAAACTTAGGGAGTTCTGACATTAAAACTCTCCCTACGATTGTGGACATTTTTTCAAATGCAAATACCACTGGCTGGTATCTCAAAATCAGCCACAAAAAAATGTTAGAGAATGTGAATCACATACTTTATTCTCTGAGCAAAAATGGGGAGCAAGCAAGAAGAAGGTAGAACAAGATGCAGCAATGCAATTAATGCTTGGTAAACCTCTAAAGAGGATTTTTCCCTACTACTGAAAATTTCCCAGGTACAGGAGGAAAAAGAAAACATACCAGCTTGTTCTAAGAATAAGTCCTGTTAACTGGGCCTCCCATTGTTTTTCTGAGGATTGAGATGGATATGCTCTCTATGGGTGGAAACTGAAACACAAATAAATTGCTCTGCCTAGTAGAGGGAATAAGAACTTAAGCAGCAAAGAAGGGAAAAGAGTCAGGCGGAAATCCAACATCGTTGAGGAAAAGGGAGAGGTCAAAAAGCCTGCTCCCAATATTTGTGGCACCAGCGCAAGAGTACACATGGAGATTCATTTACCATATATCTGAATAGTTAAAATTTACAAATCAAGCTAACAAACTGGTAAACCTGAAATATGTTCACACATTCTATCCTCCTAATATTGGCAACACACCTTCATGAAAACAAAGTTTGTATGTTTGAAAGCTAAACAACTAAAATTAATTATAATTGTGCATTTCTAGTTGTTCTGTTGATGGGTTAGTGATGTTTAGGTAAGTAATAAAATAAGGCAAATATAATTTATTATCACGTTAATTTCATGAAATTTTTTTCTTGGCTTCATTTCAGCAAACTACCTAATTACATTATTATGGTCAATATTACCATATAATTTGTGAAAATTACTTATACTATTTACACTAATGATCTAAACCAAAATTATCTATCAAGATTAGAAGCTAAATACAAAAAAATGTAATTAATAAATAACACATTTTTAATAAAAAGTTTTAAAATTAATCTGAACATTTTTTAATTTTTAAAAATATAATAAAATATTAATATTGTTTTGAAAATTAAAACTATTAACAAATTTGGCATTCAATGTTCATTTAGTTGTCAGTGTAAGGAACTGGTGTCACACTTCATACGTGTTGTCTAGGACTAGATATATCAAACTTAAGAGTAATACAAATGGTTTAGTATTGCCAAATTTCCTTCAGGTGTCACAGTGCAAACACCATGCTAATTTTTTTTATTATTTGTTTCAGGTGTACAAAACAATGTAATAGTTAGACATTTATCATTTATATCCCTCACACAGTGATAACACCCCTCCCCCCATCTACTACCCCTCTGACATCGCACACAGCCATTGCATTTCTACTGCCTCTATTCCTAATGTTGTACTCCACTTGTAAATATATATATGTGTGTGTGTGTGTGTATATATATATATATATATATATATATATATATATATATTTGTAGTTGACATTCATTATTGTTCAGCTTCAGCTTCAGGTGTACAGTGCAGTGATCAAGCATCTACATCATCCCTGAGGTGGTCTCCCTAATGAGACAAGTGTCCATTGGATACCCTACAAACACCATGCTAATTTGAATTATTTCCAAGTTAGAATGAGTTAGAATTAATGTGAAAACTATCTATCGTTTGTTAGCAGTTTATAATACTGCTGCTACTATCTTATTGACTAAGCATTATCATCATAGAAAGATAAATGTAGAATAGGTAGAGATAAAGATAAATTAGAATAGGTAGAGATTATCAGCATATTTGTGTAATACAGAAAGCCTGGTTTAAAAGCAAACTATTATTTTAGTCAAACTAGTTTCTGTTCATGACTGCAATATTATTATTGTGTTATGAGACACAGGGTAATAGAAAGTAGAGTAGACCAGGAGTCAGAAGGATATGTTCTTTAGTTTTTAATTAAACTTTATTAGGATGACAGTTGTTCTAATTTTAATCTGAAACACTCTGAGACTTAATTCCTTCATCTGTACACATAGTGAATAGATATACCTGCATGCCTAGCTGATAGTTTAATGTAAAAATCATTGTAAGTTAACGCTGTACAGCAAGTTAAACATTTTATAATTCAGCTTATTACTTCTAAACGTGATGAAACCAAGATTTAGAGAGAGACCAAGATAATCATTGGACTACTGGGTCTAGAGCTCAAGTCTCTAGAGGTAATATCCCAGAAATTAGAAAGGAAATTAGAAGTGAAAAAGAAGAAAAAATGGGCAAATAGTCTGGAATTTCAATACCTGAATAACGAGAGTTATAGAAAGATAGTAGAGAGAAAGTGAAGGGGAGGAAATTGTCAATGAAATAATTCAATAAAATCAATCAGAACTGAAGGAAACAAATTTCTGTGTTGAAAAGGCCCAGCAAGTGTCCACCACAATAGGTGGAAATATACTTTGGTATGGATTCATTATTGTGAAATTTAAGGATGTCGGGGATTGAGGGGCCAGCCTAGTGGCTCAGGCAGTTAGAGCTCCATACTCCTAACTCCGAAGGCTGCCAGTTTGATTCCCACATGGGCCAGTGGGCTCTCAACCACAAGGTTGCCGGTTCAATTCCTCGAGTTCCACAAGGGATGGTGTTGGTTGGAGCGCGTCCTCTCAAACACAAGGTTGCCGGTTTCGACTCCCGCAAGGGATGGCGGGCTGTGCCCCCTGCAACTAGCAATGGCAACTGGACCTGGAGATGCCCTCCACAACTAAGACTGAAAGGACAACAACTTGACTTGGAAAAAAAAAAGTCCTGGAAGTACACACTGTTCCCCAATAAAAGTCCTGTTCCCCTTCCCCAATTAAAAAAAAAAAAAAAAAAAAAAAAAAAAAAAAAAAAAAAAGAATGTTGGGGATTGTAAGATTCTTCACGTTTCCAGAGAGGTGGGGAGGGAAGAGATAGCACTGGAGAATCATGAAAAATGATTAATATGAACAAAAGATATTTCATTAGCAACACTGAAATTAGAAGAAAATGAATTGATATTTTCAAAATGCTAAAGGAAAAAGATTTCTAACCTACACTGTATTCAACCAAACTAGCAATGAAATGTGAAGATAGAAGAAAGACATAGATGGGGTAAAATATAAAGAAAAACAAAGTCATACTAGTGGTTATCTCTAGGGATGGGGAGGTAGATGCAATCAATTTGGGAAGAACAAAGAGGGGACTTCTAAAGTTGTGGTACTGATCGTTTCTTAACCTGGGTGGTCTCTTTATTTTATTCTTTATTTCTTATCAAAGAACAAAATAAGAATACACATAAGATATAAAAATAAAGAATAAATAAACATCAAAATGGTAAATTGATAAATGATTATCAATGGAAAGTTTGCATGGCAGTGAGGTTAATGGGGCTTGACTAGGAGTAATATTTCTCATGTGCAATTTTTTATATAATCTTAAATAAATATATTGTAAACTTTTTAAAATTGAAAAATAAAGTATGCTAAGGGTTAGGAAAAGATGTGAATAATTAATCAAAGCTTCATTTTCACCAAAACATAATATCTGTAAAATAGATGAAGAATTTTTTTTTTAAATTTTATTTTATTAAATTTATTGGGGTGACAATTATTAGTAATATTACATAGATTTCAGGTGTACAATTCTGTATTACATCATCTATAAATCCCATTGTGTGTTCATCATAAGCATTTCATTGAAAGGGAACCTTGACAGGTCAATAAACATATGAAAAAATAACCAGTCTCACTAATAATCGGGGAAATACTAATTGAAATAATAATAAAGTACAATTTTATACCTACCATCAGCTTGATATTACTTTGTTTTGGCTAGGGTGCCGAGAAATAAGCACTCTTATATGCTTGTGGTAGACTGTAAATTAGTGCAATTTGACAATATCTAGAAAGTAGACAATATTCATGCTCTGTAACATAAACACTTTTTTTGAGGTTATGTCTTAGAGAAACTCACACATTTGCATAAGAAGCACCATGAATTTTTGTTAGCATTCATTTTTTATAGTAAAAAAATTGGAAGCAACATAAATGTCCATCAAAAGAGGAATGAATAAATAAATGGAAGTATGTTCGTACCACAGAATATTATACATCATTAAAATGAGTGAACTTGGGTTAATCATATGTATTAACCTGGGTAAATTAAAAAAAACAATACTGAGTGGAGAAGAAAAGTATTTTGCGGAATATATATAAATCATTAATAAGCAGTGTGGAATTACTTAAGTATTTTTAAAACGAGGTAAATTAGGGTGTTTACATCACACATACCCCAGCAAACTCTAAATCCAAAAAAGGAATTTTTGTTTCACAAAGTCTCTTCTTGGAGTTCCTCTCCTTGGTATTTCCCACACTTAGTGCTTATCTTTTCTAGTACCATTCTCAGACCTGGGCAAGAGGGGCACCTGCCCTAGGGCTTGTGTTTTAGAGGACCGCCCCCATACCACAAATATACACACATAAAGATGTATAAAAGAACATATATGTACCTCTTGCACTCATGCCCCATTGCTTAGTACTAACACAAACAATCCACTGTGCAAAGTATTCATTTTTATGCCTGATGCCATTTTGGTTCCATAGGAATAAAGTCCTCAAAAATTAATCGGAGGGATCATTGCATAAATTGTATGAATGTCTAACCATTATGCTGTACATCTGAAACTAATATAAAATAATATTGAATACCAACTATAACTGAAAAAATAATTTCTAAAAAATTTAAAAAATATAAAGGCAATCACATCTGAGTACTGTGAAGGTTTTTGATTTCTGCCATTGGCAACATTAGAAACAGACACTTCTTTTGATTCCCAAGAGAATTAGAATGGCAAAGTACTAAAGAGAAAAGGCTCACTTTTCATATCCTTCTTTTCAGATATCAGGAAAACAATAGATCTTTGCATATTGAAGTATTTCCCAGTAATGCTGAGGGTCCATTTTCTTGCTTTTCTTTGTGCTCTCATTAAATTGACACTTTCAACACTCAACTTTCTCCTTGAATAAAATACATTTTAAGCTTTAAAGGAACTGGAGCTTTTAAATTTAGGTTTAATGCTGTGGTCCTGAATTTAAACTATGTTTCTCTTAATTACATATTTAGATCTTTGTTTAAATGCCTCTAATTATGGTATTTTCCTTTATTTAAGGAAAATATTTTCACGTCTTTGCCTTTCTACATATTTAAATGATGAAACATAGTATACATACAAGACAACATATACAATATATTTAAAGTTAAAATTAATAATAATTTTAAAGTTAAAATTAATTAATAATAATGCCCACATGCCCATCATCAACATTAAAATATAAAACATTATTATTTCAGAAAATTATCTGTGGCCCTGCCTGATTTCATCCTCCTGCCCCATCCTCATATAAATCCATAATCCTGACTATATTAGTTAGCTCAGAATGCCTTAACAAAATACCAATGATTAGGTGACTTAAGACAAATTTATTATCTCATATTTCTGGAGGCTGGAAGTCCCAAGATCAAGCTGGCAACACGTTTGGTTTCTTCATAGACCTCTCTCCTTGGCTTTTAGACAATCACCTTCTCACTGTGTGCTCGCATGGTTGTCTCAGTGTGCACACATGTCAGCTGTTTATGTGTCTCCTAATCTCTTTGTATAAAGACACCAGTCAGATTGCATTAGGTCCTACCCTAATGACCCCATTTTAACTTAACTACCTCTTTAAAGGCCCCATCTCCAAATACAGTCACATCCTGAAGTACTGAGGGTGAGGACTTCAACATATGGATTTTGAGGGGACATAATTCAGCCCATAACACTGATTTTTGTGTTAATCATACCTGCTAAGGGTTGAATCTTTGGGTCCCCCCAAAACTCATATGTTGAAACTGAATCCCCAAGGTGATAATATTAGTAGGTAGGATCTCTGGGAGGTGCTTAGGAGGTAGAACCTGTGGGAAGTGGATTAGTACGCTTGTAAAAGGGGCCCAAAAAACTTTCTTGCCCACTTCCACCATGTGAGAACACAGTGAAAAAGTGCTGTTTATAAACCAGGAGGCAGGCCTTCCCCAGATATCAAATCTGCCAGTGCCATATTTGTACTTCCAGCCTCTAAAACCATGAGAAATAAATTTCTGTTGTTTATAAGCCACCCAGTCTTTGGTATTTTGTTATGGCAGCCCAAACAGACGGGTCACTTTTGGATTCCTCATGCCTTTGAGTCAACAGGTAGATTGATTCTCACTATCATGGGAAAATTGGACTATTACTCCACAGTGGAGGAAAGGAGGAGTATGTCTGGACTACAGGAAATCCCTTAGGACATTTATTAGTATTACCATGCTCTTTGATTTAGTCAATGGAAAACCAGAACAACCCAATCCACCTGCAGGACTACTAATGGCCCAGACCCTTCAAGAATGAAGGTTTGGGTCACCCCATGAGGCAAAAGATCACAACCTGCTGAGGTGCTTGATGAAGGCAAAGGGAATATGTAACGGGTAATGGAAGAAGATAGGTATAAATACCAGCTATGGTCATGTGATCAGTTACAGAGACAGGGGCTATAATTGTCAGGATTATTTCCTCCTTATTCTGTTATGAATACATTTGTGTGTATATATACACGTATTAACCAAATATCTTTGCTTTCTTTGCTCTCTAATTCCCTTATCAAGTAACTTAAGATGTGTAGACTTCATATCAGTTTTAAGTATTGTTAATTTAACATAATAACATTCAAGTTACAGGATATCAGGAGAAGAGTAAACATCATTCAAGGATTTCTCCTCCACTTCTGAGGAAGGGACTAGTGAACTTTTGGTTATACACAGAAATGTTGTATCACATTAGGCAGAATAATAACCTCATTATTATCTTTATTTGGAGATTAAGCATAGTTTAAAGAGATGCATGTAGATGTTAAGGTGACAAGGAGTGGACTTCTGATGGTTAATTTTATGTGTGAATTTGACTGGCTCTAAGGGATGGCCAGATAACTAGTAAAACATATTTTCTAGGTGTGTCTGGGAGGGTGTTTCTGGAAGAGATCAGCAATTGAATTGAGGAACTAAACAAAGAAGACGACTCTCCCCAATGTGGGTGGGCATCATCCAATCTATTGAGGGTTTGACTAGAACAAAAGGTAGAGGGAAAGTAAATTCACTTTCTGCTTGAGCTGACATATCCATCTTCTCCTGTTCTTGGATATTGGCATTCCTGGTTCTCAGGCTTTTGGATTCTTATTGAAACTTAGATGATCAGGCCTTTGAACGTGGACTGAATTGTGCCACTGGCTTTCTTGGTTCTCCAGCTTTCAGATGGCACATTGTGGGACTTCTTGGCCTCCAATAACCAGACGAACCAATTCCTATTATATACATTCTTCTATTTGTTTGGTTTTTTGGAGAACCCTGACTAATACAATACCCTTGTTTTACATAATACATGTATATAATTCAGGCTGATATAACAAATTACCATAAGCTGGTATTATAAACAACAGAAATTTGTTTCTCACAGTTTTGGAGGCTGGAAGTTGGAGGTTGGGGATCCAATGTGGTTGAGTTCTGGTGAGAGCCCTCTTCTGGCTTGTAGACTGCTGACTTCTTGTTGTAACATCACATGGTGGAGAGCAGAACAGAGAAAGCAAACTCTCTTGTGACTCTTATAAAAGCATTAATCCCATTTATAACGGTTCTACCTTTATGGCCTCATCTAATCTTAATTACCTCCCAAAGGCTCCACTTCCTAAATACCATCACATTGAGGAGTAGGGATTCAACATATGAATTTGGGGGGTATACTAACATTCAGTCTATAGCACCACCTTTGTGTATATACATAAACATTACTTTATTTTGCCAATTTTTGAACTTTACTTCAATGGAACCCTCACTATATCCCACTGGGATTTGCTTCTATAATTCCTTTGGCATAAATGGTTGATTTACACTGAAGTACAGAATTTATTGCATGAATGTACAATTTATTTATCCATTCTACTACTAATGACATTTGATTGTTTCTAGCTTTTTGATATTTTGAACATTGCTGTTATAAACATTCTTATACATGCTTTCTGCTGTATATTTGCAAGAGTTTCTCTAAGCTTTTAAATAGTAGTAGAACTTCTGAGTCATAGGATTTGTATACAGTCAATTTTCCTCACTGTGTCTTTTATTTCTAGGCCATTTTCATTTTTTTCCACATAATAACAGAGGCTTCCAGTTGCTTCCCAATAGACATTCTTCCCTTCTTGTTTTACTAGAACTGATTTTCAGCTGGCCATATGACCGCCAAGAATAGAACTTTATTTTCAGCTCCTTTGCTAAAATGAAAGAATAAATGTTGGTTCGGATTTTTGGAAGGCTCCTTAAAGAAAGCTGACTGCTGGTAGGTGGCCCTCTGTATTTCCTGCTATTTGGAATGCAAATTAGATAGTGGAGATCTAGCAGCCATTTTTATCTTTAAAGATGGAAACCATATGCTGGTATAGTGGAGCAGAAAGAAGAGATTCCGATTTCCTAAGGACACTAGATTCTCCCATTTTTTTTCTTTTCTATTCTTTCTTTTGTGTGTGTGTGTGTGTGTGTGTGTGTGTGTGTGTGTGTGTGTGTCCTCTTTCTCATCTTAGATTTTTTTAAATTAAGGTTTATTGCAGTGACAGTTGTTAGTAAAGTTACATAGATTTCAAGTGTACAATTCTGTAATACATCATCAACATCTCACATTATGTGTTCACCACCCAAAGTCAGTTCTCTTTCCATCACCATATATTTTATCCCGTTTACCCTCTTCTAGAACACCCCTCGGCCCTTACCCTTTGGTAACCACTAAACTATTGTCTATTTCTATGAGTTTTTGTTTCTTCATTTTTTTGTCTTTTTCTTTTGTTGTTTTCAGTTTTATATACCACGTATCAGTGAAATTGCATGGTTCTCGACTTTTTCTGACTTATTTTGCATTGCATTATAATCTCAAGATCCGTCCATGTTGTCTCAAATGGTACCATTTCATCTTTTCTTACTGCTGAATAGTATTCCATTGTGTATATATACCACAACTTCTTATCCGTTCATCTATCGACGGACACTTTGGTTGTTTCCATGTCTTGGCCACCGTAAATAACGTGGCAATGAACATTGTAGCACATATGTCTTTATGGATAAATATTTCGAGATTTTTTGTGTAGATACACAGGAGACGGATTGCTGAGTCATACGGTAATTCTATTCTTAATTTCTTCAGGAACCTCCACACTGCCTACCCTAGTGGCTGCACCAATCTGCATTCCCACCAACAGTGTTTGAGGGTGCCTTTTTCACCACAGCCTCTCCAACACTTGTTACTATTGTCATGTTCATGATAGCCATTCTAACTGGGGTGAAGTGATATCCCATTGTGGTTTTTATTTGCATTTCCCTGAGGATTAGTGATGTTGAGAATTTTTTCATCTGTCTATTGGCCATTTGTATATCCTCTTTGGAGAAATGTCCCTTCAGCTCCTCTGCCCATTTTTAAATTGCATTGTTTGTTCTTTTCTTGTTGAGTTGTATGACTTTCTTTTATATTTTGGATATTAACCCCTTACTGGAGGTGCTGTTTGCAAAAATCTTCTCCCATTCAGTTGGTTACCTCTTTATTTTGTCAATGGTTTCTTTTGCTGTGCAGAAGCTTTTAAGTTTGATATAATCCCATTCATTTATTTTAGCTATCACTTTGCGTGCCTTTGGAATCAAACTCATAAAATGCTCTTTGAACCCAAGGTCCATAAGTTTAGTACCTATATTTTCTTCTATGCAGTTTATTGTTTCAGGTCTTATGTTTAGGTTTTGATCCATTTTGAATTGATTTTGGTACATGGTGAGAGATAGCAGTCCAGCTTCATTCTTTTGCATGCGGCTATCCAATTCTCCCAGCACCATTTATTGAAGAGGCTGTCTTTTCTCTATTGTATGTTTTTGGCCTCCTTGTCAAACATTATCTGTCCATGTTTATGTAGGTTTATTTCTGGGTTCTCAATTCTATTCCATTGGTCTGTGTGTCTGTTTTGCTGCCAATAACACACTGTTTTGATTACTGTTGCCCTGTACTACAAGCTGAAGTCAGGGAATGTGATACTTCGAGCATTGTTCTTTTTTCTTAGGATTGCTTTGGCTATTTGGGGTCTTTTGTGGTTCCATACAAATCTGATGATTCTTTTTTGTTCTATTTCTTTAAAAAATGCCATTGGGATTTTGATGAGGATTGCATTAAATTTGTATATTGCTTTGGGTAATACGGCCATTTTAACTACGTTGATTCTTCCAATCCATGAACACGGAATATCTTTCCATTTCTCTGTGTGTCTTCTTCAACTTCTTTTAAAAATGTCTTACAGTTTTCAGCATATAGGTCTTTCACATCCTAGGTTAAGTTTGTTCCTCGGTATTTTATTACTTTTTTGCAATTGCAAAAGTAATTTTTTTATAAATTTCTTTTTCTGAGATTTTATTGCTAATATATAGGAATGCACTGGACTTTTGCATGTTGATTTTGTAGCTGGCAGCTTGACTGTATTCATTTATTGTTTCTAATAGCTTTATGGTAAATTCTTTAAGGTTTTCTATATATAGCATCATGTCATCTGCAGAGTGACAATTTAACTTATTTTTCCCCAATTGGGATGCCTTTTCTTTCTTTCTCTTGCCTGATTGCTCTGGCTAGGACTTCCAATACTATGTTGAAAAACAGAGGTGATAGGAGACAGCCCTGCCTATTCCTGAACATAGAGCAAAGTGTTTCATTTTTTCACGGTTAACTATGATATTTGCTGAGGGTTTGTCATATAGGACCTTTGTATGTTAAGGTATTTTCTTTCTTTACCTATTTTATTTAGTGTTTGATTATAAATGTGTGTTGTATCTTGTGAAATGCTTTTTCTGCATGTATTTATATAATCATATGATTTTTGTTCTTTACTTTGTTTATGTGATGTATCACATTGATTGATTCGTGTATGTTGATCCATCCTTGTGCTCCTGGGATGAACCTCACTTGGTCATGATGAATAATCTTTTTAATGCATTGTTGTATTCGATTTGCTAGAATTTTGTTTAGGATTTTTGCATCTGTATTCATCAGAGATATTGGTCTGTAATTTTCTGTTTTGTGTTATCCTTACCAGGTTTTGGTATCAGTGTAATGTTGGCCTCATAAATTGAATTAGAGAGTATAGTCTCTTCTTCAGCTTTTTGGAAGAGTTTGAGTAGGACACGTATTAGATCCTCTTTGAATGTTTGATAGAATTCACTAATGAAGCCATCTGTTTCCAGACTTTTGCTTTTGGAAAGTTTTCGGATGACTGACTCAATTTCTGTACTGTTCATCTGTCTATTTAGATTTTCCAGTTTATGTGATTCAGCCTAGAAAGGCTGTCTGTTTCTAAGAACTTGTCCATTTCTTCTAGGTTATTGAATTTGGTGGCATATAGTCCTTCATAGTATTCTTGGATGATCCTTTGTATTTTTGTGGCATCCATGATAACTTCCCCTCTTTCATTTCTGATTTTGTTTATTTGTGTCTTTTCTCTTTTTATCTTAGTGGATCTAGCCAAGGGTTTGTCAATTTTGTTAATCTTTCCAAAGAACCAGCTCTTTGTCACATTAATTTTATTCTATTGTCTTTTTGTTCTCTATTTCATTTAGTTCTGCTCTGATTTTTATTATTTCCTTCCTTCTGCTGATTTTGGGTTTCATTTGTTCTTTTTTTAGTTCCTTAAGGTGTAACGTGAGGTTATTTATTTGGGATTTTTCTTGTTTCTTGAGATAGGCCTGAAATGGTATAAATTTCCCTCTTAAAACTGCTTTCTCCGCATCCCAAAAATTTTGATAGGATGTATTTTCATTGTCATTTGTTTCTATGTATCTTTCAATTTCTCATCTTAGTTCTTTTCTGACCCAGTCATTCTTTAAAAGTATGTTTTTTAATCTCCACATGTTTGTGGTTTTTCCTGCTTTTTTTTTTGCAGGTGATATCCACTTTCAAAGCCTTATGATCAGAGAATATGCTTGGGATGATTTCAATCTTCTTAAATTTGCTGAGGATAGTTTTATGTCCCAATATATGGTCTATCCTTCAGAATGTTCCATGTACACTAGAAAAGAATGTGTAGTCTGATGTTTTAGGATGAAGTGCTCTATAAATGTCAATTATGTCCATTTCATCTGATGTGTCATTTAGAGCTGACATTTATTTATTTATTTTCTTTTTGGATGATCTATCCATAGCTGTCAATTATGTATTTCAGTCTCCTACTATAATTGTGTTTCGGCCAATTTCTCCCTTTAGTTCTGTTAGTAGTTGCTTTGCATACTTCGGTGCCCCCTGGTTAGGGGCATAAATACTGATGACTGTTATGTTTTCTTGTTGTATAGTCCCCTTTATCATTATAAAATGTCCATCTTTGTCTCTTGTTACCTTTTTTATCCTGCAGTCTGTTTCATCTGATGTCAGTATATCTACACCTGCTTTTCTCTGGATAACATTGGCTTGGAGTATCAATTTCTACCCTTTCATTTTGAGTCTATATTTGTCCTTGTAACTGAGTTGTGTCTCTTGGAGACAGCATATGGTTGGGTTTAGTTTTTTGATCCAATCTGCTACTCTGTGTCTTTTTCTTGGTGAGTTCAGTCCATTTACATTTAGGGTGATTATGGATATATGTGTATTTCCTATCATTCTATCTTTGGTTTTCTGGTAGGAGTGTGCCATTGTTTCTTTGCCTTTTTGTCACTGTCTATTATTTCAGTGTGGTGGTATTCTATGATTTTTCCCTCTGTTTCTTTTTTATTATGTTATATGTTTTAGTTCTGGGTTTTTTTCGAGTAGATGCCATTAAGTTTATGTAAAAGAAAGTTTGATATTTAGAATATCCCATTTTCTTCAGCATGCTTACTTTCTCCATTCCTCTATTCTGATTCAGGCCTTTACTCTCACCCCTTTTATGCTTTTGTTGTCACAAATTATCCCTATTTATGCTGGTCGAATAACCTCCTTCACTATTTCTTGTAGTGCAGGTCATGTGTTAGAAAATTCCCTTAGCCTCTGTATGTCTGTAAAGGTCTTTATTCCTCCTTCAGCTATAAAGGATATCTTTGCTGGATATAGTATTCTTGGCTCATAATTTCTTTCTTTCAGTAGTTTGAATATTTGACTCCACTCCCTCCTGGCATGTAGAGTTTCTGCTGAAAAGTCTGATGATAATCTAATGGGCTTTCCTTTGTAGGTTACCACCTTCGTTTCCCTGGCTGCCTTGAGGATTCTTTCTTTGTTGTTAATTTTTAACAGCTTGAATACAATGTGCCTTGGAGAAGGCCTGTTCGGATTGAGGTAATTAGGTGTTCTATTTGCTTCTTGGATTCAAGGATCCAGTTCTTTCCACAATTTTGGGAAGTTCTTGTTGACTATTTATTTGAATATACTCTCTGTTCCCTTCTCCCTTTCTTCTCCTCCTGGTATGCCCATTATTCTTATACTGCTCTTTCTGATGTAGTCAGAAAGTTCTTGTAGAGTTCTTTCATTTCTTTTAAGTCTCAAGTTTCTCTTTTGTTTGATGTGTGTCATTTCCAGATTTCTATCTCGATGTCACTGATTCTTTTCTCCATCTGGTCAGCTCTGTTACCTAAGTTGGCTATTTCATTCTTCATTTCTTTTATTGAGTTCTTAATCTCCAGAAATTCTATTTTGTTCATTTAAAAATTTCAATCTCTTTGGTAAAATGTTTATTTTGTTCTTTGATTGTGTTTCTGAATTCATGATACTGCCAGTCTGTGTTTTCTTGCACCTCGTTGAGTTTTTTTAAGAACTGGAATCTTTAATTCTCTGTCATTTAAGTCACATATTTCCATGTCTTTAAGTTCATTTTCTGGAGGCTTTTCATTTTGAGTCTTGTTACCTTGGTTATTCATGGCAATTACTGTATTATTATTTCTTTTCCTTGGTATCTGCCAGAGTTGTTCTGCAACAGGTTGATAGGAAAAGGCCTTTCTTTTGTTTTCCAGTAGGTGTTGGTAGAATATTTTCTTTTCTCTCCTACTGCTGCCTTTTATTCTCTCTCACACTGAAGTGTTATCTTTTCTCGGCACAGTTATGTCTTTTCACACAATGGTGGGATTCCCTGGAAAGTGTGCTTCTCCTCTGTGAACAGTTTGCTTGCATCAGAGCGCACCACCTCCTTGTGTGGATGTGGAGAACTTCTGAATTTCCAAAGCTCTTCCTGCACCCAATTCAGAGCCTGTGTGCTTCAGGGCTCTGTTTACTCCTGCATTGTTCTGCTTAGATCGATGGGGACAGGGGCAGTGTGGATTGTGGGAGGTAACCACGAGCAATGGTGGCAAGCACCAGCACAGCCAGTACTGCACTCAACACTCCCTCCACTTTATCAGAACTAGTTGGGCTGCGAGACCATAGCTGCGGGCCACACTTCTCAGGACTGCAAGTGTTCTGTGATTTTGATCTGACACTGCTACTAGTTGCTTCTAGCACTGGGAGTGTGGTGGGGCGGGGCGAGCTCTGGGAGGGTGGGAGGTAGCGGCAAGGCTTAGTGCCTAAGCCTTCCATTCTCTGCTCAGCAGTGAGGGCTTAAACTGCTGTTTTAACCCTTCTTCTCTTAGTCTTTGCTTCAAGGTCTCTGACGTGAGAGTTGTTTTCAACCATGTTATATGTTGATCCCTCAGCTGGGACTGTGGAACATAAGTGGAGCACTAGCAGTCTGAGTTCTTCCCTCTCCTGTGGCTGTGGTAGTTCCAGAATGCAGGGAGATAGCAGCCCCAAGCTCCGGTCTGTGTCCTGCGCCCGTGCGTTTCGCGTGTCCACACTTACTGCTTCCCTCCTCCCCCACTTGCCCAATTTGCCCACCTTTAGGTGATTTCTGTTGTGTGTCTCTTAATTTTGTCTGTCTTTTGTGCAGGGAGTTCTTTGTGCAATTATAGTTGTTCAATTTGTTGTAAATTCCAGGGGAGATTTCAAGAAGCTCACCTCACATCACCATTTTTATGGTGATGTAATCCCTGTGGACTTTCAGATCACCTCTGGACTTCCAAATTTCAGACTCTTTATGTGAGAAAATAAATCTTCATGTTTTTAAGCCACAATTTTCAATCAGTGTAATTGCAGCTAGATACAGTTCCTACTGAATACATTTTCAAATTTAATTTGATAATCGGTTTGAGCATACAAAAATTATTTTGAATTTTCGGTTTGTTATCTCTAGAGTTTGATGATTCATTGGTACTTCTTAGAGAAAAATTTTTTTTTCCAAAATGTCAATTATTCCCTCAAGGAATAAGATTTGTAATAACAATACTTGATAGTCCCTAAGAAAACATTACAGTGATTTTACATCTATCAGGAAGCCTCTGCCTTTATCAAGTGTTTCTATGCAAACAAGCGTTACAGAAGACAATATAATTATTACCTAGAAGTTGTGATTAATCTTACTACCAATGTTTCCATCTACTTAGATGTTTCTCCTAGCCCCACCCTCTGATTCCTCTCAGAATTCACCACTATTATTATTTTTTATCGTTTTATGGCTCTGAAAATGTGATTCTTAAGCAATATATTATTAGATTTACCTGTTTTTTTTTTTAAGTCTATAAAATGATAGCTTACTGTATTTTTCTTCTGGGATCTGATTTTCCTCCTCAAAGTTAGGTTTCCATGATTAATCCATGATTGAAAGAGTCACTAAAAGCATGATTTAGGGTATAACTAGCTGTCATAATAGACAAACCCTCAAATTTCAATATTGTAACACAATAGAAGTTCATTTCTCTCCTGCATATAGTCTAAAATGCATACTTCAATAGTGGATGGCTCTCATCTAAGTGGTAAATTAGGAATTAAAATTCCTCCATCTTGTCTGCTACATCCTCAACATATGGCTTCTTAAGTTGCCATATATATTTTTTCCCAAGCTGCAGAGGGAGAAAAAAACATGGAAGATCCATGTAAGACATGTCTATGGGTCAGGTTGAGAAATGGTACATAACTTCCTCTTGTGTTCCATTTGTCAAAGCTTAGTCACATGGTGTGGCAGCCGTGGAGGTGTGCTTCTCATGTCTCCCTCCAACACAGAAGCTGCTAGAAGAAATGCAGTGTGCTGATAGCCTCCAGTTGCAGCACCTTTAGTATCTATCACAACATCAGAGCTGTGGTCAGACTTTTCCTAGGCACTTCCCAGACAATGATGGAGCATAGCAAGTAGGTCTGGATATTTCTGCCCAGTGCAGAATTTATCAATTGGCATTTTTTGTGCTGGAACTTGATATTTGGCTGGCCAAAACTTTTCAGAGGCGCACTACAGTCTCAAGTTGTCTTTACCTGGTCATCCTTCCTTCCCCTCTCTTTTCACAAAGGTCAGACTTTCATCATGGTTTGAAGGTTCTCCCTGCCTACTCTTGTTCCTTCTGCCCTTTGTTGTTCACAGAGCTCACCCTCAATAAAACTCTTGTACTCCTAATTCCATCTTTATGTTGTCTTCCCAGAGGATCACAACTGACACACATGATCACACATAAAGGAAAGGGAGACTGAAAAATGAAGTCTAGCTCAGGAAGAACAGGAAATAGGTGCATTGACCACCTAATCAGCATCTGCTATAATTTAGCTCATTTATTTTTACTGATGTATAATGGTACTTTTTTTAATATGCCGCAATCTGTTCTATTCATTTTCCTGTCAATGGAAAATTGGGTTGTTCCGAGTTTGGGGGTTTTTGTTTGTTTGTTTCTTACCTTTATAAATATTGCTGTCATGAAGAATCTTGTACATATTCTGGAACTTAATTGTCAGTTTCTCTTAGTTATGTGTATTTACATGTGTGATTGCTAAACTGTAAGACGTGCACATGTTCACCTTTGTGATATTATATATCCCCATTATTTTCCAAAGAATTTGTATCAATTTATACCCATGCCAGCAATCTATAAAAGTTTCCTTTGATCCACATCCTCTCCTTCACTTGTTTTGTTATGCTCATAATTTTTGCCATTATTGTGAGATTTGAGATAATTTTGGAATGAAATAATTTTCCTTTGTCCTCCACAGGTTCTAAGATCTGATACAGAAACTTTATAAACATTTGTCTTAGTAAAGCCAGCTCCTCTCTCTATTAGCTCATTCATACCGTTCATCCCACTCAGGTCTCTCTCTGTTTATTTTTCCTTCATTGCTACCATTTATCATCTTTTGCTTCTATATCAAGGGTTTTTTTGCTAGGTCTTTCTCTTTTAATACTCTCAGTTCTTTTCTTATTAAAAACAAGATTTCATCTAATATTTTTGTTTGATTAAGATTCATCTCAGAACACTTTTATTCAAATTAAAACTACACTAAATAAATAAATGAAACCGGAGAAAGTGGAGCCACATAATGCACAAAACTCAGCAAAATTTCATGGTTTTCCTGTTTCTACACCTAACTCACTGAATATACACATGCATGAATATATACATATATGTGTATGTATATACACATATATATACAATACTATAACATAAACATATATATTTTATGTGTATATTATGTGTACATTACAAATATATATGATATATATATGATATATATATATATATATATATATATATATATATATATATATATAGCTAAATAGATACATCCAAAGCACCTAACACAACATTGAAATCATTGAGAGTACATTAGGTTAGTGTTACTAAATAGTACTGAAATTTCTGACAGAGAAAAACAGGTGCTAAGTATCTCACATTTCACCTTTAGAGTTCACATCTGTACCAGATGTTAGAGGCTGCTGCCTCCCTATGTGGCTTGCTGAGACTTGCCATTGGCCAGCTTTACACACTGTCTTCTTTCCTAAGTCCAAATAAGAAGACTTAAAGAGCGGGAAAATCTCCTTTGAGCAGATTGTTATGTTTGTGTTTAAAGATACATCCTCCTTTCTCAGTGGCTCCAGATTTTGCAACCACCAAAGGATAAAAAAATACAAGATTGTTGGGGACATGTTGCAGAATGCTGAACTTCAGCATGATGTGGGGGAAGCAGCTATCCAATACCTAGGACAGAAGTATGAAAAAGAGCCCTCATAAGTGTGGCCTATGAGAGCTATCTTCTCTCCAAAGAGTCCAAAACCAACAAACCAGAGCAGCAGTTACAGCCAAGCAATCAAAGGAGAGCAACACCACCATGAACCATAGTGTAATGACACATTAGGCATCCCCAACTCTTTTCTCTATACCGTATTGGAAAGAAGATGAAGTGAAAGTGGTAAACAGAACAAACAAACAAAAAACCCAGACCTTGTGCTTCAACTTAACCATTAGGTCCTGAGAATTCCCTTCATGTAAGCTGCTAGAAAAACAAGTTTAGCTTTTCCTCTGGGAGAAGAGAAAAACTTTGGATTTAATATGACATTGACTTTGTAAAATGAACAGGACTCAGTCATGAAAACTTGAATAAAACTGCTTTAATAACTGCAAGTGGCTGGGAAGGCATGGAATTTAGATATTAAACTTGTCACAAAGATAATGTCACAAAGAAAGGAGGGACTGAGAGCATAGTTGGAAACAACTATTGGAAACTCAAGACTTTGGACAAAGATGGCAAGATAGAAGCCTCTTGAATTTCCCTCCTCCTATTGACACACTGATTATACAGCTACACATAAAGAAGTTCCATCTGAGAGAAACCCAGAAACTAGCTGAGTGACTCCTACACATCAGGAGACAGAAGACACCCACATTGAAATGGTCTGCATCTAGTTTCTGATAGTGATCCTCCCCTTTGGGACACTGTTGGGTCTTGACACACTCTCAATCATTGAGGGCCACTAAAAACAAAGACAATGTCTTGGGCACTCACAAAGGTTTGAGAGGCAACCAGGAGTTTGGGCCAGGGTGATTGACATGGTTCATGGCTTACAAGAGATCAGTCTGTCAAGACTGGGAGAAGTGGCTGTTTTATCTATTTCACAGAATCCAACACAGAGAGTCAAGGAAAATACAGAAATAAGGGAATTCATAAAGATGCTCACTGAGGTCAGGAGAGCAGTGCATGAACAATGTGAGGATTTCAACAAAGAGATAGAAAATGTTAAAAAATACCAAACAAATCACACAGCTGAACAATACAATAACTGAGCTGAAAAATTCAGTAGAGGGATTCAACCACAGATTATATCAAGCAGAAGAGCAGTAAACTCAAAAACAGGGAAGTAGAATTCATCCAATCAGAGGAGAAAAAAACAAAAACGAATTAAAAAGTGTAAAGTTAGCTTAAGGGACACCATCAAACAGCCCAACATATGTACTATAGGGGTCCCACAAAGCAAAGAGAGAGAAAGAAGCAGGAAACTTATTCAAAGAAATAATGACTGAAAAATTCCCTAACCTGGGGAATAATAAGACATCCAGATCCAAAGAATACCAAACAAGAAGAATTCAGAAACTCACAGGTAGGCTCATTATAATTAAATTGTCAAAAGTTAAAGACAAAGAGACACTCATAATAGCAGCAAGAAAAAAGCAAATTTTTACATATAAGAAAGCCCCAGTAAAACTATCAGTGCATTATTCAGCAGAAACCTGGCAAGCTAGAAGGGAGTAGGATAATATATCCTAAGTGCTGAAAGGAAGACAAACAAACAAAAAAACAAAAAAACGAAAAAACTGCCAACCTAGCAAATTGTCCTTCAGAACTGAAGGAGATATAGAGTTTCCCAGACAAACAAAAGCTGAAGGAATTCAGCCCCACTAGAATAGCCTTATAAAAAATGTTAGAGGGAGTTCTTAAAGCTGAAACTAAAGGACACTAAATAGTAACTTGAAAATTGATGAAAATATAAAATTCACTGGTAAAGGTAAATATGCAGTTAAATTCAGACTACTCTAAAATACTAATGGCAGTGGGTAAATCACTTATAACTTTAGTATAAAAGTTAAAAGGCAAAATTATTAAAAATAAGTGTAACTACAATAATTTGTTAATGGACACACAATACGGTCAATCATTTCTTAATTACAGGGATATGTTCTGAGAAATGCATCATTAGACAATTTCATCATTGTGTGAACAGCATAGAGTATACTTACACAAACCAAATGGTATAGCCTATTACAGACGTAGGCTATGTGGTATAACCTATTACTCCTAGGCTACAAGTTTGTACAGCATACTATAGGCAATTTTAACACAATGGTAGGTATTTGTGTATCTAAACATATCTAAAATACAAAAGGTACAGTAAAAACATGGTATAAAAGATAAAAGATGATACACCTGTATAGGGCACTCAGCATGAATGGAGCTTGCAGGACTGGAAGTTGCTCTGGGTGATTCAATGAGTGAATGGTGAGTGAATGTGAAGGCCTAGGACATGACTGTACACTACTGTAGACTTTATAAACACTGTACACTCAGACTACACTAAATTTATAGAAAAATTTTCAATAATAAATTAACCTTAGCTTACTATAACTTCTTTACTGTATAAACTTAATTTTTTTTAACATTTTGACTCTTTTGTAATAACAGCTCAATACACAAACACATTGTACAGCTGTATATAAATATTTTTTCTTTGTATCCATACACTATAAGCTTTCCCTATTTTTACATTTTTTGAGGTATTTTTTACTAGTTAACATTTATTGTTAAAAACTAAGATACAAATACACACATTAGCCTAAGCCTACACAGGGTCAAGTTCATCAATATCACTGTCTCCCACTCCACATCTTGTACCATTGGAAGGTCTGCAGGGAGTTGTCATCTCCTATGATAACAAGGCCTTCTTCTGGAAAACCTCCTAAAAGATCTGCCCAATACTCTTCTTGAGGAGGTGTTACTCTTTTCAGAAATATGTTCATTGTGGTTTGTTTGTTTCTTTTTTCATCATGGATTTGCTTATAAGCAGATAAAGCACCATGAACATTCCTCTTTATTAATGAGAACCTTTCAGTGTCAGGGTCCATGTTTTCAAACATTTTAAGGAGCTTGTTGAGGTCTAAAAGCTTTTGTTAAATCTTTCGCTATGAATTTTCTTGGGGCTCTTCTTTTTCTTTCTCTGCAGTTTATTTTTCTCTTGCCTCTTCTTCAGCTATATGTTTCTGTTCCACTTCCAACAACTCATATTCAATTCCTCGGGAACCCCCTCTAGGAGCTCCTCACTGTCATCCTCATCCACACCCAGGTTCAAGTTGTTTGCCATCTCAAGCACAGCCTTGTTGATTTTTGCAAACTTTGTGCTTTGACATTATGACAGCTACAATGTCACTTGGCTATAGGAATTTTTCAGCTCCATTATAATTTTATGGGACCACCATAGTATATGCAGTGTATTGCTGGCCAAAACTTCATTATGTGGCACATAACTGTACTGTTAAAATGTCCATACTACCCAAAGCAATCTACAGATTCAATACAATCCTTATCAAATTTCAATGACATTTTTCACAGAAATTTTAACAAAATCCTAAAATTTGTATGGAATCACAAAAGACCCCAAGGAACCAAAGCAATCTTGAGAAAGAAGAACAAAGCCAGAGGCATCACACTTCCTGATTTCAAATTATACTACAAAGCTGTAATCATTATAACAGTATGGTACTGGCATAGACACAGACACATAAATCAATGAAACAGGATAAAAAAACTCTGAAATAAACCCATGCATATATGGTCAATTAATTTTCAACAAAGGAGCCAAGAATATACAATGGGGACAGGATCGTCTCTTCAACAAAGGGTATTAGGAAAACTGGATATTTACATGCAAAAGACTGAAATTGGACCCCTATGTTATACCATACAAAATGATCAACTAAAAATGGATTAAAGACTTGAATGTAAGACCTGAAACTATAAAACTCCAATGAGAAAATATAGGGAATGAACTCCTTGACCTTGGTCTTGGCAATAATTTTCTCTTTCTCTCTTTTTTTTTTCATTTGACACCCAAAGTAAAAATAAGCAATTGGGACTACCTCAAACTAAAAGTCTTCTGCACAGCAGGAAATCATCAACAAAATGAAAAGGCAGCATGCAGGATGGGAGAAAATATATGCAAACCACATATATGATAAAGTGTTAATATCCAAAATGTACTAGGAACTCATACAATGTAATAGCAAAACAACAACAACAAAACAAGTAACCCACTGAAAAAAAATAGGCAAAGGACCTGAATAGATATTTTCCCAAAGAAGACATACAAATGAAGATTTAAAAATGGTTATCAGGTGCATGAAAGGTGTTCGACATCACTATTCATCAGGGAAATGCAAATCAAAACCAAAATGAGCCTCACATCTTTTAGGATGTCTATTATCAAGAAGACGAGCATTAACAAGGGTTAGTGTGAATGTGAAGAAAAGGGAAACTTTGTTCATTGTTGGTGAAAATACAAACTGGTGTAGCCAATATGGAGGTTCCTTAAGGAATTACCATATGATCCAGCAATCCCACTTCTCAGTATACATCCAAAGTAAACAAAATTATTATCTCTAAGAAATATCTGTACTTGAATGTTTATTGCACTATTATTCACAATAGCCAAGATATGGAAACAATCTAAGTGTCCATCGGTGGAGGAATGGATAAAGAAAACATGCCGTGTGTGTGTGTGTGTGTGTGTGTGTGTGTGTGTGTGTGTAATTCAGCCTTAAAAAAGAGGGGAATCTTGTCATTTGCAACAACATGGATGAAACTGGAGGGCATTATATTAATTGAAATAAGCCAGACAGAAAAAAAGACAAATACTGCATGGTATCACCTATATGTGGAATCTAAAACAAAAAAACACACCAAACTCATAGAACAGAGTACAATTGTGGTTGCCAAGTGGGGTTGCCAGGTGGGAGTGGGGGAAATAGGGAGAGGTTGGTAAAAGGTTATATACTTTCAGTTATAAGACGAATAATATCTGAGGATCTAATGTATACTATGGTGACTATATTTAATAATACTGTATTTTATAATTAAAACTTGCTAAGAGAATTGAACTTGAGTTCTCACATAAAAAAAGGAAATATGTGAGGTGAAGGGCAGCTGAGGGTAAAGATCTGGAAATGTTTTAAAATAGGTTTTAGCAAAGAAGTCAATTCCCTATTTGTTAGATTTAGAAGAAAGGATGAGGGTGTTTCCTTACTAATGTGTGAGTATGACTTTATGTGGCATGTGTGTTCAGGCAGGAGGGATAGATTGTGGGTATATAGGCACCACTGGTAGGCTGCCACATGGTGAGCTCAGTCAAGATGTTAAGAGTTGAGGCAATTGAGACAGAAGGGGTCAGGGAAGGAGCTAGGAAACCAAATTCCAGCTAGAAAGGAGAAATGGTCCCCAAACCACAATTTCAACACCCAGTTCTGGAAGACTGAGTTTGCAAAGATTAAGAGTTAAAGATATCCACTCAGGTCCCACCTTTGAGATTTTCAGGGCTCCCCATTCCTTTTGTCCATCCTTAAAGTGGTACATATCTGGGAGTAGAACTGCCAGTTAATATAAAGTCAGAAAACGCAGTGGACTCACTTTGCCTGAGGAGCTAAAAAATAAACAGATTTTGTTTTGTGTTTTAGAGCAAAGTGAAATGGTTTAAACTCAATCATTTGAAGGCATCGTGTATTTAAAGAAAATGAGGGATGAACATGGGTGGAGAAAATGACTCTCCTGGTCACAGGGAAAACTTATAGGAAAATACTGTTCTGCAAGCACCCAGCTCATCTCGAGAATGGCTGTAAAACCTAGAAAAATACTGGGCTTGTTGCAACTCAATATCAGATCTGTTTCTGGGATAATGAAGAGAGGGGGGAAGACCATTCAGAAACTTTCACGAACATCCTATTTTTTTTTTTTAAATTTAGGTTTACTATGTAACTCTGATTACCATTTCATCAGCACTTAACCTCTGTTCTGATGAGGTAAAACTAAAAAACCCACCATCTGGGCCTGGTGGCTCACTCACAGGGAAAATACAGATCTCCTTATAATTAAATACCTTTGGATGTGTCTTCTCAGGCTGCCATAACAAAATATCATTGACTGGGTGATTAAATAACAGAAATTTATTTTCTCACAGTTCTGGAAGCTGGAAGTCCAGGATCTGGGTGCCAACAGGATCAGTTTCTGGTGAAAGTGATCTGTCTGGCTTATGGACAGCCACCACCTCACTGGGTGGTCACTTGACCTCTTCTTTGTGTGGGCATGTAGAGAATGAGAGCTTGCAAGCTATCTGGTGTCTCTCCTTATGAGGCTCCTGTCCTATCATGAGGGCCCTCAAAAGACCCTATTTACTTCCAAAAGGCCTCATCTCCAAATACCATCACATTGGCAAGGTTAGGGTTTTCGCATATGAATTGATACAATTCAGTCCATAGCAGGATGCTTCTTGCTTCTTTTCGGCTTTACCTACAGGTAAATTGGCAGGGCTGTGGGGCTTTTGGGCTGCTGCCCTGGTTTTTATTAAAGAATAGAGATTACCACAAACTCCAGAAACACTTAATATTAAGTACAAGCTATTTCCGCTTAGGGCTTAGTGTCAGAAACCACCTTGTTCTTCACTCTCTTATATATTCACAAAGTTATGAGTAACAACTTGCCACCAAATTTTTTGAGACCTACTACCATAATGAGTGAGAAAGAAAAAAGCAGCCTCTGACATCCAGAACTGATTGACCTTCACAGCTAGACCTAAATATTATTTACAAGCTGGTCTAATACTAGGCTAGTTTGTTCTTCTGATGGACATAATCTAATAGAATGCTAAACACAGACAAGATTACTCTGTCACCATGATTAAATGAAATAAAACAAGGCCATTTCATAATTTTGCCTAAGCACATGCAAAATTAAGGTCATTGTACCACCCACAACACCCAATCATAGAATTCCCCCCATTTTATTTCATCATCCAATCTAAAGTAAACCCTGACTTCCTTAGACCCTCCCCCAAATCACCCAACCAAACACAAATTCTATAAGTTCTTTCGATCACTCTCTTACTTATGGTTCCCCATGGTAGGGGTTCTCTCTATTGCAGTGAGTAATAAATCAAAGTTGTTCAACTACAGATGTGTTCCTGGTGGTTTGTCTGAAGGGCATTGACATGAGTGTATTTCTGGCCTCAGGTAGAAAGAAGAACAGAAGCCCTATGTCCAATTGACGGCGAGTTATGTACTAAGAATTGTTCTTCCAACCCTCTTCCCCAGATTCTCTCTCCACTGGCTGGATCACTGCTGGTGTGTTCAGGTGCTAAGCCCTGGCTCCTATTTCCTGCTCCTTACGCTCCCTGAGCTATCTTCTGCCAACCCTGTAGAGTTCCTTGCCTAATATCTATACATATCCCAGGGCTGGCACTTGAGAGGTAGGAACCTAATCTAGTTCTCTGACGTCTAGGCAATGTAGGTACCCCAGTGGGTTCTAGAATGTTTATGGTTATTCACCATCATCTCTAAGAGTTAAACTATTTTGCGCACAAAGAGACTACCCAGACCCTATTCCATTCATTTCAACTTGTGCTAGAGTCACATCAAAAGAGGCAAAAATTTATTTGTTCAATTAGTCAAGTAAATTTGAATTGGATGCCTAGGATGGATAGAGCACTATATAAAGTACATTTGGAGCCATAGCCAAAAAGGTGAAACAATCTTTCTGTCCAAGAATCTGTCTATTGGGAGAGATATACACAATCACATCAGGAGGCAAAATGGAATGCGATGAGTATGATATAGGAAAAAGAAAAGTGCAGATAATTTTAGTATAATTTAAAAGAGAATTCGTTCAAGTACTTATTTATTTCATTGGTACTTTATCCTCCCAAATAAATGGAAAATTATAGTTAGTTCGGCTTGCTTCTCTTACTGTTGCAATAAACTGAATATTATGGAAATTTAGAGTTCAATTGATTTCCATAATGTGTAAGAAGCTTCAAAATATGGTGTGTGATTTCTCTCAATCTCCAACTTTATCTTAGTTTAATACGTACTATAACCTAGTGAATTCCCCAAGACATACTGCTTTCTCAATATTTTCTTAACATCTTAGAGTAGACTGTGAAAGAAATTTGAATACAAAAATTGAAACCCAGAATTTGGAAAACAATAGTTGGTTGCTAATTTTTATTTTGCCAAACTAAGGTAGTATGATATAGGGATGAAGAGAGAAGACTCTGAAGCCATCCTGACTCGATTTGAATTTAGACTCCACTCTTTACTAGCAGCGTGACCTTGAGAAATGATTTAATTTACCTCTGCCTCATCTATAAAATAGGGATAATAATAGTACCTACTTCATAAGATTATTGTAAAGATTAAGTGACTTAATTATATAAAGTAGAACAGTGCTTGGCACCTAGAAAGCCCTTTGTATGTCTGCCTATTATTAAAGACCTTAAATAATAACAGATGGTGGTTATCACCAACATTCTGTTACAAATAAAGTGAAGTTTATCACATATAAAATAAAATCTAACAACAAATATAGAATCACTATATTTTTTTAAATTAATTTTTCAATTCTCTGTGGTCTCATGAATACCTCATCATGGACCAGCATTCAGGCATTTGGGAGACACTGACTGTAAAAATAATGAAATGTAATAATAATGAAAAAAATTAAAGGTCTAAACATTTTATTATATTTATAGTGGGAAAACACACACAGGTTGTCCAGCTAGTTAAAGTAAAATCAAACATAGAACTCAAACTACCTAATTTCTAGTTCAGTGCTGTTGGTATTAACTCTCTGTACTACCAATGCAATACAAATTATGGTCATCATTAGTCCTATTACCAAATACTTCCAGTTCCCCAGGGTATATTGCAGAACCAAATTTCCTTGACCATCTGAAGTTAAAGTTCCTCTTTGATGTTAGAGTTCCCTGACACTTTGAAGTTAGACTTCTTCTGACCAATTAACTGAGCAGAAGGAATGTGTGTCACTTCTGGGTAGAATTTAAGAGCAAGTGCATGATTCTCCATACTCTCTATTTTTGTTTACATCATCAAGTGTGCAGGCACAGAGATGGAGCCTCTCTCAGCCTGGATTACTGAGTGAGAACAACGCAACAGAACCCTCTGCTAACCTATAGTGAACACACAGTACGAACAAGAACCTTTGTTGTTCTAAGCCATTGAGATCTGGGAACTGTTATCATGGCATAACATAGCTTCTCCTCTTTGATATACATTCAGTTGTGCTTGTAGCCACATAACCTACACTCCCACCCTATACACATACATACATACACATTCAGGACTGAGGAAGGTGACTTTCACGTGAAATGATAACTACCCCAAATGGAATAGTATTGTCAAGTGGCACATCCTTCTTTAACGCTTCTATTCTCTTTGCATACAAAAGTTTCAGGCAGCTCTAATTCAAACACAGAATTTGCTTTCAAGTGATGGCCATCTTGGAATGGTTCCCAATATATTAACTACTAACAAATGTGTACTTTGTCTAGCTCCCTCAGTGCCCCAAAAGTTCAGGAAAAAGGAAAATGCAGAGATAGTCTGCTTGTCTACTGAAGAATGATCTTCCTTCCAGTTAAAAACTGGGCTTGGAAAAGCCAGCCTCTGCATAATCTGCTAGAGTCAAATGTTTGGATGTTAGAGATGGACGTTCTGGCCCTAATGGTTATGCTAAAATTTGGAAGTCAAATGGTCACTGCATAAGCATCACACCCACTCACATACAGTGCTGCTCACCCAAATTAATAATTAGAGGTTATGCACACAGAGATAGACTTCTATATGTATTGTCTTCTTCATGTAGAGCCTCAGTCTCCCATCCCTCTTATTATAACTACATGGTTAGAATAAATGATTTTATTCTATTTATTTTGAGTTGGTCAAGGAAGTCAATAGAGACTTTTATTTCTTCTGCAGCTATCATATACAATAGTGTCTCTCAATTTTTATTGCACATTGAAATCACCTTGGGTGTTTTAAGCAACCAAAGTGTCCTTTGATAGATGATTGGGTAAAGAAGATGTATATATACACAATGGGATACTATTCTGCCATAAGAAAAGATGAAATAATGCCATTTGCAACAACATGGATGGATCTTGAGATTATTATGCTAAGCGAACTAAGTCAGACAGAAAAAGTCGACAACTATATGATTTCACTGATATGTGGTATATATTATAAAACTGAAAACAGCAAAGGAACAAGACAAATGAAGAAACAAAACCTCATAGGCACAGATAATAGCTTTGTGTTTACCGGAGTGTAAGGGTGGGGGAGGTGGTAGATGAGGGTAAAAGAGATCAAATATATGGTGATGGAAGGAGAACTGACTCTGGGTGGTGAACACACAATGTGATATATAGATGCTGTATTACAGAATTTTACACCTGAAACCTACGTAACTTTACTAACAATTGTCACCCCAATAAACTTTAATTTAAAAAAAAAGAAATCACCTTGGAAGTTTCAAAATTATGGATGCCTAGGCCCCACCCTCAGGTATTCTGATTTAATTGGTCTGATGTGGGTCATGGACCTGGGAATTTTTGTTAAAGCTCCTTAGATAATTCTAATGTATAAGTGCCTTTGAGAAGATTGTGTGGGTTTTTCCAGGAAACAGACTCTGAGATGAAGATGTGCATGCTGACAGTTTATTGGGGAGTACTTGGGCAATAAAGAAGCAGGTTTGACAGAGGGAGAGGTTGAACTGTGATGCAGTCACAACAAAGGCCTCTGATGACCCCCAAGGGAAACTCCAGAGCTGGGATGGCCCTTTAGAGTTGTTCTGAATTGGGGCAATGGTGCTGCACTTCACTTCCTCTATAATGATTAGTCACTGGATTTGGCCACTCCCTCAGAAAAGGGGCATGACATTTAACAGCGAACAACACTGACAAAATCATCACGGATTTAACTCTATAGCTGGGGAAGTCAGAAATAGGTGTATAAATGTAGAAACAATATAATTGATGAAAAAGATCAATGCTATTAGTGAACATTTTTAAAAGGATGATATGTTAGTGACTGGGAGAGGCAGCATAATGCTATAGTTAAGAGCAAAGACTTGGGAGACCGACTGCTTAAGGTCCAGTTTTGGCACTGCTATTACTTGCTAAGACCTGAGGCAAATTAAAACCTTTGTGACTCATTTTATAGAGTTTTCTCATCTGTAAAATCTGAACACTAGAGGTGAGACTCAAATTCTCTAGACATCTCAAAGGTGTTTAAAAAGTTCTAGGCAATCATGTCAAACATCAACTTCAAATGTTCAACTTTATACCTGCCTCATGCAAAGTTACAAAACCATTTGTATTAGTAAATAATTAGAAACAACCTAAATACCCATCATTAGAGAGATGGTTAATTAAATTATGGAAAATTCTTATTTAGCTATACTATGTAAAAATAAAAATGATTGAGAAAATTATGTATGTGCTGACAAGAAACAGTATCTAATAAGAATTTATGTAAACAAATTCAAGATATGAAATTATGTGCACATATGTGCTTGTGAACAGTAATAGCATGATCCTTTTTATATTCATAAACATATATGTAAATATATTAATATAATTTTATATAAACACATAGAAAAAAAACTGGACAGATATACATCCAAATGTTAAGTTTGATTATTTTTAGGTAGGAGAGACTATGTTGAGTGTTAGGGACAATGTAAATGGAACATCCACATTTAATTCTCTATAACTTTCACTATATAAATCTATTATCATAAGACTATGTTTGTGTTTGGCTAGTAAATTTTTAAAAAATAAACATATGGTGAAAATGAAGATTTAGAATATAAATAAGTAGTACATATGATCTACAACTTTGGATCCAAGGTTCTTTTTTTTTTTTTTTAATTGGGGAACAGTAGTGTGTTTTTCCCAGGACTCATCAGCTCCATCCAAGTCAAGTTGTTGTCCTTTCAATCTTAGTTGTGGAGGGCACAGCTCAGCTCCAGGTCCAGTTGCTGTTGTTAGTTGCAGGAGGTGCAGCCCACTATCCTTTGTGGGAGTCGAACAGGCAACCTTGTGGTTGAGGACACACTCGAACCAACTGAGCCTTCTGGCTGCTGGGGAGCTGAGCGGCAGCACATTGACTCCATTCTAGTTGCGGAGGGCGCAACTCACTCACCCACGTGGGAATCGAACCCAGCAGCCCCGTGGCCCAGAGCTTGCGCTCTAACCAACTGAGCCATCTGTCCACACCTGGATCCAAGGTTCTTAATGGCCAAAATAAAAATGTCAGCATCCTCAGTTTCATAGATTTCTTTGTGCGTGGTGGATGTGGAGGATGGGGTTAGGAATTCTAGTTATCCTGGGGCATCAACATTTTACCTGGTATGAAGGTATTGGGGTATAATACAAAATAAATATTTGGTCTTTGTTCCTGTTTCCTGGCACAAAGCTCCTAAAACCTTTAGAATCTCTTGAGTGATAAGATTGTCTTCTGTATGCTAATGAGATGACTGGTGGCTGGGGCCCCCTACATAGCTTCAGGGGGCAAGTCACCAGAAAGACCAAGCCATGATTAGAGGGTTGGAATTTTCTGCCCCCCTCAACTCCCACCTCTGGGTCAGGGAGAGGGCCAATAGCTTGAGTTCAATCACCAGTGGCCAATGATTCAATCAATCATGCCTACATAATGAAAACACCATAAAAACCCTTAAATGACGGGGTCCAGGGAGTATCCAGGTTGGTGAATATACATTAATGTGCTGGGAATGTGGCTCACTCATCAAGGGCATGGAAGCTCTGCACCCCTTCTCCCACAATATCATGCCCTAACCATCTCTTCCATTTGGCTGTTCTGAGTTGTATCCTTTATAATAGACCAGTAATAGGAAATAAAGCACTTTTCTGAGTTCTGTGAGTCATTCTAGCATATTATCATATCTGAATTTGACTATTGAATTTGGAGCCGGTCAGTCAGAAGTATGGGTGGCGAGCGGGGGCTTGTGATTGGCGTCTGAAGTGGGCGCAGTCTTATGGGACTGAGCCCTTAATCTGTGGGGTCTATGCTAACTCTGGGGACTTAGTGTCAGAATTGCATTGAATTGTCAGCTACCCAGTTGGGTGTTGGAGAATCAGAGAAATGGTACAGGATAAGACACCACATATTTGGTGTCAAGGGAAAAAAAACTATTCAGGTATGAATAAGTTTTTCATATGTGTCTCTAAGTAGAAGTATTGAGCAATATACATAACAATTTTATCCAGATCACACCTATATTAAATGCAACAGTGGAAAATTCCACCCAAGAAAGTAATACTGTAAGGACCAAAGTTCCTCCATTTAGTACCTTCCTCTTGCTGAATAGTTGTGTTGGTCTTTAGGGAAAGGAGAAGCAATTAGAGCAAAAATAGTCACATCTCTACTGTCAACCTGGATATTGTGCTAACCACAAATACTGACCCAAATGCAACTTCATTTGTAAGGATAAAACAATAGTTAAATAACCCTGAGCAACTTCTTTAAACATTAATACTTTGTGATAAGGTCAGGACTCATTTATCAACAACCTTCTTCTTTATAGGTCAGGTTTAATTATTTGAAATGCAAATTTGTTACCCCCTTTCATTGTTAATAACTTCCACTAAGCACCCTCCAGATGAAAAACTAAGTGTGGAGCAGACACTGTTGATACCCTGTCCCATATTTCTTTGGTCAAATTCAGTTTACCTGAAGCTGCAAATAAAGATAATTATCAGCCCCTGTTAGCTTCCCAACTTAAGCACCTGTGTCTGTCTTTTTCCCTGGCTGAGGGTTTTCTCCAGCATGGAAGCCGGGTCTGCCACGTACAGTCACCACATGGAAGTATGGGAGAGTTCGTGCCATCTGAGACAAACTCAACCAATGAGGGATGGGACCTGTGAATAAATGTTTCAGCCTCCGCGACCCACAACTCCCAGTCCTTGGGAAGTCTGTTCCACATGGTTTTTCAGAGGTTCCCTAACATATTTAAGCTCCAGTTGTCCACAGTGGTAACCTTCTCATGAACACACACTTTATTAGTTTTCCTTTTTTCTTTTGTCACTTCTTCACTTCTATTTCTTGTGCTCACCTCTCTAATAAAGTATTTGTACCTATGTCCTTCCCTCCCAGTCTATTTTTAAAGTGGAACAAAGTAAAACAAAGCATATTTAGGGCATGTGTTGATTTCCACATTCTTATTTGAAATAAATTAGAATATGATAAAATAACTTATGTCAAGTCCTTAGGCAGAAACTATGTGTCCTCTAAGGGTTGATAAATTGTTTTTAAAGATTTCTTTAAAAGCTTATGAATCAATATCTGGCATTATAGAGAATACACAAAAATCACATTTGTAGTAACCACTGTTATAACCTGATTGTGAAAGATCTGTTTTTCCTCTTAACATTTCTTAAATCCAAGTTAAAGATTGAACCCTTTGGAGACCCTTTTATTGAATGAATAAGGAGCCCATCTCCATCATTTTCTTCAATAAATTTTCATTTTTGAAGATGTGATAATCTTGGAGGAGCAAAAAGCAAAGAAAAGAGATTTATTTAAACATGCTTACAAGGTGATAACTGCCTTAGTTGTCTTTTCAGAAATGGTAGCAACCCAGAGTGTTTTCTGTACTCTGAAATTAGTTCTGGAGAATAAAGAGAAATTTTCCTTCCTGGGTTATGAGATCTTGAAACACAGTAAGTAATGTGTGGGTACATGGCCACTCTCCTAAACTTGAGAGACAGCTCAGAAAAACTAGACAGTTATAAAATCTGTGTTTACTGAGGTAAGGGTGGTTCAGAGGGGAAATTCAAATGAAAGGATAATGGCCAACATTCGCAAATATTTTATAGTAAATGTAATAAATTTTGAAATCTCTCTGCCCTTTGTTCTGCAAATTTCCAATATGCAGAGCCTGACACTTGCTTCTAAATGAAGAACATATCTCCAAAGGTCAGAAATAGTTCAGTTCGCATATTGCCATAAGTTTTTAAATTATGACTGATTTGTTTTTACCCCCTCATTTGCTTTTCGTTTTGAAAATGTCTTGCACATCAAATGCTTTCCAATATGCTCCATTCAACACACAATGTAGGTGTTGGTGTTTGTGGACAGAATATATGTTTTGAAGTAAATGTCAAGTTTGATCAAGATCTATTGTAATTGGTTTCTATAACTGTTTACATGTATTTTTTTCTGGGAAAGTAAGATCGCATTCAGAAGTTGTACAAACCTTATTTCAAAGACTTTTATCGTTTCCTGGTACTGGCCTTTACCTAATACCAACAACTGTCCTGAAACTACTGTGGAATGAGGATAATCAAAGCATACAAAGATGCTTTATTCTATCAGAATCTTAAATGTCTTAACGACTGGAAATTTGGATATTGTCATTGTATTCAAGCCTGATAATAATTTACTGTATTATTAGAGACATAATTCCTTATTTTCTGTCTAGCTCTTGTCACAGCTATCAAAAGTCGATGAAACCTATTTGTCTCTTTAGTTAAATAAAGTCATCCTTATCATCAACCATCAAAGGCATTTATTAAGTATCAATCTATGAAGGGAGCCAAGCTTGGCAGACAGAGGCAGATCATAACTTCCTCTGGAATATGGTTAATTTCTTTCAATGCACCACTATGATAGACAATATATTTATGACACACAGATAATTGAATAATAAACATTTATCTGAATGTTCAGGTGTTTGCATTATGTAGAAGTAAAGAGTTACTGAATTTATATGAGAATTAGTGAGTAGAAAGTTGTGGGGACAGAGCCCCAGAGAGCAGTTTCCAGGCTCTTGGCCTCATGTGTAAAGGTGCTGGCTCAGGTAGTAGATAGCCGTCAGCTGTGGCTAGTTGGCCGTCAGCTGTAACCATTGAGCCATTGGCCACTAATATAACTGCCGCGGCTACGTTGGGAAGTGGAAGATAGTGGAGGAGAGGAGTGGAGGGGAGGAGAGGAGTGGAGGAGAGGAGTGGAGGAGAGTTGGTCGGTTGGCAGCAAAGCGGACAGCAGGTCGCACGCGGTGTGAACCCAGCCTCCAGTGAGACCATAGTGGTATGACTCCCCTACCTATGGCTCCGTGGGTGTTCCTTTTTGGCTTCACCATATCCTGCGTTCTTATTTGGAGAGCGGGACCAGAGATCCCGCAGGCTGCCCCGCTCAACAAAAGTTAAGGTACATTTTATGTTTGGGCATGATAATGGAAACATTGTTTACTCAGGCAATTAATCCATGAAGGCTTTATTGAGTACTTGGGTTTTAAAGCAGTGAAGACTCATGGCAGTGATATGATGAGGTAAAATAGCACTTTTAACTGAAAATGAAAGTGACCCCTCTACTTCCTTATCTCAATAAAGTGTTCCCTAGGGTCTAATGGCTGGCAGGTACAACAGAACAGGGCTTCTAAATTATGAGGGTGCAAAGTACTCCAAAGATATACTTAGGTCAAGGTTGAAGTGGGTAGAAAATTGAGGAGAAAAATAATTCTGAAGTTGTTTTCAACAGTATCAAATTGTTATGCTCTTGGTAATACTCCTAAACTCTTGATAATACCTGCTGTGCAAATTTATTTTAAAATGAATATATAACATCAAACCACCTATAATAAACAAAGCATTTGAAAAGAGGGAGGAAATAACTACACTGATATTTTAATGGAATTAATCTAAATTCTAGGCAAAAAAAGTCTCATTTTGTTTATGGATTCAAACACTTTAGCAAAAAGAGCTTTTAAAAACTGTTGGTGGGAATGCAGACTGGTGCAGCCGTTATGGAAGGCAGTGTGGAGGTTCCTCAAAGAATTACGAATAGAATTACCATATGACCCAGCAATCCCTCTCCTGAGTATCTACCCAAAAAATCTGAAAACATTTATCCATAAAGACACGTGTGCTCCAATGTTCATTGCAGCTTTGTTTACGGTGGCCAAGACATGGAAACAACCAAAATGTCCTTCGATAGATGAATGGATAAAGAAGTTGTGGTATATATACACAATGGAATACTATTCGGCGGTAAGAAAAGATGATATAGGAACATTGGTGACAACATGGATGGATCTTGAGAGAGTAATGCTGAGCGAAACAAGTCAGACAGAAAAAGCAGAGAACCATGTGATTTCACTGATGTGTGGTATATAAACCAAAAACAACAAAAGAACAAGACAAACAAATGAGAAACAGAAACTTATAGACACAGATAATAGTTTAGTGGTTGCCAGAGGGTAAGGGGGGCGGGGGGTGGGGGGTGGGAGATGAGGGTAAGGGGGATCGAATATATGGTGATGGAAGAACTGACTCTGGGTGATGAACACACAATGGGATTTATAGATGATGTAATACAGAATCGTACACCTGAAATCTATGTAATTTTACTAACAATTGTCAACCCAATAAATTTAATAAAAAAAACCTAAAACAAAACAAAACAAAACAAAACAAAAACACACAAAAAAAGCATTATTTCAGCGGCCTTAAAATATGATTTTAAGTCACTGCTTGTAACAATAAGATTTTTCTAATACTAAAGCTTCTGTAGTTATAAACATTCTGAGAAAATTAAGGGGCATAAAACTCCATTTAAAGAAGGCAAACTGCTTATGTGAGAGGGAAACTAAGAAGCATTCAGTGGAAATGTACAATTTTCAGGTAAAAATAAAAAGTAATGAAAAATGGGGCTTGCACTATGTGAAAGGAATATCATATAATTTTTTTCTGTTTTGTTTATTAATTTTGTTCTTAGATTCCATATATAAGTGAAATTACATTACATCTGCCTTTGTGTGATATACTCCACTCAGCACAACACCCTCCAGGTACATCCGTACTGCCACAGATGGCAAGAACACATTCCCTTCCATGGCCAAGCAACATTCCATTATATATATATATATAACTGTATATATATATATATATATATATATATATATATATATATATATATATATACAGTTATTCATATATATAATACAGTTTTCATATATATATTTCATATATATATATGAAAACTCTATTAAAATTGTAATACTCAATATATACTGCTAACAAAAGATGAATACAAGTCACATTTGAGTTCTGCAATTACAAGAGGTGCTCAAAGTGGTTACCATCAGCATCCAGACACTTCTGATTATGGCAAGCTACTGCTTGAGCAACGTTGACCAAAGTGTCCGCTTGTGTACATTTTTGGGGGCACCCCCGGTATATGTATACATACATTTTTAGTCATTCTGATGGGTGTGTAGTGATATCTCATTTGATATTAAGTTGCATTTCACTGGCTAACGATGTTGAACATCTTTTCATGTGTTTTTCTACCATCTATATGTCATATCATCTTTAGTGAAATGTCTATTCACACCTTTTACTAATTTTCTAATTAGTTTGTTTGTGCTTTTACTATTGAGGTTTGGAATTTCTATATATTCTAGGTAATAGTACTTTGTCAGGCATGTGGTTTGCAAATATTTTCTCCCAGACTGTTGATTCTATTTTCATTCTCTTCATATGGGCTTTAACAAAGTAAAAGCTTATCATTTATCATTTTTTTCCTCTTATGGTTCATGCTTTTGATGTCAAGTCTAAAAACTTTGTCTAGTACTAGATATAAAATGTTTTCTCCTTTTCTTTTCTTTAAAAGTTGTATAGTTTTACATCTAAGTCCATTATGCATTTTTGGTTAATTGTTGCATAAGTTGTGAGGTTTAGGGCAAGATTCATTTTTTGCTTATGGAGGGCAAATTGTTTACATATTTCTTGAAAAGGCTATTCTTTCTCTATTGAACTTCATTTGCATATTGGCCAAAATCAGTTGATGGTACTTGTGTAGGCGCTATATCTGTGTACTTTATTCTAACCCATTGATCTATGTATCTAACTCCACCAATACTATACTGTCTTGATTACTGGAGTTTTAAAGTAAGCCTTGTTGGGTAGAATGAGTCCTCTTACTTTCTTCTTCTCAATCAATATTATTTTAACTATTCTATGGCCTGTGTCTTTCACCATGAATTTTAGAATAAGTTTGTCTATGTCTATAAAAAAGCCTTGCTTGGATTTTGATAGGAATTGTTTTAGCCAAGAATATCAATTAAGAGAGAAATTACATCTTTATTATGTTGAATCTTGCAATTCATGAACATGGTATGTCTCTCCATGTATTTAAGTTTTCTTTGATTACTTTCATTAGCATTTTTTAATTTTTTTAACTTATTTATTATTATTTAAGTATAGTTGGTATAAAACGTTATATTAGTTTCAGGAGTACAGTGTAGTGATTTTGACATTTTTATACCTTACAATGTGATCATTCCACTAATTCTAGTAACCATCTGTCATTGTGCAAACTTATCACAATATTATTGACTATATTCCACTTCCCCTTTTTCACCCATCCCCCCACTTAACTTCCCTCTGGCAGGCATCCCTTTGATCTCTATTTCTATGTCTTGATTTGTTTTATTTGTTCATTTGTTTTGTTATCTTAAATTCCACATATAAATGAAATCATGTTACTTGTCTCACTGTCTTATTTCATTTAGCTGTACATATTTTGTTAACTCTTCCATTTTTTTCAACAATCTTAATAGTATGACATCTTAAATTTTGGTTTCTGCATGTCCCTTTTTAATACATAGGTATGCAATTAATTTTTTTGTGTTGGTCTTGTAGCCTGTAACACTAAAGAGCTCACTTATTAGTTCTAGGAGGTTTCTTTAAAATTGTTTTCTTTTTTTTCTTCTGTTCTAATCTGTATGCATTTTATTTTTTTATCTTGCCTTATTGAATTGGCTAGAACTTCCATTACTATGTTGAGTAATATCAGTGAGGCAGACATCCTTATTTTGTTTCTGATCACAGGGAAAACATTCATTCTTTCACTCTTAAATATAATGTTAAATATAGGACTTTTGCAGATGCTGTTTATCAAGTTAAGGAAGTTGTCCTATATCTATTTTCCTGAGAGTTTTGATAATAAATAGGTTTTGAAATTCATCAAATGCTTTTTCTGCATCAATTGATAAGATCTTGTAATTTTTCCACTTTAGCCTGTTAATATGATGAAATACAATTAATTGTTTTTGTTTTTGTTTTTAATATTGAACCAATCTTGCATCCTCAGAATTAACTTCAGGTGGTCAGGGTATATAATTATTTTAAACAATGTTAGATTCAGTTTGTTAATATTTTATTGAGTATTTTTGTATCAAAGCTTATGAGAGATATTGATCTATAGTTTCCTTGTTTTCATACTTCATCTAGTTTTGGCATCAGAATCATAATAACTTCATAAAATGAGTTGGAAAGTGTTATCTCCTATTCTATTTTATGCAAGAAATTATGTAGAATTGATGTTAGTTCTTTTTAAACATTAAGTAGATTTTTCCAGTGAAAACATCTGGAGTTTTTAAATTTTTGAATTAAATTTCCTTTAATAGGGCAATGTAAATGAACTATTGAATATTAGATGTGCTGAGGTAGTTTTAATTTTTCTAAGAATTGAGCCATTCCAGCTAAGTTGTCAAACTTATGTGTTCAGAGTTATTTCAAATGTGTCATTATTATCATGTTGGTGTCTGAAGAATCTGTAATGATATACACTCCCATTTCTAATTTAGTTATTTGTGTCTTATTTTTTATTTGTCAAGTTTTGCTAGGGGTTTGTTAATTTTATTGATCTTTTTAAAGAACCAGTTCTGTGTTTCATTAATTTTTCTCTATTGTTATTCTGTTTTTAATTTCTTTGCTTTTTGCTCTTATATTTCTTATTCCCTTACTCCTGTTAATTTTTAGTTTATTTGTCTGTACATTTTTAGGTTCTTGAGCTGGGATGTTAGATTATTGATTAGAGACTTTTCCTCTTTTATAGTGTACACATTTAGTGCTGTAAATTTCCCTCTTGGAACGACTTTTGCTATGTCCTACAAATTTTGATATGTTATATTTTCATTTTCATTCAGTATGATGTGATTTTTACTATTTTCTTTGAGACTTATCATTAAACAATAAATTATTTAGAAGTGTGGCTTTTAGTTTCCTAGTGTTTGGACTTTTTCTGTTATCTTTCTTTTATTCATTTATAGTTTGATTCCACTGTGGTCAGAGAACACACTCTGATTTCAATTCTTTTAAATTTATTCAGGTTCGTTTAATTGCCTATCTTGTTTTGTGTTCCACTGGCACATGCAAAGAATGTGGATTCTTCTGTTGTTGAGTGGAGTCTTCAATGTTAATTAGATCCTCTTAGTTGATGGGACTTTTGAGTTTTTCCATACACTTGCTGATTTTCTATCTAATTGTTCTAACAGTATTGAGCTAAGGATGTTGAAGTCTCCAGTTATAATTGTGACTGTATTTATTGCTCCTTTCAGTTCTATTAGTTTTTGTCTTCATATATTTTAATGCTGTGTGTTTGGTGCATACACATTTTACTATATCTTCTTGGTGGATTGAATTTTTTATGTTTGTATAGTGTCCCTTTCTGTCTCTAGAAATGTTTTTGCTCTGAAGTCTACTTTATCTGAAATTAATACAGCCATTTCACTTTCTTTTGACTTAACATTAGCATGGTATAGCAACATTTGAAGAGTTTCCTGTAGAGAGCATATAGGTGGGTCATATTTTTTAACCTAGTCTGCTAATCTCTGCACTTAATTGGCATATTTAGACCATTTATATTTAATGTAATTATTCAAATATTAGGACTCAAGTCTGATATTTTATTATTTTCTGTTTCTTCTCTCTGTGTTTTTCCTTTTTCTTAACTTCTTGTGGAGTACTTGAACCTATTTCATAATACATTTTGATTTATCTATAGTGACTTTTAGTGTATCTTTTTTCACAACATTTTCAGTTGTTGCTCTAAATATCATATTATAAATGTATATCTTATCAGTCTACTGAAGTTGACATTTTATCAGTTTGAGTGAAGTGTAGAAAGCTTACCTCCCTTTACCCTCCTCCTTTTATAATATGATTATCTTAAATATTTTCTCTATAGGCATTTAGAGCCATATCAGACATTGTTATAATTTTTTCTTTAATAGTCAAACATAATCTAGAAGAGGAAAGAGAAGAAGTCAATGTCCTTTTTGGTGATCCAAAATTCCTTCTTTCATCATTTTCTTTCTCTGAATAGGACTTCCCTCACCCATTATTTTAGGGTAGGTCTCTGATGACAAATTCTATTAGTTTTTCTTTGTCTGAGAATGTTTTCATCTCCTTTATACACCTAAAGAATATTTTCACTGGACATAAGATTGTGGGTTTACAGTTCTTTTCTTTTAGCATTGGAAAAATATTACCACTTTTTTCTAGCCTCCATGTTTTCTGATAGGAAATTCTCTGTAATTTGAATGGTTGTACCACTATAGGGAAGTTGTTGTTTTTCTATCACTGATTTCAAGATTTTTATTTTGTCTTCCATTTTCAGACATTTTACTATGATGTGCCTTTATGTGGATTTCTTTGTGGTTCGCTCAGTTTTTTGGATCTGCAGGTTTATGCCTTCTGCTAAATTTGGGAAGATTTCAGCCATTATTTCATCAAGAAGTTTTTCAGCCCCACCCTATTTCTTCTCTTTTTCTGGAAATTCTATGAAATAAATGTTAGATTCTTAAAAAAATCTTTTGATAAGTATCTGAGAATCTGTTCATTATTTTTAGTATGTTCTCTCTGTTGTGTAATTTCTATTGTTAGGATTGTGTAATTTCTATTGTTCTGTCTTCAAGTTCAGTAATTATTCTCTCCTTGCCTTCCATGCTGCTCTTGATCCAATGCACTGAGTTTTTGCATTTCTAAGTTCTAAAATTTCTATTTGGTTTTTCTTTACATATTCTATTTCTTTGCTGAGAGTTTCAATTCCTTTGCTGAGGCTTTCTATTTTTTTTTTTTTTCATTTCAAGTGTGTACATAAGTGTGTTTGAAGTGTTTTTGTAATTGGTCATTGAACAAAATTTACGATGGCTGCTTTAAAATCTTGGCTAGATAATTCTAACACATCTGTAATCTTTGCTTTGAATTCTATTTATTGTCTTTTCTCATTTACATTGAGATCTTCTTAGTTTTTGGTATAAGTGATATTTTTTCTATTGTAACCTTGACATTTTGCATATTATATGAGACTCTGGATCATATATAAACCTTTTGTTTTAGCAAGCTTCGTCTGTCAATTCAGAGAAGAAGGGAGAGCACTGCCTCATTACTGTCTGTTGCAACGAGAAGTCTAGTTTCCTCACTTAGCCTTTGTTGATACTTGAGCAGGAGGGAGCTCATCATTACTGCTGGGCAAGGGTGGGAGTTTCAGCTTCTGACTAGGCCTCCATTGATATCTCCCTGGCTGTGATTGGTAGGAGGGCCTCATTACTACTCCCCACATGATCTCCACTGATACCATGGGGTGGGTGTCTTTTTACGATTGGACAATATTGTGAATTTCAACTCTCCACTAAGGCACCTCCAATACCATTTCAGTGGACAGGAGGAGAGGTGCTTTATTACTACCAGGTGATGAAGGAAGTCCAAGCTCCCCACATGGTTTCCACTCACTCCATGGTTTGAGGGAGGGCACTTGTACTGCTTGGTATGGATGAAATTCCCAGCTCCCTTCTTGACCTCTGACACCACACTTGCAGGGAGATGGAATGCCTCATTATAGCCTGATGAAGTTAAAAGACTAAGCTTTCCACTTAACTGCTGTTGGCACGGGTAAAAGTCAGGCCACACTCTTTTACGAGTGATGTGTGGCTGCAGAAGAAAGGTTATCTTCTAAAAGTTTTCTCTCTTGTTAGGCTTCCTCTTTCCTTGCCCTTAGGCTAGAGAGAGTAGAATTTCTTGTTTTCTATTTTTCCTCTGCCCATTGTCATTTCCTGGTTGCTGGTTTCTCTAGTACCCAGTCTGGGACACATGAGGCAAAAAGAAAACTGAGGGAACTTTCCACCTTGTGTCCCTTTGGGTCCTAATGTCCTTAGCTAATCTGCATTTTTCTCTCACCTTTCAGAGTCTAATGTTTGTTATATGCATAATGTCCAGGATCTTTACTTGTAGTTTGTGGGAAGAGTAGGAAAAATATATACCTCATATTCCCATATATTGGTCTATTTCTGAACTCTTTATTTTGTTCCATTGCTCTATATGCAAATGCCACAATTTCTTAATTACTATAACTATATAGTAAGCCTTAAAATTTGGTAGTGTAAGTCATCCCACTTTATTCTTCGTTTCCAAAATTGTTTGTTGTTCTTGTTTCTTTGCCCTTCCATATGAATTTTAGAAATCACTTCTGCATCAATAAAAATAGTTTACTTGGATTTTGATTGGAATTACGTTAAATTAGTAGAACAATTTGGGGATAAGTGACAGTTTGACTATGTTGAGTCTGCCAACCTATGACCATAAAATATCATTCCATTTACTTAGGCCTCTTTAATTTTTTTTCATCAGTATTTTGTAGTTTTCAGCATATAAATGCTGTACTTTCTTAGATTTATACCTATTTTGTTTTTTGTAACTATTAAAAGTTGTATTGTTGATAAATTTTCTATTTCCAATTGTGCATTGCTACTACATGTAAATGTGACTGATTTTTGTGCGTTAACCTTGTATCTCGCAACCTGCTAGACTCATTTATTAATTCTAGTGGGATATTTTTGTAGATCCTTAGGATTCTATAGGTAGACAATCATATTGCCTGTTAATAGGGATGGTTTTATTTCTTCCTCCCCAGTTTGTGGGCCTTTGTTATTATTACTTTTCCCTTTGTACAGTGGCTAATAACTTTGGTGTGATATTGAATAGTAATAGTTAGAAGAAATCATTGCTTTGTCCTGATCTTAGATGGAAAGTACTCAGTCTTTTATGATTAAGAATGGTGTTAGCTGTATCTTTTTTCTTTGTGCCCTTAATCAGATTATAGAAGTTCCCTCCTATTATTAGTTTGCTGAGAATTTTTATCATGAATGGGTTTGCCCTTTTTCCTCCACTGCTCTTCTGTATCAGTTGATATGATTATGTGATTTTTCAACTTTAAACTGTACATATGGTGGATTGCATTGATTTATTTGTGAATATTTAACTAGCCCTGCATTTTATAGATGAATCCCACTTGATCATGGCATATTATTCTTTTTCTATATTGCTAGATTCAATCCGCTATTTTTAAGAATTTTTACGTCCATGTTCATGAGGGATATTGGTCTATAGTTTTCTTTTTATGTACCACTCTTATCTGATTTTGGTTTTACAGTAATGCAGGTATAAAATTTACTGTGAAGTGTTCCCTCTTTTCCTATTTTCTGGAAATGTCTTCTTTAAATGATCGGTAGAATTCATCAATGAAACTACATGGCCATGGAATTTTCATTTTTGGAAGATTTTACCTAGGGATTAAATCTCTTTAATAGTTATAGGACAATTCATGTTATATGTTTAATTTTGGGTGAGTTTTAATACTGTGTGGTTTTTAAAAAATTGATTCACTTAATCTAAATTGCCAAATTTATATGAGTAAAGTTGGTTATAGTGTTCTCTTATTATCCTTTTAATATCTGTATTATATTTAGTTAAATACCATTTTTCATTCTTGATGTTGGCAATTTGTGCTTTCTCTAGTTTTTCTTTTAAGTCTTACCAGAAGTTTATCAGTTTTATTTATCTTTTCACCAACCAACTCTATGTTCCATTGTTTTTCTCTATTATTTTTATGTTTCAATTTCTTTGACTTATCTTTTAGTATTTCTTTCCTTCTCCTTGCTTTGGCTATATTTTGCTCTTCTTTTCCTAGTTTCTTGAGGTAGACACTTAGATTATTGTTTTGAGAGATTTTTTTTCACTTCTAATATAAGCAGTTATTGCTATAAAATTTCCTCTAAGCTCCACTCTAGCTGCATCCCACAAATTTTGATATGTTGTATTTTCATTCAGGTAAAAATATGTTCTATTTTTATTGAGATTTTCTCTTTGACCCATGGATTATTTAGAAGTGTTTCTTTGTTTGTTTAATTTTCAAGTGTTTAAAGATTTTCCTGATATATTTTTGTTATTGATTTCTAGTTTAATTTAATTATAGTCTGAGAACATGTCAACTTTTAAGCCTGTTAAGTTTGTTTTTGTACCTAGGATCTATTCTATCTTGGAGACTATTCCATCTGTGATTTTTAAAATAAGAATCATTAAAGAAAAAGAAATAGTTAACAATATGTGAGAAAGTAACAAAATCATACTCTAGACCTATACAAATGAAAATTATTTTAAAACATTTTCCAATGGTGATGATATATTTACTTGGTTACTATAAAGACATTATGCTTAGAAACCACGGAAGACAATATTTTTTTTTGTTAAGAGCCAGGAGCCAGGAGAAGAACATGCCTGTAGCCTATACTTCCAACCAGGACCCTTGACCATGGCATATTACAATCACCTGGGTACAAATACTGTTTAAAGTCATAAAGTGGAAGGTGAATATGATTGTGAACATCACTATTATACCCTTTTTGAAGTTTTTATGAAAGGAATTTAATTTTCTATAATATGTTTTTGTTGTACAATTAAAGAGGATATTTAAAACATTTTATGTCATAAAACTGTATATTAGCAAGAGATTTTATTGTTATTATGTTATTGGTAATTGTACCAATAAATTGGAAAACAGTGTTTAGTAAATTGCTAGTAAGCAATTAGTAAACAATTCATAGTAAACAATTTTAGTAAATTGCAGTAAACGTTGTTTAATTTCCCTCCTCAAAGCACAGAAAAACAGTCTTCCTGTTCATTTTACTCATAGTTGCTAAAGGGCTTCATTTGCCATTTTGGCACTGAATGGTCACTTTGCAGCATCCAAGCTGTCTTGGTTTCTATGTTTTTAAAACACATGGGTTTCTAATTATGTCACAGTTGATTCCTGTCCAGAAGGCTATCTGTTATGTCTACCTCGTTACATACATGTCTTGCTATTTTTGCCATCAGGAAATGTTTCCTCCATGACAGAAGGCAGCATAAGCCACAGCCTATCCTGAGTACAATTAATGTCTATAGGAAGAAGAGGAGTGCAAAGAAAAAGAAAAAGAGAAGCAGCCTGATTTTCTGTATGTGCCTGATCTGGGTTGAACTGTGTACCCCCGCCACCTCCCCCCCACACACAAAATTAATGTTGAAGTCCTAACTCTCAGTATCGCAGAATGTGACCTTTTTTGGAGATAGTCTTTACAGAGTTAGTCAATTTAAAATGATGTTATTAGGGTGTTATTAGGGTGGGCCCCAATCCAACATGACTGCTGTCCTTATAAAAAGAAGAAATTTGGATACAGAGACACACACATACAGAAGGAAAATGACGTAAACACACAGGGAGAAGACAGACATCTATAAGCCAACAAGAGAGGCCTGGAACAGGTCCTTCCTTCACAGCCCTCAGAAGGAACCAACCCTACCAATACTTTGATTTTGGACTTTCAGCTTCCAGATCTGTGAAAGAATAAATTTCTGTTGTTAAAACCTCCCAATTTGTGGTGCTATGTTCCAGCAGCCCTAACAAACAAAGCAAACTAATACAGTGCCAAAAAGCACAAAAGCCACAGCCATACGTTTCCAGCCAAATACAATTATGGGAGTATAGTTCAGCACATTTTGTTTTCCTGTGGTCCCTTGAGAAAACAAACAAACAAACAAACAAAAACACAACAAAACAAAACATGGAGAAGCTGCTGGAAAGATTACTCTATAGATTTTTTTTCTTTCACAGTTGGATGAGACTGTGAACTGAATAACTACTTATTACCCATCTACAATAGTTTGCCCTACAGCCCTGGCCAATGGCAACTGAGAGTCCCTTTGATAACATAGCCCCAAGATCTTTTTCTTATTCTAGCCTCTTCTAGCTATTCAATAAATTGATCGAAGTTCAAAGGATTTCTCAAGTTGAAGACCCTCCACCTAAAGAGAGGCAATAAAAGTCCAAGCAACTTTTGTGAAACTTGACAATGTGTTCCTCAGCAAACTTTCTGTTACACAGGAATGTCTGTTGCCTTTAACAATGGAGATAGAAGGAAGAAGCCAAGGTACTGAGGATTTATAGATTGCTTATCCCTCTGTGTAAGAATACACTTAACTTGTAACTGGACTGGAATAGCTCTACTCTTAGCTCTAGGGGTGCCTGAAAGTCTGGTACTGAGCTTTGGCTAAGACTAGGATGAAACGTGCTAGTTAATGATTTATAATGTGCTATTTAAAGTTAAAAATTTCTATGGTGGCATTCTGTACTAGCTTGTTTACATTGTTTAGGGATCTATAAGTTGATGGTTGCACCTTGTTTTACTGTTTACATGGTCTAATTTTAGCTGTGACCTCAGGAGTATTAAAGACCCCTCAGTAAATTTGTGTCTTGGCTTCCTTGAAACCAAGATAAATTGAGCATATTTCAGTGGTCCATATGCAAAGCAAAATCCACTGCAACCTAGAAAGGATTCTGAGAGGAGCTCCTGGAGGTATCAAATCCTTCAATGATTGACTATACTTTCTTTCTCCTACTGTAGTTACCTTTATTAAAGCCTCATGTGTGAAATGTCATAAATCCTATCAATTGTCTGACCTGTGTAATTGCTATACCCTTGAACCCTACATTCAAGGCTGAGACCTTGGGCCCCTATAAAATTTACCTTTAAAGGTAAAGCAAGCACTAGTCATAGAGACCACAAATTGGAAAGAAAATGGCAAAGCAGTAGGGGCCCAACCCCTTTATGAGTTCTAAGGCAGACTCAAGGCCTGGATAAGAAGCTATAGAGATATCTGTGCAATCCTGGATCTTATTTCCAGGTGTAAGTGGAGGGAAAATGGGGCATAGCATAGGGAATAGAACAGACACTATGGGGCTATCAAATCCCAGTCTCCCTACGTCTGTCAGGAATATAACTCTGGTGAAGGAAAGGGATTGAGACTGCAGGTGAAATTAAAATGGGGTTTAACAGTTATTTCTTCAGGTTCACATGACTTTTATTGTTATAAAGACTGTCTCTGGGGTCAAAAGTATTACAGGATGTAAGGGAGTGAAAGCCATAATGAAACATAATGAAAATTGCACAGTTAAATCGAGGTTATCTGCCAAAGGCACACATTCTGAAAAATCATTAAATCTACTGCTTTCCATAAACTCTTTGTTTTAAGTATTGTTGGATTATATTAGTCAGAGACAGTTTTATATTCTGTGCACTATAGAAGCTCTAAATAGGGTATCTCCCATAAAACATAGACCTGATAGATTCTGATAGACCTAAATGAATTTTTTTTAAATAGTGATGTTATTTACTAACCTCACAAGCTATCTGCCAGGCAGTAGTCTTAATATCTTTAACCAAGCATTCTTTTTCATCTAACAATGATTTAGATGATCTAACAATGATTTCCTAATCAGTCTTTTTTCCCTGTGTCTCTACCAAGTGTAACATCTTCTGATTGGCTGATTTAGAGACCTAGGCTCTTGTATCAAACTTAAAGTAAACTTCAACATAATGAATTTGTCATATACCTTTTCCTTAAGAATTTGGAGGTCCTACCAAAATGGTTAATGGTTCAACTCATGAGAACCTACAAGAGTGAAGCAAGACCACTGTGCTATATGCCTGAAATAATATAAAATAATATTGAATGTCAACTATTTATATATATATATATATATATATATATATATATATATATATATATATAATATACACAGAATGTAAAGTACAGCATATAGAATATAGTCAATGATATTGTAATAGCTATGTATGATGTTAGATGGGGAGTAGACTTGGTGGGGTTATCATTTTGTAAGGGATGTAAATATCTAATCATTATATTGTTTTGTACACCTGAAACAAACAAAAAGCCCTGAATCAAGTAATACCACACCAAGAATGATTTCAAATACTTGGAGAGGAAGTTTGAAGTCAGAGTACTGGATATATATATGAATTGGGCAATTACAGCGAATGTCCCCCAACCCCCCCAACCCCCCGCCCCTTGTAAGTGCATGGAAAAGTCTTTTGATGTCAGAAGGATGCCAAAGGACTGGAGGAAAGGTGGGGTGGGTTTAATACCATAGGCTTTTGAACAGTGTATTCAATTATGTTACTGAGGGATGACCAAAGACCCTAGCAAAGATAGAGTAGGAAATTACTCATTTATTTCTTTTGGTTGCAGGGAAGTTATTCTGTGTTTCGTTGGCAAGAACATTTTGTCTTATTTTCATTTTTCTTTTAGCTAAAATTCTGTAATTTGCCCTAAAATTTTTCACATGTTGGTCTGTGTCAGTAAATGGTCACTTGCAAGTCTTTGTGTTTGTGACCGGAGAGATTCTGGATATAGAGCTACCTGTTTGTTTAAAACATCTTTGAAAAATTATAAGAGATTGATGGCAGGAATAGGTCATTTGTATGCACCTTGAGAAAATCTAGTTCAGAGAGCTCTATCTTGAGATGAAGAAGGAATAGAAATTCTGTTCAGCTAATATCATGAAAATGTGCTGTCTTATTCTGTGAGGTTAAATAAAAAGTTTTTCTTTTTCTTTTTGTGCTGGGCATAGTGCCTTAGGGATTAGTTGGAATAGACTGAGATATGGAACTACCTCTGTGGATATAAATAATGCTATCAAAGGAAAACTATTTACTTACTTACTGCCACAGGTTGGGTTCTTTTGAAAGTAGACCGAGGAATAGTTTAGTAAGCAGGATGGTTATGAAGGGATCAACACCTTTGGGAAGTAGGGGGATCAAGCAGGCATGGACAGAGGGACATGTTCAAACTATAATGCAGGCCCTACAAATGCCTTGGGCAACCTTATTGGACAATCTGAAGTAAAAATAGCCCTTCAGAGTTCTTCCCTATTGGGTCCAGATGGCTATACATCTATATCTCCACGTGGATTAGGGTAGTTGGGGTAACATTGTGGCTGCAGCTCAGATATCCCTGACAGCTGAAGGCTTCCTGCTTACATCATTTCCAACAGCTGGGACAAGTCCTTCAATGAGATGGGATCTGGATGGAGCATAAAGGGATTCACCTGCTTGGCTATGCAATTTTGTGAAACTAAATTGTCTAATTGGGAGGGAAATTAACAAGACTGTTAAATTTATCATACTTAATGGAGCACATATTTAATTAGTCTAGGGAGTTCGCTTATGTACATTTAGAATAAATGGTCTCAAGAACTTATATATAAAAAACAGAGAAATGAAAAACAAGAAATGTGCTCAAAGAAAAATTGTTTTAGGTAATGGCTGACCCTTAGGTTACTAAGATAAGAAACAAAGGAATGGACATTGATACCAGGCCAATTTTAAGAAAATGTTCTAAATGAAGACATTTAAGCAAAACTGGAATAGTTTTTATATTATGTAATAAATGTGAAAGAATTATAAAATTATGTAAAATATGTTAAAATAGAAAATTGTGTGAAAAAAAGAAAAGAAAATTGTGAAAGTTTATTACTCTTAATAAGTCATATATAAATTAAACTATTGCATTACATTTGTTTTAAAAGATAGTTACAACATTCTAAATTTGATAAAGAACATCTACAAAAATAGGTATCAAATAAGATAAATGGGGGAACAGTTTTATTCCTTTTTAGTTAAAGTGAATTGAGTAACGTTTTTGTAAAAAGAATGTATGCAAAGAATTTTTAAAATTCAACAATGAGAAAGCAAAAATGGGCCAAAGATCTTAACAGACACTGCACCAAAGAAGATATACAGATATCTAATAAGCATATGAAAAGATGTTCTGCATAATATGTCATTAGGGAAATGCAAATTGAAAGCTCACTGGGACACCACTGCATACCTATTAGAATGGCCAAAATCCAGAACACTGACAACACCAAATATCAGTGTAACAACAGGAATTCTCATTCATTGCTGGTGGGAATGTAAAATGGTCCAGCTGCTTTGGAAGACAGCTTGGAGGTTTCTTACAAACTAAACAAACTCTTACCTTATAATACAGCAATTGTGCTCCTTGGTATTGACCCAAAAGAGGTGAAAACTTATGTCTACAAAATGAATATCCACAGCAGCTTTATTCATAATTGCCAAAACTTGGAAGCAACCAAGATGTCCTTCAGTAAGTGAATGGATAAATGAACTGTGGTACATTCAGACAAAGAAATATGACTCAACACTAAAAATAAATGAGCCATCAAGCCATGAAAAGACATAGACATCATTTAAATGCATATTACTAAGTGCAAGAAGCCAGTCTTAATAGACTACATACTGCCTGATGCCAAATGTATGACATTCTGGAAAAGACAAAACTATAGTGAGAGCAAAGGGATCAGTGGTTGCCAGGGGTTGTGGGAATAACTAAATAGGTGAAGCACAGAGAATTTTTAGGGCAGTGAAAATACTCTGTATGACCGATCACCAGTAACGAAATTGAATCAGTCATCAAAAACCTTCCCAAAAGCAAAAGTCCTGGACCAGATGGCTTCACTAGTGAATTCTACCAAACCTTCAAAGAGGATCTAATACCAATCCTACTCAAACTCTTCCAAAAAAATTGAAGAAGTGACAGTATTCCCTAACTCATTTTATGAGGCCAACATTACCCTCATACCAAAACCTGGTAAAGACAACACAAAGAAAGAAAACTACAGACCAATATCTCTGATGAATACAGATGCAAAAATCCTCAACAAAATTCTGGAAAATCAAATACAACAATGCATTAAAAAGATTATTCATCACGACCAAATGGGGTTCATCCCCAGGGCAAAAGGATGGTTCAACATCCGCAAATCCATCAATGTGATACATCACATAAACAAAATAAAGGACAAAAATCATATGATTATATCAATTGATGCAGAAAAAGCATTTCACAAGATACAACATCCATTTATGATTAAAACAATAAAATAGGTATAGAAGAAAAAAATCTTAACATAATAAAGGCCATATATGACAAACCCTCAGCTAATCTCATAATTCATGGTGAAAAACTGAAGCCCTTTGCTCTACATTCAGGAACACGACAGTGCTGTCCCCTATCACCTCTCCTTTTCAACATAGTGTTGGACGACCTTGCTAGAGCAATCAGGCAAGAGAAAGAAATAAAAGGCATCCAAATTGGGAATGAAGAAGTTAAACTGTCACTCTTTGCAAATGACATGATGCTATATATAGAAAACCCTAAAGACTCCACCAAAAAGCTATTAGAAACAATCAACGAATACAGTAAAGTTGCTGGCTACAAAACCAGCATACAAAAGTCCATTGCATTCCTATATACTAACAATGAAATCTCAGAAAAAGAAATACAAAAAACAATTCCTTTTGCAATTGCAGCAAAAAGAATAAAATACCTAGGAATAAACTTAACCAAGGATGTGAAAGACTTGTATGCTGAAAACATGACACTTTTAAAAGAAATTGAAGAAGACACAATGTAATGGAAAGACATTCCATGCTCATGGATTGGAAGAATCAACATAGTTAAAATGGCCATATTACCCAAAGCAATATACAAACTTAATGCAATCCCCATCAAAATCCCAATGCCATTTTTTAAACAAATAGAACAAAAAATCATCAGATTTGTTTGGAACCACAAAAGACCCCGAATAGCCAAAGCAATCTTAAGAAAAAAGAATGATACTGGAGGTATCACACTCCCTGACTTAGCTTGTACTACAGGGCTACAGTAATCAAAACAGCATGGTATTGGCAGAAAAACAGACACATAGACCAATGGAATCGAATTGAGAACGCAGAAATAAAACCGCATAAATGTGGACAGATAATTTTTGACAAAGAAGCACAAAACATGCAATGGAGAAAAGACAGCCTCTTCAATAAATGGTGCTGGGAGAATTTGATAGCCACGTGCAAAAGAATGAAACTGGACTGCTATCTGTCACCATGTACCAAAATTAATTCAAAATGGATCAAAGACCTAAGCAGAAGACCTGAAACAATAAACTGCATAGAAGAAAACATAGGTACTAAACTTATGGACCTTGCGTTCAAAGAGAATTTTATGAATTTTACTCCAAAGGCAAAGGAAGTAAAAGCTAAAATTAACGAATGGGAGTTTCATATATGAAACTTGAAAGCTTCTGCACAGCAAAAGAAACCATCAATGAAATAAAGAAGCACAACCAACTGAATGGGAGAAGAGTTTTGCAAACAGTGCCTCTGATAAGGGGCTAATATCCAAAATATACAAGGAACTCATAAAACTCAACAACATAAAAGCAAACAACCCAATTGAAAAATGGGCAGAGGACTTGAAGAGACACATCTCCAAAGAGGACATACAAATGGCAAACAGACATATGAAAATATGCTCAACATCACTAAACATCAGAGAAATGCAAATAAAAACCACAATGAGGTATCGCCTGACCCCAGTCAGAATGGCTATCATCAACAAGACAAATAGTAACAAATGTTGGAGAGGCTGTGGAGAAAAAGGAACCCTCATACACTGTTGGTGGGAATGCAGACTGGTGCAGCCATTATGGAAGGCAGTGTGGAGGTTCCTCAAAAAATTACGAATAGAATTACCATATGACCCAGCAACCCTCTCCTGGGTATCTACCTAAAAAATCTGAAAACATTTATCCATAAAGACACGTGTGCTCCAATGTTCATTGCAGCTTTGTTTACGGTGGCCAAGACATGGAAACAACCAAATGTCCTTCGATAGATGAATGGATAAAGAAGTTGTGGTGTATATACACAATGGAATACTATTCGGCGGTAAGAAAAGATGATATAGAAACATTTGTGACAACATGGATGGATCTTGAGAGTATAATGCTAAGCGAAATAAGTCAGACAGAAAAAGCAGAGAACCATATGATTTCACTGATGTGTGGTATATAAACCAAAAACAACAAAAGAACAAGACAGACAAATGAGAAACAAAACTCATAAACAGACAATAGTTTAGTGGTTACCAGAGGGTAAGGGGGTGGGGGGTGGGAGATGAGGGTAAGGGGGATCAAATATATGGTGATGGAAGGGAGCTGACTCTGGGTGGTGAACACACAATGGGATTTATAGATGATGTAATACAGAATTGTACACATGAAATCTATGTAATTTTACTAACAATTGTCACCCCAATGAATTAAAAAAAAACAAAATACTCTGTATGATACCATAATGATGGATACACGTTATTATACATTTGTCCAAAGCCATAGAATGTACAACACCAGGAGTAAACCATTATGTAAATTATGGACTTTGGGTAATTATGATGTGTTAATGAAAGTTCATCAATTTTAACGAATGTACCACTTTGGTGGGGAATTTTGACATTGGGGGATACTATGCATATATGGGGCAGGAGACATATGGGAAATCTCTGTATTTTTCCCCTCAGTTTTACTTCCAACCTTAAACTGTTCTAAAAAAAGTCTTAATTTTTAAAAATTAAATAATTTTGAAAACATAGTAGGATGTGTACTTTCTTTTTTTTAAATTTTATTTTATTAAATTTATTGGGGTGACAATAAAGTAATTTTACTATGTTAGTAAAATTACATAGATTTCAGGTGTACAATTCTGTATTACATCATCTATAAATCCCATTGTGTGTTCATCACCCAGAGTCAGTTCTCCTTCCATCACCATATATTCGATCCCCCTTACCCTCATCTCCCACCCCCCAGCCCCCACCCCCCTTACCCTCTGGCAACCACTAAACTATTGGATGTGTTCTTTCTGATGTTATAACAGTGTAGAAAATGATATGAATAAAATATATGCAATACTAGGTTTCATTATGTTACAAAATAGTCTAAATAACTGGGACTTTCCTATACTTGCCTTATGGGTCAGAAAACTGATCACTACTGGCACAAAAATTTCAGAAATATGTAAATTTAAATATAGATGCTCAACTAAATTTAATTATAACAACTAACATCCTTCTGATTTTTTTGTTCTTGTGAATTCCAGCCAATGTTTCAAAATACATAAACCCCAAGATTATTCCACTTGCACTATGTGAGTAAAATTTCATTGTGTTATAATTTTCTGAGAAGTTATTTTTTAATATCAACAGTGATTGCATTGTTATGTAATCAATTTGCAATTTGTTAAGGATCTTGCAATTACAATTTTTTTAATTATTAGTTTCATGTGTAAAAAACAATGTAATAGTTAGACATTTCACCTCTCACAAAGTGATAACCTCCCTCCCCCAATCTATTGCCCCTCTGGCATGTATATATCTATTACAACTCCATTGACTCTGTTTCCTATGCTGTACTCCATATCCCGTGACTATATATATTAAATTATTGTTGACATACAATGTTATTCAGCTTCAGCTTCAGGTGTACAGTACAGTGGTCAAGCATCTACACAATCCATGAAGTGGTCTCCCTAATAAGACATGTGCCCATCTGACACCCTACAAAATCTTTACAACATTGTTGCTTATATTCCCCAAATTGTCTTTCATATCCCCGTGGCAAGATTGTAGTTACCAATTTATGCTCTCTAAACCCTTACCCTTCTCCCTCATCCCCATCCTCCTCCCATTAGCAACCATAAGTTTTTCCTTTATATCTCTGAGACTATTTCTGTTTATTTTTGCAATTACAATTTAAATCCTTCTAAATTTTATACTGGTGTTGTTAATTAATAATATGAGGTTACTTGAATAATTTAAAAATACTTTTATTAAAATATAGTTAGCATAAAATGTTATATTACTTTCAGGTGTACATATGGTTGTTCAACATTTATATACCTAAAGAAGTGATCACCATGATAAGTCTAGCAATCATCTGACACCATACCAGGCTATAAGAATATTATTGACTATATTCTCTATGCCGTACAAAGCCTCATGACTTGTTTGTTTTAATACCTGGAAATTTGGACCTCTTATTCCCCTTCAACTTTCCCCTGCTTTTTAATTTTTCAGTTACAGTTGACATTCAATATTATTTTATATTAATTTCAGGTGTACAGCATATATAATATTATTGATTATATATCTTATGCTATACCCTACATCCTGATGACTACTTTGTAACAAGCAATTTGTACTTCTTGATCCCTTCCCTTTTTTCACCCACTATCCCCATCCCCCTCCTATTTGGAAACCATCGAAATGTTCTCTGTATCTATGAATTTTTTTCGGTTTTGTTTGTTTATTTTGTTCTTTAGATTCCACATATAAGCAAAATCACATTGTATCTGTCTTTCACTGTCTGATATACTCCACTCAGCACAATACCCTCCAGGTCCATCCATGCCACCACAGATGACAAGAACCATTCCCTTCCCTGGCCTAGCAATATTTCACCATGTATATGTACCACATTCTCTTTACACATTCTTCCATAAATGGATGCCCAGGATGCCTCCACATCTTGGCTGTTGTAGAGAATACTGCAATGAACATATGGATGCACACATCCCCTTGAAGTAGCATTTTGGGTTTCTTCGAATAAATACCAGGAAGTGGGATTACTGGGTCCTTCTTTGTCTGATGTTATAGCCTTTGTTTTGAAGTCTATTTTGTCTGGTATAAGTATTGCTACCCCAATTTTTTTGTTTATTTGTTTGTTTGTTTCCATTTTCATGAAATAACTTTTTCCATCCCTTTACTTTCAGTCTGTGTGTGTCTTTCAATCTGAAGTGAGTCTCTTGTAGGCAGCATATGTAAGGGTTTTGTTTTGTTATCCACTCACCCATTCTATGTTTTTAATTGGAACATTTAATCCATTTACATTGGAAGTAGTTGTTGATAGGTATGTAGTTATTGCCAGTTTGTTATTCATATATATGTTTTTCATCTTAAAGATGTTCCTCAAACATGCCTTATAATACTGGTTTGGTGGTGATGAACTCCTTTAGTTTCTTCTTATCTGAGAAGCGTTTTATCTGTCTTTTGATTTTAAATGATAGCCTTGCTGGGTAAATTACCCTTGGTTGTAGGTTCTTGCTTTTCATCACTTTGGATATTTCCTGCCAATCCCTTCTGGCCTGCAAAGTTTCTGTTGAGAAATCAGCTGACAGTGTGATGGGAGCTCCCTTGTAGTTATCTAACTACTTTTCCCTTGCTGCTTTTAGGATTCTCTCTGTCTTTAACCTTTTTCACTTTAATTATGATATGTCTTGGTGTGGGCCTCTTTGGGTTCGTCTTTTTTGGGAATCTCTGCTCTTCGTGGACTTGTATGTCTATTTCCTTCACCAGGTTAGGAAAGTTTTCAGTCATTATTTCTTCAAATAGGTTCTCAATGCCTTGCTTTCTCATTTCTCCTTCTGATACTCCTATGATGCAAATGTTGTTCCACTTGATGTTGTTCCAGATGTCTCTTAAATTCTCCTTATTTTTTTGTATTGTTTTTGCTGTTCTACTTGGGTGTTTTCTGCTACTTTGTCTTCCAAGTCACTGCTTTGATCCTCTGTTTCATCTTGTCTGCTGGTAATTCCCTTTAGTGCATTATTCATTTTAGTTAATTGTATTTTTCATGCTGACTGGTTCTTTTTTTTATGATTTCTATGTCCTTTTTTATGCTTGCTATCTCTTTATTGAAGTTCTCAGTAAGCTTTTTGAGCATCCTTCTAACCATTGTTTTGAACTGTGTCTCTGGTATATGTTGCTTACCTCCATTTCATTTAGCTCTTTTTCTAGAGTTTTATCTTGTTCTTTCATTTGGGATGTATTTCTTTGTTTCCTCATTTTGGCTGCCTCTCTGTGTTTGTTTCTATGTATTAGGGCTGCTATGCCTTCCAGTCTTGCTAGGTGGCCTTATGTAGTAGGGGCCCTGTGTGGCCCAGTGGTACAATCTCTGCCTGGTCACCTAAGCAGGGTGATCCAGGAGTGTTCCTTGTGAGGGTTGTGTGCGCATTCCTGTTATAGTTCAGCCTTGATGGCTGTTGGCATATCAGTGGGTATTATTGAACCTCAGGCTGACTGGCTGTGAGGTTTGGCCATGTCCACAGCTTATGGACTGCTGTTTGGGGTTCTTACCCTATGGACTGGGATTTGCTCCAGTGGGCTCCTGTGCCTGTTGAGACTGCTCTTTGTGTGTGCCACTTGTGGGGCTAATTAGGTGGTGCTCTGCTGTGGTCTGAAGCCAACCTCCAAGTATGTTGGTTTTGGTGCCTCTTGGGAGAGGCTCCAGTGCAGGCCCAAGTTAGACACTACCTGTGACCATCTGGGTAGTATCTGGTAGGAGCTACAAAGAATTCATGGTTTGTCACTGCCTGTACTGAACCTGGAGGCATGTGGGAGAGGCCACACTGTGAACTGAGGACAGCTACCACCAGTACCAGGTCTGGGGTATCTCTGAAAAAAGCCAGGACACTCTGAGGCCTGCTGCAACCCACCACCTCCAGTAAGGTTCAGCCACTGATAAAGCCTTCTGCAGTATGCAAGTTGGGTGAGGCAGGGTCTCAATGAGTCAGAAGGGTGGATGTAGTAGAGCTCACCAGACCAATCCAATTTAGGCCTATGGGCGCGGTCTCAGTTCAGGAAAAAAACGGCATCCACCTACCAGCTGCCCAGGTAGAGGACCTCGCACTGGGAAAATGGGGGATGTTACTTCAGTCCGCAAAGTTACACAACTCAGTCTCTCCCCATATATCTCCGATGCCCCTAGAGTCACCTCTGCCAGAACCCAGGGTGAGTTCCTGCACAGGCCCTTTAAGAGGATGTTTGGGTTTCCCAATGTCTTCTGTCCCACCTGTACAGTCAGAATCCCCACTATTTTTCACAGCCAGATGTGGTGGCGGCTCCCCTTCCCAGCACCAGTAATCCGGGCTGGGGAGCCTGATGTGGGAGCTGGGGTCCCTTGCTCCTTCATGGGGAAACTCTGTGGCTGAGATATCTCCCAATTTTCAGTCACTACATGGAGGTTTGGGGCCAGCCTGTTAAGCTTCTCTGCCCCTCTTACCAGTCTCATTGTGGCTTCATTATATCCTTAGTTATAAAACTTCCATTCAGCTAGACTTCAGATGGTTCTTCAGGTTGATTGTTCTGTAATTTAGTTGAAAGTTTAATGTCACAAGCACAGCATTTCACAGGGTGAGGCAAACACAGCATTTACTTACTCCCCCATCTTAGATCTCCCCATATAATTCAGGAAATTTTTTACAGAATTCAAAGTGAATAGAGATAAAGAGAACAAAAGTAATTGGTCACTAACTAGTAGTTTTAATTTATAATTTATATGTTCTAAACTATACGTAAACATATTTGTCAATATAGAAATTGTACTTTCTTAATATGTTTACAAAGGTTAAAAGCTACAGTTTAAATTTTCAAATAGCGTTATATTCTTTCAGGTTTAGTATGCTGTATAATTATGTTTATTTTGTTTATTTATTATTTATTAAGAAATTCCATATTTAAGTGAGAAGAAATACTGTTATCTCAGGAGATAAAATAAAATGTCATTAGAGTAGTGTCTGTTCTAAATGTGAGGCAATAAAAAGTTATTATTTGCTTTCAAAATATTCTGCCCAGATGATTTTTGCCTCATTCAACCTGACTGTGCATTCTCAAAAGACTCTGTTAATTTTTATGCTATTTTATGCTTTTGAGAATTCCATAAGTATACACAATTGTAAATAACTGACATAAACGACTAAATCCCTAATGTTTATTATGGAATAATTCTATTATGGTTATTATATGGAATTGCTAGTCTCTGGACCTTTCTTGTCCTCAAACAATTGTACTCTCATCTGAAAACTATTATGATGTTGCTTTCCTCAGAGTTCAGACCTCAAATTCAGAATAATACAACTAAAAAGGTTTTTTCTGCACTCTTACCATATTTATTTCTCCCAATACAGCTGCTAGATAGCACCAAAGGATTTCTCTTCATCTTATAACCCAGAAAATGACACTCATGAGCAAGATGGGATGTTATAAATAATTGGGTTTGTTTGGTGTCCTCATTATCTTTGTAAATGACTCAACAGAATGGTGAGAGTTGCCTTTTATTAGGATGCAAACTTTGGAGAAATATATCAAATCAAAGAAGCTTAACCTCCCCTAGTTTAATTTTGTGCAAGACTAGTGCTATTACATATAATGTTTTTCTTTTTTAAATATTTCATTACAATATAGCTAATATACAATATTATATTAGTTTCAGGTATACACAATAGTTATTCAACATTTGTATACCTAAAGAAGTGATCTCCATAAGTCCAGCAACCATCTGACACCATACTATGCTATCACAATATGTAGTCTCTCTGGTCACCAGACCCAGGTGGTCCAATTGTGTCCCTTGTGTGGGTTGTGTGTGCCTTTCTGTGGGTTGTATATGCCCCTATGTTGTAGTTGAGACTTGATTGTTGTTTGCATATCAATGGGAAGGATTGATCCTAAGGCTGATTTGTTGTGAGGACTGGTCATGACTACAGTGGAGGAACTGTTGTGTAGGGGCTGATCCTACAGAGCAGGTTTCACTCTAGCAGGGGTCTGGTGCCTGCCTAGTCTTAACTTTGGGTGTGTCATCCTTGGAGGTGGCTTGATGATGCTCCAGCCTAGTCCAAAGCTGGCCACTGGGAATGCCAGCTCCACAGGCACTTGGGAGGGGATCTGTTGCAGGCCAAGTTCAGCTGCAGTCTGTGCCATGCCTGGGGCCACCTGGCATGAGCCACAAAACAATCCAGAGATGGCCACCACCCATGCTATGCTTGGAGTTGACTTGAGAGGCCAAGCTATGAATCAAGGCCAACTGTTACTAGTGCAAGTCTTAGAGCTACTCACCCAGAGGTATCGGACATGCCAAAGACAGATGCTGCTTGTTTGGGTTTTGTGAACCTTTGAAAGATTTTAGGAAAGTCAACAGCATGAACAAAGACAGGCTATTTATATGAAAAAATCACTGGAAGTGGCTTGGTTATACCTGAAAGTTAGGTGGGGCATGGTCTCAGGGAATCACTTGAGTGGAGCAGAAAAAAGATGGCAGCCAGTTTAATGGAGACTCCGATATGACATCTCCCTGCATCTGCATGCGGGGAGAAGGAGGACTCAACAAAGAAACAATGACATTGGCCAGTTCCTCCATCTACGAGAAAGCTTCCCCTCTGGCCCTCATCTTGAAGCTAAACAATTCAGTTCCTCCCCATATTTCCCTGGCACCTTTCACGCTGCTGCCCCTGCACTAGAGCTCAGAGTGAGTGAGTCCGTCAATGAGCAGCTGAGAGTGCAGCTGCCCTCTGTCTCACTAAGCCACAATGGTTTCTGCTGGCTTTCAGAGCCAGAAGTTATGGGGACTTCTCTCCCCAGCACAGAAACCATAGGCTGGGGAGGGGCTGGGACCTGTTGCTCCTCATAAGGGGACCTCTGCAGCCAAGATATCCCTCCCAATTTCTAATAGTCACATGTGGTGTGGGACCAGACTGTTCCATGTCTCTGCCCCTCCTACCAGTCTCAAGGTGACATCTTCTGTATGTCTGTAGTTGTAGGGCTTTGGTTCAGCTAGACTTCAGGCAATTCTCAATAATGGTTGTTCTGTGGTTTGGTTGTAATTTATGTGGTCCTGAGTGGAGGTGAGTACAGTGTTTATCGACTCCACCATCTTGACTGGAAATCTCCCTACAAATATAATTTAATAGTGGTTAATACTTTTAATATGTGTAGATTTCCATTTTTATTCCAATTCAAGGGGTGCCATATTATCAACAGATAGACTTTTTGAAAAATATTATTCCCAAATTTAAGAATTTATCAGATGTTAGGATGTTAGGGATCATAACACCCATGTTACAGGAGAGATACTAAGCTGTTCTAGATTCAGCAATTCCTCTGCTGACCATAACATATTTTTACCTTCATAATAATCAACTAAGTTGGTATGAAATGTTACAGGAGGTCCATATGCTTCAGAACTAAACTCTTCTATATTCTGATAGAGTTCCTGGAATAAAATGATAATCTTCTCATCTATCAGACATTTCTCTTCACTTCACATTTTTCTGAAACCAAAACCATAGGTTGCAGATTGGCAAGTATCTCTGAAAGAAATATCAAAGGTAATTTAGGAGATTGGTAGAAAGGCCATAGGCAGAAACTCTTGCTAATTTTAATGTAGTTAGGTTTCAGGGAATGAACTCATGGATACATGCTGATGTCAACACTACAGTCTGACACCTAAGAGACTCAACCTATAGGGAACTTAAGATGTAGAATTTCCAGGATTCTTTTCTTCTAGAAGTAGAAGACTTTATGAAACTAGACTGTTGAACAATATCAGTAGAACAAAGTTTAATTTTTTAAAACTGAGTAAAATATTTGACAAAAATCTAAGTGATTATTCTATTGGACTATTGCAGTATTGTTTTTAATTACTTACTTTTAATAGGTATAATGAAACATTTTTTCTTTTTTCCTTTATCTCTAAATTTCAATTTAACAGGTTATCATTGTTCAAACTGCACTTTAACCTGTAGATTAAAATTCATGATTAAATACTTATTAAACTAGTCCTGCTTGATAATATTTTTAAATCTTATAATGATTGGCATATTATTTAAACTGATCTGAAAAAAATTACAAGAAGAGGAACTTCTGCTTCCAGAGAAATTGGAGTAACAGGGACCTGATTCACCCTTCTATTAGAAACAACCAAAAAATGGACATAATATATGAAATAGCAATTTCCAGACTATGATGAGGAATTTCTACTCCCCTGTTGGGAGAGTATTAGAAAAGGCCAAGCAGGGGGGGCAGTACTCTCACCTCCACAGGGTAATAATAATGAGCTTTGCCAACCCCTCCCTCCTCCACGACATGATGTCAGTGGAAACCACATGGAAAGCCTAGATTTTTACCTCCACTTGGTGGTAACAAATCATCCTTTCCTCTTCTTCTTGGAATGGTGTCAGAGGAAGCGTAATGGAGAATCAGAACTTTCAAAATCATTCAGTGGTAATGGGGTCACCATCCTCTGCAGTGTCTTTGGGACCCACATGAAAAACCTGTAGCTGTACTCAGCCCCAACCCCTGGAAATAAGTAGGCACCCTTTCCTCTCTCTCTGGAATTGGTACCAGAGGAGGCCTAGTGAAGCGTCATAATTTTTTACCACTATTTAATGGTAACAAAGTAAATTCCTCATGGTGTCAGTACAGTCCATGTGATGAGTAGTAATTTGATACCCCCCGCCCCCGTCCTACTAGCCACGGTGGTATAAGAGAAGCCAAAGTGGAAAACTTGAACTCCTACCTCTGTCTAGCAGAAAAAAGAGCCCTTTTCCCCACATGTGAACAGAGACTGAGTAAAGAGCCTGTCAGTAACAAGATGGCACTTTCCTTCATTCACCTGAGCAGTGTCAGGAGAGGTCTGATAAAACATAAGATTTTTAAAAGACCCAGAATCTTATAACATCCAAATATCCAGGTGTCAATTGAAAATTGTTTGTCATACGAAGAATTAAGATATCAATTGAACAAGAAAAGATAACCAACTTATACTAACACCAAGATAACATAGATTTTAGGAATATCTGGCAAAAATATTAAAGCAGTCATCATAAAAATGTTTTAATGGGCCACACTAAAAACAAATGAAAAAATAGAAGATCTCAGAAAAAATAGAAAGTCTTAACAAGAAAAAAGATGTAAAGAGGAACCAAAAAGAAAATTTAAATACAAAATATGCAATAACCAAAATACAAAACTCAATGGATAAGATTAACAGAAGAATAAAGAGGACAGAAGAAAGATGAGCTTCCATATAGAACAATATAAATCATACAAATCTGAACAACAGAGAGAAAACTGATAAAAATATAAAGAGATCATTAGAGACAGGTGGGACTATAGCAAATAATCTAACATTCATATCATTGGAATCACAGAAAGAAAAGTGAAATAGGGTAAGGTTGACAAGGTATTCAAAAAAAATAATGTCTGATAATTCAAGAAGCTAGATGAAGCCCTGTGAATTGTGCATAAAGAAACGTCATAGTAAAACTTTTTAAAACTGAAGATGAAGAAAAACATCTTGAAATAAGTGAGAAACAACACCTTCCCAATTCAAATTACAGCAGATTTTTAATCAAAGATCATGGAGTCCAGAAGGAAGTGGCACAACATTTTTCCAGTGATTAAAGAAAAGAATTGTCAACCCAGAATCCTATATCTAGTGAAAATATCCTTCAGAACAAAGAGGAAATCAATCAAGACATTTTCACGAAAACTAAAATAATTTGTTACCAGCAGACTTACCCTAAAAGAATAGGTAAAAGAACTTTTCTAAACAGAAATGAAATGATAAAAGAAAACATCTTGGAACATTATAAAGGAAGAAAGAACTCAGCAAAAATATGGGTAAATAACAAATCACTTGAAAATGTTGACACTAGTAGACTATGATAAGTTATATATATTATAACATGATACCTGCAGCAACCACTAAAATAGCTATACAAAGAGATACACTCAAAACACTGTAGATAAATCAAAACAAAATTCTAAAACAAATGTTTAAGTAATCCAAAAAAGTCCAAGAAAAAGAAAACAGGAAAGAGTGAGAGAGAAAAAACAAAAACTAAAATGGCAAACTTAAGCCTTAGTGTATCAATAATTACATTAAATGTTAATGGTCTAAATACAGCAATTAAAACACAGATTGGCAAAGTGAATTAAAAAATATGACTCCTTCCAAAGTCAATTAAATTTTTAGAAAGTTGAAAAACAAAAACAAGGAAAAGAGACCAGATGTGACAAATAGAAATCAAATAACAAGATGATAGCTTTAAACCTACATATCACTAATCACATTAAATGTAAATAATCTAAATATCCTGATTGTCAGATGGGATAAAAATGCAAGACTCAAGTATATGCTGCCTATAAGAAATGCACATGAAATATAACAACACACATAAGTTAAAAGTGAAAGGATAGAAAAAATATGCTATGCTAATACAAGTCAAAAGAAAGCCAGAGAAGCTGTATTAATACCAGATAAAGTAGACAAGGGTAAAAGGGATCAAATATATTGTGATGGAAGGAGAACTGACTGAGTGGTGAACACACAATGTGATATATACATGATGTATTACAGAATTGTACACCTGAAACCTGTGTAACTTTACTAACACTTGTTACTCCAATAAACTTTAATTGAAAAAATATCAGAAAAAGTAGATTTCACAGCAAATATTGTTAACATTGATAAAGGATATTATTCATAATGGTAAAGGGGTCAATTCTTCATGAGGACATAACAATCCTAAATATTTAGGCTAAATAAGAGAAAGTGACCAAAAGGCTACGTATTATATGATTTCATATATGACACTCTGGAAAAGGCAAAACTATAGGAAAACAAAACAGATCAGTAGTTGCTAGGATTTGGGGAGGGGTTGACGATAAAGTTTTTGATTAATAGTTCCCATAGAATGGAGGTTGACTATTAAAGGAAAGCAGGAGAGACATTTTTGGGTAATGACAACATGCTGGCAGGTACATCTCTATGCATTTGACAAAACACAGAATTGCCCATCAAAAAGTGCTATTTTTATTGTATACAAATTTTAAAAAATAACCAAGATCCTGGGGAATCCCAGGTTCAAATGTAGACTGTTACAGATGAAAATGACTGCATTTCAATGAATGTCATTATCACACTGATGAGAGTGAAGAAGAAAGGAGCTCCTGTAAAAGCTTTGAAAATATTATTTTGACCATAAGGACAAAGACTAAAAGAACTGTACACAACCACTGTGCTCTAATTGATAAATTTGTTTATCTGAGAAGTATAAGTTAGCAATCCTGAAAATACTTTACAGGAATACTACGATAGAACAAATAAATATATTGTAGAATAGAGGTCAGCATAGTAAGGCCCATAGAACAAATCTAACTCAGTTTTGTATGTCCCACAAAGCACATTTATTCACTTTTAAATGTCTGAAAAAATTTAAAAAAAAACAAATAATTCTTCATGACACATGAAAAATTATATAATATTCAAAACCAAGGAGTTGTGGCAGAGACCATATGGCCCACAAAATCTAAAATACTTACTGTCTGGCCCCGTTGAGTAAACGTTTGTTGACCCTTGTAGTAAATAATGAGAGTCAGGTTTCTCACTGTTGGAGAAAGAAGTTATAAATCAACAAAGAGGGAAGATTAGAATGAATCTGTGGAGCTGAATTAGAGTCAGAGACATCAGTGTGAACTCATATTTACTTCAATATACATGTAGATATATACAGAAATATAGATATGTGTATGTACATGTGTTAGTATATCTACATATATTTCCTAGCTCTGTCCATTGAGAAGACTGCATTATATTTTTTTTTTGTTTGTTTGTTTGTTTGTTTGTTTTAAAGATTTTAATTTTATTTTATTAAATTTATTGGGGTGACAATTGTTAGTAAAATTACATAGATTTCAGGTGTACAATTCTGTATTACATCATCTATAAATATTAAGTGAGCCTATGTCCCATTCCTCCGGTCTGTGTTACATATAAAGTATGTTTGACTTAGCAAAAAAGTTAACAAACAGCACAAAAATACAATTAGACAGACTTATTCTTTTTTTTTTTTTTTTTTTTTTTTTTTTACAAAACTAGGTCTTTAAAGATTGTTTGGGTCAAAAGAAAGATCTGGAAATTAAAAATTGAATCAAACCTGATATAAGAATGAGTGTCTTTATATAATATGTTTTAAAAATCTGGAGAATAATAAGCATCTCTAATAAAATGTTTAGTCAATTTTCTGATAGACCTAAATGAGATTTATATATGCTGGAAAGTTCTTTACCTTACTTTTCTACCTCAGTCCATCAGTCAGGAAGGTAAACATATTAACCAGAGGTTTTCTATTATTTGTTAGCGTATTTTTGTTGTTGAATCCCATTGAACACAGATTACCTAGCCTCCCCTATTTTTAAGAAGAGAGAAATCTTTGAATTTGTTTGCTTAGAATCTTGTAGGAAGCAGTTTTATACATGCTTATAAACCAAAATGTCCTTCGATAAATGAATGGATAAAGAAGTTGTGGTATATATACACAATGGAATACTATTCGGCAGTAAGAAAAGATGATATAGGAACATTTGTGACAACATGGATGGATCTTGAGAGAGTAATGCTGAGCAAAACAAGTCAGACAGAAAAAGCAGAGAATCATGTGATTTCACTGATATGTGGTGTATAAACCAAAAACAACAAAAGAACAAGACAAACAAATGAGAAACAGAAACTCATAGACACAGACAATAGTTCAGTGGTTGCCAGAGGGTAACGGGGGCGGGGGGGTGGGGGGTGGGAGATGAGGGTAAGGGGGATCGAATATACGGTGATGGAAGGAGAACTGACTCTGGGTGATGAACACACAATGGGATTTATAGATGATGTAATACAGAATTGTACACCTGAAATCTATGTAATTTTACTAACAATTGTCACCCCAATAAATTTAATAAAATAAAATTAAAAAAAAAAACTAAAAAAAAAACACATAATGTTTCAAACTATGGAGATATGTGAAAGGGACAGTCAAGGAAAAGAAAATATGTACAAAAGAATATAAAACCAAATATATCAACATGTCTACATATTTACAACCACCCTCCATTGCCCTCATGCACTCACCCCCAAGCAGAATATCTTTTCCTTCTCTAACCCTCTCTACTTTGATTTTCATCATGTACAGAGATTATCCTTCCTGTGAGTAAGTGGGCCCCCTTGAAAGGCAAATTAATTCTTGTCCATATCCATAGAGAAACAAAATGTTAATCATTTGCTGAATTAAAGTATTTTGCAAAAATAGTAGAGATATTATATGTCTGTGTGGCTCATCACAGAAGGAACATTGAAATATCTCATTTCCTAAGATTATGCTTTCCCTCCTTAATATATGCTTTTCACGTATATTTTCCTATTGAAAGAGAGGTGAGGACCTGAAACCCTGCTTTCAGCAGCCATATCTCCTTGCAGGAGTTCCCTAGGTAATCAGAATTTCAAAGAACACATACAATGCCTCTGCTCTTTACTCTGCTCTCCTGAGGTGTTTTACCTGCTTACCCTCATTGTAAAATATTGAATACACCAACATTTTAATATTCAACTTTAAAATATGCCAAGGTATTTTGGAGTATCATGCTATGAACCCCATCTGACCCATTTCCACAATCTTAAGTTGAAAAGTACTTATAATACTAATGTTAAATAAATTTTATCAGCCTGAAAATAATCAATAGAACTGTGTTTCTCCGGACCAAATGTTATACAAATACTTCACTAACATTAACAAACAGATCACTAGCCAAATATCCAACCACCAATAATAGGAGGAGGGAAAAAGCTTCAAAATTACACTGTGTCTAGAAATATTGTCAAAAGTAATCATCATAATAAAACTCAGTATTCTTGGGCCTGAGTATAAACAGGGATCAGTAATATAACAGGTCAGGAATCCAAGTCATTCTGCCGCGACTAACAATTTGAAATCTAAATAAAGTTATAAATTATTAAAAGTATTAAAGAACCAACAAGTAGGGAATTATCAACCCAAATCTAAGTGAGGCAGAAAACCAAAGGGGAAAAATAGCACAGAAGTTACCATTGCCCTGAGACCATTAACCAAATCAAGCAAGTGATATCCTGGTAGGGCTTAGGGAGAGAAAATAAATACCAGTATCTTCCCAAATGTGAAAGTATGATGAGAGACCCCTATTCCATAAACTAATGTTTTTGTTCTTTTTTTAAAAAATTAGAGTTTATTGGGGTGACAATTGTTAGTAAAGTTACATAGATTTAAGGTATACAATTCTGTAATACATCATCTATAGCTCACATCAGAAAGAGCAATATAACAATAATGGGCATACCAGAAGAAGAAGAAAGCGATAAAGGAACAGAGAGTAGGTTGAAACAAATAGTCAATGAGAACTTCCCAAACTTGTGGAAAGAACTGGATCCTCGAATCCAAGAAGCCAATAGAACACCTAATTACCTCAACCCCAACAGGCCTTCTCCAAGGCACATTGTTTTGAAGCTGTCAAAAATCAACGACAAAGGAAGAATACTCAAGGCAGCCAGGGAAAAAAAGATGGTAACCTACAAAGGAACGCCCATTAGATTATCATCAGATTTCTCAGAAGAAACTCTACAAGCCAGGAGGGAGTGGAACCAAATATTCAAACTATTGAAAGAGTTTGAGCCAAGAATAATACATCAAGCAAAGATATCCTTTAGATATGAAGGAGGAATAAAGACCTTTCCAGACATACAGAAACTGAGGGAATTTTCTAACACACGACATGCACTACAAGAAATACTGAGAGAGGCTATTCGACTTGAAACAAAAAGCAAAATAATACAAAACCATGAGTAGTATTACAAACAGACAGAAGCAGGAAATAACAACCACTGCACAAAATAGGACACTTAAACGTAATATACAGGGTAAAGAAGGAAAAAAAAAACACTTAAAAAAAGAGGAAAAAGACAACTTGCTACTGCAGCACAGAAATCAACTCACAGCACAAACAGGGATAATTGTGACAACAGAAACATAAAAGGGGAGAGAATGAAGGCCTGAACCAGTACAAGGGAAAGGACAATGTAAGCATGCTGAAGAAAATGAAACAGTGTAAACACCAAACTTTCTTTTACATAACCTTAATGGTAACTACTCGAAAAAAAAAAAAAATCCAGAATTGAGGACAGACGTCATCAAAATGGCAGCTTGAAGTGAGCCTCTGGAAATCTCCCCTGGAATTTACATCGAATCGAACACCAATAACTCCACAAAGGACTCCCTGCACAGCAGACAGGAAAGACAAAGAGTCTCACTGCTGAATTCACCTAAAGGTGGGCAAATCGCGCGGGCAGGGGAGGAGGGAAGGGAGAAGTGTGGAGACGGACCCGCGCAGGCGAAGGACGCAGACCTAGCTCAGTGCTCCGAGCTTGGTGCATCCCGTAACTATCTTAGCTGAAGGAGAGGGAAGAACTCGGACTGCTACGGCTCCACTTATGGCCCACAGGGCTGAGGGGACAGCATATAACATGGCTGAACCCAATGCTCACAGCAGAGACCTCAGAAAAGATTGAGGGAAGAGCGTTGAAAACAATGGTTTAAGGCCTCACTACCTAGCAGAGAATGGAAGCAGTAGGCACTGAGACTAGCCGGCCCCTCCCTACCCTTCCAGAGTGCACCCCGCCCTCACCTGCATAGTGCTAGAAGCAGAACAGTAGCAGTGTCAGATAAAAAGAACCAAATATTTGTAGTTCTGAGACATGTGGTCCGCAGACACAGACTCGCAGCCCAACTAGTTCCGGCAAAGGGGAGGGAGCTGTGGAAGCAGGACTGGCTGTGGTGGAGGTCATTGACATTGCTCTGGGCCATCTGTCACAACTCACCCCACCCCTATTCCCACCTATTTTGTTGGATTCCTGCAGGAGTAAACAGAGCTGCTGAAACACACGGGCTCTGAGTCTGGTGAAGGAAGAGCTTTAGAACTTCAAAAGCTCTCCGCATCCCCACAGGAACACGGGACCCTGTGACACAGGAAAACTGTTAACAGAGGAGAAGCCCGTCTTCCAGGGAATCCCCCCATTGTGTGAGAAGCTGGAATAGTACAGAGAAAACATAACGCTACAGTATGAGGGAGAAAAAAGGGCTGCAGCCGGAGAGAACATAAAACATTCTACCAACAAGTACTGGAAAACAAAAGAAAGACTTCTTCCTATAAACATGTTGCAGAACCCACTACTGTTGATGTCTAGGAAGAGAAATAATAAATCAGTAATTGCCGTGAATAACCAAGGCAAAAGACAGCTCAGAAAGAAAGTGAAAAGTCTCCAGAAAATGAACTTAAACATATGGAAATATGTTACTTAAATGATAGAGAATTCAAGATTGCAGTTTGAAGAGACTCAATGAGATGCAAGAAAATACATAAAGGCAGTTTAATAAACTCAGAAACACAATCAAAGAACAACACGAGCATTTTACCAAAGAGACTGAAATTTTAAAAAAGAACCAAATAGAATTTCTAGAGGTTAAGACCTCAATAGAAGAAATTAAGAATGAAATAGCAAGCTTAGGAAGTAGAGTTCACAAGATGGAAGAAAGAATCAGTGATATCGAAGACAGAAACCTAGAAAACATGGACGGAAGAAGAAAGAGACTTGAGAATTTTTAAAAAATGACAGAAATCTACAAGAACTTTCTGACTCCATCAGAAAGAGCAATATAAGAATAATGGGCATACCAGATGGAGAAGAAAAAGGGAAAGGAACAGAGAGTATATTCAAATAGTTGATGTGAACTTTCCAAACTTGTGGAAAAAACTGGATCCTTGAATCCAAGAAGCAAATAGAACACCTGATTACCTCAACCGCAACAGGTCTTCTCCAAGTCATATTGTATTGAAGCTGTCAAAAATCAACGACAAATAAAGAATCCTCAAAGGGAAGGGAAGGAAAAGAAGCTAGGGAAAAGAAGACGGTAACCTACAAAGGAAAGCCCACTAGATTATCATCAGATTTCTCAGCAGAAACTCTACAAGCCAGGAGGGAGTGGAACCAAATATTCAAACTATTGAAAGAGAGAAACTATGAGCCAAGAATAATATACCCAGCAAAGATATCCTTTAGAAATGAAGGAGGATTAAAGACTTTTCCAGATTTTCAGAAGCTGAGGGAATTTTCTAATACATAACCTGCACTACAAGAAATACTAAAGGAGGCTGTTTGACCACCATCAAAAGGGACAATTTGTGGCAACCAACACATAAAAAGGGGCAGAGTAAATGCCTGAACCAGAATATGCGAATGGAGAAAGTAAGCGTGCTGAAGAAAATGGAATACTCTAAATATCAAACTTTCTTTTACATACACTTAAGGGTAACCACTCAAAATAAATCCAGAATTGAAATACATACTGAAATAAAAGAAGAAACAGGGGGAAACATCATAGAATACCACCACTCAGAAATAATAGACAACAACAAAAAGGCAAAGAAACAATGGAGACACAGCCTTACCAGAAAACTAAAGATAGAATGACAGGAAATCCTCACATATCAATAATCACCCTAAATGTAAATGGACTGAACTCACCAATAAAAAGGCACGGAGTAGCAGATTGCATCAAAAAACTAAATCCAACCATATGCTGTCTCCAAGAGATGCATCTCAGCTACAAGGACAAACACAGGCTCAAAGTGAAAGAGTGGAATATGACACTCCAAGAAAATGGTATCCAGAGAAAATCTGTTGTAGTCATAATGATATCAGATGAAACAGACTTCAGGGTGAAAAAGATAACAAGAGACAAAGATGGACATTTCATAATGGTATAGAGGAATATACAACAAGACGACATAACAGTCATCAATATTTATGCCCCCAATCAGGGAGCACCGAAATACACCAAGCAACTACTAACAGAACTAAAGGGAGAAATTGACCAAAACACAATTATACTAAGGGACATAAATACATCATTGACAGCTATGGACAGATCATCCGAACAAAAATAAGTAACGAAATAGCAGCCCTAAATGACACATTAGATGAAATGGACATAATTGACATTTATAGAGCACGTCATCCTAAAACATCAGACTATACATTTTTTTCTAGTATACGTGGAACATTCTAAAGAATAGGCCATATATTGGGACATAAAACTAACCTCAGCAAGTTTAATAAAATTGAAATCATACCAAGCATATTGTCTGATCACAAGGCTTTGAATTTGGATATCAACTGCAAAAGAAAGCAGGAAAAAGCACAAATACATGGAGATTAAATAACACACTTTTAAAGAAAGTCCGGGTCAAAGAAGAAATTAGAGGAGAGATCAAAAGATACATAGAAACAAATGACAATGAAAATACATCCTACCAAAATTTTGGGATGCAGAAAAAGCAGATTTAAGAGGGAAATTTATATCATTACAGGCCTATCTTGTGAAACAAGAAAAATCCCAGATAAATAACCTCACGTCACACCTTAAAGAACTAGAAAAAGAAGAGCAAATGAAACCCAAGGTAAGTGGAAGAAAGGAAATAATAAAAAAAGAGCAGAACTAAATGAAATAGAAACAAAAATATAACAGAACAAATTAATGTGACAAAGAGCTGGTTCTTTGAAAACGTTAACAAAATTGACAAACACTTGGCTAGGTTCACTAAGATAAAAAGAGAGAAAACACTAATAAACAAAATCAGAAATGTAAAAGGGGACATAATCACAGACTATGAAGGACTATATGCCACCAAATTCAATAATCTGGAAGAAATGGAAAACGTCTTAGAAACATATAGCCTTCCTATGCTGAACCTTGAAGAATTGGAAAATCTGAACAGACCAACCTCCAGTAAGGAAATTGAATCAGTCATCCAAAACCTTCCCAAAAGCAAAAGTCCTGGACCAGATGGCTTCACTAGTGAATTCTACCAAACCTTCAAAGAGAATCCAATACCAGTCCTGCTCAAACTCTTCCAAAAAATTGAAAAAGAGACAGTACTCCTTAACTCATTTTATGAGGCCATTACCCTGATACCAAAACCTGGAAGGGACAACACATAAAAGAGAACTACAGAGCAATATCTCCGATGAATACAGATGCAAAATCCTAAACAAATTTCTAGCAAATTGAATGCAACAATGCATTAAAAAGATTATTCATCAAGACCAAGTGGGGTTCATCCCAGGGGCTCAAGGATGGTTCAACATATGCAAATCCATCAATGTGATACATCACATAAACAAAATAAAGGACAAAAATCATATGATTATATCAATTGATGCAGAAAATAGCATTTGACAATATACAACATTCATTTATGATTAAAACACTTAATAAAACAGGTATAGAAGGAAAATACCTGAACATAATAAAGGCCATGTATGAGAAACCCTCAGCTAATCTCATAATTAACGGTGAAAAACTGAAGCCCTTTGCTCTACGTTCAGGAACACGACAGGGCTGTCCCCTATCACCTCTGCTTTTCAGCATAGTGTTGGAAGTCCTCGCCAGAGCAATCAGGCAAGAGAAAGAAATAAAAGGCATCCAAATTGGGAATGAAGAAGTTAAATTGTCACTCTTTGCAGATGACATGATGCTGTATATAGAAAACCCTAAAGACTCCACCTAAAAGCTATTAGAAACAATCAACAAATACAGTAAAGTTGCTGGCTACAAAATCAACATTCAAAAGTCCATTGCATTCCTATATACTAACAATGAAATCTCAGAAAAATAAGTTATAAAAACAATTCCTTTTTCAATTGCAGCAGAAAGAGTAAAATACCTAGGAATTAATTTAACCAAGGATGTGAAAAACCTGTATGCTGAAAACTATAAGACATTTTTAAAAGAAATTGAAGAAGACACAAAGAAACTGAAAAAGGTTCCGTGCTCATGGATTGGAAGAATCAACATACTTAAAATGGCCCTATTGCCCAAAACAATATACAGATTTAATGCAATCCCCATCAAAATCCCAATGGCATTTGTTAAACAAATAGAACAAAAAATCATCAGATTTATATGTAACCACAAAAGACCCCGAATAGCCAAAGCAATCCTAAGAAAAAAGGACAATGCTGGAGTTATCATGCTCCCTGACTTCAGCTTTTACTACAGGGCAACTATAATCAAAACAGGATGGTATTGGCAGAAAAACAGACACACAGACCAATGGAATAGAATTGAGAACCCAGAAATAAACCCACATATACATGGACAGATAATTTTTGACAAAGATGCAAAAAATACACAATAAAGAAGAGACAGCCTCTTCAATAAATGGTGCTGGCAGAATTGGAACATCACATGCAAAAGAATGAAACTAGACTGCTGTCTGTCACCCTGTACCAAAGTTAACTCAAAAGGGATCAAAGACCTAAACATAAGACCTGAAAGAATAAACTGCATAGAAGCAAACATAGGTACTAAACTTATGCATCTTGGGTTCAAAGAGCATTTTATGAATTTGACCTCAGAGTCAAGGGAAGTAAAAACTAAAATAAATCAATGTGACTATATCAATCTAAAAAGCGTCTGCACAGCAAAAGAAACCATCAACACAATAAAGAGGCCACCAACTGAATGGGAGAAAATTTTTGCAAACAACGCCTCTGATAAGGGGCTAATATCCAAAATGTATAAGGATCTCATACAACTCAACAACAACAACAAAAAAACACACCAAAAAAATCCGATTAAAAAATGGACAGAGGATCTGAATAGACATTTCTCCAATGAAGACATACAAATGGCTAATAGTCATATGAAAAAATGCTCAACATCACTAATTATCAGAGAAATGCAAATGAAAACCACAATCAGATATCACCTCAACCCAGTTAGAATGTCTGTCAAGACAAATAGTAACAAGTCTTGGAGAGGCTGTGGAGAAAAAGAAACCCTCATATATTTTTGGTGGGAATGCAGATTCGTGCAGCCGCTACGGAAGGCAGTGTCGAGGTTCCTCAAAAATTAATAATGGAATCGCCATATGACCCAGCAATCCCTTTCCTGTGTATCTACCCAAAAAAATCTTAAAACATTTATCCATAGATATAGATGTGCTGCAATGTTCATTGCAGCTTTATGTATGGTGGCCAAGACATGGAAACAACCAAAGTGTCCTTCCATAGATAATTGGATAAAGAAGTTTTGGTATATATACTCAGTGGAATACTATTTTGCCATAAGGAAAGATGAACAAGTACCATTTGTGACAACATGGGTATATCTTGAGATTATTATGCTGAGCAAAATAAGTCAGACATAAAAAGTCGAGGACCACATGATTTCACTGATGTGATATATAAAACCCAAAACAACAAAAGAACAAGACAAACAAATGAGAAAAGAAAGACTCAGAGACACAGACATTAGTTTACTGGTTACCAGAATGTGAGGTGTAAGGGAGGGTGGTAGATGAGGGTAAAGGGGATCAAATATATGGTGATGGAAAGAGAACTGACTCTGGTTGATGAACACACAATGTGAGATATATATATATATATATATATATATATATATATATAATTACAGAATTGTACACTTGAAATTTATGTAACTTTACTAACAATTGTCACCCCGATAAACTTAGAGAAAAATTTTGTAGTCTTAACATAGAAAATAAGACTGGCAGAAAATGAAAGATGTACATAACAATCTCAGAAAGCTAGTGAAAGAGGAGTGAAATAAACCTAAAGAAAGTAGGAGTGTACTACTAGCAGAAATTAAATGATATATGAAACTAGTATGAAATAAAGTTAATCAATAAAAGAAGTTGGTTCTTTGAATAGACTACTAGTTTTGAGAAACCTCACATGAAATAGAAAAAAATGGGAAAAATGGGGAAAGGCACAAATAATATCAGGAATGAAGTATTACTACCCAGCATATAGGAACTAACACGTAAGAGAACTTCATGTTCTATGTAATGATGTTTTGGTCAATGACAGACCACTATATGATGGTGGTCCCAAAAGTTTATAATAGAGCTGAAAAATTCCTATCATTTAGTGTGGTTGTAGCCATTGTGAAGTCATAGCACAACACATTACTCATGTGTTTGTGGTGATGATGGTGTAAACAAACCTACTTCTTTGCCATTCTTATAAAAGTATAGTGCATACAATTATGTATAGGGCATAATTCTTGATAATTATGATAAATGACTATGTTACTGGTTTATACATTTAATATACTATACATTTTATCATTATTTTAGTGTGTATTCTTTCTACTTAAAAAAAATAGTTTGTTGTAAAACAGTATTTTGTGGCACACCAGTAGCAGCCTCCAACATGTCCTCTTTACTGTGTCTCTTGACTTCATTATTTTCTCTTCTGCTGACTTAATCTTGTGTTGTTTTGTACAGTAACATGCTGTATAGCCTTGTAGCCTAGGAGCAATAGGCTATACCATAGAACCTAGGTATTTAGTAGACTATACCATCTAGGTTTGTTGTAAGTACACTCTATGATGTTTGTACAATGACAAAATGGCCTAAGGATGCATTTCTCAGGACATATGCCCAGTTTTAAATGGGACATGGTTGTATTGTTTCATTTCTGTGTCCTTATCAAATTTCTCTTTCCAGAACTCTAGCTTCTCCTCAAGTTACTGTGGCTCCTTTCTAAGGAACATTTGAACCTTCATATGAACCGAATTCTCTTCTTCAGTTTTCAACCACACTTTCTCAATCTTGTCCAAAAAGAGTTCCTCTGTTTTGTTACATTTTTTCTGGGTCTGGGAAACTGCAGCTCAGTTTCTCTTCATATAATGATTCTCTATGCTGATTTCTGCCTTCATCCCTTGCAACTGGTCCTTAAGATGAGCAATATATGCGTATTCATCCTGACTCTGTATTTCAACTAGCGATTCTTTTTTGAAATTGTGTAGCTGTTTTGAAGAGATTTTATCTGTTTTCTTCCTTTTTCCTCTAGTTCTGGAGGCTATGAAGCCCAAGATCAAGGCACCAGCAGATTTAGTGTCTGGTGAGGGCCCACTCTTTGGTTCACAAATGGCTGTTGTCATGTTGCATCCTCATGTGATGGGAGGCTAAACTCTGTGTATGTCTTTTATATACCCTTAATTTCATCTCCCCTCATTTTCTTTCGAACAGTTAAATTAGGTAATGATTGCTCACTTCACTGCGCATTCCCAAGGTGATAATTAGCAGTACATGCCCACCAAAAGGTCTACTGCTCCTATGCAGCTGGTATGCCCACAGAGTCTGTGTAGAGGTGGTGGTAACTGGCTCTCATTTTCAATATCACTGAGCTCTGCTCTAACGGTGTTCTTCTGAGGTCACACTTCCTCAAGGCCCCAGATTGTGATTTGGAGAATATTTTTTGAACACAGCATGTTTTATCTCCTAGGTTGAAAGGGCTAGCTTTAGATAATCAGTTTATAAATTGTGACAGAAAGAAAGGCCATCTAGGATGCATGAGGAAATGAGCCAGCAATTCCATGCCATTTGCCATCACCAACAAAGGTCCTGGAACTAACATGGCTGATGTCTTATCACACCAGTGTCCTTAGACATTAACTCTTTGTTCATTCTTTGATTAAAGCCTCCTCACACTAGAATTTAGGCATTAGTTCCTTGGAGCTGGACTGGAGGAGTGAGTCAGGATTGGAGTAATTGATTCTACTTTTTCAGAATTTTCCTTTTCTGTGAGATACTGGCCACTGTCCTTGACCAATCTCTGCCCATGTGACTTTCTCTTCATGGAACGTCTGTCCCAGGAGGCAAATCAACCTCTCACGTAAGCAGATTTCTCTAACTGCCTCCTCAGCATTCCAAACAGGTCCAACCAACTATAAATCCTACAAAGAAAAGAGAAGCTGAGGACAAAGTTTGGGCTCATTTTGCCAAGTTAGCAATTCTACCTGGACACTGCAATGATCAGTTACAGTATTTGTAGCCTGCCTGGATTATTCATCTCAATTGTAGCAGCCCAGGGAAGGTTGCTGTGGAAAAATAATCTTATATTTCTTCTTCAGATTTTCTCAGGAATGAGTCAATATGTGATCATCACAACAGGGACACAAATATTAAATATGGTGTTTTTAATTGGAATTTCTGAATGCGTACTGAAAGTCTTAAACAGACTTTAAATTTTTCTTCTGATATTTAAAACATTACATTGTCTAAAAGAATGATTTCAGCAACTTCAAGTTTACAGTATTATAAAAGATATAGTTTTGCCTTCAATGAAGCCTATGTCACAAGCCAATCAATTTCAAATTAAAAGAGGCAAAAGAAAGAGTCTATGTTGGATCCATTGTGTCACATTAGTGAGGACTGAGGACACTGAAGTCCAGGCTGACATGTGGTATCTCAGGAGTCTGCATTAGGCATGGGCTGCTGTGCAGAAGGCTAAAGTGTGCCATCTGAGCTTGGGGAGAAGCTGAACAAAAAACTATACTTTCTATCCTAATGAGATCAATTAAAAGTTACCTGGTATAAAGAGATCACCAAATGTACTACTGGATCCCTTTCTGTTTTTCAACTTTTATTGAGGTGTAATTGATATACAAAATGCACATATTTAATGTATACATTTTGATGAATTTGAACATATGCATGCACCCATTATACAGTCACAATTGAAGTTCCAAATATATTCATTACCTCTGAAAATTTCTGTGTTCTTTTTTTTTCTTTTATCATTTCTAAGCACTATTCTTCCAGTTTCTGTGCTTTTTTGTTTATAACAGCACAGGCCTGAAACTGTCTTCAGAGGCTTGCCCTTGGGCTACTGGGTCTGTTGTTACAACAGCAGAAAGATGGAAGTGACTGGGAGTTCACATGCCTCCCACCCCCATCTTAGTCTGTTTGGGCTGCTATAAAAATATATCAAAATACCACAGACTGGGTAGCTTATTAACAACAGAAATTTATTTCTCACAGTTCTGGAGGCTGGAAGTCTGAGATCAGGGTGCCAGCATAATCAAGTGAGGGCCTTCTTCTGGGCTACAGACTTCTTGTATCTTCACATTGAAGAAGGGGCAAGAGAGTTTTGTGGGGGTCTCTTTTATAAGGGAACTAATTTCATTCATGAGGGCTCCACCATCATGACCTAATCACTTTCCAGAGACCCCCACCTACTAATACCATCACCTTGGGTATTAGGTTTTCCACATATGAATTTTTGGGGGACACACATCTAGACCGTTGTACTGGGTGACCCTTATCCAAACACTGACCATGCAGGTAATCAAACTCCTTCATCAGCTATTGGCCTGGAAACAGCACAAATTCTGAGGTGAAACTTACTCATGATCAAGCTAAGGTCAGGACTTGGCCTAAAATCACACCTTTGCTTGCTTTCTTACCTTCTTTTGCCATGTTTCTTCCTCTTTTGCTAGGCTCCACTAGGGTCCCATCCTTCATAAAACATTTGCATAGGACTCCTCATTGCAGGATCTGCTTCTGGATAACTGATGGTGATAGACAAGAGTTTAGCCAATGTATTAGAAAACCACTACCTCTACTCAGGAAGAAACTTCAAGTAGCCAGGTTCTCTTCTTTGAAATTCCTCCAACTCCAAAAAGAGAAAATAAATATTATTTTAAAAGGAAAGTTGGATGGATATTGAAATAAGCAAATTACATTTTCTCTCATTTTACCTATGTTCAGAGTTGCTGGAAATCACATTTCATAACTAGATTAGTAGAGAAAGTAGAAGAAAAATGAGACTCAGTGCCTGTCCGTTAAAAAATGTATGTATACTAGTAACTGCTTGAAAACAATCAACTTTGAATCAGGTTCAAATTGGCTGCTGCTAAGATGGTGGAAATGAAATTCACCCTCTGAACCAATGTGCAAAATGTTCTGCTTTCAGGTTGACTCATAAGAAGAAGAAAAAATAAAACTTCCCCTAACTTCATGTCTTCTCCATTTTAGTCAGTTTAAAAGATGAAATACTGTTCTTCTAAGTAAGTTGATAGATACACTGGTAAGATTTCTTTTTATTATGTTTCAAACTCTGTGAAACAACATTTGACATAAATTGACTTCATGTTTCAGTGCACAGCAGGATTTGTTGTTCATTCTGTATTAATATTATTCTGTATCATGCATTGTTGCCAATGAGAAGCCAAATCAATAAATCAAAATGGCAATACTAATCAACTTTGAGGATTTTTCAAATCTCATGTTTTGGAAACCTTATAAATTGGAACATCTTCCGAATTTGAAAATGTAATCAAACTCCTTCATCAGTTCTTTTTGGATATATGCTAGCTTGGTGTGGGGACAGAGTCCCAGAGTGCAGTTTCCAGGCTCTCGGCCTCACATGGAATGGTGCTGGCTCGGGTAGTAGATGGCCATCAGCTATGGCTGGGTGGCCATCAGTGGTAACCAGTTAGCCAATTAGCCACTGATATAACTGCTGTGGCTGCACTGGTTGATTGGCAGGCAGAAAAGTGGATGGTGGATTGTAAATCATGTGGATACTACTTCCTGTGTCTCGCCCGGCTGCCGGAGAGACTGGGGTGCAGGAAGACATCTTGTTGGGGTAGTGGCAGATATTTGCTTCTTGTGTCTCCAACCCAGCCACCAGCGAAAATATAATGGTATGACTCCCCTATCTATGGCTCCATTGGTGTTCCTTTTTGGCCTCACCATATCCTGTGTTTTTATGTGGGGAGTGGGAGCTGAGACCCCGCATGACACCCTGCATGACACTTGGCATTAGGACTGTACAAAGGACGAGAAAATTCCATTCTGAGAAATCTCTTTGTAGTGGCCACTTTAGGGATATCTCTCCATTCCACGGAAGAAACAGTGCTCCCCTTTTCTATGGAAACTGTTTCCTCTTAATGGTAATATTGATGTTTGTACAATGTTACTCCATCCCCTAGATATAGTTGAAGGACCTGGGTGATCTAATCCGAGTCTATACCCTGAAAATGTGGAATAGGAATTAAGAGAACCTGGTGTCAGTCTCTGCTGAGCTCTTAAAGAGAAGAGATGTAAAAGCTTGAGAGCAGGGTTGCTATCGATTAGTGTATTGGTATCCCAGGGCTGCCATCAGAAAGTACCAAAACTGGGTAGCTTAAAACAACATAAATTTATTCTCTCATTTTCTGGAGTGCAGAAGTCTGAGATTAAGGCAATGTTCTCTTTTGATGGTTCTAGGAGAAAATCTTTTCTTGCTTCTTCTAGTTTTTGGTGTTTGCTGGTAATCTTTTGGTGTTCCTTGGCTTGTGGATACATCACTCCAGTCACATGGCTACCTTCTCCCTGTGTGTCTTCCCTCTGAGTATATCTGCCTATGTCCGAATTTCCCCTTTATATAAGGACACCAGTCATATTGGATTAGGGTCCACCACAATGACCTCATCTTAATTTAATTATATCTGCAATGTTGTTATTTCCAACATATCTTTTTTGAGGTGACATAATTAAATCCATAACAGTAGCATTCCCCTAAGCAGACCTTGAGATGAGAATACATCTGCAAAGAATCCATTAGGCAAGTACTCACAGGAAAAAATCAGTAAGGGACTGATGGAAACAATAAAGGGAAGAGGAAAAATCCTGCAGAGAGTAAGTGAATTCAATCTTATCTTGCAGCAGAACCCTGAAGTATAAGTTTTCCTTAAAGTTTTCCTGATTAGAGGCAAGGAAGCAGGGCATTCAAATAGTTTTAGACATTATTGGCTAAGGCTAGCATTAGGGTGGGGGAAATATAAATTCCCAGGCACTACAATTTATGCTACATCCAACAAACAGGATTCCATTGCCCCCTTGGCAGTCCTCAAAGCAGAGTCGAAGGTGCTGTTGGAAGGAAAAGTATACCAAAGTTAAGGGACCGGTTACCAGAATCCCAATGTTTTTCCTGTGTCCATCTGCCTATGTGCACTGGCCCAAAGACATGCACGTGGAGGGGTTGGCAATATAGAAAGAAAAAAATGTTTAATATTGAATTGGACAGTTCAGAGGCAGGGAGCGTATGCTTCTAAAAACCCAACTCCCCGATGATGGATGATGTGAAGGTTACAGATTATATAGGTCAAAATCACAAGACACTCAGGGTTAGGGGTTCCACATCATGCTGGGAGCTGATAGGTCAGAGGTGAGGTAAGAGTCATTTTTTCAGGTCTTTAAGACAGCTCTGAGGTCTTTTCCAGCATCACTCTGTCCTGTCTCATGGGAAAGTAGCCAGGGGTTTGTTCCACATTGGGGCTGAGTAGCTGAAACATAACTTAGGACAATATGTTTTTTGTAGCCTGCCAAAAGGTCCGGAGCATGTGACCATTTGTCAGGTCCAGGCTACTGTCTTCTGCTGCCTCAAGGGTAGCTAATTATCCAGAGGGAAAGGCTAGGTCTCTGAGGGGGTATGTCTGATAATTAAGGTCGCGAATTTGCCACCTTGCACTTACATTGGAAGCACTGTACAAACAGCTCGGTTAGGTTTCATAACCTTGGTATATCAGTGTCTCACAGCTGTGTTTGTGTGGACATGTGGTGGTGTCTTGCTGAGTGGAGTTCATTATTATTGTTGTGTGTTTTTGTGTGCCATCATGAGAATGTCTGAGCTTGAATTAGAGCAACAAACAAACATTAAATTTCTTGTTAAACTTGGCAAAAGTGGAAGTGAAAACAGAGACATGTTAGTCCAAGTTTATGGGGATAATGCCATGAAGAAAACAGCAGTGTACAAACGGATTAAATGTTTTTCTAGGGGAGAGAATGTGTCACTGATGAAGAGAGGTCAAGGCGGTCAGTAACAAGCAGAACTTATGAAAACATTGCAAAGATTCATTGAATTGTGTATCAAAATCTTTGGCTGACTGTGCGAAGCATATAGCAAACCAACATCGACAGAGAAACAGTTAGAAAAATCTTAACTGAAAATCTTGGCATGAGAAAGTTGTGTGTAAAAATGGTTCTGAGGGAGCTCACCGATGAACAAAAGCAAAGGAGAGTTGAAGTTTTCCAGACATTTTGGAGAGGTAAGATGATGTTTTGGGCCATGTTATCACGGTGATGAAACATGGGTGTACCAATACGACCCTGAAACAAAGCATCAAAGTGCACAATAGAATTCAGCCAATTCTCCATGACCAAAAACATTCCATCAGTCCAAATCAAGAGTCAAAACGATGTTGGTAACTTTTTTTATATATCAGAGGTATTATTCATTATGCATTTGTACCAACTGGACAAGTAGTTAACCAAGTTTACTATTTGGAAGTGCTGAAAAGGCTGCATGAAAAAGTTATATGAAAACGACCAGAACTTTTCACCAACAATTCATGGCTCTTGCATCACAGCAATGCACCAGCTCACAGGGCACCGTCTGTGAGTGAGTTTTTAGCCAGTAAACAAATAACTGTATGGGAACACCCTCCCTACTCACCTGATCTGGCCCCCAATGACTTCTTTCTTTACCTGAAGATAAAGGAAATATTGAAAGGAAGACATTTTGATGACATTCAGGACATCAATGTTATTATGATGACAGCTCTGATGGCCATTCCAGAAAGAGTTCCAAAATTGTTTTGAAGGGTGGACTAGGCTCTGGCATCAGTGCATTGCTTCCTAATGGGAGTACTTTGAAGGTGACCATAGTGATATTCAGCATTGAGGTATGTAGCACTTTTTCTAGGATGAGTTCGCGAAGTTAATTTTTAGGCCTCATGTCTACCACCTCTTCTTTGTCCATTCATCCATTTTGGGACAGGGTGCCTCCACATCTTGGCTGTTGTAAAGAATGCTGCAATGAGCACATCCCCTTGAAGTAGCATTTTGGGTTTCTTCAAATGAATACCCAAAAGTTGGTTTACTGGGTACTTCTTTGTCTCTTGTTATAGTCTTTGCTTTAAAGTCTACTTTGTGTGGTATAAGTATTGCTATGCCAGCTTTTCCCCCCCCATTTTCATGAAATATCTTTTTCCACCCCTTTACATTCAGTTTGTGTGTGTCTTTTAATCTGAGGTGAGTCTCTTGTAGACAGCATAAGTAAAGGTCTTGTTTTCTTATCCATTCAGCCATCCTGTCTTTTCTTTTCAATAAATAGAAAAATTTTAATGACACCATCATACAGTAACTTTTGTAAGAAATAATATTAGGTTGGTGCAAAAGTAATTGCAGTTTTCACAATTATTAATTTTTTTTACATTTTTTTTATTAGTTTCAGGTGCACAAGACAAAGTAACACTTAGACATTTATCATTTATATCCCTCACACTGTGTGAACTCCCCTCCCCCATCCAATATCCCTCTGACATCGCACGAAACCATTACATTTCCACTGTGTCTATTCCTAATGCTGTACTCCGCTTCTTGTAAGTATATACATATACATACACACACACACACACACACACACACACACACACACACACACACACATACAAACTTGTAGTTGACATTCATTATTGTTCAGCTTCAGCTTCAGGTGTACAGTGCAGTGATCAGGCATCTACATCATCCCTGAGGTGGTCTCCCTTATGAGACAAGTGTCCATCGGATCCCTACAAAATCTTTACAATATTATTGATTACATTCCCCAAATTAATTTTCAAAACCCCGGGCCATCTTGTTGTTACTGACTGTTTTCTAATCCCCTCACCTTCCCCCTTATCCCCACCCCCTCCCACCTAGCAACCCTCAGTTTTTCCTCTGTCTCCAAAACTGTTTCTGATTAGTTCATTCACTTATTCTTTTCTTTAGATTCCACACATAAGTGAGATCATATGGTATTTGTCTTTCTCTGTCTGACTTATTTCACTTAACATACTGCTCTCTAGGTCCATCCATGTTGTTGCAAATGGTAAGATTTCTTTCTTCTTTATGGCTGCGTAATACTCCATTGTATAAATGTACCACAGTTTCTTAATCCAGTCATCTACTAATGGGCGTTTCAGTTGTTTCCATGTCTTTAGCCATCCTATCTTTTGACTGGAGCATTTAATTCACTTACATTGAAAGTAATTATTGATAGGTATGTAGTTATTGCCATTTTATTATCATGTTTTTGTTTCTTTTTTCATCTTAAAGAAGTCCCTCTAAGAGTTCTTGTATTCTGTTTTGGTGGTGATGAACTCTTTTAGCTTTTTCTTCTCTGGGAAGCTCTTTATCTGTCTTTTGATTTTAAATGACAGCTTTGTTAGGTAAAATAATCTTCATTGTAGGTTCTTGCTTTTCATCAACTTGAATATTTCGTGCCAATTCCTTCTGGCCTGCAAAGTTTCTGTTGAGAAATCAGCTGACAGTCTTATGGGAGCTGTTTTATGGGTAACTAACTGCTTTTCTATTGCTGCTTTTAAGATTCTCTCTTTGTCTTTAACATTTGTCATTTCAGTTATGATGCGTCTTGGTGTGGGCCTCTTTGGGTTCGTTTTGTTTGGGACTCTCTGAGCTTGATGGGCTTCTATGGTTATTTCCTTCTCCAGGTTAGGGAAGTTTTCCATTATTATAATGCTGTTAAAATGAGCAATCTGTGTTGCCATGACAGTTCCTAAAAGGGAATGTCACCTCTAGACAGGAAAGAGTGGTCATCAACATCAGGGACCCGCCCTGGAAATGCCTTGTAATGCCATACCTGAAAATTTCAAGTGCTCATTCAAATATAACCCTAAGCTTTTTTGTTCTTCAGTGCAGTTGCCCTTTTTCCTGGCTTGCTCCTATTATTTTGGGAGTGTACTCATTTTCTTTACTGTAATAAATGCTCGGCTTGCTTTGTTTTGTTTGCATGGCTTTGTACATCCTGGAATGCCTTTTGGTGATGATACAAGAACACTTTCATTCTCTGGCAACAGAGTAGGAGAGGAAAAGGAAATTTATCTTTACCCTTTTAGATTCTTGGCTAAGACACCACCCCCATAATAAAAGACAGATTAACAGGAGAAAAACAAACATAAATTTAATAACATCTATACCACCTATATATTTGGGAAAGACCCAAGAAAACTGAGTAATTCCCTGAAATGGCCTAAACCACCTCCTTAAATACCATCTTCAGCTAAGAACTAAAGAAGATGTTGAGAGGTGGGGAAGTCAGTTATGTGAGGTTTTCAGGCAAAGCACGGTAAATAAGGGTGTGATTGTTATGTAGATTTAAGTTGTTTAAGCCTTTCCATTGATAGGATTTTTCCAGAGATTTAGACATCCTCCTCTTCCTGGTACAGAGAGAAAGAAACCCTTATGAATGGAGAGTTCCCTTATTCATGTAAATGTTCTTTACAAAATGGTAACTTACACTCAGTTTTCAGAGCTTCTTCTGTGTCTACTGTTTCTTAAAAATAATCAGGTCAAAATAACCCTCATTTCAAAGAGGCATAGTTTGGGGGGCATATTCTGCTCCCCTTCATTTTACAGGAGACAGTATTTTACAGTGGTTCAGCAAATAGGTTTTAGAAGGAAAAAAGACCTGGATTTTAATCCTGGCTCTGTCACTTTCTAATTATGTGCCCTTGGTCTTGTTACTTCTCTGAGGTTCTGTTTTCTCATGTGTAATTTTGGAAAATAGGGTTGTTGTGAGGACTAAATTAAATTATGCAAAAAAAAGCACCTAGCACATGTTCTCAGTATAATATTAGCATTGGGATCTCTTTTTTGCACTTTGAAATGTAAGACATATATATGTATGAGAAATATATCTTTCATGTATATATATACATGATACATATATGATATATATATATATAATGTATATATATATATCATATATATGATATATATATATATAATATATATGGTATTATATGTGTATATATATATGCATATATATATATATATATATATATATGCATTATGTTTTTAAATGTGTGAGACCTGTGTCCACCTACATTGACATGACATAGCAATTGAGACTAAGAACTCAGATAAACTTTGTCAACATGACTTGGTTATTTTTTTCTAGGAAAACCTTGCCGAGGAAAGATAAGACTATAAACCAATAAACAGATTTACTCTTTGATTCAGGAAATTCCTGCAAGTCAATTTATCTGAGACAACAGTCTGCTCTTTTAGAAAACAATTCATTTACCAAACAATAGTACACTTACTAAGGCTTGCTTCAAGACCCTGTGTCTACCAATACTATATTATATTACAAACATTGCCCAAATCCCAATTTGGCCACCTCTGAAAGTCATACCTTAAAATAGACCACAAACTCTTTAAATATCCCTCTTTAAATAGATTTAACACTTGGCTACTGGTGTGACCTCATCTTCTATCATATGCCATTTATCTTCACTCAACTCTAGCCGCATTGACATCTTTGCTGTTTCTCAAATGGTCCAGATATTTGGGATTTAAACTTCCTATTCCTTCTATATATCTATATGACTCATTCATTTCCTTCAAGTCTTTGTTCAAATATCCCATTATCAGAGTGATTTTCCTAACTACTTCATATAAACTGGCTCTCCCAGTGCTGTCTATCCCTGACTTGCTTTTCTCCATAGTACTTATCATAACCTAATGTGGAAGAGGAAGAAATTTTCCTATACCATCTAGGTTCTTTCAGCTGATCTAGTAATCAGACATATTAGTAAGAGAAAATAACCAAATTTAATTACATACATATGTGTGCGGGCTCCATGTACATGAGTGAGTCAGAGACCCCACATGCATGAGAGGTTCCAAGACAGAAAGGGGAAATGAGGTATACATGACATTCTTAATTAATTAAAGATCACCTTGTGGCTTTACGTCTTTGCAGGATGTTAAGAACAGATTGCTCAGTAAATAGAAGTTTGCCTTGTCCTATAGATAGGTCAAAAAAGGATATTTGTGATAATTTCATGTTATGCGCAAGGCCCCTACTTCAAATTATTCTAGATAGTTAAGGGGTGGGACAGAAATTTCTCTTGAACCCATAGGGTCTTTGTTGCCTTTAGTTCAAAACAGTCCATATACTACAGAGGCACTTTTTGGGGTGACTCATTTTGAACCCCTACACTAACATATTGTATCTGTTTGTTTGTGTATGTGTGTGTGTGTGTTCTTCCCATTAGAATCATGACAGAAGTAACTTTATTTTTGTTGGTTATTATATACCTAGTGCTTAAACAGTGCCTGAATGATGGTGGGACTTCAATAAATATTTGTGGAATAGAGGGATAAACTGAGAAGTGAAAGTATGAGGAGACAGTGTCTTAATTGCTGATACTTATCAGGAGCAGTCATTTCATCTAGACTGAGATAGCTTGAGGGTGTTTCTGGGATGGACCAGACTGTTAGTGCTATTCAAAACTAGTCACATTCATTCCTTGGTTAAAATGCTTTAATGGTTTTCTACTGATCAGCAGTTGGCAAACTATGGCCTATGGGTCAAATCTATTCTAATGCCTGCTTGTTTTTGTAAATAAAGCTGTATTGGAACACAGCCACGCTCATTCATTTATGTACTGTCTATAGTTGCTTTCTCACTACAACAGCAAAGTTGAGTAATTGCAATAGAGACCACATGGGTCACAAAGCCTGACCTATTTATGATCTGGTCCTTTATTTTTAAAAGTTTTATGACTCTTGGTGTTTGTTAGATGAAGTACAATGCTCTTCAGGCCTATCTCCTACCTAGAAGAGAAGGGTGGGATTTGGTTAGAAGTTTGAAATCATGTAAGTTAAAATGTCAACTCTGCCAATTATTAGCTATGAGAACTTGTGTGAGTTACTCAACATTTTTGAACCTCAGTTTCCTCATCTGAAAAATAGATACAATAATGGTGCTTACTTCAGTTGTTGTTAGAATTAAATTATTGTCTATAAGTATAGGTCTTACCATACAGCCTAGAATATGGCAGGCACACGTACAATTTAAGCTGTAATTTATATTGCTGACTCTCTGGCTACTTCGTGCCTGTGGGGACAGAGCCAGGAGAGCAGTTTCCAGGCTCTCGGCCTCATGTGGAAAGGTGCTGGCTCAGATAGTAAATGGCCATCAACTGTGATTGGATGGCCATCAGCTGTAGCTAGTTGGCCATCAGCTGTAACCAGGGAGCCATTGGCCACTAATATAACTGCTGTGGCTATGCTAGCAGAAAATGTGGCCTAGCAAGAAGATGGTGGCTGAGCTAGCAAGTGGCAGAGTAAGGGTTGCGGATTGTGTGACTCCTGCTTCCTGTATCTCCAACCCAGCCGCCAGCAAGAATATAGTGGTATGACTCCCCTACTTATGGCTCCATGGGTGTTCTTTTTGGCCTCACTATGTCCTGTGTTCTTATGTGGGGAGCGGGAGCAGAGATCCCGCAGGCCGCCCTGCACGACAATGCCCCATATTTCATTTATTATTAACACTCAACTGCTGACCATTCCTGTACACTGCAAGTTGCTTCCTGCTTCCATAACTTGCCTACCGATTTTCTTTGCTTGAGATACATAATTGAAAATTTACTCGCCTTTGCAGACCTCCACTAAGTCTCCTTCTCCTGTCAGAAGATGTCTCTGAAAGCCGTGGGTAGTTTTATTGGTCCACTGTTGTCTTATAGTGCTCTTGCAGTAAGAGCCTTCTGTGGGGACAGAGCCCCAGAAAGCAGTTTCCAGGCTCTTGGCCTTGTGTAGAGGGGTGCTGGCTCGGGTGGTGGATGGCCGTCGGCTGTGGCTGGTTGGCCGTCAGCTGTAACCATTGAGCCATTGGCCACTGATGTAACTGCCATGGCTACATTGGGGAGTAGAGGAGAGTCGAGGGAAGTCAGAGAGTCGGTCGGTTGGCAGAAAAGCAGACAGCAGGTCGCACATCGAGTGAATCCAGCCTCCAGTGAGACTATAGTGGTATGACTCCCCTACCTATGGCTCCGTGGGTGTTCCTTTTTGGCCTCACCATGTCCTGCGTTCTTATGTGGGGAGCGGGAGCAGAGGCCCTGCAGGCCGCCCCGCGTGACACCTTCTTTTAGAACTCAACATGTCAAATTGTTGTAATTGTTGAAATAATGTAAGTTTCTGTGTCTTAAAGTAAAAGCACCTGGTTGTGCTAATTGTGATGTGTAGGGGATATGGGGAGAGAATGGCTCTTACTCATTTTTCTATTCCCAGTGCCTAGCATAATATTGGGAACATAGCTAATGGTTTTGACTAAATCAGTTACTCTGTGGAGGTTATACTCTTATTTGTTCCTTCCCTTTTGTTCACATGTTGTTTGTAGCTGTTTTTACCTGAAAGGAGAGCATTGATGCTGGCTTAAGCTTCCTGTGAGGGAGTGAAGAGGGAGCCGTCTCAGTTTAGAATCTTCTTTGAAAGGCTCAGGGCAGACTGCAGGGACAGAACAGTCATCTTCCTATACAGATAGCTGTGACAGAGGGAAATAAGCAATGCGTTATCTTTCCAACGACATTTGGTAGCATGAGTCTTACCTTTGCCACTTACTAATGGTATGATTTTAGTTTTTTCAGTTTTCTTAGCCTCAAGTTCCTCAGTGTAAAATTCTTCTCTCACTGACTTAGGGTGAGGACTATGGGAGATGAGGCTAGTAAAAGCTCTTGGTAAATTGGTCTGTATACATTAAGCACAATTATACTTAAGCTGTTTAGATGGGCCTATTGTCCTGATTCATTGAGTGGAGAGCAGATATTGGAACAGCATGGTTTTGTTTATAGATAGTTTCATTCAATAAAGACAAGGCTAGTCCTATGTGGTTGGCTCATTCCATCAGATTAGTGTGGGCCACAAGGACTTGTGTGATAAGCATACTAATACAAATCAATTACTTGACCCAATGATTCAATGCTTTTGAAAACATTCCTTCACAGAAGACATAACCTAATTATCCAAAACTGACTTTGAGGCATTTTATTGTAAAGAGTGATAATTATCTATATGATCCAAAAGCAAGATAAAAATTCTGTTTGCATTAATTTTCTGCTGTACAACAAAATTCTGCAAACTTAGCCACTTAAAACAATACACATTTATTATCTCAGTTTCTGTAGGGCAGGAGTCCAGGCACAGCTGAGCTGGGTTCTCTGCTTAATGTCTCACAAAGCTGTAGTCAAGGTGTCAATCAGGACTGGGTTCTCATCAGAGGCTCAACTGGAGAAATATCTGTTCCTAAGTTCCTTCACATTGTTGGCAGAATTCTTTTCCTTGAAGATATTGGATTTGTGGCAGTGTAGATGAGGAAAAAAAATTTCCTTGACTCATAGGATCCCTGGCTTTGGTCTGAAAATTAAACTGACAAAGACGGATTAACAAAAGAAAAGCATAGAAATTTATTTAATATAAGTTTTAAGTGATATGGGTGCTTCCTAAATAAATGAAGACACGAATAAACAGTTAGACCTGAGTAGTTTTATGTCAGGTTTGATGAAGAATGGACAGTTATGGGGAAACTTGATAGGTCAGAGAGTATGAAGTGTAACAAACTGGGGGAAACTTAGCAAGCCCAGTTTGTTAGGATACTTTTCAACATTCCTTTGTCTTTGGAGATAAGGAAACTCTTTTCCTCTGGGGAAAGGGAGGGTACCTCTCACACGAGGGTTTTGTTACCTGTTGTGGGGGAGAAGGATGAGTGCAAGGTCAGAGTGAATTTCCTGCTTCTACTGTTTTCTCGAACTTCTTCAGCTTAAAATATTAAATATACCAAGGTGCCATATTTTAGAGTAGTGTGTCCTGAACCCAATTAGAAACTTGAATCTTCTAAGCTAGTAGTGGAGAGAGAAGGTGAGGGGCAAAGACTCTAGCAAGATGAGTGCTACATGCTTCTGGACTCATGTACACATGATCACCTTGGTCCCATCACCTTTGCCACATTATATTGGTTAAAAACAAGCTATAGATCCTGCCCACATTCAGTGGGAGAAGATTACATAAAGGTGTTATAAAGCAGGAAAAATAATGTGCCTTCTGACCTTCTAAATGCTCTGCTGAGGCTCCTGTTACTGAAGCCAGATTAACAACAGAAAAGCAAACAGAAGTTTATTAACATGCACATTTCATGTATTCATGAAATGAGTAACTCTCAGAGGTGGCTTAGAATTTAGGCTTAAATATTATCTTCAACTAAAGACAAAAGGAAGAAAGGTGTGGAGGAGACCAGTTTATAAGGAGGTGACCTAGAAGAGTAATGTTTGTTATACAGATTTTAGCCCATGTCTTCTTCATTGATCAGATTCTCTTGTGATTTAAAACCATCCTTTTCTTCCTGGTACAGAAAAAGAAACACTTTTTTAAAAATTAAAGTTTATTAGGGTGACAATTGTTAGTAAAATTACATAGGTTTCAAGTGTACAATTCTGTGATACATCATCTATATATCATGTTGTGTGTTCACCACCCATTCAGTTCTCCTTCCGTCACCGTATATTTGATCCCTTGTACCCTAATTTACCCTTATAATTGTGAATGTCCCTTACGGAACGGTAATTTCAACTGTTTTCAGAGCTTCTCCTGTGTCTGCTGTTTTTCAAAACAATCAGCTCAAAATAGTCTTTATGCCAAAGAGGCATGTTTCGGTGTTGTATTCTGCCACCCTTAAGTGTAACCGTCAGACGCAGGAATCATGGGAGCCACATTAAATTCTTGTCCACCAGAATGTACAACTCTTAAAGTTAAATGTCACTCCATTTAACACCATTGTTTGTGTGTGTGTGTTTGAAGAGGTGGTATGCTCTATGAGAAAAGAATTTTTTGTCTCTCTTGCACATGGTTGTATCTTTAGCTCTTGGAAAAGTACCTGGGACATAGGAGAAGCACAAAAGATACTTGTGGAAGGAATGAATTAATGAACAAATGAATGCCCACTATGTGCATACCGATGACAATTATTTGCCTGTGGCAGTGCATGATATATTTAGTTTGCAGTATTTTGTACACTAAAATAGTATAAACCATTATCCTCTTAGTGATAATAAACTCTAAATTGTTGAATGTAAAACATTTGACAAGAGTTATGGGATTATTTTAAACTCAATGAAGACATGAGGCTATTCAATTTCTAAAGCCCAGTGATTTTTATGATGTAAAATTTATGACCAAGTCACCTTTCTAAAACTAATTATGAGAAAATAGAATTTTCAAGTTGGAGAATTCTAACATGATTTTAAAAAGCACTTGACCCTGCACCTTCTCTATCAAATCTCTTTTCTTTTTTGTGTGGGACAAATTTTCATCTTAGCCTCTGAAGAGTTATGCCCTGCAGTAACTTGTAATGACTGCCATCTGTTAAGGAGAGATCCTTAACATTATAGAATTTTAGAATGTTGTAGCTTTAGGGTTCCTTGATCCAGAATACAGAAAAATAGCACCTCATGGCGTCAACAGATGTTTTTCATGTTTATACTGAAATTCCAGTGTCAAAAAGCCAGTTCTTGCTTCATTTTCACAATAAAAAAATTATTCTGTATTCCATAGTGTAGTATGAACAACAACAAAAAAATAGGGTGGAGGGAAGAAAGAACACTTTGCATGCCGAACAGCACATGGAGAGTTTTGTATGCCAGGACGTTGGAGAACATCAGTGACAGGATGCCTTCTCACAGCTGCTGGAGCCCCTCTGATGAGAAAACTTTATGGAAAAAAAATAGGCAATCAACATTCTGCAAAGGATGACATTTTCTATTAAATTGTACCCACTTTTCATATAACACAGCTGCAACAGCTTTATGTGGCTTTTCCTAATGATACCTCATCTTACAAGCATGCAGACTAGCAAAATAGTTTGTCAATGGCTCCCTCTAAATTCACCCTGTTTCAGAGAAATGACTTCCCACTTCACCTGAAAGTCCCCATCCTGACGCCTATGAGTCCAAAGGCCTGTATTTACTGGTGCCTGTAACAATACAGATCTTTAAAATGGGCCACTGAATATGAAGGGAAGGTTCTGTGAGTGGCATCCCAGTAATATCCTTGTAATGTACACCATGTTGTTCTTCAAAAAAGCTGGGATGTGGATTGATCATTGACCATTTAGTGCAGTTGCCATCTATACCCACTCCACAAATACTCACTGAGAGAATGGTCAATTAACAGCTCTAGGTTTCCTTTTAATTAAAAAGAAAGGTAGTTTTGTAGTTTGCATGTTCAGCAATTTGCTGTTAAGTGCAGTGACTATAAATTAGTATGTCTTCTAAGTACTCTCAGCTTGTGATGATGCACTTTCTATAGTAAATTGTTTCTGTTTTGCAGATGTGTGTAATACACTGAATTATATATACAATTGATAAATAACATGATCTCTTGAAGAAATTGTTCAGATTAATCTCGATTGGGCTCTTCTAGCTGTGGGATTTGATGTCTGATATTAAAGTTCTAGTTTTGAAAATTAAAGGTATACTTCAAACCTCCTAACTTTTATTGTACTTTAATGTTTAGAAGATATTCTACAATTATTTGGACACATATTGGATAGATTCTAAAATCAATTTCATAAATTTTAAAGCTCAGTTTTGCAATATTGAAGCTAAAAGATAATGTCTTCTCTAGTTTTCTGGTTTATATACTATTATTTGTTTCCACAGAGCATTTTAGACAACATGGTGAAAACAAAAACAAAAATATGACTAATATAAAGTATTTTACAATTAAAAATAACTTTTTATATCAGGTACCTCTGTTATATTCTCTCAAATTAACCTATATTTTCCTTTCTTGGTACTGATTTATCATAAATTTTTGATTATATATTTATATGATTTATTTGTCAATCAAAAGGAAGTCTGCTTTGAACAGGGACCATGTCTGTTTTGCTCATCAGTGATTCCCAGCATCTAGCACAGTTTATGGCACATAATAGATCATCAGTTAATATTTCTTGAATGAATGAATGAGTAGAGCATTGCTAGGGGAAGTTAGGCTAGCATGTTTATTTTTAAAATCTGTGTAGAGTTTAATTGGATACATAGATATTTCATAATTTGCTGATGTTATACTGTTAGACATTTATTTTTGCCAATCTTTTGCCATTTTAAATAATCTAATTGTTATTCATATTTGCCTATGAAATGTGTTTCAAAAGATTTTAGAGGGGCTGGCCCCTGGCTCAGGCGGTTGGAGCTCCATGCTCCTAACTCCAAAGGCTGCCAGTTCGATTCCCACATGGGTCAGTGGGCTCTCAACCACAAGGTTGCTGGTTCAATTCCCACAAGGGATGGTGTGCTGCACCCCTGCAACTAGCAATGGCAACTGGACCTGGAGCTGAGCTGTGCCCTCCACAACTAAGACTGAAAGGACAACTTGACTTGGAAAAAGTCCTGGAAGAACACACTGTTCCCCAATAAAGTCCTGTTCCCCCTCCCCAATAAAATCTTTAAAAAAAATGTATGATTCTTTGCTTTTTCTGTCTGACTTATTTTGCCCAGCATTACACTCTCAAGATCCATCCATGTTGTCACAAATGTGCCTATATCATCTTTTCTTACTGCCGAATAGTATTTCATTGTGTAAGGGGGGTGGGGGGTGGGAGATGAGGGTAAGGGGGATCGAATATATGGTGATGGAAGGAGAACTGACTCTGGGTGATGAACACACAATGGGATTTATAGATGATGTAATACAGAATTGTACACCTGAAATCTATGTAATTTTACTAACAATTGTCACCCCAATAAATTTAATAAAATTAAAAAAAAAAAAAGAACTCAATAGAAGAAATTAAGAATGAAATAGCCAGCTTAGAAAATGGAGTTGACTAGATGTAGGAAAGAATCAGTGACATCAAAGAAGAAACCTGGAAATGACATGGATGGAAGAAGGAAGAGACTTGAGACTTAAAAGAAATGAGAGACGTCATCAAAATGGCAGCGTGAGGTGAGCCTCTGTAAAGCTCCCCTGAAATGTACAATGAATCGAACAACAATAACTCCACAAAGGACTCCCTGCACAGCAGACAGGCAAGACGAAGAGGCCCACTACCAAAGTCACCTACAGGTGGGCGAATCACGCCAGAGGGGGAGGAGGAAAGGGAGAAGTGTGGAGACGGAGCCGCGGGGGTTTAGGAAGCAGACCTAGCTCAGTGCTCTGAGCTCTCTGCTTCCTGGAACTATTGTAGCTGTGGGAGAGGGAAGAACTCGGACTGCTAGGGCTCCGCTTGTGGCCCACAGGGCTGAGGGGGCAGCATATAACATGGCTGAACCCAACGCTCACAGCAGAGACATGGGAGAAAAGACTGAGGGAAGAAGGCTGAAAATGGTGGTTTAAGCCCTCACTGCTGAACAGAGAACGGAAGTCTTAGGCACTGAGACTAGCTGCAGCCTCCCTACCCTCCCAGAGCTCGCCCCGCCCCCACCTGGCCAGTGCTAGAAACAGAACAGTAGCAGTGTCAGATCAAAAAAATAGAATATTTGCTGTTCTGAGAACTGTGGACTGCAGACACAATTCGCAGCCCAACTAGTTCCGGCAAAGGGGAGGGAGCTGTGGAAGCAGGACCAGCTATGGTGGTGGTCGCCACCATTGCTCTGGATCACCTCTCACAACCCACCCTGCCCCTGAACCCACCTATCTGGGCAGATCCCTGCAGGACTAAACAGAACTGCTGAAACATATGGGCTCTGTATCTGGAACTGGAAGAGCTTTGGAACATCAAAAGCTCTCCGCATACCCACCGGGACACTGCGCCCTGTGACCTAGACGAACTATTAGCAGAGGAGAAGCCGGCCTCCCAGGGAATCCCCCGATTGTGTGAGAAGCTGTAATACTGCAGAGAAAACATAGCACTAACATGTGGGAGAGGAAAAATAGGCTGCAGTCGGAGAAAAAATAAAATATTCTACCAACAAGTACTGGAAAACAAAAGAAAGACCTCTTCCTATCAACCTGTTGCAGAAGCCACTCCTGTAGATGTTTAGGAAGAGAAATAATAAATCAGTAATTGCCATGAATAACCAAGGCAACAAGACAGCTCAGCAAGAAAGTGAAAAGTCTCCAGAAAAGGAACTTAAAGATATAGAAATATGTGACTTAAATGACAGAGAATTCGATTGCAGTTCTGAAAAAACACAATGAGATGCAAGAAAACACAGATAGGCAGTTAAATGAACTCAGAAACACAATCAAAGAACAGCATGAGCATTTTACAAAAGAGATTGAAATTTTAAAAAAGAACTAAATAGAATTTCTGGAGATTAAGAACTCAATAGAAGAAATTAAGAATGAAATAACCAGCTTAGAAAGTAGAGTTGACCAGATGGAGAAAAGAATCAGTGACATCGAAGATAAAAACCTGGAAATGACACAGATGGAAGAAGAAAGAGACTTGAGACTTAAAAGAAATGAAACAACTCTACAAAAACTTTCTGACTCCATCTGAAAGAGCAATATAAGAAAAATGGGCATACCAGAAGAAGAAGAAAGAGAGAAGGGAACAGAGAATATATTCAAACAAATTGTCGATGAGAACTTCCCAAACTAGTGGACAGAACTGGACCCTCGAATCCAAGAAGGAAATAGAACACCTAATAACCTCAATCCAAACAGGCCTTCCCCAAAGGCACATTGTATTGAAGCTGTCTAAAATCAATGACAAAGAAAGAATCCTCAAGGCAGCCAGGGAAAAGAAGACGGTAACCTACAAAGGAAAGCCCATTAGATTATCATCAGATTTTTTAGCAGAAAGTCTACAAGCCAGGAGGGAGTGGAACCAAATATTCAAACTATTGAAAGAGAGAAATTATGAGCCAAGAATAATATATCCAGCAAAGATATCCTTTACATATGAAGGAGGAATAAAGACCTTTCCAGACATACAGAAGCTGAGGGAATTCTCTAATACACGACCTGCACTAGAATCAATACAAAAGGAGGCTATTCGACCACCATCAACAGGGACAATTTGTGGCAACCAAAACACAAAAAGGGGGAGAGTAAAGGCTTGAACCGGAATATGGGAATGGAGAAAGTAAGCGTGCTGAAGAAAATGGAATACTCTAAATATCAAACTTTCTTTTATATAAACTTAAGGGTAACCACTCAAAAAAAATCCAGAACTGAAATATATACTGTAATAAAAGAAGAAACAGAGAGAGACATCATAGAATACCACCACACAGAAATAATAGACAACAACAAAAAGGCAAAGAAACAATGGAGACACAGCCCTACCAGAAAACTAAAGACAGAATGACAGGAAATCCTCACAATTCAATAATCACCCTAAATGTGAATGGACTGAACTCACAAATAAAAAGGCACAGAGTAGCAGATTGGATTAAAAACTAAACCCAACCATATGCTGTCTCCAAGAGACACATCTCAGCTACAAGGACAAGCATAGACTCAAAGTGAAAGGGTGGAAATTGATATTCCAAGCAAATGGTACCCAGAGAAAACCAGGTGTAGCCATAAAGATAACAGATGAAACAGACTTCAAGGTGAAAAAGATAACAAGAGACAAAGATGGACATTTCATAATGGTGAAGGGGACTATACAACAAGAAGACATAACAGTCATCAATATTTATGCCCCCAATCAGGGAGCACCGAAGTATCCAAGCAACTACTAACAGAACTGAAGGGAGAAATTGACCAAAACACAATTCTACTAGGGGACTTAAATACATCATTGACAGCTATGGATAGATCATCCAAACAGAAAATAAATAACGAAATAGTAGCCCTAAATGACACATTAGGTGAAATGGACATAATTGACATTTATAGAGCACTTCATCGTAAAACATCAGACTATACATTCTTTTCTAATGTACATGGAACATTCTCAAGGATAGACCATATATTGGGACATAAAATCAGCCTCAGCAAATTTAAGAAGATTGAAATCATATCAAGCATATTCTCTGATCACAAGGCTTTGAAATTGGATATCAACTGCAAAAATAAAGCAGGAAAAACCACAAATACATGGAGATTAAACAACATACTTTTAAAGAACGACTGGGTCAAAGAAGAAATTGGAGGAGAGATCAAAAGATACATAGAAACAAATGACAATGAAAATACATCCTACCAAATTTCTGGGATGCAGTGAAAGCAGTTTTAAGACGGAAATTTATATCACTACAGGCCTGTCTCGAGAAACCAGAAAAATCGCAAATAAATAACCTCACGTTACACCTTAAAGAACTAGAAAAAGAAGAACAAATGAAACCCAAGGTCAGCAGAAGAAAGGAAATAGCAAAAATCAGAGCAGAACTAAGTGAAATAGAGAACAAAAAGACAATAGAAAGAATTAATGTGTCAAAGAGCTGGTTGTTTGAAAAGATTATCAAAATTGACAAACCCTTGGCTAGACACACTAAGATAAAAAGGGAGATGATACTAATTAACAAAATCAGAAATGAAAAAGGGGAAGTTATCATGGACACCACAGAAATACAGAGGATCATCCAAGAACACCACAAAGGAATTTATATGCCACCAAATTCAATAACCAGAGGAATGCACAAGTTCTTATAAACATATAGCCTTCCTAGGCTGAACCATGAAGACCTGGAAAATCTAAACAGACCGATCACCAGTAACGAAATTGAATCAGTCATCTAAAATCTTCCCAATATCAAAAGTCCAGGACCAGATGGCTTCACTAGTGAATTCAACCAAACATTCAAAGAGGATCTAATACCATTCCTACTCAAACTCTTCCAAAAATTTGAAGAAGCGACAGTACTCCCCAACTCATTTTATGAGGCCAACATTATCCTGATACCAAACGTGGTAGGAAAGCACAAAAAAAGAAAACTACAGACCAATATCTCTGATGAATACAGTTGCAAAAATCCTGAACAAAATTCTAGCAAATCGAATGCAACAATGCAATAAAAGATTATTCATCATGACCAAGTTGGGTTCATCCCAGGGGCTCAAGGATGGTTCAACATCTGCAAATCCATCAATGTGATGCACCATATAAACAAAATAAAAGACAAATATCATATGATTATATCAATTGATGCAGAAAAAGCATTTGATAAGATGCAGCATTCTTTTATGATTAAAATCCTTAATAAAATAGGTATAGAAGGAAAATACCTTAACATAATAAAGGTCCTATATGACAAACCCTCAACTAATCTCATAATTCATGGTGAAAAACTGAAGCCCTTTACTCTACGTTCAGAAACATGACAAGGCTGTCCTCTATCACCTCTGCTTTTCAACATAGTGTTGGAAGTCCTTGCCAGAGCAATCAGGCAAGAGAAAGAAATAAACGGCATCCAAATTTGGAATGAAGAATTTAAACTGTCAGTGTTTGTAGAAGACATTATGTTATATAGAGAAAGCCCTAAAGTCTCCACCTGAAAGCTATAAGAAACAGTCAACAAATACAGTAAAATTGCTGGCTACAAAATCAACATACAAAAGTCCATTGCATTCCAATATACTAACAATGAAATCTCAGAAAAAGAAACAAACAACAACAACAACAAAAAAAAAAACAATTCCTTTTGCAATTGTAGCAAAAGGAATAAAATACCTAGAAATAAACTTAACCAAGGATGTGAAAGACCTATGTGCTGAAAACTATAAGACATTTTTAAAAGAAATCGAAGAAGACACAAAGAAATGGAAAGAAATTCCATGCTCATGGATTGGAAGAATCAATATAGTAAAAATGGCCATATTACCCAAAGCAATATACAGATTTAATGCAATCCCCATCAAAATCCCAGTGGCATTTTTTAAAGAAATAGAACAAAAAATCATCAGATTTGTTTGGAACCACTAAAGACCCTGAATAGCCAAAGCAATCTTAAGGAAAAAAAAAACAATACTGGAGGTATCATACTCCCTGACTGTAGCTTGTACTACAGGGCTACAATAATCAAAACAGCACTGTATTGGAAGAAAAACACGTAGACCAATGGAATAGAATTGAAAACCCAGAAATAAAACCACATAAATATGGACAGATAATTTTTCACAAAGAAGCAAAAGCCATACAATGGAGAAAAGACAGCCTCTTCAATAAATATTGCTGGTAGAATTGGAAAGCCACGTGCAAAAGAAAACTGGACTGCTATCTGTCACCATGTACCAAAATTAATTCAAAATCTGCCAACGACTTAAGCATAACACCTGAAACAATAAACTTCAGCAAAGAAAACATAGGTACTAAACTTTTGGACCTTGGGTTCAAAGAGCATTTTATGAATTTGACTCCAAAGGCAAGGGAAGTAAAAGCTAAAATAAACAATTGGGACTATATCAAACTTAAAAGCTTCTGCACAGCAAAAGAAACCATCGACAAAATAAAGAGGCAACCAACTGAATGGGAGATTTTTTTCAAACAGTCTCCGATAAGGGGCTAATATCCAAAATATACAAGTAACTCATGAAACTCAACAACAAAAAAGCAAACAACCCAATTGAAAAATGGGCAGAGTACCTGAAGAGACATTTCTCCAAAGAGGACATACAAATGGCAAATAGACATTTGAAAAAATGCTCAACATCACTAATCATCAGAGAAATGCAAATAAAAAGCACAATGAGATATCACCTCACCTTGGTCAGAATGGCGATCAACAACAAGACAAATAGTAACAAGTGTTGGAGAGGCTGTGGAGAAAAAGGAACCTTCATACACTGTTGGTGGGAATGCAGACTGGTGCAGCCGTTATGGAAGGCAGTGTGGAGGTTCCTCAAAAAATTACAAATAGAATTACCATATGACCCAGCAATGCCTCTCCTGGGTATCTACCCAAAAAGTCTGAAAACATTTATACATAAAGACACGTGTGCTCCAATTTCATTGCACCTTTGTTTACGGTGGCCAAGACATGTAAACAACCAAAATGTTCTTCGATAGATGAATGGATAAAGAAGTTGTGGTATATATACACAATGGAATACTATTCAGTGGTAAGAAAAGATGATATAGGAACATTTGTGACAACATGCGTGGATCTTGAGGGTATAATGCTGAGCGAAATAAGTCAGACAGAAAAAGCAGAGAACCATATGATTTTACTGATATGTGGTATATAAACCAAAAACAACAAAAGAACAAGACAAACAAATGAGAAACAAAAACTCATAGACACAGACAATAGTTTAGTTGTTACCAGAGGGTAAGTGCGTCGGTTGTGGGGGATGAGAGTAAGGGGGATCAAATTATGGTGATGGAAGGAGAACTGACTCTGGGTGGTGAACACACAGTGGGATTTATAGATGATGTAATACAGAATTGTACACCTGAAAGCTATGTAATTTTACTAACAATTGTCACCCCAATAAATTTTTTAAAATGCTGAAAAAAAAGGTTATACGCAAAGTCAGTATTAGAATCCTTACTAGAATTCTAACTAGCTCTTCCATCTGTCAGAACAGTGTAAGACTTGTAGCCCACTTTCACTTTAACCAATTACAGACTGTAAATGTATAGCTCAATCTGACTTTTCTGGTACAAATATACTTGATTTGGCGTGGTTTAATTTTAAGGAGTGTGAAACACACATGAAAGGCAGATTCCACAAGAATTAGATTTGGGGAATCAGTAGTAGAGTCCCAGATTTCCTATAAAAAAAACCTCAGTTTATTCCAATGCTGGTTATCTGAGGAATCACCTGTGGAACTTCTCTGAAAAATGTAGATATAAGAGAAAAGGTTCATTGGCACACTGAGATCAGAATAACAAAGTATCTTGAAAATATGTAACTGTGTGAAAATGACTTCATCTTTGTTTCAAAATTGTTGGTTTCAGAACAGTTTCTTATTTGTCTTTGTGTCCCTCATAGCATCTTGCACACAACAGACACTTAATAGTAGTTGTTGAAGAAGTATCCCCTAATGAATTCATCTATTTAATTTTCAAAAGTCACTGTATATATTCTACAATAAAGAAAATGTGATGCTATTATTTTCAATCAACTTCACAACTTGTTATTTTGAAACTCTTTTGGGAGTTTGTATTTAGAATATAGTGGTTAACAGGATGGGCTTTCAAAGAACAACTCCACAACTATTCAGTTGTGTGCCCTTGCAAAAATTATTTTATCACTCCATATCTCAGTTTCCCAGTCTTTAGAATGGTAATAACAACATTAATTCCCTCACAGGGCTGTTGGAAGGATAAATGACAATGCATATAAAGTACTTAGTGCAATGGTTGACACAGAGAGAGTATGTGCTGAATAAATGTTTACAAGAAAGATAAATGATCCAAAATTAATAGTTGAGTCATTTACCTAACATGTTATGTGCTAAGTACTGTGCTTATTGTGGTTAGGACAGATTTCCCAAACTTTCTCAGTTCACAGAGTCTTTAGTGTCACAATGTGTTTTTCACAGCAACCCTAGGCCAAATGAAATACCTAATAGTTCCACTTATTAACTAGTTAGGTCCAAGCAAGTTAATATTATTGTTATAGTTCATGAGATATCATTCTGTTTTCCTTCATAATTTAAATTACCCCCTGATACCCCTTGTGACTTTCCTGCAGCACTCTGGGGCACTTCGACATACACTTTGAGAATCATGAAGTTAGGGATACAAAAAGTAAAATATGGTTCCTTCTCTAAAGGAGTTTTCGAACTTAGCACTGTAAATATATGCAAACAACTTACTAAAATATTATAAACACTTTTCTGAAGTATTACCAAGATCTATGGGGGACATAAAGAGAATTAGGCTATGGAAGACATCATAGGAGAAGGATTATTTGAGTAATTATTCAAGATTGAGTAGAAGATAAACAGGCAGAGAAGAAAAAGAAAGGCAGAGAGAGGGAACAGTGTCAGTAAAGATCTTGATGCATAAAAGTTTGCAGAAATTCAGACTATGCTAACTTTGCCTGTTAGCAATGATTGTAAAAAGAGAAAATTAGGATTAGAAATAAAGATAATGTAGGTGATTGTGGCAGGCGTGGATGTGCATACACAGATTGCTCCACAAAAGAGAACCTTCTGCTACTAGGGATGGTAGTGGACAGCCCCCAGCTATTGCACTTTCAGGATTGGCTGCAGAGTTCCTGCTAAGGCCACTCTCCCGATGTGGTTCTCATCAATGACTAAGCATGGCACAGTTAATAGAGCTGGGTCATTCATGCCTGACACAGCACTTCTCTGATGGGCAATCTTTGCTCTGGGATTTTTCACTGGCCTGAACAAAGCTTTCTCAGATCTCTGCTGATGGCTGAGGTTCTTCCTACACAATCTTCCTATTTTTCATGTCTTCTTTCACAGTTGTCAGACCTACCTTGCAGTCTGAAGATTCTGCTTGCCTCTCTTCTCTCCTAATTGGTACCCCTTTATCTGTCACAGGCATTTCCCCCAATAAATCTTTTATGCTTCTAATTCCATCTTGGTGCTTGCTTTCTGGAGGATCTGAACCAATACAATGCTATAATACAATGCTAAAACTAAATTTACATATGTGTAAAACCTTAGTTGAAATAAATTGAACCATAGTACCCCAGAGCTACAGTTGACATGTTGCCAAGTGGGTGTCAATTGTAAAAGTTCTCTTAATTTGGGCTATATTCTAGAATAGAGAGATATTGAGAGCCTTACTATGTGGGAAAAGAATCAGAGAGCCTTCCCTGACACATGTTGTGGGAAGTTCTTCTCTTAGTTAATCCAAGGCAAAGATTTTGATGGAAGTTGTCTAAAGCTTTCCCTATTAAAATCATTTGAGTTACCTTGTTTCTCTCGGGAACCTAAACTACCTAGTGAATTAGGTATTTAACCAGTAAGGTAAGTCCGGAGTATAAGCTGGATGGGTAAAGATATTGTGAGAAGGGGAGGGATGGAGATGAGTGAGAAGGAGGTAGTAAAAGTGCTGTCCATGTAAGGCTTATGAGTTTAAAACTTATCCTTTAGGAAATGAGGAGCCATCAAAGGTTTAGAAGCAAAGAAATGATATTCTTCATACATGAGTCTAAAGATATTCAGAAAATTAAGTGGATAGTTAGGCCATGAATTAAGAGGAAAACCTGATTGGAGTAGGAGAAAACCAGTGTGGGTTTAGACAGTTTGGCTTTGAGGCCCTAGCAGAGTGCTTTACAGGAATTACTTTATTATATTGGCAAGGTGCCTGATAATACTATGCTATTCTCTCCTTGCTTGCTTCTCTTAATGGACAGCAGTGTGATTGATGAAAAGATGCAAACAGTCACTGCTAGAGGATGTCAACTTTCTTCAATGGCAAGGGTCATAGAAATTTATAAAAATGGTTACATGAAGCCAGAAATAACATAGGATGCCCACAGATAGAAGTACAACATCTTAGGAACTCCATCCTGCCTGCTATTCTAGAAATTGCCTTTAGGCCAGCCAGATGTAACCCACATGTGCATTGACTTCAGGTGAGCCCTTAGAGCTACTGGAGAATCCCATTATTTTTTTCAAGTAAATTCATTCTCCCATTCTTTTAGATGATTATTATCATGCTTTTTCCTTTTTCCACAAACCACTGATACCCCCTGCCTTTTCTCATTCTTTTATGGTTTCTTATTTCTCTGAGAAAATAGAAACATTCAAAAGTGAACATTCATATCTTCACACCAAAATCTTCAATCTTCTGCATCTGTGCTGTTTTTCTACATCTTCCCTTTGTCACAACAAATGAGCTCTTTATCAATTTATATAAAGCCAAACCCTTTCCTTGTGCCTGTGATCCCATTCTTCACGTCTTGCTCAAGGACACTGCTCTAGTTGTTCTCCTTTTTCTCTGATATCATCAATTTCCCCCTCAGTACTGGATGAGTCCTCTTAGCATACAAATACACAATAATTTTTCTCTCCCTTCACCACACTTCCTCTCTGACTGATACGGTAGAAACCCTCACTATAGAAATTTTAAGCCTCCTTCCCCTAGGTTCTTAGCTCCTTAGCCCCTGGCTTTGATTGCTCTTCTAATCAGTTTCTGAATCCTAGACTAAAGATTGCTCCTAGCCTGAATCACAGTATGTCTCTCACCCCTCCTTCAGATAACTACTTAAAAGCCTGTGACTTCCCAACATCCCCCAAGCAGTTCCAGACCTAACTCTTGGATAATTCCATCCCAGAGACCAAATAGATTTTAACATTCCCCCAGGACAGTATGCTTGTTAATTGTAATCATTGAAGCCTAGTGTTCTTTCCAACCCATTCTGGGCCTGGACAATTGAGGCCACCTAAATGACTGGCTGAATGGCCACAGGCTCTATAGAGCTAATGGATTTATTAATTAAAATCCATTTTTCCTCATTTTGGGGCCTTGGGGATACAGAAGATACCCCAGCTAGATTGATTGTCAGTTGCAAACAAAGAAGCCAACATGGTCTTCTAGGCAGATCTTGAGACCCCTTCCTTTCATCTAAGATCAGATAGGGCAAGAGTGCCGTGAATCCCCCAATAGGTAGGGATGACTCTATGCCCCAGCCCAGCAGGAAGCAGATACAGAAGAAAATACCTCCTGTCTCTCAGTTTCCCATAGAGATTTTATGGGGATCATGTCTCTCAAGGGGAAAACAAGGCAGCTAGTTAGAAATAGGCATTGGGTCTCTGCATTTCTGCACATGGAACATCACCCACAGAATGCAACCGCCCAAAAGACCTCCCCTCTCCATTCAAAACTTCCCCTTCTCACTGTAATTATCTACCCCTATGAGGAAACATGGGTACAAAATACCCGACTGGATTAGACCAGTCACTCACATCTGCACAGTAAAGGCCACAACGACCTTCATTTCACCTGGGCCTCATTATACCATCATTATAATATCATACATATGCCCGGAAGTTCATTAATATTATTATAACAGACTGAATTCTGGGAAGAAACATGTGCAGTCTAAAAAGATGATGTAATAGCCTATGGTCAATCACAGATGTCAATCAAGTGGTCCCACACCTGGAAAGGAACAGCCAATTATGGAGAAAAAAGAATAAAAACTTCAAGTCCTCACCAGTCAGGGCCTTTTGAGCCTCTTCTTTTGCTCGGCCCGCTCCAAACTCTTTGGAGTGTACTTTTTCTCCTAATAATGCCACCTTGGGCCCTTGAGCCATTCTCTACTACTCGGGTCTGCTCCTATTTCCTTGGAGTGTACTATCTCTTCTAATAAACTGCGTTTTCACTACTTTACCTCGGTATCTTGTTAAATTCTTTTCTCGAGATGCCAAGAACCTGGATATCGCTCTGAGAAGGGCCCACTCTCCGGTAACATGACTACTGTATCATTTCTCTGATGCCATTTTATAATAACTTGTTTGCCTGAAAATAAGACCTAGCTGGACAATCAGCTCTAATGGGACTTTTGGAGCAAAAATTAATATAAGACCCGGTATTATATTATATTATATTATATTATATTATATTATATTATATTATATCACATTACATTATATTATATTATATTATATTACATTGTATTAATTATAAGTCCTGGTCTTATTTTACTATAATATAATATATTAATTTTTGCTCTAAAAGACTCATTAGAGCTGATTGTCCGACTAGGTCTTATTTTCAGGGAAACATGGTAACAGAAGTCCTTAGTAGCATTTTTTTATTTACTATCTTCACTTCTCTTATTTTCTCTTGAGTCCACTCTTATCAGGCTTCCATCCCATCAATCCACCAAAGCTTCCTCATCAAGGTCACCAGTGATCTTCATGTTGCCAAATCCAATGATCATTTCTCAGTTTTCACCTAATTGGAGCTGTTTTCTGTGTATAACACAGCTGATTACTCTCTCCTTTCTAAAATACATTCTTAACATTGTTTCTGGGACATAATTCTCTTGTTTCCCCTCTTTCTCTGATGGTGTTAAATGAAATAACATCCCCTGCTATAACTTTCTATCCCTTGAAACTACTTCACATCATAAAATATACCATGACATATTATGTAATATTTGTTATTTGTCTGTCCCTTATGATTCTAAGATGTAATCTCCCTGAGAACCGCAATTTGTGCATAACTTATTTCTGTATCCCTAACACCTAGAGTAGTACCTGCTATCTATTCAATTCCAAATAAATATTTATTGAAAAATTAATCAGAATAACTCCAATATAATCTTGAAGGTTTTCCTCAAGTGTGAGTAAAGTATGTCAATTCTTTAGGACAATCCCTCCAGCTTTAGGACCACCACCCCTTCCCAGGCTTTAGTCCTAATTGAAGTCCATTTCTGTTCCATATGAAAGAGAAGTAACTGTTGTATTGATATGCTTAGGATTCAGATAGCCAAAAATTTTTGGCTTAAAATGTTCATATATTCTTATTTTATGTAGGAATGAATCTTGAAAGTCAGCCTTTAAGACAAAAATCCTCTATAGTCAAAAATATCCTAGAAAGATTGTTAAATCAACTATAAGGTATGGTGTATCTGGTTTTGTATGTGCAATCCTTTATACTAATTGTTATGCACACAAGAGTTTGCAAGCTACTGAGCTATACTAAAGAAAGGAACAAAATGAAAGTCAGTGTGCAGATTCTGACATTCAAACCAATCTTTCTTTAAACTAAATATCAAATCGCTCACTATAAATAAGAGATAGACGGATATTTCTGATGTTTTCATGTTTCCTGCAGATTTTACTCCATTCTATTATAATACTAAACCTCTATCACCTTAATACATAATATTACATTTGCTTAGTTTTGTGGGCATTAAACAAGATACTTTTGGACAAGCACCCAGCACAAGGCTTGATATATTGCAGGTACTCAGGAAATGTTGACTGGATTTGAATCTAAATCTTATTTGATCACAGCTGCAGAGAAATGTTGTAGAAAAGAACCTAAAATCCTTGCTAAATAATTTCTGCTTTTCCAAGTTACTCTTTCCTGATGTGGCCCCAATGAACAGATGTTGTGCATGACCTTGGGCATAGACTTCATAGAATCACCTTTTGGGTAGAGTTGAGGGAGGGGCGCCTCTACATTGGCATGTTGCTAATTGCATGAATGGAATGATTTCATTTTTCATGAATAAAAGGTAGTATTGTAACGATTGAAAAATGTTTAACCAGTAGAATATTTTGACTTATTAAGCTTGCCTTTCTCAATAAGATGCAGCAGTTGAGCCAAAATAGACTATGTTCCACCTCCCCTCCATAAGCCCTGCTTTGATAGGTTTGAAATTACAAAAGGAGAAGTACAAGTGTAGGTAGAAGTGTAGCTGGCACTACACAAGGTCTGGAGCCTAGTTAGAGAGATGCAGTGGTGTTATGTTTACACAATGGAGTAAGGATGTTCCTCAGCTTGTCTTTTTTTTAACATTCTTGTGAGATTTTTATGATTGGCCACCTCTTGTTCAGTATGGTTCATGGAATTTGCTTGCAACTATCTGCTCCTCAGATTTTACTGTTCCTCTCTGCTTTTCTTGATTACTAAAACTGTCTTAGACACAAAGGTTCAATTCAAAGTTTACAAGGGGGAAAGTCCTCAAAAAGTTAAGAATAGAATTACCATATGACTAGGCAATCTCTCTCCTGGGTATCTACCCCAAAAATCTGAAAACATTTATCTGTAAAGATATATGTGCTCCAATGTTCACTGAAGTTTATTTACGGAAAGTATAACTCTTTTAATAATAGCAACACCCAACAGTGTCAGAATCACCTGGGAACTTGTTAGAAATGCTAACTCTCAGGCTCCAGACCAGTTCTACTGACTCAGATACTTTAGAGATGGGAACCAGCTCCATGTTTTAACAAGCTCTCTATGTGATTTTGATGCAGGCTAAAGTTTGAGAACCCCTGACCTATTATATCGGCATAGGCAATACTATCACTGCCATTGTATATGTGAGATATGTGAGGAAAGGAGATATAGTTACAATGAACAGAAATTGGGCAAGGCCATAGAACTGGTAGGCCATAAATCTAAGCGGTAAATCATCACAGTTTGATCTCAGAGGCAGTAATTTTAGCAATGTTTTTAACTGGCTCTTTAATGCCAGTCCTCAAAATATTCTACCCTGGAGATTTTGTGATGGTGATATTTTGCTTTGGCTCCAAATGCTCAAATTAGCATGCATCTGCTTGGGTCATTTCCTGAAAATAAACTTTAAGATGGAGATTAGCCTGTAGGGAGTTTACAGGGCAATGCCTTTGGGAACCACAACCATGGGGTGTGAAGGAAGTCTCTTGATGCAGGCAGCCCCAGGAAATGAGGCCTACCCTGGGCCAGGTTGTCTTAGCAGAGAGCCTTCAGCTGCCAATGCTGCCAGCAGCTGGGGGAATGAGTGCCACAGTCCTGAAGGTGGGAAGCTGAGGGACACAGATAGCATCCCCATTACATCCACTATAGCATTGCCTTCCCCAAACCTTTTCATAAAGCGTCTGGTATAACAGCTTAATGTGACTGAAGCATTTGATAGGTCAGGGTGAATTGAAATTGGCTTTAACCAGCCTATCTGCAGCATTGTCAGACATTAGGAACCAAAGCTCAGCAAAGTGGACATTCATAGGTGAGAGTTGATGCTACAGAAGTGAACTGTAAAAAGGTTAAAGATGACATCAAGGGAAATGAATGAGCAATAGGATTAAAAAGAAAACAAATATGGAGTAGAGAGCAGAGAGAAACCATGCAGAATGATAGAGTTACAGAAAGTAGGAAATCTCTCAAAGCCAAATATTCCTGAAAGCCCCCAAACAGTCTATTGTTACTAATAGACGGGAAGTCATCTGGGGTGCTGGGAGGGAAGTACGAGCAGAGTCGCAGCAATTGAATAGAGAATGGGAAGTAAACTAATTAAAGATTGCCTTTCAGCTTCACAGAGAATCCACTATTTGCAGAGACTTTTGCTTTTTTGTATTCTTACATGACAATGACATGTGTTATTTTGGCTAGAAAACTTCCTATCAATAGGGTATAATAAGGCCATTTGAAGAAAACATCTTGAATCATTTTGTCTCTTCATTTAGCTCTGTCATTAAGCTACACTCCTGGTTTATTCCTTACCATAATATGTATGGGAGTGGGTTTGTTTGTTTGCTTATTATTGCCATTGGGGGCTGGCCCCCCCCCCCGAACTATGTTGGTGAATATGAAGTACCAATTATCCCATACATTAAGAAATCCCAAATCTGAATTTAGAGAGAACTTAGGTGACACATTCATTTATACAAATTTAAGAAAAAAAATATTTGTATGAGGAATTCTGGTAATACCAAGTAAATTGAACATATACATTTATTGCCATTTTCTGTCCAAAGCCACTAACTTGACAATGAAGGGGATAAAAGAGTTATTTCACAAAAAAGATGAAGACAATAGGAGAGGAAACAGTAGTAAAAGAATGCAAACTGGAAAGCAAATTGGGCAAGTGAAAATTGCTCCAACAGATCAGAGAAAGCTAATATCTTAGGCTATAGTGCAGGAAGCACAGAAGCAGATGAGTCTGACCAGAGAAGCCCAGGAAGGCTTGGTAATGGGAGCAGGAGTTGGCTCTGATGGAAAAAAGACATTTTTTGATAGGCTGCATAAGTAGCACTTAAATGAGTTTCACGTCCATTCCCTAGTGTGTGATGAAGACCACAGATTTTACCCTGTGGAGAAGTTAAACCAGAGAGACTTGGACCTCAGGGACACCAGGCATTGTGGAGGGTTGGTCACAAGCTCAAGATATGGGGGCAAAAGAAAAATGTGAACATCTGGACTGTGAGAAACTCCCCTTAACTCTCTTCCCAACTCAGCTCTGAGAATGTTGGCACAGAGAAACTAAGGAGAAAAAAGAATAAATATTAATTTGGGGGAAATTAAAAAAAAATAGTTTTAGAAGAAATGAAGTACAAGCATGGAAACTATATGGCTCAATCTGGAATTCAGTTACAATTTGTATTTTAATAATAATGCAAAATAGTGTTGATCTTTCCCAAAAATAAGGGGAGGGAAAAAGTACTAATTGGGGAATATGTTAAACAGTTGAGGTGGAATAGGAGTGTCTAAGAATGCTGAATCCTCATCTTTCATAGTAAAAAGGTTGGAGGAGGTCATCAAGAGAATGTGACCACCACTTGATCCTGGAGCTGGACCCAGGCAATCAGAGACTCCTCAACCCCTCCCCTGTCCTTGGAATGTACGCTCTGCCTACAGTTCCCACAGTGGGAGTTGTTCCAAGGACGTAGCCCTGAAAGAACAATGTGTTGTTGACACCATCTGGATGGTATATGTGACTGAACCCAATTAAGGCCTCTATGTAAACTTTTAAGATTCTGGTGGTGGGTGTGGAGATATACTGGTAAGTTCCCTTTAAAACTACCACCTATCAATCTGGAGTAGTCTGCCTCTTTCTTTGATTTCTCCTTGCCCTCCAGGTACAAGGACCAATTTGCAAACTAACAGATAATATTGAAAACACAAAAAAAACATTCAAGAAGTAGCAGTAGAGATGTTATATACTGAAATAGGGATTTATGGATGATGTAATACAGAATTGTACACCTGAAATCTATGTAATTTAACTAACAATCGTCACCCCAATAAATTAAAAAAAAAAAAAAAAAAGAAAAAGAAAGTGCCAAAATGGAAGTGGTTGTCTCCTAAGAGGAGTAATCAGCTTGTTGTGGGATAGGAAAGGATTTGCTGTTTTTTTTATAATGTTTGTCTTTTAAAACTCTGTACCTGTAAAATTATATACAAATGTTTCAAGTAATTTTATGTACACCCAAATAATCTTAAATGCCGACCCATGGCATTTTCTGAGAACAGGTTGTGGAAAATAGATAGCTTCTTTGATAGTTTTTCTTTCTAATTAATGAAGTATTCATTGCATGTATCAAGGGTATGATACATTACTTACCCACTGGTGTATACTGTGCCTGCTATAAAAGTCTTTATGAAAACGAGGGAAGAAAGTTAGGACTTTAAATTACAAAGACTTCAAGTGATTATAGTTAGAAAATAAGCCCATTTTATGGGGATGGTAGCAAGGAGTCATTTTTAAATTTGTAATCGACTAGAAACTGACAGTATTGCCAGTGTGTGGGTGGCGACTATGTTTGATTAATTTCATGGATATAATGGGAGAATTTCTTTCTGTCCCAGATAAATGACTCAGGTAAAACAGATCAATACATATCAGTGAATTTCTCCTTGACCATTGTGTACTCAATTACATTGTGTAGAGTTTGACTGAATGTCACCTGAATTTCTATATTCATTCACTGCTGATACTGAATCGTGGGTGAACATTTTCAATATAGAATAAATGCTTTTAACAGACTTGAATTTATAGTTTGACTGTGTTTGAGTTTACAAAGTCAAAGATTTTACAAATCTTAGGAAAACATGTCTATCCTTTCTTTTCCCGTTCTTATTTTGTTTATTATTATTAGCTCTGAATGATAAATTTACATTTATATTTTTAATTTATCAGCATAAACAAGTGGAGCAATTGACTTCTTATAAAACATTAGGAGTTCAACACACATAACATATTTTCTTCTTTCTCCCTGCACTTCATGAAATTTTAAAAATATTTTCAACTACAGTTGACATTCAATATTATTTTATATTAATTTCAGGTGTATAGCATAGTGGTTAGACACTTATATAATTTACGGTGATCCCCTCCTATTAATCTAGTACCCACCTGTCACTATACATGGTTATTACAATATCACTGATTATATTCCGTATGTTCTATATATTCCATTGATTATTTTGTAACTGCAAATATGTGTTTCTCTTTTTTTTTACCCATCTCTATTCATGTTTTTCCATATATAGTTGCATACAATATTATATTAGTGTCAGGTATACAGCATAGTGATTAGACATGTATATAACTTATGAAGAGATCACCCCAATAAATCTAGTACCCACCTGACATACATTGTTATTACAATATTATTGACTACATTGATCATGCTATATTTTACATCCCCATGACTATTTTGTAACTACCAATTTGTATTCTTAATCCCTTCTTCTTTTTCACCCATCCCCCTAAACCCCTCCCTCCCATCTGGCAACCATCAAAATGTTCTCTGAATCTATGAGTTTCCTTGTATTTAGTTTGTTCATTTATTTCGTTCTTTAGATTCCACATATAAGTGAAATCATATGGCATTTGTCATTCCCTGTCAGACTTATTGCACTCAACACAATACCCTCTAGGTCCATCCATGTTGCTGCAGATGGCAAGATTTCATGGCTGAGTAATATTCCATTGTACATATGTACCACTTCTTCTTTATCCATTCATCCATTCATGGACACTCAGATTGCCTCCATATCTTGGCTATTGTAAATAATGCTGCAATGAACATATGAATGCATATGTCCTTTTGAAGTAATGTTTTGAATTTCTTCAGATAAATATCCAGAAGTAGAATTACTGGGTTCTTCTTTGTTTCTTGTTATAGCCTTAGTTTTAAAGTCTATTTTGTCTAGTATAAGTATTGCTACTCCAGATTTTTTTTTTTTAATTTTCATCTTAACAAAGTATCTTTTTCCATCTCTTTACTTTCAATCTGTTATGTGTTTTTCGATCTGAAGTGAGTCTCTTATAGGCAGCATATGAAATGGCCTTGTTTTCTTATCCATTCAGCCACCCAATCTTTTGATTGGAGCATTTAATCCATTTATATTTAAAGTAATTGTTGATAGATATGTCATTATTACCATTTCATTATTCATATTTTCGATTCTTTCTCCTTCTCCTTCTCTTCCCCCTCTTCCTCCTCCTGCTTCTTCAAGAAGTGCCACTAACATTTCTTATAATGCTGGTTTTGTAGTGATGAACTCTTTTAGCTTTTTCCTGCCTGGGGAGTTCTTTTTTTTTAAATAATTTATAATTTTTTAAATTAGATTCAGACATACAGCACAACATACAAGGGATCAAACATTTCTCTTTATCTGTCCTTTGATTCTAAATGATAGCTTTGCTGGGTAGAGTAATCTTGGTTGTAGGTCCTTACTTTTCATCACCTTGAATATTTTGTGCCAATCCCTTCTGGCCTGCAAAGCTTCTGTTGAGAAATCAGCTGACAGTCTTATGGGAGCTCACTTGTAGATAACTAACTGCTTTTCTCTTGCTGCTTTTAAGATTCTCTTTTTGTCATTTTAATTATGATGTGTCTTGGTGTGGGCCTCTTTGGGTTCATTTTGTTTGGGACTCTCTGTGCTTCCTAGGCTTGTATGTCAATTTCCTTCAACAGGTTAGGGAAGTTTTCTATCATTATTTCTTCAAATAGGTTTTCAATTCCTTGCTTCGTCTCTTCTCTTTCTGGTACTTCTATGATGTGAATGCTGGTATGCCTGATGTTGTCCCAGAGGCCCTTTTAACTACCCTCATTTTTTAGATTCTTTTTTCTTTATGCTATTCTGATTGAGTGTTTTCTGATATCTTATCTTCCAAATTGCTGAGTTGAACCTCTACTTCATCTAATTTACTGTTGATTCCCTCTAATGTATTCTTCATTTCAATTATTGTATTCTTCATTTTAATTGGTTCTTTTTAACGTTTTCTATCTCTATTTTTAAGTTTCCTATCTCTTTGTTGAAGTTCTCCCTGAGATCACTGAGCATCTTTATAACCAGTGTTTTGAATTCTGCACCTGGTAGATTGTTTGTCTCTATTTTATTTTAGTTCTTTTTCTGGAGCTTTGTTCTGATCTCTCATTTGGAATTTGTTTCTTTGTCTCCCCATTTTGTCTGCCTCCCTGTGTTTTTTTCTACATATTACCATGTTTCCTCGAATATAATATCTACCCCCGAAAATAAGCCCCAGCTAAGATTGTCGGGCAGATGGACACATTTAGTACGTTATGACGATTTTCCAGAAGAAGGTGACATGACTGTATTTGAATAAATGTAGATTGTTTTACATGAAAAAATAAGACATCCCCTGAAACTACAGCCTAACACGTCTTTTGGAGCAAAAATCATTATAAGACCCAGTCTTATTTTCAGGGAAACACGGTAGGTAGAGCTGCTATGTCTCCTGGTCTTAGTAGAGCAGCCTTATGTAGTAGGTATACTGTGAGGCCCAGTGGCACAGTCTCCCTGGTCACCTGAGCTGGGTGTGCCCCTTGTGTGGGTTTTATGTACCCTTCTGTTGTAGTGGAGCCTTGGTTGCTGTTTGCACATCAATGGGTGAGATTTACCCTCAGACTGATTGCTTGTGTGGACTGGCTGTGACTACAGTGGAGGGGCTGTTGTGCAGTAGCTAATCCTACAGAGCAGGATTTGCTTTAGCAGGGCTCTGGTGCTTGTCCAGTCTACTCTGTGTGTGTGTGTGTGTGTGTGTGTGTGTGTGTGTGTGTGTGTGATCTGTGGGGGTGGCCTTGTAGTTCTTCAGCATGGTTCAAAGCTGACCATTGGGTGTGCTGGCCCTGGGGTCTCTTTGTAGGGACCCTACCACAGGCTAAGTTCAGCCTCTGCCTGTGCCCTACATGGGGCCACTTGGTATGAGCCAAAACGTTATCTACAGATATATTCCATCCATACAGGACTTGGAGGAGCCTGGGAGAGGCTATGCTGTGAACTGAGGCCAGGTGCCATTAGTGCTGGGTTTGGGGCTGCTTAGCAAGAGGTACAGGGCACACTGAGGACAGATGATGCTTGTTGGGCATTAGTGAACCTTTGAGAAATTTTAGGAAATTTGTCACCTGAACCAAAACATGCTGTTTGGAAAAGCCACTGGGAGGGGTCTGGGTGAGGCAAAGTCTCAGGGAATCACTACGGCAGAGCGAATGGTATTAACTAGGTTGATGGTAACTCAAATATGGCTCCTGCCTTTGTCTGCATGCTGGGAGGGGGATAGTGCTCAACAAAGAAACAATGGTTTCTGCCAGCACTTCTATCTGGGAGAAAGCTGCCCCTCCAGCCCTCGTCCTAAAACCATGTAATTCAGTTCCTCCCTGTGTGTCCCAGGTGCCTTTTGAGCTGCTGCCCCAGCACTGCAGCTCAGAATGAGTGAGTCTGTCAGTGAGTACATCCATGCATAGGCCCTTTAAGAGAAGTGCCTGGGACTGCAGCTTCCTTCATCTCACTCAGCGACAATCTCCGCTGGTTTTCACAGCCAGAAGTTATGGGAACTTCTCTCCCTGACACTGCAACCTTGGGTTGGAAAGCCTGGTGTGGGTCTGGGACCCCTCACTCCTCATGGGGTACATCTGCAGCCAAGATATCCCTCCCCATTTTTAACCACCACACATGGGTAGGGGACCAGCCCATTCTGCATCTCTGCCCTTCCTACCAGTCTCAACGTGGCTTCTTCTGTATATCCTTAGTTATAGGACTTCTGTTCAACTAGACTTCGGGTGATTTTCAATGATGGTTCTTCTGCAGTTTAGTTGTAATTTTGATGTGGTCATGACAGGATGCAAGCACAGTGTTTACCTACTCCACCTTCTTGACCAGATATCCAAATTGTACTTCTTAATCCCTTCATCTTTTCCATCCAGTCACCAATCCCCCTCTCATCCTGCAACCATTAGTTTGTTCTCTGTATCTATGAGTCTGTTTCTGTTTTGTTCGTTACTTTTTTTTTGTTCTTCAGAATCCACATATAAGTGAGATCATATAGTATTTGTCTTTCTTTGGCTTATTTCACTTAGCATAGTACCTTCCAGCTCCATCCATGTTGCCTCAGATAATAAGGTTTCATTCTTTTTATAGCTGAGTAATATTCTATTATAAATATATACCATCTCTTCTTTTCCCATTTGTCTATTGATGGGCACTTAGCTGCTTCCATATCTTTGTTATTGGAAATAATGCTGCATATATCTTTTTGGATTTCTTTGGATAAATACCCATAAGTGGAATTGCTGAGTCATATGGTAGTTCTATTTTTAATTTTTTGAGGAATCTCCGTACTGCTTTCCATTGTGGCTGCACCAATTTGTAATCCCACCAACAGTGCACGAGGGTTCCCTTTTCTCCACATCCTTACCAACACTTGTTGATTGTTGACTTATTGATTATGGTCATTCTGACAGGTATGAGGTGATATCTCATTGTGGTTTAATTTGCACTTCTCTGATTATTAGTGACATTGAACTTCTTTTCATATGTCTATTGGCCATCTGTAGATCCTCTTTGAAGAAGTCTATTCAGGTCCTCTGCCCATTTTTAAATTCGATTATTAGGTGGGTTTTTTTGGATGTTGTTTGTTTGTTTTTTGTGTGGGTTTTGTTTTTTTCCTTGGTGTTGAGTTGTATGAGTTCTTTACAAATTTTGGATATTAACCCCTTATTGGATGTATCCTCAGCCAATATCTTCTTCCATTCAGTGGTTTGTCTTTCTTTGCATTTTGTTGACGGTTTCTTATGATGTGAAAAAATTTTTAGTTTGATGTTTAGTTTCTTTTGTTTCACTTGCCCAAGGAAATAGATCAGAAAAAAATATTCCTAAGAGCAATGTCAGAGAGTGTATTGCCTATGTTTTCTTCTATTAGTTTTATGTTTTGGGGTCTTATATTTAAATATTTGATCCATTTTGAATTTATTCTTATATATTGTATAAGAAGTTGGTCTAGTTTCATTTTTTTTGCATGTATCTGTCCAGTTTTCACAGCACCATTTATTGAATAGACTGTCTTTGCCTCATTTTATTTTCTTGACTCCTTTATTACACATTAAATAATCATATAGGTATGGGGTTATTTCTGGGCTCTTTATTCTGTTCCATTGATCTATGTGTCTGGTTTTATGCCAGTACCATGCAAACATGTCTATAACTTCATATCATTCTTTAGCATAAGCTATACTAAACTCACTGTTCTCTGTGAGTTAATTACCTGATTTTCATTATTAATAATATTTAATATATGAGAAAAGTGTTTTTCCTTGAAAAACTCAAAATGTTTTTGAATTTAGTAATTTTAATGATGATTATTTGAGTCATTGAGGAAATTACATTTCAAGACACCAAATTTTTCCCCACCCTTTGCTATTTCCTTGAGCATCACAAATATGAATTAACTTCATTATTGCCCTAATTAGGTATATAATCTGAATGGAGAGATGCAATGTGTAAAATACATATATGCTTAAATATGACAGAAATTGTTTTCTGCCTCAGAGAGATAAATATAAAGCATTTTGGGAGTTTAATCACTTCCAAAGTAGTATTTGAGTCAGATCTTGAAAGAAGTCTTCATTTCTTGATTTGTCATTCATTAGTGCATGCATCTTAGAGACCAAGTCTGTTCACTGGTCTTCAGAATGGGCTCTCAGATCTCGAAAACTGGGACTAGGACAGAGAAACTGGGGCTTTGACCTGAGAAATGAGACATGCCCCACTGGAGGTGTGTCAGTTGCTCATAGACAAGTCAGATGTAAATAAGAGGGAGACCAAGCAGACACGGAAGCACAGGGTCAGGTGATAGGAGGTAGTGGAGCCAGTTGCTTGGAGCATGAACATAGCAATGGAATGCTCAGCAGACAGGCAGCCAATGGTGTCAGAAGACAAAAAGTGAGCTGAGACTCAGAATTGGAATAGAGTGGGGTTTGTGAAGAAAGCTGGGCTTCAATCACATGGCTGAAATCCCTAGGCAATGTCACCATTATTAGGACAACTGCACAAAGCAAAACTAAGACTCATTCTTGGGGGAGCAGGGGTCCACTCTGCAGTGGGAAGATCCCAGGCTTTGGTGCAGATTGCCTTGAGTTTGAATCTTGGCACCATCACTTGGTCAGTTAAACGCCTAGCACAAGGTACTTAGTAGGGGCTCAGTTAGAGAAATTATCGTTAGATACATCATCTTCATCAACATTCTTATCCAGACACTCAGGTTCAGAATTAAAGCAAAAGATCAGAGCTGGACTCCAAGTAAGTCTTATTTAAATCAGAATTTCTAAAACTTGAACTCAAATTCCTTAAGTCTTCCCCAATGTATTATCTATATGACCACAGCTTCCTCAGCTATAAAAAATGGGGCTCGCTTAAGCTACCACATTGGATGAGTGTGAAGATTAGCTGCTGTCCTGTTTGTAAACATCTCAGTGCAGTGTCTGGCAAATTGTGCCTGATGAACAGTAACTGCTGCTATTATTGTTATTAGTTAGTTCTGCTGGAACAATGAACAGTGAAATGTCATTCACATTAAGAATGGGCCAGGTTTCCCCTGTCATTACTTGAGCATTAAGGTTTATGATCTGTGATAAGGTGGACCCCATCCTGTGTCCTCTACTCATAGTCATACAACACCCATGATGTTAGGTCCCACAGCCTGGGATATGGTGAGCCTATAGGTAAGGCTGACATGGATCTGTCTCTTGGGAAAAGGAGACTCATAGGAGTAGGAAAAGGGCAGGTGGGTAACATGTTTACAGGCAGTGCCTTAAAAGGTTTTGTGTTTCAAGTAAAAGTCTATTAGAAAATCATTTTTGGCAATCATTTCTACTTAGAATCAAGAACTCCAGTGGATGTTTTGATAAGTTAGCAACCACTCAGTGTCTTTGCCTTCCTGTCAAGTTACCACCAGCAAACTACCAGTTTCTCATAGATAAATGGCACTTTTACTCATGAAAGCTACTTTGCAAATCCACAAATATAATAAACTTGTTGGTTATTCATGGGACTGGAGCCAGGAGGGTGATATGGAAGATGGAAATGTGGAAAATTCCCTTCCATTTATAAAAATGTCCCAAACAATGTAGATACACAGAAGAAAAATTTTATCTAAAAGGGGGGTAATAGTCATTCCATAAATATTATGATGTTTAAAATACAAATATATTCTAGTTTCTCTCAGGTCAAAGTGAGTGCATAATGATGTAATTCAGGGGGCTAACTGGGTTCATTCAATTCTTTTCAAACATTTATTGACCATCAGACACTGAACCAGAAGGTAGGCACAAAGAAATCACAGTGGTCATCCTCAAGCAGGAAACAGACAACTTTAATACAGATGCTACCATGTACGTGTAGACAGATGTGATAGAGCTGAGAGGAGAATCACCTATTCCAAACAGGAGAGTGGAGTGGTGAGGCAAAGCTTCCCAAATGATGGGACGCCTGGACTCTTAAAGTACCAATAGCACCAGCTCCTGAGAATTCCAGCTTGCCCTTCCTAAAGGCCTGCCCTGTGGGTTGCAGACTTGCCAGGCCATGGGGTTCCCCGCCCCCTCTAGTGGAATCCTGACTGACACAATTATCAAGTCAGGTTCCACTGTGGATTACTGGAGCTTAATCCTTTTAAGAGTTCTGAAAGCCAGTGTAGCACACATACTTCAGAATTATTCTGCCTAAAGGTTGATGGTGCTGAGATGTTTATATACCAACTCTCATCCATCACTGTTTAGGTCCCTGCCACTTTCACTCTGCCATGCTTTTGGACAGAGAAGGCTTTGGAGGCCAGAGAGAGCTCTCAGGCAAAGAAGCACAGGTGCTGGCAGTGAGAAGTTGAACTGCATGTCGGGAAATGGTAAATTCCAAGGAGATAGTGGTCCAACAACATTATCTGCTGTAATTCTGAAGGGAGTAAATTTTCCAGAGAGAAAATTTAAGGTAGAAAACTGTTAAGGTGAGAAACGAAAACGCTTCCGTTTCAAAATGTTAATATGCCCCCATTCATGTCCCTGGGCATTCCAGAGATGCCCCATACTCTACCCCCACCCCCACTCCCACACATGCTCAAATGAGCACTCTTTGAATTGTCTCAGGGGGTGCACACAGGCATCTGCACAGATTACCAATGTCAAGAGACTGGCGATGGGGGCTTCCTCATGCCTTCACACTCAAGGCATGTTACAACCTCTCTAATAAGGATGAATGTAGCAAACTGTCCCATAATAATTAAGGAAATGCAATTTACATTCTATCTACACAGAGGTGACCTACCAAAATGACAAATTTTAGTTTTTACTATATATTAAAATCCTCCTTGAAAGGCTGTCAGGCACAGTAATTAAGAGCATGAGTTCTGGATCCAGACTGCCTGGATTCAAATTCCAGTTGTGCCACTTACTGGTGTTTTACACTTGGCCAAACTACTTAACATTTAGGTCTTAGATTCTTCATCTATAAAATGGTTGCTATTAAGATTAAATGAATTAATATACTAAAAGTGTTTAGAAGAGTGAGTGGCTTCGAGTAGTATTATATAAATGCGTTGTTGTTAATAGAATTTATTATTATTATTATTACTACTACTACTACTACTACTGACTCATGCCTCCTTATGAAAAGTAGAGCTAACTTGAGGGACCATGATGGAAAGGAAATTAATGACTAGTAAATGAGATCATACAGTTAGAGGAATGAAGTCATGAATACGGCAACTCTTTAATTAAGGGTTGTTAGATGGAACATACGCATACACCACCCCTTCCTGATATTTCAAAGCAAGAAAGTGAACTTTCATTTACTATGGGATTTTTTTCTTTAATGAATGATCGGTATATATCAAGCTCTGTGTTCACAATCATGATGACTAAGGAAGGAAACATTAAGCCTACATGCAGTTCAGGTTCACAGGCAAGACCCAGCCCTTAAGTTTTCCACATAAAGTTAGCCTGTAACTTACTGGCAAGACCAGAAATGACTCATTCTTAAAGAGTGTGAGCTCCAGAATCAGACTGCTTACATTCAGGTCCCAGTTTCCCTCCTTAGTATCTGTGATCTTGAGTGAACTGCTTCGCTTTTTTATGTTTCAGTCTCCTTGTCTGTTAAATGTAGATGTGAATAGTACTAATGTCATGAATTTAATAAAGCAGAGGTCCGCAAATTATAGCTTGTGGGTCAAATTCAGCCTGCAACCTATTTTTGTAAATAAAGTTTTATTGGAACACAGCCAAATCCATTTGTTTACAATTTGGCTTTCAGAGCTCAGTAGTGTGACAGAGATGTTATGGTTCACAAATCTAAAACAATTTACTATGTGGCCATTTATAGAAAAAGTTTACCAACTCCTGACCTAAAGGAATAAACAATGTAAGGCATATAAATGTGCATTCTGCTTCTGGCACATTACGAGTACTCAGTGAATACTAATGATTAGCTTTCTCTATTGCCAAAAGTGCAAGAACCATTCACTAATACCTAAAATATACAGTGAATGTTCATAGACAATGTGTATCTGAATAAATTTATGAAATGTTTGGAAAGTTAGTCAAATATCATTGCACTTTGTTTTCTTGGTACTGAGTTATCTCATTCATTCACTGATTTGTTCTGTCTCAGTTGTGTTCACATATCTGCTATATCTGATATGTTAGTGGGCCAGTAACATGTGGACATCTGCCTGATTTATATTTATGTGGGGAAGAGACCAGAGGATATTCAGCACCTGGGAAGACAGAGATGTTGAAGCCAGCCATTGTCAGGGTCTATCTTATGGTCCTTAGATCTATGCCTGAGTCCTTTTGAGAGAAATCCTGCTTTCCTATGAGACTGTGTGAGAGAAGGGAGAATGCTCAATTCTGCTTTTCATCCCAGAGACAAAGCAGGAAATAAAATGAAGAGAAGGGCATAGGGGCTTTCCTCCTCAGCCAGTGTGGTGTGTACCATGGCTGCAGCTCATTCTGCAAGACTGTAGCCTTGGAGGCATCAGGAGATTGTGCCCTGGCACCACTATTCATGTTGCATGTCACTTACAGGGGTTGCAGGTGCAGTGTGGAGGGGAAAGGGGAAAGGCATTCTCCAGCAGACCCTAACATGGCATACTAGAGTAAAGAAACCTAAGAACTATGAAGAAACCCTGGGGGTGCCTATTAATAGTTGGGTGAAATGTTGAAGACGTTGTAATCTCTTGCTTTAAGCACATGGGTAGAAACTGGTGAAACTGAAGTTATCAGTGTTATCAAATTCATTTTCACATGCACAAGTTGGTGAGACCTAGTGCAACTCCATTTTACACTCAGGACATAAATGTGTTTTGAGGACTCACTGTATTACCTACTGTGTTTCCCTGAAAATAAGACCTAACCGGAAAATAAGCCCTAGCATGATTTTTCAGGATGACATTCCCTGAACATAAGCCCTAATGCGTCTTTTGGAGCAAAACTTGATCTAAGACCCAGTCTTATTTTTAGGGAAACACGGTATAGAAGCCTTGGTTCAAAAGGATTTAAAGACCCCACTAAGCCCTGAAAAGCCAAAAATAGCTATCTACTCTTTGCCACTCTTACTGATGGAAGAACTAGAAGAACTTTTCCAATTCCCTTGTTTTATAGGTGGGAAAACTGAGACTCAGAGGAAGTAACATGTCAAGGTCCTTCAGTTAATTAGTAGGAGAGCCAGAACCAGACTCCAGTTGAAAGCCCAGTTCTTAGATGGAAGAGGAATAGCACTGGAATTGGTCTAGAAATTAGTAAGGTGGTGTCTTCTCTTACCCAAAATGAGTAGTGCCAAGCAGGCCTGCTCCTGTCATTTGTGTGGCCCATGTCATGAATACAAATTAAGGCCCACACACCATCTAAAAATATAAATGTTATATAAATCAGGTTAATAAATAATTAAATAAAGTATGTTTTATCCTCCTATCTTGAACAAATATACTTTCATAAAAATCTGGAAATCCTGGTTCAAGTTAGAATTCTCAGAATGCTTGGCCACATGGATGCCTCACATTGTATAGTAAGATACAGTTTAGGGAGGGCCAGAATGGGACTCTCTAAACCTAGAGCTCTAGATGAAGGGTCTCTTGTCCCATATTCTAAGCAGAGTGCTGGTACCCAGTGCAGTGGCAGAAATTTAGAATCAGGACAAGTGGAAACCACACAAACCATTTTCTATAGCACATGTCAATGAGATACAGCCCTGTGTCCCTTAAATCCCCCCTAACTAACCCCCGTCCCTTCCTGAATCCAGCTGAGCTAAAATGGAAGCAACAGCTATTACAAAACTTTTCAACTAATAGAGGCTCAATCTGGTAGGTAGGAGGTAATCTTCAGGAACATCTACTTTACGGGGAAGCAGAGAATTTTGGAACCATATTGGGATACATAATATGGGGTCCTGTAGACAGAAACCAATTAAGTTGAAACCCAGGTTGAGACCTCTGTAGTTGTCATCTCTATATAATAATCTCAATTCCAAGGCTCTCAGGGCCACCTGAGCCTCTTTAGTATCATTCAAACTTAGGGGAAAAAAAAGAAAATCTTCATTTTGTTTGTACTAGAAGAAGGGGAAGTAGATTCTTTCTGTTCAATTTTATAGATCTTTGACTCTTCCACAGAATGCTTGTTTAGGCCATTCAGTAATTTTCCTTACTTAACATTTAGTGATATGCTTTTAGCAATAGTAGTCGTGAGCCAATTAATCTTGAAAACATACCTCTTGTCCTAATTTCATCATTATTTCTATCACTCCTTTCTAACTTCATTTAGAGTGTCCTCGTTTCTTATTTACATATCCAAAGAGAGGCAGTGTTCAATTTTCTTATGTTCTGAAAGTGCTTTTGCATAAACTGGGAGCCAATTACATTCACAGAAGAAAATTATGGGCTTAACTACTTTATACTTTCAACAATACATCTTCAAGAATATTTCTATTGATCAACTAAGAAACTAGGACACTTGAGACCCTAAGGCAGGTTAAGCATCTCCTAAGACAGTTTATCATGAAACTATTTAAAACCACTCCACAAAACCTTAGAAGTGATTTGGGAATCAGAAAGATTTCATTAACTATGTGGTATCAGTCAAAAAGGAAAGAAAGATGCACAGAGCTATTTAAGAAATGTAAACAATGAAAATTGCATAAACCAGTCTACCCTATTCTTATTCTATTTTGTAATTCATCAAATCTACATACATTTTTTGAGGACCCTTTAAGTACTTGATGCAGATCAATAGTATCTTAATTTTCAAGGACAACAACTAATCAATACAAAATTGGCAAACAGCTTGAGAAAAAAAAATCAATTTCTGGTGCTTATGTGACCATTATTTCTTAGTTGTTAGTTCCAAGGTCTGTGTTTTTGCTTGGCTCACCCACTTACCAATTATGTTTAGAATGCCATCAGTGATTTTAAGGAATATCTGCTGGAGTTGTAATACACTATCTTCCTTATGCAATTTGCCTTAAAAAAAAACAAACCCACCTAACATTCCTGCCTTCAAGGGGATTTTAGTGTAGATGAAAGGAAAGAAATATGTTTTAAAAACCAACCACCCAAAGGAAGGATTCTGGGAAGATGGCAGCCTGAGTACTTTTTTTTTATTTTTATTTTGTTTCCCTCAACTTTCTGCTGGAGTGAATCAACCATTAAGTTAAAGATTATGTATGTATGTGTCTTTGGGGTGGGAGAGGTTGACAAGGTGGTAAAGATGACCATGTTTCATTGCACAAACCTCGAGGGGATCCCATACATCTGGGATCTTCAGGTTTCCCAGATAACTTTGTAGAAACCAGGCTAAGAGGAGAAGGCAACTTCTCTGCAGCATTCTTTCAATCACGGGGGGTGGGGGGGGGTAGGGGGGAGGGAGATCATTCTCTCTGATGTAGCCTGGAGTAAGGAACTCTGATTCCAAGGTTCTCTGAGAGGGCAGACAGCTGAGTGCAAGGATCACCTAAACTTGTGGAGATTAACCCTTCCTTCCTGCTCACCACAATATTCCTGAGACAGTCTGCTGATCCCATGATGGTGCCATCCCTGAGGTGGACTGATACTATAAACTGCTTCCCTTACAATGGGCCAAAAAACTATAGCCACTCAAAGATCACATGTGGAAAAGTCTGAAATAATAGAGTCCTCAGTCCAGTTGTTTTACTAGTGGTTAAACATGAAAAAACTTCTCACCTCATTCTTCTGCAAAGCCACCATGGCCTGACTGGATCCAATAACTGTATCTGCAAAGATTCTGAGAGATATTTCTACTTTTGCTTAAATGAGAGACATGTGATTCTTGAGAAAGTTAAGGAAACTTAGTAGTTCAAAGGAGAGGAGTTACAGTACTAGAAGAAAACTTTTGAAAATCTGTAATGAAAATTATCATGATAAATAAAGAAAAATACAATGGAAAAATTCTGCAAAAGCAAAAAAAAAAAAAGGGAAATTTTTAAGAAGTAATTTGTGAATTTAAAGATTCCAAAAAAGTGAAAAAATTTAGTCAACACTACTGAAAACTGAGAGTGATTAAAAAGTTCAAATAAAAAAAACATCTCAAAAAGTAAAACAAAACATGAAGAAATAGAAATTGCGAGTAAAAAAAAAGAAAGTATATTATAGAACAACTCAAGAAATTTTTGACAAGAATAGAATTTCCAGGACAGAAGGTAAAAGAAAGGAGGGAAGCAATAATTCAAAAAATTTTAGAAAGAAAACTTATCTGAGCTTCAAAAGTAATCAAGTTTTCAGATCCCAAGTGTTCACTGGGTATGAAACAGGATTAAATAGATAAAAGATACACATATCTTGTGAAATTCTAGGGTAAACTGTCTTGGAAACTTTCAGAAAGAAAAAAAACAAAGTATGAACCAAAAAGAAAATAATCAACGGGAAAGAGAGTTCTTTTCTGCTACATAAAACTACAAATTATATTCCATTGTGCACATATATCACATCTTCTTTATTCAATCATCTATTGAAGGACACTTTGGTTGTGCCCATGTCTTGGCCACTGTAAATAAAGCTGTAATGTACACTAGAAATCTATGTAATTGTACTAACCATTGTCACCCTAATGAATTTAATTTTTAAAAACCCTAGAAATTATAGTACCTCATTTATAAAATTTTGAGAGAAAAATATAACAGCCCATGCTCTCATTTACTTGTGAAGGCAAAGTTGATACATTTTTACATATACAGGGGCCCAGAAAGTGTACTAAACATCCTTTCTGAAGAAACTGAGGAAAATCTCCAGGCAACTTAAAATGAAATCAGAAAAATTTTCAAGATGAGGGAAATGAAATATCTAAGAAACAATGGTGATCAATAACTTTAGGATCCCCTGTCTAGTTATCTCCATTTCTTCTCCATTTTCATTGTTCTCACATTAATCCAGGCTATTATAACCTCTCGCTAGGTTGCTTCTTTTGTCACCTCCTGATTTTTCTCTAGTCTCTCTGTCACTTTGGCCAGACTTATCTTTTTCAAAGAGTACTTTGATGCTGCCTCCCCCACACTCCTAAAACCCTTCAGCAACTTCTCATTGTTCTTAGATTAAAGAGCTAAATACTTAACATGTCTATGAAGATTTTGCATGGTATGACTCCATTTTACCTATCCAGCTTTACTGTGTATCACTCCTGCCTTACACTCTGAACTTGTTCCTAGAACATTCTCCTTCCCCTTCTTCACTTAGCTGAATTATTATTCATCCATTTTGAAGTCAGTCCCTTAAATAAAATTGCTCTCTGAAAGAAAAATGATCAGGATTCAACTCAGAAGGGACAGAATTAATCAACTATAGATATAATTATTATTATTCTGCTTCATCATATGGTTGAAGCAAACATAAATTCCTAGATAGGTGAGAAGATGGCCAACCAAAGGAGGAAGCAAAGATGACAAGAGCAGATATTGTCTGCAAATTAATTGCAGGACTCAGATTGGGATGAGAGAGAAATATGTCATTGAATTATCTGTTAGAGTCTTAAATACATGTATTCACTCTCTCACACTCCTTGGGACTATCACATAAACAAAAATATTGGAGAGTTGCTCATTTGTAGAAGAGGTTTTCTGTAGAAAAAATTTACTATACAGTTTAGTGGGAGTGTCATGACTTGGGGAAAACTCATACTACGTTAAAAAGGGAAAGGACTATTGGTGTATTTATTTTCTTTGGCTGTGAAACAAATTACCATAAACTCAGTGGCTTAAAACAGCACACATTGATTTTGTCACATTTTCTGTAGCTGAGAAGTCCAAGAATGGCTTAGCTAGATTCATTGCTCCAAGATCTCACAAGGCTACAGTCAAGGTGTCATCTATGGCCACAGTTTCATCTGAGGCTCAACTGGGGAAGAATCTACTTTCAAGCTCTGATATCTGTTGGCAGCATTTAGTTCTCTGTAGATGTTGGACTAGGGACTTTTGTTTCGTGATACTGTTAGCCAGAGCTCAACCTCAGTTGCTTGCCGCATGGCCCTCTCCTTAGGGCAACTTGTACCATGTCAGCTAGCTTCTTCAAAGTTAGCACAGGAGAGAGTCTTTCAACAAACAGGAGGTAAAAATCTATGTAACATAATTGTGTACACATAAATTATGCACATCGCATCACATTTGCCGTGTTTTCTTGGTTACAAACAAATCACAGGTCCTGGTCACACTTAAGGGGATGGGATGACACAAATGCATGAACACCAGGAGACAGGGATCATGGGGCTTACCCTAATTTCTGTTTACCACAGTTGGATGTACATGAATTTGTTCAACTCTTAGAAACTGATTATCTTGCGTAATGCTGTGTGACCTTGACTGTGAAAACATAAAATGTTTTTGTGATGGTCCTTCAAAATGTCTTCACTTCTCTATTACCAACAAGTTTTCCCTAAGGTATTGAACTACTTGAAGGGATTTAGTAACTCCCAAATACCATCAAGGTTACTATAGCGGTATCACCATAACATACTTATTTTAAATAAATCAGTATTAAATCCTCCAAGGGGGGAAAAAACCTTAATTCTTGAAACTGAGAACTATAATATAAAAAATTTGCCAAGGTAGTAGAAGGGGTTTCCTTGAACAACTCCAAAAAGTGTCTGGCAACTCAGAAATTAGTCTTACAGAGGAAATAAATGCTATTAGGCACTATGGTAAGGAGATCAAAATGGCCAGTGTTATAAGACTGACCCCCATGCCAACTAAGCAATCAACTATTATAATTTGGCTTCCTAAGTCTGTTTCCTATGAGGAATATAATGTGTTGACCAAGCTGGATGGGATCTCCTTGGCTATTGCATTATCCACAATGAATTTGCATTCTTATTTATACATCAGATTTTGTATTACTGCTTAGTGAGAATTAGTTTCCTTGAAATGGTTCAATTACCAGGGCACTAGGAAAAAAAATATTTTTCACATATTTTAACCATGTGACCTCTGCCGTAGCTGATGTTTCATTTTACAGATAAAGAAACTGAGACCCCAAATAGGTTAAATGATCCCAGAAGGCTAGGAAATGGGGAATCGGACTTCCAACCCAGGTAGTCCTACATATACATATATATATATATATATACACATTGTGGTTCAATGTAATTTCATTTGAAAGGTTTCGTTACTAAACAAAATTATTGAAAACTCTCTGACTTCAATCCTAGGAACAGAGCCTTAAGCATAGAAAAATAAGGTAAAGCAGTAGGTCCTAAAAGTGGTGGAACATGGTAGGGCTTGGTTATAAACGTAAGAACTTTAAACAGAACTGGGCTGAAAGCTGGACTCAAGTTACAGTATTCAGTCTCTCATAATCTATCTGTTTAGGCATGGCATTGGGCCTGCTGCCTGGAGGAGGATTCACACTGCAAGTAGTTTATCAATTAACTCCATAACCCCAGGGAATGTAAAGTGGAAAGAAGTGGGATGGGCAGGTAATCAGGGCATTGGAGATTTTCTCCTAGACTTTAATTTGAATTGGAGTTTGTTGATTAGATGTTAGTGTTGTATCAATGTTGATTTCTTGGTTTTGAGAAATTTATACTGTTGATGTAAGAGAATGTCATTGTTTCCGGGAAATATATATTGAAGTGTTTTGAAGTGATGGAACATTGTGTCAGCAAGTGACTGTCCAAGAGTTCAGAAAAGATGAAAAATAATGGGAGAGAAGAAGGGGGCACAAATGAAGTAACACATTAACAGTTAGAAACCTAGGTAAAGGGGATACAGGAGTTCTTTGTACTGTTCTGAAAACTTCTCTGTAATCTTAAATTAATTTCAAAACAGTTTTTAAAAATAAATCTGATGAGGTAAGCTCTGTTACTGTACTTGATTTATGGATGAGAAACAGAAGGCTTAGAGCAGTGAAGGAATTTGCCTCAAGTCACTCAGTTAGTAAGGGGTAGACTTCTGCCAGATGGCTGAGTAGGTAGAAAGAGAGGCAGAAATTGGCCTGTTAAGGATGACAGAATTTCCACAGCAGTCGTGCCACTGTCTTGCTAAATTCTTGTCCTTCAGATTGCACAATAATGAGCTCAAGTCAATAAGGTGTCCACATAAATAGAAATATTTCCAAATGACAGTGCTTTGTCATACTTCTAGCCACTTTCATCCAAATGCAGACTATGTTGGAATATAGAAAGAGGTATGCAAAAACTGATGTTGGGCTCTGTACATCTGAAGATAGTAGGATCCAAGAAAATATAAAGGATATGTTGAAGAAGTGAAAATTTACCTTGCTATTTTAATCTCTTATTAAGAGTTAATAAGAATTAACAATTAATAAGGGTTATGTGTATAAAAACACTTAAAGAGATGGTTGAGCTCTGGATCTATCTAATGAGGTCTGATTATTTCACGGGAAAGAGGTATGAGTAGGAGGAAGAAAAGGAGCATATGATAAGTGAAGGCAGTAATGGACTTTAAAGTGGGACAATTTATCTTTAGAAGATAAAAGAGTAGCATTTTGAGGGGTTAGTGTTATAATTGAACAAGTATCTTCCATATCCCCTTTGTAGCAAATACAAAATAAGTGGCAAAAGATAATATCAAGAAATCATAGTGAATTCTGTAAAAAAAAAAATAGTTTTCCTTTTAATGAACACACTGAAATCATCAGCTTTAATTTTCTCCCAAATGCCTTTCAGTTAAAAGAGAGAAAAAAATTAAAAATTATATGAAAAATCACTGGCTCGATAGGTAAGTGACATATGCTGGACTTTCATGTTCTTAGACAGAAATTAATACGTATACTGGTAGCTTTCAAAAGATCTGAGAGTGACATTAAACATAAAAATTCATAACATGTGTTCCTGTTTTGTCAAGACTGAATTGCCCTTCTGGTCATTGGTTGGTGCTCTGCAACTGTCATACTGAATTGACTTTGGATTATTAGCCACATTTTCAAAAGTGAATTGCCAGACTCAATCACGTGTATGGGAGTAGTAAGAAAAAAGAAAGCTAAATATCAAAGGATGGAACTGTTTTCCAATGCTTTTATGGTTTTTGTGGCTATTTCACATGTTTTCTTTCAAATCCTACTATTTTACCCATGGACCAAATGCTTGGACTAAGGCGTATCTTAGTCATTAGGCATAACCAAGTTCATAAGGAGGAGCATTCTTATCTATAATGGCTACGCAGTGTCAGGGTTAGAAATTAATTTATCTGCTAGTTCCAGAATTGTCTCTGATGTTCCTGACATGATCACACAATATATAAATCTTCTCTATCATGCTAAACCTCTTTACTGTGAAATCTAAACTAACTCATTTACAGACCACCTGCTAGGACTCAGCATACCTTTTTATATACTACTTGAGTATTTTATGGTCACTCTCATAGGTGTTTTAGTTTTTTAAATTTGTTTTTGTATTTTTTTTCAGCAGAAAGAAAGGTTCTCATTTTGATTTATCTTTTAAAGAAATGCTTTCTTTTGCAGCAAAGAAATAACACATACACTTTCTTTCTTACTGACATGAGGCTGAGGAAGTAATTTAAGTTTAAGTTGAGCTGAAGAAGTGTGACCTCATGAGCTAGAATATTTTTTCCTAAGCATTTTTTAAATTAAATTTGGCATGATTGAGTTTCAAGTTTTGCCAAGAGTGGCATACATATGTCTACTATTAATTATATTTTGGAAATGCATTCAAGATTGCAGTGATATTCTACTGATTGACCTATAATAGCTGTTTTTAGTCTGTGACATGATAGTCATCCAAATGGTATGCATAATAAAGTATTTCTGAGGAGCAAGGGTGTTATTGATGTTAACGGAGAAATAAAATACCTAAATGCTGTTATGTGTCTAACCCTCTATGCCTCATTTCCTTGATACTTGCAAACATCAATTCTCAAAACAGGAGCAGACCAATGGCTTTTGCTTCTGTGGAGAAAATCTCAACCTGATACTCCAGGCAGTTTGATTTAATGGTATATCTCTCCTTCAGGTGTGCCCTGGCTATATCATCTGTTTCTTTTTGTTTCTTTCCTTGGTCCTCATCCTTTTTCCTTTCTGTTGTATTCTTGATGGCAGAAATCCAAAACTAAGAATTATAATTCTCTAAAAGAAGTTAAGCATATTAACTGAATTCTTCAAGAAGTAATTAATTTTAGTAACAGTTTTTATTAAACAAGAATGAACAATGTTGCTTATTTAAGGAGAAGAAAAAGTTAATAATAGAGATTTCTTTTTATAAACCTCTTACACTGTAGCCTTAAAAAAAAAAAAAAAGTCATCTGACATGGCCAGAGCTGGAGCAGAAATTATAAACCCTGGGAAAGTACAAAAATGTCATATCCTCTTTGAAAGCCAGATTTCTCATCTATACTACAGAAACAGAAGCTGCCTCCCAGGTTTGGTGTGTAGTAGTCTGTGTAAGCAAATTACTTCGTATAATTACAATTCAGTTTCCTTACTTTAAAATTAGGGATAGAGAAGAGATGTCATCAAAATGGCGGTGTGAGGTGGGCCTCTGGAAATCTTCCCTAGAATTTACAACCAGTTAAGCAGCTATGGCTCTGCAGGGGACTCCCTGCACAGCGGACAGGAGGGGCTGGGAGGCTCAATACTGAATTCACATAGAGGTGGGCAGGTTGCTCGAGCAGGGGAGGAGGGAATGGAGAAGTGCGAAGGTGGGGCCCCGCCAGGTGCGGGACGCAGACCCAGCTCAGTGCTCTGAGCTCGCTGCATCCCGCAACTACCACAGCTGCGGGAGAGGGAAGAACTCAGACTGCTAGGGCTCTGTTTGTGGCCCGCAGGGCTGAGGGGCAGCATGTAGCACAGCTGAACCCAACACTCACGGCAGACACCTCAGGGCAAGGACTGGGGGAGGAAGGCTGAAAACGGTGGTTTGGGCACTCACAGCCGAGCATAGAACTGAGGCCTTGGGCACTGAGACTGGCCGTCCCCTCCCTGCCCTCCCAGGGCTAGCCCTGCCCCCAAATGACCAGTGCTAGTGGTGGAACAGTGGCAGTGTCAGATCAGAGGAACAGAGTGTTTGCAGTTCTGAGAACTGTGGTCCACAGACAAGGATTTGTGACCCAATTGGTTCCGGCGCGGGGGAGGGAGCTGTGGAGGCGGGACTGGCTCTGGTGGTGGTCCCTGCCATTGCTCTGGACCACCTTACACAGCTCAAACTGCCCCTGTCCCCACCTATCTTGGTGGATCGCTGCAGGAGTAAACAGAATTGCTGAAACACATGGGCTCTGAATCTGGTGCAGGGAGAGTTTTGGAACTTCAAAAGCTCTCTGCATCCCCACAGAGACGCAGCACCCTATGACCCAGGGGAACAGTTAACAGAGGAGAAGCCCGCCTTGCAGGGAATAACCCCACTGTGTGAGAAGCTGGAATAGTGCAGAGAAAACATAACACTACAGTGTGTGAGAGAAAAAAGGGCTGCACTCCAAGATAAAATAAAACATTCTACCAACACGTACTGGAAAACAAAAGAAAGACCTCTTCCTATCAACCTGTTGCAGAACCCACTCCTGCAGATGTCTAGGAAGGGAAATAATAAATCAGTAATTGCCATGAATAACCAAGGCAACAAGACAGCTCAGAAAGAAAATGAAAGGTCTCCAGAAAATGAAGTTAAGGATACGGAAACATGTGACTTATGTGCAGATAATTCAGGATTGCAGTTCTGAAAAAACTCAACCAGATGCAAGAAAATACAGAAAGGCAGTTTAATGAACTCAGAAACACAATCAAAGAACATGAGCATTTTACCAAAGAGATTGAACTTTTAAAAAAGAACCAAATAGAATTTCTGGAGATTAAGAACTCAATAGAAGAAACTAAGAATGAAATAGCCAGCTTAGGAAGTAGAGTTGACCAGATGGAGGAAAGAATCAGTGACATCGAAGATAGAAACCTGGAAACCACAATTTCTTAATCCAGTCATCTACCGATGGGCATTTCGGTTGTTTCCATGTCTTGGCTATTGTGTATAGTGCTGCAATAAACATAGGAGTGCATAAAGACTTTTGAATTGGAGTTTTGGGTTTCTCCAGATAGATGCCTAGGAGTGGAATTGCTGGATCATAAGGTAGTTCCATTTTCAGATTTATAAGATACCTCCATACTGTTTTCCATAGTGGGTGCACCAATCTGCAATCCACCAACAGTGCACAAGTGTTCCTTTTTCTCCACATCCATGCCAGCACTTGTTGTTTGTTGATTTATTGATGATAGCCATTTTGACTGGTGTGAGGTGGTATCTCATTATGGTTTCTATTTGCATGTCCCTGATGGTTAGTGAGGTTGAGCATTTCTCCATATGTCTGTTTGCCATCTGTATGTCCTTTTTAGAAAAATGTCTCTTCATGTCCTCTGCCCATTTTTTAATTGGGTTGTTTGTTTTTTTGGAGTTGAGTTGAGTGAGTTGTTTATAAATTTGTGATATTAACCCCCTATCAGATATATCATTGGCAAATATCTTTTCCCATTCAGTAGGATCCCTTTTTGTTTTATTGATGGTTTCCTTTGCTGTGTAAAAGCTTTTTAGTTTGATGTAATCCCACATGTTTATTTTTTCTTACTTCCCTTGCGCTAGGGTATATATAGTAAAAATCTTACTCTGGATAATATCTGTGAAGTTTCTTCCTATATTTTCTTCTAGGTAGTTTATGGTTTCAGATCTTACATTTAAGTCTTTAAGCCATTTTGAATTTATTTTTCTATATGGTGTAAGGAGGTGATCCAGCTTCATTTTTTTGCATGTGTCTGTCCAGGTCTCCCAGCACCATTAATTGAATAGACTATCTTTAGCCCACCATACATTCTTGCTTCCATTGTTGTAGATTAAATGGCCATATAGGCATGGATTTATTTCTGTGCTCTCTATTCTGTTCCATTGACCTATGTGTCTGTTTTTATGCCAGTACCATGCTGTTTTGATTACTGTAGCCTTGTAGTATAATTTGATGTCAGGTATTGTTATACCTCCCACTTTGTTCTTATTTCTCAAGATTGCTGAGGCTATCTGGGGTCTTTTATGGTCCCATATAAATTTTAGGATTGTATGTTCTATTTCTGTGAAAAACGTTGGTAGTTTGACAGGAATTGCGTTGAATATGTATATTGCCTTAGGCAGTATGGACATTTTAACTATATTAATTCTTCCTATCCATGAACATGGTATGTGTTTCCATCTATTTGTATCTTCTTTCATTTCTTTCTTCAGTGTCTTATAATTTTTTGAGTACAGATCTTTTACTTCTTTGGTTAAATTCATTCCCAGGTATTTTATAGTCTTTGGAGCAGTTGTAAATGGGATTTTTTTTTTTTTTTTAATTTCTCCTTCTGATGTTTTATTGTTGGTATATACAAATGCAACTTATTTCTGAATATTAATTTTGTATCCTGCTACTTTACTAAACTCATCTATTAGCTCTCATAGTTTCTTGGTGGAGTCTTTAGGGTTCTCTATATATAGTATCATGTCATCTGCATATAATGACAATTTTACTTCCTCCTTACCGATTTGGATGCCTTTTATTTCTTTTTCTTGTCTGATTGCTGTGGCTAGAACTTCCAGCATTATGTTGAATAGAAGTGGAGAAAGTGGGCAACCTTGCCTTGTTCCTAATCTTAGGGGGAATGGTTTTAGTTTTTCCCCATTGAGTATGATGTTAGCTGTGGGTTTATCATATATGGCCTTTATTATGTTGAGATATGATCCCTCTATTCCCACTTTCTTAAGGGTTTTTATCATAAATGCCTGCTGGATTTTATCAAATGCTTTTTCTGCATCTATTGATATGATCATGTGATTTTAACTTTTCATTTTGTTAATGTGGTGTAACATATTAATTGATTTGCAGATGTTGAACCACCCTTGCGTACCAGGGATGAATCCCACTTGATCATGGTGTATGATCTTTTTAATGTATTGCTGAATTCTGTTCGCTAATATTTTGTTGAGGATTTTTGCATCTATGTTCATTAGAGATATCGGACTGTCATTTTCTTTTTTTGTGGTGTCTTTGTCTGATTTTGATATCAGGGTGATAGTGGCTCTGTAAAAAAGTGTTTGGGAGCCTTCCCTCCTTCTGGATTTTTTAGAAGAGCTTGAGGAGAATAGATGATAATTCTTTTTTGAATATTTTGTAAAATTCACCTGTAGAGCCATCTGGTCCAGGGCTTTTGTTTGTTGGGAGATTGTTGATTACTGATTCAATTTCCCTGGTGGTAATCTGTCTATTCAGGTTTCCTGTTTCTTCTTGAGTTAGCCTTAGAAGGTTGTATGCCTCTAGAAAATTGTCCATTTCTTCCAGATTGTCAAATTTGTTGGCATATAGTTGCTCATAGTAATATTTTTAATTTTTTTGTATTTCTGCGGTGTCTGTTGTCACTTCTCCTCTTTCATTTCTGATTTTATTAATTTGGGTCCTCTCTCTCTCTCTTTTAATGAGTCTGGCTAAAGGTTTTTCGATTTTGTTTATCTTCTCTAAGAACCAACTCTTGGATTCATTGATCTTTTGTATTGTTTTTCTGGTTTCTATTTCATTTATTTCCGCTCTGATCTGTATTATCTCCTTCCTTGTACTCCCTTTGTGTTATTTTGCTGTTCTTTTTCCAGATCCCTTAAGTGTCAAGATAAACTGTTTATTAGTGATTTTTCTTGTTTCTTTAGGTAGACCTGCAATGCTATGAATTTCCCTCTTGGGACTGCTTTCACGGCATCCCATAGATTTTGGGTCATCGTGTTTTCATTTTCATTTGTCTCCAGATATCTTTTGATTTCTTCCTTGATCTCCTGGTTGACCCATTCATTATTTAGTAACATGTTATTCAGCCTCTGTGAATTGGTGTGTCTTCCAGTTTTTTTCCTGTAGTTCATTTCTAGTTTCATAGCACTGTGACCAGAGAAGACAATTGGTATGATTTCAATTTTCTTAAATTTCTCAAGACTTGTTTTGTGACCTAACATATGGTCTATCTTGGAAAATGTTCCATGTGCGCTTGAGAAGATTGTGTATTTTGCAGCTTTGGGGAGAAATGCTCTGAAAATATTGATTAAATCCAAGTGGTCAAATGTGTCATTTAAGGCTGTTGTTTCCATATTGATTTTCTGTCTGGAAGACCTGTCCCTTGTTGTTAGAGGTGGGTTGAAGTCCCCTACTATGATAGTGTTACTGTTGATCTCTGTCTTTATGTCAGTCAATATCTGTTTTATATATTTAGGTGCTCCTGTGTTGGGTGCACAGATGTTTACTAGGGTTATGTCCTCTTGTCGGATCGATCCCTTTATTAGTATATAGTGCCCATCTTTGTCTTTTAATATGTTCTTCATTTTAAAGTCTATTTTGTCAGATATAAATATTGCAACTCCAGCTTTTTTCTCATTTCCATTTGTATGAAATATCTTCCTCCAACCCTTCACTTTCAGCCTGTGTGTTTCTTTTGATCTGAAGTGAGTCTCTTGTATACGGCATATAACAAGGGTATTGCTATCTTATCCACTCAGCCACCCTATGTCTCTTGATTGGAGCATTTAATCCATTTACATTTAAAGTAATTATTGATAAGTACATAGTTATTGCAATTTTTAAATTTGTAGTTAGATTGTTTTCATCTTTCTTCTATTTACAGAAGTCCTTTTAGTATTTCTTGCAATGCTGGCTTGGTAGTAATAAATTCCTTTAGCTTATTCTTTTCTGGGAAGCTCTTTATCTCTCCATCAACTTTAAATGATAGCCTTGCTGGATAAAGCAATCTAGGTTGTAGGCCTTTGTTTTCCGTCACTTTGAGTATCTCCTGCCACTCCCTGCTGGCCTTCAACATTTCTGTAGAAAAGTCATTTCATAGTCTTATGGGAGTTCCCTTGTATGTAACCCTCTGTCTTTCTCTTGCTGCTTTTAGGATTCTCTCTTTGTCTTTAACCTTTGCCACTTTAACTACAATTTGTGTTCATTTTTATTTATTTCTTCTTGTACGTCCTGCAGTTCTTGCTCTATATAGGTGATTATTATATTATTTGGTACATAGATATTCATAATTATTTTATCCTCAATTTGCATTGTGGCTTTTAGCATTATAAAGAATCTCTCTTTCGTTTATTGCTTTTGGGCCTGAATTCTAGTAAAAGGATTGTACATTTCTATTTTCTTATTTATTTCCATTTTAATGGTAAATTTTTGTTTATCTCTTTGTAATCAAACTTTTGGAATTCCTGCATTTTTGATATTTATATATACAATAGAGTTAGGTTTGCTTTATGTGCCAATTTAAAAATCTTTTTTCTTTTAACAGGTTAATTCAGTCTATACACATTTACTAATATGAACTATATCTTTCAACTCTATTATTTTATGCCATAATTCTTTTGTTTTTATTCTGCTATACTTATTTTGTTTTGTTCTCTTTTTTTTGTTGATAATTTCTGCTTTTCATTACTTTTTTATATTTAGGAAATTTGTACTTTTCTTTCAGTGTTTACATTTGCATTTATATATTTCATAGTGACCCCATTTTGTAATAAATGCTATCTTTTTCTGCTTTTCCCAGATCAGTCTACCCAAAACTATGTCTATTTTACAAATCTTTTCCAAAAACAGCTTTTGCTTTGATGATTCTGTTTAGTTTTCTCATTTATTAATTTCTATTCTTAGATCTATTATTTCATTTCTTCTTTTCTTTGCATTTATTCTATTGTTTCTGTTTTCATGACTCAAAGAAAACTCATATATTTCTAAACTTTGCAGTTCTCTAACCAATGATTTAAGGCTATATAACCAAATTTAATCTCTGACAGCCACCAGTTATTGTAAAGATATGGCTATACCTAAAACTGAGGTCTTGATTATCATTATTCACAGTCATTTCTAACTATGATGACAGATAAAACAACTGTGTCAGCATGAAAATAGGTGAAGCCAGGTTACCTTTAATATTAGAATTTAAATTCTGAATTAGCCAGGAATACAATTTCAAGATGACGTAAAACAAAGTTGACCAATGCTCTTGAAAAAAAAAAAAAAAAAAGACTTCTTCCTAAATGAATTATTTCATTTCCTTATTGCATATAATTGTTTACATACTAATTCTATTTCTGTGTGACACATTGTGACACATTGTGGAAATGAATATTTTCTTGCCATGTCATTACTGGAAAATCAAAGAAAAAATGAAATTATATAACTAATTCAAACAAAAGCAAATCCATGGCTCACTCTTTTTTAGTGAAATGCTTGGCTGTATTTCTGTGATGTGTTTTGGCTGCATGCATTTCCCCCTGAATCATTTTGACAATTCCCTCAAATCTCCACTTGGCATGGCCAGTAGACATTTTAAACTTCAAATGAAAAACTAAAAGAGACTGTGAAAATGACAGCTATTTCAAAATCCAGGAGCCATCGTTTCCAGTTCTAGGCCTATGAATCCTTCATAACCAAGTAGGTCATTCTACTTCTAGACACTCTTCTTTCTTTCATTTTGTTAGGGTAGAACCTAAGTATTTTTGCTCTCGTTGCATAAGGACTTTCACCTCAGTCACTTGGCCTAAATTCCTGAAGGTTAAGGTAAGAATTGTGGTATTCTTAATCAGCTTGGACACTGAAGTGAATAGGTTAACTGGCCCTTAATCAGCATGGTGACAATGTCCTCTCTATAAATAGGACATTACGGTCATTCTTGTAGAGGAATAAAGAGAAATGTGACATTACTAATAACTGTGTAAGAATTCCTGGGTCTTCGTTTGAAGTTTTTTTTTTTGTTTGTTTGTTTTTGTAAAACCTTAGAAAATATCAGTAACCCAATTTAAAAACATTCTTGCTTATACTTGCTTTATGCAAGTGTTTTGTAGATTACTCTATACAACATCCCTGTATGCTAGTCCACTATTGCTATCTTAATACTGCTGACGAAAAATATAGTTATAGGCTGAGTATTTAATTAGCCCACCCTGGACACCTCTGAAATTAGAATTTCTTATTGTGAAATTAAACTTTGTTGTCTTTATATTATGTCTCTCTTGGTCTGCTTGGGCTACTATAACAAAATATAATAGCTATGGTGGCTTAAACAACAAATATTTATTTGTCACAGTTCTGGAGGTTGGGAAATCCAAGATCAAGATGCTGGCAGATTCGGTGTCTGGTGAAAACCTGCTTCCTGTGTTGCAGACAGCTGCCTTTTTACTGTGTCCTTACATGGCCTTTCCTCAGTGCATGTTCAAGGGCAGGGAAGATCTCTTTCTCTATTCTTATAAGGGCACTAATTCCATTATGAGGATACTGCTCTCATGACCTAATCTAAAGTTAATCGCCTCCTGGAATTCCTACCTCCAAATACCATCATATTGGGGGGTAGGGCTTCAATATATGAAACTTAGAGGTACATAAATATTCAATCCATAACACTGGATATAGATGCTTGTTTTGAGCAAAACGTTTTCTATAGTTCTTAGGTTTCCATGAAGGGAGGAAAGGTCCCAGAACTGTGATTATAATGTTTTTTAGAAAATTGGGCAAAGAAAGGAGCTCTTTATATTTTTTTTATATGAAGGTATGAAATGTAAATTACACCATGATAGAGAATTGGTACCTTCCATAGAACTGAATAGAGCTAACAGATGCCAGTATCTCTTCTCAGGAAGATTTGTCCTTGCATGCAAGTAGACACTAAATCTCAACTAAATATAGACATATGATTTCATCCAACTCAGGCAAATGATCCATCTGAATAAATAATTTTATTCTACTAATATGAATCTATAGAAAATGACAGCACTTTGGAAAGTGCTTTTAAAGAAATTCTTCTCAATATTATAGAAGTGATTAGCAGAATGTTAAATCATTTAATTTTCTTTAGATTTTCTCTATATAGGACATGCAGAAAACTCAACTGTGTATTTAAAACCAGTTGTATACCAGAGAAAGAGGAATTTCTTCTTTTAGTCAAGATGGAATTACAGGAACTATATTTACTCTGCCACCTGAAACAACCCAAAAGCCAGAAAAAAAAAATAAGTGAAGCAATGCTTTTCAAGACACTGGACAACAGGCAATGAAGGATAGTAATATCTGCGAAATGAGAAACAAACAAAGTTAGCCCTAACATTCCCATAGTTTACTGCCTTGAGAGAATTTCCAGGCCATTGTAAATAGAAAGGAAAATGAGATAGAGCCTGGCAGACTGTCTGAGTTTTAGAGATGAACCCAACTGTCTAGGGACATGGAGACAAAATACAAAAGAAGAGAGAAATGGTCAGAAAGAGAACTTCTGCAATCCAGTGTGCCAAACTCCATTATTCAGCAGAGTACTGATGAACAAATGTGTCTGAGGAAACTACCCAAGACTGGTGAAGCATACTCCAAAAGAATTAGAGAGAACAGTGCCTCATGTTCACACCAGACAGAATAGTGCCTATTACCACCAGTCAGGAACATTAGGTAAAGTACTCAGGAAGATCTTGACTCAGTGGTAGGGAATAATTAACCTTAGCATGATTACTGCTCTGGAGTTGCATTATAAATCATAAAAACTGGACACAAAATATCAAATTATCTCTAAGTAATATTCTTTTGAAGTCACACAGAACATTTATAAACTATTTTCTGGGACATAAAACAAGTCTCAATATTTTTTTTTTACTTTTTGCTTTCTTTTTTTTTTTTCATCTTTTCGTTTTGTTTTGTTTTGTTCTTTATGTATTTTTTCAATAATTTTTTAAGTTTTCATTCATATAAAGCATATTCTCTGAACACAAGGGAATTAAATTAGAAATCAATATCAGAGAGATCTCTGGAATAACCCCAAATATTTGGAAACAAAATAACACACTATGGTTCAAATAAAACATCAAAAGAGAAATTAAAAAGTATATTAAATAGAATGAATATGAAAACAAAATGTATACAAAAATAAGACTAAGAAGATGAAAACCAAATTTGATGAGGTATCTTGTTGGATTCTGGAAAACAAAAGAACATTAGCAGGAGAACTAGTGAAATCTGAATAAAGTCAGAAGTTTAGTTAATAGTATTAATAATAACCAGTATTAAACTTTCAGGTTTGATAAATGTGTTATGGTTATGTAATATGTTAAAATTAAGGAAAGCTGAGTAAAGGGTATACAAGAACTCTCTGTAATATCTTTACAACTCTTCTGTAAATCTAAAATTATATCAAAATGAAAAGTTTTATAAAAATGGGCAAAGTTTTAAACTGACACTTCACCAAAGAAAATATACTGATGGCAGACAGGCAAATGAAAAGATGACCATTGCCATTACTCATTAGGGAAGTACAAATTAATACTACAATGAGATACTGGTACAGACATACTAGAATGGCTAAAACTAATAAAAAACAAACAAACACCAAACTAACCATCTTGAGTGTTGGTGAGAATGTAGAGCAACTGGAATACTCATAATTGCTGGATGGAATGTAAAATAGTACTACTATTTTGGAAAATAGTTTAGCAGTATCTTGAAAAGTTAAACATACAACTACCATATTATCCAGCCAAGAGAAAAGAAAGCATACATTTATACATAGATTTATAAACAAATGTTCATAGCAGTTTGACCTATAATAGCCCAAAACTAGAGACAACCAAAATGTCCATCAACAAGTGAATACTTAAACAAATTGTGGAATGTTCATTTAATAAAATACTATGCTGCAATAAAAAGAATATCAAGTATTGATACAAACAAGATGGGTAAACCTCAAAGTAATTATGTTGACAGAAAGAAGTCAGAAAAAATGAGATGTATTACATGACTCCATTTGTATAATACTTTAGAAAATGCAAACTAATGTGTAGTGACTGAAAGCTGATAAATTGTTGCTTGGGAAGAGGGTGATGGGACATTGGTGGAAGGGAGGGATTACCAAGAGGTGTGAGGAAACTTTAGGAGCAATGGATAAATTCACTATCTTGATTGTGGTAGTACGTTCACAGGTATATACACATGTCAAAACTTTGCAAAATATACACTTTAAAAATATTCAGTATATTATATGCCGATTATACTCTATTAGATCTGTTTAAAATGTATTATACCTATTTTTTCATATTTTAAACTTAATTTTAATAATATATGTTAATTTTAGGTAATTAGCATTAAATAACATTAAATATAATTAAGCAGTGTTAAAAAAACACATTTGTTTTCAAACTTTAGCATGTATTGGAATCTGCTTGTGAGCTTTTATTTATTTATTTATTAATTTTTAATTAAAGTTTATTGGAATGACAATGGTTAGTAAAGTTACATAGGTTTAAGGTATACAATTCTGTAATACATCATCTATGTATCACATTGTGTGTTCACCACCCAGACTCACTTCTCCTTCCATCACCATATATTGGATCCTGTTTACCCTCATCTACCACATCCCGCCCCCCTTACCCTCTGGTAACCACTAAATATTGTCTGTGTCTATGATTTTTTTTGTTTTTTGTTTTTTTATTAGTTTCAGGTGTACAAAACAATGCAATAGTTAGATATTTCACCCCTCACAAAGTGATAACCCCCCTCACCCAATCTACTGCCCCTCTGACATCGTATGCATCTATTACAATTCTATTGACTCTATTTACTATGCTATACTCCATATCCCATGACTATATATATTAAATTATAGTTGACATATAACATTATTCAACTTCAGCTTCAGGTGTACAGTACAATGGTCAAACATCTACACCATCCATGAAGTGGTCTCCTTAATAAGACATGTGACCATCTGACACCCTACAAAATCTTTACAACATTATTGATTATATTCCCCAAACGACCTTTTATATCCCCGTGGCAATATTGTAGTTATAAATTTATGCTGTCTAATCCTTTCCCCTTTTCCCATATCCCCACCTTCCTCCTTTCGAGGAACCATCTGTTTTCCTCTATATCTCTGAGACTATTTCTGTTTACTTTGCTCATTTATTTAGATCTTTAGATTCCACATATAAGTGAGATCATATGGTATTTGTCTTTCTCCAAATGACTTATTTCACTTAGCATAATGCTCTCTAGGTCCACCCATATCATTGCAAATTGTAAGATTTCATTCTTTATAGCCGAGTAATACTCCATTGTATAAATATACCAGTTTCTTAATCCAGTCATCTAATGATGTTTCCAAGTTTTGGCTATTTTAAATAGTGCTGCAATAAACATTGGGTTGCATGTATTTATTCGAATTAGCATCTTGGGTTTCTCTGGATAGATACCTATGGGTGAAACTACTGGGTCATAAGGTAGTTCCATTTCCAGTTTCTTGAGATACCTCCGTACTGATTTCCACAGTGGCTATACCAATCTACAATCCCACCAAGACTGCACCAGGGTTCCCTTTTCTCCACAACCTCGCCAGCACTTGTTTTTTGATTTATTGATGATAGCCATTCTGACCGGAGTGAGGTGGTATCTCATTGTGGTTTTTATTTGCATTTCTCTAATGATTAGTGAGATTGATCATTTTTTCATATATCTGTTAGCTATCTGTCTGGCCTCTTTAGAGAAATGGCTTTTCATGTCCTCTGCCCATTTTTTAATTGGGTTGCTTGTTTTTTTGGTGTTGAGCTGAATGAATGTTTTATGAATTTTTGGATATTAACCCCTTATCAGATGTATCATTGAAAAATATCTTCTCCCATTCAGTAGGCTGCCTTTTTGTTTTATTGATGGTTTCCTTTGCTGTGAAAAAACTTTCAAGTTTGATGTAATCACATATGTTTATTTTTTATTTTACTTCCATTTCCTGAGGGGATGCATCAATAAAAATATTACTCAGGGTAATGTCTGCAAATTTACTCTCTATATTTTCTCCTAAGAGTTTCATATTTTCAGGTCTTACATTTAAGTCTTTAATCCATTTTGAATTTGCTCTCGTATATGGCATGAGGAGGTGGTCCTGTTTCATTATTTTGTATGTGTCAGTGCAATTTTCCCAGCACCATTTATTAAATAGACAGTCTTTACCCGAATGTAAATTCTTGCTTCCATTGTCATAGATTAAATGACCATATATGAATGGATCAATTTTGGGCTCTCTATTCTGATCCATTGATCTATGTATCTGTTTTTTATACCAGCACCGTACTGTTTTGATTACTATAGGCTTGTAGTATGAATTGATGTTGGGTAGTGTGATACCTCCCACTTTGTTCTTATTTCTCAAGATTGCCATGGCTATTCAGGGTCTTTTATGTTTCTATATAAATTTTAGGATTATATGTTCTATTTCTGAGAAAAATGTCATTGGTAGTTTGATAGGAATTGCATTGAATCTTTATATTGCCTTAGGTAGTATTTACATTTTAACTATATTAATTCTTCCTATCCATGAACATGGTATGTGTTTCCATTTATTTGTGTCTTCTTTGATTTCTCTCTTCAGTGTCTTACAATTTTCTGAATACAGGTCTTTTACTTCTTTGGTTAAATTTATTCCTAGGAATTTTATTGTTTTTGAAGCAATGGTAAACGGGATTGATTTATTACTTTCTCCTTCTGATAGTTTATTATTGGTATATACAAATGCCACTGATTCTGAATATTAATTTTGTATACTGCTACTTTTCTAAGTTCATTTATCAGTTCTAATAGTTTTTTTGGTGGCGTGTTTGGGGTCTTCTATGTATAGTATCATGTCATCTGCACATAAAGACAATTTTACTTCCTTCTTTACAATTTGGATGTCTTTTATTTATTTTTCTTGTCTAATTGCTGTGGCTAGAACTTCCAGAACTATGTTGAATAAAAGTGGTGAACGTGGGCAGCCTTGTCTTGTTCCTGATCTTAAGGAGGAAGGTTTTAACTTTTCCCCATTGATAATGATGTTAACGGTGGGTTTATCATATATGGCCTTTATTATGCTGAGATATGATCTTTCTATTCCCACTTTGCTAAGTGTTTTTCTCATAAATGGCTGCCTGATTTTGTCAAATGTTTTTTCTGCATCTATTGATATGATCATATGATTTTTATTTTTCATTTTGTTAATGTTGTGTATCATGTTAATTGATTTACCGATATTGAACCAACCTTGTATACCAGGGATGAATCCCACTTGATCGTGGTGTATGATCTTTATAATGTGTTGCTGAATGCAGTTTGCTAGTATTTTGTTGAGGATTTTTGCTTCTATGTTCATTAGGGATATTGGCCCGTAGTTTCTTTTTCTGTAATGTCTTTGTCTGGTTTTGGGATCAGTAATACTGGCCTCATAAAATGTGCTTGTGAGCCTTTCTTCTTTCTGGATTTTTTGGAATAGTTTGAGGAGAATAGGTGTTAATTCTTTTTTGAATGTTTCATAAAACATTCAACACCTGTGAAGCTATCTGGTCCAGGACTTTTGCTTGTTAGGAGCCTGTTGATTACTGATTCAATTTCTTTGATAGTAATTAGTCTGTTCAGAGTTGATGTTTCTTCTTGACTCACTCTTGGAAGAATGTATGCTTCTAGAAATTTATCCATTTCTTCCAAATTGTCTAATTTGTTTGCATATAGTTGCCCATATTATTTTCTTAAAATTTTCTGTATTTCTGTGATATCTCTTATCACTTCTCCTTTTTCATTTCTGATTTTATTAATTTGGGTCCTCTCTCTTTTTCTTGGTGAGTCTGGCTAAGGGTTTGTCAATTTTGTTTATCTTTTCAAAAACCCAGCTCTTGGTTTCATTGATCTTTTGTATTTTTTTTTTTTTTTTTGGTCTCTATTTCATTTATTTCTGCTCTGATCTTTATTATTTCCTTCCTTGTACTCCCTTTGGGCTTGTTTTGTTGTTTTTTTTTTCCAGTTTCCTTAGGTGTAAATATATACTGTTGATTTGAGATGTTTCTTGTTTCTTGAGATAGGCCTGCATTGCTATGAATTTCCCTCTTCAAACTGCTTTCACTGCATCCGATAGATTTTGGGTAGTTGTGTTTTCATTTTCATTTGTCTCGAGGTATCTTTTGATTTCTTCCTTGATCTCATTATTGACCCACTCGCTATTTAGTAACATGTTATTCAGCCTCCATGTATTTGTGTTTTCCAGATTTCTTTTTATAATTGATTTCTAGTTTCATAGCATTGTGGTCAGAGAAGATGCTTGATATTATTTTAACCTTCTTAAATTTATTGAGACTTGTCTTGTGGCCTAGCATGAGGTCTATCTTGGAAAATGTTCCATGTGCACTTGGGAAGAATGTATATTCTGCTGCTTTGGGGTGAAATGCTCTAAAAATATTGGTTAAATCCAACTCGTCTAAAGTGTTCATTAAGACCACTGTTTCCGTGTTCATTTTCTGTCAGGAGGATCTGTCCATCAGTGACAATGGAATGTTGAAGTCCTCTACTACAATAGTGCTACTATTGATCTCTGAATTTATGTCAGTCATAAACTGTTCTATGTATTTAGGAGCTCCTATGTTGGGTGCATAGATATTTACTAGGGTTATGTCGTCTTGTTGGATCGATGCCTTTATAATTATATAGTACCCTTCTTTGTCTTTTACTGTAGTATTTGTTTTAAAGTCTATTTTGTCTGAAATCGGTATTGCTACCCTAGCTTTTTTCTCATTTCCATTTCCATGAAAAGTCTTATTCTATCCCTTTACTTTCAGTCTGTGTGTGTCTTTTGATCTGAGATGTGCTCTTGTAAACAACATATGCATAGGTCCTGTTTTCTTATCCACTCAACCACTCTATGTCTTTTGACTGAAACAGTTAGCCCATTCACATGTAAAGTGATTATTGATAGGTACATATTTATTGCCATTTTGTCATTCATATTTCTGGTCTTCTTTTGTTAGTTTGTTTCCCCTTTCTTCTGTTCAGAAAAGCCCTTTTAACATTCCCTGCAGTGCTGGTTTGGTAGTAATGAATTCCTTTAGCTTATTCTTTTCTGAGAAGCTCTTTATCTCTCCTTCAATTGTAAGTGATAGCCTTGCTGGGTAGAGCAATTTTGGTTGTAGGCCTTTGTTTTTCATCACTTTGAATATTTCCTGCCACTCCCTTCTGGCCTGCAGAGTTTGTAGAAAACTCAGTTGATAGTCTTATAAGAGTTCCCTTGTATGTAACTGGCTGTCTTTCTCTTGTTGCTGCTTTTATAATTCTCTCTTTGTCTTTAAACTTTGCCATTTTAACTATAATGTGTCTTGATGTGGGCCTGTTTGAGTTCATCTTGTTTGGCACTCTCTGCACTTTTTGGGCTTATATGTCGATTTCTTTCACCAGAGTGGGAAAGTTTTTGGTCATTATTTCTTCAAATATGTTCTTGATCCCTTTTTTCTTTCTATTCTCCTTCTGGTATTTCTATGATGCAGATATTGTTGTGCTTGATTCTGTTCCACAGGTCTCTTAAACTATTTTCATTGTGTTTTTTGTTGTTGTTGTTGTCCCGATTGGGTGATTTCTGATATCTTGTCTTCTAAATCGCTGGTGCGATCCCCTGCTTCATCTAAACTACTGATGATTCCTTCGAGTGTGTTCTTCATTTCAGTTACAGTATTCCTTAGTTCTAATTCATTGTTTTTTATGATTTCTTGATCCTTCTTTATGTTCTCACTAAGTTCCTTAAACATTCTTATCATCAGTGTTCTATACTCTGTCTCTGATAAGATGGATACCTCTATTTCATTTAGTTTAGTTTCTACAAGTTTCTTCTGATCTTTAATTTGGGACATTTTTCTTTGTTTCCTCATTCTGGCTGTTGCTCTCTGATTGCTTCAATGTATTAGGTTGATCACCTATGTCTCTCAGCCGTTGCTGGGTGATTTTGCATAATATGTGTTCTTTATGTTTGTATTGCACAGTCTCCATATTCTCCTGTCCCAAGTGCTCCAGAGGTGTCACTGTTGTAGTTTCTCTTTTATTGCTTTTGGCTTGTTCTGAGGGTGGGATTGACCCTCAGGCTGATTAGCTGGGAGAATTAGCTCTGCTCAGTGTATGAGCTGCTGTGTGAAGGTTGACCCCCTCAGAGGAGGCTTGGCCCCTGTTGGCTCTTGTGCCTGTGGAAATTTCCTTTGAGAGTGCCACTCGTAGGTTCAACCAGGTAGTTCTCTGGTTTGATCGGTCACTGGCCTCTGAGTGTATTGGTTCTGGTGTCTCTTGTGTAGGGCTCCCACTCAGGGCTGATTCAGCCCTGTCTGTTACCAAGCTGTTACCTGGTAGGTGTCTCAAAGCTGTATGCCGTTGGCTGCTGCCCGTGCTGAACCTTTAGTCATGTGGGAGTGGTCTCTGTGAATTGAGGCTTGCTGCCACCAATATTGGTCCTGAGGCAGTTTAGCAAAAGGCCCAGAGCCTCCTAGGCCTGTTCCTACCTTACAGTTTTTTGTAAGTCCCGACTATTGCAAGAGGCTCTTTAGGAGCATGTGTCTGACTATTTGACCCAGTGTTGAAGGTTCCCTCGATGATGTGACACTAGCTGGGCAGGATGGAGTTCAAGTGAGTTATGAGACACGATTGGTAGTTTTTTAAGACGTTAGCACAGATCCAGATCTTATGCCAAGATCTGGCCTGTGACCCCTTTGTACAGCATCCCAAGAGCACTACAGCCAGCCTCCACCTCAATCTCATAAATTCCCAAGAGCTGGTCCCGAGTGGCTGTGGTGCAATTTTGGGGTCACTGAACACCATGAAGAAGACTCCAGGGCTCTGCGGACCGTCTGCTTTTGTAAAAAAAAAAACTCTTCCAGAGTTTGTGGGGGTGGATTCAGTCACCCAGGCACCCATAGTGCCCCTGGCAATGCAACTGTAGGTGGGCGAGGTGGTGTTACAGGTGAGTAAAGGCTGTGGTAAATGGTTTCTACAGATTCAGTGTAGTCTCAGTTCCTGTACCAGTGCTTTTTAAAACACAGATTTCTGAGCCACATCCCCAGAGTTTCTAACTCAATAGGTTTGAACTTGGATCTCATAATTTGCATTTTTAACATGTTCCCAGATGTTGCTGATTTTAAGAACACTGTTATAGGTTTAAAGTTTAAGTTTTTGGAAGCAGAAACACCTAGATTGGAATCCTGGATATTTTGTTTACTAATTGTGCGACCTCATAAAATTTTTGTATGTCTCTAAGCAACAGATTCCCCTAATGTAAAATGAGAATGGCGATGCTTGTCCCACAGGGCTATTGTACAAACTAAATGATTAAAGTGATTAGCATAATAATTCTTGGCATATAATAAGCCAACAAAATAACTGGTTGACAGGTTATTTTTTTCGTCAGTTTCGTTTCATTTCTCCATTGACTAAGTGGTGGAGACAATAGTTAAATAGTGTTGGTCTTAAAATAGTTACCATTTCTTCTAGATGACAATGATTTTTGCACCAAGAGTTGGTTTGGTTTTTCATTTTGAAACACACTACATTGAGAGGAGAAAGAGAAGAGCAGAGGGGTCTCTTTGAGGGTGTAGAGTTGAACCCACATTTCCCATAGAACAAATGCTTAGCTACAATCCACAAAATAAAATCCATTATTTGCCATATTGCCATGAATCTTTAAACATTTTATTTTTATTTTTTTAAATTAAAGTTTATTGGGGTGACGATTGTTAGTAAAGTTACATAGATTTCAGGTGTACAGTTCTGTCATACATCATCTATATATCACATTGTCTACACACATTTTAAATGTATTCTAATGTTTTGTATTTTGCTATAAAGTCTTTTACTTTTGCTGTTAATTTTAATGTCCCTCTTTTATTTGTCATGATTTTATCTTTTTTATGGCAAAATTGCCTTGCAACCAATTAGTTATGAGGCAAAAATGTTGCAAAAGATGTCTACAGGAAAGATGCCATGGCAAAAATACTGGACACAGTCATAAGCACTATTAAACGATAAATATTATCATTATTACGGCATATTAGGGACCACCCAACATTGAAAAACACTGCAATCAGCATCTTGGAAAGGGGTGTGTTTGCTCTCCTGAAGCGCTGTGGTGGCACAGATGTCTGTTGTATTAATAATTATTTGGCTACAGGTATTTACCGCTTTCTGAAACTTCGTATTAGTCCACTTAGTTTTTGCGAAAGACCTACATTAGTACAGTACCTGTTTTCACTAACCAAAAGAAATTGAAGAGGTTTTTCACTTTTATAAATAAATAAATAAATAAATAAATAAATAAATAAATAAATAAATAAAGCAATTGTTGTACTAATGTAGGTGTTTTATAAAAGCGAAGTGGTATAACATACACTTTTGGAAAGTGGGAGATACTCTTTGCTTTATGCCATTTTGGCTTACAAAAGGTTTCATAGGAGCTTTGCTTTCCGACAGCAGGGGAAACCAGTACATGTAGAGGTGTGGTCTCCATATTTATTTTCCACCCTCCTCCTCTAGAGAGGAGGCTTTTCATAAGCAAAGAGCCATTTGTTTTACCAGCCATCTCTTCCCCACTTCACGTCTACTGAGGCAGAAATAGAGACTGCTATATTTGGTGTACAGTGCTGTTGGTCAGGGTCAAGCCCTATGCCTTTATACTCGTATGTCACAGAAAATAGAAGGACCGGAATGAAAAACAGAACACTCCCAAAGTATGCTTATAGGAGCACAGTGAGAGCAGTATTGGTGCCTCTACTTAGCTGACTAGTTTTTCATATTATGCTTGTTTTCGTTTTTGTTATTCTCAGTTTCGCTGGAGTTTTTCCTCCACCATTAGCAAGAAGCCTTAATCGTGATGATATGTTACATATTTCATATTCAGATTTCTTTGACTTGCCAGTGGTTTCCCTAACCCTTAGAAGAAGGTCATAATTTTTGAATTGGAGATCAATTAAGAAGTGAAGGGACTGAAGCCAAGGATCGACGGTTGGAGGAGAGGAATTCGTTTCAGAGAAAATGGTAGAAATAACCTGTATAAATTTAACATCCAATACTAAGTTTCTGATTTTTAGAATTGAGATGAGCATTATATTTTTAAAAAACATGAAATAATTTTTCATGTTTTTGATTGCGTCTAAATAGCTTTACACCTTTAGAAAATATTCAACAAAATAAAAAGGCAGCCAACCAAATGGGAGAAGATTTTTGTAAACAAAACTACCAATAAGGGGCTAGTATCCAAAATATATAAGGAACTCATAGAACTCAATAAAAAACCCCAAACAATCCAATCAAACAATGGGCAGAGGACATGAAAAGACATTTCTGCAAAGAGGACATACAAATGGCCAATAGACATGAAAAAATGCTCAACATCACTAATCAGAGAATTGCAGATAAAAACCACAATGAGATATCACCTCACCCCAGTTAGAATGGCTATCATCAATAAGACAAATAATAATTGTTGGAGAGGCTAAGAAAGGAACCCTCATACACTGTTGGTGGAAATGCAGATTGGTGCAGCCGCAATGGAAGGCAGTGTGAAGTTTCCTCACAAAATTCAGAATAGAATCAGCATATGACCCAGCAATCCCTCTTCTGGGCATCTACCCCCAAAATCTGAAAACATTTATCTGTAAAGATATATGTGCTCCAATGTTCATTGCAGCTTTATTCATGGTGGCCAAGACATGGAAACAACCAAAGTGTCCTTTGATAGATGAATGTATAAAGAAGTTGTGGTATATACGCACAATGGAATGCTATTCTGCCATAAGAAAAGATGAAATAATACCATTTGTGACAACATGGATGGATCTTGAGATTATAATGCTAAGCAAAATAAGTCTGACAGAAAAAGTAGAGAACCATATAATTTCACTAATATGTGGTATATAAAACTGAAAACAAAAAATGAACAAGGCAAACAAATGAAGAAACAAAAACTCATAGACCCAGACAATAGTTTAGTGGTTACCAGAGGGTAAGTGGGGAGGGGGTGGTAGGTGAAGGTGAAGGGGATCAAATACATGGCAATGGAAAGAGAACTGACTCTGGGTGGTGAACACACAATGTAATATATAGATGATGTTACAGAATTGTACATCTGGAATCTATGTAACTTTACTAACCATTGTCACCCCAATAGACTTTAATTAAAAAAATTATGTGATGAAAACACAACTGCAAATCTGAGCTTGAGTTTTGAAAATATGTACTGTACAATTCTTTTGTAAGGTGTTTTGGAGAAGGTGAAATAAATCTTACAGAGAATGTTTTTGGAGAGTGTTGGATTGGGGAGCAGATATGCATACCCAGCTCTAGAATTTGCTCATACCTAGGCAGAACAACAGGAGTCTTTCTGAGTAAGATTCTAATGAGCCATAGGAACAGAAACTGCAAGAAACTTTAGACTGATGGTAGACCTTGGATTTAAGGCTCAAAAGTGAGCAGTAGCAAAAGTTGTTGTTATCCTCTGGGTAAGTGAGGGTCCTGAGGAAGGCAATTGACAAACTTAGAAGTAGGGAATAATGGATAGACCAAGGTTTCATGCCCGGGTACTGCCAAGGGTTACCAGCTTTGGGTGAAGTATCACATGGCATAAAAAAACCCTCTTAATTTACCCTGAGAGAGCTGATCTATGTTTCTACAGGAAGGTGAGTTGTGCAGAAAATTGGAAAAGTAAACTCTTAATTAAAAGAGCTGTTCGTAATGGAAGGAGAACTGACTCTGGGTGGTGAACACACAATGGGATTTATAGATGATGTAATGCAGAATTGTACACCTGAAATCTATGTAATTTTACTAACAATTGTCACCCCAATAAGTTAAAAATAAAATAAAATAAAATAAAAGAGCTGTAATAATGGTGGTAGAAAACCTTCCCAACTGAGGACACAGTCAATGTGTGTGTGTGTGTGTGTGTGTGTGTGTGTGTGTTGAAGTGGTGGGCACAGAGCAGCAAAGGGTCCAGTGCCACTGGATCCGAATTGTCAGTGAAGATGATGACAAGTCCTAGTATAACATCTGATGATTAAACTCCACAAAACCAGAAAGATGTGGTGACAACAGAAGCAATAGGGAAATTGTAATGGTCAACATCAAGTTATTAGCCTAGCATAATAACCTCTAAGTCCAACCATTTTGTTGCAAATGGTGAGATATTCTTTTTTATGGCTGAGTAATGTTCCATTACATATATGTACCACCTCTTCTTTATCCCGTCATCTTGATGGCACTTGGGTTGCTTCCATATCTTTGTTATTGTGAATAGTGCTGCAATGAACATAGGGGTGCATATATCTTTTTGAAGTAATGTTTTGGATTTCTTCAGATAAATACCCAGAAGTGGAATTGCTGGGTCATAAGGTGGTACCATTTTTAATTTTTTGAGGAACCTCCAAATCGTTTTCCATAATGGCTTCACCAATTTGCAATCCCACCAAGAGTGTCTGAAGGTTCCCTTTTCTCTGCATCCTTGCCAACACTTTTGTGGAAACTAAAAGAACAGAATAAAGAAACAAAATGGAAACAGACTCATAGATACAGAGACCAAACTGATGGTTGCCTTAGGGGAGGGGCGTTGGGGAGGTGGGTGAAAGAGGTGAAGGGATTAAGAAATACAAATTGGTAATTACAAAGTAGTCTTGGGGATGTAAAGTACAGCATAGGGAATATAGTCAATAATGTTGCAACAATTATGTATAGTGCCAGGGGTATACCAGACTAACTGGGGGAATCACTGCTTAAATTATATAAATGTCTAACCATTATGCTGTACATTTGAAACTAATATAAAATAATATTGAATGTCAACTATAATTGAAAAAATAATTTTAAAAAAGTCATAAGCCTATACTGATTCAGCCAGCAAAAAGAGGGGCTTGGGGAGATGGTAACCTGAAATCCAAGCAACTCTTCTGGTGGGGTGCTCCAACTCAGTAAGTATTCTCATTATCATTGCTACTCTAATGCATGTGACTATGAATCCTCCCCATAGTCATGTGCTGTGACCTAGAGAAACAAGGGTTACTCAAGCAGCATATTGCCAGAATGGCTGAGGATTAGCATTAGAGAGAGAACCAAACCTGGCAAATGTGTATGGTGAGCCACAAAATATACTGTACGAATATTCTTGGTAGGAGTAAACATGCATTTTAATTTTTTTAAAAAAATCTGGAAAAAAAGTCATCAATTCAATGAGCAATAATTGAACACTTACAGTATATTTGATACTGTGTAAGACAGAAATATCAGGGCAAGTAAAGAATATCCCTGTCATATGTAAAAAATTATATTGCTGTATGTGCATGACTAGAGCTATAACAGAGGAAAATTTAAGTGTTTTTGATGAAAGAGCAAGAAATTCAAATAGTTATAAAATAGTGGCAGGGTGGCATATTGAAAAGAGGAGGGGATTTGGGGCTAGCACTCATTAGTTTGGGGTTTTAGTCCTGAATATAGTCTTTCAAAATTAGAAAACCATATCAAGAGAAGTAATTTAACCAAATTGCAAGCTTAGGGTATTGCTAGAATAGTAATTAACTCTATTACTCTAGACCATGCTCCTTACATTCCACTTTATTTCTGGGCAGTATGATGGGGATACTTTTACAGAAATACATTACAAAGTAAAGAAAGAGACTAGCATCGATGTGTTATTTTGTCTCCTGGGTCATAGGGCCCACATTTAGAGAGGATGACAGCATGTCCTTAAAAGCTACAGCCTGCTTATTATTAAATATTAAAGACCTTTTTTTCTTTAGCAGTCTTGTGGTTCTTAACACAGTAAGACTTCTCAGCCAAGGTGATTTCAGGGAGGGATGGAATTGCACTAATGCTTTATTATAAAATTCAAACAAAAATTACCTTTGTCATAAAGAACATAATCATCTTCTTAATGAACACACCCTGAAATCCTAACAGCAGTACACCATGGTCATTCTGAATCGATCAGGCAGTTAGTGACAAATCACCTCCCTCCTTCCTTCCACCCCTCCCCCACCACACTGCAGTGCAGTAATGGGTCTGCTTCCAAACTATGAAAATGTTTCCTTAGGGATATTGTATTAGGCAAGTGAAAGCAATAAACTTATCTTGAGAATCAGTTCTACTTCTGAAGGAGAAGAAAGAAAGGGCAATAAGACAATACCCAGACTTTCAAGTCAGATTCCTGATTATTTTGGAAATGTTTTGACCACACTATGGAAAGTGATTTTTCTAAGGAGAATTTCCCATAGCCACCCACTCTTCCCACCTAAAAGGGACTTCATTAGTGGACAAAAATGGGAGTTAGGGGTTCATTTCACTTATGCTGAACTCTCTTACCGTGGTGCTCAAGATTACTAGTGCTTACTATGATGCTCCAGTATACCTGCAGGCCTGTGGGACCAATGGCCTCCCATCATTCATTGACAGATAACAAACATTTATTAGCATTTATTTTATTTTATGTACTTTGCTAAGCTTTTTATACATTTTATTTTGTTTTTAATCCTCACAGAGGTAGATGTTATAATTCCTACATTTCTGCAGATGAAGAAATGAGTGCAGAGAAGCCAAATAACAATGGTTATACAACCGTTAAAAGGGTGACAGACTCATAAGTCCCCTATTCACAAATTTGATAAAGACAAATGAATGTCTTCTTAATCAAAGAAATGTATTTTTCCCTCTTCCATTCAGTTTTGGACTTAGGTCTAACCTGTAAGAATCCTAATGCTGCCATTGAAACACTAGAATTTAGGAGTAGAGAGATCACGTTCTCACACTATGGGAGGTTCAGGATTTACCTTCAAGTGCAGAAAATGTTTTTCAAAATGTTTTTTCAAATACTGCACAGGCCAACAACATGTTAGTAAAATAAATCACCCGATGACTAAAACACCTGCATGCTATTTCTCAGACATCCATTTCTCCCCTTCTCCTCAATCCTTACTCAACTTTTCAAATTCTTGTTTAGATATATTAAAATAAAATTAAAACTTTCCTTAAAATCCTCAATAATTTTTCACTTCTTAGCATCTAAAAAATTGTTTTCCAACTTCTCCACTCATCCTGAAAATGTGTTTTTTTAAATAAACACAAAAACAACTAAGCAATGTAAATGCTGTTAGTAACGTGTCAACCTGAAAAGACTCCTTTAAAATTTCCTTCAAAGCAAATTTAGAAATTCAGATCTTGGTTTCTAATACCATTCTCCAATAAAAGGAACCAGGTCTCCTTGGATAAATAACTGATTCTGGGACTGGAGCAGGAAGTATACAAGATGAACCTGGAGCATCTTGTAGTGCCAGAGAGTAAGGAAAAGCGCAAACAAGCAAAACTAACCATAGTGATGTGGTGTGTCAAAAGGGCACAGGAATCTGCTGAAAAAGTTCCCAATGGTCAAAGCTGGAACAATTTGAGCAACAAAACAAAGAAGTGTTATGTTATAACTCGAAGTATAAAATACATATCCATGAGTCCCTACTGATATAAATGATTGACTGAATGGATAAACAAATAAATACATATATAAAGAGGGAGAATAGACAAGTCTCTTCTGTAGAAGAATTCCAAATAATTTATGTAGCTACTTCATCTTAAGGAGGTGGGAAATAACTCTTTGCTCCTTTATTTTAAACATCCATCTTGTAATGTATAGGTTTCATCTAGTGACTTGATTCCAAAGAGTACAGCATGTAAAGGGAGGACAAAAAAAGAAAAAAAAGAAAAAGAGTATCTTTACAGTGGAGAAGCCTAAGAAGCCTCACCCAGATGATCAAGGTCAACATCAGCAGTGATCAATCATATTCATAGTATGTATACTTTGTATGTTGTGATGAGAATGGCACTTTACATCTGTGGCCTTCCTCCTCAAAACGTGTAACCCCAGTCTGATCATGAGAAAAACATCAGACAAATCCCAATTGAAGAACATTCTACAAAATACCTGTACAGTACTCATTGCAACTGTCAAGGTCATCAAAAACAAAGAAAATCTGAGAAACTGTTACAGTTAGCAGAAGTCTAAGGAGGCATGATGACTACATGTCATATGGTATCCTGGAACAGAACAGGGACTTCAGGTAAAAACCAAGGAAATCTCAATGAAGTGTAGACTTGAGTAAATATTGTATCAATATTGGTTCATTAATTGTGACAAGTGTGCCATAGTAACATGCTATTAATAATTGGAGAAACAGTGTGGGGTATATAGGAATTCTCTGTACTATCTTTGTAATTTTCTGTAAATCTAAAAGTATTTGAAAATAAGATGTGTATTTAGCAAAATGAACTTAAGTTGATTCAAATGATGCTGTACCCAGTTCCCTGGGAGAAGAGGGTGGAAACTAGATATGGATGCCAGAACTTTGCCTATATGTAAATACCTTTTGAAGTACCCCATCTGAATCCAATTTGTTGAATTATAAACCAATCCACACCAGTTTCCATTACTCAGGTTGACATATATGTAGTAATTGAGGTGGCTAATGTAACTTCTATAGTAAGCTCTAGGACACCTCTTCTCCTTCCCCCTACTTCCAACCCACCACCACTACCCCCTCAGAATCAAGCAGCAGAACTAACCCAAGGAAATACCACTTTTGAGGACCTCTTTAAGAAAGTGGTATCACAGCATGTTAATTCACTAAATTTTCATCTCTGACTACATGAATTTAATTGTTTTAATTATTATTATTATTTTTAATGTTTCAGCTTTTTTAATGTTTGTGTTCTATCCAGTGAAAGTAAACTATCAAATTCAATAAACCTCAGTTGTTTTAATCCTAGGTTTTCCATTTTAACACTCTTTTGTCTGTGTCAGCACGGAACACGGGATGGATAGACCTTAATATAAGAAAGATTGTCTGGGAAAGCTTGAGAAAAGTTTGTACCCTAAATTGAGTTTGCCCTCTTTACCTCTCATATCCCTGTTTAGATTCTCTTATTGGAGTCAGAAACCTAGTTCTATTGTGATTTCCCCGTAAGAGTGCCCTACCAGTCCAGTCCTCCTAAAGTAGGGTCTAGTGATGTTGTTCCACCTCTCATCCTTCTCTTTTAAAAATTCTTCTTTATTCAGTGCTTTGGTTTTTGTCACCTGTCAAAAAGGAAGAATTCATATTCTTATTTACATTGAAGTATGACTGGGAAAAACAAGTGTCATTCTCCTTGAAGTTATTGCGACATTAAAAGGATTCCCTGTAATGGCACTCATGGTGAACAGTGTGACTAATAGTTGTAGGGATATTTTTTTTTAATACAGATGTCTTATATTTTCCAAGTTTAGGGAGACCATGCATCCAGCTTTGTTCAGGATAATCTCATTTTGTACCTGTTATCCTAGAGTTAATTATTAGCCAACCCATTTTTGCTCTCAAAATTACCCCTATTTGTGTGATAAATTAGATGAACATCCTACCCAAATCACCAAAAGCAAACTATTGCTTCACCATGTGAGTTTTGGTATATGAAGTGCAGAAGTGGTGAGGAAGTCAGCTAATGCTAGTTCCAGGGTATTGTTGATCCCCAAAATTAAGCTCACTCTATTGACAACAAATACAGTTTTGTTGCTCATGGAATGTAATTAATTTGTTTGTAATGCTGTGTTATTTGGATTTGTCTATACAGTTAACTCAGGATCCCAGATGGTCTTCACATTTAGTTCTATATTTTCAGAAGTTATTTTGAATGATTTAAGTTCCTTATGAACAAACAACAATCAAAATGCCGCCTAACAATGTTCACTGAAGTTTCCCTGTGAACATCTAAACTTCTTTCACATCCCTGTGAGCATGTAACCAGAGAAACTGCTGCTATTTTGAGTTGATGTTATCTGTGAGATAATATTTAAACCTTGACATCTTACACAACCAGCTTGTCAGAAAATAAAAATAAAGATATAAACCCATCTCAGGGGAAGGAGACTAAGTCAGGAACTGACTGCTGTGAGACAATATCCCTTTGCTTGTTCAAGTTGGGTTGTCCCAGGACCCATGGTACTGTGTGCAACTCCCTAGAAAATACTGGTTTCCCTCCAAAATTTTGGCTTTGTTCAGTTCTTTGAGGGCTTTGGGGACCTGAACTTTAGGGCTGTGGTTTTCAGACATTTTATTTGTAGAGGCTTTCTAACATATAAACTAGAAATAAGTGTGAACTCTCCTGTCTTTCCATCTCTCTCTCCCCAAATACACAAATAATGTGGTCTCAATGGAAATTTGATGAACTCTTCTACTGTGAAATAATGACATTTGTACTGGCAACGTGAGCACGAGGCCTGCCTGCAGCATTTGGTGTGATTAGGAATCCGTCCTCACAGACCACCACAGATAGCGGGAGAATGGGGAGGAGGAAGACAGAGGGAAGGTCAGAAGGATCACTTGTTGAAGACTAACAGTGACCCATGGCTGAGCACCCTCTTTTTACATTCTGAGAAAGGAGAAATCTGAGAAAAATCCAACATCTGGTAATTATTCACCTGTGTGCTGGCTAATGATTTTGGTAATGAGATGGAGCAGGGCCAATCTTCTTCCTGCTGTGCTCTTATTAGTGAGAAATAGCATCTACTAGTCATATTTCCATTTTTACCTAATGTGTAACCTAAGTGAAGAGGGGATAGGTAAGACGCAGTTGAGATAGCGGGGTAGAGAAATAGGGAGTGTATAGAACAGGTTTTTGCTGGAAAAGAAGCCTAGAAACTATACTAGGCATCTCTCTCCATTGTTACACATAATATTTGCTATGTAGCAAACAACCACAAGACTTAATGACTAAAAATAATAATAATTTCTTCTCAGAGCATAGCTGGATCTGGAACATCCAGGATCCCCCTCATCATTAATAGTCTATTATATTTTTAAAAAATGGTTCTGGCTTTGAAAAGAAAACATTCTAAGAGGAAAATCCTCAATGTTGATAACCTTTCACTTAAGAAATAATCAGAACACCTGGATTCCAATTCTGGCTTTGCCTTCAGTGTTGTCAACTTGAGTGATTTGCTTTACCTTCTGCAGACCTCAGATTCTTCTTCTATGAAGTTAACTAAATGATTTCTAGGCTTCTTTTTTAAAAATTAGTTTAAAGTGTACAAAACAACATAGTGATTATACATTTACACACCTCACAAAGTGATAACCCCATCAAGTCTACTACTCATCAGACACTGTACGTAGCTATTATACCACTAATTATATTCCCTGTGCTACATATATTTTAAATTATAGTTGACATTCAATATTATTTTATATTAGTTTAAGGTGTACAGCATAGATGAAGGGATTAGAAAGTACAAATTTGTACTTACAAAATTGTGAAATACAGTGTGGGGAATATAATCAATAATGTAAAAACTATGTATAGTGTCAGAAGGATACTAGACTTCTCAGGGGTATCAGTTCATAAATTATATAAATGCCTAGCCATTATGATTTCTAAGCTTATTTACAAAGAAGGTGTTATTGTTGCCTACTGTGTTTCCCCGAAAATAAGACCTAGCCCAACAATCAGTTCTAATGTGTCTTTTGGAGCAAAAATTAATATAAGACCTGGTATTATATTATTTTACACCAGGTATTATATTATATTATACCCTGTCTTATATTGTGTTATGTAAGACCTAGTCCTAAATTATAGTAAAATAAGACCGGGTCTTATATTAATTTTTGCTCCAAAACGACGCATTAGAGCTGATTGTCTGGCTAGGTCTTATTTTCGGGGAAACACGGTATTTCTCAAGAACCTTGGATGGAATGTGGAAGCAGAGTAGAAGATGGCATATTGATTGTTACCACTTCATGGTCCAAACTAACTCACTCTCAACATTTATTGTCCCCTTTCACAAATTATCTGCTTCAGTCCAGCAAATCCACTTTGCTTCTAGTTTCTCAGCCACCTATTTCATTCATGCCTATCACAGAGTGTCAGTTTATCACCTAGATCTTTCAACTTAAAGTCTAGTATACTTTTCTTTTTTTTTTAGGTTTATTGGGGTGACAATTGTTAGTAAAATTACATCGATTTCAGGTGTACAATTCTGTATTACATCATCTATAAATGCCATTGTGTGTTCACCACCCAGAGTCAGTTCTCCTTCCATCACCATATATTTGATCCCTCTTACCCTCATCTCCCACCCCCCTCCTCCCTTACCCTCTGGTAACCACTAAACTATTGTCTGTGTCTATGAGTTTCTGTTTCTCACTTGTTTGTCTTGTTCTTTTGTTGTTTTTGGTTTTTATACCACATATCAGTGAAATCACATGGTTCTCTGCGTTTTCTGTCTGACTTATTTCGCTCAGCATTACACTCTCAAGATCCATCCATGTTGTCACAAATGTTCCTATATCATCTTTTCTTACCGCCAAATAGTATCCCATTGTGTATATATACCACAACTTCTTTATCCATTCATCTATCGAAGGACATTTTGGTTGTTTCCATGTCTTGGCCACCGTATGCAAAGCTGCAATGAACATTGGAGCACACGTGTCTTTATGTATAAATGTTTTCAGATTTTTTGGGTAGATACCCAGGAGAGGGATTGCTGGGTCATATGGTAATTCTATTCGTAATTTTTTGAGGAACCTCCACACTGCCTTCCATAGCGGCTGCACCAGTCTGCATTCCCACCAACAGTGTATGAGGGTTCCTTTTTCTCCACAGCCTGTCCAACACTTGTTACTATTTGTCTTGTTGATGATGATAGCCATTCTGACTGGGGTGAGGTGATATCTCATTGTGGCTTTGATTTGCATATCTCTGATGATTAGTGATGTTGAGCATTTTTTCATATGTACAATTGGCTATTTGTATGTCCTCTTTGGAGAAATGTCTCTTCAAGTCCTCTGCCCATTTTTCAATTTGGTTGTTTGTTTTTTTGTTGTTGAGTTGCATGAGTTCCTTGTATATTCTGGATACTAGCCCCTTATCGGAGGCACTGTTTGCAAAAATCTTCTCCCATTCAGTTGGTGGCCTCTTTATTTTGTCCATGGTTTCTTTTGCTGTGCAGAAGCTTTTAAGTTCCATATAGTCCCATTCGTTTATTTTAGCTTTTACTTCGCAATGGACTTTTGTATGTTGATTTTGTAGCCGGGAGCTCTACTGTATTCGTTGATTGTTTCTAACAGCTTTTTGGTGGAGTCTTTAGGGTTTTCTATATACAGCATTGTGTCATCTGCAAAGAGTGACAATTTAACTTCTTCATTCCCAATTTGGATGCCTTTTATTTCTTTCTCTTGCCTTATTGCTCTTGCAAGGACTTCCAACACTATGTTGAAAAGCAGATGTGATAGGGGACAGCCCTGTCGTGTTCCTGAATGTAGAGCAAAGGGCTTCAGTTTTTCACTATTAATTATGAGATTAGCTGAGGGTTTGTCATACATGACCTTTATTATGTTAAGGTATTTCCTTCTATACCTATTTTATTAAGTATTTTAATCATAAATGGATGTTGTATCTTGTGCAATGCTTTGTTCTGCATCAATTGATATAATCATATGATTTTTGTTCTTTATTTTATGTGATGTATCACATTGATGGATTTGTTGAACCATCCTTGTGTCCCAGGGATGAACCCCACTTGTTGTGATGAATAATCTTTTTAATGCATTGTTGTATTCGATTTGCTAGAATTTTCTTTAGGATTTTTGCATCTGTATTCATCAGAGTTATTGGTCTGTCATTTTCTTTTTTTGTGTTGTCCTTCCCAGATTTTGGTATCAGGGTAATGTTGGCCTCATAAAATGAGTTGGGAGTACTGTCTCTTCTTCAAGTCTAGTGTACTTTTCAATACAGGTATCTCTCTCCTGAGTGTACATCACTCACTCTTATTCTCCCAAACTTCAACCCCGAAAACCTTCCTAATCATTTAAAGACTAACTCACAGCATAGCTCCTGCATAGTGTTTGCCTGTTTCTCCAATGGAAAGTGACTTCTCCCTCCTTTGAACTACTTTTTCTGGAGCTGATTATTGGTTCTACTCACATGATACTCACATATATGATTTATATTTCCAACATAAAGATCCTACTTCACAAACTTTATCAAAAGCCCAGTTGAAAGAATTGATCTTTATGGAGGATTGTTGAAAGGTCATTCAGACTATCTATCCTGCAAGATAGCCTAAGATTTATGTCTCATTCAAATTATACCATGGAAACTATGCAGTTGTCTTTTCCTTCACTATGAAGATGTTTATGTTTAGTTGTGTCTTGGTGTTATGTCCTGAGGTTTCTTTTTTTAAAATTAAATTTGATTGGTGTGACAATGGTTAGTATAGTTATATAGGTTTCAAGTGTACAAATCTGTAATATATCATCTATATATCACATTGTGTGTTCAGTGCCCAGAGTCATTTCTCCTTCCATCACCATATATTTGACCCTCTTTATCCTCATCTACCTCACCCTCCCTCTGATCCTCTGGTAACCACTGAACTGTTTTCTGTGAGTGTCTATGGGTTTTTGTTTATTTGTTTGTCTTGTTCCTTTGTTGCTGTGAGTTTTATATCCCACATATCAGTGAAGTCATATGGTTCTCGACACTTTCTGTCTGACTTATTTCACTTAGCTTAATAATCTCAAGATCCATCCATGTTGTTGCAAATGGCAGTATTTCATCTTTTCTTATGGCAGAGTAGTATTCCATTGTGTATATATACCACATCTTCTTTACCCAATCATCTGTCTAAGGACACTTCCTTTGTTTCCATGTCTTGGTCACCATAAATAAAGCTGCAATGAACATCAAGGTTCATATGTTTTTATGGATAAATGTTTTCAGATTTCTTTGGGTAAATACCCAGGAAAAGGATTGCTGGGTCACATGGCAATTCTATTCTTAATTCCTCAGATTGCAATGAATGATGTGACAAAAGTCTAGTACTCAATGTGAGAGATATCTTCTTGTCAACATCTCCCAATTTCTCTTATCTCAGAATATATTTATTTATTTTTTCATTTAAACTTTTATTTATTTGTGTTTTTCCAGGACCCATCAGCTCTAAGTCAAGTAGTTGTTTCAATCTAGTTGTGGAGTGTGCATCTCACAGTGGCTCATGTGGGGATCAAACCAGCAACCTTGTCGTTAAGAGCACCGTGCTCTAACTAACTGAGCTAACCGGACACCCCCAGAATTAAATTTTAAAGTTACTGTTGCACTTCTCCTGAAGTACTGTTGGCTTTACTTTTTACTTATAAAGAATGGGAACTCAGTGACCAATTTCATTGTTGTTGTTGTTTTTAAATTATTTATTTTGGTCACGAGGATGCCCAGAACCAAAGTTGTGATGCAATTACAATTCTCTTCTTCTTCTTCACTGTAAGTGGGAGAATATGTTTGCTTCTCCTTACCACTTATTTTAAGGCTATTTCCCCCTTTTTTTTCCTTGTTAAATTCTACTTTATTTTTTACATATACATATATTTTTGTAATCTGTTTTGAATTTTTATTTTTTTATGATGCCATTTTAAATCCACCAAGAATTTATTTTGATATATTTTGTGAGGGGAAGGTCTATAATTATTTCAAAAGTTTTAGCCAATATTATTAACATTAGCTATTGAATAACCAAGCCTTTCCTTATTATGAAAAAAGTGTTGTTCTTTTAATAGATTTTGAATTATATAAGCAATGCATGAATAGATTATTATTGTGAAAAATTTCAAGAATGTAAATAAAGCAAATTGCCCTGCTCAGCCACCCATGGCCTGTCAATTTAATTTTTCCTTCAGATGCTAATTTATCAGTTTACTGCTTATCCTTCCAGAACCTTTCTTTGCGTGTAGATGCATATATGAACATGTCAAATATATAGCTTTTTTATATGGGGGTTTATACACAAATGTATATATATGGTATATATTGCATTATAACTGTTTTTATTATTCACTGACATTATGGAGATCATTTTATAGCAAAGTCTTTAAATAGACATGATTCTTTTCTAATATGAGGTCTGACAATTACCTTTGCAAACTCATTGCAACAATGTTGCTAAACTTTTTTGATGTCAGAGGGATTATTCACTATGAATTTGTACCAACTGGACAAACAATTCACCAAGTTTACTCTTTGGAAGTGCTGAAAAGGCTGTGTGAAAAAGTTAGACGACCTGAACTTTTCACCAACAATTCATGGCTCTTGCATCACGACAATGCACCTGCTCACACGGCATTGTCTGCGAAGGAGTTTTTAGCCAGTAAACAAATAACTGTATTGGAACACCCTCCCTACTCATCTGATATGGCGCCCAATGACTTCTTTATTTATCTGAAGATAAAGGAAATATTGAAAGGAAGACATTTGAATGACATTCAGTACATCAAGGGTAATACGATGACAGCTCTGATGGCCATTACAGAAAAAGAGTTCCAAAATTGCTTTGAAGGGTGGACTAGGTGCTGGCGTCGGTGCATAGCTTCCCAAGGGGAGTACTTCAAAGGTGACTGTAGTGATATTCAGCAATGAGATATGTAGCACTTTTTCTAGGATGAGTTCACAAACATAATCATCAGACTCTGTACGTTTAAGGTATACAGCATAATGGTTTGACATACATATATTGTGAAATGATTGCTGCTATCCATCATTTCATATAGATGGAATAAAATGAGAAAGCAAACAAAGAAAAGAAAATGAATTTTTTTCCTTGTGATGAGAACCCTTAAAATTCACTTTCTTAACATTTTTTGTATATATCATAGAGCAGCATTAACAAGTCATCACTTTATACATTACATACCTAGTACTTATTTATCATGTAACTGGAAGTTTGTATCTTTTGATCACCTTTCCCCTATTCCTCCTTCCCCGCAGTACTTACTTTTGGTAACCACAAATCAGATCCCTCTTTTTACGAGTTTGTTTGTTTCTTTTGAGTCCACAAATAAGTGAGGTCATACAGTATTTGTCTTTCTCTTTCCGACTTATTTCACTTAACATAATGCCCTCAGGGTCCATCCATGTTGTCATAAGTGGCAAGATTTCCTCGTTTTCTCTTGGCTTTAGCAAATAGTGCTGCAATTAAATGGGGTGTGTATATATTTTCGAGTTAGTGTTTCCATTTCCTTTGGATATATACCCAAAAGTGAAATTGCTGGATCATATGGTAGATCTATTTTTAATTTTTTGAGGAGCCTCCATACTGTTTTCCATAGTGGTTGTACCAGTTTACAATAAAACTGGTTATTTTATTTTTTTCAATTTTTGTCCTTCAAAGTATGTCAGTAACATATGTGAGTTCATAGTTATCTTGTAGTTATCTACATATTCAATTCAAGCAATATATCATATCCTTTGACTCCTTCAACCTCAACTGCTATGTAAAACAAGAAATGTAGAATTCTTTTCTTTCCCCAGCCTTTCACTTCAAATTTCCTAGTCTTAGAATATGTAATCTGGAATTTCAGAGCCAGATAATTACTAAACACACATTTGACTTATGTTTCATCTTTTTAAAAATTACATTTTATATTTCCATTCTCTTTTATAAGCCTACTTTCAACAATAGCTGTATGCTTAACTAGTTTCAGTGCTTAAACTCAGAGTGTTATATCACTACTTTTCTTTGCTGTGTTATTTATTTTCATTCTTCAATTGGCACTGGAAAAGGTATTTTCCTTTTGTTAAATGAATATTGTCTTAGGGCAGGTTCCCCAGACACAGTGTCTGAGACAGAGTTGTATATGCTGGAAGATGACTGGGGAGTGATCTCTAGAACAAACGTTGTAGGGGACTGAGGGAAGCAGGAGGGGCAAGGGAGGAAGAACTGCTAGTCAGTTGTAACAAAGGCTTCAGTCAATCACACAGAAAGCTCTGGAGATGGAATGGATCTTCAAAGTTGCCCCAAATTTTGGAGCAAGTTGGACAGACATTTCTACCTCCATATGGACCAGTGGTTGTATGTGGTCTGTCCTCTGGAGGAGTGTAATCTTGGGTTCCCATCTGCTAAAGACAATTTAGAGAGAGGGACTCAGCTTTGAGCCCTCAGCAGCCAGCACTACCAGCAGTTGGCAGAATGAGAATCTCTGTCTGGAAGTGGGAGATCTACAGCATCTATTAGAGAACTATAGTCTCTATTAAAATAACAAATCTCCTGAAATAGAATTTTTAACTCCCAAACTTTTTCCCCTCAGAATTGCATGAATGTTGTTTCTTGCCTTCTGGAATTTAATGGTGCAGGGGGAAATATGAGACTGGTCAGATTCATATTCTTTTCTGGGTAACCTATTTTGTCTGCTCAGACACATTTTTTTTTCAAAATTCAAAACGTGCATCAGAATATGTCAGGCATGAGTGTCTATTCATTAATCATGCTTTGTACTCAGCAGTTGGAAGACTTTTCTTCTGTTGTACCACAAATTACTGCACCATTTCTTTTTTTTTTTCTCCTTCAGGCACACTGATTTTCTTCAGGAAAATAAATGTCCAATCTCTTATCTTCATAGCCACCCTTTCTTTCTTACCATCTTTTGTTTATTTTTTCTATCTTCAGTGAATGCTTCTCAAACCTGTTCCCATCACTAATTGAAGTCCCTGCAGTGTTAAATCTCTTCTTTTCTGATTGGGCTGTGAATTTAAATTTTATTATTATATTTTTATATCTCTTGATGTCTTTCTCAGCTACTTCCTTCTTCATCTGAAGCAATATCTCCAGTCTTTTGTCATCTCAGCCAGTTTTCTTCTCATCTTGCCTTTTTTCTTCTTGTTTCAATCTATACATTCTTTATTTTCCTTGAGAACAACCAATGTTGTCTTCATAACAAGTAGCACAGGTTTAAGAAAGTCTGATTATCTTAAGCACCTTCAAGTTAATATTCCCCTTCCCTGATAATAATCAAATCTTTTTGCTAAGACCCACTTTTTAGTTTGATTTACTTTCACTTGTCACTAAATGATAAGAATAATCCAGGATGAATGTAGATTCCCCCTTATCCTCTCTCACTGTCCAATTCAGTACTGAGAGCATCCCCCTTTGTGATATTTAGCTGAATGGCAATTGACATACACAGTTCCCAACCAAATCTGGAGTCCGACAACTGTTAATCCGTTGTATCTTTCCTAACCAAGAAGGGATTTTCTCCTGATCCTGTAAATTTACATTTTGAAGTTCAATTGATTCCTGATTAAATGGAAACATTCTAGGATTTTGTGGTTCTTTTATTTTATGTGTGTATGTATGTATTTATTTATTTATTTAATTCATTTGTTTCGCAAAAATATTGCATAAACCCAGTAAACATGTATAGCTCTGCTGCATCTATTCTAGCTTGAGATTTCAGAAGGCAATTTACCACCATCATGGTATTTGAGCACTGATTATATTGTATTTCTAGAGACTTATAATCTTTGAAGTATTTTTTAAAAATAGACACTATATGGGGTTAGAAAAACAGCCCTAGGCAACTTTTATGTACTCCATATCGGCTGCCACTTTGTTTCCTAGTTGAGGTTGGTTCCATGTTTCAGAGATAGGGTGGTGAATACCTAGTGGCAATTGGTAGACTTTTGTTCTTTCTCCTTTGTATTTTCAGTGTTTAGACCCACAAATTAGCATGTGCCTAAGTCTCCAGTAATATGCTGGTCATTTGGCTATTTTCTTTACGTTCTTGTTTCACCTTCCCTTGCTCTGCTCTATATTGCAGAGGCAGACCTGTATAGGCTGGGTTTCCTACACTTCCCTGTCAGTTGGCTTTTGGCTAGATTCTGCCAGAGAGATACTAATGGACACTTAGAATATGAAAGGAAATGAGAAGCAAAGGTATTTCTGGTTTCTCTCTCTCTCTCTCTCTCTCTCTCTCTCTCTCTCTCTCTCTCTCTCTCTCTCCCCCCCCCCCCAGGCATTGCCTCTGGCAGGGGCTGTGACTCCTTCCTGAATCCAACCCCTTCAAAGCCCCAGCTTTCAACAGACAACTCTATCCACTTTTGCTTTACAGATCCCTCCCTCATTCTGGACCTCATCTGATGGCCTGTCCTAGGAATGAAAGCAGCTTCTTGCTATTGCCAACGTCTAAGTTGCCTCACTTTCCTGTGTTTTACTTCTCTGTTTTTTCATCAACTGTGCAAACATGTCCTTAATTAAATCTTTCCTTTTGGAAAACCTAGAGATGTTTCTGTTTTCTTGACTTAGACCGGACTAACATATTTAGTTTCTCAAACTAGTTATTTTGTTTAGTAGACATCCTTCCCAGAGTCTGAGAGTTATTAATTCCTAGTGTTGTTGCAACCTGACATGCCTCTCCACGGTTTTTCTTTATGAGTATTTCAATGGAGAAAGTACAGGAGGGCAAATAAGATGCCATTAGCTAACAGCTATCATAATACATTTGTCCCTGGCTGCACAATTAAATATAATTTAATTATATCCTGAAGCCATTGTACTTTGCAGAAATCCATGCCCAATTACAAGGTGAAAACCATTGAGAAAGAAAATTTTTAAGTGTCATTATTTTATCTGAAAGCTGGTTTTATGATATGGATTTGTGAGACTGTGGATGCTTTATATGAAGTGTTAGTGGCAGAGAGAGCAGGGAATTTTTAGGGATGCGATACCCTAGGAAGTGACACTATAGTTAATCAGCATTTGCCAGTAATTGTTCCCATTTATTGCACAATATGCTTGATTAAACGTATTCATTCTAGAGACATTTGGCATGGTATTTACAGAGTTCAGTAATCCCCAAGATTACCCTCACATCTGACACCAGTTTCAAGTTTGGGGTTCCTGAGAACTCCCTCAGATTCAATAATTTGCTAGAAAGATTCAAAGAACTCCCTAAAAACTACTGTATTTGTGGTTACAGTGTATTAAAGTTAAAGGATACGGACTGAAAGGATACGGACGGAAGAGACACATGAGGCAAAATCCAGGAAAGTTCCAAATTTGAAGCTTTCAGTTGTTCTCTCCCAGTGGAGTCGTAAGCATAATTAATTTTTCTTGGCAACATTATGTGAAAGTACACACAAAATATTGCCAACTGTAAAAGCTCAACTGAGCTTTGATGTCCAGAGTTGGGGCTCAGTCACAAAAAGCCTGGTTGACTGCTGACACATGGCTTGCTTTTAGTCTCCAGCCCCTTTAGGGATCAAGCTGATACTACATGGTCCAAAGTCCCTATCATAAGTCCCATTTGTAGACTGTCTAGTGTCAATAAAGACACTGGACAGTCTAGCAATGGGACTTATGATAAAGGCCTAAGGCCTCCAGGTAAATAAAGACACTCTTATCAGGGAGGACATTCTGAGGGCTTAGAGACCATCTCCCAAGAGCTGAGGGTAAGGGCCAGACCTCTCTTTGGGTAAAGTTTAATTATTTACTACACAGAATCTAAATTAAGCTGGAGTTCAAAATTTTTATAAGAATAATAGAATTTAAACTTATTGAGTTTCAAGAGTCAGTTAGTGGACAGGGAACTAATAGACTTTACAATATTAGCCCATGGATTGCCTGTGCTTTGTAGCTGACACAGGCATCTACCATTGCAAAGTCAAACTTCCACTGTAATTTTGTGCCCAATCAAATATAAATACTGAAAATTGATTTCTGATTGGAGTCTCTTGTCAAACATTTATGTATTCCTCCCTCAGAACAGTAAAATAAACATTAGAAATAAGAAAATAGATTAGCTGATTTAAATATGGACTCTGGTCCATAAATCCTATATAAAATTACAGTAAGAATACATTTTAGGTTAAGTGCTTGATGTGTACTGGAATTTTATTCTGATTATTGGAAAGTAGTAGGCAGTACTACTTCACTTGCAAGAGAAAAACTGCAAAGCAATTTAATTTAGAACTTATTAGTCTTATTAGGTCCTTTATCTCTTGGTAAAATGCTGCTACTGGAAACTGGCAGAAACATGATGGAAGACATGCACTGACACTTTCCAAGGTTGAACAGAGTAGCCATTCTTGCTTTCAATTAGATGTTTAAGAACCATCTCTCTATCATCTATCTGTATGTCTATCTCCATCTTTATCTCTATAGCTATGCCTATCTCTTTTTACAATATGTTGATGGAGGTGTAAATCTCTAACACATCATGAAGATGTGCTCTCAGAAGAGCAAAAATAAGCTTTATGAATAATTTAATTGGCGCACAGCTTAAATGGATAGAACAACTTGGTCTACACTCCATGTCTTAGTATCCTCTACATTCTCTTTCATAGGATGAGTGTAACAAAATGGCAGAGTAGGGGACCGCTTACATGGTATAATTTGGGGAGGGAGAAAAGAAACTGACTTTTTTCAATTATTGATTTTTAGTGGAGTTTAGTTCTTCCCTCCATTCCTCACCCTCCAAACATACATGCACTTCATTACACTCACAAGGAAGTCAAATTCACTGAGACTGAGGGTGCAGGGGACTCTGTTTCTCCTTCTACTGTGGCAATATGATAGTCTGGGAGCACCTCCCACAGAGCATCTTCCTCCTCCACTCCCAGCAACCTGTGAGGTGCATTAGTTATATAACTCTGCTCCGGGTCTTAACAACTCACTCACAGCCTTTCTCTTCTCTCACTTGCTCTTCTTGTTCAGGGTATCTGAGATAGGTTGCCCATTCTTCACCTTGGAATAGTAATATACTTCTCTAAAAAATTACATTTCTTTTTTAAAGATCATCACAAAGAGTATTAGTGTATAATTTTCTTCTCTTTACTTTATCCAGTTGGTTATTCCTAAGATTTGGTAGCATATCAACTCAACGCCACATGTGCCAGACTCTACTGGATTCCTGATCTACCAAAATAATGGGGAGAGATGGTAGTCAGTGAAGGTGATACAGTGACAGATAATTTTTGAAATCTAAAAGGCTTAATTAAATTAAATTGTATTTCTTTCTATCATAGTATCATAGTCTAGTACAGTCAGTAGGGGACAAGTTTTCTTGACTCGGTCATTCATTAAGCTAGGTTTCTTCCATCTTTTAATGCTCTCTTATGATTCAATCATATTCAGTATGTGGCCTGTGAAACTTACACAGAATGGAAAGAGAGTGGGATAGATAGGGAGTTTTATGGCTAGGCCTAAAAGTAGCCTGTATCACTTTTGTACATATTTCATTGGTATCAGAACCAGTCACACAGACTCTGCCTAACTTTAAAAGGGGCTGGGTAGTGTAGTTCAGCTGTGTACAGAAGCAAATGAAAATGGATTGGTTAACATAGACTAGTGTCTCTGCCACAATGGTCCTTTTTAGTTCCTGTTCTTGGGAACAAGATAATATAGGGCCCACATGACTGAAAAGTTACCCTAGCCTTGAACAATTGTAGTTTTCACTGTAACATTTGAGAGTCTGGCTTCTCAGAAGTACATGAAAACTCAGAAAAAGTAGTTCTTGTGATGACATTTTTACAGTAATTTTCTTGAATATGTTTATAATATGATTTTATAGTGCATTGCTCAACATTTTAAAATAAATGTGTAGCAATTATCAATAGCTTTAAGAGACAGTTAAGGCACAAAGGAAACAAATGTCAGGTACCCTGAACCCCATTAGACATGAGCATAATAAGGTTAAACTTTCAATTGCACAAACCTTGTATCCCTTTCAATTCTAATGCTTCAGGGAGTAGGCTAGGAGAGCAGGCCTTGTGCCAGGTCCAGCGGATAGCCAGGTAACACAGCTGTGTATGAGACATCTACAAGCAAAGGACTTACATTAGTACTAGGAGAAAGGCAGGGGTTGAATAAAGGGCACTCTTCAGTAAAGATGGCAACGTTGGCCAGCTGATGGCTTTGATGGCTGAGGTTAGGGACAGAGGGAAACAGTTGTTCTTATGCAAAAGTTAGGAGAACAATCTTGGTTATACAGTGAATTATCTTTGCATATTTGAATGAAACAATCATTGCACAATAGCTGAGTTTACTTTGTTGGTATATACTCTCTTTAATGCCTTAGAATCCTGTTGATCAGACAAGCTCAAGTTCACTACATGATTTCCTGTCTTCATTAGTGAGAGAAAAGTAGTGGCTTTAAATCATATCTGCAAATCCATTCATACACCTACCATTAAGAAGTGGAGACAAATTTCTCTCTCTTTGGATATGGGCTGGACTGAATGACTTGTTTCTAATAGGATGTGACAAAAAGTGGTGCTATATGACTTCCCAGACTAAATCATAAAAGGCTTTCACCTGTCTCTCTGCTTCTCTTGGGACCTTTGCCCTTAGAACCCATGTGCCATGCTATGATAAAGCTCAGGCCACACAGAGAGTCCACATGTAGGTATTTGACTCACAGCCCTAACTGAGGTCTCAGCTGACAGCAAGCCTTCCAGACACCTCCAGCTGCAGTCACCATCTGACTGTAAGAAGTACCCAGAGTGAGAGCCACCTAGCTGAGCCCAGTCAATCCCAAGAACTGCAAAAGGTGATGATAATGACGATGATGATGATGATGATGATGATGATTATAATAACAGTTTTTAATACAACTAAGTTTAGGGTGATTTATTATGCAGCTATACATAACCAAAGCAAGGGTCAATGCCATAGAAAAACCATTCTAATTTTCCTCAAATTTCACCATGTATGAAAAGCACTTTAAGGTATAGTATTTGAAAAAAATAGAATAGTTAGAGCCTAGGAGACAGACAACATAGTGATTCATACTGACTGGGTCTTGAAGCCCAGCTCTACAACCAGTAGCAGTGCCAAGGGGTGAAGGAAAGCTTCTTTCTTCTGCAATCTCCAAAAGTAATACCACAAAGCAAAGAAAATAATATTGGAACTGCAAAATGTATATTCCCTAGGTCTTACTTAAAATGTGAAGAATCAAAGCATCTTTGGAAAAATGTTCGTATTTTTATTCTTCTGTAATAAACAATCTAAGTAAAAATGTGTGCTAATAATGCAAATACAGGTTCAATACAGGTTGTAACCACTCTTACTCCCCTCCAGAAGTATATGGCTGCTCTTAAGCCATTTATTCTTTCTGAACCTTTTTTTTTATCATCTGCACAATATTGATAACTTACCTACCTGACAGGATTCTTCTAAGAATCAACTGAGATAATGTGTATAATTCACTGAGCCCAAGACTTGACAATACCCAGTAAATGGACAGTAAATATTAGCCAATTTTATTATACAAAATATCACCACTATCAGCAACACCATACTCTATGGAAATATCACTGTTAACAATGTATATCTGATAGATCCCAATTTGGTGATGATTCAGCAGTATTTGTGCACTTGTTTTTCTCTCCTCTTGAGACTAGGGTCAGATATCTGCTTGAAGCTCAGCTAAGTGCTAGATGCATGATCTTGAGCAAGTTCTTCAACCTCCTTCATTTGCCCATCTGTAAAATGGGACCATAATAGCTGCTGCATAGGATCGCTGTGAGAGTTTAATGAGGCTATATGGGGAAAAAGGCTGCCCCAAAGTCAGGAACAGGGAGAGTCATGTCTTTTCCCACCAGTGTCATTTACATTTTCTTAGTTTTTAAGGAGAGTTACGGGAAACAAATTATTAGAAAAAAACACTCTCAGTAAATAATTTTCTATAAGAGCAACTAGTGTCTTTTATTTTGCTTCCAAGTGGTGCGAAGGGGACACTACACAAGCTCATAACAGTGGTGCAGAGCTATGTGCAATGAACAGAAGAGCCAGTACATGGTAAAGTTTCCACATGGACATGGCAAGGTTCCAGAGCTGGTGCTGCTTCCCTTCTGTTCTGAACTGCCTGGGAATGAGGCTCTTCAAAGGACATTAGCTCTGGAGTCATGGGTAAATCTAACATCATGTAATTGAGACAAATTCAGGGTTCTTTAATTATTTTTTAAAAGATTTTTGTTAAAATAGAATTAACATACAATATTATATTAGTTTCACATATATACCATAGTTACTTAACATTTATATACCTAAAGAAGTGATCACTGTGATAAATCCAGCTACCATTAGACATGCTACGCTATCACATTATTGATTATACGAGGCCTGACAATTGAGTTGGTGAACTCATCCTAGGAAAAGTGCTACATACCTCATTGCTGAATGTCACTATGCTCACCTTTGAAGTACTCCCGTTGGGAAGCTATGCACTGACACCAGCGCCTAGTCCACCCCTCAAAACAATTTTGGAACTCTTTTTCTGGAATGGCCATCTGAGCTGTCGTTGTATTACACTTGATGTCCTGAATGTCATCAAAATGTCTTCCTTTCAATATTTCCTTTATATTCAGGTTAAGAAAGAAGTAATTGCGGGCTAGATGAGGTGACTAGGGAGGATGTTCCAATACAGTTGTTTGTTTGCTGGCTAAAAATTCCCTCACAGATAGTGCTGTGTGAGCTGGTGCATTGCCATGATGCAAAAGCCATGAATTATCGACAAAATTTTCAGGTCATTTTCATCTAACTTTTGCATGCAGACTTTTCAGCACTTCCAAATAGTAAATGTGGTAACTATTTGTCTAATTGGTACAAAGTCATAATGAATAATCCCTCTGATATCAAAAAAGGTTAACAACATCGCTTTGACTCTTGATTTGGACTGACAGAACATTTTTGGTCGTGGAGAATTGGCTGACTTCCATTGTGCACTTTGACACTTTGTTTCAGGGTGATATTAGTACACCCATGTTTCATCACCGTGATAACATGGCCCAAAACATCACTTGCGTCTCCAAAAGGTCTTGGCAAACTTCGGCTCTCCTTTGCTTTTGTTCATCAGTGAGCTCCTTGGGGACCATTTTTGCACCTTTATTATGCCAAGATTTTCCATTAAGATTTTCCTAACTGTTTCTCTATCAATGTTTACTTGGTCTGCTATGCTTCTCACAATCAACCAACAATTTTGACACATAATTTGACGAATTTTTGCAATGTTTTTGTCAGTTCTGCCCATTACTGGTCACCCTGACCTCTCTTCATCAGTGACACTTTCTCTCCCCTCAGAAAAAGGGTTAATCCATTTGTACACTGCCATTTTCTTCATGGCATTATCCCCATAAACTTGGACTATCATGTCCCTGATTTAACTTCCACTCTTGCCAAGTTTAACAAGAAATGTAATGTTTGTTCATTGCTCTAATTCAAGCTCAGACATTCTTGCAATGGCACACAAAGACACTCAACGGCAATAATGAATGCCACTCAGCAAAACCCTGCTATACGTCAACACAAACACAGCTGTGAGACACTGATATACCAGGGTTATGAAAACTTACTGAACTGTTTGTACAGTACTGCCAGTGTAAGTGTGCGGTGGCAAGTTCGTGAACTTAATTGTCAGATCTCATATTCCGTATGCTATACATTGCATCCCCATGACTTGCTTGTTTTATACCTGGAAATTTGGGCCTCTTATTCCCCTTCACGTTTTATCCCCCCTTTGTAATTTTTCAATTGCAGTTTACCTTCAATATTATTTGATATTAATTTCAGGTGTACAGCATAGTGGTTGGACATTTACATAATTTAAGAAGTGATCCGCCTGACTAATCTAGTACCCACACGGCACTATACGTAGTTATTACCATATCACTGACTATATTCTCTATGCTTTACTTTACATCCCCATGACTATTTTGTAACTACCAATTTGTATTTCTTAATCTTTTCATCTTTTTCACCTTGCCCTCCACTCTCTTCCCCCATCACCCTGATAATTCTACTATTCCTCTGACACCATACATAGTTATTGCAATATTATTGACCATATTCCTTATCTGTACCTTATATCCCCATGACTACTGTGTAACACCCAATTTGTACTTCTTAATTGCTTCCCCCTTTTTACCCACTCACCCAAACCCCTCCCATTAAAATGTTCTCTGTATCTATAGGGGTTCTTTTATTCTTCCCTGATTTTTAAGAAATATTTTTCTCTCCCCCCTTCCCCTGTTGCACAGAGTGAGTGATTATATAGCTACTCATTGAATATTTCTGACAAGGGCCTCAGTTGCTGTAGTTCTACAACCCAATTAAATCTATAGTTGAATTTGTAGACTCTCAAATTCCAATAGATTCCTCTTTGAGTGGAGCATTCTTCCTGTATTTAATACCAGTAACACCACCCCACTCTACTCTCCACCCCTTGTAAGAAAACCGTCATGTAAAAGAATAATATCCAAGCTTTGCTTTTAATTACATTAATTATTCTTTATTTTCTTAGGTATTAGTAAACTTGTTAAATACTTAAATTTTTCAATATTTATTTAGAATCCATATAGAGTACATGTTATACTTTAATATGTATTTTAAGAATGTATTAATATTTAAGAACCCAAACCTTCAGATTATACCTTAATTTGGCAGAGGTAATGCTACTCTGTCTCAATATTTGGATATATGTAACTTACATTTTTGTCTCCCTCTACAGCCGGTTTTGGCAGTAAAGAATTGAATTTCATATCAAAACACAGTATAAAAATAGAGAGGGGGATCTGTAAATACTAATTATTCCAATCCAATATATTGCTTTTGAATATATTGATTTTAATACTGTCAACATTCAGGGAAATTGTTTTGTTTCTCATTGATTTTAATATTGTTGACATTCAGAGAAATTGATTTCTTTCTCAACACTTTTAGTAGCATATTAACTTGTGTTAGGTTATAAGAAAAATGAGAAATTTCAGTAACAGTAAGAACTACTGTAATGAAATAAAAGTAGCTGTTTGAAGAAGAGAATCATTTTAATAGTTCATAAATTTTCAACCAAAAAATGCTGTTCCCTTTGTAGTCCTTCAGCACTTTCTCCTCCAAAGCTTCAGAACCTTAATAACATACCAATTTCTACTTACATACTACTGATCTAGAAATTAAGAAACAAAAAATATGGTTGAATGTATGCTAATTTATTTATATCATTTTAACCTTGTGAATAAGAGTCCAGAAATTACCTACCACTTATTTATCCTTTTGCAATTTGTAAGGTAAATATGGAGAAAATAATACTTGAGCAAAGATATTACTGTTTTTTTAAATTAAAGTTTATTGGGGTGACAATGGTTGGTAAAGTTAGATAGGTTTCAAGTGTACAATTCTGTGATACATCATCTATGTATCAGGTTGTGTGTTCACCACCCAGAGTCAGTTCTCCTTCCATCACCATATATTTGATCCCTTTTAGCATCATTTACCACCCCCTCCCCCCTTACCCTCTGGTAACCACTAAACTATTGTCTGTGTCTATGAGTTTTTGTTTCTCATTTGTTTGTCTTGTTCCATTGTTGCTTTCAGTTTTATATCCCACATATAAGTGTAGTCATATGGTTCTCTGCTTTTTCTGTCTGACTTATTTTGCTTAGCATAATAATCTCAAGATCTATCCATGTTGTCACAAATGGCACTATTTCATCTTTTCTTACAGCAGAGTAGTATTCCACTGTGTATATATAACACACCTTTATCCAATCATCTATCGGAGGACACTTTGGTTGTTTCCATGTCTTTGCCACCATAAAAAAAGCTGCAATGACCATTGGAGCACATGTATCTTTACAGATAAATGTTTTCAAATTTTGCGGGGGTAGATACCCAGGAGAGGGATTGCTGGGTCACATGGTAATTCTTTTCTCAATTTTTTGAGGAACCTCCACACTGCCTTCCATAGCAGCTGCACCAATCTGCATTCCCACCAACAGTGTATGAGGGTTCCTTTTTCTCCACAGCCTCTCCAACACTTGTTATTATTTTTCTTGCTGATGATAGCCATTCCAACTGGTGTAAGGTGATATCTCATTGTGTATTTATTTGCATTCCCCTGACGATTAGTGATGTTGAGCATTTTGTCATATGTCTATTGGCCATCTGTATGTCCTCTTTGGAGAAATGTCCATTCAGGTCCTCTGACCATTTTCAATTAGATTGTTTGTTTTTTTTTGTTGTTGTTGTTGAGTTGTATGAGTTCCTTATATATTTTGGATATTAGCCTTATTGGAAGCGTTGTTTGCAAGTGTCTTTTCCTGTTCAGTTAGTTGCCTCTTTATTTTGTCGATGGTTTCTTTTGCGTGCAGAAGTTTTTAGTTTCATATACACAATGGACTAGTTTCAGATACACAATGGACTATTACTATGCCATAAGAAAAGATGAAATAGTGCCATTTGTAACAACATGGATGGATCTTGAGATTATTATGCTAAGCAAAATAAGTCACACAAAAAAGTCAATAATCATATGATTTCACTTATATGTGGGATATAAAACTGAAAGCTGCAAAGGAACAAGACAAACAAATAAAGAAACAAAAACACAGACACAGACAATAGTTTAGAGGTTACTAGAGGGTAAGGGGGGAGGGAGGTGGTAGATGAGGGTAAACAGGGTCAAATATATGGTGATGGAAGGAGAACTGACTCTGGGTGGTGAACACACAACATAATATATAGATGATGTATTGCAGAATTATATAGTTGAAACCTATGTAATTTTACTAACCATTGTCACCCCAATAAATTGTAATAAAAATAAATGTTTTCATCAGATCTATATTTTAGTTCATATTTTTCCTATCAGCTATTTCTTTTTTAATAATTGTTTTTTCAATTATCGTTGACATACAATATTATATTAGTTTCAGGTGTACCACATAGTTATTAGATATTTATATAACTTACGAAGTGATCTAATCTACTATTATACCCACCCATTCACTGATTTTTTTAAATTTTCAATTATTATATTTCTGCCACTTTGAAGTGTTTTAATTGTTTTCAAATATGCTTATTTGTTTGCATAGTTTATTGTTTTTATTCGTATTTTAACCCTTTCTTTTATATATTTTAAAATATTGTATCTATTTTTAAAATTTGGGGCTTTCTAATAATATAATATCTGTATCATTTTGGATCTGATTCTATGCTCTATTGTTTCTGCTGTTTTGCACTCACTTTATTTGATGTGTTACTTTTTTTTACTGTGAGCTCATATTTTTGGGAACTTGACCTAACAATTCTTTAAGGTAAGGATTGAAACTCAAATTGTTCAAAGGTGATTTACATTTATTTTTGCCAAATACCTGGGGCACGTTTAGCTCAGGAACACTTTAAGTAAATCTCCTTAGGTTTTATTGGATCATTCAGACTGTGTGAATTCCAACAGCAATCTATGAGTACATGAGTAATAACCTGTTGTTATATATATTGTCAAGGGAGATTTTTTCCCCCTTCATTCATTGCCAAATTTTAATATAAGCAGTTTCTTTTAGTCTCATTGTGGGAAGAGATGTTTAATTCACTCTTTTTTTCTTTTTAAAGAAACTATTCAACTTGTTTTATTTTAGAATTCACTCTTATTTTGAAGGTATAGCCTGTTGGATTCCAGCATTATACATGTATACAGACACATTGGTGATCTCCTACTAGACTCTCTGCTCTGGGTGTGCTGAGTTTGTATCTTATACTCAATGCCTAGGAAACCAGGACAACTTAAGCACAAGTTCACCTGGTTTGACAAATGTTCTCAAGATCAAAGTTAGATTAATACTTCCTTCATCACTCTAAGTTTCTGCTTTAATTTTCAGCTCTGAGTGATGGTTACTAATTTGAAGACTCATTGATACATTACAAAAAATTATTTGTTTCATGTAACTTTTTTGTTATATTTAGTGGGAGATTTTTTTTTAGGGTATGTAGACTGCTATATAACTGTCAGAAAAGTAATTTTCACATGTTTTTATTCTCAAATTGCCTCAATTATAGCTATTGTTTTCGGACTTTTTTAAAAGATCTGTTTTTTAGACAACTTTATAAAATGGTTAACAATTTGTTGCTTCAAACTATAAAACATTAAAAAGGATCCAATTTTCACAGTTGATATGTACAAATAGGAAAGTACATTTTGTGAGGGTAAAAAGAAATGTTCCCTTGATAGTTGAAATTCAATGATTGTTAGGATTAGGAAAAAAATGTAAGTGTGGGAGTAATGTAAACTGTATTATTATTATTTTTTAATTTATTTTTTTAATTTATTGGGGTGATAATTGTTAGTAAAATTACATAGATTTCAGGTGTACAATTCTGTATTACATCATCTATAAATCCCATTGTGTATTTTTTAAATTGTTTTTCCCCTTTCCTGTCAGTGTATTATCTAACTCCACACATTTCCATATGACTTGTCATACCTTTTATGGGAACAGCGTACATCCCCATTTCACTCCTTGTTGAATAAGGGAGAAACATGAACTTATTTTTTGCATTTAACTCATCAAAATTTTTGAGTACCTGTCACATTGAACAGACTCTTCTAGATGTAGTGTGAGATATAAGAATTAATGAGACTTCCTTTCTGCCCTAGAGTCCCTAACAATGACACGGGAAAGACAAATGTATTCATTAAAAACTAAAATGCAAGATTAAATAGTAATGAGTGCTACCATGTTTCCCCAAAAATAAGACCTAGCCAGACAACTAGCTCTAATGCATCTTTTGGAGCAAATATTAATATACAATGCAGTGTTATGTTATGTTATGTTATGTTATGTTATGTTATGTTATGTTATACCCAGTCTTATAGTAAGGTAAGACCCGGTCTTAATTTTACTATAAGACCAGGTCTTTTATTAATTTTTGCTCCAAAAGAGACATCAGAGCTGATTGTCTGGCTAGGTCTTATTTTTTGGGAAACACAGTAGTACAGACTGCTAAGAGAGCATACAGGAAGGAGGAATAAATTCCATTAGGAGAAGTTGGGAATTGTATATTGGTAAATGTTTAACAACTGGCCCTCTGATGATAAAATCCCTACTTTGTACCATTTGCTAATTTCCATGGTATAAATATTTTCACCATGACCATTTTAAGGCTACCAATGTGATGTTAATTGGCTCAAAATTTTCTGAAAATGTAACAATTGGCTTTTACAGGATGATACAAGGTGGTTCCAGAATACCACTTTGTTGAGGACAGCTTCTTTTAGTAGGCCAGAGGTATGTCTTGAAGAAAAGATAGCATTCTGGTATATGTGTAAGGAAAGGCATTTGAGATAGAGGGGAAAATACTAGAAAAGGCAGAAATGTTGGAAATTTTAAGATATATATGAATAATACCTGGCATGCTAGTGTGGATGGCTACAGTATCCATAGTGGAAAGAAAGGGTGGAAGGGTCCACAGTAAAAGATGGTTAAGAGCTGCTTTGTTTGGTCTTTGCCTCAAAGCAGATTAATTGAAATTTCTTTTTTTTTTTAATTAAATTTATTGGGGTGACAATTGTTAGTAAAATTACATAGATTTCAGGTGTACAATTCTGTATTACATCATCTATAAATCCCATTGTATGTTCATCACCCAGAGTCAGTTCTCCTTCCATCACCATATATTCGATCCCCCTTACCCTCATCTCCCACCTCCCACCCCCACCCCCCTTACCCATTGGCAACCACCAAACCATTGTCTGTGTCTATGAGTTTGTTTCTCATTTGTTTGTCTTGTTCTTTTGTTGTTTTTGGTTTTTATACCACGTATCACTGAAATCATACGGTTCTCTGCTTTTTCTGTCTGACTTATTTCGCTCAGCATTACACTCTCAAGATCCATCCATGTTGTCACAAATGTTCCTATATCATCTTTTCTTACCGTCGAATAGTATTCCATTGTGTATATATACCACAACTTCTTCATCCATTCATCTATCGAAGGACATTTTGGTTGTTTCCATGTCCTCAAAAAATTACGAATAGAATTGCCATATGACCCAGCAATCCCTCTCCTGGGTATCTACCCAAAAAATCTGAAAACATTTAGAGATAAAGACACGTGTGCTCCAATGTTCATTGCAGCTTTGTTTACGGTGGCCAAGACATGGATTCATTGAAATTTCAAAAGACACATGCAAACTTCAAGCTCTTAGCCTTTGCCATAAATTTTTTAAATATAGAAAGGGTAATACAACCGATAACAATGTACCCACCATTTAGCCTAAGTAATTAAACATTATTAACACAGTTGAAGAATACACACACACACACACACACACACACACACACACACAGAAAGATACCAGAAATAGAGATATTATCTACAGTAGTCCTCCCTTATTCACAGTTTTGCTTTCTGTAACTTCAGTTACCTGTGGTCAACCTCAGTCTGGAAATATTAATTTAAAAATTCCAGAAATAATCAATTCATAAGTTTTAATATTGCACTGTTCTGAGTTGCATGATGAAATCTCATACTGCCCCAATCTGTCCAGCCTGGATGTAAATCATTGTTTTGTCCAGCGATAATATCCACTTCACTTTCTCTCATGACAAAAGCACTGTATCATCTCATATCATCACAAGAAGGGGGAATACAATATAGCAACATATTTTGAGAGAGAGAGAGAGCCTGAGCCACATTCACATAACCATTATTATAGTATATTGTTATAATTATTATATTTTATTATTGTTGTTAATCTCTTACTGTGCCTAATTTATAAATTAAACTTTATCATAAGTATGTATGTGCAGAAAAAAATAGTATATATAGGTTTTGGCACTACAGATAGTGTCAGGCATCCACTGGGGAGTTCTTGGAACATATAGCCCCATGGATAAGGGAGAACTACTGTACTATTTTTTAGAAAATGACATTAAGATTTAGAGAGGTTTTGTAAATTGTTCAAAGTGTTCAAAGTTAGTACGAGGTGTGATAAAAAATACAATGAATGTTTAAATAAAAAAATATTACATTAAAAGACACATTGCCATTAATCCCTTGCAAAATACTCACTCTTACTTTGAACACAACTATCCCATTGTTCTTGCTACTTTCTGAAGCAGTTCTGGAAGACCTCTTTCATGAGTGTCTTTAGTTGCGCTGCCGTGGCTGCCTTGATGTCCTGAATCATTTTGACTTTGGGGAAGAGCCAGAAATTGCACGCTGCCAGATCTCGTGAATAAGGTGAATGAGGACACTATAATGCTTTTATTTGACAGAAATTGCTGTACCAGAAGTGATGTGTGACACAGAACCTTTCCATTGTGATCAACAAATGCAGTGAATGCTGTTGCCGAGTGCCATCCAACAGAAAGACAGGGATCTTCAGTGCAGGAAGCAGCGCATTGAACCTTAGTAACAGAGTATGACAAGTTTCAACTTGTCAGTCAGACGGGTGTGCACTGCGGTTGAGAGAAGGTGTGTTTTAAAGTGTGCCATAAATCATCCTCCATAACAACAATTCTCTGTGTCACACATTGCTTCTGGTACATGGCAATTTCTGTCAAATATAGATGATGTAATACAGAATTGTACACCTGAAATCTATGTAATTTTACTAACAATTGTCACCCCAATAAATTTAATAAAAAAAAATTTAAAAAAAAAAAAGAGAAAAACAACAACAACAAAAAAAAACATTACGGTGTGTCTTCATTCACCTTATTCACCGAATCTGGCACCATGCGACTTCTGGCTTTGCCCCAAAGTCAAAATGCTTCAGGACATCAAGGCAACCATGACAGCACAACTAAAGACACTCATGAAAGAGTACTTCCAGAACTGCTTCAGAAAGTGGCAAGAATGATGGGATAAGTGTACTCAAAGTAAGAGGGAGTATTTTGAGGGGGATAAATAGCAATGTGTCTTACTGTAATACATTTCTTTAATTTAAACATTCACTGTATTGTTTGATCACACCTCGTATAGTTTGCAAATAGCTTTACTCAGATAAGAATCTTGGCCCCTTACTACAGGGCCCTAGGTCCTAACTACATTCACATTTTATAGCTTTATTGACCTTACTTACCTCCCTGGAGGTTTCTAGATTTCCAATGAGACAATAAACGTGAAAGGTCTTTAAAAAGATTGAAAAGCTACAGAAGAGCAAGCTCTTTTGAAAATTTCTAGCAGTATATAAAGTTCAACCTTTCCTTCTCTGCCGGACTCTCGCTTCACTGTTTCTGTCGCTAGCCTCCAGACTTTGCTTCCTGACCACCTCTCCCCAACAGAGCCCCAGTCACAAAATGTAAGCTGTGGTACCAAAACTGCCATACTTGGATGGATGAACATAATATGGAAAGATCTTTCTTCTGCTCTTACCACTTCTGTACACCCCTTGCTTCTTCCAAAAGCAAAGCATTACAATCACAAATCAAAAGCCACTTTTACTGTTTAAATATTCTTTCAGTCTTGGGCTTCTATCACTTTGCTACCTATTATACATATTTAAACAACAACAACGAAATGCTATAAAAGTTCCTTGCTAGAACTCTTTAAAATGACAATACATATTAGATGGGAGATAGTGATTTTTTTTTTTAGGATTTAATTAGAAAAAGAGGTTTATATAGACATACTCTTGCCTTTTAAAAAAGTAAGTTTAACATTTGGGTATATTTAAATTTCTAAAAACACTCATGAATCAAATTTTCTTTGCCCCTTCACAGCTTTCTATTGTTGACCAGTGAATTCTGGAAAACATCCCGAATATTCAAGTCTGTTCTTCATCTCTGTCCCCCAACTGCTTATTCATGATGAGAATCCAGGGACAGAAATCACTCAGGAAAATAGCAGGGGGAAAGCATTTATCAGCAGGAAGCTAAGGAAAGCACATTCATGGATCAGTCTCTTTTTTTCCTTTTTATTTAATTGTATTATTTTTATATTAGTTTCAGGTGTACGACACAACTTAATGATTAGACATTTAAACCCCTCAGAAAGTGATAAGCCCCCTCAAGTCTACTACCCCTCTGACTTCATATATAGCTGTTACAATACCATTGACTATATTCCCTATGCTGTACTTAATATCCAGTAAATATATATTTATAATAATAGTTTAAATTCAATATTACTCTACTTCAGTTTCAGGTGTACAGAATATTATGCTAAGTGAAATAAGTCAGATTAAGAAAGACAAATACCATATGATCTAACTTATATGTGGAATCTCAAGAACAGAATAAATGAGCAAACAAAACAGAAATAGACTCAGAGATACAGAGGAAAAACTGGTGGTTGCTAGATGGGAGGGTGGTGGGGATGAGGGAGAAGGTGAAGGGATTAGAACATACAAATCGGTAGTCACAATATAGTCACGGGGATGTGAAATACAGTATGAGGAATATAATCAATAATGTTGTGAAGATAATGTAGGGTGCTAGATGGGTACTGGACTTAGCAAGTGGATTACTTCATAGATTGGATCAATCTCTTTTAAGTCAGCAACACTGGAACTCCTCTCCCCAATGCCACAGACCAAGCATAGATGGAAATTGAGAGCACTGGGGAAAATATGAAACTTTTAAAGAGATGTCAGAATGATTTCTCTATACAAATAACAGCATCTATGTTTGTCTTGGTCACATTCTCAGATACAATACTAATGTAAAAATGGACATTCCAGTTCTTTCAAGGGACAGTCTCAATTAAATACCTGAGTAAAGGCTATTATTATATCCAGAGACTGAGATTATCATCATTGACACCATGAAAATACGGATTTTAGTAGTCCATAGAGATCATCTACCTCAGTAGCTTCCAAAGTGGTCCTCAGGGGGAGGGGAAATGGAGGACACAAGAAAGAGGTTTCCCACAGTTCAGAAAAACCTTACTTTCAAGTTTGTCTTTGTTATGCTCACCAGCCAAAGATCTCCAGGATCACTTTCAGTCAATAAAGTTAGGTTTATTATTATTGCAACAAAGGAGACAGCACACCATGGAGAAACAGTGGAGATTCTCTGAAAGAGGAAATGGGCAAGGGGGAGAGAGAGTTGTTTATTATAGGAGTGAGGCTTGTGTTAGATATTTTTGGTAGGAAAGTTCAGGAGGCAAGGGTCAATTTTTAAAATATTTTTGAACTGCTATAAGCTTTATTGAAAAAGAAAAGATAAAAGAATAATTAATTTTGGTAAATCAGTAAATTTGATAAAGTCAGTGAATTAATTGATCATTTGGCAAAATTTGCTAAAGACTTCTAAGTATATTAAACCATGGAAGAAACAGAAATTAACTTAAAATATACTCAAAATTAATTATTATAAACTAATAATTTTCCATGTGAAATACTGAAATTTTGATTATATTGATTAGGATGCAGTCATAAGAAAACAAAACTATATTGAGATACTTGCCTATTTTTAAAAAGGATTTTAGAAATTCTTTTCTATTTTCAAATCTAGAGAAAAGTTGTAAAAATAATACAATATCCATATACTCTTTACCAAGATTCACTAATTATTAAAGTTTTGCCACATTTGCTTTCTTTCTATATATGTATATATAGATAGATATTGTATTATGAAGTTGTATACCTGAAATTTATACAATGTCATTAACCATTGTTATTCCAAAAAATTTAATTTGCAAAAGATCACAGATTTAAAAATGTAAATATCTTAATAAACTAAGACAAGTATCTGTTTTGAATGGCTATTGTCAAGAATCTGGGGCAATTTGATGATTGACTACCTTAATTTTTATCTAGGAGGTAGAAGGGAAAAAATGGGGCTAGAGTATTAATTTAAGAAGAAGCAGTTGTCAATCATGTTAACAAAAAAAGTGGTGTGGTGGTGTTTGGTCATTCTGTGATTACCTAATGTCTCTGTTATTATCTCTGTTCAGGAATCATTATGGAATATGAAGTGTTGTACTGTTTTTTGTTTTTCTTTCCCACACAGTCATGGGGAGTCTTTGTCTGACGTTAATATCCTGAGATACTGTTTTTGTCCAGTATAGGAAAACCATGCTCTAACTGGAAGCAACTAGGCCAGCTACCGGTGTCAACTGTCAGCATTGCTCTATTTTTCTTTTTCGTTTTCTTCTTGTGGGAAAGATGTTAAGAAAATTTGCCTTCGTTGGCTGATGTTAGGTTTTGTCTGTCAGCTTTTTGTTCCCTCACATGAGAGACTGCATGTGAGGTGATCCTTAGCTTGGGATTAAGAAAATTCTCCCGTGTCTCATTCCCAGCAGCGGAGATAGAAGGTGATGAAGAGTCTTTTTGTCTGTTTTGCTTTCATGAGCAGATGAGGTAGAGAAGTAACTAAGTTATATCAGAATGACATGACAGTCACATTGCCAGGTTTTCGAAGGCATTGGGCCGATGGTCCCAGGCGAGAACAGTAGGTATCGTTTGTCCAAATAAACTGGCCCTTCAACTGGATAAGCAATATTTTTATCACAGTAACTGCCAAACCCTCCTGAAACTGGCCATTCCCTGAGGGGGAGGCAGCAACAAGGAGCTTGACTCTAGGGTACATCTAAAAAAACATATAAGACAGACCTCAGTTGGCAGTGTAATTTTTCATCATTTGTCATTGGTGAGTCTTCATCATTTTAACATTTTGGAAACTTGTATACAACATATAGCTTACAACATCAGGAGACGCCCTGACTTCCAGCCGTGGACCTGGTGAGGTTGGGATGGTTCCCGACCTCTCCAGTGTCGTTCCCCATGGTTAGCCTTTTTGAGAGCTTGTTAACATTTTAGAAACTTATATACAGCTTGTATTTTGCAGCATCAGGTGATGCTCTAACTTCCAGCAACAACAACAGCAACAACAAGGACAATGGCAGCAGCATTCTTGGGAACTTGTTAGCATTTTGGAAACGTGTATGCAGCTTGCAGCTTGCAACATCAGGAGATGCCTCAGTTTTCCAACTGTGGACCTGGCAATGTTTTGATTCCTGACCTTGACACTGTTGTTTTCCCACAGTTTGGTGAGCTTTTGGCATCTACTGTAATAATTGCTATCTTATAGAATTTATTACTGCTTTTAGATACTACTTATTGATGTTATTTGTGTATTTAGCCAAGTGATTTTTGATCAATAGTAAACATATGTTGGGATTTCTTAAACTTGTATGTATACATACTCCTTTGACATGATATCATTATAAATGTATATAGTTTAGTCTTAACTGCCTTTGCTTTCTGTCACTAACACATTCTTTGGAGTGCCTTTGTCTCTTGCTATTGTATGTTGCTAAATAAATTGATTGGATATTGCTAAATAAATTAATTAGTCCCTCTCTAGCATGTCCTCCCCTTTCTTTTCCCTACTCGTCATTACACTTCTTTTATTTTATTCTCTTTTTAAAAGATTTTTGTTAAAAATATAGCTAACATACAATATCATATTAGTTTCAGGTGTACACCAGAGTTATTCGAAATTTATATACTTAAAAAAGTGATCACCATGATAAGTCCAGCAACCATCTGACACCATACCATGCTATCACAATATTATTGACTATATTCCCTATGCTGTACATTACATCCACATGACTTATTTGTTTTAGACCTAGTAATTTGGACCTCTTATTCCCCTTCACCTCCTCCACCATTTAAATTTATCAATTACAGTTGATATTCAATATTATTTTATATTTACTTCAGATGTACAGCATAGTGGTTAGACATTATATAATTTAAGAAGTGATACCCCTGACTAGTCTAGTACCCACCTGGCACTACACATGATTATTACCAGGTCATTGACTATATTCTCTATGCTTTACTTTACATCCCCATGACTATTTTGTAACTACCAATTTGTGCTTCTTAATCCCTTCAGATTTTCCACTCTGTCCCCAACCCGCTCCCATCGATCACCCCAACAAATCTGGTACCCATCTAACACTATACATAGTTATTATAATATTATTGGCTATATCCCTTATGCTATACCCAATCCCTATAACTGCTTTGTAACAACTAGTTTATACTTCTTAATCCCTTCCCCTTCTTTCACATATACCCCCAACCCCCTCCCATCTGGCAACCATCCAAATGTTTTCTGTATCTATGTTTGCTTTTGTTTTGTTTGTTAATTTTGTTCTTAGATTCCACATATAAGCAAAATACATTACATCTGTCTTTCTCTGTCTGATATACTCCGCTCAGCACAACACCCTTCAGGTCCATCCGTACTGCCACAGATGGTGAGATCCCATTCCCTTCCATGACCAAACAATATTCCATTGTATATATGAACCACCTCCTCTTTATCCATTCTTCTATCAACAAACACCCAGGCTGGGCTGCCTCTACATCTTGGCCATTGTAAACAGTGCTACAATGAACATATGGATGCATACATCCCCTTGCAGCAGCATTTTGGTTTTCTTTGGATAAATACCCTGAAGTGGGATTACTGGGTTCTACATTGTCTCTTATAGGCTTTGTTTTAAAGTCTATTTTGTCTGGTATAAGTATTGCTACCCCAGCTTTTTCTTTCATTTCCATTTTCTTGAAATATCTTTTTCCATTCCTTTATTTTCTGTCTCTGTGTGTCTTTTAATGTGAAGTGAATCTCTTGAAGGCAGAATACGTAAGGGTTTTATTTTCTTATCCATTCAGGCCTCCTATGTCTTTTGATTGAAGCATTTAATCAATTTACATTTAAAGTAATCATTAATAGATATGTAGCTATTGTCATTTTATTATTCATAATTTTGATCTTTTTTTTGTCTTAAAAAAGTCCCTCTAACATGCCTTGTAATACTAGTTTAGTGGTGATGAACTCCTTTAGTTTTTCCCTGTCTGTGAAGCTCTTTATCTATCCTTTGATTTTAAATGATAGCCTTGCTGGGTAGAGTAATCTTGATTTTAGGTCGTAGCTTTTCATCATGTTGAATATTTCCAGCCAATCTCTTTTGGCCTGCAAAATTTCTGTTGAGAAATTAGCTGACAATCTTATAGGAGCTCCCTTTTTTCAAAAAAAATAAATTTATTGGGGTGACAATGGATGATAGTAGAATTACATAGATTCCAAGTGTCTATTTTATAATATGTTATTTGTGTATAACACTGTGTGCTCACCACCCAGAGTCAGTTGTCTTTTCATCACCATATACTGACCCCCTTTACCCTCTTATACCATCCTCTCTCCACCCTTACACTCTTGTAACCACTAAACTGTTTTTTTGTGTCAATGAGTTTTTGTTTCTTTATTTGTTTGTCTTGTTCCTTTCTTTCAATTTTATATCCCACATGTGAGTGAATTCATATGGTTCTTGACTTTCTGTCTGACTTATTTTGCTTAGCATAATAATCTCAATATCCATCCGTGTTGAAACAAATGGCAGTATCCCTTATAAGTTACTAGTTGCCTTTCTCTTGCTGCTTTTAGGATTCTCTCCTTGTCTTTAACCTTTGCCATTTTAATCATAATCTGTCTAGGTGCGGCCGTGTTTGGGTTCAACTTGTTTGGGATTCTCTGCACCTCCTGGACTTGTATATCTATTTCTTTGCCAAGTTAAGAAAGTTTTCAGTCATTATTTCTTCAAATAAGTTCTCAATCTCTTGCTTTCTCTCTTCTCCTTTTGGTACCCCTATGATGTGAATGTTGTTATGCTTGATGTTGTCCCAGAGGTCTCTTAAACTATCCTCATTTTTTAAAATTCTTTTTTTCTTTTTGCTGTTTCAATTGGGTGTGTCCTGCTACCTTATCTTCCAAATTGCTGATTCAATCCTGCATTTTATCTAGTCCGCTGGTGATTCCTTCTAGTGCATTCTTTATTTCAGTTATTGTATTCTTCACTTCTGACTGGTTCTTTTTAATGGCTCCTATGTCCTTTTTTATGCTTGCTATCTCTTTGTTGAAGTTCTCACTAAGTTCCTTTAGCATCCTTATAACTATTGTTATAAGGTATGTTGCTTGCCTCCATTTCATTTAGTTCTTCTGGGTTTTTCTCCTGTTCTTTCATTTGGGATGCATTTCTTTTTTCCCATATTTTGGCTGCCTCTCTGTGTTTGTTTCTATGTAATATGTAGCTCTGCTATGTCTACCAGTCTTGGCCGGTGGCCTTATGTAGTAGGTGTCCTGTGGGGCCCAGTGGCACAATCTCCCTGGTCACCTGTGCTGGGTGCTCCAGGAGTGTCCGTTGTGTGGGTTGTGTGTGCTCTCCTGTTACAGTTGAACCTTGATTGCTAGTGGCATGTCAGTAGGTGGGATTGACCCCCAGGCTGACTGGCTGTGGGGTTTGGCCATATCCATAGCTTATGGGCTACTGTGAATGAGACTTAGCCCATTGAGTGTGATTTTCCCCAGCAGGCTCTGGTACCTGTTGAGACCAATTTTTGTGTATGCCACTTATGAGGCTAATTGGGCAGTGCTCTGTTATGATCTAAAGCCAACCTTTAAGTTTGTTGGTTCTGGGACCTGTTGGGAGGGGCTCCAGTGCAGGCCTAGGTCACCCACTTCTTGTGCCTTTCCAGGGGCTACCTGGTAGGAGCTACGAAGTGATCCATGGTTGTTCGCTGCCTGTGCTAAAACTGGAGGTCATGGAAGAGGTCATGCTGGAAACCTAGGACCAAAGATGACTGCCACCAGTACCAGACCTGGGGCAACTCTGAAGAAAGCTAGGACACCTGGAGGACTGCTGCCACCTGCCAGCTCTCTTAAGATTCAGGCACTGATAAAACTTTATGCAGTATGTGACTTTGGTGAGGCAGGGTCTCAGGGAGTCCCTAGAGTGGGAAGAGTTGTGGTCACCATATTTATGTACTCTGGTTTGGTGCCAGTGCTAAGCCTGGAGCTACTCAGCAAAAGTCTCAGAGCATACTGAGGCCTGTTACCTCCCACCTGGGGCCTGTGGAATCCGATAGTTTTTCAAGAAAGAGTGCAATGCAGGAGGGGCAAGCTGCTCACAGAAAAAGTGCCTCTGGTGTTTGGGGAATTGGATGGGGTGGGTTCTCAGCTGAGTTAGCAGGTTGGAGACCCAGAGCTCACCAGGCCAATCAGGTTCAGATTTGGCCATGGTGGGCATGGGTTCAACACAGGAAAGATGGCACCTGCCTGCTAGTTGCACGGGTGGAAGACCCCCCATAGGAAAAATGCCAACTGTCCACTAGTCCTTCCCCTGAAGCCATACATCTCAGTCTTCCCTCACTATATGTCTCTGACACCGCCCGAGTCACCGTCCCTCCACCAGAGCACAAGGAGAGTGCCTGCGAGTGAGTGAGTCTATGCACAGGATGTTTAAGAGGACGGCTGGTTTCCCCGCAGCCTTCCATCCCACTCAGATGATTGGAATCCTCACTGTATTTTACAGCCCGATGTTGTGAGGGCTCCTCATTCCAGTACCAGTATTCCGGGCTGGGGAACCTTGTGTGGGGGACTGGGATACCTTGCTCCTCCAGGGAAAGCCTCTGTGGCCAAGATATTTCTCCTGATTCTCAAACACCACAGGGACATTTGGGCCCATTCATATCTCAGCCCCTCCTACCAATCTCGATGTATCTTCTTCTTTATATTTTTAGATATAGGACTTCTGTTAGGCTAGACTTCAGATTGTTCTCAAGGTTGATTGTTTTACAATTTAGTTGTTATTTTAATGTTTTCATGGAAGGATGCAGGCACAGTGTTTTTCTAGTCTGCCATCTTGGATCTCTCTCCTGTTCTTTTTTTTTTCTTTTAGAACAGCTTTATTGAGATATAATTGACACATGAACTACACATGTTTAAAATATACAATTAGATAAATTTTGACATATATACACCCTTGAAACCATTACCACAATCAAGATAGTGAATATATCTATCACCCCAAAAGTTTCCCAGTGCCTCTTTGTAATTCCTTCCTCCCCTATCTTTCCATTCTTCCTGAAGCAACCACTGACTTAATTTTTGTCACTATAGAATAGTTGGCATTTTCGAGAGTTTTATAAATTTAATTAAACAATATGTAGTTTCTTTAGTTGGGCTTTTTTCTTTTTTTTTTATTTCTTGTCTTTTTTTTAATTAAATTTATTGGGGTGACAATTGTTAGTAAAATTATATAGATTTCAGGTGTACAATTCTGTATTACATCATCTATAAACCCCATTGTGTGTTCACCACCCAGAGTCAGTTCTCCTTCCATCACCATATATTTGATCCCCCTTACCTTCCTCTCCCACCCCCCACCCCCCACCCCCCACCCCCCTTACCCTCTGGTAACCACTAAACTATTGTCTGTGTCTATGAATTTCTGTTTCTCATTTGTTTGTCTTGTTCTTCTGTTACTTTGGGTTTATATACCACATATCAGTGAAATCACATGGTTCTCTGCTTTTTCTGTCTGACTTATTTCGCTCAGCATTACACTCTCAAGATCCATCCATGTTGTCACAAATGTTCCTATATCATCTTTTCTTACCGCCGAATAGTATCCCATTGTGTATATATCCCACAACGTCTTTATCCATTCATCTATGGAAGGACATTTTGGTTGTTTCCATGTCTTGGCCACCGTAAACAAAGCTGCAATGAACATTGGAGCACACGTGTCTTTATAAATGTTTTCAGATTCTTTGGGTAGATACCCAGGAGAGGGATTGCTGGGTCACATGGCAATTCTATTCGTAATTTTTTGAGGAACCGCCACACTGCCTTTCATAACGGCTGCACCAGTCTGCATTCCCACCTAGTTGGGCTTTTTTCATTAACCATAGTTATTTTGAGATTCATTCATGTTGGGTGTATTGATAGAAAGTTCCTTTTTATTGCTGAATATATCACATTGTATGGAGATAACAAAATTTATTTATTCATCTGTTGGTGAACATTTTGGTTTTCTCTAGTTTTTTACTATTACATATAAAGCTGTTATAAACCTTCGTACATAAGTCTTTCTATTGACATATGTTTTAATTTTTCTTGGGCAAATACCTTGGAGTAGAATGGCTGTATCATATGTAGACATATGTTGAAATTTTTTATGAAACATCTGGGCTGCTATTTCTTTCTCTACTTCTTGAGTTTTATGTAAACTGTCATGTGTCTTAGGATGAAATGTTTCCATGTTTGAGGGAGGAGGGAGGAAATTCTATTTGAAAACCTCCCTTCCAGCTGAACTATTTTGTTTATAGATGCGGTAACAGAGACCACAAAGACTATACAAATGCCAAAAAGTAGGTATCAGATCTAGCACTAAATCATTGGTCTTTTAGTACTGAGGTCTTGCTTTACCTCCAGGATAACTATCCTTTCCTCTGTGAAAAAGGATAAATCCAAAGATCAAATCAGAATAATTGTGTTTATATTCCAGGCAGCTTCATGTTGCAATTACTCTGGTATATTTTATTTTATTTCAAAATGTCCCACTCTCCATTATTTTTGTCATTATTATAGGTCCGATCTTTATCACCTTGTGTCCAAATTTTTTGTAACGTCATTCTTCCCTGGCTCTATGGTCTCCCCGTTCCACTGGTCTCTGTACAGTGGTGATAGATTAATTTTCTGTCACTGGTTTCTTATTTCTTACTCTGTTGAATTCAATCTCCTCTATCTAGTTTTGAATGCTGCCTCTCACTTGAAATCACTGAGCATGCCACTCTTGGGCTTATCTACCCTCTACGCTCCTTAATCTTCCCAGTATCCTAAAACATATTATACTCATTGTCACATCCTTGATTTCATTTCATTACTAGAAATACTTCCCAAAATCATGTAGTCATAAAACTAAATAGAAACCCTTTCACTTGTTAAACAATAATGAATTAAAAATACAAACAAAACTGCAAAATAAATAAAACTAAAAATATTAATATGATCAAGGATTTTTCCCAAAAACTAAATTGGTGACATTTTTTTTTCATGAAAATAGACAGGTATATTTGATTGAGTCATTATTTTTGTTTGATTATTTTTATATTGAGAATGATGGGTCATCATATGTCCCATTGCTATTTTCACTAATGCAATTTTTCAATTTTAATGCTGATCGAATTTTAACTCACCAATATTTTACTTTAATAGTATAATCAATTTAATACTGCACTGTAAAATCCAATACTGAAAAATTAAAAATAAGTTATTGCAAGTTTACTACTTACAATTTTTGCCTTTTTCTTACATTACAAAATGGAATTACACAATAAATTTGTTGGCATTGGTGGAATAATCTTGACTGCAATGTCTCTTGCTCCTTTTGTTTGATGAGACTTGTATTATAAGAGCCACTTGATGACTCAATTCTCCATCTGAACCTCCGTAAAAAGCACTCCATGCAGCAAGTATTAATATACTTGGCCTTTACCTGTGAATACCTAAACAATCTTTTTTCCTAGAAGTCTTTGGCAGTGCTTGGTCATAAACTAGTCATCAATATGATCAAGATTAAGTTTATTTATTTATTTTTAGACTGCAATTAAATTGAAATTTTCAATTTGTTAAAAAAAAAGTCTTACTCTTTGTCCCCTATGAATATGTCTAAGGGATAATATATAGGAGTATGGAAACCAAAGGCTGAAACATGCTTACCTGGTATTTCATTATATGGTATAGTTGAGAAACAGAGGTGCTTTGTCAAAAATCACCTCACCACTTATTTCGCAGAAGAAAAAGAAATAGAACACAAATTGCAGCAGACAATATGCATGTAGGAAAAGACTTCCTCTACTCCCATGCCTTCCTGTCTAGTCCCTTTGCCAGGTGGCTAGGAAATAATTTAAAACGTATGGCAAATTTATATTTTCATTTTCAAACAGCCATTTGCATTCTTTGTAAGTGCCTGGAATGCAAAGAAATATGATTGTGATTTCAGAAGTTCTCTTTGCTTTCTCTACAGATAATAATATCATTGTGCTCATCAGTCCTTGATAATGTGATTCTGGATTCACAGCAACAGATGAGAAGCTGAAAGATCATTGGTGATTATGCTATTTATATTATTCTTGAGGAAGTCACCCATCCAATAAATAAAATAAGGTTATAAGTCAGAATGGAGTGTCCAAGGGAGCAAACATAATAGGAAACAGAAAAAAAAAAACAGGAGGTAGAAGAAAAGAAAATAAGAAACATCCCCAGAGAGAGAGAAAATGAGGAACAGTGATAACATACTAAGCTCAGAGCAAGGTGAATATTCTCCTTTGGAGCCTGTAAAATTACTCCATTTAGTGCAAGCAATATTAATTGTAATACTTTTTGGTTAATAACTTTGATATGGGAAGTCCTTTAAGGACATTAATTATAGCGTTTTCATTGGTAAATATTTAATAATAAAATTCATAATGTTGAATTAAAATTCATTGAGGCTAAATGAATGGTGGCTCATTTATGGCTAAATGAATGGTGGTTCATATTTGCTGATGTAGGTCATATTTTATTACTTAGTACTTTCATGATCTTTTTAAACTGAACTCTAGGTTTTACTTAGATGTCACAAGTTTTTCCATTAATGTCCCTTCTCTGTTATGGGCTCCAACGAATGATACTATATTTTGTTTGTCACATCTCCTTAGTCTCATCTTGTCTATAAGAGTTTCAAAATATTTTCTTATTTTTTATGACCTTGAGAGTTTTAAGAAGTAGTAGTCAGACATTTTTTAGACTGTCTCTTAATTTTGATTTTCCTCATGTTCTCCCCATGACCAGATTTGGGTTATGGGTTTGGAGGAAATTTTTCAAAACATGGAGGACTCTTTTCATCACATATCAGGGAGTACATGATATTAACAACATAACTAATAACTGGTCGTGTTAATCTAGTTCACTTACTTCAGGTAGCATTGCTATAAAGTAACTATTTTTCCCTTTTCCAGACTCTATTTTTTGGAAGTGAGTAAGTCCAGGCCACACTCAATGGTAGAAGGAAAGTGAAGTAGAAGAATTAATCTCCACCTCCTACAGTGGAGAGCATCTACATAATAATATTTGTAATTCTTCTGTGAGGAAGACTTGTGTCTTCTGCACCATTTATTTATTTATTCAATCACTTATTTATATCAGTAAGGACTCCTCTTTTTTTTTTTTGTAGTCTGGGTTATAATCCAATAGTATTTTATGTTGTTGCTCAAATTGTTTCAGCTCTGGCCATTGGAAGCTCCTTCAGTTTGATTCCTGTGTTCCTTTAACATGCCCTCATACATTTGCTTTTTGATTGCTTCCTTACTTTCTGGTACTACAAGATACTCCAGGTTCATTTTGTATTTCCCGCCATAGCCCTAGAATTGGCTATTTCTACAAGTAGCCTTGGCTCATTTTATTGGAAAGTGATCTTTAGAAACCAAGATAGGGGCTCTGGATTTGCTTGTTGCTACTGGGGTATCATTGCTTCTAGGCCCTCTCAGCATACAGAGCTAAAACATATATGCATGTGTATTTACTCATATATATACACACATGTTTCTGTCTCTCTATCTATATTAAGCTAAATGTGAGTTCATACTGCTGTTTCCAACCCTACTTCATTACTCCATGGATCATTCTAGCCTTCTCCTCTTGCATATCAGTTACTTCTCTCAGCAACAATGTGAAACTTGACTCCTACCATCCATTAGCTATTTATTTATTTGTTCAACTCCAGTATACAGTGCTCATATACTGTTCCTTTTGTCTTTAATCTTACAGTTTCCAGTCAAAACATTGTTTTTCAAAGTTACTTAGATCAGTTCCTTTTTTCCTATCAGTAAGATTATGTCCTGTATTTGTATTACTGTTATATTAATTTATTGCAGTATTCATTCCAACATTGAAGTTCATTCTTTGTGTTGTACATTTCTATAAGTTTTGACAAATGCAGACAGACATATATCCATCACCCTAGTACCATACAGAACAGGTTCATCACCCTAAAACTTCTCCAATGTGTCCGTTTTGTAGTCAACCACCTCCACTTGCCCACCTGGTGTATGAGTTTCTTAGGGCTGCTGTAACAAATTACCACAAACTCAGTGGCTTAAAAGAACAGACATCTATTTTCTCATAATTCTGGAGGCCGGAAGTCTGAAATCAAAGTGTTGACAACATCGGTTCCCTTTGGTGGCTCTAAGGGAGAATTTATTCCATGCTACTCTCCTAGCTTCTCTTGTGGCTGTCAGTAACCTTTGGTGTTCCTTGATTTATAGCCATATAACTCCAATCTCTGCCTATGTCTTCACATAGCTTTCTTCTCCTTGTGTTAGCATCTGTGTGTCTCAAATTTCCTTCTCCTTTCTCTTATAAAGAGAATCATTGGATTTATGACCAACTCAAAATCCAGGACAGGACTCTCTCATCTCAAGATCCTTAACTTAATCACATCTGCAAACACCCTATTAACCAAATAAGGTCACATTCATAGGTACTTGGGGTTAACATTAGGAAATATCTTTTTTTTTTATGGGTGGGGGTGAGATACCATGTGTGATAGTCAATTTTCTGTGTCAACTTGATTGGTCCATGGGGTGCCCAGACATTTGGAAAAACATTGTTCTGGGTGTGTTTATAAGGGTGTTTCAGGATGAAATTAACGTTTGAATTGGTAGACTGAGTAAAGCAGATTGCTCATCCTAATGTGGGTGGATGTCATCCAATCACTTGAAGGCTTGAATAGAACCAAAAGGCCGAGTAAGAGAAAATTTCTTCTGCCTAACTGCCTTTGAACTGGGACACACTTTATTTCCTGTCTTTGGAGTTGAACTGAAACATTGGCTCTTCTTGGGTCTCCACCCTGATGACTACAGATCTTGAGACTTGTCAGCTTCCATAAATGTGTGAGCCAATTCATATAGATATAGATATAGATATAGATATAGATATAGATATAGATATAGATATAGATATAGATATAGCTATATCATATATTATATATAATATATGACATATATAATATATAATATTATTCATATATATTATTAAAATATTATATATAGTATATAATGTTATATATATATATATGTGAGAGAGAGAGAAAGAGAGAGAGATTGTTGTCTAACATTATTTAGGTCAGTTCCTTTTTTCTTAGTCCCTTCAGTGAGATTGTTACATGTTTGTAGTACTGTTATGTTAATTTATCACAATGTGCATTCCAACAAAGAACTAGTGTCTAGAATATATAAAGAAATCTCTAAACTCAACAGTAGAAATACCTAAAAAGTCCAATTAGAAAATGGGCAAAAGACATGAATAAACATTTCAGCACAGAGGATATACAGATGACAAATGAACACACAAGAAGATGTTCCACATCATTATCCATCAATACTAAATTATGAAAATTAGCCAAGTGTAAATTAATACTATGATGCAATATCATTACACACCTATTAGAATGGCTAAAATAAAAAATAGAGACAACACAAAATGCTGGGAAGGACAAGAAGAAAATAGATTCCCTCATGCATTGCCAGTGGGAATATAAAATGCTACAAACTGGAAAACTGTTTAGCAGTTTCTTAAAAAAACAAAAGCTAAACGTGAAATTAACATAAGAAACAACAATTGTACTATTGGGCATTTATTCCAGAGATATAAAAATTTGTGTTTACACAAAAACCTTTACACGAATGTTTATAGCAGCTTTAATCACAATAGGCAAAAATTGGATTCAGCCTAGATGCCTTCGAACAGGTGAATGGTTAAATAAACTATGGTAAATACATACCATGGAATACTACTCAGTAATAAAAAGAAACCAACTTGATACACTCAGCAACTCGGGTAAATCTCCAGAGAATTACGGTAAGTGAAAAAAAAAAAGAAAAAAAAAACATAAAAAGTGACACTGTATAATTTTATTTATGTGGCATTCTCAAAATGACAAAGTTCTGGAAATGGTAAACAGGATAGTGGCTGTTTAAGGAGGAGGTGGATAGTGGCAGCTGGAGAGAGGTTGCTGTGTTTATAGAAGGGAAATTTTTGTGAATTCTTTGGTGATAGAATTATTCTATACCATTAGTGGTGGTGAATATATGAACTTACAGAAACAATTGTGTAGAATTAAATACACACACAAATGAATACAAGTAAAATTGGAGATACCCGAACAAGACTGTTAATGTTAATAGTCTTGTGATATTTTGCTACAGTTTTGTAAATTTTTCCATTGGGAGAAACTCGGTAAAGGGTTCAAGGGATCTCTCTGTATTATTTCTCATAACTGCATGTGGATCTACAATTATTTCAATAAAACTTTCAATTGAAAAATAAATTCACTACATTTCTGTGAGTCAACTTCTGGGCTTTCCATTCCATTTCATTCCATTGATTTATATGTCTGTCCTTTTGCTAATATCGCATTGTTTTAATTACTGTAGCTTTATGGTAAGTTTTGAAATTTTTATAATTTTCTTATATTTTTCAATTATTCTTATGTATTTGCTGTTTCAGCTAAATTTAAAAATGACTGTGCCAATTTACAAATATAGGAATTTTGATTGGGATTGAGTTAAATACTTAAATGAATTTGGTAAGAAATGCAATCGCTAAAGCATTTAATTTTCTCATTCAAGAATAAGATATGTTGCTTCAGTTTTTTCAAATATTTTCTCTTCTTCAGTCTTATTCATAGAGATTCTGCATTTTCATGTTAGAGCTGTGCCTTTTGGGTTTATGATATTTGCATTATTATTTATTTAATCTTTTAACATCAAAAATATTTCTTGGTATGTATGCAACTGATTTATTTCTGTGTATTTTTCTTTATCCTGACATTTTATGAAACTCTTTAATTCTAAAGGCTTTTAGTTGATTTTCTTAGTTGAAGTATATATCTGCAGATTATAGTTTTTCTCTTCATTTCTAAGTTTTGACTAATTTGGTTATGTATCTTATTATGCTATTATATTGACCAAGACTTACATAAAACTGGAGCATAAGCCCACTAGGAGATAGTGTAGAATAGACTCAGAAGTACCATGTTTCCCTGAAAATAAGACCTACCCCAAAAATAAGCCTCAGTTAAGATCATCAGCCAGACAGATGCTATGACAATGTTCCAGGAGAAGATGACATGACTGTATTTGAATAAATGTAGATTGCTGTACACGAGAAAATAAGACATCCCCTGAAAATATGCCCTAATGCATCTTTTGGAGCCAATATTAATATAAGACCCAGTCTTATTTTGGGGGAAATGCGGTATAAGACCCGGTCTTATTTTCGGGGAAACATGGCATGTTGAATACCTCAGAGGTATTCCACCGGAAATATGGAGGAATTAGTGTAACCTCCAACTCCTGTCAATCACTGGTTCAGGCATATATCTAGCATGTGTGTATGTGTGGCGGGGGTACTCAGGACACTTGAAGACTGTCCCAAAAGTGGACAAAGCAGTTTCTGAACTCCTGAGAACTTTCTCAAGCAAAGGAATTTGGGTATGGACAGTTAGATATCCAGCACTAAAAGGTCTAGAAAGAATATGAGTGGGGCATCAGCAACATCTATTTGAAAAGACTTGTTTTCTCAGAACCCTACACTCTTCTCACAACTTCTATCTGTCCTCACCCCATTTGTCCTGAAGTCATTGTGGACACACACACAGACATACACATACACAAGGGAGGGATATTATTTCATCATTTTTAGGAATTCAAGGACATCTGAGTTTCCAAGACAAGGACATCACTGCCATTACCATTGATGATGAGTCTTAAGCAACATATCTTTTCATGAAGTAAACCATTTTATTTAAGCAAAACATACAAACAAAAAAGAATGATTCCATAAGAAAGAAGCTCGCACAGTCAGCAAGAGTGAGAGTGATCTGGAGCAAAACCTTTTTGTGTGGGTTTTTATGACCTCAGCCTTCAAGAGGCTGGCCACCTGCAGGCACTCCAAGTGACTGGCTCTGGGAGTAGCAGCTTCAGAGAATTATAAATGTCTCCTCACAACCCAGGCCTCTTGAGAAGCATTAGGATGAAGATGAAGATTTCTTAGTTGTCTTCTCTTCTCTTTTAGATTCTTAATCTATAATAATCACTAAAATCAAAATAAAACTTCCTGATCTTCAAATAGATGACATTTATTTAGTAGGTTTGTTTAATTTCCTATCTCTCAAATTTTGATGTCCTTATCAGTGTACTTCCCAATCATAACATTCATTTAAATAATCTCCTGTCTTTGTGAATGATTTTTCTCATCTGCAATCTTTATTAGGGTCTCCGTTAAATCAGAATCCACTTAATGAAATGTGTAATGTCATGCTAACTTGGAAAACTTTTAGATGGTTCATATTGTGGCATACAGGGTTAAAAAGAGAAGACTAAAGAAGGAAATATTGAAGAACTAAAATGTTTACTATTAGATTGGCCATCACTTAGAATTGTTCGTTAATGTTACTGTCATTTTAAACTAATATTTATTGAACATAATAAGAATAGAGTTATACTGAGCATATGAATACACCTAGGATTTAGAGCAGCAGGAATTTGCTAATAAGAATAAATAACAGAAAGACAGATGACAATAAGTTATGGATCATCAAATAATAAAGTACCTCTTCAAGTATTTTTGAATGAAGCCAAATGTATTTTGCTTTCAAACTTAACAAATCCTTTTAAAAGCAAAAAGCACACCTTTGAATTGGTAAAAATGGATGACCAGGATGTCAGAGCCTGCTGATAAAATGTCAAGTAGCAACTGCAGAGGTTACACTGATGTTGTCCTTTGAAATTTGGAATGCTGAGGATGGCCAATTTCATTACCAACTCCTCTGAAGAGAGAAAACAAAGCCTTTGGTAGACGTGCCTTCCTTTTCTCCTTCAAACTTTTAATAGCTAGTACAACACATGCCTCAAAGATATAAATGTAAATACTGTTTATCTAATGTGAAAGGTGAAGCTTTACTACAGATCTTCAGCATTAATTTAGTAAAATTAGGGTTAAAAATTGCCATTTCATTTTGGTTTAATTTTCTCAGCTTCCATCTTTACCTTATTTATAGTCATTCACCCAATAAAGAAAGTTGACTATAGATGGCACATTAATGTATATACCTGTCCGAAGATAGGGTAACTCAGGAAAGGTGAGAATTTTAAATTTAAACTAAATTTTTACTGGTGGAGTTTACTACTGGTACTGAAATTTAGGAGAGTGTGGCAATCAAAGATTTGTTTTAAATAAATGGCTGCTTTGAAAAAAATATTTTTGGAATTCAGGAGGCGGTACAGAAATCACACATAAGGATGGTAATTTAATTATAAAATGTGACCAATTTTTGTATAAGTTCCTTTATTTGCATTGCTACGGTGGTTGTGGAATTTGTTTTAAATTAAAGGTCTAGTCAAATATAAGAATTTTTGTACTTGGCTAATGCTGAGATGTTAAAAAATTAGTATCCTGAATAATATCTAGGAGAATGGAGGATTGAAGATAAGATTGGAGAAAAGAAAAACATTCACATACTAGCTCCCAAAGAGTGAACCCAATGTTTATGTAAGGAAAAGTAACAATAAAGCACAATAGCACATTCAAAAGTCCTTTGTCATAGAATGAAGAGGCTTTTATAGGGAAAATAGACAATCATAGGTGTTTAGAATGTTGTATAAACATGCTCCTTATGAAGAGCACTTTTATTTGAAATAGAGTAGAGCAGCCAGAAATGATCCTGAAAAACCTGCTTTTTTGAGGCGAGAAAGGAAAGGAAATTTCTGGAAAAGTTTTCATCTAAATCAGATTAATTGCTTTATTAATGGAATAAATGTCAGTTACCTAGAAAATTTATTCTCTTGAACCTCGATTAACAAGATATCACAAGGAGTTATTTAATATTTGTCTCCAAGTAACATGAAATGGCATTAAAGCATCAAAGAGGATTATATAGGTCACTCTAACTTAAGAATATTGGGACGTGGGCATGACCAGAACATAATTCAGGAAGCATGAACTAAGAAGAGTCATTGTATGCCTCCCCCCTCACTCCCCAAAGTAATTTTCTAAGAGTTAGTTTTGAGTTAGTAATTTTCTATCTAAATTATTGGTGGTCATAGTCAAATTTAGCTATATTACATGCTTTTTAAAAATATCAATATTTATATGCATGTCTTTCATTCCACAGTTAACAAAGTAGACATTTTACCTTGTTAGAATTTTCAACCTAAGTAAAAGAACTATAGAGTTTGCAAATTCAACCCTAGGAGCTAATGGAGACCATTAAAATCTATTTCTATAACCTAAAATTTTTACAATCTCATTCTTACTCTTATTACAAGGACTGTTTGTTGTTGTTGTTGTTGTTGTTGTTTAAAGATCAATAGTGTTCCACTTCTTAACCATTTTGAGATCAATATTAAATAAGCAAAGCAGCTCTTAAAAAGGCGATTCAGGAATAAATTTCCACCGACACTAGAATTAGAGTAAATTGGTTATATTCAAGCTTCAGCAGTCTTTCTCACTATGTTTTATGACATTAAACTATTGGTATTATATTTAACACAACATAGGGTGATAGGACGAGGTAATAAATATCTCCTATAAGTTTTATGAAAACCGAAAGGGGAGATTGTTGCAGTAAATACACACTTGGGAAACTTATTGCTATAAATTACAGAAGGGCTAAATTATTTGGGAGAAGATTAACCCTGTCAATAATTCATTCTGCTACTATAGGCATTAGTAAAATCTTCTGTAGAACCAGTTAATAGCACTGATAGCTATTGTGCTGTTGAGAGTAACAAAACAGAAACATGCAGCACTATATTCTTCCACTGTTAGACAAAGTGGGAAATAAAACTACAGGTAAAAGTATGGTGGTCATTTCAAGAAGGCTAAGGATGTATCAATCATTCTATATTTTGTTGGTTTGCATAGTGTTTGGTCTCTAGAGGTTCAGAATCCTAATCAAGTTTATATATTCTCCTTCATGGCACTTAATTATAATTAAAAACTAGATTAATTGGTAGCTTATTGTTTGTCTCTCCTAATAGAATTTAAGTTCCATGAGAAAATGAGACATGGTCCACACATGCCACCATTATCAATGTATTGTCGGTGCCTAAAACTGTGTCTGACACATAGGAAACTCTATACCATTCATTAAATAAACACAATAATTGAGCACATTAATTAGTCATTGATTAGTACAAATATAACATTGGACAATTTATGAATAATCTGTAAAAAAGTATATTTAAAATATTCAGCAAAATGATAGTCATCACAAGTCTAATTCCTCAATTGTGAATTTTTGCAATTGGTCTCTTGAGACTTGCTGCAGTCAAAGCATAGATTCTGTAATCACATCAACGTGTTGAAACAGGGCCTTGAGCCTTTTTAGACTATGCAGAGCAGCAGCATACCCTTCACTGAGAAATAGGAGCTGGAAAATATTTTCCCTTTGGTTCAGAGAAGTTGTAGGTGTGGTTATGCAGGAGTTAACTCACCCAGACACATTCAAGAACCACTGTCACTCTCTTAATTAGTCCCCTACCCCCACCCAAAGCAGATCTTGAGACAGGGACCTGGTGTGTATATTTTATTTGGGAGGTGATCCAAGGCTGCATAAGTGAGGAAGTGGAAAAGGAAGGAGAAAAGCCAATACAGGGCCTATTAAAGAAAAAGCAACTGCAGTGGGCATCTTGGGCTCAATCCTGCTAGGAACCCTATGGAAAACTACGAAGTTCCCTGACTTACAATGGATTGAAATGATATTTCAACTTTACGATGGTGTGAAAGTGGTACACATTCAGTAGAAACTGTACTTAGAATTTTGATCTTTTCCTGAGCTAGTGATATGCAGTACAATACTCTCTTGTGATGCTGGGCAGTGAGCCACAGTTCCCAGTCAGACAGTGATCATGGGAGTAAACAACTGATATTCTACAATGCACTGTGTTGCCAGCGTTTTTTGGATATTGTGCTTTGTGTTTTCGCATCCCATCACGTCTACAAAATGCCCATCTGTGTCTCCTGCTTCTGGTGAGAAGAGGAGGGCAATTACACTTGAGGTGAAACTTAAGATAATTGCCCAACTGTAGGCTAATGTAAGTTTGGTACGTTAGGTGTATTAAATGAATTTTTGACTTAAGATATTTTCAACTTATGATGGGTTTATTGGGATATAACCCTATTGGAAGTGGAGGAGCATCTGTCTATGCAATATACTCAGAATCTTTCCACACAGGGAGGCGGAAGCTGGGGCATTTCTCTACCAAGTCTGGTCCCTAGTTGGTTGAAGGTTGTCTGAGTGGCATTAACCACCATGTTTCCTCAAAAATAAGACCTAGCCGAACCATCAGCTGTACTGTGTGTTTTGGAGCAAAAATTAATATAAGATCCGGTATTATATTATTCTATTCTGTTCTATTCTGTTCTATTCTATTCTATTCTATTCTATTCTATTCTATTCTATTCTATTCTATTCTATTCTATTCTATTCTATTCTATTCTATTCTATTCTATTCTATTCTATTCTATTCTATTCTATTCTTAAAGACCCGGTCTTATATTAAAATAAGACCAGGTCTTATATAAATTTTTGCTCCAAAACCCGCATTACAGTTGATGGTCCGGCTTTCAGGGAAGCACTGTATTTGCAATTTTCAGGTGCATCTGTAGATAACAACACAAGCTCCCAGGGTGCCAGAGAAAGCTCTTAGGCAGAACAGCAGGGCGCCTTAGACTCTTGAGTCCTGAACCATGCTCAAGAATCTCTGCAGGTAAACTCAGAAGCAGTTGAAGTGACATGGAATGGGCAACAACAGCATCTGCTCAACCACTTTACCTGTGTCTTATGCATTCATATTTACAAATTTCTTCATAGTTGTAACTGAATCCTTACAAACACTGTCTTGTTGGGATTATTTCCAACATTCCTTGTTTGTACATAGAGAGAAGTTGACATTTCAGGAGGTGAACTCTCCTTCTCCAGGCAATAATCTTCTCAGGCAGGTCTCACTCTCAATCCTCTGACTTCAAATCCCATAAAGTTTCCCACCCTATACCACCCAGGAAAGATAAATTGGTTGGCTTCTAAACAAACAATGATACTAGTCAGTACATGTTGTGCCAACCCCATAATTTATTACATTGATAGTTTCTATCTCTTGCAGAAAAGGTGGAGAACAGTGGCACACATTTGAGGTTTAGACTAAAAATATGGCCCATAAGAAGAGTCAAATACAAAAGGCACTGCTCCAAATGAAAATAATTCTGTCAGATCCACCAGAGTGGTTTGTCCATTGCAGCACATTGAAATCACTCAACTTCTCTAAAAAAAAAAAAAAAAAAAAAAAAAAAGGAAAGAATTGGCTTTTTGGAGGAGAAATCATTGAGGAGAAATACAATGTCATTACACAATCTGTTCAGTAACCAAAGAAATGCTAGCAGATTATTATGTTCCCTGAAAACGAGTGCACATTTACAGTCTCTCTTTAATCATCTGGAAACTTCCAAAAAACAAGTGTTAGAGGAAAGTACTGTGTTTAGTTATATCTACCTTTTTTTAAAAAAATTTATTGGGGTGACAATTAGTAAAATTGCATAGATTTCAGGTGTACAATTCTGTATTACATCATCTATAAATCCCATCTGTGTTCACCACCCAGAGTCAGTTCTCCTTCCATCACCATATATTTGATTGCCTCTACCCTCATCTCCCACCCCTCACCCACCTTACCCTCTGGTAACCACTAAACTATTGTCTGTGTCTATGAGTTTTTGTTTCTCATTTGTTTCTCTTGTTCTTTTGTTGGTTTTGGTTTATAGACCACATATCAGTGAAATCATATGGTTCTCTGCTTTTTCGGTCTGATTTATTTCGCTTAGCATCATACTCTCAAGATCCATCCATGTTGTCACAAATGTTCCTATATCATCTTTTCTTACTGCTGAATAGTATTCCATTGTGTATATATACCACAACTTCTTTTTTTTATTATTAAATTTATTGGAGTGACAATTGTTAGTAAAATTACATAGATATCAGGTGTACAATTCTGTATTACATCATCTATAAATCCCATTGTGTGTTCATCACCCAGAGTCAGTTCTCCTTCCATCACCATATATTTGATCACCCTTACCTTCATCTCCCACCCCCCACCCCCCACACCTCTTACCCTCTGGTAACCACTAAACTATTGTCTGTGTCTATGAGTTTCTGTTTCTCATTTGTTTGTCTTGTTCTTTTGTTGTTTTTGGTTCATATACCACATCTCAGTGAAATCACATGGTTCTCTGCTTTTTCTGTCTGACTTATTTCGCTCAGCATTACACTCTCAAGATCCATCCATGTTGTCACAAATGTTCCTATATCATCTTTTCTTACCACCGAATAGTAATCATTAATTATTTAAATAGGTTTTCAATCCCTTGTTCATGCTCTTCTCCTTCTGGTACCCCTATGATGTCAATGTTGTTATGCTTGATATTGTCCCAGAGGTCTCTTAAACTATCCTCATTTTTAAACTTCTCGTTTCTTTTTGCTGTTCCAATTGGGTGCTTTTTGCTTACTTGTCTTCCAAATCACTGATTTGATCTTCTGCTTCATCTAGTCTGATGGTGATTTATTCTAGTGCATTCTTCATTTCATTTATTGTATTCTTCATTTCCGACTGGTTCTTTTTCTAATGGTGTCTATGTCTTTTTTATGCATGCTTTCTCTATGTTAAGTTGTCACTAAGTTCCTCGAACATCCTTATGAGCACTGTTTTGAACTCTGTCTGGTATGTTGCTTGCCTCCATTTCACTTAGTTCTTTTTTCTGGAGTTTTCACCTATTCTTTCATTTGGGACATATTTCTTTGTTTCCTCATTTTGGCTGCCTCTCTGTGTTTGTTTCTGTGTATTAGGTAGATCTGCTGCATCTCCCAGTCTTGGACAGGTGGCCTTATGTAGTAGGAGCCCTGTGGGACCTGTTGGTACAGTATCTCTGGTCACCAGTCCTGGGTGCTTCAGGAGTGACCCTTGACATATTATCTTAGAAAAAGTATTTCGTATTGAAAAAACAAAACAAAACTATTTTGTTTTTTCTATAGTATAATGTGACTAGTGGGACAGTTTCTTCTAAGGTCCTTTCAAGATGAATAATTTATAATTATAGTATTAAATAAAGTATGTCAATACTAGGAAACTCTAAGAAAATCCTGTCAGCTTCAGGAGCCCTATCTTTGACTTGTTTTAGTTACATTTGGGTATTATGATCTTCCATGAAAAGTCTTCACAAAATAGTATTATTCTTCATTAGATGGTATAATAAATAAGTGAGTATTCTGGGGCTGGTTAATCTTTTCTATATCATCTGCTTCTCTTGCTTCTCCCTCGTCTTCTTATTAGCACATTTATCAGGCAATGCAGCAAAGTAAACATAAAGAAAGCAAATGTCATTCCATTTCATGTTGGATTTCTTGCTCCTTATGAGAAAACTGATGTTTTATATAGAGAGTGATTTAGCATTTCAATCCTTCCCTTCCAGAAAGGGGATAAATAAATGCTCAGGGAGACTTGATAATCACCATTTTTTCTTCTATCAGAAAAAGTTAGTAATTAACAAATAGGCAGTCTCAGAACCATTATTTCTGTCCATTTTCCCTTTGATTTGTGCTTATATGTGTACCTATCTGTATTTGAAAACCAACTACTACCATCTTTTGTTCAACACAATGTTGATAAAAAATATATTAAGATTCTTATATGATTGATACGAAATTCATATCCCATATAATTAGAGAAGAAGGAAGATGGTACCAGATAAGGAGGGGTGAAAGAAGTGTTTTATTATTTATCAAAATAGAAGATATTGAACCTCATATTTAAATATAAAAAGTTATGGCTCTCACTTTTTCTCTTCCATCCATTTTAGTGTTATTTATTGTTTACCCTGTGGTATATCTACTACTGTATTTTCTGATTCAGAATAAAATCTCATTTTGTTTTGGCTTTCTTTTATCTTTTAAAACTTTTTATTAAAGTACATTATACATGGGAAAAGTGCAGAAATCACAATGTATATTTCAACAATTTTTTGCATCCTTAACATACCTGTATAATTAGCACCTAGATGGCGACATAGAATATTACCAGCTCCAGAATCGTCCAGTGGATGCTTCCAGTCACTTCCCTCCCACAAAGTTACCCTCTGTCTTAACTTCTAATCACATAGATTAGTATTGTCTCTTTTTGTCCTTTGTATAAATGGAATAATATAGTATGTACTCTTGTTCTGTCTGGCTTCTTTCACTCAATAATTTGTGAGACTCATCCATACTTTTGTGTATTGTTGTAAATTATTCATTCTCATTGTTACATAATATTCTATTGTTTCAACATACCACAGTTTAATTTTCTATTTTACTGTCAAAGGACATTTGAGTAGTGTTTTGTTTGGGGAATACTACAAATAGCATTATAATATCCTCACATATGTCTTTTAATAAATATATGTATGCATTTCTTTTCTGCGTATAACTATGAGTGGAATTGTTAGGTCATAAAATATTCAAATGTTGCTATTTAGTAGATATGGCCAAACAGTTTTCTAAAGCAGTTATATTAATTTACTCTCCTGCTAGCATTTTTTTCTGTCTTTTGCTATTAATCATTAATCAAAAGTATTATCAAATTTCCCAAATTATTGTTCTGAGTGAGGTGTTTTGAGGTGGGAGAAAATAGAGGACATAATAAAGTGAGGGGGCCTGTGCTATTTTTCACTACAATGATTTTGTCTTAAGAATTAGAAGAATGAGGTGCCTGAAATCCATTTATATGAGAGAATTTTGAACCTCATAGGAAAGAATTTTTGCCAAAGAGAACAGTCAGATCTCTGAAAAGCTTTGTCAGTAGGGGGATTTTGAGGACAACATGGCATTTTAAAAAATCAAATTTACATCCTGGTCCAGCCATATCATCTATCCTGGAAAATGTGTAAAAGTAAATAAGCTTTATCCCTGAATTTTTTATGGCACTGGGGTATATTCATATGGCTTTGGTAGCTATGCAGAAAGGTTAAGATTCCAAAGAGAAACTAAGATATTATCTTCCCCTTGGCATGGAGCACCTTGGGTCTTTGGTGCACTTCAGAGTTTCAGGAGCTTCTTTGTATTTATGACACAGGTGTCACTCATCACTGAGCCATCAGGTCATGGAAGGACATGCCAGTCCTGGACAGAAATAGACACCTCTGGGTACTAGGACAACTACGAAGGATCCTTCTCAACCAGCAGATAGTGAAAAAAGAGACAGAGCCCAAGGGGAAGTAAATATCAGATATCCCACTGTAGAATGGCTTAGTTTCTAAATTATCATAGTTTCTATGTTGACTTGGTAGGTACTTTTAAAGGGGGGATATCAAGCCTTCCACCTCAGGTTTTGTCTTTTTTACTCATTAATTAATTAAGCAAAGTGCCCTTTTATTACTAACAAAGTACTAAGCATCGTGTAAGGCACTAAAGATAAAATAATAATACAACAGATTTGACCCCTATGTCCATTGAGCTTATAATTTATCAGGAGTCTGTGTAGTAATATTGAGTAAACCTATATTTGACTAGATAATATCCTGGCATCCAGAATGATCTGACTACACTGAGAACTTAAACTGAAAATAAAGTTTTATTTATTTATATTTTATTTGAAAAATCTTTCGATCATAGTTCACGTATGAAAATAAAGTTTTAGATTGTGAGATTTTTGGTAAATATAAAATCAGAGCCAAAAATGAATGTGCTAAAGAAATGACTGTGAGTTAGCTTCCCTTGTAATAAGGGTATTTATTTGTAAGGATATGGTCCAGTCAGTGGCCTGAAATTAGCACATGTTATTTCATTTTCCCTGATTATGTCCTTGTCTGTAAAGTAGCTTATTACTTTCTATAATTTATCTTACATGGTTACTGTCTGGTATAGTATAAGATATCATTGTCATCAGTGTTATCATTGTAAAATGACAAATATTACTCAGTGTAAAAATGATGAATACAGACACATTTTTTTTAGATTTCCTTCTATGCATTCTGGACTATTAAACCTCATGAGATAGCTGACAAAAAGATTGAGCCTCCAGGATCTACTGCCTTCAATTCATTTTACAGATGTGTAAATTTATGTCTAGATGGGTTTAGTCATCCACTAGGGGTCCCACAGTAAAAGAAACACATTAGAAGTGTCAAGCATACATTGTAATAAAGCTAGTAGCTTCAAGATAGTAGCAAGACTCATGGCTATGTTTAGTATAGATAACGAGTAAGCAAATAGCTTGAGAGACATAGACAGAATTCTGAAGATGTATTAAATATATAGTAATTTAGTAACCTGTAACCTATGTTAAAGATAGAATAAATGCAATACATGACGAAAAACTCAAGAGTTGACTGAGAGAAAAGGATGCAAAGACCAAGTCATAGTCATTACAAATAGCTGGAAGCTATGGCATTTTCCCAAACCAATCATTCATTGGTGAGTATAATCCCATTCTGGCCCATCCAGAAAATGCAGACAATCCAGAAAATGCAGATAAAACTCGTGGCTATTGAGTAGGTTAATTGTCAGGCTACCTCTGTGACTAGGCACACGTTACCCTGTGTCTCTCTGATAGAAAAAGTGTGTGCCATTAGCCTGGGGTCCCTTCTGTCTGAGGTCTTCCTTGCTTGAACTTCACCTCTGGTCTGATAACCATATTATCAGCAGGGAAGACAGCTGCAGCAAAGAGAGAGACTGGACCATTACCTCACGCAAGATTTAGGTGGTGTGGTCTAAACCATGTGATTTGTACATCTTAATTCGGTCCATGTATCTTTCTGTTTAGTGGCTCTGGGAGAGCTTCCATGGAGGCTACTGTTGCATCAAGGTAATATCCCACATGACAATATCCAAATGGCATCCTTTCTAAATCACATGAACCAAAAGATACCAATGATGCAAAGTGAGCAACTCAGTCAAATTGCCATCAGGAAAACAATGCCACTGACCTGAAAGTTATGACAATAACATGATATAAAATCCTTGAACTCAAGTCTTAGAAGGCTTTCTGTATAGAACTAAATAAGAATTGCTTGAATTCAACCAGGTTTTCTCTAAAAAAAATGCTTACATATTTTCAGATTATAAAACCAATGAGATGTTCAAATGTTTCAATAAACAGAAGAATGGCATATTTATAGCAAATAATTTTTTTGCAAAGGAAACTTTTGCAATGGATTTTAGGATATCTGCCATGTTTTACCTTCCGTTTTTGTGAGATTGAAGATAATGGAAATGGAAGCCAACATAATACTTTCCCTTTTGAGGAAGAAGGTAATGTAAGTTGAAGAAGAAAGGAAAAAGTATAACCCCAGAGCTACTTGTAATGTTCTTTTGAGCTTACTCAACAATGTGGATTTCACAATGTTAATTGACAGAGAGAATGAAAATGAAACTAATAGTTTCTATGTTTATCTGATCTCAGTGTTTTTGTTGTTGTTGTTTGTTTTTATATGATCCTGATTTTCTCATTAAGGTTTAATAGCTTAAAAAATCTTGTATTCTTGAAAAATTATTTATTATAAAAACTTTGAAACTTAGAGAAAAATAGTATTATATAATGAACCCATCCATATATTCAAAATCTAGAGTTAACAATTTTAATATTTTGCCCTATTTCTTCATGTGTTTTAGACTGAAGCATTTGAAAATAAATTATAGACTCATGATATTTCATTGTAAATGTTCAATTTACATTTCTAAAGATGACACGCTCCTATGTAACCACAATATCATTATCACACTTAACACAATTAATTATTATTTCCAAATATCATCTAATACCTGGTCTATAGTCCCATTTTTTTCCAGTTGTCCTCAAAATATCTCCTACAGCTGGTTTGTTTAAACGAGGATTACAATTTCTATTTATTTGTAAGATCTCTAAGTCTGTTAATCTACAACAGCTGTCAGGCTCTCTTTTTCCATAACACTGACTTGTTAAAAAATTCCAGGCTGGTTATCCTTAGAATGTCCCTTCTGGAAGTGTCTGTTTTTTCATGGTGATTTGATTAATTTGCTCATCTATCCTCTGTAGTTCATGAAAAATAGAAATGATATCTATAGGTCTGATTATTTTTTAGTTGAATATTTTCTTGTAAGAATTTAACATATATGTGCTTTGGACATTTTACTGAATCACATCAGGAGGCACATAGATCTGGTTCTAACCTTTGTGTTTCCTGTTTCTCAAAGTTGATTGTTGATTGTTAAAATATTCATTTCATGTGCTTTGGTCCAGGCTGAAAAAAAAGGCCATCCATGAAATAAATCATTAATTTGAGTGTGATCTAACTGTTTTTGTCATTCGCTAAACTAGCCACTTAGTGGATATTAACCATATCATATAATCATAGGTGCTATACATTGGTCTCTATTTTGGGACAAAAACACTTTTCACATAGTCTTATAAAAGGAAGCATTTCTCAAATAAAATAAAATAAAATATAATTGTTGGGGGAATAATTAGATACAAAGGTTTTATAAAAAGAAAGTCCTTCTACAATGTAGTGAGCACATTCATTAAAAAACATGGCTTTCTCCCTAACTGCCTGAATCAGTATTTATATACTGACCACATGTAAGGTTTTTTGTTTTGTTTTTGTTTGCAGTTTAGTACTCATGAAAAATATCCCTTAAATTGCTTACCCTTGCCTGCTAAAGTTACTTAATAGGGGCACTGGGAAAATGTTTTCAATTTATTATTTTTGGCATTTTATTGAAAAACATCTTTTATCAACAAATGTGTTTGCTATGCCAGAAAGCCAAAACTGAGAAGAAATATTGCTCTACCTACTACTCATATTCCTCAGTTTATTCTGGCCCTCAAATTAGTTTCTGGTTTCCTTGAATGACTCACAAACTCTGAGTTGGAGGTCAGAATTTTAAACACATATAATTTTGAATGATGATGCATTGTAGAAAAATTTCGGAGTGGTTGCCAACCCATTGCCATCTCTTTCTCTAGAAATCACTCGTTCCCTCTTCCATTCCTCTCCCCTCTCATAGTAATATGATCCACCATGAGTGAACCAATAGGCTACAAGTTACTGAGCTGAAGTCGGAATCATGTAAAGCCAAAGCCCTGAGGGAATGAGAAACTTGAAACAGAAAATGCTGATCTTCAGGAAAGAGAGAGCTGCAGATTCACCAAGAGCCCAGGAGAGCCCTGAAAGACAGAACCAATTTAGTTTTTCAGGGACAAAGCAAACAATCTCATTTTTTCAACGACAAAGAAAAGAGTCATTCTCTCACAGATTTGCAGTTCCTTGTACGAGTTCCCGTGTTATCTGGCAGTTTTTATCTCCTCAGTATTTCTGTATATTTACAATGTTACATCACCTCAGGTTTAATTTGACCAATGGCAAGTTGTTTTTTGTTGCTTCCAAACAAAGAGGTTTGCAATGTAATATAGTGGATATTACCTCGTGGTTTTCTAATCTAGAGAATGACAACAAATGAAAAAAACACGTTTTTCCTCTTTGCAGACCACCTTTGTTAAGCCTGATTTTTTTCCCTTTGGATAAGAAGAGTTATATCTTTGGAATGTTTCTTTTTCAATACCATGAATCACTGTGTTTCTCCATAGAATTTGGTTTAGCTTGAAATTTTGTGTTCACTATGAGTTACAAAGGGGATCAAGTTTGCTTTATTCATTTTCATAACTAGAAAGCTTAAAAATAAATTTGAAACCCACTGAGAGCAACAATTTAGGAGTTTGTAATATGTAATTTTTCCATTAAGCTCATTCCTGGATCCATTTTCCAAAATTGTCTTTGTTTTTTCTTTTCCTTCTATCCTCACCTATGTCTATCTTATGTAATCTTGTCTTATTTATAAGCTTTTTAAATAAATATAAATTATTGAATTAATATCATACCTAATGAGCCTAGCACACATGTGTATGCATGAATGATATTCCATAAATACCTGTTAGTTCTTCTTTCACTTAAGGTCACAAATATTATTCTGGATGCAATAAGCAGTGATGACTTAATAGAAGACTCTTTGGGCCTTAAGTAAAAGTTCTGCCCAAAAGATTTTTGGTCATTATCTGTATCTCTATATATTTATATCTATCTATCTATCTATCTATCTATCTATCTATCTATCTATCTATCATCTATCCATCTATCTACCATGTAGATGCAGTTTTCAAAATTTTGTAATATTTGATGTATTAATTTTGATACATATATAAATTTGAAATATTGTATATAAATATAATGGTTTATATTTTTTCTGCTTCCATTTCATCAAACACTTTTATTCAAACACTTTATATGCATCTTCAACATCACTTACTAGCATTACTGTCCTTAGCCCTAGAGCCTTCTTTGAAACTTTATATTATGAAAGTTTTCCAACATACTCAAAAGAGAAGCTTATAATCTTTTGTGTATTTATTGCCTAGCTTGAAAAATCATTGCTATATGGACAATTTTATTTCATCTGTATCTCTATCCATTTCCCTTCCCTGAAATAAAACCTCTATAAAATCCAATTTGAATTGGATGAATTTGTGATGTATTTTATCTTAAAAGTATTAGGTCAAACTTTAACTGAAAATATAGATTAAAATATCAGAAATGTGTGTAGATGCTCCTACCACACTGGATTCCTAGGCTTTGTCTATCTGAGAACCAAGTGAAACCAACCAACAAACCAACCAACCTAACAAACAAACACACAAGAAAATGTTAGGAATTAATCCTGAATTTCTCTTTGTCTACTTCTGTCAGCAGACAGATGCAGAGAAATAAGTAAGGTTATCTGAAGCCTTTATCCTTTCTTGCTTAGGCTGTGTTTTCTACATTGGACATGGGACAAGTTCTCTGGACATGAGAATGAATAAGCAATGGAGGCTTTTGCAATACAGAATGCTTTCTACCAGGGAATGTAGAAATGCCATGCTGAGAAGTGTAGATAGAAATAGACTAAACTGGGAAGTATAGATAGAACTAGACTTAATTCTTTTATTGGCATAACTACAAACTGGCAATATTTATTCTCCTGAAAAAAATCTTTGATTATTTTAGACTTTGCCCTGTATTTTACTCCCCATATAATCACTCTCTGTCAATTCTACCTTCTAAGTATTTTTACTACATAATTTTCTCCATTGCTAATGCAATCCAGAAAGTCTTCATCATTCTCCTGGCCTATCCCTGTAACCTCCTGATCCCAGCCTCTTCCATTCCTTCCATTTCAACCCACCTCCACACTTTCACCTTTTTCTTCTTGAAAAATAAATATGATCATGTCATTCCCTTTCTCCAATGCTAAACTAGTCTGACTCAAACCCACAAATTTGGCATTAAAAGGCCTCCCCACAATTTTCATTCCTAACTTTCCCAAGTTTATCTCCTGCCATACCCTTTCCCCTAGTCTTTAATATCCAACAAGAACTCCTCTGGAAATATTTCGTAACTCCAGTGACTATTATTGCCTAAACAAGTATGAGAAAAGACAAGAACATTTCATATTTCACTATTACTGCACACCCTCAGGGCAAAATAACAAGTTTGAATACTTGAGCAGAGTTAAGGTCAAAAGAATACCCCAAACCTAGTTCTTTCTGGATCATTCTAAAACACTAAGATTTATAAGGAACTTTAATAAAATAAGGATATCATGTTATTGCAAGTAAATGGAATAGACATTCAAGGTATACCAGAATGCCTTTTATTTTTATACTTTCTGAAATTTCTTGCCTCAAAATAATTGTTCCTGCTGTTCCCTCCCCCACGTTTGCCTCCCCATACAACCTAACTTTCTATCAAAGTCTCACTCTCGAAGGCCAAATTCCAATTCCACTTTTTCTGAAATCATGAGCCAAATTAGTATTGTCAATCCTAATAGTCCTTTAGTACTTCACTTGCACCATTGTCCCACTCTGCTTTGTATTAGATTTCTGCCTTTTATAATTAACCTACCAATTATGGGAAGAATATTTAGAAAAACATTTCTTATCTTGTATTGCTAACAGTACCTATTACAATGTTTTATATACTGTAGGTAATAGTAAATGTGTTAAATTGAATTGATTGCATTGAATGGAAAAGAGGAGAAAACCAAGATATATTTGTCTTACATCACCAATTTTTCCAGGTCCACTTTCCATGTTGATCCCGTAGTGAGTGACTTCTGGTAGGAAATCTTCTTCTGTTTTTGGATGGCTATCTCAAGTTACCTCCTTAATTTCAATAACTATAAAATGTGAGGTACAGATTAATCTCTTAGCCACCCTGAATGATTCCTGTTCTTAATATTGCTGTGTAGAATCAAAAGTAGTTGAGAAGTAGGAAATTGCTATCCAGGAATCCATCATTGACATCGAGAGCCACACTGCATGGTCGTTAACACATGGACTTTGGGATTAGACAGGTGGTTGAGTTGTGGTTTTGCCCCTTACTATCTGAGCAACCTGGGTCAAGTTATTCAACCTCTGTAGAAGGTTAGTTTTCTCAGGAAGAGATGGAGTTTAGGGTACAGGATATTTATTTAGGAGGAGCTTGGTATAAACATCTGTGGAAGGGATGCAACAGAAACAAGAATGGGCAAAAGGAAGGGCTGTGGAAATAGAATAGTCCTAGAGTTGACTCAAGATGGATCAAGTTGGATCAAGATGTCAGGCCTTTATGTTCCCACATAGTCATTGGAAGTGGGTAAATATTTAACAACTGGCTCTCTGGGAGGAATTAATGACTAATCTGTAGTGTTGGCTATTTTCCATGATGTAAAGATACCCATCCACACTATGTTGAGCTATCAACATGATGTTACTGTATATAGTATTAGGAAGAGATATATACAATGGGCTCTAGCAGTACATAGAGGCTCCAGTACATACCAAAGGGGAATGACCTTGGATAAGGAATTTATTTATGAGGTCTAGAAAATGTTGGTGAGGGGCCACTTGCTACTTCCTGTCTGAATTTCACCCTCTCTACATCCTCTCTACTATATGGAAGGTCAAGTTTAGTTCCTCCATAGGCCTAACATTCCCAACAAGGGCCTAGCCAAGAGTTTCCTTCAAGGACATCTACAACACAGACTAGCTGTTTCCCATCCCAAAGGGGAGTGTCAGAAGATTTTAGGTGTTAAAACAGGTTTGACTGTTCTTTTCATAGGGAAATGGAAAACTAAAAACATACTTAATATTTTTTTCTATCTCAATTGCAGCTAAAAGAAGGCAGACATTGAAATCTCCACAGGCAATCCTGAAACAGTGACTTAATTTTCAGCTCTCCTTACCATACTCTGAAATCTGCTTTTCACCCCCCTGACTATAACAGTGAATTGCAACATCTTCAGATGAGTTAGTATGTGTAGTAAAAAAAGAAGTTGACCTTACATTCCATACCTCCATCTCCAGGGCTCTAGTTACATCTTTCCTCTCTGGACAGGAACTCTGTCACAAGCATTTCCCTTGAGGGCCATTGTCGAGCACAAAAAGCAACCCAGGAGTGTTATGGGGAGTCATACTTCTTTCCCCTACTGAAGTGGAGGCAGATGGACATGCTCTTGGGAACTTTCAGTGACTGGGATCCCCTGAGAAATTCTTACTGACTGAGGGTCAAGCTTTATAGCCCCAAGGGCAACTGCCACAGGCCAAGTTCAGCCACAGCATTTGCCCTTCCCAGGGTCACTAGGCATGAGCCACCAAGCAATCCACAGATATCAGCCACCTGCACTGGGCTTGGAGGTGCCTAGGAGAGGCCAAGCCATGAACTGAGTTCAATTGCTGCTAGTGCCGGCTTAGGGCTGCTTAGCACAAGGTATGGGGCATGCTGAGGCCAGATGATGCTTGTTTGGGTTTTGTGAACTAGGAACTAATTACTGTTCCCTATCTCAAAAACTACTATTAACAAGGCAAGAGGTACATTTTTTTGACATGATATTTTGTCTTTTATTTATTTTTTTTCTATTTTTCTTTCTTTCTTTACTTTTTTATTAAATTTATTGGGGTGATATTGGTTAATACAATTATATAGGTTTCAAGTCTACAATTCTATAATACATCATCTGTATATTGCATTGTTTTCACTGCCCAAAGTTAAATCTTAAGAGATACATTTTTTCCAGTTCTCAAAATTCAGGCTTCACACCAATGACTCACTGGAAGCAACCCAAATATCCATCAGCAGAAGAATGGGTAAACACAGTGTGGTATATTCATATGATGCAATAAATATGAATAAACTGATAAACACAACAACATGGATGGACCTTATATACATGTTGAGCAAAAGAATCCAGACCATAAAGAGTACATATTATACTGTTCCATTTACATGGAGTTAAAGCTAATCTGTGATGATGGAAATTATATTAATGGTTGTCTACCAGGAGAACTTTTTTAGGTACACCAGAGATTTGTGCTGTATGTGTGTGTGTATTTTAAATATAGATATTACAAATGATTGAATAGAGCCATACAAATAATCAGAAGAAACATTTGGTCACTTCACAACATTAATTCACTTTGATGAAGAAAACAGGAAAATCGACTTATAGTTGGGTAATTTTTTGCTTCTGATCTCTGTGATCAACCTTGTGGCTCCCTCCATTTTATCTCTACATGTGCTTTTGAAATTTCAATGGTTTTTCAATACAGAAATTGTTTATATCATGTGGATCAACATATTTTTGCGTATATGCTTATTCTTTCAATAAGTAAAGAGTACTTTAGAATACTTATTTTTTTCACCACCATCCATCAATTACATCAATTAGAAATGTTTTTAGCTGTAGGTAATAGATAACTTGACTAAAATGGCTTAAAGTACAAACACAGTTTTGTTTATTTAATAAAAAAGCCCTGAAGTGGGTGGTCTCAGAAGGGGCCCAGCAGTTTAATGATGTATTGAGGGCCCAAGATTTTTCCACTCTTCTATTCTTATTAATAGGATGATGGCTTGTATCCTTAAGCTCGTTGCTTCTCCTGGAGTGGCTCACGTTGCTACCCAAAGCAGGGTTTCCTTAGCAAGGAAGAAGGAGAAATAGCTTTTGAGTTAACAGCCAATAGCATATGCCTTAATTTTAATGGCATATTTTAAGAAAATGTATGTCATTTCCATTTAAAATATGTAAAAGGAAATTGTTGTAAACAATGACCTAATTGTAGTTATTCCGGTGAGCACTGCTATGATTATAATTAGAGTGAGCATGATTGCTGACGTGCTTCTAACCCATGAAGGCTCCCTTATGAAATTTCAGTCCAAATCACAGCTCATAGTCATATGTTATTTTTTGTTTGTTTTTCCTCTTCACCATTGTTTTCCAAAAATTTCTTGGCTGAACTTAATGCATTTGTCTTCTAGACAACCTGAGAATTAACTTGCCTCATTCTATTTTTTTTTAAATTCCTGTAGGCATTTTGATTGGAACGGAATTGCATTACAAATTAATTCTGGTAAAATTGAAAATCACACATAGTTTTGGACGTATTGTGTGAAAGCATGTCCTGTATACATTGATGAACCTTCCTGTAAGCAGGATTCTCAAAGGAGCTGAAACTGAACAGGATGGCTGACAAAAATCAAGTGGTGTAGCATTTAGAATGAGTGGAAATACAAAAAAGAATGAAATTACAGTACGTATTCATCAGCAAAAGTATAAAGAGAGAATCAGGAGATGACCTGGCATTACATTTCCCACTATTCATAGTGACCTCCTAATTGGAAGTTTCCAAAATAAAATAAGAAACATGATATTTAGCCCTGAAGGAATAATATTTAGCACTAAAGGAACATTATTATGCTACCAGCACTGATCTGCTGCAATAAACTCTGTATTCAGACATCACAGAGAATCCATTATTACAAAAGTGAGGTCTTGCACCATCCATAAGAGACATGTTCTCCTTTGCACAGTAAGTCAGCATACTCCTAAAGTGAGTCACAGAGTAACTCACCTTTCCTCTGCAGCTAAGATTTATTGTGAAAATTAAATTAGATATTGTGTAAAGTGCTTGATACATTACCAGATAAATAGTGTGAGGTAAGTAAATGGTGGCTATCATTATAAATAGGGAAATATGGTGGTAGATAATATTAGCTCCACTTTGTAGATGTGGATAATGAGGCTCAGATCCCTTAAATATGTTTCTCAAAGTGTTCCAGATAATATGCACCTCCTTGATTCCTAAATCATGCTCTTCCCATTATACCTTGCTGCCTGCATTATCTACCAGTATCCGACTCTGGGGAAGCTACTACTCAAGATCATTTTCTTAAAAGATTATTACATCAAGATGAGAATTCCCCCCTCCCCCGCAATATAGATACATAGTGTGACCAGTATGTTCTTGAAAAAATAAGGCAAACTACTTGAATTTGAAAAGTTCCTAAAAATGTGAAATCTGTGGACATAGAAGTCATAGTAAACATCTTGAAATACATTTATATGATTTTGAGATTGTCATGGAATTGTTGGTTATTAGACCTTAAAGATTACCTAGTCCATTCCCTTTAAATGATAGAATGATGACATCTGAGCAGGTGAGGAACTTGCCAGAATTAGCACATTGGTGAGTGTAGACTAGAATCTAGGCCTCTTGATTCCCACATCAGTGCAGTTTTTTGAATAGTGTGGACAGAAAATGTGAATTGTACCAACCTATATCTGAAAACCATAATTTTTGGAGTGAAAATAGGAATAATTATGCTTTTTATTACATTTAAAAATTATTTTAAACATTGTTTTAGATTGTAAATTTTTTCTGTTTGTAATTTTTTTTAATACATCTTTTTTTCTTTTAATGATTTTATTAAAATATAACTAACATACAATACTGTATTAGTTTCAGGTGTACACAATATGTCTTTGATATAGACAAAAATCTCTAGTGGTGAAAACAAATGAGACAATAAAGTTTTATTGAAAATATAGGATGGATCTTGAGAGAGTAATGCTGAGCGAAACAAGTCAGACAGAAAAAGCAGAGAACCATGTGATTTCACTGATATGTGGTATATAAACCAAAAACAACAAAAGAACAAGACAAACAAATGAGAAACAGAAACTCATAGACACAGACAATGGTTTAGTGGTTGCCAGAGGGTAAGGGGGGTGGGGGGTGGGGGGTGGGAAATGAGGGTAAGGGGGATCGAATATATGGTGACGGAAGGAGAACTGACTCTGGGTGATGAACACACAATGGGATTTATAGATGATGTAATACAGAATTGTACACCTGAAATCTATGTAATTTTACTAACAATTGTCACCTCAATAAATTTAATAATAAAAAAAAATATATATATATATATAGTTTTTCAAGGTTACTTAGATTGTAGGTTTTATTTTCAATAATGGAAGTATTATAAAAAATATCATTTCTGACTGGGGTGAGGTGATATCTCATTGTGGTTTTGATTTGCATTTCTCTGATGATTAGTGATGTTGAGCATTTTTTCATATGTCTATTTGCCATTTGTATGTCCTCTTTGGAGAAATGTCTCTTCAAGTCCTCTGCCCATTTTTCAATTCGGTTGTTTGTTTTTTTGTTGTTGAGTTGCATGAGTTCCTTGTATATTCTGGATACTAGCCCCTTATCGGAGGCACTGTTTGCAAAAATCTTCTCCCATTCAGTTGGTGGCCTCTTTATTTTGTCAATGGTTTCTTTAAAATTTAAAACAATGCAGAGTAAACAAAGTAAACCCTTCCTGCATTCCCACTGTGTTGCTCAGGAGTAAACACTGAACATTTTGGTAGGTATTTTTCCATTTCTTAGTCAACTCTTTAACACATGTGAAATTTAGATATTCAGCTTGGTAATTTAGGTATCTGAATCATTTTCTACTTCTTTCTTCAAAAGTATTATGTCTTGGTGAACTTTCTGTGTCAGTTCAAACAGATATACTTCATTCTTTTTAACTGCTGCATATATTCATTGGCATAAATATTATAAAATTTACTTGATTATACCCTTACTAATAGTCATTTAGGTTGTTTCTATTTTTCACAATTATGCACAAAAATGCTGCAATTAATCTCCATCTACATGCTTCCTTACATATTTGTGTTCTGAGTGTTTCTTAAAGAAAGATGCCAGAAAGCATCTAAATATGTATACATTCTGCTAAATTATTCTGCAAGATTATTTTGCCAATTTACACAATTGACAATAGTATATGAGAAAGTCTGACTCCCCAAAGTCTAACTCTTGATATTACTAATCCTGAGCTTATATCTGATGGCGAAATAATGATATTTCTTTTTTTATTAAAGTTTATTGGGATGACAATGGTCAACAAAACTATATAGGTTTAAAGTGTGCAATTCTATAATACTTCATCTATAAATTGCATTATGTGTTCACCACCCAGAGTTAGTTCTCCTTCCTTCACCATATATTTGACCCTCTTTACCCTCCTTCTACCACCCCCCCACCCCCTTTCCCTCTGGTAAACACTAAACTGCTGTCTCTGTCTCGAGTTTTTGTTTCTTTATTTGCTTGTCTTATTCCTTTGCTGCCTTCAGTTTTATATTCCACACATGAGTGAAGTCATGTGGTTCTTGACTTTTTCTATCTGACTTATTTTGCTTAGCATAATAATCTCAACATCCATCCCTGTTGTTGAAAATGGCAGTATTTCATCTTTTCTTATGACAGAGTAATATTGCATTGTGTATATACACCACATCTTCTTTATTCAATCATTTATTGAAAGACACTTTGGTTATTTCCATGTTTTAGCCAACATAAATAATGCTGCAATGAACATTGGAATACATATATATTTACAGAAAAACGTTTTCAGATTTTTTGGGTATATACCCAGGAGAGGGGTTGCTGGGTCATATGGTAATTCTATTCGTAATTTTTTGAGGAACCTCCACACTGCCTTCCATAGCGGCTGCACCAGTCTGCATTCCCACCAACAGTGTATGAGGGTTCCTTTTCCTCCGCAGCCTCTCCAACACTTATTATTTATCTTGTTGATGATAGTGATTCTAACAGGTGTGAACTGATATCTCATGGTGGTTTTGATTTGCATTTCCCTAATAGCTAGTGAAGCAGAACATTTTTCCATGTATCTGTTGGCCCCATTGTGTGTCTTGTTGGGAGAAGATTCTGTTCATGTCTTCTGCCCATTTTTTATTTTATTTTTAAAAAATTTTTTCTGCCCATTTTTAATTGGATTGTCTTTTTGTTGTTCAGTTGTAAGAGTTCCTTATTATTTTGGATATTAGACCCTTATCAGAGGCACTGATTGCAAATATCTTCTCCCATTCAGTTAGTTGCCTCTTTGTTTTTGTTTTTTTGATGGTTTCTTTTGCTGGGCAGAAGCTTTTTAGTTTGATATAGTCCCATTCATTCATTTTGGCTTTCACTTCCCTTGCCTTTGAGGTCAAATTCATAAAATCCTCTTTAAAGCCAAGATCCATAAGTTTAGTATCTATGCATTCTTCTATGCAGTTTATTGTTTCAGGTCTCATGTTTAGGTCTTTGATTCATTTTGAATTAATTTTGGTTCATGGTGACAGATAGCAGTCTAGTTTCATTCCTTGCACATGGCTTTACAATTTCCCCAGTACCATTTATTGAAGAGGTGTTTTGTTTGTTTGTTTGTTTTGTTTTTGTTTTGTTTGTTTTTACTCCATTGCATGTTTTTGGCTCCTTTGTCAAAAATTATCGGTCTATATTTATGTGGGTTTATTTCTAGGTTTTCAGTTCTATTCCATTGGTCTGTGTTTCTTTAAAAAATATGCTGTTTTGATTGTTGTTCTGTAGTACAAGCTGAAGTCAGGGAGTGTGATAACTGCAGCATTATTCTTTTATTTTAGGATTGCTTTGGCTATTCGGGGTCTTTTATAATTCCATAAAAACCTGATGATTTCTTGTTCTATTTCTTAAAAAAAATGCCATTGAGATTTTGATGGAGATTGCATTAAATCTGTATATTGCTTTGAGTAATATGGCCATTTTAACTATGTTGATTCTTCTAATCCATGAACATGATTCTTTGTGTCTTCTTCAATTTCTTTTAGAAATGTCTTATAGTTTTTAGTGTATAGGTCCTTCACACTCTTTGTTAAGGTTAACCCTAGGTATTTTGTTTTTCTTGTTGCAATTGTAAATGGATTTTTTAAAATTTCTTTTTCTGAAATTTTATTGTTAGTATATAGGAATGCAATGGATTTTTATACATTGATTTTATAGCCAGCAACTTTGCTGTATGCATTTATTAATTCTAATAGCTCTTTAATGGAGTCAGGGTTTTCTATATAAAGATTCATACCATCTGCAAAAAGTGACAATTTAACTTCTTCATTCCCAATTTGGATGCCTTTTTTTTTTTTTTCTCTTGCCTGATTGCTCTGGCTAGGACTTCCTATATTATGTTGAATAGCAGTGGTGATAGGGGACGAACCTGTCTTATTCATCAATGTAGAGCAAAGGGCTTCAGTTTTTCACTGTTAATTATAATATTAGCTGAGGCTTCTACATCCATTTGATTAAATGTTTTATTCATAAATGGATGTTGTATCTTGTCAAATGCTTTTTCTGCATATATTTATATTATCACATGATTTTTATCATTTATTTTGTTTATGTGGTGTATCACATTGTTCAATTTGCGTATGTTGAACCATCCTTGTGTCCCTGGAATGAACCCCACTTGGTCATAATGTATAATCATTTTACTGCATTGTTGTATTCAATTTGCTAGAATTTTGTTTAGGATTTTTGCATCTGTACTTATCAGAGATATTGGTCTGTAATTTTCTTTTTTTGTGCTGTCCTTACCAGGTTTTGGTATCAGGGCAATATTGGCCTCATAAAATGAGTTAGGCAGTACTGCCTGTTCTTCAAATTTTGGAAGAGCTTGACTATGACAGGTATTTGATCCTCTTTGAATGTTTGGTAGAATTCAATAGTGAAGCCATCTTGTCCCAGACTTTTGTTTTTGGGACAGTTCTGGATGCCTGATTCAATTTCCTTACTATTGATTGGTCCGTTTAGATTTTCCAATTCTTTGTGATTCAGTCTAGAAAGGTTATATATTCTAAGAACTTGTCCATTTCTTGTTGGTTATTGAATTTGGTAGCATAGAGACCTTCATTGTATTCTTGTATGATCCTTTGCATTTCGGTGGTAACTTATCTTTCATTTCTGATTTTGTCTATTTGTATCTTTTCTCTTTTTATCTTAGTAAGTCTAGGCAAGGATTTGTCAATTTTATTAATTTTTTTAAAGAACCAGCTGTTCGTTGCATTAATTATTTTCTGTTGTCTTTTTCTTGTCTATTTCCCTTAATGCTGATCTGATTTTTATTATTTCCTTCCTTCTCCTGACTTTGGGTTTCATTTGTTCTTCTTTATCCAGTTCTTTAAGGTGTAATGTTAGGTTTTCATCCGGAATTTTTCTTGTTTCTTGAAATAGGCCTGTAATGATATAAATTTCCTTCTGAAAAGTGCTTTTGCTGCATCCCAATAATTTTGATAGGATGTATTTTCATTGTCATTTGTTTCTATGTATCTTTTGATCTCTTATTACTTCTTTCACCAGTCATTCTTTAAAAGTATGTTGTTTAATCTTTACATATTTGTGTTTTTTCCTGTTTACTTTTTGCAGTTGATAACCAATTCTCTCTTTTGTTTTCTGAGGGCTCAGTGTTTCCATTGTTTCTTTGCCTTTTTGTTGCTGTCTGTTATCAGTGTGGTGGTATTCTATGATTTTCCCCTCTGTTTCTTCATTTTTATGTTATGTATCTCATTTCTGGATTTTTTTTTTGAGTGGTTACTATTAAGTTTATGTAAAAGAAATTTTCATATTTACAGTAGTCCTTTTTCTTCAGTGTGCTTCTTATCTCCATTTCCCTTTGCAGGTTCAGACCTTTACTTTCTCCCCTTTTATTGTTTTGTTGTCACAGGTTACCCCTACTTGTGTTGTGCATGGATTTCTGAGTTGCAGTAGCAAGTAGTCTTTTTCTTCTTTTTCCTTTTTTTAATGATTTTTTTCTTCTTTACCCTTTATGTTATGTTTAAGTGTATAGTGCCCTATTTTGCGTAGGATTTGCCATTTCCTGCTTCTGTCTGTCTGTTGTAATACTATTCATGGTTTTGTATTCTTTTGATTTTTTATTTCAGGTTGAATAGCCTCCTTCAGTATTTCTTGTAGTGTAGGTCGTGCGTGAGAAAATTCCCTCAGCTTCTGTATGTCTGGAAATGTCTTCATTCCTCCTTCATATCTAAAGGATACCTTTGCTGGATGTATTATTCTTGGCTCATAATTTCTCTCTTTCAATAGTTTGAATATTTCATTCCACTCCCTCCTGGCTTGTAGGGTTTCTGCTTAAAAATCTGATGTTAATCTAATCGGCTTTCCTTTGTAGGTTACCATCTTCTTTTCCCTGGCTGCCTTGAGGATTCTTTCTTTGTCGTTAATTTTTGACAGCTTCAATACAATGTGTCTTGGAGAAGGCCTGTTGGGATTGAGGTAACTAGGTGTTCTATTTGCTGTTTGGGTTCGAGGATCCAGTGCTTTCCACAAGTTTAGGAAGTTCTCATTGACTATTTGCTTGAATATACTCTCTGTTCCCTTCTCCTTTTCTTCTCCTTCTGGTATGCCCATTATTCTTATATTGCTCTTTCTGATGGAGTCAGAAAGTTCTTGTAGAGTTCTTTAATTTCTTTTAATTCTCAAGTCTCTTTCTTCTTCCATTTGTGTCATTTCCAGATTTCTGTCTTCAGTGTCACTAATTCTTTCCTCCATCTTGTCACCTCTACTACCTAAGCTGGCTATTTCATTCTTCATTTCTTTTATTCAGTTCTTCACCTTCAGAATTTTTATTTGGATCTTTTATAAAATTTCAATCTCTTTGGTAAAATGTTCATTTTGTTCTTTGATTGTGTTTCTGAGTTCATTAAACTGCCTGTCTGTGTTTTCTTGCATCTCGTTGAGTTTTTTCAGAACTACAATCTTGAATTCTCTGTCATTTAAGTCACATATTTCCATGTCTTTAAGTTCACTTTCCGGAGACTTTTCTTTTTCTTTCTGAGCTCTCTTGTTACTTTGGTTATTTATGGCAATTAATGAATTATTATTTCTTTCCCTGGGTGTCTACAGGAGTGGTTTCTAGAGCTGGTTGATATATAAAGGTCTTTCTTTTGTTTCCAGTAGGTGCTGCTGGAATGTTTTATTTTCTCTCTTGCTGCAGCCTTTCATTTTCGCTCAAGCTGTAGCATTATATTTTCTCTTTCACTGTTCCAGCTGCTCACATGAGAGAGGTTTCTTGGAAGGTGGGCTTCTCCTTTGTGTGCAGGTCACCTGGTTTCAGGATACTGCCTCCGTGGAGGATGTGGAGGTCAATAGAGTTCTGAGCTTCTGAAATCTCAGTGGTGGCCCTGAACCCAATGCAGAACCAGGGTAGCTCTGGTTACCCTGTAGGGCTCCCCCCAGAAAGGTGGGGGTGGGGTGGACTGTGAGAGGTGGCTAGTGTGTTTGTGGCTCTGAGAACAGCAAATACCAGTCCACAGTTTTCTTGCCCCTACAGTTACTTTTCTTTCACTGGAATTAGTTGCACTGTGAGTCTATGGCTACGGGACTGATGCTGCAGTTTTCAGGGTTGTAAATATTCTATTCTTTTAACTGACACTGCTACCATCTCTTCTAAAGCCTACTTCTAACACTGGGAGAGAGGGAGTGGGGAGAGCTCTGGGAGGTTCAGAGGGAGGTGGCCAGGCTCAGTGACTTTGTTTTCTGTTTTCTGCCTGGCAGTGAGGGCTTAAACTGCAGTCCTCACCTGAGGTCTCTGACACAAGTGCTGGGTTCAGCCATCTTATATGCTGATCCCTCAGGCAGGTCTGTGGGCCACAGGGCATTGGCATGCAGCCTGGATTCTTCCCTCTCCCAAAACTGCAGTGAGCTCCGGTCTGCATCCTGAGGCCCCTCGGCTGCATATTTTGGTTTTTAATTGATTGTCCTTTCTGTATTTTGTTGAATTGTCAACTTCTTTTTGTTCATTGTCCCCCTTCAACACATGGTGTTTCTGTATTTCAATTGAAATTTTAATGAACATAAAAATACATATATATTTTTATATATTGCTTTATATTTAAATGTAAAAATGTAGTTAATCATTAGCTATGACATCTGTCTCTCTACCTATGACAAAATGTTAGCATGCTTTCACTTTCTTCACTCCATAGCTGCCCCACAATACACACACACACACACACACACACACACACACACACACACACACACTTTCCACATTCAGTTGAGATTCTCTGGAGCTTTCAGTCTAGACTAATATTAAATTTTGTGACATAAAGCATCAACAAATAATTAAACAGAAATAAAAGTTTTGCTACTGTGCTTGGCAAAATGAAAAATAAATCTCATAAAAGGAAGATATTAACCTCAAATAAAAACAGAAATAAAGTATATTTCTTTAAAGAAGTTTTGTGAACTGCAAACTTTCTAAATCTTTAAATATCTAAAACACTATTTGCATTCAAACTTGAAAAAATATATGTGCATGCATATAGGTATATGTGTGTATATCTACACCTGTGTATAAGCATGTGTAAAATAATTTTTATAGCAGCATGATTTATGTAAGCCGCAATGGAGGAAACAAACAAAATGTTTGTTAACTGAATATATAAACAAAATTTGGTATATCCATAAAATACAATATTAATTGGCCATAAGAAAAAATGAAGTACTGGAATATGTTCTAATATGGATAAACCTTGAGAACATGTTAAATGAAAGAAGCCAGACATAAAAGACCACACATTGTGTTCCATTCATATTAAATGTCTAGATTAGGCAAATCCATTGAGACAGAAAGTAGATCAGTGGTTTCTAGGGATTGGGCAGAATATGAAATGGGCAATACAGGGTTTTATTTTGTGGTGATGTAAATGTTTTGGATTTAGATATTGGTGATAGTTGCACAACATTGTGCATATGCTAACAATCACTGAATTGTGCATTTTAAAATGATTAAAATGGTGAATTTTCTTATATGACTTTTGTTACATTATCACAAAATTGTTTTCAAAAATTATAAAATTTGCATAACATGGAACAATCAGTGAAATCCCACAAATATTCAAGTAAAATTTTAATAATCTGTCCACCCATTTCCAGTCTCCTGCTCCTCTAGCCTGGAAACTAATGTACATAGCCTGGTGTGAATCCATTTATACTTTTTGACCCCTACTCACTCAAATATAAGCATGTGCACATGCACATGTGCACACATATTTTTATTATTTATTATAACACTAATGAAATCATAGCATATGTATTATATACTGACATCTCACAAGTCAATAAATATTGCTCCATTGCATTCTTTTTTGAAAGCTGCATAATATTCCGTAGTGTGTGCTAAAATTTGTCAGAATGCTCCAGAGAAACAAAATCAATAATGTGCATGTGTGTGTGTTTGTATATAAGGAGATTTTTATTATAAGGAATTGGTTCACACAATTATGGAAGCTGACCAGTCCCAAGATCTGCATTCAGCAAAGCTGAAGACCCAGGATTGCTGATAGTGTAGTTCTAGTCTGCATCCTAAGTACTGAGGATCCAGGGTAGCTAATGGTGTAAGTTACAGTCTGAATGGTGACAAGTTTGAGACAAAGGAAGAGCTGATGTTTCAGTATGATCCAAAAGCAGGAAAGAATCAGTCTCAGCTCAAAGGCAATCAGGTAGGAGGAGTACCCCTTACTCCCAGGAGAATCAGCCTTTTTGTTCTACTCTGGCCTTTAACTGATTAGATAAGATCTACCCATGTTAAGAAGGATAATCTGCTTTACTCAGTCTATTAATGCAAATGCTAATTTTATCTAGAAACATCCTCACAGACACACTCAGAATATTTGACCAAATATCTAGACACTCTGTGTCGCTGCCAATTTGACACATAAAATTAACCTCACAGCATGAGTATACTACTACAATTCAATCAGCTAATTTACATATCGTGGACATTCTGATTCTCCCTAAGTTTTTTACTGCCACAAGTTTACTGCAGGAAACCATACACATATATACACACATATGCACACATGTTTATGCATGTATATGTGTGTGTGTGTAAACCAAACTTTTGCTTTACTTTCACAGAAAAAAATTATAAAACATTGGGACTGTTGAGTCAAAGATATGTACATTTTTTAAAAATTTGAATAGATATGCACAGATTAGTTTCAAAAACTGTTTTAGCAATTCACACATCCATAAGTCATTTTCTCACATTAAAGTTCTAAATTGTTGTTTTGGCATTCTGATGAATAAAATCATATTTAAGTTTTAGCTTAATTTGCATTTTTCTAGGTTGTATTTACAGTGTCTTTTGTCATGCTTTTTTTTTTTTTTTTTTTTTTTTTTTTTACTTTTGGTTTAAAATGTTTAAGTATTCCTGTTTTCTTTCCATTATGATTTCTAAATTCCTGCCTTCTTTTGGGATAATGATTCCCTTCCACTAAGAAATTACACAAATATTCTTCCAATTTTGTTTAATATTTGTATTTTTTAAATTTAAAGTCAGAATTCATCTGAAATTAATTTTTATATATGGTATGAAGTAAGGATCTAAATTTTATGCTCCACATGGAAAGTCAGTTATGCAAGGACCTCTACTAAAATACATCCTCCATATGTTATTAAATTGGAATAAGTCTTCATCATATATATATAAAGGCTTCACATTCATTTGGCTCCATTTCTGGACTTCTTATTCTATTTCACTGATCTATTTGTTAATTCCTGTGTCATTTCAATACCATTTTGAGAACAGAAGCTGTATATATATATATGGTGAGTTTGCTAGCCACTATTTCTATTTGTCATAATTTGCTTGACTGATCTTTGACTACTATTCTTCCATATAACCTCTAAAATAACTTTTATACAATCCACACATAAAAGGTATACTACTTAGAAATTCAATAATACTCATAACTAATAAAGGGATGTTATGCAAGGTGCCATGTGGGGTCTCAGCTCCTGCTCCCCACAGAAGAATGCAGGACATGGTGAGACCAAACAGGAACACCCACGGAGCCATAGATACAGGAGTCATACCACTATATTCTCACTGGCGGCTGGGTTGGAGACACAGAACGCAGGAGCCACACTATCTGCAAACTGTCGTCCACTTCTCTGCAATCTGCAACCCGCACTCTGCCGTGCTAACTGCAATCCGTGCTTGTCAGCCATCATCTTCTTGCTAGCCCCATTTGCTGCTAGTGTAGCCACAACAGTTATATTAGTGGCCAATGGCTCACTGGTTACAGCTGATGGCCATCCAATCACAGTTGATGGCTATTTGCTACCTGAGTGAGCTCCTTTCTATGTGAGGCCGACAGCCTGGAAACTGCACTCCTGGCTCTGTCCCCACAAGGGATTATTTATATATTTATATAATATGAATACAGTGTGTCTTTTCTAAGTGTTTCCATTCCTTATTATGATTTCATAGGTTTCTTTGTATTATTTCAATACATTTTAGTACAAAGTTTCCATATTAAAATGCTTATTGACAACATCAATAGTAGCTATTGATTATATAGTTGTTTTATAAATAGTTTCACTTTCTTAATCATAGATTTTAAAAAATAATTTTATTAGGATATAGCTAACATAAAATATTACGAGGTCAGACAATTAAGTTCACAAACGTTCTGCAATGACGTTAACATTTTTTGATATCAGAGGGATATTCATTATGAATTTGTACTAACTGGACAAAGAGTTAACGAAGTTTACTATTTGGAAGTGCTGAAAATGCTGTGTGAAAAAGTTAGGCGACCTGAACTTTTCACGAACAATTCATGGCTCTCGCATCACAACAATGCACCAGTTCACATGGCACTGTCTGTGAGGGAGTTTTTAGCCAGTAAACAAATAATTGTATTAGAATACCCTCCCTACTCACCTTATCTGGCCCCCAATTAATTCTTTCTTTACCCAAACATAAGGCAAATATTGAAAGGAAGACATTTTGATGACGTTCACAACATCAAAGGTAATACGATGAGAGCTCTGATGGCCATTCCAGAAAAAGAGTTCCAAAATTGCTTTGAAGGGTGGACTAGGCACTGGCACTGGTGCATAGCTTCCCAAGGGGAGTACTTCAAAGGTGACCATAGTGATGTTCAGCAATGAGTTATGTAGCACGTTTTCTAGGATCAGTCTGCAAACTTAATTGTCTGCACAGCAAAAAGAAACCTTTGACAAAATAAAGAGGCCACCAACTGAATGGGAGAAGATTTTTGCAAACAGTGCCTCTGATAAGAGGCTAATATCCAGAATATACAAGGAACTCATGCAGCTCAACAACAAAAAAACAAACAACCGAATTGAAAAATGGGCAGAGGACTTGAAGAGACATTTCTCCAAAGAGGACATACAAATGGCAAATAGACATATGAAAAAATGCTCAACATCACTAATCATCAGAGAAATGCAAATCAAAACCACAATGAGATATCACCTCACCCCAGTCAGAATGGCTATCATCAACAAGACAAATAGTAACAAGTGTTGGAGAGGCTGTGGAGAAAAAGGACCCTCATACACTGTTGGTGGGAATGTAGACTGGTGCAGCCGTTATGGAAGGCACTATGGAGGTTCCTCAAAAAATTACGAATAGAATTACCATATGACCCAGCAATCCCTCTCCTGGGTATCTACCCAAAGAATCTGGAACCATTTATAGATAAAGACACGTGTGCTCCAATGTTCATTGTAGCTTTGTTTACCGTGGCCAAGACATGGAAACAACCTACATGTCCTTCGATAGATGAATGGATAAAGAAGTTGTGGTATATATACACAATGGAATACTATTCGGCAGTAAGAAAAGATGATATAGGAACATTTGTGACAACATGGATGGATCTTGAGAGTGTAATGCTGAGCGAAATAAGTCAGACAAAAAGCAGAGAACCATGTGATTTCACTGATATGTGGTATATAAACCAAAAAACAACAAAAGAACAAGACAAACAAATGAGAAACAGAAACTCATAGACACAGACAATAGTTTAGCGGTTACCAGAGGGTAAGGGGGATGGGGGGTGGGAGATGAGGGTAAGGGGGATGGAATATATGGTGATGGAAGGAGAACTGACTCTGGGTGGTGAACACACAATGGGATTTATAGATGATGTAATACAGAATTGTACACCTGAAATCTATGTAATTTTACTAACAATTGTCACCCCAATAAATTTAATTAAAAAAAAAAAAAAAGAGAGAAAAAATACCAAACTTTCTTTTCCATAAACTTACGGGTAACCACTCAAACAAAATCCACAACTGAAATATATACTGTAATAAAAGAAGAAACAGAGGGAAACATCATAAAAAATCTCTCACAAGAATTTAAAAGCTGGTAATTTCCTAAAAAATTAAGTGTAACATAGCAGAAAAATCTGTAAGCAAGCCCACCATAATTTCATATATAGGAAACAGACATGAATTAGAGATGTCCAAAAAAAGATCATAAAGGATTTCACAGTTTGACACTGTATTGGTGGAATCTCAAATGTAGGAGTCTGTTCTTCATATTTGCAAATCTAGAAATTTAATTTGTCAGTCTACTCTGTGGTAATCAGGGTCTCAGGGACAGACTACATCTAACCAAATTATTAGAAGCTGGTATGTAAATTGCATTTAAATAAATTTATTGCTGAAGAATTATCCATAAACTATAGTGATCATGTAATTTATTGTCCCAACTGTGACACTTTTAAGATTGAAAAAAGGGAACTATAGTTAAGCTGGGACAAGAGGTATAAACTGCGACTGCCTAGGACAAAACAGGATATATGGTCACTTTATACATAACTCAAATATTCATCTTCATGGTCCAGTGCATTGCCTAACTTGTATCAAGGTCTCCAGGAATCCTAAATAGTAATTTAAAAGTTGTGTGGTCAGTGTGCACTTAGAGCCAAAGGAAATGGATAGTCTTGACCATGGATAAATCTATTGTAGTGGGGCAGACAACCATAGTGCACCAGAATTTATTTGTTAATTGTAATATAAGCATGTTCCTCAGGTCCAGTGTGTCTCCTTTCTTGGACATATTTTTTACTCCTCTTTTATAGGTTCTCTTTCCTCCCTCTATTCAGATTGGATACAATGCAGTTGGTTAGAATTCAACTTTCTAAGTTACAAAAAATTTCCAGTCTTGCCTCTCATAAGAGACACCATAGTTACCTGGACTTGAGTACTTTCCAAAATTTCTCAGCCATATTCACATAAACCATATCTTAGTTTATAGCTCCAGGGATTTAATCTCATTTATAAAGTATTAGAAATAAAATTACCTCTGAGAATGAAATCAGAGAGAAGCAAATCTTTAAGCCTTCTGACTCCATCTTTATGTATTGATAACAATGTTTCTCTGTATTGATTTATACAAGATTATATTAAAGCCATGTGTAATTTATAACTAAAATACAACACATTATTAAATGAGATCAATGTGTTTGTTGTGGCAATTCAGGAAAGAGTAATTACCACCAAATTTACTGCAAGCTTGGTCAGTGATAAGTAAAGAAGATATATAAAAAGTGGTTAAACAACTGAACCTGTAATTGGAGGATGCAAAACTTTGGTTTTTATAAGATGTGGATGAGAATAACAGGCTTAATCAGAACTTAGTTTAGATACCAACAGCAAGCAACCTGCAACCATGTACTTATAAGCACATTGAAAAAGTAGTAAAGACGAAATCAAATGCTATTTAGAAAACAGTACTTGTAAGACATTCTGGGATAGCATTATAATCATAGAGGAGCAAATCTTGCCCAAGAAACATTGGGAATATTAATTAAGAAAGCACTGGAAAGTGTTGGTTAGTAGAAAATTTTGCAAATTCATTCAGAGGAAAGAAAATGGAAATTGTTGTTTCAGTCAGAAACATTAAAATTTGTAGAGAAAGTAGAGTGACTGATTTCAGTAATCAGGGAGTTTGGACATACACTGTGTTTTATCCAAATAAATCATCTTTTGAAAACAGTTTTGGAGACAATGCTTCTATTCTATTCTATCCTCAGTCTAAAATGAATATCAATTAGTGTTTGTAACCTTAAAGACTAAAAGTGGAATTAAATAATACTGTAAGGACAACAAAGAAAACTTCAGGGCCAGGGAGGAGTAAACTTAAATTATTGAATGAGAAAATTAAACATATGCAATGAAAAGTGGGAAATGAAATTGACAGAGAAGGCTTTGGAAGAATCTAAATAGCTATACTCCTACTTTACCACACTAACACTGAAGGATGGTAAAACAAAAGCCCTCATCTATCCCTGCCTTTCTTGATCTCCCTTTGTCCCTCCTTTGTCCTACAATCCCTCCATTCAGAATAGGTGGACTCAGTACCTTTCCTTACTCCTAATCTGGAGCAGTAAAACTCATATCCTGACCTTCATATAGCAGAAGCATTTTCTCAACTTCATGGAAGAAAATACAATGATCTCAGCTTGTTCTAATCAAAATAAGATTGAGTTATGGTGTAGAAATAAGCAACTCCCAAATTTCAGATTAACACATGAAGTATATTTCTTAAACACATAAAGTCTATTGCAGGTCAGATGATCCTGCAGGGCAACTGTCTTCCAGGAGGCAACCCAGCAATGCAGGCTACTTCAATCTTGCAGCGCTTGTAATGCACCACTCTAGGCTCACCACTGAAAGGGGCGGTTAACAGAGGTATTTCACTGTCAGTCTACAAGAGACATCTATTGTGTCTGCTCATGGTCCATTAACCCAGTAGGTGTATGGCCTCGCTAACTTCAAGGAGCTCAGTAGGGTATTGATAAACATTAGAAACATCTACCAAAAGCTTTCCATGCTGCAAGGGATGGTGGGCTCGGCCCCTGCAACTAAGATTGAACATGGCACCTTGAGCTAAGCTGCCTCCCAGATGGCTCAGTTGGTTGCAGCGCAGGGTCTCAACCACAAGGTTGCCAGTTCGATTGCTGGAGTCCCGCAAGGGATAGTGGGCAGCACTCCCTGCAACTAAGATTGAACACAGCACCTTGAGCTGAGCTGCCGCTGAGCTCCTGGGTGGCTCAGTTGGTTGGAGTGCAGGCTGTCAACCACAAGGTTGCCAGTTCTATTCCTCGAGTCCCACAAGGGATGGTGGGCTGTGCCCCCTGCAACTAGCAACAGCAACTGAACCTGGAGCTGAGCTGCCCCCTCCACAACTAAGACTGAAAGGACAACAACTTGAAGCTGAACGGCACCCTCCACAACTAAGATTGAAAGGACAACAAGTTGACTTGGAAAAAATTTCTGGAAGTACACACTGTTCCCCAATAAAGTCCTGTTCCCCTTCCCCAATAAAATCTTTAAAGAAAAAGCTTTCCATGCTTTACCTTTAATATGTTAAGTGAATTTATGAAATTTCTTCCTCCCCTCAAAGCTGATTTTCAAGCTTAATACATTCTTAGGAATGCAAATAAGAATTTAATTTGACCCTCGATGCTGAGAAATGACCGTTTTTCCAGTAAGTATATCTACTCTTCTTTTGAACACTGAAATTTAGTGCTCCAAAATCAGGAAATTCCTATAGATTAGTTGTAGAATGTATAAATACCTGGAAATATTTTGAAAATATGATCTCATTTCATGAGTATCTTAAAATATAATATTAGGCTTTTGTAATACCTGGGAAATGATACTCATTCTATGAGCTCAAAAAAGGGCTAAATTGGTTGAGTTTAGTAAAAAGAAATCTCATTATCATTAAAATGAATTAATTTAACTTCCTCATTGCAAATTAATTGAAACCCTTATATACAGATAATATATAAGTAAACAAAATCTTCCCTTTCCTGTTGAAAAAACCATTCAATAAGTAACTATGATTAGAAATCAAAACAAACAGCTAGCATCTAAGTATAGACTTTTGAATATGGGGCTTTTTGGTTGACTGTACTTAAATATGTCATACTCTTTGAGGAAGTCAACATAGTTATCTTCTGTTAAATGCATTATTTAGAAACAATCAGGCAGTAAACTTCTAAAAATTATGCTGGAGAGCTTAATACAATGAGTGTCATTTAATCCATTTGATGAAGGTTTAGGGAAGCACTTTGAATGCTGTTAACAAGAAAAGTAGTTTGTATACAATGAACCTCAGTAAGAAGCAATGGTCACAGATTTACCTATAAAACCATACACCTCTCTCTCCCAAATATTTATCCTGCCAAATTTAATTGGGCCAAAGGAGATAAAACTCTTCAAGCATGGAACCCAGTAATTGTTTGCAATCCGTAAAGAGGATTATGCACATGCAACACTTCTGGAGAAACTACCTGTCTGTAAGGGAACACAGTTATAACAAAGTGTCCTATAAATATGCACTTTTCAATAGTCTACTTATCTATAGGAATAATTCATGCACCAGTGCCCCAGGGGAAGTGGTGAGGGTAATTCTTGCCCATGCCCATCTGTACAGTACACAATTTTAGGGGTCACATCTCAGCTGTAAGCTCATATATGAAACGTTATATTTAGTATCCAATAGCTTTATCTACACACCAGGCAACTAAATTGGTTAGGCTCATCTGTGCCTGGTAAAGCTGGAATAAGACTTCTTTCTTTTTTTTTTCTTTTTTTTTTCTTTTATTAAATTTATTGGGGTGACAATTGTTAGTAAAATTACATAGATTTCAGGTATACAATTCTGCAATTCTGTATTACATCATCTATAAATCCCATTGTGACTTCTTTCTAGGTCTTCCATGCTGAAAAGTCTCTCAGAGGCATTCATTGTTGAAATTGTTGAAATTGTTCTTCCACTGTTTGTAACTGACACAAGCCTAAGATCCAAACAATAAGGCAAGATGTGTATATATAAGATTAATCCATTCAGGAATTTTATCTAATAAATTTAATTGGGCATCTACTATGTACCAGGAGTCAAGACTAAAGGCCAGACCAGTGTTGGCCACAAATTAACAATGTATACTTTATACAGTAAGCGAATGAGAGTAAATACGTTATTGTCCAATACCAAGTAATTGTTTAGCTGGCAGACTTCTCTGGAATGGTAAGGATAGAAATGCTGTAAAAATTTTTAAAAATCAGTTTGCCATTCAGAAAATGGACAATGAGGATATTTGTATGTGGCTGCCATGAAGCCATCTTGGTAGCATTTATTCATACAGAGAAACTAATGACATTACTGAAACACCATGACAAGAAATTTCTTTACAAATGTACAATGAGACTTTAAGTAAATAAGCCATGAAAACACCACATTTAAGAATAATAGAAATGCCACAAACTTGAAATGCTTTGGGAGACTGTGGATTTAGAAGGAGGCTTTAGGAGAATTACAATAGCAGTGAACACTGATGCATTCACTAACATCTGCAGGGACTTCGTTCTTCAGAACAGAAAAATATGCTTCCTACAAATTGTGACTCTATCATTTCACTATTAACTGCAGAATTTATGAGCGCAGGATCATTGCCCAGATTCAATACACAGTTGGCACCATTCCAAACCTGCAAGTAATTCTCAGTCCACTGAGGGGACCTTAATGCTGAAAGCCTGGAAATTATGCTTAATTAGTTTCCTTTTGTCATCAGTGGACAATAGATGATAAAAGGTAACATTTATACCTGTCAGAGACAACCCACTGGGGAGCAGGCTTCCTTGGAGTTAGCACTCAGGGAGGCAATCTTTCCAAGAGGAGTGATAAACTATAATTTGGTAGGAGGAAGGATATGTGTTCATCTCATGGTCAGCTTGCATGCTTTACAGATTCCTGTATTAACGTGGTTCAAAAATATAGGGCTTCATCTCTCCCCACCCAGCATCATCATCCTGAAGTGACCTTCACTGAACTCTGGGGGTAGATAGATTTTCTTATCACTTCTTTTCTACAACATCCATCCTTCAGTAAATGCTTATTTTTTGACAAAGAAATTTAAGTTTTCTACTCAGAGATACTGCACAGAAATGGATCTTGTGTCTGTCCTGCAGTCTGCTCTTTTGAGTTTGTCTGTAAACAAATATTCCCTAACAATCAGGACAAAAGGACAGAAGTAATAAGTCAGATATACAGCTGTCTCAGGACTCCAGAAAAAGAATTATCCCAAACACGACCACCATATGTAATCTGTGAAATGACTGCTGTTTTTCAACCTCATTCTTGTTCATTTTCTGGGTATTTTAACCCCCAAATCCAATTAATTTTGTTTACTAGATTAAGGATGTATTTTATTAGATATTCAAACTTTTTGTTTATTCTTCTCCAGATTCAGGGCACCTGGAGGGCAAGCTGGGCTAAGAGGATCTTCATAAATCTGATCAACACTGGGGCTTTAACAAATTACCATGTCATGATGATAAAGTAGGAGGTGGGGGGTTTTAACTGGCTTCTGGTTGTCATCATGGAGATCTATACTTACAGGCAATTCTAAATGTGCATTAGGAAATGAGGAGATGTGACTGGTCAGTAGCTAATGAGAGGTTTTGATTCCAAAATCACAGGATTCAATTAATGTTATGGGGTATGGATGAGAAAAGGAAAAACAAACAAACAACTGTCTCCCCTTTCACCACTCAGAAATATCAAAAGATGGGCATGTCTGCCTCTGTGTTTACATCATCTGGAAAAATTTCTACAAACTTTTTTCCTCCCTGTTCTCCCTGACCACCTCTGAAATGTGTTTGGCATACCTAGGAAAAGACATTAATTTTTCAAGCTCTTTTTCCAATGCATAAAAATTACCCGTGTGACGGATTTCCAGTAAAGATGGCAGACTAGGTGAATACTAGGCACACCTCCTCTCACGACCACATCAAAATTACAACTAAACTACAGAACAACCATCATTGAGAATCACCTGAAGTCTAGCTGAACTGAAGCCCTACAACTAAGGACATACAGAAGAAGCCACTCAAGACTGGTAGGAGGGGCAGAGACCCAGAACAGGGTGGTCCCTCAACTATGTGTGACCATTAAATATCTGGAGGGATATCTCAGCTGCAGAGGCCTCTTGCTGAGGAGCCAGGGGTCTTAGCTCTACACCAGGCCAGGGTTTCAGTGCCCAGAAGAGAAGTCTCCATAACTTCTGGCTGTGAAAACCAGCAAATATGGTGGCTGAGTGAGGAAAGGACAGCTGCAGTTCCAGGTGTTCCTCTTACAGGCCCACACATGAACTTACTCACTGATGGACTCACTAGTTCTCAGCTCCAGCACTGGGGCAGATTAAAGATATATTTTCATTAGATATTCAGACATTTCTTTCTTCTTCTTTAGATTCAGTGCACCTGGAGGGCAATCTGGGCTAGGAGGAACTTAATAAACCTGATGACCACTTGAGCTTGGAGCAACAGCTCAAAAGCCACCAGGGACATATAAGAGGAACTGAGTTGTTTGGCCTCAGGGCAAGGGCTGGAGGATCAGCTTTCTTCTGGCTAGAGGAACTGGTGAAACCTATTGTTTCTTTGCCTAGCCCTTCCCCTAACAGTGTGCAAATGCAGGCAAACATATCTGAGTCTCCACCAACCTAGCTAACACCATTTGTTCATCCTGCCCCAGATGATTCCCAGAGACCCCAACCCATCCAACGTTTGGGGACACCCAAGCAGCTTCCAGTGGCTTTTCCATACAAACAGACTGTCTTGCTCATGCTAAGGATTTTCCTGAAATCTCTCAAAGATTCTCAAAACCCAAACAAGCAGCATCTGGCTCTGGTTTTGGTGAGTCCAATACCTCTTGCTGAGCAGCTCTAAGCCCAGCACTAGCCACAGCTGGTCTTTGTTCACAGCTGGGCCTCCTAAGGCACCTCCAAGTCCAGCATGGGTGGCAGCCAGCTGTGGATTGCTTTGTGGCTCATACCAGGTGGCCCCGGTCAAGGCACAGGCTGTGACTGAAATTGGCCTGTGGTGGGCCTGTCCCAGAAGGCCCTGGGGAACAGCACACTTGGAGGCCAGCTTTGGAATGAGCTGGAGCATCACCACCACGACCAAGGATGACACACCCCCACCTGCAGACTGGGAAGGTACCAGAGCCCTTCTAAAGTGAATTATGCTCTGTAGAATCAGGCCCTGCACCACATCTCCTCCACTGTAATCACAGCCAGTCCTCATAAGCAATCGGCCCAAGGATCACTCCTCCCCACTGATGTGAAAATAGACTACCAAGTCTCAACTACAACAGGAGGGCACATGCAACCCACACAAGAGACACACCTGGACCACCCAGCTCAGGTGATCAGGGAGACTGTGCAACTGGGCTCCACTGGATACCTACTACATAAGGCTACTCTACCAAGACTGGGAAGCATAACAGCCCTACTAATACATAGAAACAAACACAGGGAGGCAGCCAAAATGGGGATACAAAGGAACATGTCCCAAATGAAAGAACAGAGCAAAGCTCCATAAAAGGAACCAAACAAAATGGAAACAAACAATCTCCCAGATGCAGAGTTCAATACATTGGTTATAAGGATGCTCAGTGATCTCAGGGAAAATTCCAACAAAGAAATAGAAAACACAAAAATTAAGATAGGAAAAAAAACCCAGTCAGAAATGAAGAATACATTAGAGGGAATCAACAGTACATTAGATGAAGCCAAGGATTGAATCAATGATTAAGAAGATAAGGTAATAGAAAACACCCAAACAGAACAGCAAAAAGAAAAAAGAACCCATAAGAATGAGGACAGTTTAAGAAACTCTGGGACAACATCAAGCTTAATAACAGTCTAATCATAGGGGAACCAGAAGGAGAATAGAGAGAGCAAGGAATTGAAAACCTATTTGAAGAAACAATGATAGAAAACTTCCCTAACCTTGTGAAGGAAATAGACATATAAGCCCTGGAAGCACTGAGTCCCAAATAAGATGAACCCAAAGAGGCCCACACCAAGACACATTGTAATTAAAATGCCAAAGTTTAAAGACCAAGAAAGAATATATTTTATTTTATTTTATTTTAATTTTTTAAGACAAAGAAAGAATATTAAAATCAGCAAGAGAAAAGCAATTAGTTACCTATAAGGGAGCTCCAATAAGACTGTTAGCTGATTTTTCAACAGAAACGTTGTAGGCCAGAAGGAACTGGCATGAAATATTCATAGTGATGAAAAGCAAGAAGCTACAACTAAGACTACTCTACCCAGCAAAGCTATCATTTAGAATCAAAGGACAGATAAAGAGCTTCCCAGACATGAAAAAGCTAAAAGAGTTCATCACCAACAAACCAGTATGACAAAGAATCTTACAGGGACTTCCTTAAGACCAAAAAACAAAAAAGGTAAGAAATATGAATAATACAAAGGCAATAACTACATACCTATTACCAATTACTTCAAATGTAAATGGATGAAATGTTCCAATGAAAAGAAAGGGTGGCTGAATGGATAAGAAAACAAGACTCTTACATATGTCCCCTGCAAGAGACTCCCTTGAGATCAAAAGACACACAAACTGAAAGTAAAGGGATGGAAAAAGATGTTTCATGAAAATGGAAATGAAAAAAAAAAAAAAAAAAAAGCTGAGGTAACAGTATTTATACCAAACAAAATAGACTTTCAATAAAAGCTGTAATAAGATTCAAAGAAGGACCTAGTTATCCTACTTTTGGGTATTTATCTGAAGAAAACCAAAAGGCTATTTTGAGGAGATGTGTGCATCCATATGATTGTTGCAGCATTGTTTAAATTGGCCAAGATTTGGAAGCAGCCTGGGTGCCCATCGATGAATGAGTGGATAAAGAGTAGGAGGTACATACATACAATAGAATGTTGCTCAGCCGTGGAAGGAAATGGGTTCTTGCCATCTGTGGCGGCATGGATGGACCTGGAGGGTACTGTACTGAGTGGAGTGTGTCAGGCAGAGAAAGCCAGATGCAATGTGATTTCACTTATATGTGGAATTTAAACAAACAAACAAAATAGAGACAAACTCATAGATACAGAGAACATTTTGATGGTTGCCAGATGGGAGGGGTGTCAGGAGTGGTTGAAAAGGGAAAGGATTAAGAAGTACAAATTGGGTTTTGCACAGTAGTCATGGGGATGTAGGGTATAGCATAAGGAGCATAGTCAATAATATTGCATTAACTATGTATTGTGTCAGATGGCTACTAGATTCATTGGGATAATAGATGGGAGGGGGTTTGAGGGCCAGGGTGTAAAAGGTGAAGGGATTAAGAAGTACAAATTGGTAGTTACAGAATAGCCATGGGATGTAAAGCAAACCATAGGAAATATAGCCAATAATATGGTAATAATTATGTATATCCAAGTACATACTAGACTAGTCAGAGGGAATCACTTCTTAAATTATATAAATGTCTAACCACTATGCTGCACACCTGATATTAATATAAAGTAATATTGACTGTCAACTGCAATTGAAAAATTAAAAAGAGAGGAAGAATGTGAAGGGAAATAAGAAGTCTAAATTTCCAGGTATAAAACAAATAAGTTATGGGGATATAACGTATCGCATAAGGAATATAGTCAATAATTGTGTGACAGTGTGGAGTGGTGTCAGATGGTTGCTGGACTTATCATGGTGATCACTTCTTTATGTATATAAATGTTGAATAATATGGTGTATCCCTGAAATGAATATAATATTGGATGTTATATATATTTTAATAAAAATATTTTTTAAAATATCTGTATGACATTTTGTTCATTTTCATAAGTTTTTTATTATATTCAGATATTCCTAACATGTCTTTATCAATTTTCAGTGACTTGAGATGATTCTAGTATAACCAATAGCTTTCACAATAAGGACGGCAACATCAGCTGAGGTCAAAGATAAATTTTACATGTCTTGATTAATATTACATGTCTTTCCAGGGAATAGATGATTTCAAACCTCTCGCATGCATTTTTAAGTAATCTAATCTGCTTGAGGTTTATTTTTCCTTAGTAACCATGTACCTAGCAATGTCTTAGATTTTGGACCCTAAATAATGATTTTTGAGAAAAATCGTAAGGTGAACTTCTTAGGGAAAAACAGAGGAAAGCAAACAATTCAATTGCTAATTGTACCCAATAGTACAAAAGTATAGTATGCCTGGGGTTCATATATATATACCCTTTTACACTTTTCCCCCAAATCTAATAATGAAGATTGAGCACTGATTTCTTAATACAGGTGTTGCAGTTTCTGCTGTGCATGCTTTGATCACATTTGTTCTCTAAGGAGAGAAGTGTGGGATTCAGGTAGAATTTAAATGCTTATGTCCACTTCCAATGCCAGTCCCTTCATTTTCTGTGGTTGGAGCCAGCAACTTTGTGCCATATTTAGGATTTCACTTAGCCTGAATAACTCCTTCTTCCTCCCTTCCTCCTTGCTGTGTCCCAAAGCAACTAGTATTTTTACTGGGGCATTTTTCACTGATACAACGGATATACTTTGATGGAAGGACTTGAAAGAGTCATTAACTTCATTTTGCTTCATTTGTTTTCCAAGTCAAAGAATCCCAGAGAGAACTACTATGAAAAATAAAAGCATCTTAATTGATTGCCTTGAAGCTATGCATTTCAGACATCAGAGACAGAGGCTGAGCTCTCCCTTGAAGAAAGACAGATATTAAAATTCAACTATTATCTAAGGTTGGAGTTCCCCAAGCCTGTGCCCAGGTCTGTTCTTTTCCCCACCAATCTTCTACCTTTGAGCATTGACTCTCCCTTTGCAGTGTAGAACCCTACTTTTCCCCAAGAATTGAAGATTTCAAACCTCTCTTGTGACTGTTTTAAAATAATCTTATTTGCTTGACACATATTTTTCTTAGAATTTTTTCGCTCAAATAGAAGTTGAAGAGCAATCCACCTGAATAAGGAGTATTTTACCATTTTCCTAATAAACTCAAGACATCTTTTTCATTGGGTTCAAACACTAATTACATTATTTACTAGTTCCATGACCTCCAGCAAGTTACTTAACTTATCCTGCTTATTTATATAATGAGGATAATAATATGTATACATACTTCATAGTATTATTGTGATGATTAAATGAGTTGATAACTTTAAAATATTTAAAATGGTGATGGGCATGTAGTAATCTTTCAACATGTGTTACTTATTGCTGCTATTACTATTACCAATAGGACTATTATAATTTCTAAATTTCAAGGTAAAAGTAGGCTTTCAGTATACTGGCTTCTTTGATTGTAACATAAACATTAACATAGGTGGCCTACCTATATGAAAAATAAAATATGCACTAACATTTTGGGTTCTACATTTTTTTATAAAAATAAAAAGACGCAAATTGAGTTCTCTAACACTAGATCTTAAAAAATGGAAAAAATCTCGAACAAAATGGCGGCGTGAGGTGAGCCTCTGTAAAGCTCACCTGGAGTTTACAACTAATCGAACAACAATAACTCCACAAAGGACTCCATGCACAGCAGACAGGCAAGACAAAGAGGACCACTACTGAATTCACCTAAAGGTGGGTGAAACACGCGAGCGGGGGAGGAGGGAAGGGAGAAGTGCAGAGACGGAGCCGCGTGGGTGCAATACGCAGACCTGGCTCAATGCCCCGAGCTCCCTTCATCCCGGCACTACCGCAGCTGCAGGAGAGGGAAGAACTCGAACTGCTAGGGCCCCGCTTATGGCCCACAGGGCTGAGGGGGCAGCAGATAACATGCCTGAACCCAATGCTCACAGCAGAGACCTCAGAGAAAAGACTGAGGGAAGAAGGCTGAAAACGGTGGTTTAAGCCATTACTGCTGAGCAGAGAACAGAAGCCTTAGGCACTGAGACTAGCCGCCCTCTCCTTACCCTCCCAGAGCTCGCCCTGCCACCACCTGCCCAGCCCTAGAAGTGGAACAGTAGCAGTGTCAGATCAAAAGAACAGAATATTTGCAGTTCTGAGAACTGTGAAACACAGACACAGATTACGGACAAACTAGTTCCGGCAAAGGGGAGGGAGCTGTGGAAGCAGGACCAGCTGTGGTGGTGGTCGCCAACATTGCACTGGGCCACCTCTCACAACTCACTCTGCCCCTGACCCCACCTATCTGGGCTGATCCTACAGGAGTAAACAGAACAGCTGAAACATAGGGGCACTTAATCTGGTGCAGGAAGAGCTTTGCAACTTCAAAAGCTCTCCACATACCCACACAGAGAGTATACCCTATGATCAGGCGAACTATTAACAGAGGAGAAGCCTATCTCCTACGGAATCCCCCCATTGTGTGAGAAGCTAGAATAGTGAAGAGAAAACATAGCACTACAGTGTGAGAGAGAAAAAAAGGCTGCAGTCGGGGAGAAAATAAAACATTTTAACAACAATTACTGGAACACAAAAGAAAGACCTCTTCCTATCAACCTGTTGCAGAAGCCACACCTGCAGATGTCTAGGAAGAGAAATAATAAATCAGAAATTGCCATGAATAAGCAAGGCAAAAGACAGCTCAGAAAGAAACTGAAAAGTCTCCAGAAAAGGAACTTGAAGGTATCGAAATATGTGACTTAAATGACAGAGAATTCAAGATTGCAGTTCTGAAAATACTCAACGAGATGCAAGAAAACACAGAAAGGCAGTTTAATGAACTCAGAAACACAATCAAAGGACAACATGAGCAGTCATGAAAGAGAATGAAATTTTTTAAAAAAACCAAATAAAATTTCTGGAGATTAAGAACTCAATAGAAGAAGTTAAGAATGAAATAACCAGCTTAGGTAATAGAGTTGACCAGATGAAGGAAAAATCACTGACATCAAAGATAGAAACCTGCAAATTACACCAATGGAAGAAGAAAGAGATTTGAGACTCAAAAGAAATGCAAGAACTCCACAAGAACTTTCTGACCCATCAGAAAGAGCAATATAGGAATAATGGGCATAACAGAAGGAAAAGAAAGAGAGAAGGGAACTGAGAATATATTCAAACAAATTGTTGATGAGAACTTCCCAAACTTGTGGACAGAACTGAATCCTCGAATGCAAGAAGCAAATAGAGCACCTAATTACCACAATCCCAACAGGCCTTCTCCAAGGCATATTGCATTGAAGCTGTCTAAAATCAACGACAAAGAATTCTCAAGTCAGCCAGGAAAAAGAAGACGGTAACCTACAAAGTAAAGTCTATTAGACTATCATCAGATTTTTCAGCAGAAACTCTACAAGCCAGGAGGGAGTCGAACCAAATATTGAAACTATTGAAAGAGAGAAATCATGAGCCAAGAATAATATATCCAGCAAAGACATCCTTTAGATATGAAGGAGGAATAAAGAACTTTCCAGACATACAGAAACTGAGGGAATTTTCTAATACATGACCTGCACTACAAAAAATACTAAAGGAGGCTATTCGACCACCATCAACAGGGGCAATTTCTGGCAACCAAAACACAAAAAGGGGGAGAGTAAGGCCTGAACCGGAATACGGGAATGGAGAAAGTAAGCGTGCTGTAGAAAATGGAATACTCTAAATATCAAACTTTCTTCTACATAAACTTAAGGGTAACCACTCAAAAAAAAATCAAGAACTGAAATATATACCGTAATAAAAGAAGAAATAATGGGAAACATCATAGAATACCACCACACAGAAATAATAGACAACAACAAAAAGGCAAAGAAACAATGGACACACAGCCTTCCCAGAAAACTAAAGATAGAATGACAGGAAATCCTCACATATCAATAATCACCCTACATGTAAATGGACTGAACTCACCAATAAAAAGGCACAGAGTAGCAGACTGGATCAAAAAAACTAAACCCAACCATATGCTGTCTCCAAGAGACACATCTCAGCTACAAGGACAAGCATAGACTCAAAGTGAAAGGGTGGAAATTGACACTCCAAGCAAATGGTACTCAGAGAAAAGCAGGTGCTTCTATACTGTTACGAGATGAAACAGACTTCAGGATAAAAAAGGTAGCAAGAGACAAAGATGGACATTCATAATGCTCAAGGGGACTATATGACAAGAAGACATAACAGTCATCAATATTTATACCCCCAATCAGGGAGCACTGAAATATACAAAGCAACTAGTAACAGAACTAAAGGGAGAAATTGACCAAAGTACAGTTATACTAGGGGACCTAAACACATCATAGACAACTATGGATAGATCATCCAAACAGAAAATAAATAACGAAATAGCAGCCCTAAATGACACATTAGATGAAATGGACATAATTGACATTTATAGAGCACTTCATCCTAAAACATCAGACTATACATTCTTTTCTAGTGTACATGGAACATTCTCAAGGATAGACCATATATTGGGACATGAAATCAGCCTCAGCAAATTTAAGAAGATTGAAATCATACCAAGCATATTATCTTATCACAAGGCTTTGAAATAGGATGTCACTGCAAAAATAAAGCTGGAAAAACCACAAATAGGTGGAGATTAAACAACATACTTTTATGTATGTATGTATGTATGTATGTATGTATGCATTTATTTATTATTTATTTATTGGGGTGACAATTGTTAGTAAAATTACATAGATTTCAGGTTTACAATTCTGTATTACATCATCTATAAATCCCATTGTGTGTTCACCACCCAGAGTCAGTTTTCCTTCCATCACCATATATTTGATCCCCCTTACCCTCATCTTCCACTCCCCACCCCCCTTACCTTCTGGTAACCACTAAACTATTGTCTGTGTCTATGAGTTTCTGTTTCTCATTTGTTTGTCCTGTTCTTTTGTTGTTTTTGGTTTATATACCACATATCAGTGAAATCATATGGTTCTCTGCTTTTTCTGTCTGACTTTTTTCGCTTAGCATAGTAATCTCAAAATCCATCCAGGTTGTCACAAATGGTACTATTTAATCTTTTCTTATGATAGAGTAGTATTCCATTTTGTATGTATACCACATCTTCTTTATCCAATCACTTTGGTTGTTTCCTTGTCTTTGCCACTGTAAATAATGCTCCAGTGAACATCAGAGTACATATATCTTTACAGATAAATGTTTTTAGATTTTTGGGGTATATACCCAGGAGAGGGATTGCTTGGTTACTTGAAACCTTTGTAATTTTACTAACCATTGTTACCCCAATCAATATAATTAAAAAACAACAATAAAAGAGAGATTCTGAGAAATAGTAGAATTTTCCATGGACTCTTGACCAGTTTTGTAATTCAAAATTGCAAACTGAAGTAAAAGTTCTTTCATCAGTGCTTCTTCTACTTGGGGTCCACGTATACAGCAGTTACAGGCAAAGTCCACAGATTCTGCAATGGATACTAATAACAGTGTGGCTCTTAATGTCTTTGGTAAAGTGCTGAGAGAAGCCATTTTGAAAGTCATTGTGAGATGAAGGGAAAAGGAAAAGAAAAGAGGAAGGTAGGGATAGCGGGCTAGTCAGGGAGTAAGGGTGAAAGAGAGCTGGCAGTTAGAACATCTGCTATTGGGCAGAACAATCTGACCAGGACATGGGACAGTGATAAGCAGTAACGTCCGGTCACTTCACTTCAGTGAAGGAATACACTGTTGGTTCTGCTAACTGGATTTGCACCCAGTCTACCAAGTTCTACTTTCTTTTGGAAAGCCTCTCACAGCAATAAACAAGGTGTCTGCAAAAATGTTCTGTTCTGATCCCTCTGTCAGGCAATGTTACCTAAAGCAAATCCCTGTGAATTTGGAAGAGTTGCTGTGCTTGATAACATTTCCTCTCCCTGTTCTCTTCTTCTTATCCCTAAAGGTAGAATCGTAGCATTTGAAATAGGAAGGCAATTAAATTATGTGTCCAAATATTCTACCATGGAGGAGGAAATTGCACTGTTTTACAAACACAGGCTAGGCAATGGAGGGGAGGTGGGGAGGATGGGGCTGAACAAGTCACTGAAGCAGGACCAATCTAGAGCCTTTCACTCTCAGCAAGAGATTAGGTGGGTTGCACAAGATCTCCCAGTTACCTGAACACACAACTCCCAGGACTCGCTATCTTATCATCCGCTTATCTCCTCATTTGTATACATGACAGTCCTTATAATATGTAATTCCTCCTGTCTACTTATTCATGTTTTGGTGCCTCCTTTAGGATTGTGAAAGCCCATGTGCTGGTGTTGGCTCTTACAGTAGTTTTCTGGTTGTACTTCTAAGGAGCCCATCCATGATTTTCTACCATTGGCTATATAGGGGGCAAGAGGACACTCAGGTAGGGCTTTGCCCCCAGCTCTTTCCTCTTCAACCAAAGTACTCAGGGTTTACCTGTTGTGGGGGCAGAGCCCCAGAAAGTAGTTTCCAGGCTCTCAGCCTCACATAGACAGGTGCTGACTCATGTAGTAAATGGCCATCAACTGTGATTGCATGGCCATCAGCTGTGGCTAGTTGGCCGTCAGCTGTAACCAGTGAGCCATTGGCCACTAATATAACTGCTGTGGCTACGCTAGCAAAGAGAGAAAGAATGGGGGCTAGCAAGAAGATGGCGGCTGGGCTGGCAAGCATGGATGGCGGTTTGCGGACAGTGTGGATCCAGCCTCCAGTGAGAGTATAGTGCCGCCAGAGAGAATAATAGAGGTATGACTCCCCTACCTATGGCTCCGTGGGTGTTCCTTTTTGGCCTTACCATATCCTGCGTTATGTGGGGAGAGGGACCAGAGACCCCGCAGGTCGCCCGGCACGACACCTGTACATTTTGAATTTCGAGCTAACTTTCATTTGAATAAAGAGCTCCATTCTCCTCTACGCCCACTTTTTTACCAAGTTGGATTTTTAAAAAAAATATGTATCTTGGAATAGAATTGCTGTGTTATAGGGTTAAGTAGACGAGTAATTTGAGTATTGCCAGATCACCCTCCAGAGTGGTGATATAGTACACACTCTCATCAGCAATGCATGACAGTTGCTGTATTTCCACCTCCTTGCCAATATTTGATATCACCCATCTCTCTAAATCATGCCAGTCAGCAGTCATAGGTAATATCTCGTGGTGGTTTTCATTTGTATTTCTCTGATTACCTATGATTTTGAACTTCTCTTTACTTATAAGGTTTTACGTTTTTCTATTCTGTGTTTTGTCTGCTCATATCACTTACCCATTTTTAACAATTAAGATTTTATGTCATTATCTGGTTATTTTATAGGAGCTCCTTGTACAATGTGAAGCACTCCTCAGTTTTGGACATTGCCACTATCTCTTCCTATGTGTAACCTGTCTGGTAATTTTAGCTATGATGTACCTTACTGAACAAAACCACTTAAATTTAAATTAATCAAATTCATTAATTTTGTTACTTCATGGTACATGTTTTTGAGGGTTTTTTTTTAATTCTATCTACTTACCATAGGTGATGAAGATATTCTTCTATACTGTTTTTAATTAGTTTGATAATTTTACTTTCCCTCTTACGTTATTATTGTTCCACATATTGATCATAAGCTAATACTCTGAAGAAAGAACATATTCTATTGGAAAAGCAAGTCAGATCATGGCATTTCTCCATTGAAAACTTGACAATGACTCCCCAGTTTAGAGCAAGAGCCAAAGACCGGTCAATGGTTTAAACGGTCCTTTGTGATTACTGTTCCTTTCTTACCAATCTGAGCATGCCACCCACTTCTCTACCTCATTCGTTGTGCTCCAGTCACACTGGCCTCCTCTATGATCCTCAGATACCTTAGGTTATTCTCTATTCCTGGAATGTTCTTCCTGTATATATTTGCGTAAAGTACCTCTTCACCCCTTTCAAATGTTTGCTCAAAAATCATTGTCTCAGTGCACATCTGTCTCCACCACTTCTAATCTCTCTTGCCCTAACCCACATTTTTCTTCTACTTCTCCATATGACTCATCACTTCCTAACATAATATATAATTTACTTATTTATCACTTCCTAACATAATATATAATTTACTTATTTATTATTCATATAGTTTATTATCTATTTCCTGCTACTAGAATGTGAGCTCCATGGGAACTGGGGGTTTTATATTTTACTGTAAACTGGTGCCTAGATCACTCCATGTCTAGCCCAGAGAAGCTCTTTGTCACTTACTGAATGATGAATTCAGCAACTCCTTCCCAGTGACGGTGACAGTAGCAGTGGCTGCCATTTCCTGTCTCTAGAGGCAGTCCCAGCATCAGCTTCCAGCAGTATGACCAGTGCTGTGCCCCATAGACCATGATTTGGGGCATCATCCTTGAACATGGGGCTTCCAAGTCTAACCTGGAATTTCTGAGAACTATACAATATCTTTTTTTCATAATTTCCTTAATTTAACTAGATTGTGTTGGTGTGGTTTCTGCCACTTATTAAGGGGTAGAAATATATCCCTGAAATAAGTCAGAAAGAAAATGTCATTTAACTCAGGTTTTCTTAAAAATTCTTATTTAATTCATTAAATTGAAATTGAAAAATGGTTCAATTTTCCCCAAAGTGGACAGTGTTTTATAAAGGTGTGGCAGATTGTCAAAGATTGTCGCAATATGTCCTCTTCTCTTCTGCAATGTAAATTTTCCACTCCTCCTATCAAGAGATGGACTCTTTTCCTCTTCCCCTAGAGTCTGGACTGACAATGTGATTTGTTTTAACTAATAGTATGCAGTGCAAGTGACGCTGTGCCAGTTCCAGGCTTAGGCCTTAAGAGACATTGCAGCTTCCATGATTACTCTCTAAGAATGCTGCAATAAGACTATCACATAAGGAAGCTGATCTATTCTATTTCAGGATGAGATCCAGGGTGCCCCAGCTGATAACCAGAACCAACTGCCAAACATATGAGTGGGAATCCTTGCAGCCCCGCCAGTGCTCTAGCTGACAGCAATTGTATGAGTGAGCTCAGGTGACACCAACAGAGAGATCACCTTGCAAACCCACAGAAAGGTGAGAGATAATATTTTGTTGTTATTTAATGTCACTAAATGTGGGGGTGGTTTGTTATTGAAGGGGATGAGTATATGCCTTCCCAAAATATGCCACTTTGGCATAAGGATTATTTTGAGCTGAAGGCAATTGAGAATCAACAGATGCAGAAAGAAGACTTCTCAGAGCTTCCCGTAACTACCTAAAAGCAGAACCTCCCAAAAGTACTCAAAAGTACACTATTGTCATAATCCCCTACTCAGGAGTAGGAGACAAGAAGTCAGCACCACACCCAAATAGACATTGTCACAAGACTATCATATCTCCCATCTATTTTCCTAAGGTACCATTAATCTTTCCAAAAGTTATTTGTTTTCCCTGAGTGCCTTTCCTTGCCCTCCCCTTCACCTATTAAGGTGGTATATAAGCTCCAATTCTAACCATCTGTCATGCAGGGTCTCTTGTCCTGCTCCCCACACAAGAACACAGGATATGGTGATGCCAAAACAAAACACCAACAGAGCCATAGATAGGGGAGTTATACCACTATATCCTCGCTGGCGGCTAGGTTGGAGACACAGGAAGCAGGAGCCCCAACCTGCTGTCTGCTTCTCTGCCAACAAACCAACCCCCTAACGTAGCCATGACTACTATGGATAACCGGTAACAGCTGATGGCCACCCAGCCACAGCAGATGACCATTTGATTACAGCTGATGGCCATCTAATAACCGAGCCAGCACCTTTCCACGTGAGGCTGAGAGTTTGGAAACTGCTATCTGGGACTCTGTCTCCACACCATCCCTTTTAATTACTCATCACTTAGTAGTCCTGGCTATATGCCACATTGCACGTATAAATAAACATTCTTTTTTTTTGCACCAACAACCTTTGAATCCCAGATACTCCAGAATAAGTCGATATTCACTTTTCAGTTGCATGTGATATTGACTAGTTTTACCTTCTTCTAAATTTGCAAGGGCATAGAATAAGAGATGTGGCTAGACTCTCAGAGACTAGGTTGGTCATGGGGGTGGAGATTAGAGTTACAAACATAGATTAGAACCAGATTCTGCGCTAACAAATATTTAACCTGATGTCCTTTAAGTATTTAACATTTATTTATTGGAAGTGAAAGAGAAGCTGCTTTTCTATCAGTCAAAATTTGTCCTTTTTCATATTCAAAATAGAGATTTATTAAAGTTAAACTTACCTTTGATTGTGTTATTTCACACAGTTCTTACCATAAATGGATATCATAAGCCAATTATACTACGAATATGACAGGTGCATTCACACATTGGGGACTTTGCAATGGCCAATCACTCCATGTGGTACACTCTTGTCCCAGATAACTGCATCCAGATTTTCTCACTGCCTTTAAGGGTATGCTTAAATGTCACCTCATGGTTTAATTTAAAGTGTCTTGTTCAATACATGATGTTCTATTTTTCTGGTTTTCATGTCGAGGAAATAACTCCCCCCCCATGTTTTTTTTTTTTGTTTTTTTTTTTTGTCATGTTCTCTGTTTTTCTTTTTTGATTTCTTTTTTCTCAGCCAGATACCTTCTTGAGAGGAATATTTAAGGGTTTACAGTTTAGATAATAAAATAGATATTGTCTCCCTAGTGAACAAAAACTATACCACTATTATTATGTTTGCAGAATTTCATTTAATTCTGCCTACCAACACCGTATGACTCAGCTGACCAGAGTCGATTTACACCTGCTTGTTTCAAAAATATTGAAAAAAAAGATGCACTCACTCTGGCTCTGGTAAATAGTAATACTATAACTTATCTATTGCTGGATAATGTAGGGAAGGAAAAAAAAACTTTCCTTCTACTCTCTCAAGTTCTGTTCCTTGGGGTGGGGTGGAGGATCTGTGAATTAAACTAACAAAAGAATACAAGTCTTTCACCTCCTTGGCTAAATTTATTCTTACCATAATGAAATATCACCTCATATCAGTCAGAATGCCCATCATCAATAAATCAACAAATAACAAGTATTGGCAAGGATGTGGAGAAAATGGAACCCTTATGCACTGTTGGTGGGATTGCAAAGTGGTGCAGCCATGATGGAAAACAATTTGGAGGTTCCTCAAAAAAGTTAAAAATAGAACTACCCTGTGATCCAGCAATTCCACTTCTGGGTATTTATCTGAAAAAACCCAAGGCAGTAATTTGAAAAGATATATACACCCATATGTTCACTACAGCACGATTTACAATAGCTAAGATATGGAAGCAACCTAAGTACTCATCAATAGATGATTAGATAAAGACGAGATGTACATGTATACAATGGAATATTACTCAGCTATAAAAAAGGAAATCTTACCATTTGCGACAACATGGACAGACCTAGAGGACATTATGCTAGGCAAAATAAGTCAGACAGAGAATGACAAATACCACATGGTCTCACTTACATGTGGAATCTAAAGAACAAAATTAGAAAACAAACAAAACAGAAAAAGATTCATAGATACAGACTAAAAACTGATGGTTGCCAGATGGGAGGGGAGTGGGTGAAAAAGTTGAAGGGTTAAGAAGTACAAATCGGTAGTTACAAAACAGTCACAGGGTTGTAAAGTACAGCACAGGGAATATAGTCAATAATATTGAAATAACTATGTATAGTGCCAGATGGGTACTAGACTTATCGAGGGGATCACTTCATAAATTATATAAATGTCTAACCACTATGCTATACACCTGAAATAAATATAAAATAATTAATGTCAACTGTAATTAAAAAAATAAAAAATAAATTTCCTTAGGTAATTTTATTATATGAAAATATATGCTACATTGAAATTTTCAAAAATATATATAAGTGAAAAAAGCCAAATGCAATTCTGTTACTCAAAGATATATACTATTTGCATTTTATGTTATTCCATTTTAGACCATATACATATAAATAAATATATGATAAAATGGGCTGAAACTCTATGCACTACCAATGAGGTAAGACAATGAGGCAATTGATACATCATGAAATTCCACCTTTGTCAATGAATATATGCCTCTATTTTCATTTTTAATGGCTACACAGTAGTTTCTTATTTAACCGGTATCCTACTGTTGAACATTAAATTTGATTCTGTAAATACAGAATGGTTATCTTAAGGTTATTTCCATGTTTATATCCATGACTGTTTTCCAGATATCACTTTCTGGAAATGGTTTAAGAAGACATATTATTTACATGCACTATATCACATTGTGTCGCAGAGTCTTTTTTTGCGAGCGTACCACAATTAATTTTAATTATTTAAAATTAAAATTATTTTTAGAATTTAGAATTATTAGAATTCCTTTTAATAACTACCAACCAAATAGGGAACAAATTGTGTCCAATTTTTAGAATTTGGATTTTTATTACTAATGCTGATAAACAATTTCCCATAGATATTGGGAATAATTCCATAATATTATCTGTTTTCCAGTCCTTATTAATATTGCTTTAACTATCCTAAGAATGTTTTCTATGGCATTTTATTTTTCAAACCAGGGTCTAATCACAATTCATTCATTGCATTTTGCTGTTATGCCTCTTCCCACTTCCTTTTTATATGACATTGGTCATAGAAGATTGGTTCACAAATGGTCCCCATACATGGAGGGCAAGGAGAGACCAAAACAAGAGTCTGGCCACTCCCTATTGTTAAGGGACAGGTTTAATAAGCGAGATAACTTACTTAGGAGGCTTGTCTTGGCCACAAGTTGAGTAGATCTTTGCACCCACCTGCGAGAAACTTCAAAGTTTATATAGAGGCCTTAACTGGGTTCAGTCACATATACTGTCCAAATGGTGTTAACAACACACTGCTTTCCCCAGGCCATGTCCTTGAAAGAGCCCCTATTGTGGGAATGGTGGATGTAATGTACATTCCAAGGACATGGGAGGGTTGAGAAGAGTCTGATTGCCCAGGTCTAACTCACAGGTCAACATCCTCTCAAGGATCTCCTCTAACAAAAATTGTCATCTAGATGTCTATAGAATGTCCCACATGCTTGCTTGGTCTGATTGTTTCTTCATAATGTAATTTAGCTTGTCCTCTTCTAGTCTGTGATAGAGACAAAACATTAGATTTAGAGGCTTAAGTGATTCTGTGTACTTCATATTGCATGATAATAAGAAGCTCATAATTCTAGGTTGTCCCACTGTTAGTAGATGGTAGGTTTGATCACTTGGTTAAGGCAGGATTATCAGTTTGTCCATTGTGAAAGTATACTTTTTTTCCCCTTCATAATCTGTAAGTAAGCTGTGGGCTAACACTTTGATTAGCACCATGCAAATATTCTGTTCCCTAGTAGCTTTCATGTCATAGTCTTGCTAGCTACTAATGATCCTTCCTGAATTATATATTACATTGGGGATTACAACATGGTAGTTTTATAATTTAATCATTCCTTTTACACTTACTAGTTGGTATACTTCTACAAAGAAGAGTTTTTCCTCTCTCTTCATATTATTATGGACTCATGAATTGTTATTTATTGTTGTTACTGAAATAAATTACTGTTAATTTTTTGATGCTCAAATCATCTCACTTTTGTCCAATAGATGCCCTTTCAAGTCAGCTTCTATATATTTTTGACATGACCCCATTAGTCTTTGAGCATTATCTACTTTTCTAGTACAGTGAGATGTTCTTAGGCTCACTTAGCAATTTCCTGCCCCAGATCTAATAGAAGCACTATCTGTGGAAAGATAATTCCAGGGTGAAGAAACATCAAGTATAAAGGCCCTGAGGTAGAAACATGCTAATCATGTGAGAGAAGTAGAAAGGAGAGAAATGTGACTGGCATCGTTATTGAGAGGAGAAGGGTATGAGATGAGGTCAGATCTCATAAGCTAAAGTAAAAGTTTACTTTTACTTTAATGGGAAGCCATTAGAGTGTTTTGAATAGAAGAATAACTTTATCTAACTTACCTTTTATGTGATGCCTCTGGCTTCTTTGTGGACACTTAGACCAGAGGGTAGGGATAGAATCAGAGAGACTAGTTAAAAATATGTTTAATTATTTCAGGGGAAAGATGAAGTGGCTTTGGCCAGGCAGACTGACCAAAGCATGAGAAATGTTTGATTCTTAATACATTTTGAGGCTACAGCAAAGATGTTGTGGGATGCAGGAGAAAGAAAAAGCTAAGAAAGTTTGATGTTTATAACATTTAGTAAGACCACTAAAAGTAAAATTAAAGAAGGGGTTAAATAAAAGATCAAATGTTTAATGCGAATCAAGCTGAATTATTTGGGGTAAGAATCAGGTAGCACTTATTATTTATAGCCCTGTGATGCAGTAAGAAACATTTATTTGGTATTTGTTTCTGGTTCTTGGCACACAGCTCCTAAAACCCTTGGAATCTCCTGAATGATGAGTGTCTTTTGCATGCTAAATGCAATGGCTGGTGGCTGGAGCCCCTAGATAACTTCATGATGGGATCTACCGTGTTTCCCCGAAAATAAGACCTAGCCGAACCATCAGCTATAATGTGTGTTTTGGAGCAAAAGTTAATAAGACCCGGTGTTATGTTATGTTATGTTATGTTATGTTATGTCATATCATATCATATCATATCATATCATATCATATCATATCATATCATATTATATTATAGACCCAGTCTTTTACTATAGTAAAATAAGACTGGGTCTTATATTAATTTTTGCTCCAAGAGATGCATTAGAGTTGATTGTCTTGCTAGGTCTTACTTTTGGGGAAACACGGTATTCACCAGACAGACCAAGTCATGATCAGAGGATTGAAAATATCAGCACCACCATTCCCAGTCCCTTCCCACACCTCAACCTCTGGGAAGAGGAGAGGAACTGAAGATTGCGATAATCACCAATGGTCAATGATTTAGTTAATTGTGCCTATGTAATGAACCCTCCATAGAAACCTGTAAAACAATGCGGTTTGGATAGTTTCCGGGTTGGTGAACACATCCAGGTACTAGGGGGGTGTTGTGTCTGAAGAAGGCATGAAAGTTCCACACCCCTTACCCACATCTTGCTCTATGTATCTCTTCTATTTGGGTGTTCCTGACTTGTAATCTTTATAATAAACTGGTAATAGTAAGTAAAGTGCTTTTCTGAGTTCTGGGGGTTGTTCTAGCGAATTATTGAACCTGAGGTTGAGGTGGTCATCGGAACCCCCAATTTGCAGCCAAATCAGACAGAAGTGTGAGTAATTTGAGTGACAATACTTGAGTGATACATGAGTGATCAATACTTGCAACTGGTGTTTGAAGTGAGGGCAGTCTTATGGGGTATGCACTAACTCTGGGTACTTAGTGTCAGAATTGAATTAACTATTGGACACCAAGTTGGTGTCAGAGTTGGAGAAGTGGTGTTGGAAAAGATACCACAATATTTGGTGTCAAGTAGGGGGAAAAATCTCTCATTCAGTGCCAGAAGTGTGGTGAGTAAAAACTCATCAGAACCCTAAAGTATGGAATTGGTTATTCCTTTTTCGAAATACAAGTTCAGGTTCTCTCTCTCTCTCTCTCTCTCTCTCTCTCTCTCTCTCTCTCTCTCTCTCTCTCTCTCCCCCTCTCTCTCTCTCTCTCTCTCTCTCTCTCTCTCTCTCTCTCTCTCTATTAGTTTCAGGTGTACAAAACAATATAATAGTTAGATTAGACCAGATGGACACTTATCTTATTAGGGAGACCACTTCACGGATGGTGTAGATGCCTGACCACTGCAGTGTACGCCTGAAGCTGACGCTGAATAATACTGAATGTCAACTATAATTTAATATATATGTATAGTCACAGAATGTAGAGTACAGCATAGGGAATAGAGTCATTGGAAGATCAAGGGAGCTAATACAGTGGAAGCTTGCAAATTTAAACTGTTCTCTTTTTACAACCTAACCATTCTCTTGTGTCTGTTTCTGCAACTCAAATTTGGTTCAGATCAGTACTTACCTGTTCAAATCTGACATGTATGATGAAACAGTAATTTCAAATTCAATTGTTTAACATTTTTAAGAAATAGAAAATACATAAAATAAAGAATACAAATCACAGGTTTTCAGCTCAAGAAATAATCACAATGTAAACTACCATCCAGGTCAAGAACTAGAACATGATCAGCACTCCACAAGTGGTCTTTGGCCGTGCCCCCTCCCAGGTACTAACCGCACTCTCCTCCCTAGAAGTAACCATTATTTTAATTCCCAATCCCATAGATTAATCTAGCCTGTGTTCAAATTTTGCATAAACTGAATCATGCATTATGTATTTTTTTATGTCTGGATTTTTTTGCCCAATATTATATTTATGTGAGCGATTCATCAGTATCATTGCACATAGCAGTAGTTTATTAATTTTATTGCTATGTTTTGTATAAATATACTCAATTCATTTATCCACTCTTGATGGATAGCTGAGCTTTTCCCTGAATTTAGCTATTACAAACAGTGCTATGAATATTATTGTACATGACTTTTGATGCACACATGTATAGATTTCTTTGGATATACATCTCGGATTGAAATTATTGGATTATGAGATACGTGGTAAGTAGTTAAAACTCTCAGTTTTTAAAAATGGTTGTATAAATTTACAGTAGTGCCAGTGATATATGAAAGTTCAAGTTGCTCTACAACCTCAAAAACTTGATATTTTCATTCTTCTTCATTTTAGCCATTTGGTAGGTACACAGTTGTATATCATTTTCATTTTAATTTGCATTTTTTGATAACTGATAAAGTTGAGCACCTTTTCACATATCCTCAGGAATAAATATATATATTTAAGGTTATAAATTCCCTTATATGCATAGCTTTACATGCATTTCACAAGTTAGTTTGTATTTTAATTATTTAGTAGGAATATGAGGTCAGATAAGTAAGTTCGGGAACTCATCCTAGAAAAAGTGCTACATACCTCATTGCTGAATATCACTATGGTTACCTTCGAAGTATTCCCCTCGGAAAGCTATGCACTTATGCCAGCACCTCGTCCACCCCTCAAAGCAATTTTGGATTTCTTTTTCTGGAATGGCCATCAAAGCTGTCATCATATTACCCTTGATGTCCCGAATTTCATCAAAATGTATTCCTTTCAATATTTCCTTTATCTTTGGGTAAAGAAAAAAGTCATTGGGGGCCAGATCAGGTGGGTAGGGAGGGGTTCCAATACAGTTATTTGTTTACTGGCTAAAAACTCCCTCACAGACAGTGCTGTGTGAGCTGGTGCATTGTCGTGATGCAAGAATCGTGAATTGTTGGTGAAAAGTTCAGGTCATCTAACTTTTTCACACAGCCTGTTCAGCACTTCCAAATAGTAAACGTGGTGAACTGTTTGTCCAGTTGGAACAAATTCATAATGAATAATCCCTCTGATTTCAAAAAAGATTTGCAATAGCGTTGCAACAAGTTCGTGAACTTAATTGTCATACCTTTCTATTCTCTAATTTCTATTGTAACTGCTTCCTTGACTTATTGCCTTCTTGAATTTATGTTGCTAAATTTCCAAACATAAGGGGCTTTTGTGGTTATCTTTTTGTCTATCTTTCTTCCACATACTCTGATTGAGTTCATTCCTTTGAAATTTATTCTACGGCCCCACACGGTGAGATTTGCTAAATGTTTGTGTTCCCTTGTAACTAATGCGTAGTCTATATTTGCTGTGGTCAATCTTCTATATATATGAAATCAGATCAAGCAGGAAAGAAAAAAATAAGGCTCTAGAAGATTTGTACAATATGGCACACAAATTTGAACTACTTTGACATGCATACAAGAAGCAGAAAATATTCCCCTATCAAATAACACAAAAGTTAAAATTAACAAGAAAAGCAGAAAGAAAAATTGACCATCTCTAAAGTAAAACACAATTTCTTTCCTAAACAACTGATATAAGAAGAAAAAAAGCTATTACAAAAACAAGTATGATGCAGTTATTACCATTAGTATTGATACACTGTTGTTAAATAAAATCCATACTTTATTCAAATTTCCTTGGTTTTTCCCTGATGTCCTATTTTATGTTCCAGGATCTCATTCAATTTACCACATTACATTCAGTCATTATGTCTCCTTAGGCTCCTCTAACCTGGAACAGTTTACCAGACTTTCCTTGTTTTTGCTGAAAAAAAGTACAATTATATAAATGCTATATATTAGATAAAAATTAAAACATTACTGAGAGGAAAAAAGACCTTTTAGCCCTAAATACTTATACTGATAACCAAGAAGAAATAAAAATAAATTAATCAAAGTGTTAGAAAAAGAACACAAACAAATTTAAGGGAAGCAGAAAGGAAAAGAATGAAAAGCAGAAATTGTTGATATAGAAAACTACTATATTTAACAGATAAATCAAAGCTTATTCTTTGAAAAAGTCAATAAAATGCATAACATTATTGTATTTGGATAAGCTAAGCTGAGACTTTGGTTATAAACAACCCCTAAATCCTAGTGGCTTATTACATAAATTTTATTTCTCATGCACGCAAAGTCCACTGTAGGTTAGAAGTCTCTCCAAAGCAACTGTTTTCCCTGAGGAAACTCAGCAATTTAAGCTGGGGTTCAATAGGAAAGAAAATCTGGAAGCTTTCACAAGGGCTTTCACCCTCGGCCTGGGATGTCTCAATGGCTCCAAGGGAGATAAGTTTTATTACACTTTGAATGGAAGCACATGGCTCCAAGCCTAATACCCTAGGAATGTGAAGAGCCATTGGCCCTGGAGTAAAGGAGACACTCTCTAGCATGTCCATTTTCTTTGTTCAGGAAGTCAAATGGTGTGGAAACATGAAAATATTCACTTCCTGACACTAGTGTTTACTAGAAAACAATTAGAAATTAAATTATTGAGTTGTAGGATATTCATCTTCAACTTTTTTAACCATTTCTAAATCACCTCCCAAATTAGTGTTATCAATTTAAACTCCCACTGATAGTGTTTTCAATTTATTGTTTCTCCATATTCTCATCAAGAAATAATATTAGCAACCATCTTTTTTTTTTTTGCCAACCAGATAACTCTGACATGGTATGTCATTGTTTTCTAAATTTTTATTTTCTTGATATTTAGCAAGATGAAGGATCTTTTTTTTAATGTATTGGCCATTTAAATTTCCTCTTCTGTTAATTTTCTTCATATTCTGCGTCCATTTAGCTATTGAGTTATTTGTGTTATTTATTGATTTTCAGGTATAATTGCACATTCTGAAAGCTTAATATTTTCCTATTTGCATTCATTGCAAATATCTTATCCCAGTTTGTATCCTTGTCTCTAATCTTTTCACTCTTCTAATGATGTCTGGTTGTCTAAAAATTTTTAAATATTTATTCAGTCAAAATGTATTAATGTTACTTATATGTGGAATCTGAATAACACGATAAATGAAAAAACAAAACAGAAACAAATTCATAGATACAGAGAATAAACTGATGGTTGCCAGATGGGAGGTGTTAGGTGAAAAAGGTGAAGGGATTAAGAAGTACAAATTGGTAGTTACAAAATAGTCATGGGGATTATAAAGTACAACATAGGGAATGTAGTCAATAATATTGTAATAACTGTGTATAGTGCCAGGTGGGTACTAGATTAATCTGGGGGAATCACTTTATAAATTATATAAATGTGTAACCACTATGCTGTACACCTGAAACTAATATAAAATAATATTGAATGTCAACTGTAATTGAAAAAAAATTATTTGAAAAAATCAATGTTTTGCCTTATAAAGTTTTTCTGTTTCTAGCTTTTAAAATATTCTCAGATCCAAAGTCACACATATTCTTCTACAGATAATTTTGAAATTGTAGTTTGTGTCTCACATTTAGGTTTTAATTCCATTTGAAATTTGTATTTTAAATAATAGCATAAAGTTTTCATCATATTACATTTTTGTTTGTTAGAGATAACTCTGGGGAAAGAATCTGAGATCATGACCCACAGAGAAAATGTAATGTCAGAGCCCACTGAGGGAAAAGGATATTAAATGATAACTAGGAGGTGGTCTGTGGAGAGATAGGTTTTCAGTACAATGGAGAGTTGGAGGCAAAATTATTGATCTAGGCAATGATTCTACTTTCTCTCACTAGAAAAAAGGATTGACTTTATTCTTGCTGAATATATTTTTATAAAGCTGACCCCTTTTGTGTGAATATTCCTTAAACAGAAGCACTAGGTTGTTTATGAAAGTTCTCTGGACTAGTGATGTAAGCTAAAATATAACAGGGCAGTGGCACAGTAAGAATTAGTCCATTTTCTGCTCCGAGAGTGTTGCCAGAAGGTATTCATACTTTATAAATTTAGGGGAGGTGGAAAATGAAAAAGCCATTCCAATATATGCAGCATTGCTCCAATTCTGTTTGGCTATCTCACTTCTATTAAGTTCTGAAGTTGTGCATAACGTAATTGAAACTTACACCAAGTTTGGGGGAGGGGAGTCTCTTCCCACAAGTCTATTATTCACTAGATTTCTAAAATATTCAGTTGTACCAGCACAATTTTTAAACTAGTCTGCTTTTTCCCATTGATTTTTAATGACAATTCTGTCACATACCAAATTTCCATATATGCATGCATTTGTTTTAGGGTTCTCTATTCTGTTTCCTGGGTTTATTTGTCTGTCTCTGCAACAATAACTCACTGTGATTAATTAGTATATCTTTATAATAAATCTTAATATCTGCTAGGGTGAGTATCCACACTTTGTTTTATTTCTTTTATTGACTTGATTATTTTTGGATGATGAAAACATTTCCCCAAAAATCCATGTGTATTTTAGGATTATCTTAGTAGATTCCGTGAAAAATTTTGGTGAGTGTTGTTTGTAATATGATTGAATTCACAGATCAAAATAGGCCTAATTGACATTTTATTGTATTGATTTGTCTTATTCATGGACACAGTCTATCCCTCCATTTAATCAGAACCTCTATTATGTCCTTCTATAATGTTTCATAATTTTTCTACAAATAGTTTGCACATATTTTGTTAGCCTTTTTCCTAAAGTTTTCCTTGTGATTTTGAACATTATAATTTTTAAATTACTTTTTCAAGTCATGTGGCAGCCATGAAAGTGGGCCACTAAGATCTCCATTCAGAGAAGACATGCTAAGAAGTACACAGTCAGCTGACAGCCTCCAGCTGAAGCACCTTTGAGATCCACTGCGGTGTATGAGTCAATGGCACACTCTCCTCAGGCATTTCCAGCCACAGACTGAGCACAAGTAGGGGTATCAGGGCCTGGCCAATTCTTACCAAGGCAGAACTCTTCTAGAAGCAACCTTTGTTCTAGAAAACCTTGTGGCACTGGCCATGATTTCTTCAACAATGCACTAAAACCTGAACCTATTCCTACGTAACCCCTTGTCCCTCTTCTCCATCAGGTACCAGATATTCATTGCAGCATGAAGGCTTTCCCTGCTATTACTGTCCCTTCATTTCCTGTTTTTCAAAGGTTAGAACCACAATAAACCTCTTACACTTATAATTCTATCTTAGCGTCTGCTTACCAAAGGACTTCAAATGACACAATACATTATCAGGAATGGTTCAAGAAACCATGCATTAAGATGGGGTTTAGAGACTGATTAGTTGACTACTTGGATAAAAAACAGAACCCCATCCAAAGCGGTAGGTGGGGTATGGTGGCATAATTGCTAAACTTTCACTGAAAATGACTTCGAAAAGCATTTGATGAAGGGAAACACCCTGACCAATGCGATATTGTAGGCATTGGAAAGCTCTGGAATGAACAATATATACAATGAACAATATATATAAGTATATATAGTGCAACATATACAAGGAAAATTATCACTAAGTTGCCTTAAAACCCTACAAAGAGACAATGAGAAGATGAAGGCATTAAAAAAACAAACAAACCCTAAATATGAGAACCAGAGGGCCTCTGTGGTAGGTTTTGGAAGACTGATACAATTTTGTTACTGGTGATCAGGCTGTTTAGATTTTCCAATTCTTCATGTTTCAGCCTAGGAAGTCTATAAGTTTCTAAGAACTTGTACATTTTTTCTAGGTTATTGAATTTTGTGGCATATAGTCCTTCATAGTATTCTTGGATGATCCTTTGTATTTCTGTGGCATCCGTTGTAACTTCCCCTTTTTCTTCTTTTTTTTTTTAATTTATTTTTTAAATTTATTGGGGTGACAACTGTTAGTAAAATTACATAGATTTCAGGTGTACAATTCTGTATTACATCATCTATAAATCCCATTGTGTGTTCACCACCCACAGTCACTTCCCCTTTCATCACCATATATTTGATCCCCCTTACCATCATCTCTCACCCCCAACCCCCTTACCCTCTGGTAACCACTAAACTATTGTCTGTGTCTATGAGTTTCTGTTTCTCATTTGTTTGTCTTGTTCTTTTGTTGTTTTTGGTTTATATACCACATATCAGTAAAATCACACGGTTCTCTGCTTTTTCTGTCTGACTTATTTCGCTCAGCATTACACTCTCCAGATCCATCCATGTTGTCACAAATGTTCCTATATCATCTTTTCTTACTGCCAAATAGTATTCCATTGTGTATATATACCAAACTTCTTTATCCATTCATCTATGGAAGGACATTTTGGTTGTTTCCATGTCTTGGCCACCGTGAACAAAGCTGCAATGAACATTGGAGCACACGTGTCTTTATCTCTAAATGTTTTCAGATTTTTTGGGTAGATACCCAGGAGAGGGATTGCTGGGTCATATGGCAATTCTATTCGTAATTTTTTGAGGAACCTCCACACTGCCTTCCATAACGGCTGCACCAGTCTGCATTCCCACCAACAGTGTATGAGGGTTGCTTTTTTTCCACAGCCTCTCCAACACTTGTTACTATTTGTCTTGTTGATGATAGCCATTCTGACTGGGGTGAGGTGATATCTCATTGTGGTTTTGATTTGCATTTCTCTGATGATTAGTGATGTTGAGCATTTTTTCATATGTCTATTTCCCATTTGTATGTCCTCTTTGGAGAAATGTCTCTTCAGGTCCTCTGCCTGTTTTTCAATTGGGTTGTTTCTTTTTTTGTTGTTGAGTTTCATAGGTTCCTTGTATATTTTGGATATTAGCCCCTTATCGGAGGCACTATTAGCAAAAATCTCCTCCCATTCAGTTGGTTGCCTCTTTATTTTGTCGATGGTTTCATTTGCTGTGCAGAAGCTTTTAAGTTTCATATAGTCCCACTCGTTTATTTTAGCTTTTACTTCCATTGCCTTTAGAGTCAAATTCATAAAATGCTCTTTGAACCCAAGGTCCATAAGTTTAGTACCTATGTTTTCTTCTATGCAGTTTATTGTGTCAGGTCTTATGCTTAAGTCTTTGATCCATTTTGAATTAACTTTGGTACATGGTGACAAATAGCAGTCCAGTTTCATTCTTTTGCACGTGGCTATCCAATTCTCCCAGCACCATTTATTGAAGAGGCTGTCTTTCCTCCATTGTATATTTTTAGCTTCTTTGTCAAAAATTGTCTGTCCATATTTATGTGGTTTTATTTCTGGGTTGTCAATTCTATTCCATTGGTCTATGTGTCTGTTTTTCTGCCAATACCATGCTGTTTTCATTATTGTAGCCCTGTAATACAAGCCAAAGTCAGGGAGTGTGATACCTCCATTATTGTTCTTTTTTCTTAAGATTGCTTTGGCTATATGGGGTCTTTTGTGGTTCCAAACAAATCTGATAATTTTTTGTTCTATTTCTTTATATGCCATTGGGATTCTGATGGGGATTGATTGAATCTGTATATTGCTTTGGGTAATATGGCCATTTTAACTACGTTGATTGTTCCAATCCATGAGCACGGAATGTCTTTCCATTTGTTCATGTCTTCTTCAAATTCTTTCAATACTGTCTTATACTTTTCAGCATACAGGTCCTTCACATCCTTGGTTAAGTTTATTCCTAGGTGTTTCATTCCTTTTTGCTGCAATTGCAAAAGGAATTGTTTTTTGTATTTCTTTTTCTGAAATTTCATTGTTAGTATATAGGAATGCAATGGACTTTTGTACATTGATTTTGTAGCCAGCAACTTTACTGTATTCATTGATTGTTTCTAATAGCTTTTTGGTGGAGTCTTTAGGGTTTTCTATATATAGCATCATATGATCTGCAAAGAGTGATAATTTAACTTCTTCATTCCCAACTTGGATGCCTTTTAATTCTTTCTCTTGCCTGATTGCTCTCGCAAGGACTTCCAACACTATGTTGAAAAGCAGAGGTGATAGGGGAGAGCCCTGTCGTGTTGCTGAACGGAGAGCAAAGGGCTTCGGTTTTTCTCCATTAGTTATGAGATTACCTGAGTGCTTGTAATATATGTCCTTTATTATGTTAAGGTATTTTCCTTCTATACCTATTTTATTAAGTGTTTTAATCATAAATGGGTGTTGTATCTTGTCAAATGCTTTTTCTGCATCAATTGATATAATCATATGATTTCTGTCCTTTATTTTGTTTATGTGATGTATCACATTGATGGATTTGTGGATGTTGAACCATCCTTGTGCCCCGGGGATGAACCCCACTTGGTCGTGATGAATCATCTTTTTAATGCATTGTTTTATTCGATTTGCTAGAATTTTGTTTAGGATTTTTGCATCTGTATTCATCAGAGATATTAGTCTATAGTTTTCTTTTTTCGTGCTGTCCTTACCAGGTTTTGGTATCAGGGTAATGTTGGATTCTTAAAATGAGTTAGGGAGTACTGTCTCTTCTTCAATTTTTTGGAAGAGTTTGAGCAGGATTGATATTACATCCTCTTTGAAGGTTTGGTAGAATTCACTAGTGAAGCCATCTGGTCCTGGACTTTTGCTTTTGGGAAAGTTTTGGATGACTGATTCAATTTCGTTACTGGTGATTGGTCTGTTTAGATATTCCAGTTCTTCATGGTTCAGCCTTGGAAGGCTATATGTTTCTAAGAACTTGTACATTTCTACTAGGTTATTGAATTTGGTGGTATGTAGTCCTTCATAGAATTCTTGGATGATCCAATCTGCTACTCTATGACTTTTTATTGATGAGTTCAGTCCATTTACATTTCGGGTGATTATTGATATGTGAGGATTTCCTGTCATTCTGTCTTTAGTTTTCTGGTAAGGCTGTGTCTCCATTGTTCCTTTGCCTTTTTGTTGTTGTCTATTATTACTGTTTGGAAGTATTCTACGATGATTCCCTCTGTTTGTTCTTTTATTACAGTATGTATTTCAGTTCTGTTTTTTTTTTTTGAGTGGTTACCCCTAAGTTTATGTAAAAGAAACTCCGGTGTTTAGGGTATTCCATTTTCTTCAGCACACTTACTTTCTCCATTCCCATATTCTGGTTCAGGCCTTTACTGTCCCCCTTTTTATGTTTTGGTTGCCACAAATTGTCCCTGTTGATGGTGGTCGAATAGCCTCCTTTAGTATTTTTTGTATTGCAGGTCATGTATTAGAAAATTCCCTCAGCTTCTCTATGTCTGGAAAGGTCTTTATTCCTCCTTCATGTCCAAACGATATCTGTCCTGGATATGTTATTCTTGGCTCATGATTTCTCTCTTTCAATAGTTTGAATATTTGGTTCCACTCTCTCCTGGCTTGTAGAGTTTCTGCTGAAAAATCTGATGATAATCGAATGGGCTTTCCTTTGCATGTTCCTGTCTTTTTTTCCCTGGCTGCCTTGAGGATTCTTTCTTTGTCGTTGATTTTAGACAGCTTCAATACAATGTGCCTTGGAGAAGGTCTGTTGGGATTGAGGTAACTAGGTGTTCTGTTTGCTTCTTGGATTCGAGGGTCCAGTTCTGTCCACAAGTTTGGGAAGTTCTCATCGACAATTTGTTTGAATATATTCTCTGTTCCCTTCTCTCTTTCTTCTCCTTCTGGTATGCCCATTATTCTTATATTGCTCTTTCTGATGGAGTCAGAAAGTTCTTGTAGAGTTCTTTCATTTCTTTTAAGTCTCAAGTCTGTTTCTTCTTCCATCTGTGTAATTTTCAGATTTGTATCTTCAATGTCACTGATTCTCTCCTCCATCTGGTCAACTCTACTACCTAAGCTGGTTATTTCATTTTTAATTTCTTCTATTGTGTTCTTAACCTCCAGAAATTCTATTTGGTTCTTTTTTAAAATTCCGACCTCTTTCATAAAATGCTCATGTTGTTTTTTGATTGTGTTTCTGAGTTTATTAAACTGCCTTTCTGTGTTTTCTTGCATCTCGTTGAGTTTTTTCAGAACTGCCATCTTGAATCTCTGTCATTTGTGTCACATGTTTCCATATCTTTAAGTCCCTTTTCTGGAGACTTTTCACTTTCTTTCTGAGCTGTCTTGTTGCCTTGGTTATTCATGGCAATTACTAATTTATTATTCCTCTTCCTAGACATCTACAGGAGTTGCTTCTGCAACATGCTGATAGGAAGAGGTCTTTCTTTTGTTTTCCAGTACTTGTTGGTAGAATGTTTTATTTTCTCTCCGAATCAGCCTTTTTTTCTCTCTCACACGGTAGTGCTATGTTTTTTCTGCACTATTCCAGCTTCTCCCACAATGGGGGGGGATTCCCTGGGAGACGGGCCTCTCCTCTGTTCATAGTTCGCCTGGGTCATAGGGCGCATTGTCCGTGTGGTTGTGCGGAGAGCTTTTGATGTTCCAAAGCTCTTCCTGCACCAGATTCAGAGCCAGTATGTTTCAGCAGTTCTGTTTACTCCTGCATGTATCTGCCCAGATAGGTTGCATCAGGGGCGGGGTGAGTTGTGAGAGGTGGCCCAGAATAATGGAGGCGACCACCACCACAGCTCGTCCTACTTCCACAGCTCCCTCCCTTTTGCCTGAACTAGTTGGGCTGCGAATGTGTGTCTGCAGTCCATGGTTCTCAGAACAGCAAATATTCTGTTCTTTTGATCTGACACTGCTACTGTTCTGCTTCTAGCACCGGGCAGGTGGGGTGCTGCGAGGTCTGGTATGGTAGTGAGGGAGAGGCTAGTCTCAGTTCCTAAGGCTTCAGTTCTCTGCTCGGCAGTGAGGGCTTAAACCACCGTTTTCAGCCTTCTTCCCTCAGTCTTTTCTCCGAGGTCTATGCCGTGAGCATTGGGTTCAGCCGTGTTATATGCTGTCCCCTCAGCCCTGTGGGCCATAAGCGGAGCCCTAGCAGTCTGAGTTCTTCCCTCTCTGGCAGCTGCAGTATATCTGGGATGCAGCAAGCTCGGAACACTGAGCTAGGTCTGAATCCTGTGCCCGCGCGGCTCCGTCTCGCACTTCTCCCTTCCCTCCTCTCCCGCTCGCATGATTCCCCCACCTTTAGGTGAAGTCAGTAGTGGGCCTCTTCGTCTTGCCTGTCTGCTGTGCATGGAGTCCTTTGTGGAGTTATTGTTTCTCGATTAGTTGTAAATTATAGGGGAGCTTTACAGAGGCTCACCTCATGCCACCATTTTGATGACATCTCTGCCTTCTTTTTATAGGTACACTTGTGATTACATTGGAGTTTACCTGGATAATTCAGGAATAATCTCTTCATTTGAAGATTGTTAACCACACCTGAAAATTCCCCTTGGCCATGGAAGATAGCATATTTGCACGTTCTGGGGATTAGGCAGTGGATAACTTTAGGAGGTCCAATATACTGTCTACCACATAAGTTAATGAAACAAACTGATACATTATAAACAAGAGACTAAAGAGCTGAGTAGTCTTCAAATGATGAGCAAAAGTCCAAAATATCATAATGCTATGGCAGCAAAGGGAATAGAGATTTTCAAGAAGGTAATATTGGTCTACATGGTCAAATGCTGGAGAAGCATCACCAAACATAAGATGAAAAAAAAAAAAAAAGAACTTTCGGTGTTTGGCAATTAGAGCATTGTGGGTGGCTTTCCAGAGAACAACTTTTGGCAAATTTCAATTGGGGGAGCCATATTTTAGATAATTGATAAATGAGTGAAAAGTATAAAGAAAAATAGATACTAAACTTCTTCTCCCATTAAGAAAAATGATTTGGTGACAGAGAGATCATCTGAAATAAGAAACAATGTCATCATTCTACTAATATAAGTTTTCTAAAGAGAGTAGAGTCAACACTTCAAGCCCTTCTTTCTGCATGAAGTAACAAGGAACATAAGTGACCCAGTGTCATGGAGAAAGGCAGAGTCAAGCAAGAACACTGGTTTATGCCAGTTTAAAAGGTCACTGCTGTATACAAGTGTTCTGTTGGCATATTAGCTGTAAACTCCACTCCTGATTCAATGTAATGGATTTTAAAGCTGATGTCTTGCCAAATCGATTTATAAGATGAATTGCTTCTGAAGCAGAGCTGAGCATTTGAGTTCTAAGTATAAATGGACAAAGAGCATCAGCACTCTTCTCGATTCTGTTTCTGCTGCTTGCTTGCTACCCTACCGTCTTCTCTCCTATTCTACAACCTCTAATTGCTGAGAGAGGGCTTGTGATGGAAGGATGGGAAAACAAGTTGGCCAAGGAAGGAAGCCTGGAGGTAGAGTCCTTTTTATGTGATGAAAATGCCAATGAATAAATGCACCAAGCACAACCTATTTTCAACATAGTTAAAGCAATAAATTTTCTCTTAGCCCAGTATTAATAAATTTCAGATTATACTTGCTAACACAATCACTTAGACAGGCATTTATTTGACCGGCTGTATTATCTTTTTTTAAAAAAAAGTTTATTTTTTAAATTTATTGGTGTGACAATTGTTAGTAAAATTACATAGATTTCAGGTGTACAATTCTGTATTACATCATCTATAAATCCCATTGTGTGTTCACCACCCAGAGTCAGTTCTCCTTCCATCACCATATATTTGATCCCCCTTACCCTCATCTCCCACCCCCATCTTGAGAGAGTTGCTTAACTTCTCAGAGCTTCATTTTCTTCATCTGTAAAACTACAGTAATAATAATAGTTAATTTAAACTTCACAGATGAACTAACATGAAAAAAGTAAAGTGATAATAATAATAATAGCAGTTATTCAAATAATAGCTGCCACTGATACCAGTAAATATCACTGTTATAAGCACTTTGTATGTATTAGCTCATTTATTCTTAAACAAAACCTCATGAAGTGTTTGTTATTTTAATACCCATTCTACAGGTAAGGACTCTGAGGCGTAGTGAGGTAAATACACAGCTAGTTAGTAGGAGATCCAAATTCATGATATATATACAACTAATGATGAGTATCAATGACGATAATGATATTGATTTAAAAAATTAAATGTCCAAGCTTTGGTAGTGTGAGAACACACATATGAAGAAATAATTGTGTTGAATCTCCTTTTGTTTTTAAATTAAAGTTTATTGGAGTGACAATTGTTAGTAAAGTTACATAGATTTCAGGTGTACAATTCTGTATTACATCATCTATAAATCCCATATAAACCAAAAAAAAAAAAAAGAACAAGACAAACAAATGAGAATCTCTTTTGTAAATAATTTTAGTTTCTATACCTTTTTAATTTACTGACACTCTACCTCTTACCAATAAAACTTTCATGGCTGATATTTTCTATATTTCTTTTTGTAAACTATACTCTTTCGGCATTTGCACCAAATTGGTCAAAAAACTGTTGTGCTCATTTGCAGATGAAGCACTACATAGCCTGAAAATGGCATTTGTACAGGAAGGAACTTTACAATCTATAAAACCTTGTACTCATCCATCTTTACCATGACTTTCTATTGTTTATAAAATGAAATATAATCATGGACTACCTGTAAAGAAAATGAATAAAATTACTCAGTGAAGCTACTTCATTTCTAAACAGAGCACATTAAGAATCAACATCAAGAGGGCCTTGGAAGACTGACAAAGTGGACTAAACAAGAGCCATGTTCACATTTCTATTTCTCACCAAGTAGGTCTATTAATATGATTATGGGCTGACCTGAACCAGTCTGTCCAGAGTCTGAGTACATTGGCTTGATAGTTTGATCAACCAGAAGTTGAACCTGTTTCACCATGAAGACATTATCCCATACCTGGAGGAGAGGCTATGATTTCTTTTCTTCTCCTGGGCTAACAAGTCTTTTCACTCACTTTATCTTCTTACTCCTTACATTCTTAGGAATGCAAATGCTTAATTTACAAAGTTAAATATATGTTGTTTTCCCCAGTAGTTTGTCTATATAGTTATTTTCTAAGTCAGTACTACCTCTCTTGTGTTATTTGTTCCCATGTTACAGAGCACTTAGTACCAAATTTTGTCATCAATACACAATGTGCACTGAAAAAAAATCCTAAAGATGAAGTTGGATTGCACGGTTGAGGAGGCAGGCAAGATAGCTCCTTCTGTATTCCTTCAGTATCAGATACAGCAAACAGTATAGTTAGGTACCAGAAACTCATTTTCTAGTTTTAGGGATTAAATACACACATTGGTTTCACAAGGATGATAATCATAACCATTTAAGGATAATTATAGAAATAAAACAATTATCAATAGCATAATATTTAGCATGAAATAAATCACTTCGGGTTGAATACATAAGGATTGAATGCATAAAGGAGGATACAAATTAAGCAAGGATAAGAAAAGAATATGAGCTGGAGTCAAAGGGAGTGAGAAAATAATTATTGTGGGCACGAAGAAGGTGAGAGATTTCTGACAAGTACAATGGGAGGTGGAGTGGAATAGGAGACTAAGCAACAAGGAAACACTATGCTGTGTTAAAGGAGCGGGCTAGCCAGAAGGAGGCTTTATTTGTGGTTGATGTAATTACATGTCCAGTTGATACTTATTCAATTAGTTTAAACACAGAAAGACAGGAAGCAGGTAGGTAGAGTGAGAACTGTTTGCAGAAATTAGTAGAGGAAAGTGGGACTTGAGGAGAAAACAATGAGGCAAACTATGTGGTTAAAAGATAGTAAATGTTCCTTTTGGACACAGTCCTGGAGAAGTTACAAGACTTGAAGGCAACTGGAACCACAGGCCATCGGACCCTCTCTTCTCCAGTATCAGATAATTTTTGTATGGGGTGTGGGATGTAGCCATGTGAGCATTCTAAATTCTCCCGCACTTCTGTGAGAGAAAATCATGGTGGGCTGGGGATTTGGAGAGCGTGTAGACATGGGAGCAAAACAAAATAAAGTACATGAGGTCATTGAATGCATGCTACAGTGATTATCACTTAACTAGGCCAAAATAAAATAATAAAGTGAGTTTTCATTTCCTGGATTTTATCCCAAATGAGTTATCCTCTATCTCTAGGACCTCAACTACTGACTGGAAAAAGAAAAGGAAGAAAAGAGGGGAGAAATGGAGAAGTAAAAAGAAAATTGTGAAAAGAAAGAAAATGCAAAAACCAAGTTCTAAAGTCAGACTTCAATTTGGTGCACAGATCCAAAAGGTAGACACAGGTCAGAATAAGTCAAGGAAAAAATAATTTTCAATTAACAAACTCAATTTCTGATTCTAAACCTAACTCAGAAGGAAGAAATGCCCCTGAGTAGACCCATCATTTTCTTATTTTGAGAAAGCATCAAATTAGTATGTTTTGAAGAAAATCTATTTGATATACTTAGGAATAGCATAAAAGTTTGTTTTGTTCTTTTGATTTTTCAATACGAGTAGATTACACTGATGAGCTCTTTTCCAACAATGAGAGGAATCACTCCTTCATCCCACTTTAGCTGAACCCTGCTATGTGTAAAGGATACAGAGATGAAGGGAACCCAGTCACCACATTGCAGGGACACTGAGTGTTTCAGTATCCTTGCTGCGAGCCCTGGAAGGTGGACCCAGGTAAACTATCAACAGGCTTCTTTGCCCTCTGGCTTCCCTTTGGGCTTTGTTTGTGGGTAAAAATTGGAAGGAAGGAGGAGACCAAGTTTGTAGATCTATATTCTTAGCTTTCATCCTGCAGGGTCACAGCAAGCCATCTATGTCTTAATGCCAGTCAGCACCCCTAGGTCTCTAGCTCCTGGTAACAACTCCCTCTTCAGAACTTTTTGGGCCTAGGATAGATAATGAGAATGGCATAGATCTTTCTTACCCATCCTAGGTACAGTGCTATGCCTTCTGCTTTCTCTATACCTGACCCACATGTCTTTGTAAATAATCCTTTCATTAAACTCTCCTTGAATATTGTAACTTAAGCATGCTCTCTGTTTTCCTGGTGGGTCCCTGACATCATAAGAAAGGCAAACATGCAACATTTTATGCCCTGGAATATTGTTCATTAAAGTTAACTGAGGAAAGAATGAAACATAAACAAAACAAAAAGAGTAAAACAAAATTTAAAATATCAAATGAAGTTGAAAACTCTCTCTACCCTTAACAGCTGTATATGAGGTGTGATCAAACAGTACAGTGAATGTTTAAATTAAAAAAAATATTATAGTAAAAGACACGTTGCCATTAATCCCCCTCAAAATGCCCCCTCCTCGCTTCAAACACATTTATCCCATGGTTCTTGCCACTTTCTGAAGCAGTTGTGGAAGTCCTCTTTCATGAGTGTCTTTAGTTGCACTGTTGTGGCTGCCTCAATGTGCTGAATCGATTCAAAACATTTACCTCTCATGGTCATTTTGACTTTGGGGGAGAGCCAGCAGTTGCATGGTGCCAGATCCAGTGAATAAGATGGATGAGGACACACCGTAATGTTTTTACTTGACAGAAATTTCCATATACCAGAAGCAATGTATGACATGGAGCACTGTCATGATGGAGGATGATTTATAGCACACTTTAACACAAATTCTCTAAACCATAGCTCACACCCGACTGACTGACAAGTTGAAACTTGTCACACACTGTTATTAAGGTTTGACACATCACTTCCCATGGAGAAGATCCCTGCCTTTCTGTTGCATGGCACTTGCCACAGCATTCATCATATTTTGTGGTCACAACGGAAAGGCTCTGTGTCACACATCACTTCTGGTATGGCAGTTTCTGTCAATGAAAAGCATTATGGTGAGTCCTTATCCATCTTATTCACCGAATCTGGCACCATGCGACTTCTGGCTCTTCCCCAAAGTCAAAATGACCATGAAAGGTAAAATTTTGAATCCATGCAAGACATCCAGGAAGTCACAACAGCACAACTAAAGACACTCATGAAAGAGGACTTCCACAACTGCTTCAGAAAGTGGCAAGAACCATGGGCTAAGTGTGTTCAAAACAAGAGGAAGTATTTTGAGGGGGATTAATAGCAATATGTCTTTTCTGTAATAATTTTTTTATTTAAACATTCACTGTATTGTTTGATCATACATCATATATCAAAAATTACCATTGCTTTACAAAAAATTAGCGTGCAGTTTAATAGTTTAATTGAGTTATTTAATTAAAAGCTTAATTTAAAGACTGATAGAGGTAAAACGATATTGAAACAATGAAAAGCTGAAGCCATAGAATTATGAATGTATTGTTCTCTACATGTAGATTTATATGGATTAATGACTAAACACATATTCTAGAACCAAGGTCTATCTACATAGATTTCAATTTTTTTCTTTTTTTTTAATTAAAGTTTATTGGGGTGACAATTGTTAGTAAAGTTTCATAGATTTCAGGTGTACAATTCCGTATTACATCATCTATAAATCCCATTGTGTGTTCAGTTCTCCTTCCATCACCATATATTTGATCCCCTTTACCCTCATCTACCACTACCCACCCACCTTACCCTCTGGTAACCACTAAACTATTGTCTCTGTCTATGAGTTTTTGTTTCTCATTTGTTTGTCTTGTTCTCTTGTTGTTTTGGGTTTATATACCACTTATCCGTGACATCATATGGTTCTCTGCTATTTCTGTCTGACATATTATTTCGCTTAGCATTATAATCTCAAGATACATCCATGTTGTCACAAAGGGTCCTAATTCATCTTTTCTAACCGCAGAATACTATTCCATTGTGTATATATACCACAACTTCTTTATCCATTCATCTATTGAAGGACATTTTGATTGTTTCCATGTCTTGGTCACCATAAATAAAGCTGCAATGAACATTAGAACACACGTGTCTTTATGTATAAATGTTTTCAGATTTTTTGGGTAGCAACCCAGGAGAGGGATTGCTGGGTCATACGGTAATTCTATTCATAAATTTTTGAGGAACCTTCACACTGCCTTCCATAGTGGCTGAACCAGTTTGCATTCCCACCAACAGTGTATGAGGGTTCCTTTTTCTCCACAGCCTCTTCAACACTTGTTACTATTTGTCTTGTTGATGATAGCCATTCTGACTGGGGTGAGGTGATATCTCATTGTGGTTTTGATTTGCATTTCTCTGATGATTAGTGATGTTGAGCATTTTTTCATATGTTTATTTGCCATTTGTATGTCCTCTTTGAGAAACATCTCTTCAGGTCTTCTGCCTATTTTAAAATTGCGTTGTTTGTTTTTTTGTTGTTGAGTTGCATGAGTTCCTTGTATATTATGGATATTAGCCCCTTATTAGAGGCACTGTTTGCAAAAACTTTCTCCCATTCAGTTGGTTGCCTCTTTATTTTGTCGATGGTTTCATTTGCTGTGCAGAAGCTTTTAATTTTATATAATCCAATTCATTTATTTTAGCTTTTAATTCCCTTGCCTATGGAGTCAAATTCATAAAACGCTCTTTGACCCCAAGGTCCATAAGTTTAGTACCTATGTTTTCTTATATGCAGTTCATTGTGTCAGGTCTTATGCTTAAGTCTTTGATCCATTTTGAATTAATTTTGGTACATGGTGACAAATAGCAGTCCAGTTTCATTCTTTTGCACGTGGCTATCCAATTCGCCCGGCACCATTTACTGAAGAGGTTGTCTTTATTCCACTGTGTGTTTTTTGCTTCTTTGTCAAAAATTATCTGTCCATATTTATGTGGTTTTATTTCTGGACTCTCGTTTCAATTCCATTGGTCTATGTGTCTGTTTCTCTGCCAATACCATGCTGTTTTGATTATTGTAGCCCTGTAGTACAAGCTAAAGTCAGGGAGTGTGGTACCTCCAGTATTGTTCTTTTTTCTTAAGATTGCTTTGGCTACTCGGGTCTTTTGTGGGTCCAAACAAATCTGATGATTTTTTGTTCTATTTCTTTAAAAAATGCCATTGGAATTTTGATGGGGATTGCATTGAATCTGTATATTGCTTTGGGTAATATGGCCATTTTAACTATGTTGATTCTTCCAATCCATGAGCATGGAATATCTTTCCATTTCTTTGTGTCTTTTTCAATTTCTTTCAAAAATGTCTTATACTTTTGAGCATATAGGTCCTTCACATCCTTGGTTAAGTTTATTCCTAGGTATTTCATTCTTTTTGCTGCAATTGCAAAAAAGAATTGTGTTTTGTATTTCTTTTTCTGAGATTTCATTGTTAGTATATAGGAAAGCAATGGACTTTTTTACGTTGAATTTGTAGCCAGCGACTTTACTGCATTCGTTGATTGTTTCTAATAGCTTTTTGGTGGAGTCTTTAGGGTTTTCTATATATAGCATCATGTCATGTGCCAAGAGTGATAATTTAACTTCTGCATTCCCAATTTGTATGCCTTTTATTTCTTTCTCTTGCTTGATTGCTCTCGCAAGGACTTCCAACACTATGTTGAAAAGCAGAGGTGATAGGGGACAGCCCTGTCGTGTTCCTGAACGTAGAGCAAAGGGCTTTAGTTTTTCACCATTAATTATGAGATTAGCAGAGGTCTTGTCATATATGGCCTTTATTATGTTCAGGTATTTTCCTTCTATACCTATTTTATTAAGTGTTTTAATCATAAATGGATGTTGTATCTTGTCAGATGCTTTTTCTGCATCAATTGATATAATCATACGATTTTTGTCCTTTATTTTGTTTATGTGATGTATCACATTGATGGATTTGTGGATGTTGAACCATCCTTGTGCCCCGGGGATGAACCCCACTTGGTCGTGATGAATAATCTTTTTATTGCATTGTTGTAGTCGATTTGCTAGAATTTTGTTTAGGATTTTTGCATCTGTATTCATCAGAGATATTGGTCTGCAGTTTTCTTTTTTTGTGCTGTCCTTACCAGGTTTTGATATCAGGGTAATGTTGGCCTCATAAAATGAATTAGGGAGTACTGTCTCTTCTTCAGTTTTTTTGGAAGAGTTTAAGCAGGATTGGTATTAGATCCTCTTTGAAGGTTTCGTAGAATTCACTAGTGAAGTCATCTGGTCCCGGACTTTTGCTTTTGAGAAGGTTTTGGATGACTCAATTTCGTTACTGGTGATCGGTCTGTTTAGATATTCCAGTTTTCATGGTTCAGCCTTGGAAAGCTATATGTTTCTAAGAACTTGTCCATTTCTTCTAGGTTATTGAATTTGGTAGCGTATAGTCCTTCATAGTATTCTTGGATGATCCTTTGTATTTCTGTGGTGTCCGTGATAACTTCCCCTTTTTCATTTCTGATTTTGTTAATTAGTGTCTTCTTCATTTTTATCGTAGTTAGTCTAGCCAAAGGTTTGTCAACTTTGTTAATCTTTTCAAAGAACCAGCTCTTTGTCACATTAATTTTTTCTATTGTCTTTCTGTTCTCCATTTCATTTAGTTCTGCTCTGATTTTTGTTATTTCCTTTCTTCTGCTCACCTTGGGTTTCACTTGTTCTTCTTTTTCTAGTTCTTTAAGGTGTAACATGAGGTTATTTATTTGGGAGTTTTCTTGTTTCTTGAGATAGGTCTTTAATGATATACATTTCCCTCTTAAAACTGCTTTCGCTGCATCCCAATAATTTTGGTATGATGTATTTTCATTGTCATTTGTTTCTATGTATCTTTTGATCTCTCCTCTAATTTCTTCTTTGACCCAGTCATTCTTTAAAAGTATGTTGTTTAATCTCCATGCATTTGTGTTTTTTCCTGCTTTCTTTTTGCAGTTGATATCCAATTTCAAAATCTGGATATCAGAGAATATGCTTGGTATGATTTCAATCTTCTTAAATTTGCTGAGGCTGATTTTATGTCCCAATATATGGTCTATCCTTGAGAATGTTCCATGTACACTAGAAAAAAAATGTATAGTCTGATGTTTTAGGATGAAGTACTCTATAAATGTCAATTATGTCCATTTCACCTAAAGTATCATTTAAGGCTGCTATTTCGGTATTTATTTTCTGTTTGGATGATGTATCCATTGCTGTCAATGATGTATTTAGGTCACCTATTATAATTGTGTTTTGGTCAATTTCTCCCTTTAGTACTATTAGTAGTTGCTTGATATAGTTTGGTACTCCCTGATTGGGGCATAAATATTGATGACTGTTTTGTCTTCTTGTTGTATAGTCCCTTTTACCATTATGAAATGTCCATCTTTGTCTCTTGATTTCTTTTTCACCCTGAAGTCTGTTTCATCTGATATCTGTATAGCTACACCTGATTTTTCTGTATACCGTTTGCTTGGAGTGTCAATTTCTACCCTTTCACTTTGAGTCTATGCTTGTCATTGTAGAAGAGATGCATCTCTTGGATACAGCATATGGTTGGGTTTAGTTTTTTGACCCTATCTGCTACTCTGTGCCTTTTTATTGTGAGTTCAGTCCATTTACATTTAGGGTGTTTATTGATATGTGAGGATTTCCTATCATTCTATCTTTAGTTTTCTGGTAAGACCGTGTCTCCATTGTTTCTTTGCCTTTTTGTTGTTGTCTTTGATTTCTGTGTGGTGGTATTCTACGATGTTTCCCTCTGTTTCTTCTTTTATTACAATATATATTTCAGTTCTGGATTTTCTTTGAATGGTTACCCTTGAGTTTATGTAAAAGAAAGTTTAGAGTATTCCATTTTTTTCAGCATGCCTACATTCTCCTTTCCCATATTGCGGTTCAGGCCACTGTTCTCCCCCTTTTTGTATTTTGGTTGCCACAATTTGTCCCTGTTGATGGTGGTCGAATAGCCTCCTTTGTTATTCCTTGTAGTGCAAGTCGTGTATTAAAGAATTCCCTCAGCTTCTGTATGTTTGGAAAGGTCTTTATTCCTCCTTCATATCTAAAGGATATCTTTGCTTGGTTTATTATTCTTGGCTCATAATTTGTCTCTTTCATTAGTTTGAATATTTGTTTCCACACCCTCCTGGCTTGTAGTTTCTGCTGAGAAATTTAATTATATTCTAATGGGCTTTCCTTTGTAGGTTATCATCTTCTTTTCCCCGTCTGCCTTGAGGATTCTTTCTTTGTCGTTGATTTTTGACACCTTCAGTACAGTGTGACTTGGAGGAGGCCTGTTGGGGTTGAGGTAATTAGGTGTTCTATTTGCTTTTTGAATTTAAGGATCCAGTTCTTTCCACTAGTTTGGAAAGTTCTCATTGACTCTTTGTTTGAATATACTCTCTGTTCTCTCTTTCTTCTCCTTCTGGTATGCCCATTATTCCTTTGTTGCTCTTTCTGATGGAGTCCGAAAGTTCTTGTAGTGTTCTTTCATTTATTTTAAGTCTCAAGTCTCTTTCTTCTTCCATCTGTGTCATTTCCGGATTTCTGTCTTCGATGTCAGTGATTCCTTCCTCCATCTGGTCAACTCTACTACCTATGCTGGCTATGTCATTCTTCATTTCTTCATTAAGTTACTAATCTCCAGAGATCATATTTGGTTCTGTTTTAAAATTTCAATCTCTTTGATAAAATTTTCGTTTTGTTCTTTGATTGTGTTTCTGAGTTCATTAAACTGCCTTTCTGTGTTTTCTTTCACCTTGTTGAGTTTTTTCAGAACTGCAATCTTAAATTCTCTGTCATTTAAGTTACAGATTTCCATATCTGTAAGTTTCTTTTCTAGAGACTTTTCACTTTCTTTCTGAGCTGTCTTGTTGCCTTGGTTATTCATGGCAATTAATGATTTATTATTTCTCTTCCTAGACATCTATAGGAGTGGGTTCTGTAACAGGTTGATAGGAAGAGGTCTTTCTTTAGTTTTCCAGTACTTGTTGGTAGAATATTTTATTTTCTGTCCGACTGCAGCCTTTTTTGCTCTCTCATAGTGTTATATTTTCTCTGCACTATTCTTGTTTCTCACACAGTGGGGGTATTCCCTGGAAGGTGGTCTTCTCCTGTGTTTACAGTTCACCTGGGTCATATGGCACCGTGTCCCTGTGGGGATGTGGAGAGCTTTTGAAGTTCCATAGCTCTTCCTGCAGCAGATTCAGTGCCCGTGTGTTTCAGCAGTTCTGTTTATGCCTGCAGGGATCTGCCCAGATAAGTGGGGACAGGGGTGGTGTGAGTTGTGAGAGGTGGCCCAGAGCAACGTTGGTGACCACCACCACAGTCGATCCTGCTTCCAAGTCTCCCCCCCATTGCAGGAACTAGTTTTCCTGTGAATCTTTGTCTGCAGACCACAGTTCTCAGAACTGCAAATATTCTGTTCTTTTGATCTGACACTGCTACTCTTCTGCTTCTAGCATTGGGCAGGTGTGGGCGGGGCATGTTCTGGGAGGGTAGGGAGGAGGCAGCTAGTCTCATTGCCTAAGTCTTCCATTCTCTATGGCAGTTAGGGTTAAACCAAGGTTTTCAGCCTTCTTATCTCAGTCTTTGCTCTGAGATCTCTGCTGTGAGCGTTGGGTTCAGCCGTGTTGTATGCTGTCTCCTCATCCCTGTGGGCCATTAATGGAGCCCTAGCAGTCTGAGTACTTCCCTCTCTCACTGCTGCAGTAATTCTGGGATGCAGCAAGCTCGGAGATTGGAGCTCTGAGCTAGGTCTGTGTCCTGCGCCAGCGTGGCTCTGTGTCTGCACTTCTCCCTTCCCTCCTTCCCTACCTGCTCAATTTGCCCACCTTTAGGTGTATTCAGTAGTGGGACTCTTCGTCTTGCCTCCCTGCTGTGCAGGGAGTCCTTTGTGGAGTTAGTTTTTTTTCGATTTGTTGTAAGTTCCAGGGGAGATTTCCAGAACGTCACCTCATACTGCCATTTTGATAATGTCTCCAATACCAGGTCTTATATTAATTTTTGCTCCAAAAGACACATTAGAGCAGATTGTCCAGCTAGGTCTTATTTTTGGGAAAACAGGGTAGGTAGATATACTACCTCCTCTAGTCTTGGCCAGGTGGCCTTAATTAGTAGGTGTCCTGTGGGGCCCAGAGGCACAGTCACCCGGGTTGCCTGCATCAGGGGCTGTAAGAGTGTCCCATGTGTTATTTGTGTGTGCCCTTCTGTTATAGCTGAGGCTTGGTTGCTATTGGCACATCAATAAATGGGATTGACCCTCAGGCTGATTGGCTATGGGATTTGGCCATAGCCACAGCTTACAGGCTTCTGTGCAGGACGCTTACCCCATTAAGTGGGATTCACCCCAGTGGGCTCTGGTGCCTGTTGAGACCATCCTTCTGGTGTGCTGCTTGTGGGGCTAATTGGACAGTGCTCTGCAGTAGTCTGAAGGCAACCTCCAGGTATGTTGATTCTGGGGCTTCTTGTGAAGGGCTCCAGTGGAGGCCTAAGTCACCCACTCACTGCCTGTGACTGGCCAGGGACTACCTGGTAAGAGCTACAAAGTGATCTGTGGTTGTTCACTGCCTGTACTAACCCTGGAAGCACATGGGCGATGCCATGCTGTAAACCAAGGATATCTGCCACCACTACCATGACTACGGTACTTCTTCAAAATGCCAGGACGCCCCATGGCCTGCTGCCTTCTCCCTTAAGGTTCAGCCACTGATAAAGCCTCATGTGGTACACAGGTTAGGTGAAGCAGTGTCTCAGGGAGTCACTAGAGTGGGAAGATTTGTGGTCACCAGATTAATGTAAAGTCTGGTTTGGTGCCCGTACTGAGCCTGAAGCTTTTCAGCAAAAGTCTCAGATAACACCAAGGCCAGTCACTGCCTACCTAGTGTCTGTGGGACTCTTATAGTTTTCCAAGAAAGAGTGCAATGCAGGTGGGGCTGGCTGTTGCTGGAGAAAGTGCCTTCAGCATTGGGGGAGTTGGATAGGGCGAGATCCCAGTGAATCAGCAGGGCAGATCTGTGAAGCTCACTGGACCAATAAGATTCAGATTTGGCCATATTCATAGGGGGAGAGCTCAACACAGGAAAGATGGCTCATGCCTGCCAGCTGTACAGGAGGAAAACCGCCTCACAGGGAAATGCCGACTGTCCTCCGGCCCTTGTCCTGAAGACAAAGAACTCAGTCTGCCTCCTCTATGTCTCTGACACCCCCTGGGTCACTGTCCCTCTGCGGGAGCCCAAGATGAATGCCTGGGAGTTAAAGAGTCTGTTTTCAGGCCCTTTAAGAGGATGCCTAGGTTTCTCGCTGCCTTCCATCCCACCTGGATTGTTGGAATCCCCAGTGTTTTTCACAGCCAGATGTGGGGGATCCTCTTCTGGGAACCAGTACTTTGTGCTAGGGAGGCCGTTGTGGGGTGGGGGTGCCTCACTTCTCTGGGGAGGGTAACTCTGCAGCTAAGATATTCCTCCTTGTTCTCAACCACCACACAGAGGTTTGGGGTTAGCCAGTTCAGTGTGTCTGTCCCTCCTATTAGTGTTGACGTGGCTTCTTCTTTATATTTTTTAGTTATAAATCTTCCATTCAGCCAGATTTCAGATGGTTCTCTAAGTTGCTTGTTCTATAATTTAATTGTAATTTTAATTTGTTCATGGAAGAAAGCTGGCACAGTGTTTATTTATTCTGCCATCTTGGATCTCCTCTGTATCAAAATTTAAATTCCAAGAATTCTTTTATATTATTACATGTTTCAGTATAGGATTTTGTTTCTATTTCATAGATGAAATATTTTCACTCCTCTCTTTAGGATAACAATTATAGGTCTTTTCTTTCTCTTTTAAGTTTTCTCCTACTTCCTGTATTGTCTCTGTTTCTTCTAAAATCCTTTTGTCCTGTTTCTTTGTTTTCTGTCTATTTCCAAATTATAGGTTTTCTTCAAATGTCTAGTGCAGGGGTGTCCAAACTGCGGCCCACGGGCCAACTGCAGCCCGCAATCCATTTTTAATTGGCCCACAGCAAATTCCAAAAATATATTTGGTTTACTTAAATAAACCAGGTGAGGCAATACGTACTTCACCTCAAGTGAGTGGCCTGGCTGTTTGTGTATTTTACCGCATGTGGCCCTTGGTGAAAAACGTTGAGAAAAGTTTGGACACCCCTGGTCTAGTGATATTGGTGGGGCACAGAATTGAAGGAATTCCATTAGTAATGGCAGAAAAAGAGATCAAGGAGAATATACAGATGTAATGGAGCAGAAAGGAGTGAATGAATGTGGGATAAAGATGAATTTTAGTGGAGAGCAGAAGATGTGAAAATGTTGTGACCAGACTGAAGTATTTGGATAATAGCTTGGCAGATCCATTAGAGATAAACATTGAGCAGCAAGAAAAAGGGAAGCTTGGTTTGATAAGAGTTCTTATAATGTGAGTGGGCTCAAGACTTAGCATGTCATGGTGAGCAAAAGGGAGCCACTGAGGTGAAATTGAGCTAGGCTCATTTCTAACATTCCAAATGTGGACTGGGGAAACTTACCCAGAGCCTGCACAGGCTGGGGTAGGAAAATTAGGGAGTTCATGATACAGACCTCAGGAGGTCTCACCTGGCAGATAGTTCCGCAGATTTCATGCGACTTTCAGTCAATGACATACTAGTTAGGCAGAATCATTTTAGAGACTCTGTCTATCCTCATCAGTGTCTTATCAGTGACTAAGGAGGGGACCAAAGTTTTCAATAAAGGAAACTAGCAAAGGTGAGGTCTCTATAGAAGAGGTCTGAAACTCCTACCCAAGAGGAAGTCTTGATATGAGCATTTCTCTGAAGAGACCATAGAAAATGAATCCACAAGGAAGCACATTCCTACACAGTTGGTCATGGCTGGCTAGGAGGAACCCGGGATTATGGAACATCATCCCAAGTCTGGGTGGAAAACAGGAAAAAATTTCTAGATGCAGCCTGAGCTCACTCCCATTGTAAGCTGGATCTCTTTTCCTGCTCAGATTTGACCCAGGAAACAGGCAGCTATGGGCCAAGAGATGAGGCTCATTGATAAATCTGGCTGTAAGAGCTGAGGAAGGCAAAGGTAGGTGAAATGAAACAGCAAGCTAACATCAGAATCTTGATCTGTGGAGAGAGGGGCCAAATGGAACAATGATTCTTAAATTTCACTGTGCATCAGAATTCCCTGGTGAACTTGTAAAACTATACTTGCCCAGACCCTACACTGAAAGATATGGATTTACCATGGATGAGATCCACGCATGTTTATCTATTTCATAAACTTTTTTTTTGCTTTTAGGACAGTTTTAGATTTACAGAGTTATTGAAAAAAAAAAAAAATTAGTGCAGAGAGTTCTTGTGTACCCCATGCTCCGTTTCCCCTATTAACACCTTACATTAGTATGGAACACTTGTGGCAATTAATGAGCTGATACTGAAACATTATTATTAACATTGGTGCTTTATTCAGATTTCCTCAGCTTTTCCCTAACGTCCTTTTTCTGTATCAGGATCCCATCCAGGATCCAACAATATGTTTAGTTGTCATGTTTCCTTAAGCTTCTCTGAGTTGTGACATTTTATCAGACTTTTCTTGTTTTTGATGACTTTGACAATTTTAAGGATTATTAGCTAGGCATTTTGTAGCCTGTCCCTTAGTTGAGATTGTTTTGATGTTCTTATGGTTAGACTGGTGCTATAGATTTTGATGAGAAAGAGCACAGAGCTAAAGTGTCATTCTCATCACATCATATCAACAGTGCACGCTATCAACATGAATTATCACTGTTGACCTTGATCACCTGGTTAAGGTGTGTCAGGTTTCTCCACTTTGAAGTTACACTTTCTTTCCCCTTTCCATACTGTCCTCTTTGGAAGAAGGCTACCATGTTTCCCCGAAAATAAGACCTAACTGGAAAATAAGCCCTAGCATGATTTTTCTGGATGACATCCCCTGAACATAAGCCCTACTGCATGTTTTGGAGCAAAAATTAACATAAGACCCCATGGGGACAGAGTCCCAGAGAGGAGTTTCCAGGCTCTTGGCCTCACATGGAAAGGTGCTGGCTTGGGTAATGGGTGGCCATCAGCTGTGACTTGCTGGTCATCAGCTGTTACTGGTTAGCCATTAGTCACTGATACAACTGCTGTGGCTGAGCTAGCAAGAGTGAATTGCAGTTAGTAAGTGAGGTTGGTTGGCAGAGAAGTAGACGGCAGGTTGCGGATCATGTGGCTCCCATTTCCTGTGTCTCCAACCCAGCAGCCAGCAAGAATATAATGGTATGAAACCCCCATCCATGGCTCTGTGGGTGTTCCTTTTTGGCCTCACCATATCTTGCATTCTTATGCAGGGAGCGGGACCAGAGACCCCGCATGACACCCCGTGTGACAGACCCGGTGTGGGGACAGAGCCCGGAGTGCAGTTTCCAGGCTCTCGGCCTCATGTGGAAAGGTGCTGGCTCAGGTAGTAAATGGCCATGAGTTGTGGCTACTTGGCCATCAGCTGTAACCAGTGAGCCATTGGCCACTAATATAACTGCTGTGGCTACGCTAGCAGAGAAAAGATGGGGGCTAGCAAGAGGATGGTGGCTGAGCCTGCAAGCGGAGCAGTGAGGGTTGCGAACAGTGTGGCTCCTGCTTCCTGTTTCTCCAACCCAGCCGCCAGCGAGAATATAGTAGTATGACTCCCCTGCCTGTGGCTCCGTGGGTGTTCCTTTTTGGCCTCACCATATCCTGCGTTCTTGTGTGGGGAGCGGGAGCAGAGAACCCGCAGGCCGCCCCGCATGACACCGGACGCTGGTGGCTGGGTTGGAGAAACAGGAAGCAGGAGCCACACTGTTTGCAACCCTCACTGCTCCGTTTGCAGGCTCAGCCACCATCTTCTTGCTAGCCCCCATCTTTTCTCTGCTAGCGTAGCCACAGCAGTTATATTACTGGCCAATGGCTCACTGGTTACGGCTGACGGCCAACTAGCCACAGCTGATGGCCATCCAATCACAGTTGATGGCCATTTATTACCTTAGCCAGCACCTGTCTATGTGAGGCCAAGAGCCTGGAAACTACTTTCTGGGGCTCTGCCCCCATACCCGGTCTTATTTTTGAGGAAACACAGTACTACGTGCAGCCCACATTGAAGAGTAGAGTTATCGCCACCTCCTTGAGGATAGAGGACCCACTATATTATTTTGGTAAAATATGTATAACATAAAATTTACTGATTCAACCACTTTTAGATATTATATTTATTTTTTTAAGTTTCTCAGTAATTCTGAAGTGCACTCGGGTTAGAGAACCATTCAGATACATGGAAGGAGGGCACAGTGGAGAGACAGACACTGAGGTATTTGGAACCCCACAGAACATCGGACCAGATGATGGCATTTCAGGGGATGGTTTAGGTAGTAGACACATTTACCCTCCTAACTCTCTGTCCCTTTTTGCTGCTGCTGTAGGCATATTTGTGTAGGTGGCTGCTGGAGAGAGAGAGGAGGTCCCGGTCAAAATGGGAACCTGCAATACATAAGTAGAGGAAGAAACCTCGTCTTTGCTTCTCCCATAGCCTCAAAAAGGTGGTTGCTACGGAATAGTTGACAGTTTATTAACCAAAGAAAACACTTGATTTATAACACATTGTCAAATTTCACAATCTGGCATAGGTAGACTTATTTACCTGATGCCCAGGTAACATTGATCTGTCACAAAGCTATGACCTGTCTCAGATAATCTCCCTCTTTAAATCATATGTTCATCCTTTTCTCATTCTCATCTTTGACCCCCTATTAACTCAAAGCATCTGGGTACATGACCAATTGTAAGAAATAGAAAGAGTTACTTCTCTATATAAAACCAAAATATGTGGTCCTCACAGTTCTCCAGAGGCCTGAGAACATGGACAAATAGGGACTCTATATCCAGGAGCAACACCTCAGTAAATGCTTCCTCACCTTCCAATAAACACTTACTGAATTAAGGCCCCAGATGTGATGATCAGCAAGGATACTATTATAAGAGCTTGGATTAGAGATAAGAGCAGGCATTTGACTATAATAATGGGTATTGTGTTTCTGCAGCATATAGTGATTACTTTAAATATTAAAGAAGCAAATGAGAGAAAAAAGTCAAATGTTACTCTAAGACTTTCTTGATAGCCAACTGAATTTTTATAGTAGTCATGTCTCCCACTGTGACTGAAAAGCTTAAGCATGGAGAGATGGTGTCAGGAGAAAAAAACACAAAGGGTTTAGTCATCACTGCTTTTAATGTCCAACTGTGAAGGGCCATGGAAGCAGAAATAACTACAATACAGAACTTGGTAGCTGTCGTTTGTGGAGTGAAGTAGTGGGCAAGTCACTAGTGGAGAGGGCTGTACAGCAGAGAGAAGAAATTGCATTCCCAGGTTATCTTGTGCTGTGGAAATGTATAGCAGGGTGAGACAAATGAGTGCAGAGAAGAACACAACCAGCAAATGTCAGAACATCTGCTGAGGGGAAGCAGATTTTCAGTGCTGCAGAGCTAAACCTGAGTTTGCAAAACAGGAAAGGAACTTTTATAAACACAAATTCCAACAATTAACTGCAGCCATTTATGAGATCCTTTGTTCATGCAAAATTCCAAAAACAGCAGCATAGATTCAGTTCTGAATATGGAGGCTAAATTCAGGCTGAGGAAGCACGCAGCCTAGAAATGGTGAGATCTGAGATTTTATTCTACAAAGCTATCATTCAGTTGAAAATAAGCTAATATTAGTGCTGCATTTTTATTGGCTAAGAGTCTCCTCTTCTGAAATAATTCAAAATAATCGGCCCCAAGCTTCTAAAGGGGAGAGCTGTAGCAGAAGCATCTCTCACTTTGCAAGTTTTCTGAATGAGCTCAGAGGTCTGCAAGCAGCAGCAATGGGGGGAGGGTACAGCATCCCTTCTGCCTAGGGCGCCTAGGGATTCTATTTGTTTTCATTGCCACTAATGAAAACAAACAGATGCAGTCAGCAATGGGGAAAAGAGACTCTCTCTGATTCTTATAAAAAAAATAGGGCCTACTCCTCCTGAGGGGTGTGATGGGAAAGCCCATTAGCATGGAATATTTAAATAATAAGGAGAAACACCAGGAAAATTCATAGAAAACACAGTGGCCCATGGCCACTTAAACACATATAGTGTTTCTTGATCCCTACATAACACACACACACACAAAGACATGTACTGAAAAAAGAGACAATAAAGAACAATATCTGCTTTCTCCTTTATAATTTCTCCACAGTTATTGCTGTTTATATATCTATTTAAAAAATGAAAATAAGAGAAAATATTCCCCAGATAGTTAATACCCCTGAAAATTGACATAGAGTTTTAGAGATCTGCCCAAATCTTTAAAAGAGAGGAATTTAAAACTATATGGTGCCCATTCCATGGGAAGTATATTTTCAAGACATTCTGTATTTTTAAAATATGGTTTCAAATTCTAATTTTTTTCAAAATTTGTTTTTTATTATTAGTTTCAGGTGTACAAACTACATAGTGATTAGACATTTACACACCTCAGAAAGTGATAATCCCTACAAGTCTACTACCCATCTGACACTGTACATAGCTATTACAATACAATTGACTATATCCCCTATGTACTTTACATCCTGTGACCATATATATATATATATATATATATATATATATATATATTTTTTTTTTTTTTTTTTTTTTCTAATTATAGTTGACACTCAGTATTATTTTATATTAGTTTCAGGTGTACAGGGGAATCACACAAATTATATAAATGCCTAACTCTTATGCCATACACCTGAAACTAATATAAAAAAAAATTCCTGTTCTTGATATCAGAATTCACCCCTGCTATCCTTTCTGTCACCCAGGTAAGGTCTTTAGTAAAGATACAGAGATGGCTAATGGGAACATGGTATATTGTTTTAAGATGGTACAATGAGACCTCTTCTTCACCTGTCCATGAAATCCGCAGAGAAAATACCCACTTCAGTCATGTGTTGTAGTGTTGATTCTGTTTTAGGGAACTCCTATGGTGGTCCAACTATGAATTCCAAGTGGGTGTGATGTAACAGCAGAGGAGTCAAATGAAATATGAACTACTCAAGACTGCTTTTATTGCATTTGAGTTTCTGTATTTACTTGTCTTAAAGGTTGCATTTACTCTTCCTTGATAGCTACAAACTTGATCATTGATTACTTGCCTCCTAGAAGAAGAACTAAATGGGGGATATTTATGATACTGCATTAGGCAGTTGCAAACAACAGAATCTAATTTGGTGGTTTCAACTAAAAAAGATTAAAGGTAAAGATAAAAGTTTAACTCAAATAATTATTTCCTAGAGAAATGGTCAAAACCATATCCCAGAACTGGCTGGAGGAAAAACCACCTGTGCTACCCCCAGACAAACCCTACATGCCAAGAATATGACTCTACTCAATCATTACTGCTGCCAGCTACAACGCTACTTCTGCCTCAGGAACTCAAATTTGCAGCCCTAGAATATAGTGCCATTTGAAAGCCAATTACCTTGGCTATTATCTGTGCTGGCACAAACAGAAACTCCTTACCACAATTGTTTCCTTTTTTGCTCATTTCTAAATTGAAGTCTGTCATAGATATGTCTGGTTAATGCGGCCTAAGTCACATAACTGCATACTTGTTGCAGATGCTGGGGATTTGAGTTCAGACTTCAAGATTGCACAGGCAGAACTCATGAGGTGAGGGTTTTCTCAAATGTAGAAAAGGTTTTCAAAAGATGATAGGAAGATATGATTATAACAGATACTTACTAAAACAGTGGATGGATACATCTCCCTTTTTTTCTGGCGTTCCTATTTGTGTTCTAGTCACTTCTTTAGCTCATGATTTGACCAGCTAGATTCCATACTATTTCCCATTATTTTTATACTTGAATATTTGCGTGTGTAACCTAACTGGCTTTTATACCACAATACCACAATTTGAGTTGTGTTAACTGTTAAAAGTTCATCGTTGAATGCTCCAAATACTTAATTTTTAGTTAACCAGCAATACTACCCTATTCAAGCACATAATGATCTGTAACATTTTTGTAACTGTGCTGTCCTGTGCCAAACTTCTTTTTCTAAGGCTTTCTTTAACACCATCAATACCCTTCCCCTTTCTTTAGTGAGAATTGTTTTCTATGCCCACATATTCTCTGGCACCACACTCAGATTCTGGACGTAGGAGTCTCAGCTATGGCTTTATATGCCTGAAAGTCTATACTTACTGAAAAAACTGTATGAAAGGGAGCATGTGTTTCAGAAGTAGACCAAATGCTAAAACAAAACCAACAGCAAACCCAACCTTTTGAAAGGAAAAATTTATTCCACACCCACTGAGTACATTTACAATGTTCTGCGCAATGAATAGAAGCAGGCCAGGGATTGCAAAATGGACAGTTGCTACTTTCCAGGGTTGTAAGAGTGTGTCTAATGAGGGTGGCAGACACACGTGGTGTGAAATAAGAGGATGGGAGCAACTAAGAAGCTACTAAGGTCTGGCTGTGCATCCGATGAAGGGTTTGTGTGATGGGGGGAGAGGCAATATTTGGAGCCAATTTGCACATCTTAACAACCTCTTTTGTCTTTCATTTACAATTATTTGCATAGATTGAGCAAATGTGGTGAAATGTTAACATTTGGGACATCTAGATGAAGGCTATAAGGGAATTATTTGTACTATTCTAGCAACTTTTCTGTAGGTTTGTGGGGACAGAGTCCCAGAGAGCAGTTTCCAGGCTCTCGGCCTCGCGTGGGGAGGTGCTGGCTTGGGTAGTGAATGACCATCAGCTGTGATTGGTTTGCCAATTGGCTACTGATGTAACTACAGGTCTGTATTTATTGGTTGGTTGGCAGACAGAAAAGTGAATGATGGACTGCGGATCATGTGACTACTACTGCATGTGTCTCCCCCCACCGCCAGAGAGAATATAGTGGTATGACTCCCCTATCTATGGCTCTGTGGGTGTTCCTTTTTGGCCTAGCCATATCCTGCACTCTTGTGTGGGGAGAGGGACCAGAAGCCCCGCAGGCTGTCCCGCACAACAAGGTTTGAATCATGTCAGTATAAAAGTTAAAAACAATAAAAAATATTTCAGCAATTGCAGCTTCATAAATAGACTATGCTTATCTAATACGATTTTTTTAAGGATATTTTTTTTATTGGGGAAGGGGAACAGGTGTATACTTCCAGGACTTTTTTCCAAGTCAACTTGTTGTCCTTTCAATCTTAGTTGTGGAGGGTGCCGTTCAGCTTCAAGTTGTTGTCCTTTCAGCCTTTATTGTGGTGGGCGCAGCTCAGCTCCAGGTCCAGTTGCCATTGTTAGTTTCAGGGGGCACAGCCCACCATCCCTTGTGGGAGTCAAGGAATTGAACTGGCAACCTTGTGGTTGAGAGCCCGTGCTCCAACCAAGTGAGCCATCCAGGTGCCATGTTCAATCTTAGTTGCAGGGGGTGGAGACCACCATCCCTTTCGGGACTCAAGGAGTGGAACCGGCAACCTTGTGGTTGAGAGCCCACTGGCCCATGTGGGATTCGAACTGGCAGGCTTCGGAGTTAGGGGTACGGAGCTCCAACCGCCTGAGCCACCAGGCCAGCCCCTCTAATAAGATTTTTATATCTGGTTTAGAGGCAAGGAACCTGCATCTCTAGGATGTCTCAAACTACTAAGCTTTTGACATTTTTACTTTTCCTACTGAATGTCACATCTGTATGTAAAGGAAAATATCAAGTTGAACTCTTATTCTGGGCTTAATTCCTACCAACAAGAACACTCAACTTCTTAAAATGAGTGTGACAGGAACTTTAGAAGAAAGTGATCTTGGCGTTTCTAAAAGTGAAATGTTGGCAATAGAAATAAGAGTATCCTAGACTTTCAAACCTTATATTCTTAAAAAGACAGAATAGAATGTGGTTATAATCTCAATGATCAGGGTTTCTAAAGAAGTGTTGAAGAGGGGTGAGAGGTTCTAGAAATTCTTGTAATAAGAAATTAGACTAAAGAGAGCTAAAAAGGAGAAATGTAAAGAAAACAATGTAACCACACAGGGGTTCTCTGATGCACCTAGAAGATAAAAGGAGAAAAAAAAAAACACCCAAAGGAAACACAGAAGACTGGTGCCAATTTAAGTTCTATTTCTACATTTTCTAATGCCTAATACACAATACTGTGGGATGGGAAAAAGGCATAGAAAATTCAAATGTCACCTGCTCAGTCATCACAACAGGGCAGTAAAGTGATTGACAGAAAAACAAGATACCAACAGACACTGTTATAGAAGATATGAAGTTTCTTCAATGGCAAAAGACATGAAAAAAATGGTGTGACGATACCTATAGAAAGTGGGATCTAATACATTATACCCTCCGCTGGATGCAGAACATCCCAGGTCTCCCATAGAGCCTGCACAGAAACATGGAACTGAGTAGGAATGGCATAGAAAAGTTCTCCTTGCCCAAGTTCACCCTCCTAGCCACCTACTGCTTGGCGCTAGAGACTCTGGCTGACATCAGGTACAAATAATTATATAAAAGCACCAGAACACACTTGAGTGTTTTACAGCAAGACCTGACAAAGTAGAGGTCAATTTCCCAAAATAATACCACAAAGGATTCAGGCTTCAAGCCTGTATGAGTTATAACTCTTAATCTATACTCTGCCCTAAGATTTAATTTTTTTGCAGTATGAAATTACACTTATGAGGGTGATATGTAGATGTTTGACATTTCAGGCAGACTACTGTAACTTCTTTTTTTTTAATTTTATTTTATTAAATTTATTGGGGTGACAATTGTTAGTAAAATTACATAGATTTCAGGTGTACAATTCTGTATTACATCATCTATAAATCCCATTGTGTGTTCCCCACCCAGAGTCAGTTCTCTTTCCATCACCATATATTTGATCCCCCTTACCCTCATCTCCCACCCCCCACCCCCCCTTACCCTCTAGTAACCACTAAACTATTGTCTGGGTCTATGAGTTTCTGTTTCTCATTTGTTTGTCTTGTTCTTTTGTTGTTTTGGTTTATATACCACATATCAGTGAAAGCACATGGTTCTCTGCTTTTTCTGTCTGACTTATTGCACTCAGCATTACACTCTCAAGATCCATCCATGTTGTCACAAATGTTCCTATATCATCTTTTCTTACCGCCGAATAGTATTCCATTGTGTATCTATACCACAACTTCTTTATCCATTCATATATCGAAGGACATTTTGGTTGTTTCCATGTCTTGGCCACCGTAAACAAAGCTGCAATGAACATTGGAGCACACGTGTCTTTATGTATAAATGTTTTCAGATTTTTTTGGGTAGATACCAAGGAGAGGGATTGCTGGGTCATATGGTAATTCTATTCATAATTTTTTGAGGAACCTCCACACTGCCTTCCATAACGGCTGCACCAGTCTGCATTCCCACCAACAGTGTATGAGGGTTCCTTTTTCTCCACAGCCTCTCCAACACTTGTTACTATTTGTCTTGTTGATGATAGCCATTTTGACTGGGGTGAGGTGATATCTCATTGTGGTTTTGATTTGCATTTCTCTGATGGTTAGTGATGTTGAGCATTTTTTCATATGTCTATTTGCCATTTGTATGTCCTCCTTGGAGAAATGTCTCTTCAGGTCATCTGCCCATTTTTCAATTGAGTTGTTTGTTTTGTTGTTGTTGAGTTTCATGAGTTCCTTGTATATTTTTTAGATTAGTCCCCTATGGGAGGCACTGTTTGCAAAATTCTTGTCCCATTCAGTTGGTTGCTTCTTTATTTTGTTGATGGTTTCTTTTGTTGTTCAGAAGCTTTTAGGTTTCATATAGTCCCATTCATTTATTTCAGCTTTTTCTTCCCTTGCCTTTGGAGTTAAATTCAAAAAATGTTCTTTGAACCCAAGGTCCATAAGTTTAGTACCTATGTTTTCTTCTATGCAGTTTATTGTCTCAGGTCTTATGCTTAAATCTTTGATCCATTTTGAATTAATTTTGGTACCTGGTGACATATAGCAGTCCAGTTTCATTCTTTTGCACGTGGCTATCCAATTCTGCCAGCACCATTTATTGAAGAGGGTGTCTTTTCTCTATTGTATATTTTTTGCTTCCATGTCAAAAATTATCTGTCCATATTTATGTGGTTTTATTTCTGCGTTCTCAATTCTATTCCATTGGTCTATGCATCTGTTTTTCTGCCAATACCAAGCTGTGTTTATTATTGTAGCCCTGTAGTCCAAGATAAAGTCAGGGAGTGTGATACCTCCAGTATTGTTCTTTTATTCTTAAGATTGTTTTGGCTATTAGGGGTCTTTTGTGGTTCCAAACAAATCTGATGATTTTTTGTTCTATTTCTTTAAAAAATGCCGTTGAGATTTTGATGGGGATTGCATTAAATCTGTATATTGCTTTGGGTAATATGGCCATTTTAACTATGTTGATTCTTCCAATCCATGAGCATGGAATATCTTTCCATTTCTTCATGTTTTCTTCAATTTCTTTTAAAAATGTCTTAAATTTCTCAGCATATAGGACTTTCACATCCTTGGTTAAGATTATTCCTAGGTATTTTATTCTTTTAGCTGCAATTGCAGAAGGAGTTGTTTTTTGTATTTCTTTTTCTGAGATTTCATTGTTTATATATAGGAATGCAATGGACTTTTCTACATTGATTTTGTACCCAGCAACTTTACTGTATTCATTGATTGTTTCTAATAACTTTTTGGTAGAGTCTTTTGTGTTTTCTGTATATAGAATCATGTTATCTGCAAAGAGTGGTAATTTAACTTCTTCATTCCCAATTTGGATTCCTTTTATTTCTTTCTCTTGCCTGATTGCTTTGGCAAGGACTTCCAACACTATGTTGAAAAGCAGAGGTGATAGGGGACAGGCCTGTCGTGTTCCTGAACGTAGAACAAAGGGCTTCAGTTTTTCACCATTAATTATGAGATTAGCTGAGGGCTTGTCATATATGGCCTTTATTATGTTAAGGTATTTTCCTTCTATACCTATTATATTAAGTGTTTTAATCATAAATGGATGTTGTATCTTGTCAAATGCTTTTTCTGCATCAATTGCTAGAATCATATGATTTTTGTCCTTTATTTTGTATATGTGATGTATCACACTGATGGATTTGCGGATGTTGAACTATACTTGTGTCCCGGGGATGAACCTCAATTTTTTGTGATGAAAAATCTTTTTAACGCATTGTTGTATTCGATTTGGTAGAACTTTGTTTAGGATTTTTGCATGTATATTCATCAGAGATATTGGTCTGTAGTTTTCTTTTTTTGTGTTGTCCTTCCCAGGTTTTGGTATCAGGGTAATGTTGGCCTCATAAAATGAGTTAGGGAGTACTGTCTCTTCAATTTTTTGGAAGAGTTGAGCAGGATCACTATTAGATCCTCTTTGAAGGTTTGGTAGAATTCACTAGTGAAGCCATCTGGTCCAGGACTTTTGCTTTTGGGAAGGTTTTGGATGACTGATTCAATTTCGTAACTAGTGATCTGTCTGTTTAGATTTTCCTTTTCTTCATGGTTCAGCCTAGGAAGGCTATATGTTTCTAAGAAGTTGTCCATTTCTCTAGGTTATGGAATTTAGTGGCATATAAATTCCTTCATGGTGTTCTTGGATGATCCTCTGTATTTCTGTGGTGTTCGTGATAAGTTCCCCTTTTTTATTTCTGATTTTGTTAATTAGTGTCTTCTCCGTTTTTATCTTAGTGTGTCTAGCCAAGGGTTTCTCAATTTTGTTAATCGTTTCAAAGAACCAGATCTTTGTCACATTTTTTCTATTGTCTTTTTGTTCTCTATTTCATTTAGTTCTGCTCTGATTTTTTGTTATTTCCTTTCTTCTGCTGACCTTGGGTTTCACTTGTAATTCTTTTTCTAGTTCTTTAAGGTGTAACATGAGGTTATTTATTTGGGATTTTCTTGTTTCTTTAGATAGGCCTTTAATGATATAAATTTCCCTCTTAAAACTGCTTTCGCTGCATCCCAAAAATTTTGGTAGGATGTATTTTCATTGTCATTTGTTTCTATGTATCTTTTGATCTCTCCTCTAATTTCTTCTTTGACCCAGTCGTTCTTTAAAAGTGTGTTGTTTAATCTCCATGTGTTTGTGTATTTCCTGCTTTTTTTTTTGCAGTTGATATCCAATTTGAAAGCCTTGTGATCAGAGAATATGCTTGGTATGATTTCAATCTTCTTAAATTTGCTGAGGCTGATTTTATGTCCCAATATATGGTCTATCCTTCAGAATGTTCCATGTACACTAGAAAAGAATATGTAGTCTGATGTTTTAGGATGAAGTGCTCTATAAATGTCATTTATGTCCATTTCATCTAATGTGTCGTTTAGGGCTGGTATTTCGTTATTTATTTTCTGTTTTGATGATCTATCCATAGCTATCAATGATGTACTTAAGTCCCCGAGTATAATTGTGTTTTGGTCAGTTTCTCCCTTTAGTTCTGTTCGTAATTGCTTGGTATATCGGTGCTCCGTGATTGGGGGCATAAATATTTATGACTGTTATGTCTTCTTGATGTATATTCCCTTTAACCAATATGAAATGTCCATTTTTGTCTCTTGTTACCTTTTTCACCCTGAAGCCTGTTTCATCTGATATCATTATGGCTACCTGATTTTCTCTGAGTACCATTTGCTTGGAGTGTCAAATTCCACCCTTTCACTTTGAGTGTATGCTTGTCCTTTTAGCTGAGATATGTCTCTTGGAGACAGCATATGGTTGGGTTTAGTTTTTTGATCCAATCTGCTACTCTGTGCCTTTTTATTGGTGAGTTCAGTCCATTTACATTTAGGGTGATTATTGATATGTGAGGATTTCCTCTCATTCTATCTTTAGTTTTCCGGTAAGGCTGTGTCTCCATTGTTTCTTTGCCTTTTTGTTGTTGTCTATTATTTCTGTGTGGTGGTATTCTATGATGTTTTCCTCTGTTTCTTCTTTGATTACAATACATATTTCAGTTCTGGATTTTTTTTGTGTGTGGTTACCCTTAAGTTTTTGTAAAAGAAAGTTTCATATTTAGACTATTCCATTTTCTTCAGCATGCTTACTTTCTCCATTCCCATATTCCAGTTCAGCCCTTTACTCTCCCCTTTTTTATGTTTTGGTTGCCAGAAATACTCCCTGTTGATGATGTTCGAATATCCTCCTTTAGTATTTCTTGTGGTGCAGGGTGTGTATTAGAAAATTTCCTCAGCTTCTGTATGTCTGGAAAGGTCTTTATTCCCCCTTCATATCTAAAGGATGTCTTTGCTGGATATATTATTCTTGGCTGATGAATTCTCTCTTTCAATACTTTGAATGTTTGGTTCCACTCCCTCCTGGCTTGTAGAGTTTCTGCTAAAACATCTGATGATAATTGAATGGGCTTTCCGTTGTAGATTACCGTCTTCTTTTCCCTGGCTGCCTTGAGGATTCTTTCTTTGTTGTTGATTTTTGACAGCTTCAATACAATATGCCTTGGAGAAGACCTGTTGGGATTGAGGTAATTAGGTGTTCTATTTGCTCTTGGATTCGATGGTCCAGTTCTGTCTACAAGTTTGGGAAGTTCTCATCGCCAATTTGTTTGAATATATTCTCTTTTCCCTTCTCTCATTCTTCACCTTCTGGTATGCCCATTATTCTTCTCTTGCTCTTTCTGATGGAGTCAGAAAGTTCTTTTAGAGTTATTTTAGAGTTCTTTTATTTCTTTTTAGTCTCAACTGTCTTTCTTCTTGCATCCATGTCATTTCCAGGTTTCTTTCTTGGATGTCACTGATTCTTTCTTCTATCTGGTCCACTTTACTACCTAAGCTGGTTATTTCCTTCTTCTTTTTTTAAAAATTTATTGGGGTGACAATTGTTTGTAAAATTACATAGATTTCAGGTGTAGAATTTTGTATTACATCATCTATAAATCACACTGTGTGTTCACCACCCAGAGTCTATTTCATTCTTTATTTCTTCTTTTGAGTTCTTAATCTCCAGAAATTCTATTTGGTTCTTTTTTAAAATTTCAATCTCTTTCGTAAGATGCTCATGTTGTTCTTTGATTTTTTTGTGAGTTCATTAAACTGCCTTTCTGTGTTTTCCTGTATCTCGTTGAGTTTTTTCAGAACTGCAATCTTGAATTCTCTGTCACTTAAGTCACATATTTCCATATCTTTAAATTCCTTTTCTGGAGACTTTTCACTTTCTTTCTGAGCTGTCTTGTTGCCTTGGTTATGCATGGCAATTACTGATTTATTGTTTGTCTTCCTAGACATCTACAGGAGTGGGTTCTGCGACAGGTTGATAGGAAGAAGTCTTTCGTTTGTTTTCCTATACTTGTTGGTAGACGTTTTATTTTCTCTCCAACTGCAGCCTTTTTTTCTCTCTCACATGGTATTGCTGTTTTCTCTGCACTATTCCAGTTTCTCACACAATGGGATGATTCCCTGGGAGACAGGCTTCTCCTCCATTAATAGTTCGCCTGGGTCACAGGGCGCAGTGTCCGTGTGGGTATGTAGAGAGCTTTTGAAATTCCAATGCTCTTCCTTTACCAGATTCAGAATCTGTATATTTCAGCTGTTTTGCTTACTCATACAGGTGTCTGCCCAGATAAGTGGGGCAATGGCCGGAGTGAGTTGTGAGAGGTGGCCCAGAGCAATGGCAGGGACCACCACCACATCCGATTGTGCTTCCACAGCTCCCTCCCTTTTGCTGGAACTAGTTGGGCTGTGAATCTGTGTCTGCGGTCCACAGTTCTCAGAACAGCAAATATTCTGTTCTTTTGATATGACGCTGCTACTGTTCCTCTTCTAGCACCAGGCAGGTGGGGGCGGGTCGAGCTCTGGGAGGGTAAGGAGGGGGCAGCTAGTCTTAGTGCCTAAGACTTCCGTTCTTCACAACAGTGAGGGCTTAAGCCACCATTTTCAGCCTTCTTCCCTCAGTCTTTTCTCTAGGTCTCTGCCATGAGCGTTGTGTTCAGCTGTGTTATATGCTGTCCCCTCCACCCTGTGGGCCATAAATGGAGCCCTGGCAGTCTGAATTCTTCCTTCTCCTGCAGCTGCGTAGCTCCGGGATTCAGGGAGCTCGTAGCACTGAGCTAGGTCTGCATCCTGCGGCCACACGGCTCCCTCTCCGCACTTCTCCCTTGCCTCCTCCCCTGCTTGCGCAATTCGCCCACCTTTAGGTGAATTCAGTGTGGGCCTCTTCGTCTTGCCTGTCTGCTGTGCAGGGAGTCCTTTTTGGAGATATAGTTGTTCGATTAGTTGTAAATTCCAGGGGAGATTTACAGAGGCTCACCTCACGCCACCATTTTGATGACGTCCAGCCTTCTGTTTTTAATAGCTCACCCAGCCTGAAGAGGTCTGCACCTCCCCAGGGCTGGGAAACCTTATCCTGCCTTACCTCCAGAGTCTCACAGTGGGACTGTTACTCCACCTACTGCCCTGTTGAGCTGTGTTGTAGACTGAATATTTGTGTCCCCTAAAATTGGTGTTGAAGCTTGCTGCCCTCACTCCCCACTCTCAAGATCCTCTGTGGCTTTGTTTGTAAAAGGGGCCTCTGAGAACTAAGTAATAAGATTAAATGAGATAATAAGGGCGGGGCCTTGATCAGATAGGATTAATGTCTAATAAAAAGACAGAGAATATATGCTGTCTTTCTCCCAACCCCCTCCCTTGGAGGAATGTGCTGAGGAAAAGGCTATGTGAGGACATAGAAGGGGCCATCTGCGAGTGGGGAATGTGAAGTCTGACAATTAAGTTTGCAATCTCATTGTAGAAAAAGTGCTACATACCTTATTGCTGAATATCACTATGGTCATCTTCGAGGTACTCCCTTTGGGAAGCTATGCACAGATGCCAGCTCCTATTCCACCCTTGAAAGCAATTTTGGAACTCCTTTTTTGGAATGGCCATCAGAGCTGTCATTGTATTATGCTGGATGTCCTGAAAGTCATCAAAATGTCTTCCTTTCAATATTTTGTTTATCTTTGGTTAAAGAAAGAAGTCATTCGGGGCCAGATCAGTTGAGTAGGGAGGTTATTCCAATACAGTTGTTTACTGACTAAAACTCCCTCACAGACATTGCCATGTGAGCTGGTGTGTTGTCATGATGCAAGAGCCATGAATTGTTGGCAAAAAGTTCAGGTTGCTTTTATCTAACTTTTTCATGCAGCCTTTTCAGCACTTCCAAATAGTAAACTTGGTTAACTGTTTGTCCAGTTGTACAAATTCATAATGAATATTCCCTGTTATATCAAAAATGGTTACCAACATCATTTTGACTCTTGATTTGGACTGACAGAACTTTTTTAGTTGTGGAGAATTGGCTGACTTCCATTGTGCAATTTGACACTTTGTTTCAGGGTGGCATTGGTACACTGATGTTTCATCGTCAGTGATAACATGGCTCAAAATATCGTCTTGCCTTTCCAAAAGGTCTTGGCAAACTTTGACTCTCCTTTTCTTTTGTTCATCAATGAGCTCCTTTGGTACCATTTTTGCACACACCTTTCTTATGCCAAGATTTTTAGTCAAGATTTTCCTGTTTCTCCTTCGATGTTTACTTGGTCTGCTATGCTTCTCACAGTCAGTGAATGATTTTGGCTCACATTTCGATGAATTTCTGCAATGTTTTCATCAGTTCTGCTTGTCACTGGCTGCCCTGACCTCTCTTCATCAGTGATGCATTCTCTCCCCTCAGATAAACATTTCATCCATTTTTACACTTCCGTTTTCTTCATGCCATTATCCCCATAAATTTGGACTAATATATCCCTGATTTCACTTCCACTCTTGCCAAGTTTAACAAGAAATTTAATGTTTGTTTGTTGCTCTAATTCAACCTCAGACATTCTCATGATGGCATACAAAAACACGCAATAACAATAGTTAATGCCACTCAGCAAGACCCTGCGAAACGTCGACAGGAACACATCTGTGAGACATTGATATATCAAGGTTATGAAACCTTACCAAGCTGTTTGTACAATGCTGTCATTATAAGAGGACAGTGGCAAGTTTGCGAACTTAATTGTGATAGCTCGTAGAGCTCTCACCAGACACTGACTCGGCCAGAACTTGCTCTTGGACTTCTAGCCTTCAGAATTGTGAGAAAAGAAATTTATATTTTTTAAGCCATCCTGTCTGTGGCATTTTGTTATGGCAGCCTGAGAAGACTAATACTGGCCATCCATGAAAGAGCACCGACCCTCTAACTCACTTTGACATTTGTTTTTTCTTACTAGTGTTCACTTACTCTTTAAGACCACCCACACCTTGTACAACTTTTAAAAAAGCTTTTTATAGCATTTCTTTTACTAAAATTTCAGGAGAGAGAAGATTTGTCAAATCCTTATTTCCTAGCTTTGCAATTGTTCAAAACATATGCATGTGTCCCCTTCTGTCAGCCCTAAGATTTGTAATTTTGGGGAGGCCAACCTCCCCCTTCTTAGTTTAGGAAGCTTGTTTTTTTCCTATGAAAAATTATATCTATGATTATAAAGTTAATTATTTACCATTTTAGTTGCATTGTTGCAATGCCATTTTAATTAGTATACTTAGGGTTAGCTTGAAAATGTTGACACATAGCAATCTATTTCTCAATCATATTTAAGCAAACACCTCCTGACTAACCTCTATGCAACCAAACATTTATTTTTCAAACTGAAGTTTCAAAATGAAATTCCATCTTCTATACCTTAATCAATGGTCATCTTACTCATTGAGACACTTGTGATTTCCAGTTGGACTGTGCCTGATCCAGTGAGAAAATTGTTTTTGAGTGGTTCTCTCTGAACATATTTTTAAAACACCAATTAGATTTCACAAATTGCAGAGCTCTAAGGTCAGAACTAAAAGTAAGGGAAAAGATTTAGTACACAAAATTTATACTGGTTATTCATAATTAAAAATCTAATGTAGACTCAGGTATTCTTTATACACTTTTAAAGGTAAGATCAGTGAAAATAGTTCTTTATTTAATTTTATCATTAGTGCCACCACTTCCTCCCACTTATTTCTTAAATTCTTGTTCTAAAAAATTGGTTTCCTCTGAGAATCTAAAATAAAAGGCAAAGCATTTTCTCTGCTTAATTTTCACTCCACCCCCTCCCCCAACCCTGTCCACATAAAAAATGGCAAAAGTATTTGATTTCTGCTGAGAAACAGCTTTGGTCTTAAGTTTCATTGCTACCCAGACTGGATTTTGTAATTTCATTTTCTTCTATGCTACTTCAGGCATCTTTGACCCTTTGGCTTGAAGCAACAGAAGCAACCAGGAAGTTATAACTGTGACCATTTCTAATATTTAATCCAGGATGCCAAACTGTATGAAATCAAGGAAACAATTGACATACTTCACTGAAGCATTTCTTCCTTTATTTCTCCTAGCCACACTTTTTTTTTTTTTCAGCAAAAATAGTTACTTGTTATTTTAGCATTCTGGCATTAATACCTTTGCGGTTTCTCTAGTTCTTATCAACTGAGCTATCAGAACCCAAGGACTTTGCAGCAAATTCATTTCAGCAGTGAATCAGTGATATGATCCATAGAAAGACAATAACATATGCAGCTATAAATGTAAAGTTGCAATGAAACTGATTCAATGTAATAAAAACCTCACAGTATACCCCCAGGTGAAAGTAAGGCTTCTTTGCTTCCCAAAGTTCTCCATGGGGACAATCAGCCATGGATGACAGAGCCAACATGGACCAAGGATTAAACAATGTACAAGAAATCCCCCGTTCCTATTCTCATAAAGTTTCATAGCCTTTAAAAGCCCTCCACAATGCATGTGGCTATTCTGGACACTTGTATAACTTCCCACCAGCTTCAAAATAACTACAGAGAATTCCTGAGCATTTATTTGCTGCAGATTTAGGTGGATGAGAGCAATTTTTCAAGAGCACCCAGCAGTCCCTGGATTTAAGCCTATCTGATGTTCACCCTTGTAGCACACAAATCAAACTTGTTATTTTACCCTGTAACTCCTTTTTCCTTCTACATATCACATAGTGACTGAGAGCATCAGAATACAGTCAGTTGAGCAAGGGGGGATATCAGAGCTGCCTTTGACTTCAACTTCCTCACCTTTGTAATCCAAAAAGTTTCCAAGTTCTGTGGATTCTTCCTGTGAACTATCTCTTAAATCCATCCCATTTTCTCCATTTTCATTGCTCTTACTCTAGTTCAGACCTCCCTTATTTCTCACTCAAAACTACTCCAGCAACTTCTAAGCTGATTTCCCTGTCCCTAGTCTCTTCTCTCTAACCCATTCTCCACCTACCTTTTCAAAACAGGCATCATGTCTTTTCTTTCTCTATAAAGTATTCCAAAGAGAATTCATCTATTCTCTAGGATTAAAATAGCATAATTTTGCTGATGAGTCATAATTTTATCTCCAGCCAAAGGAATTCTCTAAATCTCAGACTCACACATCCCACATATCCAATAACCTACTTGATGATTCCACTGGGATATCTCATAGGCATCTCAAACTTAACATGTTTAAAATAGAACAATTAATTTCCCACCCAAAATGTATCCCCTCTCACAGTCTTCCCCCATCTCAATAAGTAGTATCACTCTCAACCTAGATCAGTTCACAGACAGTCATCCTTGATTCTTCCTTTTCCCTAACCTCCTACAGCCAATGCATATAACAAATCATAGTGATGTACCTCAAGTATCCACACTTCTACATCTCATAGTCACTACCTTGGACTAGGTCACCATCATTCTTCCATCATGTTTCACTTACACTACTGCAACAAGTGCTACCTGGTCTACACCATTTTTTTCATGCTCCTTTCTAATCCATTTTCTACACCATGTCAATAACACTGTTTTAAAAGATGACTTGGATCGTATCACTTGATTCAAACCCCTCGGTGCCTTCCTGTTCCATTTTAAACTCCTTGACATAATCTACAATGTACTGCCTATCTCTCCAATGTCGTCTCAAACCATCAACTTCCAATTGTGGTAATAAGCTCCAATCACATTGAGCTTCTTAAAGTTCCTAGAAGCTGCTAAATTCTTTCCCACTTCAGGGCCCTTGCAAATGCTAGCCCTTCTGCTTAGAATGCTATTATTAGTATGTGATAACCAACTTCTCATCTTTTAGGTTTGAGCTCTATTATTACTGCTCCTAAGGGCCTTCTTAACATATCTAAAGTAGGCCACTCTGATTAATCTTTAACTAAACAATTTGTTTCCTTCATAAGACATCATTATTTATAACAATTGTGTTTGTTAGTATGTCTCCTTGTTGTTGTTGTACTGTCTGTGTAGTTCCCCACAGTACCTAGCATATACTTAGAATTTAATGGTCTGCTATTGAATAGTTATTTTATATCTATCCTTGGCTTAAAAACCTTTGCTGTTTCTCGCTTGTCTACAGGGTAAAGTCTGAACTCCTTAGTATAACATTTGTCACTCTTTACAATTTGAACCTAAACTATTTTTTCAGCATCTTTCCTACCACCTCCAACTCTATGAGCATCAGTTAGCATTTTGTTTACATGTGAACAATGGAAAACATAGTACACAGTGGTTTAAATAAAGAAACTATTTTTTTCTCATGCAGAAAAAGTCTGGAAATAGATCATTAGGGTTGATGTGATGGCTCAACAACACCACAGGGAACACAGGCTCCTTTTGTCTCTCTGTCCTGTAACTGTCAATATGAGGTTTTGTTTTCATTATTGCAAAAGTGTTGCTGAATCTTCAAGAGTTACATCCACATTCCAGATCAGATGAAAACCTTATATTATACAGTTATTCTTTATTTAACAAAAAAAGAAGCCCTTCCTATGGACTTCTTCCTATATCACATTGGCTAGAACTGTGTCACATAGCCACCTCTAACTACAAGGGAGACTGGAGATTGAGTATTTTTGGTAGGGTATATTTTCTGCCATGGACAAAATCATGGACCGATGAGTAAGGAAGAAGAGGGAGCAGATATCAAGTAGAGTCTATTAGTACATCACCATGCATCATCATGTTCTCTAGGTATACTGGACTAATTTTCACAGTTCCCTGAAATACTATGCAATTCTACAAAGCTTTTATCTCTTCGCTCCAGTTATCTCTACTTGGAATGTCCCTTTGCTTTTCAACCTAAAAAATTCCACTCATCTTTCAAGTTTGACCTTGAATGCCTCCTATCTAAAGCCTTCCTTTATCCTCTGAAATAGGATTAATGCTCCTCGAATTCCTGGAGGGCGGTACAAGAAACAAGGGCCTTGCTTTATGGTTGTATCATTAGCATTTAAGAAAGCCTGGAACATTGTAAACCATCAAGTAGTGTTAACCAAACTGGAAGAGGGCACAAGTCCAGGAGCATATGTTTCTCCCTTTTAATCCTCACAATAATCCCATGAGGAAGCTATCACATTTGTTTTACAGAAAAGGAAACTACACCTCAAAGTAACTTACTCAAAGCCACACAGCTAATAACGTGATCCTGGAGATTAATTAATTGAGGGCCATCCTTTTCTTTGCCACCCATCTCCTCCCACCTTTGTTGTTCTAATATAGAGGTCAGGAAACTAAGGCTCTTGGGCAAGGCTCTTGTTTCTGTAAATTAAGTTTTATTGGAACACAGCCATGCCTATTCCTTGATGTATTGTTTATACTGCTTTTGCCTGCTACGACAGAAGAGTTGAGACAGACCATATAGCCTACAAAACCTAAAGTATTTACTGTCTTGTTCTTTATAGACAGTTTGCTGACCTCTGTCTATGCTATGCCATATGGACTCCTGAATTAAATTGAAGAATAAATGCCATTAGAAGAGAAGTTTGAAATTATTATTTTTAGAGCAAGATTATGAAGGAAAAAAGACTAGGAATCCTGCTTGAGGAAGATATAGCATTAAAAAAATGACAGAAAGAAAAAAGGAATTCAGTCATTCTGACTTCTTTCTGTGTTCAATGAGAAAGAGAACCAGCCCTCGAAAGAAATGGGATGAAAAAAATGATTAACCATTACAAGAATAATTCTTACTTCACAGGGCTGTTGTAAAAATGGAATCAGCTAAAACACAAGATAAGGCACAATGCTCAGTGTATGGTCGAGGCTCAATAAACAGTGCCTATGGTCCAATGTGGCCCAATCGTCACTGGGTATTTTTGCTTCTGAACTTGACCCTTTCCAAAGAGCAGTCAAGTCTGGAAAGAAAGGAATGCCATTTGTACTCTTTCAAGTCCTAAATTCTATAAGGTACGAAAATCTTCCTAATCTATCTTGGTTCCATTTTCTCTAGAGAGGCATTTCCATGTCTTGGAGGAAATTGCAGTCTCAGGTAGGAAAGCAATTAAGTCTGAGGCTATTCACCTTCCTCTGTCTAGCTCAAACAGTCCAATTTGTTACCATTACTACTTTCTCCCACAGGAGGAGCCAGGTGCTGGTGAGACAGGATGAGAATAAGGGAGTCCCAGGGTGACTTCAGTGAACTCCAGAGCAGCACTCATCACAATTCTCTCAAAATTCCTTGGAGGAAAGCCTTCCAGATGTATGAAGGGAGGGAAAAACCTGGCTTGTTAGAGCCTTACATAACCTCAGTGCAGAAACCAGCTGGGACCTAGCAACTGCAATATAGTCATCTCAGTTAAGTCCTGTGTATTTACTAGAGGTTACATTATTAAAGAGCTGAGGAAAAGGGAAAATTATAATTTGAATGGGGTGAGCAGAGAAGAAGCAACAGCCATCTGGATCAAAAGTAGCAAAACATTCAACACAAACTGCCTATGACTTTCCTAGCAGGAATAACTTATTTATAATGGGTTTTGGCTTTTAGAGAGCTGAGCCTAAATGTATGTTTTCTGTAGTGGCTTGTTTTATAGCACAAGTTGAAATCTAGAGAGAGGATGTTATGAAGCCAAGTTGTCTTACGTATTCTTAATGATTGTAAAGTGTCTGGACTTATTAGATGAAAAATGCAGGCTATAAAAGTAGAGTGGTGTATGCTGTATAAAAACTGCCATTTGTTCCTCTTTAATAGACTATAGTCAAATCATGGCAACATTCAGTCAAAAGTTGCAGTTGGAGAGCAATAATAAGTAAAATATCCCTTGATAAGACATTAAACAGGAGATATCTAATCATTAAAGCTTGGCTTAAGTACACTGGCAGCTTACTACTCAGAGCAAACCAAGTGCACAAAACCCCATGTAAACAAATGATAATTCTCAGAGATTCGGGAAGTCCCCACTGTTGACATGAATAATTCTGATAACCTTACAAGTACTATTGGTTAAGACAACAAAATGAAAACACAGCATTAAGGAGACATGAGGGCCCCACCCTAATAAACTTGTGTTTATGGTGAGTAGTGCAGGAATCCATAAAGTAGCCATCTTTTTTTCTTCCTGCCTCTTGAGTAAACATCCTTGATTAGATACACTCTTTTTTTTTTAAGATTTTATTGGGGAAGGGGAACAAGACTTTATTGGGGAACATTGTGTACTTCCAGGACTTTTCCAAGTCAAGTTGTTGTCCTTTCAATCTAGTTGTGGAAGGCGCAGCTCAGCTCCAGGTCTAGTTGCCGTTGTTAGTTGCAGGGGGCGCAGCCCACCATCCCTTGTGGGAGTAGATACGGCAACCTTGTGGTTGACAGCCCACGCTCCAACTGGCTGAGCCATCTGGCACTGGCCCATGTGGGAATTGAACCGGCAGCCTTCGGTGTTAGGAGCACAGAGCTCCAACCGCCTGAGCCACTGGGCCGGCCCAACATACACTCTTAAAACTTGGGAAAATATTTAAAAATATTACTATTAGCAGCTACCAGGCTATCTGAAACAGACTGTGGGATATATATTGATAAGCTTTTACCAATTCACTGGAGGCAATGAATATAATTTCTCCTTGCAATTCCATTTTCTAAAGTGTGCATTCTGTTTCTATAGCAACTTTCATTTTGTTAACCTATTATTCATGTTAAAAGTCTGTAATTTTTGGCATAACATTTTCAGAAGTCTCTGACCAAAAAAAGATAAATGTGATGCTCAATATGAATGCTAATATCTAGCATATTTGGTTAGTACATCAACTATTATGAAATTGAGGAGATACAGATTTTTTTTGATTTTCTATGTTTATGGACTTTGCAGAAAAAAAATGTCATACCCCATATCTTTTGGGGGGAACAAGGTAGGGTATAAGTAAATAAGTACATCCAATTGGATTTATTTTGTACACATTTTTACTTAAATAAAATCCAAGGAGGGGATATTGCTGAGGACTTTTTGTGTGGTAGAATCAAGACTTTTACTGTTGAATTGTAATTTTAAAGACACTGCTGTAATATTAAGACATGCAGGACTAATGGGATGAATTGCAGCTATGAAAAAGTCATGTAATAAGAAATTGAATTGCGGGTGGGGTGGGAGGAAGAAGTTCTGTAGATCGATCGATACATAATAAATTGTGACATAGCTTGTCGTTTGACCTTTGCACAAACAAATTGTTTCCTCTTTTTCCAAAATATTGTCTTATCTTCCACTTCCCTGTCAAAAATGAAGTTGTGAGTTGTTTAATATAACATGGCTGGGAATGAGCAACTTTATGAATATTGCCTAATTTCCCCCTTTGGATCTGGGTGGGGAGAACATTGACTATCATTTATACAAGTGATCCTGGAAATTAAACTTGACTTGAATTCTCATTGGGAACAATAATTTCCTAATGTTCTAACTAATATTCTCTAATTATTACAAAGGCAGTGAAGTGGAGTGGATGAGCACATGGCTTCTGAAACCAGGTTTTGAATCCCAGCATTTTCAGTCACTAAATGCTGGGATTCTTTGGCAATTTGCCTATCTATGCCATACCTCAATTTCCTTTATTGTAGAACACTGATGATTATAATACCTATCACAGGGATTTTGTGAGAATTAAATAATTTATACAAGGTATGATCAAACAATACAGTGAATGTTTAAATAAAAGAAATTACAGTAAAAGACACATTACCATTAATCCCCCTCAAAACACCCTCCCTCACTTCAAACACACTTATCCCATCATTCTTGCCACTTTTTGAAGCAGTTCTGTAAGTCCTCTTTTGTGAGTGTCTTTAGTTTTGCTGTCATGGCTGCCTCAATGTCCTGAATCATTTTGACTTTGGGGAAGAGCCAGAAGTCACACGGTGCCAGCTCTGGTGCATAAGGTGGATGAGGACACACCATAATGTTTTTATATAACAGAAATTGCCATATACTAGAAGCGATGTGTGACATGGAGCATTGTGATGATGGAAGGTGACTTATGGCACACTTTAAAACACACCTTCTGTCAACTGTAGCTCACACCTGACTGACTGCACTGAACAAGTTAAAACTTGTCATACACTGTTACTAAGGTTCAATGTGCGGCTTCCCATATTGAAGATCCCTGCCTTTCCATTGGATGGCACTGGGCAGCAGCATTCACAGTATTTTATGGTAACAATGGAAAGACTCCGTCACGCATCGCTTCTGGTATGGCAATTTCTGTCAAATAATGGTGTGTCCTCATCCACCTTATTCATTGAATCTGGCACCATGCAACTTCTGGCTCTTCCCCAAAGTCAAAATGACCGTGAAAGATAAATGTTTTGAATCAATTCCGGACATTGAGGCAGCCTCGACAGTGCAACTAGAGACACTCACGGAAGAGGACTTCCAGAACTGCTTCAGATAGTGGCAATAACGATGGAATAAGTGTGTTCAGAGCGAGGGGGTGCATTTGAAGGGATTAATGGCAATGTGTCTTTTACTGTAATTTTTTTTTCAATTTAAACATTTACAATATCTTTTGATCACACTTTGTGCAACATACGGAATATAGTGAATAATATTGTGATAGCATAGTACAATGTCAGATGTAGTTTTCTCTTTCCCATCAATGTACTTTACCAAATAGGGAGCAAAGGAGAAAGGTGCATGAGATATGTCAAGTGAATGACTATGATGACCCCCAATTGGAGTGTGCCTTGCTTACCTCATTCACCTTTGCCATTTCTCCTTTCGGTTCATGGTACATTATTATTGGTAAGAGCTCACAAAATGTCTGTTTAATGAATGGTAAATTGACTTTTGGGCAGTACATTTTAAACGTTAACAAACAGGGAGTTGTAAATTTGGCCCATGATCTCTTAAAACATATATGTTTTTGTGATTATTTAGACTCCAATATAAAAATTTCTTGAAGTGCTCTTAAAGCTGCACTATACCACCTTCCTAAGACTCCCCAACTGGGAATAAAATGGTTGTAGACTAATGATTTGATTTTCTCTATTACCAAGGAATGGGGATAAGGGTAGAAGTGTTTTCAATCACTGCCTTGCAGTTGATTTACCCCAGGTATTTGAAAATCAGTTATCAGCCTGTTTTCTGAGGAATACTCTTCTCATTACTAATTTTTAGTTATTACATATTTTTTGAAAGCAAGACTGAATATTATCAGTCATTTGATCCTGAAGTCGTAGTCTCATAAATTTAACCTTTTCACCATTAGGACATTTTCCAATACAGTAAAATATCCTTGCCATAAATGATAAGAGTAAGTATATGAAGAAAAATTGCTTGATAATCTGGGTCTGGGTAAATGCTAATTATTCCTATGAGCAAAACTAGTATTTTAAGTATAACATTTTTATGTTTGTTCAATTTTGGGGGGTTCATTTTCATTACTAGTAAGTATCTGCACACTCTGATTTACTAGTGTGAATTATGACATGTGCACAAATGAACATTTCTGGCTCCAGTCACTTGTAAAGGAGTTACATAACTTGTCTGCACATTCTGTTTATGTGAGCTGTAATTATTATCAGCTGGGCCAACCAAGTTCAAGTACTCACATATAAGCAGGTACTGAGGGGATCTTTAATTAAAAATCTAGAATTGTACACTTTAAAGCTACATAGTTTTACTAATCAATGTCACCCCACTATGTTTCATAAATTTTGTTTAAAAACTAAATATTTAATCTCTCTTAAAAAACAATTAAAAGGAAGTAATTTGTATGCAACATACAATTAAACTGTAGAATTCATTGCTGCTGGTTACTATTGAAGCAAATGGCACTAAGTACACTTTTTTATAAAGGGTAGATCATTTTTATGGATAAGAGAACATTTAATTACATTATCTATAGAAACTTTAAGAGATTCTAGTCAATCACACTTCAGAACAGATCAATAGCTGGGTCAGGAAAAGTATTTCTAAATTCCGTTAGCATAACACACTTGATATATTATTGAACTCTAGATTCTACTGTGAGTATTAGGAAGATTCAAGACATCCAGATTAGGATAAATATTGCGTAATCAGTTTTATCAATTTTAACTACTTTATTAGTATTAATACCTTGTATAAAAGGTACATACTGATATTGTTATGTTAAAATTGATGCATATGTATTAGAACCAACAATAATATCAAGGCTTCCTAAAACCTGAATTCTTTGTTTATGTGCCTTGTGTGTGTGATTGGTCCTTTATTTTTGTAATAAATATGTTATGTTTTTCACTTCTACATTAATTTTTTCATGATATTTGAAGATGTATTAAAAAGGATTAAATGCAGCATTGGTTAATCACTTTAAACTGTAGTTAAAGTGCTCAGTTCTGTCTCTTCTGCATGGTAGATGTTAAACAAACAACTTTAATGATTGATTTTGTGGCTTTTACCAGAAGACCTAGTGTCATTTCTTATGCACTTAATGTTCGTGTTTAAATGTGATTCTAACCAAGTTACAACTTATTATTAACCGACATATTGAATAAAGCAAGTCTTATGCCCTCAAAATCTAAAAATAATAAAGATTAATTGAGAAAAACAGAATGTACATCAGGGGAGAGAACTATATACAATTAACTGTAACAAAATCATTTACAACAAAGTATGAATAATTTGAAGTGTGATTCTGGCATTTAAGTGCAAATTCTTTCTTCCTTTCTTTCCACTTTATTCCAAATGGATTTACCATATTAATCATAGAAGATGAAAAGATATATAGCCAGAAATCTGAATACCCAACTCCTCAGCCAGCTGTTGGTTTCAAGAGAGGAAGATCAATGTGGTGACCCTGATCATTCCTGAGCTAGACTGAAACACAGGCTTCCCTTTCTGCGTCTGTATGAAGGCCACATTTTAGAGGAGACTGTGTGGCCTCCAGGGCCCCTTACTCAAGGAACACTTGCTAATTTCTTTTTTAAATTTTATTAGTTTCATGTGTAAAAAACAAGATAATTATTACACATTTACACACCTCGCAAAGTGATAACCCCAACAAGTCTACTACCCCTCTGACACTGTACATAGCTGTTACAATGCCATTGACTATACTTCCTATGCTGTACTTTATATCCCATGAATATACAGAGGGTGCCAGAAAATGTATACAGATTTTAAGAACGGAAAAAACTACTAAAATTGTAATACTCAATATATACTGATAACAAAAGATGAATACAAGTCATGTTTGACTTCTGCAATTACAAGAGGTGCTCAAAGTGGTTGCCATCAGCGTCCAGACACTTCTGATTACGGTGAACTACTGCTTGAGCAACGTTGACCAACAATGTCCATTTGTATACATTTTTTGGCCCTCCCAATCTATATCTATATCTATACCTATACCTATATCTATATCTAATCTATATCTATATTATCTATATCTATACCTATATCTGTATCTATATCGATAGATAATTATATTTATAGTCTACATTCAATACTATTTTATGTTAGTTTCAGGTGTATAGCACGGTGGTTAGGCATCTATATAATTTATGAAGTGATCCCTCCAATAAGTCTAGTACCAATCTGACACCATACATAGTTTTTACAACATTATTGACTATATTCCCTGTGACTACTTTGTGACTACCCATTTATATTGCCTAATCCCTTCACCTTTATCACCTATCCTCCTACCCCCCTCCCGTTTAGCAACCATCAGTTTGTTCTCTGTATATTTGAGTCTATTTCTTTTTTTATTCCCAACATTCTCATTACAGTACTCTTTTGCATAGATGTGTGTGAAAATAGTAATAATACCAAGTGGGTTATGTTGGAGCAGTAGGTCTGCACTGTGTTAGCTGTGCAATCTTGGATAAGTTACTAGCCTGCCTTGGCCTCTCTTTGCTCATCAATAAAATGGGGGATGATGATACTTAAACTCATTTAATTCACACAAGTTCAAGATGTTCACAGGAAAGAGCTTTGCAAAAGTTCTACTCATTCTTTCCTGCATGACTCTTATTGGTTTTGTCACACATTGTTCCCTGTTAAATTTGGGTTTCTTTGTATCAGATCTTCATAACTACTTATGTAAATTTCCAGAATCTGATTGTAGTCAATGTGGTCACCAGACGAGCAGCATCAACATTAACTGGGAAGTTTTTAGAAATTCAAATTCTCAAGTGCTATCCCTTGGCTAATAAATCAGAAATAGTGGAGTGGACCCAATAATCTGTGTTTCAACAAGCCCTCGAAGTGATTCTGATTCACGCTAAAGTTTGACTCAGAATTGGCTAATTATCTTCTAATAATTCTATTCATATACAGTTGTTTAGTTTACTGTAAATTTATTTAGATACTTTCTTGAGTTTGGAAACTTCCTGAGAGAAGAATATGCCCCAAATGTCTACCTCTATCTAGCATTCACTAAAATCTGTAAAAGATTATTTCAATATAAATTATCTTAACGTGAGTCTATATTGTGTCTTAAAAATACCAGTTACCAGTTTCATTTTTACAAAGATCATTTGAGGTCATAATACTCACAGAAATGTAGTTAATTGACCCATTTATTTTTCACAAAATGTTTAAAAAAAAATGTCAGGCAAGACAGTGCCAAATGGAAAGCTCAGTTGGCAACTCCTACATGTCTCTATCCTCATACCATTTTCCTGGGATTTCAAAAGTCAGAAGTTGCAGTGATCTGGGAGGGAGGGAAAGAAGGTACAGAATACATAATGAAAGAAGCCCTGAACTTTTCCCAGAGCCTAAACATTACAGTAAGTACAGTGCCCTGTGAAATTACAAAGATGCACAAAGTTTGACTAATTGTGATAACATTAGCAAAGCCAACTCCTGTACCTATATTTTGATTTTAATTTACTAGTCATTTTCCAAATAAACAGTTTGAATAAAATGCAGCTAGAAAGCTGTTGTGGACACTATATGGAAATTCTGTAGAGAACGATCAACACTTTTAGAATTGGGATAATTTTAAATTCTAAATGGCGAGTCATATTTTCCACCTGCCATCACTCTATGTAGAGGTTTCTGATGTTCAGTGAACACACTGAAAACTACACATTAATACAATGAAAAATGATGACCATTTGGTCTTTTTCAGATACATTTTAATATAGCACAATGCCCATTGATATTGGAATTTTCAACACTACAATCTGGTTACATAAGGTAATATTAGATATCATCATTTTTGCTCTTGTTAAAAAAGTATTAAAAGCCTAGTGAATATTTGAATATAATTTCATCTGGCTTTCATAGGTGAGAATATCTTCTATATATTGTGTACTCTTCACCCTGGAGTGCTACCAAATAATAAGAAAACTACGTTCGCAGATGATGTGTCTGTCCTAGCATAGTCAATATCCTAGGGATTTCTTGTCATTTCATCTTATGAAAGTTTAGCATTTAGAAAAATACAATTCCATGAAGGCTTCTCAATATTAGTTTTTATTGGCACATCTCTTTTTCTGGTTTAATTTTTTAAAAGTAGGACAATGGAAAACTGAGAAGCAATGTCTTTCTGACTTGTGTGATTACAAAAAGGTCTTGCAGTGGACTCATGAGGCAAGTAAATGCATTCTTTTCTATTATTCTGTCAATATAGACTTTTAAAAAATTGTTCGTATCAATTTAAGCTGGTGTCCTGTGAAGAAGCCTTAGTAATAAAACTCCAGGACCTTGTTGACTACAAACTTTCATTTTACTTTTTATATAATATTAAATTCCTTTTCTAAACCCCATGTTGTCCTTTCTTCTTTTTGATACCTGTACTTGTCTTTCAAATGAATTTGCCTGTTTTTTCAGGTTTTCCATTATTGTGAGTTGATTATTTAGTATCAAGAACATCAAGGGGTATGTTTCCTCTTAGTTGTATTACTTTTTAAAACCCTGACCATTTTCAAAGATTTTCCTGGATATTTATCCTCCAAGTATTCATGATACATGTCAAAAATTACATAATTTTTGGTTTATATACCACATATCAGTGAAATCATATGATTCTCTGCTTTTTCTGTCTGACTTATTTCGCTTAGCATCATACTCTCAAGATCCATCCATGTTGTCACAAATGTTCCTATATCATCTTTTCTTACCGCCGAATAGTATTCCATTGTGTATATATACCACAACTTCTTTATCCATTCATCTATCGAAGGACATTTTGGTTGTTTCCATGTCTTGGCCACCGTAAACAAAGCTGCAATGAACATTGGAGCACACGTGTCTTTATGGATAAATGTTTTCAGGTTTTTTGGGTAGATACCCAGGAGAGGGATTGCTGGGTCAAATGGTAATTGTATTCGTAATTTTTTGAGGAACCTCCACACTGCCTTCCATAGCGGCTGCACCAGTCTGCATTCCCACCAACAGTGTATGAGGGTTCCTTTTTCTCCACAGCCTCTCCAACACTTGTTACTATTTGTCTTGATGATAGCCATTCTGACTGGGGTGAGGTGATATCTCATTGTGGTTTTGATTTGCATTTCTCTGATGATTAGTGATGTTGGACATTTTTTCATATGTCTATTTGCCATTTGTATGTCCTCTTTGGAGAATTGTCTCTTCAAGTCCTCTGCCCATTTTTCAATTGGTTTGTTTGTTTTTTTGTTGTTGAGTTGCATGAGTTCCTTGTATATTCTGGATATTAGCCCCTTATCGGAGGCACTGTTTGCAGAAATCTTCTCCCATTCAGTTGGTGGCCTCTTTATTTTGCCGATGGTTTCTTTTGCTGTGCAGAAGCTTTTAAGTTTCATATAGTCCCATTCGTTTATTTTAGATTTACTTCCATTGCCTTTGGAGTCAAATTTATAAAATGCTATTTGAACCCAAGTTTCGTAAGTTTAGTACTTATGTTTTCTTCTATGCACTTTATTGTGTCAAGTCTTGTGCTTAGGTCTTTGATCCATTTTGAATTAATTTTGGTACATGGCAACAGATAGCAGTCCAGTTTCATTCTTCTGTGTTTTTTTTTTTAATTTATTGGGGTGACAATTGTTAGTAAAATTACATAGATTTCAGGTGTACAATTCTGCATTACATCATCTATAAATCCCATTGTGTGTTCACCACACAGAGACAGTTCTCCTTCCATCACCATATATGTGATTCCCCTTACCCTCATCTCCCACTCCCCACCCCCCTTACCCTCTGGTAACCACTAAACTATTATCTGTGTCTATGAGTTTTTGTTTCTCATTTGCTACAGTTTCATTCTTTTGCACATGCCTATCCAATTCTCCCAGCACCATTTATTGAAGAGGCTGTCGTCGCTCCATTGTATGCTTCTGATTCTTTGTCAAAAATTATCTGTCCACATTTATGTGGTTTTATTTCTGGATTCTCAATTCTATTCCACTAGTCTATGTGTCTGTTTTTCTGTATATACCGTGCTGTTTTGATTATTGTGGCCCTGTAGTACAAGGTAAAGTCAGGGAGTGTGATACCTCCAGTATTGTTCTTTTATTCTTAAGATTGTTTTGGCTATTCGGGGTCTTTTGTGGTCCCAAACAAATCTGATGATTTTTTGTTCTATTTCTTTAAAAAATGCCATTGGGATTTTGATGGGGATTGCATTAAATCTGTATATTGCTTTGGGTAATATGGCCATTTTAACTATGTTGATTCTTCCAATCCATGAGCACGAAATGTCTTTCCATTTCTTTGTGTCTTCTTCAATTTCTTTAAAAAATGTCATAATTTTCAGCATATAGGTCTTTAACATCCTTGGTTAAGTTTATTCCTAGGTATTTTATTCTTTTTGCTGCAATTGCAAAAGGAATTGTTTTTCGTATTGCTTTTTCTGAGATTTCATTGTTAGTGTATAGGAATGCAAAGGACTTTTGTACGTTGATTTTGTAGCCAGCAACTTGACTGTATTCGTTGATTGTTTCTAATAGCTTTTTGGTGGAGTTTTAGGGTTTTCTACATATAGCATCATGTCATCTGTAAAGAGTGATAATTTAATTTCTTCATTCCCAATTTGGATGCCTTTTATTACTTTCTCTTCCTTGATTGCTCTGGCAAGGACTTCCAACCCTATGTTGAAAAGCAGAGGTGATAGGGGAGAGCCCTGTTGTGTTTCTGAACGTAGAACAAAGGGCTTCAGTTTTTCACCATTGATTATGAGATTAGCTGAGGGATTGTCATATATTGCCTTTATTATGTTAAGGTATTTTCCTTCTATACCTGTTTTATTAAGTGTTTTAATCATAAATGGATGTTGTATCTTGTCAAATGCTTTTTCTGTATCAATTGATAGAATCATATGATTTTTGTCCTTTATTTTGTTTATGTGATGTATCACATTGATGGATATGCAGATATGGAACCATTCTTGTGCCCCGGGGGATAAACCCCACCTGTTTGTGATGAATAATCTTTTTAATGCATTGTTGTAGTCGATTTGCTAGAATTTTGTTTAGGATTTTTGCATCAGCATTCATCAGAGACATTGGTCTCTACTTTTCTTTCTTGTGTTGTCCTTACCAGGTTTTGGGATCAGAATAATGTTGGCGTCATAAAATGAGTTAGGGAGTACTGTCTCTCCTTCAATATTTTGGAAGAGTTTGAGCAGGATTGGTATTAAATCCTCTTTGAAGGTTTGGTAGAATTCACTAGTGAAGCCATCTGGTCCCGGACTTTTGCTTTTGGGAAGGTTTTGGATGACTGATTCAATTTCGTTACTGGTGATCGGTCTGTTTAGATTTTGCAGTTCTTCATGGTTCAGCCTTGGAAGGGTATGTGTTTTTAAGAACTTGTCCATTTCTTCTAGGTTATTGAATTTCGTGGCATAAAGTCCTTCATGGTATTCTTGGATGATCATTTGTATTTCTGTGGTGTCTGTGATAACTTCCCCTTTTTCATTCTTATTTTGTTAATCAGTGTCTTCTCTCTTTTTATCTTAGTCAGTCTAGACAAGGGTTTGTCAACTTTGTTAATCTTTTCAAAGAACCTACTCTTTGTCACATTAATTTTTTCTATTGTCTTTTTGTTCTCTATTTCATTTAATTCTGCTCTGATTTTTATTATTTCCTTTCCTCTGCTGACCTTGGCTTTCATTTATTCTTTTCCAGTTCATTAAGGTGCAAAGTAAGGTTATTTATCTGGGATTTTTCTTGTTTCTTGAGATAGGCCTGTAATGTGATAAATTTCCCTCTGAAAACTGCTTTCGCAGCATCCCAAAAATTTTGGTAGGAAGTATTTTCATTGTCATTTGTTTGTATGTGTCTTTTGATCTCTCCTCTAATTTCTTCTTTGACCCAGTCGTTCTTTAAATGTATGTTGTTTAATCTCCATGTATCTGTGTTTTTTCCTGCTTTCTTTTTGCAGTTGATATCCAGTTTCAAAGCCTGTGATCAGAGAATATGCTTGGTATGATTTCAATCTTCTTAAATTTGCTGAGGCTGATTTTATGTCCCAATATTGGACTGTCCTTGAGAATGTTCCATGTACACTAGAAAAGAATGTATAGTCTGATGTTTTAGGATGACATGCTCTGCAAATGTCAGTTATGTCCATTTCATGTAATGTGTCGTTTAGGGCTGCTATTTCGCTATTTATTTTCTGTTTGGATGATCTATCCATAGCTGTCAATGATGTGTTTAAGTCCCCTAGCATAATTGTGTTTTGGTCAATTTCTCCCTTTAGTTCTGTTAGTAGTTGCTTGGTATATTTCACTGGTCCCTGATGGGGGCACAAATATCATGATTGTTATGTCTTCTTGTTGTATAGTCCCCTTTACCATTATGAAACATACATCTGTGTCTCTTGTTATCTTTTTCACCCTGCAGTCTGTTTCATGTAATTTCATTATGGCTACACCTGATTTTCTCTGGGTACCATTTGCTTGGAGTGTCAATTTCCACCCTTTCACTTTGAGTCTATGCTTGTCCTTGTAACTGAGATGTGTCTCTTGGAGACAGCATATGGTTGGGTTCGGTTTTCTGATCCAATCTGCTACTCTCAGCCTTTTTATTGGTGAGTTCAGTCCATTTACATTTAGGGTGATTATTGATATGTGAGGATTTCCTGTCATTCTATCTTTAGTTTTCTGGTAAGGCTGTGTCTCCATTGTCTCTTTGCCTTTCTGTTGTTGTCTATTATTTCTGTGTGGTGGTATTCTATGATGTTTCCCTCTGTTTCTTCTTTTATTACACTGTATATTTCATTTCTGGGTTTTTTTTTGAGTGGTTACCCTTAAGTTTATGTAAAAGAAAGTTTGATATTTAGGGTATTCCATTTTCTTCATCACACTTACTTTCTCCGTTCCCATATTCCAGTCCAGGCCTTTATTCTCCCCCTTTTTATATTTTGGTTGCCACAAATTCTCCCTGTTGATGGCGGTTGGATAGCCTCCTTTATTGTTTCTTGTAGTGTAGATCATGTATTAGAAAATTCCCTCAGCTTCTGTATGTCTGGGACGGTCTTTATTCCTCCTTCATATCTAAAGTATGTCTTTGCTTGATATATTATTCTTGTCTCATAATTTCTCTCTTTCAATAGTTTGTATATTTGGTTCCACTCCCTCCTGGCTTGTAGAGTTTCTGCTGAAAAAGCTGATGATAATCTAATGGGCTTTCCTTTGTATGGTACCGTGTTCTTTTCCCTGGCTTCCTTGAGGATTCTGTCTTTGTCATTGATTTTAGACAGCTTCATTCCAATGTGCCTTAGCGAAAGCCCGTTGGGATTGAGGTAATTAGGTGTTCTATTGACTTCTTGGATTTGAGGATCCAGTTCTGTCCACAAGTTTGTGAAGTTCTCATCGACTATTTCTTTGACTATAGTTTCTGTTCCTTTCTCTCTTTCTTCCCCTTCTGGTATGCAAATTATTCTTATATTGCTCTTTCTGATGTAGTAAGAAAGTTCTTGTAGAGTTCTTTCATTTTTTTTTTTTAAGTGTCAAGTCTCTTTCTTCCTCCATCTGTGGAATTTCCAGGTTTCTATCTTTGATGTCACTGATTCTTTCCTCCATCTGGTCACCTCTACTACCTATGCTGGTTATTTCATTCTTGATTTCTTTTATTGAGTTTTAATTTCCAGAAATTCTATTTGGTTCTTTTTTAAAATTTCAATCTCTTTCCTAAAATGGTCGTGTTGTTCTTTGATCGTGTTTCTGAGTTCATTAAACTGTCTTTCTGTGTTTTCTTGCATCTTGTTGAGTTTTTTCAGAACTGCAACCTTGAATTCTCTGTCATTTAAGTCACATATTTCCATATATTTATGTTTCTTTTCTGGACACTTTTCACTTTCTCTCTGAGCTGTATTGTTGCCTTGGTTATTCATGGCAATTACTGCTTTATTATTTCTCTTCCTAGAGCTCTACAGGCGTGGCTTCTGCAACAGGTTGATAGGAATTGGTCTTTCTTTTGTTTTCCAGTACCTGTTGGTAGAATATTTTATTTTCTCTCCAACTGCAGCTTTTTTTTTCCTCTCTCACAGCGGTAGTGCTATGTTTTCTCTGCACTATTCTAGCCTTTCACACAATGGGGGGATTCCCTGGGAGACGGGTTTCTCCTCTGTTAATAGTTTGCCTGGGTCACAGGGTGCAGTGTCCGTGTGGGTATTCGGAGAACTTTTGAAGTTCCAAAACTCTTCCTACACCAGATTCAGAGCCCCTATGTTTCAGCAGTTCTGTTTACTCCTGCAGGGATCTGCCCAGATAGGTAGGGCCAGGGTCGGGGTGAGTTTGAGATGTGGCCCAGAGCAATGGCAGCGACCACCACCACAGTCGGTCCCACTTCCACAGCTCCCTACCCCCTTCCGGAACCAGTTGTTCTGCGAATCAGTGTCTTCTGTCCACAGTTCTCAAAACAGCAAATATTCTGTTGTCTTGATCTGACACTGCTACTTTTCCACTTCTAGCACAGGGCAGGTGGGGGCAGGGCGAATTCTGGGATGGTAGGGAGGGGGCGGCTTGTCTCAGTGCCTAAGGCTTTCACTCTCTGCTCGGCAGTGAGGGCCCAAACCACCGTTTTCAGCCTTCCTCCCTCAGTCCTTTCCACGAGGTCTCTGCTGTGATCGTTTGGTTCAGCCTTGTTGTATGCTGCCCCCTCAGCCCTGTGGGCCACAAATGGAGCCCTAGCAGTCCAAGTTCTTCCCTCTCCCGCAGCTGCTGTAGTTCCGGGATGCAGCGAGCTCGGAGCACTGAGCCGGGTCTGCGTCCTGCCCCTGCGTGGCTCTGTCTCCGCACCTCTCCCTTCCCTCCTCCCCTGCTCGCGCAATTCGCCCACCTTTAGGTGAACTGAGCAGTGGGCCCCTTCATCCCGCCTGTCCGCTGTGCATGGAGTCCCTTGTGGAGTTATTGTTGTTCAACTAGCTGTAAATTCCAGGGGAGCTTACAGAGGCTCACCTCACGCCGCCATTTTTTTCCCATTCTCTTAAAGCTTTATAGGTTAAGCTTTAATATCTAGGTCTATGATTCATACCAATTTAATTTTTACATATATGTGAGGTAGGTGGTTGGTCGAGGATCATTTTTTTTCTGTGCAAATATTCAGTTGCTCCAAGCCCATTCATTTCAGTTGCTTATTGAAAAGGCTCCAGTTACCTCTATAGAATGGCACTGGCATCTCTGGTTCCTTATACCGTAATCTAGAGAAAATAAATGTTGCATGAAAAGATACATAGAATTATCGCGTTTTGTTTTTGTTTTTGTTTTTGGTAAAAGAGCAAAAAGTTTGGACATTTTGGTATGGGAATCTAGAAAGATAGAGAAATTACACATCAAATATTTTAAGAGATTGAACGGGGCAGAGATTTAAGAGATGGAGGAACAGATCATGAACTATTTCTTTTTGTCTCTTTATTATTAGACTTGTTTTTAGGCAATATCTTTTTACTCTTGTAAATTACAAAAGTTTTGATAAAACCTTAGAGCAATAGGAAGCATCAGAAGAAAAACAAGGATGTGATATTTTCCTCTTTTGAAATTTCTCTTCTGAGCCCTAACATCTTCTACCTTGTAGCAAAGCTATTTGTTTATTTGTCCTGTCACCCCTCTTTGTCTCTTGGTTATAGCTCTTAAAAAACTTGTAATCAAGAAGTACCGGTAGGACCACATTATACTTATATTTGCAACCTCAGTATAGCCCTTTCCAATGTCATAGAAGGTTGTACTCAGATGAAAAAGAATGAGCAAAGCAGGGATATCTCCTCAGTTTAGATCCTTAGGTGACATTTCTGAATTAATTCTTTTATGGTAAATAATTGTTTCCTTTGCTTGAATGTTAGATCATTATATGGGTCTTTTTTAAATCTTATTATTAATAGGAACACAAGGCTTTTTAAAAGATTTTTACTAAAAATATAGTTAACATACAATATTATATTAGTTTCAGAGGTACACCACAGTTATTCAACATTTATGTACCTAAAGAAGTGATCACCATGATAAGTCCATCAACTATCTAACACTGGACTATGCTGTCACAATATTATTGAATACATTCCCTATGCTGTACGAGGTGTGATCAAAAGATATTGTAAATGTTTAAGTTGAAAAAAATTATTACACTAAATGACACATTGCCATTAATGCCCCTCACTTTGAACACACTTACCCCATCGTACTTGCTATTTTCTGAAGTAGTTCTGTAAATCCTCTTTCATGAGTGCTGTCATGGCTGATTTGATGCCCTGAATTGATTCAAAATATTTTCCTATCATGGTCATTTTGACTTTGGGGAAGAGCCAGAAGTCGTACATTGCCAGATCCATAAATAAGGTGTGTGAGGACACACAATAATGTTTTTATTTGAAAGAAATTTCCAGAAGTGATGTGTGACATGAAGCATTGTCAAGATGTAAGATGAAGTAAAAACACTCACAAAAGAGGACTTCCAGAACTGCTTCAGAAAGTGGCAAGAATAATGGGATAAGTGTGTTCAAAGTGCAGGGGAGTACTTTGAGGGGGATTAATGGCAATGAGTCTTTTGCTGTAATGATTTTTTATTTAAACATTTATTGTATTTTGTGATCATACCTCATATATTATATCCCCATGATTTGTTTGTTTTCATATCTGGAAATTTGGACCTCTTATTTCCCTTCACCTCCCCCCCTTTTTAATTTTTCAATTACAGTTGACATTCAACATTATTTTATATTAATTTCAGGTGCATTGTGTAGTGGTTAGACATTTATATAATTTAAGAAAAGATGACCCTGACTAGCCTAGTACCCACATGGCAGTATGCATAGGTATTACCATATCATTGACTATATTCCCTGTGCTTTACTTTACATCTCCATGACTGCTTTGTAACTACCAATTTGTACTTCTTAATCCCTTCACCTTTTTTACCATACCCCCCAACTTTCTTCCCATCTATTACCTTGATAAATCTAGTACCCCTCTAACACTATACATTCTTGCCAATACTTGTCTGTTGATTTATTGGTAATAGCCATTCTGACAGATGTGAAATGATATCTCATTTTGATTTTCTCTGATAATTAGTGATGTTGAGCATCTTTTCATATGTCTAATGTCCATCTGTATGTCCTCTTTGGAGAAATATCTATTCAAACCCTCTGCCCATTTTTTAATTGATTGTTTGTTGTTGTTGTTGAGTTTTATGAGTCCCTTATATATTTTGGATATTAACCCCTTATTGAAGGAATTGTTTGCAAAAATCTTCTCCCATTTGGTTGGTTGCCTCTTTATTTTGTTGATGGTTTTTTTGCTGTGCAGAAGCTTTTTAGTTTGGTATACACAGTGCAAAACTATTCTGCCATAAGAAAAGATGAAATAGTGCCATTTGCAATGAAATAGATGGATTTTGAGATTACTGTGCTAAGTGAAATAAGTCACACAGAAAAAGTCGAGAACCATATAATTTCGCTGGTATTGGGGATATAAAACTGAAAGCAACAAAGGAACATGACAAACAAAGGAACAAAACGTCATAGACATATAAGAGAGTTTAGTGGTCACCAGAAGGTAAAGGGGAAGATGAGTGGTACATGAGAGTAACAGGGTCAAATATATGGTGATGGAAGAACTGACTTTAGGTGGTGAAGACACAATGTGATATATAGATGATGTATTACAGAATTCTATACTTTAAACCTACGTAACTTTACTAACCATTTTCACCACTTCTTTATCTCTTGTTATAGCCTTCGTTTTAAAGTCTATTTTTCTGGTATAAGTATTGCTACCCCAGCTTTTTTTGTTTGTTTGTTTCCATTTTCATAAAATGTCTATTTTCATCCCTTAACTTTCTATCTGTGTGTCTTTCAACCTGAACTGTGTCTGTTGTAGACAGCATATGTCAGGGTTTTGTTGTCTTATCTATTCAGTCCTCCTATGTCTTTTGAGTGGAGCATTTAATCCATTTATGTTAAAAGTAATCATCAATAGATATATAGTTATTGCGATTACATTATTCATAATTTTGATCTTTTTTCTGTCTTAAAGAAGTCCCTCTAATATTCCTTGTAATAATACTGGTTGGCAACTTTACTGTATGTGTTGATTATTTCCAATAGCTTTTTGGTGAAGTCTTTAGGGTTTCTATATATAGCATCATATCATCTGCAAAGAGTGACACTTTAACTTCTTCATTGCCACATGGGATGCTTTTATTTCTTTCTCTTGCCTGATTGCTCTGGTGAGGACTTCCAACACTATGTTGAAAAGCACAGGTGATAGGGGACAGCCCTGTCGTGTTCCTGGACATAGAACAAAGGGCTTCAGTTTTTCACCATTAATTATGAGATTCGCTGAGGCTTTCTCATATATGGCCTTTATTATGTTAAGGTCTTTCCTTCTATACCTATTTTATTAAGCGTTTTATCATAAATGGATGTTTTATCTTGTCAAATGATTTTTCTGCATCAATTGATATAATCATATGATTTTTGTCCTTTATTTTGTTTATGTGATGTATCACATTGATGGATTTGCGGATGTTGAACCATCCTTGTGCCTGGGGATGAACCCCACTTGGTCGTGATGAATAATCTTTTTAATGCATTGTTGCATTCGATTTGCTAGAATTTTGTTTAAGATTTTCACATCTGTATTCATCAGACATATTGGTCTGTAGTTCTCTTTTTTTGTGTTGTCCTTACCAGGTTTTGGTATCAGGGTAATGTTGGCCTCATAAAATGAGTTAGGAAGTATTGTCTCTTCTTCAATTTTTTGGAAGAGTTTGAGCAGGATTGGTATTAAATCTTCTTTGAAGGTTTGGTAGAATTCACTGGTGAAGCCAACTGGTCCCAGACTTTTGCTTTTGGGAAGGTTTTGGATGACTGATTCAATTTCATTAGTAGTGATCGGTCTGTTTAGATTTTCCAGTTCTTCAACGTTCAGAGTAGGAAGGCTATATGTTTCTAAGAACCTGTCCATTTCTTCTAGGTTATTGAATTTGTTGCCATATAGTCCTTCATAATATTCTTGCATGATCCTTTGCATTTCTGTGGCATCAGTGATAACTTCTTTTTCATTTCTGATTTTGTTTATTAATGTCTTCTCTTTTTTTATCTCAGTGAGCCTAGCCAAAGGTTTGTCAATTTTGTTAATCTTTTCAAAGAACCAGCTCTTTGTCACATTAATTTTTCCTATTGTCTTTTTGTTATCTATTTTATTTAGTTCTGCTCAGATTTTCATTATTTCCTTTCTTCTGCTGACCTTGGCTTTCATTTGTTCTTCTTTTTCTAGTTCATTAAGGTGTAAAGTGAGGTTACTTATCAGGGATTTTTCTTTTTTCTTGAGATAGGCCTGTAATGAGATAAATTTCCCTCTTAAAAGTGCTTTCGCTGCATCCCAAAAATTTCTGTAGGATGTATTTTCATTGTCTTTGTTTCTATGTATCTTTTGATCTCTCCTCTAATTTCTTCTTTGACCCAGTCGTTCTTTAAAAGTATGTTGTTTAATGTCCATGTATTTGTGGTTTTTCCTAGTTTCTTTTTGCAGTTCATATGCAATTTCAAAGCCTTGTGATCGAAAAAATATGCTTGGTATGATTTCAATCTTCTTAAATTTGCTGAGATTAGTTTTATGTCCCAGTATATGGTCTATCCTTGAGAATATTCCATGTACACCAGAAAAAAACTTATATTCTGATATGTTAGGATGAAGTGCTCTGTAAATGTCAATTATGTCCATTTCATCTAATGTGTCATTTAGGGCTGCCATTTCATTATTTATTTTCTGTTTGTGTGATCTATCCATAGCTGTCAATGATGTATTTAGCTCCCGTAGTATAATTGTGTTTTGGTCAATTTCTCCCTTTAGTTCTGTTAGTAGTTGCTTGGTATATTTCGGTGCTCCCTGATTGGGGGCATAAATATTGATGACTGTTATGTCTTCTTGTTGTACAGTCCCCTTTACCATTATGAAATATCCATCTTTGTGTCTTGTTACCTTTTTTACCCTGAAGTCTTTTTCATCTGAAATCAGAACAACTTTACCTGCTTTTCTCTGGATACCATTTTCTTAAGAGTGTCATATTCCACTCTTTCACTTTGAGCCTATGTTTGTCCTTGTAGCTGAGATGCATCTCTTGGAGACAGCATATGGTTAGATTTAGTTTTTTGATGCAATCTGCTACTCCGTGCCTTTTTATTGGTGAGTTCCGTCCATTTACATTTAGGGTGATTATTGATATGTGAGGATTTCCTATCATTGTGTCTTTAGTTTTCTGGTAAGACTGTATCTCCATTGTTTCTTTGCGTTTTTGTTGTTTTTCATTATTTTTGTGTGGTGGTATTCTATGATGATCCCTTCTGTTCTTTTATAACAGTATGTATTTCAGTTCTGGATTTTTTTTTATTTTATTTTTTTAATTAAATTTATTGGGGTGACAATTGTTAGTAAAATTACATAGATTTCAGGTGTACAATTCTGTATTACATCATCTATAAATCCCATTGTATGTTCATCACCCAGAGTCAGTTCTTCCATCACCATATATTCGATCCCCCTTACCCTCACCTCCCCCCCCACCCCCCTTATGTGGTTACCTTTAATTTTATATAAAAGAAAGTTTCATGTTTAGAGTATTCCATTTTCTTCAGCATGCTTATTTTCCCCATTCCCATATTCTCGTTCAGGCCTTTACTCTCCCCCTTTTATCTTTTGGTTGCCACAAATTGTCCCTGTTGATGGTGGTCGAATAGCCACCTTTATTGTTTCTTGAAGTGCAGGTGGTATGTTAGAAATTTCCCTCAGCTTCTGCATGTCTGAAAGCGTTTTTATTCCTCCTTCATATCTAAAGGATGTCTTTGCTGGGTGTATTATTCTTGGCTCATACTTTTTCTCTTTCAACAGTTTGAATATTTGGTTCCACTTACTCCTGACTTGTAAACTTTCTGCTAAAAAATCTGATGATATTCTAGTGGGCTTTCCTTTGTATATTATCTTCTTCTTTTCCCTGGTTTCCTTGAGGATTCTTTCTTTGTCGTTGATTTTTGACAGCTTCAATACAATGTGCTTTGGAGAAGGCCTGTTGGGGTTGAGGTAATTAGATGTTCTATTTGCTTCTTGGATTTGAGGATCCAGTTCTTTCCTCAAGTTGGGAAGTTCTCGTCAACTATTTGTTTGAATATACTCTTTTCCCTTTTCTCTTTCTTCTCCTTCTGGTATGCCCATTATTCTTATATTTCTCTTTTGGATGGAGTCAGAAATTTCTTGTAGAGTTCCTTCATTTCTTTATAGCCTCAAGTCTCTTTCTTTTTCCATTTGTGTCATTTCCAGATTTCTATGTTCGATGTCACTGATTCTTTCCTCCATCTTCTCAACTCTACTACCTAATCTGTCTATTTCATTCTTCATTTCTTTTATTGAGTTCTTAATCTCCAGAAATTCTATTTGGTTCTTTTTTTTAATTTCAATATCTTTGGTAAAATGTTCATTATTTCCTTCGATTGTGTTTCTGAGTTCATTAAACTGCCTGTCTGTGCTTTCTTTCATCTCATTGAGTTTTTTAAGAACTGCAATCTTGAAATCTCTATTGTTTAATTCACATATTTCCATATCTTTAAGTTCATTTTTTGGAGACTTTTGATTTTCTTTCTGAGCTGTCTTGTTGTCTTGGTTATTCATGGCAATTAATGATTTATTATTTCTCTGCCTAGACATCTACAGGAGTGGGTTCTGCAACAGGTTGATAGAAAGAGGTCTTTCTTTTGTTTTCCAGTAGGTTTTTGTAGAATGTTTTATTTTGTCTCTAACTGCAGCCTTTTATTCTCTCTCACACTGTAGTATTATGTTTTCTCTGCACTATTCCGGCTTCTCACACAATGGCGGGGTTCCCTGGAAGGTGGGCTTCTCCTCTGTGAACAGTTTGCTTTGGTCATATGACACCACCTCTGTCGGGGGCTGTGCATTGTTTGTGAGATTCCGAAGCTCTTCCTGCCCCATATTCAGAGTCTGTGTGCTTAAGCAGCTCTGTTTCCTTCTGCAGGGTTCTGTCCAGATAGGTGGAGACAGGGGTGGAGTCGGTTTTGAGATGGGGAGAGCAATTGTGGTGACCACCGCCACAGCCAGTCCTGCTTTCACAGCTCCCTCCCATTTGCCGGAACTAGTTGTGCTGCTAGTCCATGTCTGTGGACCACAGTTCTCAGAACTGCAAATGTTCTTTTCTTTTGTTCTGACACTTCTACTGTTCCACTGCTAACACTCGACAGGTGGCAGCGGGTAGAGCTCTGGGAGGGTAGAGAGGGTGTGGCTAGTCTCAGTGCCTAAGGCTTCCATTCTCTGCTTGGCAGTGAGGTCTTAAACAACTGTTTTCAGCCTTCTTCCCTCAGTCTTTGCTCTGAGGTCTCTCCCATGTTCGTTGAGTTCAGCCGTGTTTATGCTGTCCCCTCAGCCCTGTGGGCCATTAACGGAGTCCTAACAGTCCTAGTTCTTCCCTCTCCCACAGCTGTGGTAGTTCCGGAATGCAGCAAGCTCGGAGCACTGAGGTAGGTCTGTGTCCTGTGCCCATGCAGCTCCGTCTCCTCACTTCTCCTTTCCCTCCTCCCCTGCTCTCACAATTTGACCACCTTTAGGTGATTTGCATAATGTGCCTCTTAGTCTTGCCTGTTTGCTACACAGGGAGTCCTTTGTGGAGTTACAGTTGTTCAATTTGTTGTAAATTCTAGGGGAGATTTCCAGAGGCTCACCTCATGCTGCCATTTTTATGACTTCACTACCCTTGCCACTTTCTTAAGCACTTCGTGAGTGTCTTCAGTTGCGCTGTCATGGCTGCCTTGATATCATGAATCAATTTGAAACATTTTCCTTTCATGGTCATTTTGAATTTGGGGAAGAGCCAGAAATCACATGGTGCTAGATCCAGTTAATAAGGTGGATGAGGACACACTGTAATGCTTTTATTTGACAGAAATTGCCATGCCAGAACTGATGTGTGACAGGGAATGTTGTCATGATGGAGGATGGAGTAAAGGCACTCACAAAAGAGGAGTTCCAGAACTGTCTCAGAAAGTGACAAGAATGATGGAATAAGTGTGTTCAATGCGAGGGGGAGTATTTTGAGGGGGATTAATGGCAATGTGTCTTTTACTGTAATTTTTTTTTAATTCAAACATTCACTGTATTTTTTATCACACCTTGTAGATGTCCTGGCTCAAGAAATGAGAGAGAGAGAGAGCGTGAAAGAGAGAGAGAGAGAGAGAGAGAGAGAGAGAGAGAGAGAGACAGAGAGACAGAGAGAGAGAGACAGAGAGAGAGAGACAGAGAGAGAGAGTTAACCCTTCCTTTGCCTTTTTTGTTCCATTTTGTCCCTCAGTGGATTGGATGATGCCTACCACATTGCTAGGTAAGGGTGGTTTTCTTTATTCAGTCAATTGAATCAAATGCTAATCTCTTCAGGTACACTCTTATAGACACACCCTGAAATAATATTTTAACAGTTATCTGAGCATCCCTTATCCCAGTTAAGTTGACATATAACGTTAATCATTACATAGCCTAGGAAGAGGAGATAACCTAGGAATAAATCTTCAGAAAATCCAATATTTAATTTTTGTGTGGAGCAACACAAGCCTGCAAAGGAGACAGAGAACAAGTGACCACAGTGGCATGAGGAAACGGAGTATTATATCATGGACCCTGTGTTAGACTGAATAATGACCCTCAATGATGCTATGTCCTAATCCCTGGAACCTATAAATGTTACCTAATCTGAAAACAGGACTTTACACATGTGATTAAGTTAAAGATTTGAGATGCAGAGATTAGCCTGGATTATCCAATGCATGCTAAATGTAATTACAGGTGTCCTTACAAAGAGAGGCAAGATAAAATTTGACTGCAGAATAAGAAGGCAGTGTGACAACATAAAAAAGATCCTGCATGGATGGCTTTGAAGATGGAGAAAGGGGCCATCAACTAAAGGATGCAGGTAGTCTGCAGATCTTTTTTAAAAATGGCAAGGAAACAGCAGATTGTCCCCTAGAGTCAACACCTTGATTTTAGCCCAGTGAAATTTATTTTGGAATTCTGAACTCCAGAAGTGTAAAAGAATAAATGTGTGGTGTTTTAATCCACCAACTTGGTGGTCATTTGTTACTGTGGCAATTGGAAACTAAGAGAGCCCAATAAGAGTGTTTCTTAAAGGAACATGGACCCAACAGTACTACATACTGCAGAAATGGCAAGCCTGAAGTCTGCTGCATTTAGAAATGTGGATATTATTGTTGTCCTTCATGAGAGCCTTTTTAGTTGAATGCTAGGACTCAAAGCCAGATGGGAGTGGGAGGCAAGGAAACCCCTCCTATATTCTAGAATCACCTTTGGAAAGAAATTAGTATCTGACATGGCAAGGGGAGTTTCTTCCATTCCTAACACTCTACACTGTTAGAAAGAAAAACACGTCTTTAGTTTAAAAAATAATTAAAAATATTTAGTTTTAGGTGTAAGTAAAAAAGAAATATCATTGAAATAGCAAAATGAAGAATAGATGGGATGAGAAAATTTTGAAGACAGGGAGATCAACTAGGAAGGTATAACAGTAATTCAAGTGAGCGGTTATGACTTCAAGTGAGGTAGTATCATTGATGGTGGAAAGAAAGGATACATATGAGAGACATTAAAGATGAGTAATTGTTAGTGACAATTGTCACCCCAATAAACTTTAATTTAAAAAAAGATAAAGAATTGGTTAGAAACTTGTATAATTTATGAAATGGTCCCCTTGATAAGTCCAGTAAATATCTAACCACTACAATGTAACCTGAAACTAATGTAAGATAATACTGAATGTCAACTATAATTTTTAAAAAATGGTCACGGGGATATAAAGTACAGCATAGGGAATATAGTAAATAATTTTGCAATAACTCTGTACAGTGTCAGATGGGTTTTAGACTTATTGGGGTTATTACTTTGTAAGATATATAAATGTCTATTCACTATGTTGTTTTATACACCTGAAACTAATAGAAAAAAAATAATGAGGAATTGGTGGTACTTGATCACCATTAACGTCAGTAGGGGTGAAAAGAAGTGAAGTGTCCTCTTTTCTTGCTTGAGTGACTAACTATGAAAGACTAACATTTATCTCTATAGTAAACACAGGAACCAGAGAGTCTGCATTATTTGTTCTTATTTCCTATGTATTGATCCTCTTTTCCCCATCAAGTTATAATCTCATCAGGTCAGAGATGTTTAATTTACATATTCTCTTCCAATATTTGCTCCAAATTCCTGGACCAGGATCTGCAGACAAGCCCCCATTTTTGGCCCAGACATTTGCTCAACAGGAATTTCTGTTTGCTCCATCCTGTGCTAGATGTTTTACAGAGAGCAACATTAATAGAATGTTCATATCTGTTGAACCAAGCTCCAACCAGTGGTGCTGTGAGACATCTTGATACTTTGTAAGCATGAGCTAGTGAAAAGGGAGACAAAACTAGGACTAGCATGTCTGGGAAAGTTACAGAGGCTTGTCCTAGCAATGATGGCTAGACAGAGAAATCCATTGACTTACGGTGTAATATGTTCAGGCATTCTAAACTTGGAGACCAAGTCTTAAAATCGATAAGGTCCCTGGGAAAGTCCAGGTTGGAAGTGAGGTGTTGGGGGTGAGTTGGATGAAAGTTGATGGCATCATGTTTCAGAGCACTGTCCATTCAAAGGTAGATCTCAGGTAGTGGTGGAAGATATCGAGAATGAGGTCCAGTAACTTCAGAGAAAAGTGTTACAAGAATTTAACAGGACCTTAACCCAATTATATGGTAGGTAGATTCAGGGGGAGACTCTGAGGCTAACTTGGCTGGGCTATTATGTAAAGATTTGGGGAGAACACACACCCCTATCTTACCTGACCCATAGTGTATCAAATTAAAGCTTAATTCTAAGTTCCTCCTGATGTTGACTTAGAGCTTCAGATATTTATGGCATCTAGGATTGTCTCAGGGCCTAAGACCAACCTTTGCCTAGAAGGATAACCTACCAACGGTTACAAGAAGTTGGACAGGTGAAGAAAATATCAAGAGAGAGGAGTTGGGGGAAAATAATGACTCCCTGAAAGGGTGACATTCATATTGAGGAAAGAACTCTAACGCTCCTATGAAAAAATAACAAGTGATACATGACTGCACAGTTAGTCACCAATTTCTACCACAATGCATTCTTGCATTTCTAGGAACGAAGTATGTTGTTCCAAAACAGGTCATCTTTTCTCCTCAAGGAACAATGTAACAATTGGGATTATGTTTCTAACAAAGAATATGACACAACATAAATTATAAACATGACCAACAGTATGTTATAGAACCAAAGACACACCTACAAACATTCATAACAATTTAAAAGAGTGAAATTATATGTCAAGTCCTATATAATGGACAGAAAAATATTGTGCACATTGATCACACAAAAGGGACTCCAATGTGTCATAAAGAGTACCGACAGCATGTAAAAACACAGCTCTCATGAATCATAAATTTGACCTAAACTGTTGTGCTAAGTACAAAAAACACTAAACATTCACTTACCAATAACTTCATGTGCCTTCTTAAAAAATTAACGGGCTTTTTAAGGGATTGTTTTGCTGACTCATCTCTTCAAAGAGATATTTAGGAAAGCTTAAATAGATGCTTTACATTTTTTAAAATAAACTTTGCAATACTTAAGTAATGTATTAAAGATTATTTTGTAAGTCAGACAGAAAAAGCAGAGAACCATGTGATTTCACTGATATGTGGTATATAAACCAAAAACAACAAAAGAACAAGACAAACAAATGAGAAACAAAAACTCATAGACACAGACAATAGTTTAGTGGTTACCAGAGGGTAAAGGAGGATGGGGGTGGGAGATGAGGGTAAGTGGGATCAAATATATGGTGATGGAAGGAAAACTGACTCTGGGTGGTGAACACACAATGGGATTTACAGATGATGTAATACAGAATTGTATGCCTGAAATCTATGTAATTTTACTAACAATTGTCACCCTAATAAATTAAAAAAAAGATTATTTTGCTGTTCTTATGGACACCTTAACAAGAATAAGGTGGTATGATTTAATTCAACATACATTTATTGAATATCTGTTAAAGGTTGGACCCTGTATTAAGTAATAGGAACATAGTGATGACAGAACATGCCTATGCTCCCAGTCCCTCAGAGTCAGACTGTTCTTCTGGTTACCTCCCTCCTCAGAGCACATGATCTTGCAGTGTTCTCATTTATATCTCTCTCTACCCAACTAGGCTGGGAGTTACTTGAGAAGAAGGACCTCCTTTCTTTATCTACATATCTTCAGCTTTTAACTATTTGCCCACCACAGAGTCAAAGTCAATAATTTTTTGTATTGAACTACTGGATATAAATTATGTGTGATGATTCTCTTTTCCTTTGAAATCCAGGAGGGATTCATCATGATTGATTTTACTCACCCCTAACTCCTGTTAGGCTATTCAGGGGTATAATGCCAACTGTTCAGTCTCAGACCAAAGTAGTAATGATGGGAAAGAGAGAGAAAAAAACAAAGCAAAACTGGAAATGGTTGTTAATGTCTTCTTTCTTAGTGCTGGCAGCTACAGAGAAGAGAAAGCTATTGACAGCTGTTAGAAGGACTTCACACTTCATTGGAAAACCATAAAAAACAATTACCAGGTCTTTGGCACAGCTTTTTGAAGAGGAGCTTCAAAATATCTCATAGAATTGCTAAGACAAGCATAAAACTGGAAACACATTGTCTGCTTTTTTGACTTTATACTTGGATTTTGACAGTAAGACTCCAAAAGGCTAGGTAAAGTGAGAAAGAATTGAGGCATGGATATTAATTAGGGAACAGATTTTCCCAGGACTCATCAAAAGATAGAGATTGTCTTAGAATTAATGCCTGCCCCTCAAAAAATAACACCCCAAAACAATGGGCAGTCAATAAATGGAACTAGTGTGTTAAGTAAGGCATGATGAAGGGGAGAATATTGAACATGGGAAAAGATTAGCAAAGTACCTCAGTATAGACATGGATTTATAGGAGACCCCCTTGTTCCCTGTTCAGAGAGTACACCAACCTGCATGCAACAGGTTGTGTAAGTTGCTTTCTAGCAGGTTAGATCCATAGGATGGGGCAAAATCAATAGAAACTTGCATCAGGTTCAAGAGATGACTGACTCAATATTTTCCTCAATTAACAATTGTATTCCAAGTGTGACTTATAGTTAACATAAAAAACATATTTTAGCAAATATTTTTTGTGACGAAAATTCCAATTTAAATATCTTCTAACTATTCCTCCTGCATATATCAGGTGGAATTTAGTTCGTAATCATAGCCAATGAGAGACCATATGAGTGTGCACATGCTGTGTGTTCTGGTCTTCCCCATCTATGTATTAATGAGAAGGTTAATTTCAGGTTAATTAGATAGGATGTGGGAGATGAGCAAACTTTCACAACAGGGGACTCAGCAAAATCCCAGGAATCTGAAGGAAAAAAATAAAACACAGTGAAATGTGGAATTTCCCTGATTTTCCTTCCAATTCATGCAAGCCAGAGCATTGAACTTCTGGGACCCTGGGCCAGCTTTAAAATGAAGAGGAGAGGTCTTCCTTAGACTCTAGAGATAAAGTGTGGCATCTATACCTGAGTGCAAGGCAATTGATCTCATTATAGAACAATCCGAAGTATTCATCAAATGAAAATTCCAAGCAACTCCCAGCCCTTCATGGACTTTGAAACTCAGGGTAGTTTGATAGTTAAATACTCGTTTGGAACAGGAAAAGGCTATGTCTAATACAGGTTTTGGCCTTTCTTCCCCACGGCTTAAAAAAGCTGTGCTGCTACACAAAACACTCATCATGTCTTGGTCTCTGTAACTACAGAAATTAACTTAGCAGACTAAGTCAGCAGTAAGAAAGGCCAGTGGGAGATAAGATGGAATCAAAGTCCACCATAAAGTAAGTTACACAGCACTATGCTAGAAAGCAGTCTAGTATGTCTCAAGGCTCCAAATGCTTGTTTCATGACTTTGAATCTTGTCAACAGGCTGCTTATTTATTTACGCTCATTTCATTCTGAGAACAGATGCTTAGACTCAGAACACACCTATGACAAACAGGCCACTGATCTTGACATATAAAATCATTCTTCCATAGGAGCCAAAAAGAAAAAAAAAAGAATCCTAGAATCCTGGCTGTCAATAACAGTTAGTGTTGCTATTTCTATCCTGTGAAGTACAGCTCAGAGATGGGTTGGCCTCCATTTTTCCTTTACTTGCTCAGTGTCTACTAATACCTGTCTATTAGAGATGTGAATGTTAGTTGGATGCTAAGTAAATTAGCATTTGTGGCTTTGCAGTTAGATTTTAACAGGCATTCAAATTAAAATAAAAGATCATCCTCATGCCTACCCTTTGTCCAAAGAATAGAATGAACTCAGAACAAGTTTTAAAATTTACTCTCCCATTTTCTTCTTATTGTATTTTAGCTCACTTTTGTTTCAAACATACCAAAACTAGTCTTTTTTTTCTCTCTGAACATTCTAAATTATTTAGAATTGCTGTTATGCTTACCAATTTATTTGTTCAACATTGTATTTTGTATCTTACATGTTTCTTCTGCATTATTACCAAAGCACTTCCTTTCATTTTTTCAGCAATGCTCTATAAAACTTCTCATATAACTCTAATGCCCTTATCTAACATAGAATTCTAGTGTAACAAATATTTTTCCTCAGCACTTTGGAAATATTATTCTTCTATTATAACTGGCCAAAAGCTTGCTAGGTAAGCTCTCTTTTCTCTTTGACTTCTTTAAAATTTTTCTCTTTGTTGTTCTACATACATATTACAATGTATCTAGGTATTAATTTTTTTCTTCTTTTTTTTAAATTTATTGGGGTGACAATTCTCAGTAAAATTACATAGATTTCAGGTGTACAATTCTGTATTACATCATCTATAAATACCATTGTGTGTTCACCACGCAGAGTCAGTTTTCCATCCATCACAATGTATTTGATCCCCCTTACCCTCATCTCCCACCCCCCACACCCCTTACTCTCTGGTAACCACTAAACTATTGTCTGTGTCTATGAGTTTCTGTTTCTCATTTGTTTGTCTTGTTCTTTTGTTGTTTTTGGTTTATATACCACATATCAGTGAAATCACATGGTTCTCTGCTTTTTCTGTCTGACTTATTTCGCTCAGCATTACACTCTCAAGATCCATCCATGTTGTCACAAATGTTCCTATATCATCTTTTCTTACCACCGAATAGTATTCCATTGTGAATATATACCACAACTTCTTTATCCATTCATCTATCGAAGGACATTTTGGTTGTTTCCATGTCTTGGCCATTGTAAACAAAGCTGCAATGAACATTGGAGCATACGTGTCTTTATGGATAAATGTTTTCAGATTTTTTGGATAGATACCCAGGAGACAGATTGCTGGGTCATATGGCAATTCTATTCGTAATTTTTTGAGGAACCTCCACACTGCCTTCCATAACAGCTGCACCAGTCTGCATTCCCACCAACAGTGTATGAGGGTTCCTTTTTCTCCACAACCTCTCCAACACTTGTTATTATTTGTCTTGTTGATGATAGCCATTCTGACTGGCGTGAGGTGATATCTCATTGTGGTTTTGATTTGCATTTCTCTGATGATTAGTGATGTTGAGCATTTTTTCATGTCTCTATTTGCCATTTGTATGTCCTCTTTGGAGAAATGTCTCTTCAAGTCCTCTGCCCATTTTTCAGTTGGGTTGTTTGTTCTTTAATTGTTGAGTTGCATGAGTTCCTTGTATATTTTGGATATTGGCTCTTAATCAGAGGCACTGTTTGCAAAAATCTTCTCCTATTCAGTTGGTTGCCTCTTTATTTTGTCGATAGTTTCTTTTGCTGTGCAGAAGCTTTTAAGTTTCATATAGTCCCATTCGTTTATTTTAGCTTTTACTTCCATTGCCTTTGGAGTCAAGTTCATAAAATGCTCTTTGAACCCAAGGTCCATAAGTTTAGTACCTATGTTTTCTTCTATGCAGTTTATTGTGTCAGGTCTTATGCTTAAGTCTTTGATCCATTTTGAATTAACTTTGGTACATGGTGACAAATAGCAGTCCAGTTTCATTCTTTTGCACGTGGTTATCCAATTCTCCCAGCACCATTTATTGAAGAGGCTGTATTTTCCTCCACTGTATGTTTTTAGCTTCTTTGTCAAAAATTATCTGTCCATATTTATGTGGTTTTATTTCTGAGTTCTGAATTCTATTCCATTGGTCTATGTGTCTGTTTTTCTCCCAATACCATGCTGTTTTGATTATTGTAGCCCTGTAGTAAAAGCTAAAGTCAGGAAGTGTGATACCTCCATTGTTGTTCTTTTTTCTTAAGATTGTTTGGCTATTCGGGGTCTTTTGTGGTTCCAAACAAATGTGATGATTTTTTGTTCTATTTCTTTTAAAAATGCCATTGGGATTTTGATGGGGATTGCATTAAATCTGTACATTGCTTTGGGGAATATGGCCATTTTAACTACGTTGATTGTTCCAATCCATAAAGACGGAATGTCTTTCCATTTCTTTGTGTCTTCTTCAATTTCTTTCAGAAATGTCTTATAGTTTTCAGCATATAGGTCTTTCACATCCTTGGTTAAGTTTATTCCTAGGTATTTTAATTTTCTTGCTGCAATTGCAAAAGGAATTGTTTTTTGTATTTCTTTTTCTGAGATTTCATTGTTGGTACATAGGAAGGCAATGGACTTTTGTGCGTTGATTTTGTAGCCGGCATCTTTACTGTATTCCTTGATTGTTTCTAATAGCTTTTTTGTGGAGTCTTTAGGGTTTTCTGTAGACAGCAGTATGTCATCTGCAAAGAGTGATAATTTAACTTCTTCATTCCCAATTTGGATGCCTTTTATTTATTTCTCTTGCCTGATTGCTCTGGCAAGGACTTCCAACACTATGCTGAAAAGCAGAGGTGATAGGGGACAGCCCTGTCATTTTCCTGAACGTAGAGCAAAGGGTTTCAGTTTTTCACCATTAATTATGAGATTAGCAGAGGGCTTGTCATATATGGCCTTTATTATGTTAAGGTATTTTCCTTCTATACCTATTTTAAGTGTTTGAATCATAAATGGATGTTGTATCTTTTTTTTTTTTTTTTTTTTTCATTGTGTTCTGGCTGTCTTTTTTTTTTTTTTTAACTTTTTTTTTTTTTTTTATTAATTAGTTTCAGGTGCACAAGACAAAGCAAAACTTAGACATTTATCATTTATATCCCTCACACTGTGTGAACCCCCCTCCCCCCATCCACTATCCCTCTGTACGTTCCCAAAACCTCTCACCTTCCCCTTATCCCCACCCCCCCCCGCCCCTCTAGCAACCCTCTGTTTTTTCCTCCATGTTTCCAAAACTGTTTCTGATTAGTTCATTCACTTATTCTTTTCTTTAGATTCCTCATATAAGTGAGATCATATGGTATTTGTCTTTCTCTTTCTGACTTATTTCACTTAACATAATGTTCTCTAGGTCCATCCATGTTGTTGCAAATGGTAAGATTTCTTTCTTCTTTATGGCTGCGTAATACTCCATTGTATAAATGTACCACAGTTTCTTAATCCAGTCATCTACTGATGGGCATTTCGGTTGTTTCCAGGTCTTGGCTATTGTATATAGTGCTGCAATAAACATAGGAGTGCATAAAGATTTTTGAATTGGAGTTTTGGATTTCTCCGGATAGATACCTAGGAGTGGGATTGCTGGATCATAAGGTAGTTCCATTTTCAGATTTTTGAGATATCTCCAAACTGTTTTCCATAGTGGCTGCACCAATCTGCATTCCCACCAACAGTGCACCAGCGTTCCCTTTTCTCCGCATCCACGCCAGCACTTGTTGTTTGTTGATTTATTGATGATAGCCATCCTGACTGGGGTGAGGTGGTATCTCATTGTGGTTTTTATTTGCATTTCTCTAATGGTTAGTGAGGTTGAACATTTCTTCATATGTCTATTTGCCATCTGTGTGTCCTTTTTAGAAAAATGTCTCTTCATGTCCTCTGCCCATTTTTTAATTGGGTTGTTTGTTTTTTTGGAGTTGAGTTGAGTGAGTTTTTTATAAATTTGTGATATTAACCCCTTATCAGATATATCATTGGCAAATATCTTTTCCCAATCAGTAGGATCCCTTTTTGTTTTATTGATGGTTTCCTTTGCTGTGAAAAAGCTTTTTAGTTTGATGTAATCCCACATGTTTATTTTTCCTCTTACTTCCCTCGCGCGAGGGGATATATCAGTAAAAATCTTACTCCGGGTAATGTCTGTGAAGTTTCTTCCTATATTTTCTTCTAGGAATTTTATGGTTTCAGATCTTACATTTAAATCTTTAAGCCATTTTGAATTTATTTTTGTATGTGGTGTAAGGAGGTGATCCAGCTTCATCTTTTTGCATGTGTCTGTCCAAGTTTCCCAGCACCATTTATTGAATAGACTGTCTTTACCCCACCGTACATTCTTGCTTCCATTGTCATAGATTAAGTGGCCATATAGGCATGGATTTATTTCTGGACTCTCTATTCTGTTCCATTGATCTATGGGTCTGTTTTTATGCCAGTACCATGCTGTTTTGATTACTGTAGCCTTGTAGTATAATTTGAAGTCAGGTATTGTTATACCTCCCACTTTGTTCTTATTTCTCAAGATTGTTGAAGATATCCGGGGTCTTTTGTTATCCCATATAAATTTTAGGATTATATGTTCTATTTCTGTGAAAAATGTCGTTGGTAGTTTGATAGGAATTGCGTTGAATATATATATTGCCTTAGGCAGTATGGACATTTTAACTATATTAATTCTTCCTATCCATGAACATGGTATGTGTTTCCATCTATTTGTATCTTCTTTCATTTCTTTCTTCAGTGTCTTATAATTTTCTGAGTACAGATCTTTTACTTCTTTGGTTAAATTTATTCCCAGGTATTTTATAGTCTTTGGAGCAATTGTAAACGGAATTGCTTTTTTAATTTCTCCTTCTGATGTTTTATTATTGGTATATACAAATGCAACTGATTTCTGAATATTAATTTTGTATCCTGCTACTTTACTAAATTCATCTATCAGCTCTAATAGTTTCTTGGTGGAGTCTTTAGGGTTCTCTAAATATAGTATCATATCATCTGCATATAATGACAGTTTTACTTCCTCCTTACCGATTTGGATGCCTTTTATTTCTTTTTCTTGTCTGATTGCTGTGGCTAGAACTTCCAGCACTATGTTGAATAGAAGTGGAGAAAGTGGGCAGCCTTGCCTTGTTCCTGATTTTAAGGGGAATGGTTTTAGTTTTTCCCCATTGAGTATGATGTTAGCTGTGGGTCTATCATATATGGCCTTTATTATGTTGAGATATGATCCCTCTATTCCCACTTTCTTAAGGGTTTTTATCATGAATGGCTGCTGAATTTTATCAAATGCTTTTTCTGCGTCAATTGATATGATCATATGATTTTTATTTTTCATTTTGTTAATGTGGTGTATCACATTAATTGATTTGCGGATGTTGAACCACCCTTGCATACCAGGGATGAATCCCACTTGATCATGGTGTATAATCTTTTTAATATATTGCTGAATTCTGTTTGCTAGTATTTTGTTGAGGATTTTTGCATCTATGTTCATTAGCGATATCGGCCTGTAGTTTTCTTTTTTTGTGGTGTCTTTGTCTGATTTTGGGATCAGGGTGATAGTGGCTTCGTAAAAAGTGTTTGGGAGTCTTCCCTCCCTCTGGATTTTTTGGAAGAGTTTGAGGAGAATAGGTGACAATTCTTTTTGGAACGCTCTGTAAAATTCACCTGTAAAGCCATCTGGTCCAGGGCTTTTGTTTGTTGGGAGATTGTTGATTACTGATTCAATTTCCTTGGTGGTAATCAGTCTATTCAGGTTTTCTGTCTCCTCTTGAGTTAGCCTTGGGAGGTTGTATGCATCTAGGAAATTGTCCATTTCTTCCAGGTTGTCAAATTTGTTGGCATACAGTTGCTCATAGAAATTTCTTAGGATTTTTTGTATCTCTGCGGTGTCTGTTGTCACTTCTCCTCTTTCATTACTGATTTTATTAATTTGGGTCCTCTCTCTCTTTTTTTTAATGAGTCTGGCTAAAGGTTTGTCAATTTTGTTTATCTTCTCTAAGAACCAACTCTTGGATTCATTGATCTTTTGTATTGTTTTTCTGGTTTCTATTTCATTTATTTCCGCTCTGATCTTTATTATCTCCTTCCTTGTACTCCCTTTGGGCTTATTTTGTTGTTCTTTTTCCAGATCCCTTAAGTGTGAAGATAAACTGTTGATTAGTGATGTTTCTTGTTTCTTTAGGTAGGCCTGCAGTGCTATGAACTTCCCTCTTAGGACTGCTTTCGCTGCATCCCATAGATTTTGGGTCGTTGTATTTTCATTTTCGTTTGTCTCGAGATATCTTTTGATTTCTTCCTTGATCTCCTGTTTGACCCATTCATTGTTTAGTAACATATTATTCAGCCTCCATGAATTTGTGTGTCTTCCAGTCTTTTTCCTGTAGTTCATTTCTAATTTCATAGCACTGTGGTCAGAGAAGACAATTGGTATGATTTCAATTTTCTTAAATTTATCCAGACTTGCTTTGTGGCCTAACATATGGTCTATCTTGGAGAATGTTCCATGTGCGCTTGAGAAGAACGTGTATTCTGCAGCATTGGGGTGGAATGCTCTGAAAATATCGGTTAAATCCAAGTGGTCCAATGTGTCATTTAAGGCTGTTGTTTCCGTATTGATTTTCTGTCTGGAAGACCTGTCCCTTGTTGTCAGAGGTGTGTTGAAGTCCCCTACTATGATAGTGTTACTGTTGATCTCCATCTTTATGTCAGTCAATATCTGTTTTATATATTTAGGTGCTCCTATGTTGGGTGCATAGATGTTTACTAGGGTTATATCCTCTTGTCGAATTGATCCCTTTATTATTATATAGTGTCCATCTTTGTCTTTTAATATTTTCTTCATTTTAAAGTCTATTTTGTCAGAGATAAGTATTGCAACTCCAGCTTTTTTCTCATTTCCATTTGCATGGAATATCTTACTCCAACCCTTCACTTTTAGCCTGTGTGTGTCTTTTGATCTGAGGTGAGTCTCTTGTATACAGCATATACAAGGGTCTTGCTTTCTTATCCATTCAGCCACCCTATGTCTCTTGATTGGAGCATTTAAACCATTTACATTTAAAGTGATTATTGATAAGTACATAGTTATTGCCATTTTTAAATTTGTGGATAAATTGTTTTCGTCTTTCTTCTATTTACAGAAGTCCTTTTAGTATTTCTTGCAATGCTGGCTTGGTGGTAATGAATTCCTTTAGCTTATTCTTTTCTGGGAAGCTCTTTATCTCCCCGTCAATTTTAAATGATAGCCTTGCTGGATAAAGCAACCTAGGTTGTAGGCCTTTGTTTTCCATCACTTTGAGTATCTCCTGCCACTCCCTCCTGGCCTTCAATGTTTCTGCAGAAAAGTCATTTGATAGTCTTATGGGAGTTCCCTTGTATGTAACCCTCTGTCTTTCTCTTGCTGCTTTTAGGATTCTCTCTTTGTCTTTAATCTTTGCCATTTTAGCTATAATGTGTCTTGGAGTGGACCTGTTTGGGTTTATCCTGGTTGGAACTCTCTGCACTTCCTGGACTTGTATGTTGGTTTCCTTCATCAGGTTAGGGAAATTTTCAGACATTATTACTTCAAATATGTTCTCAATCCCTTGTTTCTTCTCTTCACCTTCTGGTATTCCTATGATGCGCATGTTGTTGCGCTTGATGTTATCCCATAGGTCTCTTAAACCATCTTCATTGTTTTTTATTCTTTTTTCTTTCTGTTGTTCTGTTTGGGTGATCTCTGCTAACTTGTCTTCTAAGTCGCTGATTCGATCCTCTGCTTCATCTAACCTGCTGTTAATTCCTTCAAGTGAGTTCTTTATTTCGGTAACTGTGTTCTTTAGTTCTAACTGGTTGTTCGTTATGATTTCTACATCCTTCTTGATGTCCTCTCTAAGTTCCTTAAACATTCTTATCATCAGTATTCTGAACTCTGTCTCTGACAGTTTGGTTACCTCTGCTTCATTTAGTTCCATTTCTGAAGGTTTCTTCTGTTCTTTTATTTGGGATATGTTTCTTTGTTTCCTCATTCTGGCTGACTCTCTGTGTTTGCTTCGATGTATTAGATAGGTGCCCTGGAGTTCTTAGTTCTTGCTGGATTAGTATATAATAAATGTCCTTTATATTTGACTTGCACTACTTCGTTCTTCTCCCCTGCGTGTGCTCTAAAAGTGACTCTTGTGTTGTGTATATTGTCCTGTTAAAGAAGATCCTTAATTGCTTTTCGCTTGTGAGTAGGTGGAGTTAACTCCTAGGCTGACTAGTTGTGAGACTTGGCTTTGCCCACGCAGGGTATTCTGCTGCGTGAGGATTGACCGCTTAGATGTGGTTTGCCCTTTGGCCTCTATGTGCCTGTAAAGAATCCCCTCTGAGTGTGTCACTTGTAGGTCAAACCCGGTAGTACTCTGGCTTGGTCTGGAGTTGGCCGCTGGGTATGTTGAATCTTGTGCCTCTTAAGCTGGGCATGTTCTGTTAGAAATTCTGGGGGATTTTGGTGTCTGTTTTCTTTTATATTCTTGTTTTCTTAATCAGACCGTTGCAGTGCAATTTCCAGGAATGAAGCGATAGGCAAATGAACAGACTTCCAAGCTGAATTCAGGCGTTTGTCACTCAAGTTCTTGCTCGTTCTTGTTTTCCCTGGAGGGAAGACTAGGAGGTGCTGCTGGTCTCTGTCCCCGCTGCTTTCCCCGGCGGACCCTTGCAAGGCACACACGTCTGCTCGCTGCCTCTGTTCTTGGAGGGGCAGCCCCTTCGGGGCGCTGAGCCCCCCTCTCCGCTGAGGACCACCCTGGGGGGTTTGCCCGGTGCAGCCTCAAGTTGCTGTCTCTGCTAAGTAGTGCTGCTGCCGCCGCTGCAGGAGGAAGTGGATGTTGTATCTTGTTGAATGCTTTTTCTGCATCAATTGATATAATCATATGATTCTTGTCCTTTATTTTGTTTATGTGATGTATCACATTGATGGATTTGCGTATGTTGAACCATCCTTGTGCCCCGGGGATGAACCCCACTTGGTCGTGATGAATAATCTTTTTAATGCATTGTTGTGTTCGATTTGCTAGAATTTTTTTAGGATTTTCGCATCTGTATTCATCAGAAATATTGGTCTGTAGTTTTCCTTTTTTGTGCTGTCCTTACCAGGTGTTGGTATCAGTGTAATGTTGGCCTCATAAATGAGTTAGGAAGTACTGTCTCTTCTTCAATTTTTTGGAAGAGTTTGAGCAGGAATGGTATTAGATCCTCTTTGAAGGTTTGGTAGAATTCACTAATGAAGCCATCTGGTCCCGGAATTTTGCTTTTGGAAGGTTTTGCATAACTGATTCAATTTCGTTACTGGTGATCGGTCTGTTTAGATTTTCCAGTTCTTCATGGTTCAGCCTTGGAAGGCTGTATGTTTCTAAGAACTTGTCCATTTCTTCTAGGTTATTGAATTTGGTGGCATATAGTCCTTCTCAGTATTCTTGGAAGATCCTTTGTGTTTCTGTGGTGTCCGTGAAAACTTCCATTTTTTCATTTCTGATTTTGTTAATTAGTGTCTTCTCTCATTTTATCTTAGTGAGTCTAGCCAAGGGTTTGTCAATTTTGTTAATCTTTTCAAAGAACCAGCTCTTTGTCACATTTACTTTTTCTATTGTCTTTTTGTTCTCTGTTTCATTTAGTTCTGCTCTGATTTTTGTTATTTCCTTTCTTCTACTGAACTTGGGTTTCATTAGTTCTTCTTTTTCTAGTTCTTTTAGGTGTAACATGAGGTTGTTTATTTGGGAGTTTTCTTGTTTCTTGAGATAGGCCTGTAATGAGATATATTTCCCTCTTAAAACTGCTTTCGCTGCATCCCAAAATTTTCAGTAGGATGTGTTTTCATTATCATTTGTTTCTATGTATCTTTTGATCTCTCCTCTAATTTCTTCTTTGACCCAGTTGTTCTTTAAAAGTGTGTTGTTTAATTTCAATGTATTGGTGTTTTCTCCTGCTTTCTTTTTGCAGTTGATATTCAATTTCAAAGCCTTGTGATCAGAGAATATGCTTGGTATGATTTCAATCTTCTTAAATTTGCTGAGGCTGATTTTATGTCCCAATATATGGTCTATCCGTGAGAATGTTCCATGTACACTAGAAAAGAATGTATAGTCTCATGTTTTAGGATGAAGTGCTCTATAAACGTCGATTATGTCCATTTCATCTAATGTGTCATTTACGGCTGCTGTTTCGTTATTTGTTTTGTTTGGATGATCTATCCATAGCTGTCAATGATGTATTTAAGTCCCCTAGTATAATTGTGTTTTGGTCAATTTCTCCCTTTAGTTCTGTTAGTAGTTGGTTGGTATATTCCGGTGGTCCCTGATTGGGGGCATAAATATTGATGACTGTTATGTCTTCTTGTTGTATAGTCCCCTTCACCATTAGGAAATGTCCATCTTTGTCGCTTGGTATATTTTTCACCCTGATGTCTGTTTCATCTGATATCATTATGACTACACCTGATTTTCTCTGGGTACCATTTGCTTGGAGTGTCTATTTCCACCCTTTCACTTTGAGACTATACTTGTCCTTGTAGCTGAGCTGTGTCTCTTGGAGACAGCATATGGTTGGTTTTAGTTTTTTGATCCAATCTGCTACTCTGTGCCTTTTTATTGGTGAGTTCAGTCCATTTACATTTAGGGTGATTATTGATATGTGAGGATTTCCTGTCATTCTATCTTTAGTTTTCTGGTAAGGCTGTGTCTCCATTGTTTCTCTGCCTTTTGTTGTTGTTTATTATTTCTGTATTGTGGTATTCTATGATTTTTCCCTCTGTTTCTTCTTTTATTACAGTATATATTTCAGTTCTGGATTTCTTTTTGAGTGGTTATCCTTAATTTTCTGTAAAGGAAAGTTTGATATTTACAGTATTCCATTTTCTTCAGCACACTTACTTTCTCCATTCCCATATTCCGGTTCAGGCCTTTACTCTCCCCCTTTTTATGTTTTGGTTGCCACAAATTGTCCCTGTTGATGGTGGTCGAATAGCCTCCTTTAGTATTTCTTGTAGTGCAGGTCATGTATTAGAAAATTCCCTCAGCTTCTGTATGTCTGGAAAGGTCTTTCTTCCTCCTTTATATCTAAAGGATATCTTTGCTGGATATATTATTCTTGGCTCATAATTTCTCTCTTTCAATAGTTTGAATATTTGTTTCCACTCCCTTCTGGCTTGTAGAGTTTCTGGTGAAAAATCTGACGATAATCTAATGGGCTTTCCTTTGTAGGTTACCGTCTTCTTTTCCCTGGCTGCCTTGAGGATTCTTCCTTTGTCGTTGATTTTAGACAGCTTCAATACAATGTGCCTTGGAGAAGGCCGGTTGGGATTGAGGTAACTAGGTGTTCTATTTGCTTCTTGGATTCGAGGGTCCAGTTCTGCCCACAAGTTTGGGAAGTTCTCATCGACAATTTGTTTGAATATATTCTCTGTTCTCTTCTCTCTTTCTTCTCCTTCTAGTATGCCCATTATTCTTATATTGCTCTTTCTGATGGAGTCAGAAAGTTCTTGTAGAGTTCTTTCATTACTTTTAAGTCTCAAGTCTCTTTCTTCTTCCATCTGTGTCATTTCCAGGTTTCTAACTTTGATGTCACTGACTCTTTTTTCTATCTGGTCAACTCTACTACCTAAGCTGGTTATTTCATTCTTAATTTCTTCTATTGAGTTCTTAATCTCCAGAAATTCTATTTGGTTCTTTTTTAAAATTTCAATCCCTTTCGTAAAATGCTCATGCTCTTCTTTGATTGTGTTTCCGAGTTCATTTAACTGCCTATCTGTGTTTTCTTGCATCTTATTGAGTTTTTTCAAAACTGCAGTCTTGAATTCTCTGTCATTTAAGTCACATATTTCTGTATCTTTAAGAGCCTTTTCTGGAGACTTTTCATTTTCTTTGTGCGCTATCTTGTTGCCTTGCTTATTCATCATTTACTGATTTACTATTTCTCTTCCTAGACATCTACAGGAGTGGCTTTTGCAACAGTTTGATAGGAAGAAGTCTTTCTTTTGTTTTCCAGTACTTGTTGGTAGAATGTTTTATTATTTCTCCAACTGCAATTTATTTTTCTTCTCCCACACGGTAGTGCTATGTTTTCTCTGCACTTTTCCAGCTTCTCACACAATGGGGTGATTCCCTGGGAGACGGGCTTCTCCTCTGTTAATAGTTTATCTAGGTCACCCGGCGCAGTGTCCTGGTGGGTATGGGGCGATGTTTTGATGTTCCAAAGCTCTTCATGCTCCAGATTCAGAGCCCGTGTGTTTCAGCAGTTCTGTTTACTCCTGCAGGGATCTGCCCAGATAGGTGGGGCCAGGGGCGGGGTGAGTTGTGAGAGGTGGCCCAGAGCAATAGTGGCGACCACCATCACAGCCGTTCCTGCTTCCACAGCTCCCTCCTCTTTGCCGGAACTAGTTGGGCTGCGAATTTGTGTATGCGGTCCACAGATCTCAGAACAGCAAATATTCTATTCTTTTGATCTGACACTGCTACTGTTCTGTTTCAATCACCGGGTAATTGGGGGTGGGGCAAGCTCTGGGAGGTAGGGAGCGGGCGGCTAGTCTCAGTGCCTAAGGCCTCAGTTCTCTGCTCGGCAGAGAGGGCTTAAACCACCATTGTCAGCCTTCTTCCCTCAGTCTTTTCTCCAAGGTCTCTGCCGTGATCATTGGGTTTAGCCATGTTATATGCTGCCCCCTCAGCCCTGTGTGCCACAAGCGGAGCCGTAGCAGTCCGAGTTCTTCCCTCTGCCGCAGCTGCGGTAGTTCCGGGATGCAGCGAGCTCGGAGCACTGAGCTAGGTCTGTGTCCTGCGCCCGCTCGGCTCTGTCTCCACACTTCTCCTTTCCCTCCTCCCCCGCTCGCGCGATTCACCCACCTGTAGGTGACTTCGGTAATGGGCCTCTTCATCTTGCCTGTCTGCTGTGCAGGGTGTCCTTTGTGGAATTTTTGTTGTTCGATTCGTTGTAAATTCCAGGGGAGCTTTACAGTGGCTCACCTCACACCGCCATTTTGATCCGTAAGATCTGTATTAACTTTTTAAAAAAATTCTGCCTGGAACTCAGCATGCAATTTTAATTTGTATTTCCTCAACTCAACAATCAAGTCTTTTTTTCTTTTCTTAATTTCCAGTAGATACTTTTTTCTGATTGTATATTTAATTTTTTATATTATTGCACTGGAAGAAGAGAATGTTTCTTGTTTTGTTGTTTTTTTTTTGTTTGTTTTCCTTTTGGAATTGACTGAGCCTTTGTTTTGTTTTTCTTCATAGAGTACTACGCAGTCATTTTTTTCATAACTTTAATAGATACTAAAATGGGTTTATTCTGTATTTTCAGAATAGTGTTTGACATGTATATATTAGACTTATCTTACTAATTACATTTGGCGTTTGTATCATTAGAAAAGAGGTGGAGCATACTTAAATTGGATAACTTAAAGAGAGTTTACTAAAGGGATAGTTTACAATGATATAGGCAGAGTGGAGGAAAAGCACAAAGACTAGAGCAGCAACTAAAGTATTTTATGGGGTGCCATTATCGCATGCAGGCCTAAAGGTAAAGGAGAAGGAGTGGATACACAACTTGAGATAGATAAAATATGTGAAAAAGGCCACCTGACAAGCGCTTCAGTAGATGGATATAGCTAACCTGTAGCAACCCAACAAGGAGAGAGACACTCTAATCTCATTCTCCTTCCGTCCTTTGGTTTATTACTAGTGCTCCTCATTGACTGACCATAATCAAAAGCCAGAGATGGGAACCCAATGATACATTTGATACAGTCCACAGAAGATTTTAGTTTCCTAGGGCACCACAGTAGGATAGAAGCGGGGAGAATGTGCATCTGGAGGAACAAATTGAAGATCCAGAAACATAGGTCTTCTATACCCTTCTTCATTTTTAAAAACTTGATTTACCTGGACAATGAGAATATATTTAAAGGGTCCCACTAGTAGTGAGTCTCTACTTATGGCTATCTCCTGTAGTTTTTGGCTAAAACTAGTTTCTGCAATGTGGTCTGCATATATTCTCATTGTGATTTATACTCTCAGATTTACAAAGAGCTTTTCTTTGTCTAATTGTACAATTTTGTCTCTAAATTTCATTTGATATTAAGATTATGATCCCTCTTCCTTTTGGTTTGTGTATGCCTAGTACAGGCATACCTCAGAGATGTTGGAGGTTCAGTTCCAGACATCACAATAAACATCACAATAAAGCCATACTACAATAAAGCAATTCACACAAAGGTTTTTGTTTCCCAGTACATATAAAAATTATGTTTACACTATACCATGGTCTATTAAATGTAAGATAGTATTATCTCTAAAGAAGTGTCCATACTTTAATTTAAAATACTTTATTCCTAAAAAATGTTGATCATCACCTTTTCCTATGAATCACGAATGCTCTTAATAGCATCTAGAATGATGAATCCTTTCCAGAAGGTTTTCCATTTACTTTATCCAGATCCATCAGAGGAATCACTATCTATGGCAGCTATAGCCTTACAAAATGTATTTCTTTTTTAATTTAATTTAATTTTATTATTAGTTTCAGGTGTACAAAACAACATAATGATTAGACATTTGCATCCCTCACAAAGTGATAACCCCACTAATTCTACTACCCCTCTGACAGCGTACATATCTATTACAGTACATTGACTATATTCCCTATGCTGTACTTTACATTCCATGACCATATATATATATATATATATATATATATATATATATATATATATATATATATATAGAGAGAGAGAGAGAGAGAGAGAGAGAGAGAGAGAGAGTTGAGCACAGTGGTTAGGCATTTATATAATTTATTAATTGATCACCCCGATGAGTCTAATAGCCATGTGACACTCTACATAGTCTTGACATTATTGATTATATTCCCCGTACTGTATTTCACATCCTCATGACTACTTTGTGACTGCAAATTTGTACTTTCTAATCCCTTCACCTTCTCACCCATCCCCCCAAGAACCCTGTCCCATCTAACAACCATCAATTTTTTCTCTGTATCTATGAGTTTATTTCTGTTTTGTTTGCTCATTTATTCTATTCTTTAGATTCCACATACAAGTGAGATCATATAGTATTCGTCTTTCTCAGTCTGACTTCTTTCACTTAGCATAATACTCTTTAGGTCCATCCTTGTTGTTGCAAATGGTAAGATTTCTTTTTTTATGGCACTGTAATACTCCATTTATAAATGCACCACAATTTCTTCATCCAATCATCTATTGATGGGCATCTTGGCTATTGTGGAAAGCATTGCAATAAACGTGGAGGTTCATATACTTTTTTCAAATTAGTGTGTTGGATTTCTTTTGATAAATACCCAGAAGTAGAATTGCTGGGTCATGAGGTAGTTCTATTTTTAACTTTTTGAGGAAACTCCATATTGTTTTTTATAGTGGCTGCACCAATTTGCAATCCCACCAACTGTGCAAGAGGGTTCCCTTTTCTCCAGAACTTCTCCAGCACTTGTTGTTTGTTGATTTATTGATGATAGGTATTGTGAGAGGAGTGAGGTGGTATCTCATTGTGATTTTATTTGCATTTATCTGGTGATTAGTGATGTTCAGCATCTTTTTATGTCTATTAGCCATCTGTACGTCCTCTTTGGAGAAATGTCTATTCATGACCTCTGCCCATTTTTAAATTGGATTGTTTGGGGGTTTTTGGGTGTTGAGTTGTACAAGTTTTTTTCTTAATAAATTTTGGACATTAACCCTTTTTCAGAGGTATCATTAGGCAAATATCTTCTCCCATTTAGTAGGATGTCTTTTTGTTTTATTGATGGTTTTGTTTGCTGTGCAAAAGTTTTTAGTTTGATGTAGTCCTATTTGTTTACTTTTTCTTTAGTTTCCCTGGCCCAAGGACATGTATCAGTAAAAATGTTACTAAAGTAATGTCTACGAGTTTATTTCTTCTACGAGTTTTATGGTTTCACATTTTAAATTTAAATTTTTAATCCGTTTTGAGTTTATTCTTGTATGTGGTGTAAGCAGGTTGTCCAGTTTCATTTTTCTGCATATATCTGTCGAGCATCATTTATTAAATAGACTGTCTTTACCCTGATGTAAATTATTGCTTCCTTTTTCATAGATTTAATGACCATATCGGCATGAATTTATTTTTCGGCTCTGTATTCTGTTCCATTGATCTATGTGTCTGCTTTTATGCCAATACTATGCTGTTTCAATTACTATAGCCTTGCATTATAATTTGATATCAGATACCATGATACCTCCAACTTTGTTCTTATTTCTCAGGATTCCCATGGCTATTTGGGGTCTTTTATGGTTCCATATAAATTTTAGGATTATTTGTTCTAGTTCTGTAAAAGATGCCATTTGTATTTTCATAGGGATTCCTATATTGTTTTGGGTAATATGGACATTTTAACTATATTAATACTTCCTATCCATGAGCATGGTTTATGTTTCCATTGTACACTCTTTAATTTATCTCTTCAATGTCTTATAATTTTCTGAGTACAGGTATTTTACTTCCTTGGTTAAATTTAATCCTAAGTATTTTTTAATGCCATTTTAAATGGGATTGTTTTCTTAATTTATCTTTCTGACATTTCGTTATTGGTATATAAAAATGCAACTGACTTCTGAATATTAATTTTAAATCCTGCTACTTTACTAAATTCATTTATCAGTTCTAATAGTTTTTTGGTGGAATCTTGGAGGTTCTCTATATATAGTATCATGTCATCTGCAAATAATGACAATTTTACTTCCTTCTTTCCAATTTGGATGACTTTTATTTCTTTTTCTTGTCTGATTGCTGTGGCTAGAACTTCCAGTTCTATGTTGAATAAAAGTGGTACAAGTAGACATCCTTGTCGTGCTCCTGATCTTAAGGAAAAGGCTTTAACTTTTCCCCATTGAGTATGATATTAGCTGTGGATTTGTCATAAGGCCTTTATTATGTTGAGATATCTTCCCTTTATTCCCTCTTTGCTGAGAGTTTTTTTTTTTTATCATAAATGGATGCTGGTTTTGTCAAATGCTTTTTCTGCATCTATTGATATGACCATGTCATTTTTGTTTTTCCTTTTATTTATGTGGTGTATCACATTAATTGATTTGCAAATATTGAACCAAATTTGCATACCACAAATGAATCCCACTTGATCATAGTGTATGATCTTTTTAATGTATTGCTGAATTTGGTTTGCTAATATTTTGATGAGAATTTTTGCATCTATGTTCATTAGGGATATTGGCCTATAGTTTTCATATTTTGTAATGTCTTTGTCTGGTTTTGAAATCAGGGTAATGGTGGACTTGTAAAATAAGCTTGGGAGCATTCCCTCCTCCTGAATTTTTTGGAATAGCTTGAGGAGAATATGTGTTAATTCTTTTTTGAATGTTTGGTAAAATTCACTTGTGAAACCATCTGGTCCAGGACTTTTATTTGTGGGAGCTTGTTGATTATTGATTCAATTTTCTTTTTAAGAAATTGGTCTATTCAGATTTTCTGTTTCTTCTTGGAAGATTGTATGCTTCTAGACATTCATCCATTTCTTCCAGATTATCCAATTTGTTGGTGTATAGTTGCTTGTAGTATTTTCTTATTTTTTTATTTATTTATTTATTTATTTTTTTTGTATTTCTAGGTGTTGCTGTCACTTTTTATTTCATTTTTTATTTTATTTATTTGTGTTCTATCTATTTTTTTCTTGATTAATCTGGTTAAATGTTTGTCAATTTTGTTTATCCTTTCAAAAAACCACCTCTTGGTTTAATTGGTCTTTTGTATTTTTTAGCCTTATTTCATTTATTTCTGCTCTGATCTTTATTATTTCCTTCCTTATAAACACTTTGGGCTTTGTTTGCTGTTCTTTTTCCAGTTCCCCTTAGGTGTAAAGATAGACTGCTGATTTGATATTTTTCTTGTTTCTTTAGGTAGGCTGACATTGCTATGAATTTCCCTCTTAGGACTTCTTTTGCTGTGTCCCATAGAGTTTCAGTCATTGTGTTTTCATTGTCGTTTTTCTCAAGGTATATTTTGAGTTCTTCCTTGATTTCATTTTTGAGCCATTCATTATTTAGTACCATGTTTTTTAGTCTCCATGTGTTCGTGTGTTTTTTACTTTTTTTAAAATTTTTATTTCTAGTTTCATACCACTGTGGTCAGAGAAGATGCTTGATATGATATCAATCCTCTTAAATTTATTGAGAGTTGTTTTTTGGCCTAACATGTGGTCTATCTTGGAAAATGTTTCATGTGCATTTGAAAAGAACGTATATTCTGCTGCTTTGGGGTGAAATTCTCTAAAAAGATCAATAAAATCCATGTGGTTTAGTGTGTCATTTAAGGCCTCTGTTTCTATGTTGATTTTATTTCCAGAAGATCTGTTCATTGGTGTCAGTGGGGTGGTAAACTCCGTTACTATGATTGTGTTACTGTTGCTCTCTGCTTTTATGTTGCTCAATGTTTGCTTTATATATTTAGGTGCTCCTATGTTAGGTCATGGATGTTTACTAGCATTATGTCCTCTTTATAGATTGATCCCTCTGTTATTATATAATATCCGTCTTTGTCTCTCATTACAATTTTCATTTTAAAGTCAATATAAGTATTGGTACCGCAGATTTTTTCTCATTTCAATTTGCATAAAATATATTTGTCTATTCCTCTACATTCAGCCTGTGTGTGTCTTTCAATCTGAGGTGGGTCACTTGTAGAGAGCATATGCATGGGTCTTATTTTCTTATCCATTCAGCTACTCTATGTCTTTTGTTTGACACATTTAATCCATTTACATTTAAAGTGATTATTGACAGGTACATAGTTATTGCCATGTTATTATTCATATTGTCAGTCTTCATTTGTTTGTTTGTTTTCTCCTTTCTTATGCTTAAATAAGTCCTTTAAACATTTCTTGTAATACTAGTTTGGTGGTAATGAATTCCTTTACCTTTTAATGGTCTGGGAAGTTCTTTATCTCTCCTTCAATTTTAAATAACAGCCTTGATGGGTAGAGTAGTCTTGGTTGCAGGCCCTAGTTGTTTTTTACCACTTTGAATATTTCCTGCCACTCTCTTCTGGCCTGCAAAGTTTCTGTTAAGAAATCATCTGACAGTCTTATGTGAGATCTCTTGTGGGTAACTAACTGCTTTTCTCCTGCTTTTAAGATTGCCTCTTTGTCTTTAACCTTTGCTATTTTAATTATAATGTGTCTTGGTGTGGGCCTGTTTGGGTTCACCTGATTGTTTGGACTCTCTGTGCTTCCTGGACTTGTATGTCAATTTCATTACCAGGTTAGGGAAGTTTTCAGTCATTATTTATTTAGGTTCTCAACCCCTTGCTTCCTCTCTTTTCCTTCCGTTATTCCTATGATGTGAATGTTGTTACGCTTGATGTTGTCCCAGAGGTCTCTTAAACTATCTTCATTTTTTTGGATTCTTTTTTCTTGTTGCTCTTCCAATTGGGTGTTTTCTGCCACCTTGTCTTCTAAATTGTTTATTCGACCCTCTGCTTCATCTAGTCTGCCGTTGATTTCTTCTAATGTATTCTTTGTTTCAGTTATTGTACTCTTTATTTCTGACTGGCTTTTTTTTTAAATGTTTTCTATGTCCTTCTTTATACTTACTATCTCTTTGTTGGAATTCTTACTAAGTTCCTTAAGCATTCTTATAACCAGTGTTTTAAACTCTGTCTCTGGTAGGTTGATTGCCTTCATTTCATTGAGTTCTATTTCTGGAGCTTTCTTTTTTTCTTTTATTTGGGACTTTTTTTCATTGGTTTCCTCATTCTTGCTGCCTTTCTGTGTTTGTTTTTATGTATTAGATAGATCTCCTATGTCTGTCAGTCTTTGCTGGGTGGCCTTATGCAGTATGTTTCCTGTGTGGTCCAATGGCGCACTCTCCCAGATCTCCTGTGCATGTGTTCCAAGAATGTCCCTTGAGTGTGCTGTATGTGTTCTCCTGTTGTAGTTCAGCCTTGATTGCTTTTGGTGTGTCAATGGGTGGGATTGACTCCCAGGCTGACTGACTGTGAAGATTGGCTAAGCCTATAGTGTATGAACAGGCAGTTTGTGGCCTGACCCCTCAGAGGGAGATTCACCCCTTTGGGTTCTTGTGCCTATTGAGATCCCCCTTTGAGTGTGCTGCTTGTGGGGCTAGCCAGGTAGTGCTCAGGTGTGGTCTGAAGCTGGCCTCTGAGTGTGTTGTTTCTGGAGTTTTGGGAGCAGATCTTGTGCGGGCCAATTTCATCCTTGCCTGTTACCAGATTGTGGCTACCTGGTATGACCCACAAAACTATATGTGGTTGGCTGCTGCCTGTGATGGACCTGGAGGCATGTGGGGTGGTCTCACTATGAACTGAGACCAGCTGCCACTAGTAGTGGGCCTGAGGCAGTTTAGCAAATGGTTCAGGGTCTGGTAGGCCTGTTGCCACCTGCTGGCTGCCCATAAGGCCCAGCTATTGAAAGAACCTCCTTAGATGCATGGGTCAGTCTGACTGATCTAGGGTTGAGAGTGCCCTCAGCTATGCAGCACTAGCTGGGTGGTGTGGAGTTCCAGGAAGTCACAAGACATGGCCAATAGTTTTTACAAAGTTAATGCAAATTCAGTTCTTGATACAGGTCAAGAACTGTGATACAGGTCTTGGGTTACTACAAATGTTTCCTGGGCTGCTATGGGCCATCTACCCACTGCAAAAAGGCTTCTGCATCCTGAGGGGTGGGGCCAGCAGCACAGCAGTCAAGGGTGTCCTGGGCGACGTAGCACAAGCTGTGCACGAGGAGGGGTGAATACCCAGGGTGTGTCACCAAGATAATGCTCACACGCATATTCCACCAGATCAATGTGGTCCCAGACGTGGTCCTTTGGGGAAGAGCTTAACACTGAAAAGGTGGTGCCCTTCTATAGGCCACATGTGTGTCAGGCTCTACACAGGGACAACAATGGTTCCCATTCCTCCAGCTCCCGTTTGGAGGATACACAACTCAATTCTTTCCCACACGTCCCCAGGCCTTCAGAGCTGCCACCCTTCCACCAGAGACCAGGCAAGTGCCTGCAAGCCAGCAAGTCTATGTGATGGCTCTACAGGAGGGCGTCTGGGTTTCTAGCCACCCTCTAACCCACCAGGAAGGGCAGAGTCCTCACTGATTTTCACTGCCAGATGCTGTGGGAACTCCACTTCCTAGCACAGGACATCTGGGCTAGGGAGCCCAGCATGTGGCTGAGACAACTCCCTCTTAAGCGGAGACCTGTGCCACTGAAGTGTCTCTCCCAGGTTTCAACAACCATCTGTGGGCTTGGGGTCAGCCGGCTTTGTGTATCCCCCCTTCCTACCAGTTTTGATGTGGCCTCTTTATATCTTGTTATACGTGTTCTGTTCAGTTAGTCTTCAAATGACTCTTGAGGTTGATTGTTCTATAATTTATTTGTAATTTTGGTGTGATCTTGGGATGCAGTAAGCATAGTGTTTACCTAATCCACCATCTTGGACATGATCCCAACATCATTTTCTATAGATTGATCTTTTTTCTGTCATGTTTTATTGCATGTCTCATAATTTAGTTTTTTGTTGAAAATGACATTTTATGTAATGTAATATGGTAACTCTGAAAGTCATATTAGTCTGCCTCCTTAGGGTTTGTTGTTTTCTGTAGTGTTTTGTGTTTTTTTTAATGAATTTTCTGAACTAATTCTATAAAGTCTGTACTTTTGTCATGTGTGGCCATTGAAGTCTATACTTGGTTATTTAAATAGTCAGCTAATGATTGGACAGAGATTTTCTTAAAGGTCGATGACCAGCGAATCTCTCCCAGTTTTTGCAAAGGAGCTCTGTGCTTGTGTCAAGGTATGTCTTCAACACTCAGCCAGACAGTTTAAAACTTTTCCTTAGCCTTGATTTCCTACTTGCACAGAGTCTCAAGGTCACCCAGAGGTGAGAGTTCAGACCCTCCTGAGATTCTTCCTATGCATGTGCACAACACTGGACATGGAAATAGGTTTAGACATATGCTTGGACTTATAGATTTTCAGGAATATGTATATCAGTGCTTTTGAAAACCCCCATGAAATTTCATTCTCTAACTTTTGCTTTCAAGTTTTTTTGGTTAGCCTATTGTTTGCCTCAACTGTTATCCACTGCCTCAGGAAACCATGAAGTTCAGCAATTGTCTGTAATTGCTTTTTGATAAATGTCCTGGGGGGATAAGACTTTTCACACTTGGAAAGCTCTGAGTCATGTAAGATACAGACAGCTTGCAAATATGGTTTTCTAGGGAACCACCAGGAAGGTCAAAATTTGACAATTTGGGGGAGTCATGCTTTGAAAGAGCTTCAACCCTATTTTGTTCTCACTTATTGCCAAACTTCGCCATCAATGTGGGTTGTTATTTTTGAAGGCCACCATACTCCTGGAAAGGAGAGAATGGAACCAGGAAAGTTGCCCCAAAGCTTGCTGTTTTTTACCAAGATTTACCAGTTGTTTTTCTTGAATAAACATTCCCTGGGATGCTGCAAGTCTTTAGTTAATTTCCAGAGTTCTGAAAAGTTGATTCTGATAATTTTTCAAGTTTTCTCATTGTTTTTATGGAGGCTAAAATTTTTGGAGGTCTTTCTTTGCCATTTTCACTTTAAAACTGTAAATTTACATAATGTCCATAATATTCCACTTCTTAAGCAGTATCTATTATCTGAGCAATGATAAACTTAGGATATTCTTTCTTCCTCTTAGTTTCCTTGCTTCACTTCTACCACTCAATTTTAGTTAATTATATTATATTTTTGTTTATCAATTTTGTTTAACTATGCTTATGCTTCTATGACTTCATTTGCAACTTGAAATTATCTCCTTGGACTCCTAGCAATTATAGATGCAGCAATTAGATATGTGCAATACTTTATATTTTTCCCTCCCCCATCAATTTTGCCTAGTTATATTGTCTTAATTTGGGTTCCCTCAGAGGCAAACTATTAGACAATGATTCAAGTGTAACTTCTTTATTTGTGAAGAGCAAGAAATACCAGTAGAGAAGTAAGGAAGTACACAGAAAAAACAAAGCAACCAATAAAAGGAGTATTATACCTGCTATTTCTGTGGGTGACTGGAGCTTAATATTGTGAAAATTTTCTGGGAAAGTTGACTCTCTAAGGATCAAGAGATCTGAAGTATTTGTTCACTAACTCTCATAAATCATTTGTTGAGGGCATCTCTTGGGGAGATTTGAATTCCTTGGTACTCCTTTTATGCTGCCCTCAGGAGAAAGACACATTTATTGGCAGGTGAAATCAGCTAGAACAAACTGAGGTGATAAAGCTTGCAGTGATACAGATGTAGTACTGAAAGAGTCCCTTACATATTATATCATTTCTCCACTATTATTATACAAATTTTATACTCTATCTTGTACTTTCTTCCCCATATATGTTAAGCTTGGTTCTACTGTTAAATATATTCAAAATCCATTATGAATTTTTTCTCCATAATATACTGGTTAAGCTCTTTATTGTCTTAAATTTGTCCTCCATTAGTTTTCTCAGGAAGTGCTCATAGCAATGATATTCCCTGAGTGCTTGCATATTCAAAATTATTTGTATTTATTCTTTTGTGCTTTAAGCATAATTTTATTGGATATAATATTTTTGGCTCACATTTTTGCCAAGGCACAACAGGCAGCTGTAAACATCAGTGACGGTTCCTACATTTCTTGACTTAACTACTGTATTAGGTTGAATAGTATCTCCCCCAAATTTATGTCTACCCAGAACCTCAGAATGTTATCTGGTTTGGAAATAGGGTCTTTGCAGATGTAATCAAGTTGAAATGAGATCATACTGAATCAGGATGTGTCCTAATCCAAGGACTGGTATCTTCATAAAATGAAGGAAATTTAGACACAGACATGCACACAGGAAAATTATATGAAGAGACAGAGGGAAGAATGTCATGTGAAAATAGAGGCAGAAATTGTCATGATGGAGCTACAAGCCAAGGGATATAAGGGATTGCAAGCCACCACCATAAGCTAGGCAAGATGCATGGGACAGATTCTCCCTTAGAGCACCAGCAGGAACCAGCCTGGCTAATCCCTTGATTTTGAACTTCTAGCATCCAAAACTATGAGAGAATACATTTCTGTTGTTTTTAGTCACCTATTTTGTGATACTTTTTTATGGCAGCCCTAGGAAAGTACTACAACCATTATATGTAACTTCCTGATTTCCTGAAAGACAACAACCTTCCCTCATTGGTTCCAAATGAAGTAAAGTTAAATTCTTTACTTACAGTTACTTTCTTTTATGTAGAGTATGCATACAGAATTTACATCATGTATTATATAAGCTTCATATTCTAATTTCTCTTGGGTAACTCTTTTACATGCAGAACCAGGTAGATGACTATATTCTTTGCAACTTTTCAAGGCTTAGGGGTAGAAAGCATAGATGGATGCACGTGCACATACACACAGGCACACACACAGTCACTAAAATGCATGGAAAAAAGTTTAAGAAAATATTAATAATGTTGAAACTATAAAATAAGAACTAGAAGAGAAAGTAAAAGTAATTAAAATAAATTAAAATTTTAAAGAGAGATAATTACAATAAAGATTAATGTTAAGACTATTGAAAAAGGGGGAAAAAGATAAATACTTAAAACAAAAGCCTAAAACTAGTCTGGTAAAAAGTTTAAAACCAAAAGAGAAGAGAAGGAAAAATCGAAAGTAAAAATATAATGAGTAAAGATACATAATGAGGATAAATAGCTAAAATTAATGAGGCTAACTTAAATATTACAAAATCAGGAGAGATTTCTGGAAAGGGAGAAGTGAGGACTCCTGTAAATCTTCTCTTCTATAAAAGTAAAGAATATGTTAGCAAAATTTGTCAAAGTCAAGTTTTTCAGAACTCTGAAAATGAACTAAATGCTTGAAACAATCTGAGAAGGATAAATTCAAGAAAAATTGATGAGCCTTGGTATGAATGTCAAAATTGTATATTTAAATTCTACCTTATCAGTAATCACATTAAACCTAAATGTATTGATCATTTCAATCAAAAGTCAGAAATTGACATGATTTCTTTTTCAAAAATCATGCTCTAACTCTACCATCTACAAGACACACTTTGAAATGAGAAATACAGTAGGTTGAAACTAAAAGGATGGAAAAGGATATATGATGCACAGATGCACAGAAAGCAAAAGAGAGCTGGAATGCCTATATTACCATCAACGAAAACACTTTAAGACAAAATTTTTTATCAGAGTAAACAAAAGACTTTTTATAATGATAAAAGAATCTTTCAATTAGGAAGATATAATAATTATATACGTATGTGCACTTAACAGAGCCCAAAAATTTCACATGAAACAAAAATTCACAAAATTGAGAGTACATATAGACAATTCGACAATAATAGTTATAGACTTCAATACCCACTTTAAATAATGAATAGAAAAACTAGGCTCATGGTCAATAAAGAATCCACCCAAAACAATAGAAAACACGTTCTTCTGAAACACACACAAACACTCTCCAGGATAGAATATCTGTTAGGCTATAAAAAAAGCCTCAATACATTTTAAAGGATTAAAATCATACAAAATATGTTTTCCAACAGCAATGAATTAAATTAGAAATCAATAATGGAAGAAATTTTGAAAATTTTTTAAAAATATGTGGAAATTAAACAATACACCACTAAATAACCAATGGCTCAAAGGAAAAATTGTAAAGAAAATTATATAATAATATGAGATGAACAAAAATGAAAAGCCAACATACTGATACATCAAAAGCAATGAGGAGAGAAACAAATTATTAAAATCAGGAATGAAAAAGGAGACATTGCTATTGACCTTACCTAGGCAGACACCAGAATATGTGGGCTGCATTATTTGTATTACTGATACATCTTCTTTCAAGCAGGAAGCCATGAACAATGGACCTAAAGATCCATTTGATAGATCTGAGCCACCTCTGTGTCTAGAGGTTAATCTCCGGTGGGTTGATAGGCAATACAAATGAAGTGAAATTTATATCTGATATTTTCTTCCAGAAGGCCTTCTCCCAAACCCCAATATTTATGAAGTTTCTATTCAGAAGAGATCAGTTGTAGAACTACTCAAAATTGTTACCAGGCATTTTTATAGAGGCCCATGGGACACCCCGGCCTTTGGAACTTGTTTCATATATGGACACCAACAAAAATATAGCAGAAATAGCCTGGTGACTAGACTTGATCAAACCTACCCCACATACTTTGTGAATAATTAGAATTTGTCTGGATAAAGGGAAGAAACTTTTTCTTATTATATGCATTTATAGTACCCAGATGTTTACTTTTTTGCTATTTTCACAAAATTAGAAGAAGTTTATTAAGGTTTTTGCAGGATTAAATTTTAAGATTATCTGAGGCATACATGTTTTTTTTTGTTGTTGTTGTTGTTTTGGAGTATCTATCCTAGAAGATTGCTTGTCATTTGCACTCCCCAGCACACACACACATACATACCACATACACACTCTTTAGTGTGCTACCTCCTTGTCAGCATACCCTAGTAAAGGACTGAGAAGGACCAATCTTCTATCACTGGAAACTGTTGCCAGCTTTGATACTGAGTATGCTGCAGGGGAAAACAAAGCTTTAATTAATACTCTTGTAGAAATCCCCTCCCACTTTTCTACATGGTTATTTATTTTGTTAACCCAGACTTTAGGGTATGACAGCCCTGTGGCAATCTTGCATTCTATACAACTTCCTTCCCTGCTCTCAGCCGTAACCAACTTTAAGCCAGAAATACTCCACTGTATCTTTGGGTAAAATCTACACTGAACCACCTTCTTATGGCCGTGACAATGTCAAAGTCACTTAGATGCCACAAGGATCATTTATAATAAGGAAAGACTCAATAGTTATATTTCTTAAATTTTCCTTTGGCATGATGCCTTTTTCTGGAAAGGGACCTCCATAATGAATGCTTGTTTCTCCTCTTGCTTAAGCAACTGTTACCCCAGCCAATCACAGAAACGAAAGACTAGTCAGGCTTTCAAAAGTCCTGAGTGTTAGATTGTTACAAAATAGCCTCCAATGAACCATCCCACCCTGAATTCATGGACTTGTGCAGTCTCCTCTAACACTGAATGAAAAATGGCTCATAACTTTCTTGGGTCAATAGAATGTGACAGAAGTAATACTGTCCAAGCTCTGTACTAAGCCCCTATGAGCTCTTATAGGTTCTTCTTTTGCTCTCTTGGACACCTAAGACAATCATGCTGCAAAAAGTCTGAGATGAAAAACCACATGGAGAGAGAGGTTCAACTATTCTGACAGAACTCAGATCCCACCAGTGATTTCTGCTCAATACAGCTGCATAAGTGATTCCTGGCAAAAATAACATTAGAACCACCCAACCAACCCATGGAATCGTGAAAAAAAATGATAAATTGATGCATAAATCCATTAAATACTGGATTTGTTATGCAACAATAAACAACTGATACAGTTATTGTTTGTAAAGATTTCAGGTGCTGATAGCTGGCTTCTCTTACGAGGGTGAACTACATGGGTTCATAGTCACAGGCTTCTGCATGGGTCTGTAGTTTCAAGGAATGTTGGAGCCAAGTGTTTCATCTGAGCCTGCAAGGCAGTTTTACAGTGATGAATGTTTCTCAGTTCCAGCATATATTAGTATGTACAGAGTCTGAAAGTGCAGCAGACTGCTTTTTTGACCTGCTTTTTTAAGAGCAACTGGCAAAATGCCTGGTGAGAAAAGGAGAATACAAAAAACTTCTGTAACTCTAGGTAACTCTGTTCATGTTTGATTATTTCATTTTCCAATGGCAATGTCCTAGCTGTGCTCCAGTGTCTTTGCAGTTTACATCAGGGTTCAAATGGGATGTCTTCTTAATTTCTTTTATCACTTTTTCCATCCAACTTGCTTGGTTTTCCTACCCAATTTATCATTGACAAAGCCTCAGGTGAAGTACTTCTTGCTTAGAATGTTATTTACTCTATTTATCACACTGGAAGTTAGTGAGAAGAGTCTCATTTTAGGAATACAGCTGCCAAAATTTTAAGGTAATCTTAAAATTTAACCCTGCAAAAACCTTAATAAACTTGTAATTTTGTTAAAATAGCAAAAAAGTAAGCATCTGGGTACTATAAATGTATATAATAAGAAAAAGTTTCTTTCCTTTATCCAGACAAATTCTGATTATTCACAAAGCAAGTGTGGTAAGTTTGATCAAGTCTAGCCACCAGGCTATTTCTGCTACATTTTTGTTGGTGTCCATATATGAAACAAGTTCCAAAGGCCGGGGTATCCCATAGGCCCCTATAAAAATGACTGGTAATGATTTCGAGTAGTTCTACAACTGACCTCTTCTAAATAGAAACTTCATAAATATTGGGGTTTGGGAGAAGGCCTTCTGGAAGAAAATATCAGATATAAATTTTACTTCATTTGTATTGCCTATTACAAATGAATAGTGTAATCGCACAGCGTATAGATTCTGGAGCCAGATTGCTGGGTTTTGAATCCTAGGTCTCTGAATCCTTCCTGACCTTCGAGAGATTGTTTAACAACCCTTTGCTTCATCTTTCTTATCTGTCAATTGGGGATAATAATAGTCATACCTACCTTGGGGACATTATAAGAGTAAATGTACTATACACAATAGCCAAGACATGGAAACAACTGAAATGCCCATCGGTAGATGACTTGATTGAGAAACTGTGGTACATTTATACAATGGAGTATTACCTAGCCATAAAGAATAATGAAATTTTACCATTTGCAACAATACGGATGGACCTAGAAGACATTATGTTAAGTGAAATAAGTCAAACAGAGAAAGACAAATACCATATGATCTCACTTATATGTGGAATCTAAAGAAAAGAATAAATGAATGAACTAATCAGAAAGTCTCAGAGACATAGAGGAAAAACTGAGGGCTGCTAGATGGGGGAGGATGGGGATAAGGGGGAAGGTGAGGGGTTAGAAAGCACAGTCAGTAACCACAAGATTGCCATGGGGATACAAAAGTCAGTTTGGGGAATGTAATCAACAATGTTGTAAAGATTTTGTAGGGTATCCAGTGGACACTTGTCTCATTAGGGAGACCACCTCAGGGATGATGTAGATGCCTGATCACTGCACTGTGCACCTGAAGCTGAAGCTGAACAATAATGAATGTCAACTACAATTATATATATGTAGTTACAAGAAGTGGAGTACAGCATTAGGAATAGAAACAGTAGAAATGTAACAGCTGTATGCGATGTCAGAGAGGTAGAAGATGCGGGGAGGGGAGTTATCACTATGTGAGGGATATAAATGATAAATGTTTAACTATTACATTGTTTTATATATCTGAAACTAATAAAAAAGTTTGAAAAATAAAAGGTTAAAAAAAAGAATAAATGTAAACTTGGCACTTAGTAGCTATAGAAGTTTGGCTGTTAGCATCATTTTGATTATTATGGAAGAAGAACTAATGTAATAGTCAGAAGACAAGGATTTTAGACCCAGATCTTTGACAAACTAAACACTTAACACTTAATCTAACCTTGGGTAGATTACTATGACTCTGCAGCCTCAGTTTTTCATCTAGGAAATAAGTACATAAGGACCTTTTCAGCTGTGAGAAGCACAGCAGGCCAAGTGAACATCAATAGAGAAACAGGAAAATCTTAACTAGAAATCTTGGCATGAGAAAGGTGTGTACAAAAATGGTCCCAATGGAGCTCAACAGTGAACAAAAGCAAAGGACAGTCAAAGTTTGCCAAGACCTTTTGGAGAGGCAAGATGATGTTTGGGGCCCTGTTATCACTGGTGATGAAACATGGGTGTACCAATACGACCCTGAAACAAAGTGTCAAAGTGCACAATGGAAGTCAGCCAATTATCCACAATTTAAAAATTCCATCAGTCCAAATCAAGAGTCAAAATGATTTTGCTAACCTTTTTGATATCAGAAGGATTATTCACTATGAATTTGTACCAACTGGACAAACAGTGAACCAAGTTTACTATTTGGAAGTGCTGAAAAGGCTGTGTGAAAGTTAGATGAACTGAACTTTTTGCCAACAATTCATGGCTCTTGCATCATGACAATGCACCAGCTCACATGGCAATGTCTGTGTGGGAGTTTTTAGCCAGTGAACAAATAACTGTATTGGAACACCCTCCCTACTCATCGTATCTGGCCCCCAATGACTTCTTTCTTCATCCAAAGATAAAGGAAATATTGAAAGGAAAACATTCTGATGACATTCAGGACATCAAGCATAATACGACAACAGCTCTGATGGCCATTCCAGAAAGAAAGTTCCAAAATTGCTTTTAAGGGTGGACTAGGCGCTGGCATTGGTACATAGCTTTCCAAAGGGAATACTTCGAAGGTGACCATAGCGATATTCAGCAATGAGGTATGTAGCACTTTTCCGAGCATGAGTTCGGGAACTTAATTGTCAGATCTATGCTTTCAGTTGTTTTTCTATCTAAATAAAGCAGAAATAAGTAATTTCTGTTTTGTCTTTTTTTTAACATAAATAGCAGTTTGCATTTTCAACTTAGGAACAAATCTGTGTTCTTTCTATGTATGCAGATAGGGACTTACATCATTGTTTTTTAACTGCTGTGTCATATTTCAGACTATAAATACACAATTACTTATATAATCACTCATTTATTGCTAGACATTTAGACTCTTCCCAGCTTTATTCAACTTTTATAAACAATGCAACAGTTAATATCCTTGTACAAGACTTCTAGTGCCAGAACATCTAAGTTCTTGCAAAAAAATACTGTGCTATTTATTTATTTATTTATTTATTTATTTATTTATGCCACAATAAAAACAGGACATCCTTATTTCCCTGTTTTAGCGTTGTGAGCGTGACAAGTTTTGTTATGCTACTCAGGGTTCACGATCTTTTCTTTCTTTCTGTGTTGTGTTGAGTAAGATTAAAGGGCCCTCTGACAGAAATCTCTAAATTATAATTTTTATGATTCATTCGTACACTAAGACATTTACTAAATATTATAGAATTATGATTTCCAAAATTGAGGGATAAATACAGGACTAAATTCCTTAAGATGCTTTTCTTGACAAATACTTAAAGGTAAAAATCAAGTGCTAAATTTTTACCTTTTATGTCTGTTACCTTTGAGTATTGAGCAACTTGGGCTTTAAGGGTAAATTAGCTGTTCTAGTCATTACAACTAAGAATCTGTCAGCACTTGGGTCTTAAAAATCTATTCATAAGAATTCTAAAATATCCATAATCTTCTTTGCATTACATCCTTTTTGGGAAGTCTCTTTTTATAGCATTCCTTTTCTGTTTTTAGTGATTGCTCTTGAAAGAAAATAACATACAAGAAATGTGTTCAGGTGCCTAAATATCCCATCAATCACTTAAGGAAAGAACAAGAGTCAGTAACATTTAGTGGTGTTTTAGATGTACTTATATACATTTTGTAACTTAATCTTTATTGCAAATATTAAAAACATACATTGTTTTCATTTTATAAAATGTACAACTAAAGCATGGAAAGAAAAAAAAATTACTTTCTCTTAGTCTCACAACATGTAAGTATATGAAGGATCTCAGTATATCACATGATTTCACTTGGTGCAATGGACATGATCTTGGTTCAAATCTTAACTAGACCTCTCTTTCACAGTCTAGTCTTAAGCAAATCATTTTCTGTTTCCTAGATCTCCATTCCCTCTGTGAAATAAAAGTTATGACAAATATATCTTACAGGCCTAAATTTATATAAATAATTTATCAAATACCCATTAAATATTAGCGCTGATATTACGTAATATTAATGCTAAGTGTGCACTTATTCTACCATGTTTCCCCAAAAATAAGACCTAGCTGGACAATTAGCTCTAATGCATCTTTTGAAGCAAAAATTAATATAAGACTCCATCTTATTTTACTATAAGACTGGATCTTTAATATAGTATATTACAATATAATATAATATATAATATAATATAATATAATGTAATGTAATGTAATGTAATGTAGTGTAGTGTAGTGTAGTGTAGTGTGATGTGATGTGATGCGATGCGATGCGATATGATATGATATAATATAATATAATATATAATATGATAATACCCAGTCTTATATTATGTAAGACCAGGTATTATATTAATTTTTGCTCCAAAAGACACATTAGAGCTGATTGTCCAGCTAGGTCTTATTTTCAGGGAAACATGGTATGAAAGATTAGTAATTAAAAGTTTAAAAGTGCTATACTCTAATTCCAACATAAAACTATAAAATAAGATTTTCAAAACTGAGCCAAATATGGTTAATAATCCTTCAAAAAGATGCTGAATCTTAATCAGTCATTAGAAGATATTTTCTAAGTTTCTAATATAGGTCAAAGAGTCTGCTGAGCACAACAGTGAACAAAAATAAGTGCAAACCTTGCCCTCTTGTGTCTAAAAATATAATATAGGAGAAAGACTGTGATAGGTTGAATAATGGCACCTAAGAAGTACATATCCTAATCCCTGGAACCTATGAATATGTGATCTTAAATGACAAAAGGGATTTTGCAGATATGATTAAATTAATGGTTTTGAGATAAGAGATTATCCTGAGTCATCTCGGTGAGCCCAATGTAATCACATGTCCTCAAAAATGGAGGCAGAGGTAGATACTAATACAGGAGAAAATGACAAATGTAATGACTGAAACAAAATTCTACAGCTGCTGGTTTTGAAGATGGAGGAAGGGGCCTTAAATCAAGGAATGCAAGGAATGACGCTCTAGAAGAAAAGGCAAGGACACAGATATTCCCTGGAAATTATGAAGAGAGTGCAGGACTATAGACACTTTGATTTCAGTACAGTGATAATGATTTCAGGCTTCTGACATCCAGAACTGGGAGAAAATAAATGTGTGTTGTTTTAAGCCACCAAGTTTGTGGTCATTTGTTACAGCACAATAGGAAACTAATATAGAGAGACCTTATTCAAATAAGTCCACAAACAGTAGACATCTAGTAGGGAATCTCCACTCCCGCTGTGTAACACACTGACAGGTGCCCATGGCTCACTGAATATTTGAGAGTTACAGCCCCTCTCTTGAATTTCCTGTGTTCTTTCTCTCCCCATTAATTGTATTTTATGCTTAGCAAGAGTCAGTTGAGTTTTTCCCCAAGTATGTTGAATCCACCACATGGAATTTTCCTAAGAAGTAAGGCTAGTGTTAAGTTAGTGTTTTGGATTTTTTCAGACAGATACCCAGAAGTGGAATTGCTGGGTCATAAGGTAGTTCTATTTTTAATTTTTTGAAGAACTTCCATACTATATTCCATAGTGGCTGCACCAATTTGCAATCCCACCAACAGTACACAAGGGTTCCCTTTTCTCCACGTTCAAACCAACACTTGTTGTTGGTGGACTTATTGATGATGGCCACTTTGACAATTGTGAGGTGATATCTCACTGTGGTTTTAATTTGCATTTCTATGATTATTATTGACATTGAGCATCTTTTCATACACAGTATGACTATCACTTATATGTAGAATCTAAGGAACAAAATTAACAATGAAACAAAAGATAAACAGACTAATAGATACAGAGAACAAATTGATGGTTGCAAGATGGGAAAGGGGTGAGACGTCATCAAAATGGCGGAGTGAGGTGAGCCACTGTAAATCTCCCCGAAAATTTACAACAAATGGAACAACTATAACTCCACAAAGGACTCCCTGCACAGAAGACAGGCAAAACAAAGAGGCCCACTACTGAATTAACCTAAAGGTGGGCGAATCCTGCAAACGGGGGAGGAGGGAAGGGAGAAGTGCAGAGATGGAGCCCCACGGGCACAGGACGCAGACCTAGCTCAGTGTTCTGACCTCGCTACATCCCGGAACTACTGCAGCTGTGGGAGAGGGAAGAACTTGGACTGCTGGGGGTCCGCTAATGGCCCACAGGGCTGAGGAGACAGCATATAACATGGCTAAACCCAATGCACATGGCAGAGACCTCAGAGAAAACACTGAGGGAAGAAGGCTGAAAACGGTGTTTTAAGTGCTCACTGCCACAAAGAACAGAAGCCTTAGACACTGACACTAGCTGACCCCTGCCTACCCTCCCAGAGCTCGCCCCGCACCCACCTGCCTGGTGCTAGAAGCAGAACAGTAGCAGTGTCAGATCAAAAGAACAGAATATTTGCAGTTCTGAGAACTGTGGACTACAGACACAGATTCGGAGCCCAACTAGTTCCAGGAAAGGGGAGAAATCTGTGGAAGCAGGACTGGCTATGGTGGTGGTCAGGGCCATTGCTCTGGGCCACCTCTTATAACTCAATCTGCCCCAGGCCCCACCTATCTGGGTGGATTCTTGAAGGAGTAAACGAAACTGCTGAAACACACGGACACTGAATCTGGTGCAGAAAGAGCTTTGGAACTTCAAAAGCTCTCCACATAACCACACGGATACTGCGCCCTGTGACCCAGGCGAACTATTAATAGAGGAGAAGCCCATCTCTCAGGGAAACCCCGTACTGGGTGAGAAGCTGGAATAGTGCAGAGAAAACATAACACTACAGTGTGAGAGAAGAAAAAAAGGCTAGAGTCGGAGGGAAAATAAAACATTCTACCAAAAAGTACTGGAAAACAAAAGAAAGACCTCTTCCTATCAACCTATTGCAGAAGCCACTCCTGTAGATGTCTAGGAAGAGAAATGATAAATCAGTAATTGTCATGAATAACCAAGGCAACAAGACAGCTCAGAAAGAAAGATAAAATTCTCCAGAAAAGGAACTTAAAGATATGGAAATATGTGACTTAAATGACAGAGAATTCAAGATTGCAGTTCTGAAAAATCTCAACGAGATACAAGAAAACACAGAAAGGCAGTTTAACGAACTAAAACACAATCAAAGAAAAACATGAGCATTTTACGAAAGAGATTGAAATTTTAAAAAAGAACCAAATAGAATTTCTGGAGATTAAGAATTCAATAGAAGATATTAAGAATGAAATAACCAGTTAAGGTAGTAGAGTTGACCAGATGGAGGAAAGAATCAGTGACATCTAAGATAGAAACCTGGAAATGACACAGATGGAAGAAGAAAGAGACTTGAGACTTCAAAGAACTGAAAGAACTCTACAAGAACTTTCTGACTCCATCAGAAAGAGCAATATAAGAATAATGGGCATACCAGAAGGAGAAGAAAGAGAGAAGGGAACAGAGAATATATTCAAACAAATTGTCGATGAGAACTTCACAGATTTGTGGACAGAACTGGATCCTCGAATCCAAGAAGTCAATAGAACACCTAATTACCTCAATCCCAACAGGCCTTCTCCAAGGCACATTATATTGAAGCTGTCTAAAATCAACGACAAAGAAAGAATCCTCAAGGCAGCCAGGGAAAAGAAGATGGTAACCTACAAAGGAAAGCCCATTAGATTATCATCAGATTTTTCAACAGAAACTCTACAAGCCAGAAGGGAGTGGAACCAAATATTCAAATTATTGAAAGAGAGAAATTATGAGCCAAGAATCACGTATCCAGCAAAGATATCCTTCAGATATGAAGGAGGAATAAAGACCTTTCCAGACATATGGAAGCTGAAGGAATTTTCTAATACACGACCTGCAGTACAAGAAATACTAAAGAAGGCTATTCAACTACCATCAACAGGGACAATTTGTGGTAACCAAAACTCAAAAAGGGGGAGAGTAGAGGCCTGAACCAGAATATGGGAATGGAGAAAGTAAGCAGGATGAAGAAAATGCAATACTCTAAATATCAAACTTTCTTTTAAATAAACTTAAGGGTAACCACTCAAAAAAAAAAATCAAGAACTGAAATACATACCGTAATAAAAGAAGAAATAGTGGGAAACATCATAGAATACAACCACACAGAAATAATAGACAACAACAAAAAGGCAAAGAAACAATTGAGACAGCCTTACCAGAAAACTAAAGATAGAATGACAGGAAATCCTCACATATCAATAATCACCCTAAATGTAAATGGACTGAACTCACCAATAAAAAGGCACAGAGTAGCAGATTAGATCAAAAAACTAAACCCAACCATATGCTGTCTTCAAGAGACATATCTCAGCTACAAGGACAAGCATAGACTCAAAGTGTAATGGTGGAAATGGACACTCCAAGCAAATGGTACCCAGAGAAAATAAGGTGTAGCCATAATGATATCAGTTGAAACAGATTTTGGGTTGAAAAAGATAACAAGAGAAAAAGATGGCCATTTCATAATGGTAAAGGGGACTATACAACAGGAAGACATAACGGTCATCAATATTTATGCCCCCAATCAGGGAGCACTGAAATATACCAAGCAACTACTGACAGAACTAAAGGGAGAAATTGACCAAAACACAATTATACTAGGGGACTTTAATACATCACTGACAGCTATGGATAGATCATAGAAACAGTATATAAATAATGAAATAGCAGTCCTAAATGACACATTAGATGAAATGGACATAATTGACATATATAGAGCACTTCATCCTAAAACATCAGACTATACATACTTTTCTAGTGTACATGGAACATTCTCAAGGATAGATCATATATTGTGACATAAAATCAGCCTCAGCAAATTTAAGAAGATTGAAATCATACCAAGCATATTCTCTGATCACAAGGCTTTGAAATTGGATATAAACTGCAAAAAGAAAGCAAGAAAAACACCAATACATGGAGATTAAACAACATATTTTAAAGAACAACCGGGTCAAAAAAGAAATTACAGGAGAGCTCAAAAGACAATGAAAATACATCCTACCAGAATTTTTGGGATGCAGCGAAAGCAGTTTTAAGAGGGAAATTTATATCATTACAGGCCTATCTCAAGAAACAAGAAAAATGCCAAATAAATAACCTCATGTTACATCTTTAAGAACTAAAAACAAAAGAACAAGTGAACCCAAGTTAGACAGAAGAAAGGAAATAACAAAAATCAGAGCAGAACTGAATGAAATAGAGAACAAAAAGACAATAGAAAAAATTAATGTGACAAAGAGCTGGTTCTTTGAAACGATTAACAAAGTTGACAAACCCTTGGCTAGACTCACTAAGAAAAAAGGAGACAAGACACTAATTACAAAATCAGAAATGAAACAGGGGAAGTTATCACGGACACCACAGAAATACAAAGGATCATCCAAGAATACTATGAAGGACTATATGCCACCAAATTCAATAACCTAGAAGAAACGGACAAGTTCTTAGAAACATATAGCCTTCCAAGGCTGAACCATGAAGAACTGGAAAATCTAAACGACCGATCACCAGTAACGATATTGAATCAGTCGTGCAAAACCTTCCCAATAGCAAAAGTCCGGGACCAGATGGCTTCACTAGTGAATTCTACCAAACCTTCAAAGAGGATCTAATTCCAGACCTGCTCAAACTTTCCAAAAAATTTAAGAACAGATGGTACTCCCTAACTCATTTTATGAGGCCAATATTACACTGATACCAAAACCTTGCAAGACAACTCAAAAAAAGAAAACTATAGACCAATATCTCTGATGAATACAGATGCAAAAATCCTAAACAAAATTCTAGCAAATTGAATACAACAATGCATTAAAAAGATTATTCATCACGACCAAGTGGGGTTCATCCCTGGGCACAAGGGTGGTTCAACATCCGCAAATCCATCAATGTGATACATCACACAAACAAAATAAAGGACAAAAATCATACGATTCTATGAATTGATGCAGAAAAAGCATTTGACAAGATACAACATTCATTTATGATTCAAACACTTAATAAAATAGGTATAGAAGGAAAATACCTTAACATAATAAAGACCATATATGACAAACCCTGAGCTAATCTCATAATTAATGGTGAAAAACTGAAGCCCTTTCTCTACATTCAGGAACAAGACAGGTCTGTCCCCTGTCCCCTCTGCTTTTTTACATAGTGTTGGAAGTCCTTACCAGAGCAATGAGGCAAGAGAAAGAAATAAAAGGCTTCCAATTTGGGATGAAGAACTTAAATGTCACTCTTTGGACATGACATGTTGCTATATATAGAAAACCCTAAAGACTCCACCAAAAAGCTATTAGAAACAATCAATGACTACAGTAAAGTTGCCGGCTACAGAATCAATGTACAAAAGTCCATTGTATTTGTATATACTAACAATGAAATCTCAGAAAAAGAAATACAAAACAAAATTCCTTTTGCAATTACAGGAAGAAGAATAAAATACTTAGGAATAAACTTAACCAAGGATGTGAAAGACCTATGTGCTGAAAACTATAAGAGTTTTTAAAAAGAAATTGAAGAAGACACAAAGAAATGGAAAGATATTCCGTCGTCATGGATTGGAAGAATCAACATAGTTAAAATGGCCATATTACCCAAAGCAATATACAGATTTAATGCAATCCTCTACAAAATCCCAATGGCATTTTTTAAATAAATAGAACAAAAAATCATCACATTTGTTTGGAGCCATGAAAGACCCCAAATAGCCAAAGCAATCTTAAGAAAAAGAACAACACTGGAGATATCACACTTCCTGACTTTAGCTTGTACTACAGGGCTACAATAATCAAAACAGCATGGTATTGGCAGAAAAACAGACACATAGACGAATGCAATAGAATTGAGAATCCAGAAATAAAACCACATAACGATGGACAGACAATTTTTGACAAAGAAGCAAAAAACATACAATGGAGAAAAGATAGCCTCTTCAATAAATGGTGCTGGCAGAATTGGATAGCCACGTGCAAAAGAATGAAACTGAACTGCTATACATCACTAGGTACCAAAATTATTTCAAAATGGATCAAAGACTTAAGCATAAGACCTGACACAATAAACTGCATAGAGGAAAACATAGGTACTAATCTTATGGACCTTGGGTTCAAAGAGTGTTTTATGAATTTGACTCCAATGGCAAGGGAAGTAAAATCTAAAATAAACTAATGGGACTATATGAAACTTAAAAGCTTCTGCACAGCAAAAGAAACCATCAACAAAATAAAGCGGCAACCAACTGATTGGGACAAGGTTTTTGCAAACAGTGAATCCAATAAGGGGCTAATATCCAAAATATACAAGGAACTCATGAAACTCAACAACAAAAAACAAACAACCCAATTGAAAAAGGGGCAGAGGACCTGAAGAGACATTTCTCTAAAGAGGACATACAAATGGGAAATAGACACATGAAAAAATGCTCAACATCACTAATCATCAGAGAAATGCAAATAAAAACCACAATGAGATATCACCTCACCCCAGTCAGAATGGCTATCATCAACAAGACAAATAGTAACAAGTGTTGGATAGGCTGTGGTGAAAAAGGAACCCTCATCCACTGTTGGTGGGAGTGCAGACTGGTGCAGCCATTATGGAAGGCAGTGTGGAGTTTCCTCAAAAAATTACGAATAGAATTACCATTTGACTCAGCAATCCCTCTCCTGGGTATCTACCCAAAAATTCTGAAAACATTTATACATAGAGACATGTGTGCTCCAATGTTCATTGCAGCTTTGTTTACGGTGGCCAAGACATGGAAACAACCAGTATGTCCTTTGATAGATGAATGGATAAAGAAGTTGTGGTATATATACACAATGGAATACTATTCTGCGGTAAGAAAAGATGATATAGGAACATTTGTGACAACATGGATGGATCTTGAGAGTATAATGCTAAGCAAAATAAGTCAGACAGAAAAAAGCAGAGAACCATATGATTTCACTGATATGTGGTATATAAACCAAAAAGAACAAGACAAACAAATGAGAAACAAAATCTCATAGACACAGTCAATAGTTTAGTGTTTACCAGAGTTTAAGGGTGTTGGGGTGTGGTAGATGTGGGTAAGGGGGATCAAATATATGGTGATTGAAGGAGAACTGACTCTGGGTGGTGAACACACAATGGGATTTATAGATGATGTAATACAGAATTGTACACCTGAAATCTATGTAATTTTACTAACAATTGTCACCCCAATAAATTTAATTAAAAAAAAAGAAAGAAAAATGAAGTTACGCTAGTGACATGCCAAAAGGAGAAACAAAAAGGACAAATGTCTAACAAGCTTGAAAGTATATCGCATTATGACATATATACCAATAGATCCTGAGGTTATACGTGGGATTTGGAGAACGTCTCCCTGAAGAAGTGATACTTGAGGTGAGATATGAAAGAGAAGTAGGAATTATCTAGCCTGAGAGAGAGAGATTGGGGGTCTGGGAAGAATTGTCAAGGTCTTAAGATAGAATAGAATATGGCTAGTGGATAGACCCAAAAGAAAGCCAGCATGATTATAGGAAGGAAAACTAGGAGTATCAAGACACAAAATCAGAGAAGAATGCCAGGAGTTCGGCCATACAAGGCTGTGTAGACCCTGTGAAGATTGTGATCTTCATCTTAAGAATTACAAAAAGTCTTTCTTCTGTTTGAGGTAATTGGGGAAGAGGAGGCTTAACTAACATAATCAGAATTGCATTTTGAAAAGCTCACTCAGGCTTTTTGGTGGAGAATTAATAAGAGAGAAAGAAATTGATGCAAGGAGATCACTTAGGAGACTGTTCAAACAAGAGGTGATTATAACTTGAAATTGAGGGGCCATGGTAAAAATGGAGACAAATACAGACTCATTATATTTTGGCGGTAACAATATAATGGAGTGGCCAATAGTTAGAATTGCTAGATAGGATACAGTAGATAAGGAAGAGAAATATGTCAAGGGTGACTCCAATCCTTGCCGTTTGTTTATTTGTTTCCTTTAGCTTGATTTTGTATTACCAGGACACCGAAATATGGCACAATGAAAGAACCCAGGGTGAGAGCGATCATGAATTTAGCTTTGAAATTGTTGAGCTTTAAAATATTCCAGACATAGAAGTAGAGATGTCAAACAAGAGGCTGAAAATCAAATATCTGGGTCAGAGATATAAATCTAAGAATTACTACATATAGACGAGGATTAGAGCCTTGAGCATGGTTTAGGTGTCCTAGAGGCATAGTGAAGAAGGAAAGAGAGGGGAGCCTATTATTGAGCTTTGAAAGAGGTTTCAATAGTTGCCAACTGGTCAAACAATGCATAGCTGGAAATACAAGTTCTTCACATTTATGAAGCGTTTTTCTGTTTATTTCTGTAACAACATGTGTTCTGGGTCCAACATATTTGGCCTACATAGGAGCTTTCAAATTTCTTTTAAAAATACTATCCAGACAAAGAAAACTAATTTATGGTCAAATTTGATCCCTTGACCATAATATTGTGACTTCGGTTTTAGGGAAATAAGAACAGATCTGGGGCATAGACAATGTTTGGAAGAATCATGTAAGTGACAGTAGAGCACCACTCCTACTCAGATTGGAAAAATATTACTTGCAACAGAGAGGGCTGCAGGTAGGAGAGACAGAGGGGAAGCAGAGAGACCAGAAGCCTGTGATTCTCAGAGAGAAAATTAATCTGGGTCCTTCTTTTTGGGTTAGTGTCCTGGGGAGTTGAAAAGACCCCAGAGGAAGCTAGAGGACCCAAGGACAAAGGGATTTATACCCTAACTGTCTGTTTGGATTCCCAGAGTAGTAACAAAACCTAGAAGAGCAAATGGTTTTGGAGAGGTCATGCAGAGAAGAATGAGGTGTCTGGATATGGCATTGAACAGATGAATGGTCAACAATCCACCGATGCCTTGGCCCTTGGCAAGGATGCAAGGGAAAGACCTTCTTCTCCCATTTGCTGTTGGCCATATGACTTGTGGGTATAAATTTGGTTCTACCTATCAACATAAAGAATGTATAGGTTTTAACAAAAATATTCTGTGTAAAAAACTGATCTGAAAACCATAGAATCAGGGCATCACTATTTTGTTTTTGTTTATTTCCATTTTATTTTAATTTTTATAAAATATTTTTAAATATTGTTATTTTGACACATTGTGTATATTTTTGGATAGTCTATTGATGTTTTTATTTATTTTTACTTTTCAATTACACTTGGCACCCAATATTTTATATTAGTTTCAGGTGTATAGCATAGTGGTCAGACATTTACATAATTTATGAAGTGATCACTTCAATTATTCTAGTAGCCACCTGGCACTATGCATAGTTATTACAGTATCATTGACTATATTCCCTATGCTGTACATTATATCCACATGACTATTTTGTAGCTACCAATTTGTACTTCTTAAACCGTTCACCTTTCTTACCCAGTCCCTTAACTCTCTTCCATCTGGCCACCATCAGTTTGTTCTCTGTATCTATGAATCTCTTTCTGTTTTTTTGTTTATTTAGATTCCACATGTGAGATCACATGGTATTTGTCTTTCTCTGTCTGATTTCTTTCACTTAGCATACCACCCTCTAGGTCAATTCATCTTCTCACAAATGGTAAGATTTAATTCTTTTATGGCTGAGTAATATCCCATTGTATGTATGTACCACCTTTTCTTTAGCCAAATGACTTGATGGGGACTTAGGTTGCTTCCATATCTGGGCTATTTCAAGTGCTGCTGCAGTGAACATAGGGGTGCGTATATCTTTTCAAATTAGTGTTTTGGATTTCTTTGGATAAATACCCAGAAATGGAATTCCTGGGCCATAATGTAACTACCTCTGTACTGTCTTCCATAGTGGCTGCACCAATTTGCAATCCCACCAACAGTGCACAAGGGTTCCCTTTTCTCCACATCTTCACCAGCATTTTTAGTTTGTTGACTTATTGATGATATTCATTCTGACAGGTGTGAGGTGATATCCCATTGTGGTTTGAATTTGCATCTCTCTGATTATTAGTGACATTGAGTATCTTTTCATGTGTCTACTGGCCATCTGTATGTCCTCTTTGGCGAAATGTCTATTCAGGTACTCTGCTCGTTTTTTAATTGTATTGTTTGGTATTTTTGGTGTTGAGTTGTATGAGTTCTTTATAACTTTTGGATATTAACCCCTTATTGGAGGTATCATTGGCAAATATGTTCTTCATTCTATAGGTTGTATTTTCATTTTGTTGATTGTTTCCTTTGCTATGCAAAAATTTTTAGTTTGGTGTAGTTATTTTTTCTTTTGTTTCCCTTGCTTAAGGAGATGTATCAGAAAAAAATATCACAAAGAGCAATGTCAGAGAGTTTATTGCCTATGTTTTCTTCTAGGAGTTTTATGGTTTCAGGTCTGACATTTAAATCTTTAATCCATTTTGAGTTTATTCTTGTGTATGGTATAAAAAGATGGTCCAGTTTCATTTTTTTTTTTTTTTTGCATGTATCTGTCCAGTTTTCCCAACACCGTTTATGAAAGAGACTATCTTTAACACATTGTATATGCTGGCCTCCTTTATCATAGATTAATTGACCACATAGGTGTGGGTTTATTTCTGGGCTATCTATTCTATTCCATTGATCTATGGGTCTGTTTTTTTTTTTTTTTTTTCCACTACCGTGATGTTTTGATTACTATAGCCTTGTAGTATAGTTTGATATCAGGTAGCATGATACATCTAGCTTTGTTCTTTCTCAAGATTGCTGTGGCTATTCGGGATCTTTTGTGGTTCCATATAAATTTTAAGATTGTTTGATCTAGTTCTCTGAAAAATGTCGTTGGTATTTTGATAAGGATTGCCCTGAATCTATAGATTTCTTTGGGTAGCATGGACATTTTAATGATGTTACTTTTTCCTATCCATGAGCACAGCATATGCTTCCATTTATTTGTATCTTCTTCAATTTCTTTCTTCAGTGTCTTATAGTTTCTGAGTACAGGTCTTCTACCTCCTTGATTAAGTTTATTGCTAGGTTGTTTTTTTTTCTTTTGATGCAATTGTAAATGGGATTATTTTCTAAATTTCTCTTTCTGATATTTACTTTTGGTGTATAAATTTACAGCTGATTTATGAATATTAATTGTGTGTTCTGCTACTTAACTGAATTCATTTATCAGTCTTCTCAGTCAGTATTTTTGGTGGAATCTTTAGGGTTCTCCAAATATAGTATCATGTCATCTGCAATTAATGAGTTTTATTTCTTCCTTTCCTATTTGGATGCCTTCCATTTCTTTTTCTTGTCTGATTGCTGTGGCTAGGACTTCCAATACTATGTTGAATAAAAGTGGTGAAAGTGGACATGGCTGTTTTGTTCCAGATCTTAAGGAAAACACTTTTAGCTTTTTACCCTTGAGTATCTTGTTAGCTGTGGGTTTGTCATATATAATCTTTATTATGTTGAAGTATATTGCCTCTATTCCCACTTTGGTTAGTTTTTATCATAAATGGATGCTGGATTTTGTCAAACACTGTTTCTGCATCTATTGATATGATCACATAATCTCTATCCTTAATTTTGTTGATATAGTGTATCATGTTAATTGATTTGTGGATACTGAATTAACTTTGGATCCCAGGAATAAATCCCATTTTATCATGGGGTATGATCTTTTTAATGCATTGCTGAATTCAGTATGCTAATATTTTGTTGAGGATTTTTGCATCTGTGTTCATCAGTGATATCAGACTATAATTTTCTTTTCTTTTTTTTTCTTTTTTCTTTTTTCTTTTTTGTAATGTCTTTGACTGGTTTTGGAATCAGAATAATTCTAGCCTCATTAAATGAGCTTGCAGAGCTTCCCTCCTCTTGAGGTTTTATTTTGTTTTGTTTTTTCGAATAGTTTGAGAATGATAAGTGTTAGTTCTTTGAATGTTTGCTAAAATTTACCTATGATGCCATCTGGTCCAGGACTTTTGTTTGTTGGGAGTTTTCATTATTATTATTATTATTACTGATTTGGTTTTGGTAGTAGTAATTGTTCTGTTCAGATTCTCGGTTTCTTCTTGATTCTGTCTTGGAGTATTCTGTATTTCTGGGAATGTATCCATTTCTCCCAGGTTGTCCAATTTGTTGGAATATAATCATTCATAGTGTTTTCTTGTAATCCTTTGTATTTCTGTGGTGTCAGTTGTACTTTTCCTCTTTCCTTTCTGAGTTTATTAATTTGGGTCCTCTCCCCCCTACCCTATTTTTTTTTTTATGAGTCTGGTTAATAGTATACTGATTTTGTTTATCTTTACAAAGAACCAGCTCTTGGTTTCATTGATCTTTTGTATTGTTTTTTAGACTCCATTTCATTTATTTCTGCTCTAATATTTATTATTTCTTTCCATCTACTCACTTTTGTCCCTTTGTCTTGTTTCCTGTTCTTTCTCTAGTTTTTTTAAGTATAAGATTAGATTGTTTATTTGAGATTTTTCTTGTTTCTTGAGGTATGCCTGTATTGCTATGAATTTTCCTCTTAGGAATGCTATGTCTTTTGTTGTTTCCCATAGATTTTGGGTCATTTTGTTTTTAGTATCATTTATGTCAAGGATTTTTAATTTCTTCCTTGATCTTATTGTTAACCCATTCATTGTTTAGTAGCATGTTATTTATCCTTCATGCGTCTGTGTGTTTTTCAGTTTTGTTTTGTTTTTGCAACTTATTTCTAGTTTCATACCATTGTGGTCAGAGAAGAAGCTTGACATGATTTCAGTCTTCTTAAATTTATTGAGACTTGTTTTGTGGCCTAACATGTGATCTATCTTGGAAAGTGTTCCATCTATACTTGAAAAGAAGGTATATTTTGCCGCTTTGAAGTGAAATGCTCTAAAAAGATTAATTAAATACATATGATCTAGTGTCATTTAAGGCCAGTGTTTCCTTGTTCATTTTCTGTCTGGAATATCTGTCCATTGGTGTCTGGGATTTTAAAGTCGCCTACTATTACTGTATTACTTTTTATCTCTCCCTTTAGGTCTGCCAATATTTGCTTTATATATTTAGGTGCTCCTCCATAAAGTGCATAAATGTTTACAAGGGTTATATCCTCTTGCTGGATTAATTCCTTTATCATTATTAAAAGTGCTTCTTTGGCTCTTATTATAGCCGTAGTTTCAAGTCTATTTTGTCTGATATAAGTATTGTTACTCCAGCTTTTTCTGTTACCATTTGCATAAAATATATTTTTTCCATCCCTTTACTTTCAATCTGTTTGCCTTTTAATTTGAAGTGGGTCTCTTGTAGACAGCATATGTATAAGTACTGTTTTCTTATTCATTCAGCTACCCTATGTCTTTTGATTCGATCTTTTAATCCATTTATACTTAAGTGATTATTGATAGGTACATCATTATTGATATTTTGTCACCCATCATTATGTTTTCTTTTCTTCTTCTTCTTCTTAAAGAAGTCCCTTTAACGTTTATTGTAATCCTTGTTTGGTGGTGATGAACTCCCTTAGATTTTTCTTGTCTTGGAAGCTCTTTATCTCTCTTTCAATTTGAAACAATAGCTTTGCTGGATAAAGTAGTATTGGTTGTAGGTTCGTGCTTTTCATCACTTTCAATATTTCATGGTAATCCCTTCTCACCTGCAAAGTTTCTGTTGAGAAATCAGCTGACAATCTTATGGGAGCTTCCTTGTAGGTAATCAACTGCCTTTCTCTTGCTGCTTTCAAGATTCCCTCTTTGTCTTTAACCTTTGGCATTTTAATTATGATGTGTTTTAATGTGGGTCTCTTTAGGCTCATCTTGTTTGGGACTCTCTGCACTTCCTGGACTTGTATGTCTATTTCCTTTACCAGGTTAAGGAAGTTTTCAATCATTATTTCTTCAAATAAGTTTTCAATCCTTTGCTATTTCTCTTCTCCTTCTGGTACTCCTATGACTCAAATGTTATTGTACTTGATGTTGTCCCAGAGGTTCCTTAAACTAGCCTCATTTTTTAATTCTTTTTTCTCTTTGCTGTTCTGATTGTTTACTGCTACTTTGTTTTTCAAATCACTTATTCAGTCCTCTGCTTCATCTAATGTTCTGCTGATTCCTTTTACTGTATTCTTCATTTCAGTTACTCTATTCTTTATTTCTGACTTTTTTAAACAATGGTTCCCATGTCCTTTTTTAATACTTACAATCTCTTTGTTGAAGTTCTCACTAAGTTTCTTGAGCATTCTCAGAACCAGAGTTTTGAAGTCTATCTGGTAACTTGCTTGCCTCCATTTTGTTCAGTTATTTTTCTGGTGTTGTCTTCTGTTATTTCATTTGGGACATGTTTCTTTGTTTCCTCATTTTGGCTGCCTCCATGTGTTTCTATGTATTATGTAGATCGGTTACATCTCCTACTCTTGGCCAGGTGACCTTATGTAATACATACCCTAGGGTTCCAGTAGTGCAGTCTCTCTGATTGACTAAGCTGGGTGCTCCAGGGGTGTCCCTTGTGTGGGTTTTGTGTGACCTCCTGTCGTAGTTGAGGCTTAATTGCTGTTGGAACATCAATGGGTGAGATTGACCCTGAGGCTGACTGGCTGTGAGAACTGGCCACAACCTCAGCATATAAGCTGCTGCGTGAGGGCTGACCACATGGAGGAGGATTCACCCCAGTGGGCTCTGGTGCCTCCTGAGACTTCCCTTTGGGTATGCCACTAGTGGTGTTAGTCAAGTGGTGCTCTGTTGTGATTGGAAGCTGGCCACTGTGTGTGTTTGTTCTGGGGTCTCTTGGGAGGCACTGCTGTGTTTGCCAATGTCAGCTCTGCCATGGCTACCTGGAAGGAGCTACAAAGCTATTTGTGGCTGTCACCAATTGTGCTGGACCTGGAGGCATGTGGGAGAGGCCAAGCTGTGATCTGATGCCAGCTTCCACCACTACCAGGCATAGGGCAGCTCAGCAAATGTCCCAGGGCACCACAAGTCCTGCTGCTGACTGCCAGCTGCCCATAAGGTTCAGCAACTAAAATAACCTCAGGCAGTATGTGAGTTCAGTGAAGTGGGTCCCTAAGGAGTCACAAGGGTGGTATGAGTGGTGTTTACTAGGTAAGTGAAGATTTGGTGCCAGTGCTAAGCCTGGGGCCTCTCAACAAAAGGTACAGATCACACCGAGGCCAGCCGCCACCAGCCTGGGGCACTCATACCCCTGAGAGTTGTTCAAGAAAGACTGCAGCGTGTGTCAATGCTGGCTGCCTGCTGCCAAAAGAGCCTCGAGTGGTGTGTAAGTTGTTTGGTGGGACAGGTGGAGCAAGCAGAGATCACCAGGCCAGTGTAGATTCAGATTTGGCCATGGGGGAGGAGAGCTCAACACAAGAAAAATGGTGCTCACCCACCAGCTTCACAGGAGGAGGGCTCAACACAGGGACACTGATAGCTGTCCCTCCAACCCTTGCTCTGAAGCCACACAACTCAGCCTCTCCCTGTATGTTTCTGGTGCTTCCTTAGCCTCCATCCCTCTACCACAGCCCAGGGTGAATGCCTGGTAGCAAGAGAAACTGTGGGTGGGCCCTTAAAGAGGACACCTGGGTTTTCAGCATCCTTCCATGTCACCTGGACAGTTGGAATTCCTGCTGATTTTCACAGCCAGATGTTGTGAGGGCTCTTTTCCCAGCTCTGGTGCTCCAGACTGGCAAACCTTGTGTGGGACTTGGACCCCTGGATCCTCTGGCAGGAACTCTACAGACTAAATATCCCTCCCAATTCTCAACCACCACATGTTGGGTTATGGCCAGCCCATTTTGCATCTCTGCACCTTCTATCAGTCTAAACATGGCTTCTTTTTTATATCCTTAGTTACATGATCTCTTCCATTCAGCTATTCTTCGGATGGTTCTCCATGTTGACTGTTCTATAATCTAGTTATAATTTTAATGTGGTCATAGGAAATGGCAAGCACAGCCTTTACATACTTTGCCATCTTGTCTTGAACCTTGAAAGACACTTTTTAGAGCTCATTTCCTCCAATGCCTTTTCAGCCTCGATAACTTATTCTTTTATTTTCCCATTAACATTTTTTTACTTGAAAACTAAACTGTACTTGACTTGTTCACCCTTTTTGTAAATAAAAGACATAAAACTGCCTATTATTCTGAACTAATAGAATTCTAGAGAAAGCCAAAAAACAAAAAATTGCTCTCTACATATATAAGTAATATGGTTAAATTATCAGGTTTTCATCAATATTTTTAAAATATTAAAAATAGAGAGTATCCATTATTAATTTTGGGTTCTAGTTTGAAAGACCCTGCTATATCCTTGTCCTCATTTTAATGATGAATCAAGTCCTGCTTAGCAATGTGGATACTTTGTCTAAGATGACACAGCTAAGCAAATGCAGAGCTTGAGTGGGAACCTGCATTTAGGTGATAACACACTTTATCAGACACCTGAGAGAGACTTACCACCTCTCTGAGGCACCACTGTATTATTTATCTAAATATATATTAAGTGCCTACTCTGTGCCTGGTACTGATTCAGGCACTGTGGATATACCAATAAATAAAATGCATAAGGTCCTGCCTTCATGCTAAGAGGAAAAGATAGATAGCAAATGAGAAAACAAAGATGAAGATAGTTGTGATGTTAATGAGTACTGTATTTAATAATCATCATCATCATCATCATCATCATCATCATCATCATCAGAAGGGTAAGAATGTTGGAGGGTGAAGGTGTTAATTTAGTGTGGGTGGCCAAGGAAGGCCTAACTGAAGAAGTTGCTTTTGGGCTGAGACCTGAAAGCTTTGCATTCTAAAATATTAGGGACAGAGCACTAAACAAAGAGAAAAACAAGTACAAAGTCACCAAGGCTGAAGCAAACTGCAGTTAGAGAAACAGCAAGATGGTGATGAGGGGAGACAGTGGAAGATAAGGACAGAAAGGGAGGTGGCAGGGCCCAAATAATACAATGTCTGTTGACTAAGGAATTTGGACTATTTCTCTAGATTGAATGGAAAGACAACAAAGCCTTTTGAGCAAGGGAATAACATGATCTGATTTACTTTTTTTAAAAGATCATTCTGGCTCCTGCCTAGCAAATGGGTGCTAAAAGGGACAGAGGTGATCTCATTTGTTATACATAGTTGTATTTGTTTCTTTGTTCAGGTTAATGTATAGACATAGCAGGAAAGACTAGAAAAAATAAGCTGAAGGCCAAATTCATTCATCCCTTACAATACCTACAGTAATGAAGGACTCATATATGTTTGGGGGACAATGATAAGATTAACAACTCATGTTATTTTAGGGAGATGAGAGCTTATCACTACTAAATTATACATCAGAAATGTCATGCCTTATAACCTCACAGTCATGCTATGTCAGATTTGAAATATTTGCTTTTCTATCATAAGCCTAGTGCAGTAACTTTTCTTCAAGTCAGTCTATTACATATATACATATTAATTTAATGGCAGTTGACTACTGAGATTGCTCAGCATAATAGATGGCAATGGTTGTGAGGAACTGAAATAATTTATCAATTAAGGAATATGTGTTTCAGAAGTACTTAACCAAGAAGCCATAATGTCTCAGAATGGGCTTGTTAAAGTGGAATGGGAAAATCAATTCCTGACAGCTCTTCTCAGGCCAATGAGAGGGCAAAAGATGTCTTCAGCACCACTACGGACTGATCTGGCCAAATAGGTTCAAGGCTGGATTGCAAGAAAGTGCAATTTTAAAATAATATTCTTTCTCCTGTTTTCTTCTTTTTCAAGCTGATACACAAGTTCCAGCCAAAACAAAAGTTTAAAAGCAAACTATAGTGCCGGCCAAATGAAAGCAGGAAGCTGAGTACACATGTTGGCTAGACCTTTCTCCAAAAGAGAAGTATAAGGAATTTATAGTAAAACAAACTAATGCTTAGAATGCATGTTTTATTCTTATTAGTAATAATACTAATTATCTTGTTGACCACTTATTGCCTTCCAGGTGCTAAGCTAATGTTCCACATCATATCTCCGTTGATCCTTTCTACAACCCTTTCAAGAAGATACTAACATTTATTCTGTTTGTACATGGGGAAACCAAGGCTTAGAGTGGTTAAGTAATTTGTTTAGGTTCACAAAGATTCTTAGTTATAAAAATGAGGAATCTGGCCTTTTCTATCCTGCGTTCACTTCATTAGATTGCAGCACCATTTGTCAAAAGTTATTGCCCCTTCATTAGTTCCAAGTAGCATCAAAATGAGATCACCTGACATGACCCACACTGCATATGGCAATGTTTTGAAAATAGGCCTTTTATTAAACTGCCAAAGTCCACAGTATTTTTTTCAACAGATCTCCTCTGGTTTATCTGACAAAATGATTTGCATCTTAAAAGGTGTAGAATTGCATACAAACAAGTTCAAAGCTTGAGTAAATCTTTATAACTAATGCCCCTGAAGCAAAGAGTCTTTGTTCTCCTCTTTGCATAACAACTTCAAAATTCTAGATGTCCCAGATCATCTGTAAACCACATGACTTGATAATTTTTTGTCCCCAGATGGAGCCAAAGGCCATGGAAGAGTGCATTTAAGGGTGATCAGCACAGTACAAAATATGGCCAAGCCTCTTTTTCTCGATTCACAAAATAAGTACCCAAATTTCTCTTACTTGGAGATTAAACATGATAATTACTGTTAAGGCTGTGAAGGTTTCTGGCATTCTAAGATATAGTACTATGCTAACAATGAGGGTCCTCATTATACTAGTATTTCCTTCACCCTACACTCACACCCTAATTATACTGCCAAGATCTATATACATGACCCCTAGATCCTGGTGTTAAGTATAGAAACATTTGTTTAATGAATGAGTAAATGTTTTCTAAAGAGTAATCTTAGTACATTAAAAGGGCAAATAAAATGCATATCCATTTTATCACATTGCTAGGATCAGGAAGAACCATTTTGTTATGTGACCAGCCATTAAACAAAACTTATACACAACACAATTTACCCAATTGTGTTAATTCTTACTGCATGATGTCAAGAGCAAACATTTAATAAATAGATGGCATGCTTCAGCCCCTTCCATTGACAGCCTTTCCTGATCTCCCCACCCACCTCCTAATTGTCCTTACATTTTCTGGGTGGCAATGATTCATTAATGCATATTTGTCAGGCACTTACTGTGTATCAGGCTCCTTTGTAGGATCTTGGGGTATAGTTGATCCAGACAAAGATCTTAGCATTCATGGAACTTACACTTTAGTGTCCTGGGAAAACACTTTGATTGGTATTCATTTTCCTCTTGATAAAAGCAGTTTATGCATCACAGAAGTTGAATTAAAGCCTGAATAAATTATTTTAAACCTGATTAAAATATTAAATAAGAAGACACTTGGTTGAATTTTTTCTAATAGACCTGTAATAGTTGTTTCCAAAATATTAATTAAGAACAGCAAATAGAGCAATTGATATACTTTATTTTAAAAATATGTAGTATAGAAAAACTCCATTAGGAAGTACACACAATAAACAGTTAATGGAGTGTCGGAGGGCATACACAGAGTTGATTACTTCTTCCATTGCACAGATATTTACTGTTTAAATTTGTTAATTGAGATGTATTAATTTTGTAAATTAACAAAATCCAATACAGATTTATTTAGGGTTCAATGTGACCTGTTTTTCAAAACATCAATTGAGAGATTGAACTAGATTAGAAATTATCAATCTTTTGGCAGATGACATTCACATGTGTAACACATTTCCAAAGGTATAACCAGACCTATGTGTAATCCCATGACAGGAATCTGCCTTTTTTCTTTTCCACAAAGGATAGCATGTCAGAAGCTAGATGTCAAGAAGAGTAAGCTGTGGTATATATACACAATGGAATACTATTCGGCGGTAAGAAAAGATGATATAGGAACATTTGTGACAACATGGATGGATCTTGAGAGAGTAATGCTGAGCGAAACAAGTCAGACAGAAAAAGCAGAGAACCATGTGATTTCACTGATATGTGGTATATAAACCAAAAACAACAAAAGAACAAGACAAACAAATGAGAAACAGAAACTCATAGACACAGACAATAGTTTAGTGGTTGCCAGAGGGTAACGGGGGGTGGGGGGTGGGGGGTGGGAGATGAGGGTAAGGGGGATCGAATATATGGTGATGGAAGGAGAACTGACTCTGGGTGATGAACACACAATGGGATTTATAGATGAGGTAATACAGAATTGTACACCTGAAATCTATGTAATTTTACTAACAATTGTCACCCCAATAAATTTAATTAAAAAAAAAAAAAGAGTAATACTATTATTAGGATAACCTTAAATTACATTCATTCATAAATATAGATATAAATAGAGGCAGAAATAGAAATAGAGATAGAAATATGCAATAGATATAGCTACTCATATAGTTACAGTGTAAAAAAACCTTGGTGATTTGACTAGCGTAACAAATTACCTGTGACATAATTACGAAATACTAGAATGTCTGAAAACTATAGGGAAAAAGACAACAAACAAACCTGTTCCTAGACCTTGGTACTCAAAATGTGCTTCACAGACCAGCAGCAATTGGCTTTACTGGGAGCTTGTTAGACCTGCAGAATCTCAGGCCCGTCCTCCAGACCTGCCCAATCAAAATTTGCATTTTAACAAAATCTCCAGATGATTCATAAGCACATTAAAGTTTGACCACAACTTACCTAGATAAATGTTGAGTCCTTCCAACTCAGAGATTTTGGAATCTAGGTGAAAATGACAGGACTAGATATGATGTCAGCACTTGCAACAAAATCTAGTCTAACCCTATATCTCTGCTTTTATGCCTCCATAATTTTGGATGACCTTTAATGCTTCTATGCTATTACCATAGGAGACAAGCTATTTTCTGGAGAGCAGTTGTTACTGGCCATTATGTTGCTGTCAGATTTTCTACACACAAAATTGCAATTCATAACTCAGACATTTGCTCTAACTTTCAAGATTCCAAGCATTAGTTGTGACAGTTTTGAGTTTGTGATTTCATCTTCATACCCATCCTCATCCCCATGACTGTTGGCACATGTCAAAGATATATTGGGAAATGAAACCATAAAAAACAAAACGGTAATTTGAAAGACAAGAGTACTTTGAAGCTTTTCATTATGTTGTCTAAAAAGAAAAACAGTGCTTGTAAGTATTCAGTATTTCATAGTGGTTTTCTAATATATTACTTCACGTTGCAGTGTGATACCCAGTATCAGATTTGCAGCAATGCATTACACATACAGTTGACCCTTGAACAATGCTAAGGTTAGGTGTACCAACCCCTTGCACAGTGAAAAATCCACATATTACTTTTGACTCCCCAGAACTTAACTATTAATTGCCTTACTGATTGCCTATTGTTGCCTTACTGATAACATAAATAGTCAATGAACACATATTTTGTATATTATGTGTATTATATACTGTATTCTTACAAGAAAGTAAGCTAGAGAAAAGAAACGTTAAGAAAATGACGATGAAGAGAAAATACATTTATAGTATTATTTTTAAAATCCATGTATAATGGACCTGCACAGTTAAAACCCATGTTGTTCAAGGTTCAACTGTACATGCTTGTAATACTAACGATTTTCATCTTAAGATGGAAACCATCTAGAAATGGCTTTCTCTACCATAGGTTCCTTGATGAACAGAAAATGGGAGGGACTTTTCTCTTTGTAAGAAGATAGAGTCACTAATGCAAGAAGCCTACTGAAAATGAATAAACCTCATGATATATTGAATCTTACTTCCCTAGTGTCTATTTGCTTTTTGTCTGTTTTTTCCTACAGAAAAATTTTCAGGATGCCTTTGAAAATCTTATCAGCCTAAGCCTAAATTCATAAACCAGATTATTCTATTTTTCTTTGGCTATTGTCTTCTATTTGGTCCTTTATTGCTTTGCTTTAGAGCTCATACATCTCAGTTTCTTGTTGATACTCAGATGGAAAAATGTCATCTTAACAATAGTTATAAGTGGCCCAAGAGCCATTTCTCATTAGGTGATGATAGGTTCTGTCACACTCAATACTTTCCCATGAAAAAGTAAAATGAAAAAAAGGGACTTTATTTCTGAAATATTTGAAAGTATAATGGCACAGAGAAATGGGAAATGGAATAATTCAGGGCACAGCTGACCCTGCTGAGACATAAAGAATAGAGACAGAGATATATTGCCTGAGCCATGAAGCAATATTCCCTTTTGTATTTTTAAGCGCACATTTCTAAAAAAAAAAAACACAAAAAACTGATGATAGAATATATCATTTTGAGAACAATTATCTAGAGTAACTGTTTTACATTGGGATAGAGGCTAATCTCCTTGAAGAGTTGTGTCTATCCACTGTGGGGGGATTTTCTATTATGGCTAAGCAGCCACCAACTGCAACAGCCCCAAACAATGACTGTCTGATGGATGTGCTTGCATCAATTACTGCTATTTATTAATGAGAGCATTTTTCAAGCCCTACTATGTGCATTAGAAGCTACAGTGAACACATCAGAAAAACATGATCCCTACATGTGAGGTATTTTCCATTTAGAGAGACTGGCTACTGGATGAAGCATACTTGGACAAATATGGCCAGGCTTACCTGCAGGGAACTATCTATGAGATGAGATTTCAGGGGTGCCAAGAAAGTTGCACTGTCCAAAAGAATATGTCCTGCAACCACTATCAGATGCTTAAAATATGACCAACCCACTATCCTATAAAATATGTATAAGTTTATGTAACCTGTTACAATGACAATTCCCTGGGGAAAACTGTGAGCTAAGAAACATTTACTCTGTCTTTGAGGAATTCATGCAACTCTGGTTTGCACTAAGAAAGTGCAGACAACAGTGGAGAATCAGTTGGAGGGAATGCCAGGGAACCCATCCTGCCACTTCTTTCTCTTAGTTTTCTTTCTATATGTTGAATCACCTAAAGTACTCAGTGCAAATGTTTGATTAAACAAAGAGTAATGGGCCCCTTCTTGTATACAGTTATAAAGGCCATCCTACTGCTGTAGGATATTACAGATCAATCCCAAGACCATTTGTACTCATCCGCCACAAGCCACTTTCACCATCCTCTGGCCCTTTTTCACCTTGTACCTAATTCAAGAAACACCTACAAGTCTATCCTGGTCCCCCTCTGGCAGAATAAATTCCTCTCACTCTTGACTACACTCTTGTGCTTACTTGGCTTTCCAGAGCAAAGAGTGTTGTCACCAGCTGTGGATCTGGATTTGTCTGAGTCACCTGACAGATGGGGCAAGGCCTTGTTCTACTCCAGTGGTTCTCAATGCAGCCACTAGACTCCCATGAGCATCACCTGGGAACTTATTAGAAATGCAAATTCTCAGACTCTGTCTGCCCCAGTTCTACTGAATTAAAAGCCCCAGGTGTTGGTGGGGGGAGGGGGGCTGGTACTGTGTTTTAACAAACCTCCAGGGGGGTTTGGATGCACATTGAAGTTTGACAACTGTTGTATTCTCTATGACTCCCTCCTTTCTGTCACAGTGTCTGAGTGGCTGCCATGAACTGTTTTGCTGGCTCTGTTTAAATACAACCAACACATAGGCATGACTAAGATAGAATCAAACTCCACAGCTAGGTTTACTTCTGTTTATTAGTGCTGAAATGTGTTAACCTTACTTACTGGACTGGTTGTCAGAAAGGAAGAAGAATCTGTCGGGTTACATCAGCCAGAATAAATTGCCAGCTGACAGTCTTTGCTTGTGGTAGTCACAAATACTATAAAATCATTGACTGGAATTTGGTGACAGCTTTGCTGCCTCACCTCCATGCAGACAACATCTTGTTAGTGAGTCATGGGGATGCTAACAATATACTTACTGCATCTTCTAAGAAATCTGATGATTCTGTGAGTTATTTTACTTTTTTTGTGTGAAACATCATAAAAAAGACTTGTAGCATTTCATTTCTTTTTCTATAATACTCTCTTGCTGTTTTTATAATGCTCTTTCCAAAAATATAGATATATAATAACAAGAAAATTTGTTTCCAGAATAGAATGGATCACACATTGTGTTATGTCTTTGTGTGTGTGTGTGTGTGTGTGTGTGTGTGTTTGTCCCTAGCCATATTTGTACACATGGGAAATAATCCTGTCTATAATGTCATCTTTAAAGGGTTGCCTCAAGGAATCTCAGCATTGTTGGCAAAATTGAATTTTGCTGCCCTGGAGCACATTATTGCTTTTATAATTTGACTATGGCTCATCCAAAACTAGAAAACCTGGTCAGCTGGCCTATTGATTCCTTGCCCCCAAAACTTTTCTACGTGTACCTGAAGTTGAACTTACACCTCATATTTTAACTTGCTATTCAGAAGACACAAGGTTCATGTTTTTAATCCCTCTGAAAATGGTGGTTTTGCTGTTTCTTTTCTTCTTTTAAGGTGCTTGTGCTACTGGAGAATTGTACAAGCCAAAAAGGCAGAAATGAGAAGGGAATTTTATCTAACTTTGTGTAGATATCTGATTTGAATATGAGATATGTGGTGACTCCTACCACTTCTAGAGGGGGCATACAACAAATAGGAAAGTGCACTGCCATAACAGTGCCAGAGGACCTGGATTTTTACTGCTGGCTGTGCCACTAACTACCTGTTTGACCTTGCCAAGCCATATACATTTCTGGTCCTTAATATTCTCAGCTAGGCAATGAGGAACTTGGATGATATGACTTTCAGGATTTCCATCTAAACCAAACTAATACTTTCTGGAATCTAACCTTATAATGTTTATATATAAAAATAGTTGATATTAGCATGTTCTGTTTTATCTATAGCTCCTTCCCTGAGCAAGTAGGGTCAAGAGCAAGAAGATGAACACCATTTCATTTTCCTAGTCATGAAACATCCTAGTGTCCCTTAGAGAGCAGGAACAACACTTTTCTACTACAAACTGTTCAGCCAATCCCTGCAAGGCCTGTTTTCTGACATCTTTGACATTATTTACTACATAACTTCTGGCAGACCTTCCCACTGATGACATTTTTCTTCATTTAATGTTCAAAAACTAGATAATCCCCTTGGAGGAGGGGCAAATTGATGTTTACTACCATGTTTCCCTGAAAATAAGACTGGTCTTATATTAACTTTTGCTCCAAAAGATGCATTAGGGCATATTTTCAGGGGATGTCTTATTTTTTGATGTACAACAATCTACATTTATTCAAATACAGTCATGTCATCTTTTTGTGAAACATCATCATAATGTACTAAATGCGTTCGTCTGGCTGGTGATCTTAACTGGGGCTTATTTTCGGGGTAGGTTTTTTTTCAATTAAAGTTTCTTGGGGTGACAATTCTTAGTAAAGTTACATAGATTTCAGGTGTACAATTCTGTAGTACATTATCTATATCTCACATTGTGTGTTCATCACCCAGAGTCAGTTCTCCTTCTATCACCATATATTTGATCCCTCTTACTCTCATCTCCCACCCCCTTTCCCTCTGGTAACCCTTATACTATTGTCTATGTCTATGAATTCTTGTTTCTTCATTTGTTTGTCTTGTTCTTTTGTTGTTTTTGGTTTATACACCACATGTCAGTGAAATCACATGGTTCTCTACTTTTTCTGTCTGACTTATTTTGCTTAGCATTATAATCTCAAGATCCATCCATGTTGTCACAAATGGTATTATTTCATCTTTTCTTACCGCTGAATAGTATTCCATTGTGTATATATACCACAACTTCTTTATCCATTCATCTATCGAAGGACATTTTGGTTGTTTCCATGTCTTGGCCACTGTAAACAAAGCTGCAATGAACATTGGAGCACACGTGTCTTTATGTATAAATGTTTTCAGATTTTTTGGGTAGATACCCAGAAGAGGGATTTCTGGGTCATATGGTAATTCTATTCGTAATTCTTTGAGGAACCTCCACACTGCCTTCCATAACGGCTGCACCAGTCTGCATTCCCACCTACAGTGTATGAGGGTTCCTTTTTCACCACAGCCTCTCCAACACTTGTTACTATTTGTCTTGTTGATGATAGCCGTTCTGACTGGGGTGAGGTGATATCTCATTGTGGTTTTTATTTGCATTTCTCTGATGATTAGTGATGTTGAGTATTTTTTCATATGTCTATTTGCCATTTGTATGTTGTCTTTGGAGAAATATTTCTGCAGGTCCTCTGCCCATTTTTCAATTGGGTTGTTTGTTTTTCTGTTGTTGAGTTGCATGAATTCCCTGTATATTTTGGATATTAGCCCCTTATCAGAGGCACTGTTTGCAAAAACCTTGTCCCAATCAGTTGGTTGCCACTTTATTTTGTCGATGGTTTCTTTTGCTGTGCAGAAACTTTGAGGTTTGACATAGTCCAAATCATTTATTCAGGGTAAGTCTTATTTTCAGAGAAACACGGTATGTAATATCAGAAATCCTCACTCATGTCCTGTGTAACTTGTGATCTGCTCTCAACGAATGTGCTTGTCTGAATCACCACAGTAGAAAAATTCTTCACCCTCATTCTCTAAACAAGTGACCACTCATAAAATCAGCATTTGGGGTAATCAAACATTCCTGATTTGGACAGTGACACTCTCTTGCAGTGGTTTTTAAATTGTCCTCCCTCCTCAGGTCCCTGTAAAGTCACAAAAGCCACCTCTGAGAAGCCAGGCAGTGGGTACTCTGGGGTCCCCACCTTTACTCAGACAGACCAGTTTCACTGCTTCCTAGCTCCAATTTTGTCAGTTTTTATTCTGGAATTCTATAGGATATTGCTTTTCGGGGAAAAAAAAGTTTTACTGCTTTAACACTTATAATGATAAGATGAAAAACCATGGCCTCACTGAACCTCTCTAGATCTGCCTATAGTGTCAGACTCCTCCTTTCAAAAGACTTGTGTCTACTTCACTCAGTTCATTCACCCATTGTCATGTGGTGTGGCATGCATAGTCTCAGCTCCTGCTCCCCACGTAAGAACACAGGATATAGTGAGGCCAAAAAGGAACACCCACGGAGCCAAAGATAAAGGAGTCATACCATTATAGTCTCTCTGGCGGCTGAGTTGGAGACACAGGAAACAGGAGCCACACTATCTGCAATCTGCCATCCACTTCTCTGCAATCCACAACCAACCAACCTCACTTGCCAGCTGCAATCCGCCCTGCTAACTGCAATCCACTCTTGCTAGCTCAGCCACCATCTTCTTGCTAGTCCCCCATTTGCTGATAGCGTAGCCACGACAGTTATGTTAGCAGCCAATGGCTCACTGGTTACAGCTGACGGCCAACTAGCCACAGCTGATGGCCATCCAATCACAGTTGATGGCCACTTACTACCTGAGTGAGCACCTTTCCATGTGAGGGCGAGAGCCTGGAAACTTTACTCCTGGCTCTGTCCCCACACTCCACCCCTACAGGGTCTCGCCTCACAATCTACGCAACAAGCGTCTTCCGCGAGGGGCCCTGTGCAAGGAGCCTGGAGGTGAATACAATATGCTGGACACAGCCCAGCTCTCAGGGCACAGCCAGGGTTTCTCAGGGCACCGCCAGTTCTTCTGGGCACAGCCAGACTTCCTGCGCTTCTTAGGGTACCACCAGTCTCCCTGGGAACAGCCAGGAACTCTCAGGGCACTGCCACCCTCTCTGGGCACAGCCAGACACCCTGGACACAGCCAGACTTCCTGGGAAAAACCAGGATTCTCAGAGTACTGCCAGTCTTTCTGGGCACAGCCAGTATTCCTGGGCACAGCCAGGGTTCTCACATATTCTCAATGGCGGCCAGTCGAGACACAAAAGCAAACATCTGCCAGTTCCACTACATGGTGGTACGTTTCCAAGCAAACAGTCAAGCGGTCCATTAAATTAGGAATGGAGCCCATTCCCCATAGTCCACAGTCATTTGCCAGGGCTGTGCGTTAGCCTCACAATGTGTGCCCTCTCCACAGGGCAAGGGCTTCAAGTCCTCCCCAACCTGGGTGTGAGGGCCTCAGCAAGCACTTCCCAGCCCACAGGGCTGCAATGACCTTCATTTTCTGCGGCCTATGCTGGTCAGAGAACCATCCATGTCTTTCCAACCCTCCACGGGGGTCCAGCTCTCTGGCAGGTGCTCCTCCTGGTCTTCCTGAGACTGAGTGTTCATATGCAAAACTGCTCTACCACCATTCGGAGAGCTTTGGCAGGCACTGTACCCTGCTCGCTGTGCCATGTGTCATGCAGGGTGTTATGCGGCTCAGCTCCAGCTCCCCACATAAGAACAGGATATAGTGAGGCCAGAAAGGAACACCCATGAAGCCATAGATAGGGGAGTCATACCACTATATTCTTGCTGGTGGCTGGGTTGGAGACACAGAAAGCAGGAGCCACACTATCCACAACCTGCCATCCACTTCTCTGCAATCCGCAACCAACCAACTGCACTTGCTAACGCAATCCGCTCTTGCTAGCTCAGCCACCATCTTCTTGCTAGCCCCCATTTTTTTGCTAGCGTCCCCATGGCAGGTATATTAGTGGCCAATGGCTCACTGGTTACAGCTGACAGCCAACAAGCCACAGCTGATGGCCATCCAAACACAGTTGATGGCCACTTACTACCTGAGCCAGCACCTTTCCACATGAGGGCAAGAGCCTGGAAACTGCACTCCTGGCTCTGTCCCCACAGCCACTTTACAGAAATATGGACTCAGATCATCAAAATGGCAGCGTGAGGCGAGCCTCTGTAAAGCTCTCCTGGAATTTACAACTCATCGAACAATAATAACTCCACAAAGGACTCCCTGCACAGCAAACAGGCAAGACGAAGAGTCCCACAACTGAATTCACTGAAAGGTGGGCGAATCGCGCAAGCGGGGGAGGAGGGAAAGGAGAAGTGTGGAGACGGAGACGCGGGGGCGCAGGACACAGACCTAGCTCAGTGCTCTGAGCTCACTGCATCCCAGAAATAACGCAGCTGCGGGAAAGGGAAGAACTCGGACTGCTAGGGCTCCGCTAATGGCCCACAGGGCTGAGGGGGCAGCATATAACATGGCTGAACCCAACACTCACGGCAGAGACCTTGGAGAAAAGACTGAGGGAAGAAGGCTGAAAATGGTTGTTTAAGCCCTCACTGACCAGCGGAGAACAGAAGTCTTAGGCACTGAGAGTAGCTGCCCCCTCCCTACCCTACCAGAGCTCGCCCCGCCCCCACCTGCCTAGTGCTAGAAGTAGACCAGTAGCAGTGTCATATCAAACGAACAGAATATTTGCTGTTCTGAGACCTGTGGACCACAGACACAGATTCACACCCAAACTAGTTCTGGGAAAGGGGAGGGAGTTGTGGGCACAGGACCAGCTGTGATAGTGGTCACCGCCATTGCTCTGGGCCACCTATCACAACTCACACCGCCACTGGTCCCCCCTTAGTGGGCGGATCCCTGCAGCAGTAAACAGAATGGCCGGAACATATGGGCTCTGAATCTGGTGCAGGAAGATCTTTGGAACTTCAAAACATCTCCGCATACCCACACGGACACTGCACCCTGTGACCAAGGTGAAGTATTAACAGAGGAGAAGCCCGTCTCCCAGGGAAAACCCCCATTGTGGGAGAAGCTGGAATAGTGCAGAAAAAACATAGCACTACCTTGTGAAAGAGAGAAATAAAAGGCTGCAGTCGGAGAGAAAATAAAACATTCTACCAACAAGTACTGGAAAACAAAAGAAACACCTCTTCCTATTAACCTGTTGCAGAAGCAACTCCTGTAGATGTCTAGGAAGACAAATACAAAATCAGTAATTGTCATGAATAACCAAGGCAACAAGACAGCTCAGAAAGAAAGTGAAAAGTCTCCAGAAAAGGAACTTAAAGATATGGAAATATGTGACTAAACTGACAGAGAATTCAAGATTGCACTTCTGAAAAAACTCAACAAGATGTAAGAAAACACAGAAAGGCAGTTTAATGAACTCAGAAACACAATCAAAGAACAACATGAGCATTTTATGAAAGAGATAGAAATTTTAAAAAAGAACCAAATGGAATTTCTGGAGATAAGAATTCAATAGAAGAAATTAAGAATGAAATAACCAGTTTAGGTAGTAGAGTTGACCAGATGGAGGAAAGAATCAGTGACATCAAAAATAGAAACCTGGAAATGACACAGACGGAAGAAGAAAGAGACTTGAGACTTAAAAGAAATGAAAGAATTCTACAAGAACTTTCTGACTCCATCAGAAGAGCAATATAAGAATAATGGGCATACCAGAAGGAGAAGAAAGAGAGGAGGGAACAGAGAATATATTCAAACAAATCGTTGATGAGAACTTCCCAAACTTGTGGACAGAACTGGATCCTTGAATCTTAGAAGCAAATAGAACACCTAATTACCTCAATCCCAACGGGCCTTCTCCAAGGCACATTGTATTGAAGCTGTCTAAAGTCATCGACAAAGAAAGAATCCTCAAGGCAGCCAGGGAAAAGAAGACAGTAACCTACAAAGGAAAACCCTAGATTATCATCAGATTTTTCAGCAGAAACTCTACAAGCCAGGAGAGAGTGGAACCAAATATTCAAACTATTGAAAGAGAGAAATTATGAGTCAAGAATAATATATCCAGCAAAGATATGCTTTAGATATAAAGAAGGAATAAAGACCTTTCCAGACATACAGAAGCTGAGGGAATTTTCTAACACATGACCTGCACTACAAGAAATACTAAAGGAGGCTATTCGACCATCATCAACAGGAACAATTTGTGGCAACCAAAACATAAAAAGGGGGAGAGTAAAGGCCTGAACTGGAATATAGGAATGGAGAAAGTAAGCGTGGTGAAGAAAATGGAATACTCTAAATATCAAACTTTCTTTCACATGAACTTAAGGGTAACCACTCAAAAAAAAAAAAATCCAGAACTGAAATATACACTGTAATAAAAGAAGAAACAGAGGGAAACATCATAGAATACCACCACACAGAAATAATAGACAACAACAAAAAGGCAAAGGAACCATGCACACACAACCTTACCAGAAAACTAAAGTTAGAATGACAGGAAATCCTCACATATCAATAATCACCCTAAATGTAAATGGACTGAACTCACCAATAAAAAGGCACAGAGTAGCAGATTGGATCAAAAGACTAAACCCAACCATATGCTGTCTCCAAGAGACACATCTCAGCTGCAAGGACAAGCATAGACTCAAAGTGAAAGGGTGGAAATTGACACTCCAATCAAATGGTACCCAGAGAAAATCAGGTGTAGCCATAATGGTAACAGATGAAACAGACTTCAAGGTGAAAAAGATAACAAGAGACAAAGATGGACATTTCATAATGGTGAAGGGGACTATAAAACAAGAAGACATAACAGTCATCAATATTTATGCTCCCAATCAGGGAGCACCGAAATATACCAAACAATTACTAACAAAACTGAAGGGAGAAATTGACTAAAACACAATTGTACTTGGGGATTTAAATACATCATTGACAGCTATGTATAGATCATCCAAACAGAAAATAAATAACGAAATATGAGCCCTAAATGACACTTTAGATGAAATGGACATAATTGACATTTATAGAGCACTTCACCCTAAAACATGAGGCTATACATTCTTTTCTAGTGTACATGGAACATTCTCAAGGATAGACCATATATTGGGACATAAAATCAGCCTCAGCAAATTTAAGAAGATTGAAATCATACCGAGCAAATTCTCGGATCACAAGGCTTTGAAATTGTATATCAACTGCAGAAAGAAAGCAGGAAAAAACACAAACGCATGGAGATTAAACAACATACTTTTAAAGAACAACTGGGTCAAAGAAGAAATTATAGTAGAGATCAAAAGATACATAGAAACAAATGACAATGAAAATATATCTTACCAAATTTTTTTGTGATGCAGCGAAAGCAGTTTTAAGAGGGAAATTTATGTCATTACAGGCCTATCTCAAGAAACAAGAAAAATCCCAAATAAATAACCACATGTTACACCTTAAAAACTAGAAAAAGAACACCAAGTGAAACCCAAGGTCAGCAGAAGAAAGGAAATAACAAAAATCAGAGCAGAACAAAATGAAATAGAGAACAAAGACACAATAGAAAAAAGTAATGTGACAAAGAGCTGGTTCTTTGAAAAGATTAACAAAATTGACAAACCCTTGGCTAGCCTCACTAAGAGAAAAAGAGAGAAGGAGGTGGGTGATGCAGTCAACTCTTCTTCATTGACTCTCAGTTTCCCACAGTATTAAGTTCTAGTTGCCCATAGTAGGAACTGCTTTGGTAATGTGCTCTTTGCCTCCTGCCCTTCTTTGTCGCACTTCCTCACTGCCCTACCATTGTTTTCTGCAGATCTCCTCCCAAGTAAACTACTTACACTTGAATCCTTGTCTTAGGATTGGCTTCTAAGGGAACCCAAATTAAGATAGGGATTTTTAGTAGAATATGAGAAATGTGGATTTTAAATGTAAGAGAGAGAACGATTCATGAAAAACATGTTCAAAACCTAATAGCACTTTTATTTTTAACCACAAAATATCTGACATAATTCTGCAAGTACTTTGGACAATTCTTGGATGGATTGATGCATGACTTCAGATACCACATGGGTGAACTATTAATCTCTACTTCTGTCAACACAGTTGCTCCAGAAATAGCCCACTGTCCTCTCAATATTTTACTAATCTCTCACTAATGACACCCAGTGGGACATCTGAGATACCTTCCCTTTATGTGGTAACTTTTGGCTTCCTAGGTGTTCCCACCTGTGTTTGAGAATTTCTGTGTTCCTGGCTCAGTTCTCCTTTTGAACCAACTCCTGTACTTATGGCATTTGGAGAATATCTCCATAGAAGGGAGGTGATTCTCAGTGGAAGAAAAGATGTTGAATGATCCACTATTATGATTGACAAGCAGTGCTCTGCAAAATACTCTGACCCTGTGCAAACAGCAGAAAATTCAAATAACATTTTAAATAACAGTGATATTTTTAATGTTTTTCTTTAAACTGTGATGCTAGGACAGCATGCATATTTAGATGTGCTTGCCAAATATTAACCAATTGAAGACAACTGAACTACAGCTTCTTTTTGTGCATTCAAAATGAAGGTTCTCCTACTGGAAATATCATGGATGGCCACTAAATATTTGTTGAAATAAAGAGTTTCTAGGCCTGTATTTAATTTCAAATAATGTGTCATTGACTGGGAAAGTTTTAGTCAGCCCTAGGGGACTGTGTGTGTGTGTGTGTGTGTGTGTGTGTGTGTGTGTGTGTGTTTGTGTGATGGAACATCAGAAATATCTGCTCATCCCCTGTCCTAGGGCAATAACAAGTGCACTATGTAAAGAGGAATGTTGGAAAGACTGCTGATCTTTTCTAACTTTTAGGCTTGTAATAGTGTTGACTAAATTGACAATTTTTAATATGATGACAAGCTCTCAAAATTTGGGTTTTTCTTAGGGCAACTTTCATCAAGCAGATGATTAGCAAATGACAGGTGAAAAAGAATTACTTTTAAATAATGTGCAACTGAAATCTGTATTGCCTGGTGATTTCATTCTTTAAACGACTTTATTTATAGCCCATGTAATAGATCATAATCACAGAGCTCCTGCTCTAGCATATGAATTGCCATTGTACTACTGAATGTGGAATTTCAGAATATTCAAGAACTACTGGATCGCTGCCTCATTATATATGGAGCAGCTTGTATATTCAGATCACAGTATATGGGGGTGTGTGCTGTGTACACACAAAAGCAAAATCCCAGTGCCCTGGAATCAGTCCCTCTTAACATCCTGTTTACAGCTAAACATGCACAGGCTTACTGTGCCCACTAGTCAGGAGGACATATTGTGTTTGTGCTGATCTGTGCTGCCTTTCAGTTAGGCTTTATAAAAGGGTAGTCTGGAGTATTTATGAATAATGAAGGTTTTTTTCTTTTTCCCCTCACATACCAGAGGTTTTTCCTATAGCCTTGAATATCAGCTTTTGAATCCTTGAAAGCCCTCACCACACAATACAGCTTTTTTCAAAGAGTATGGTATTAGGAAATTCTTTTTCTGAGATGAATAACACAGTTTTAAAGTGATTGCACAGTTCCTGAAGTTAGTAAGACTTTGGAGAATACCGGATAACTTGAACTTAAGGTGCTTAAGACCCTTGTAAAAGTTTTATGGTTCTTTCATGCTTTTGCTTTTGTGTTCTAAAATGTAGAAAAACCTTGAGAGAGAGAAGAGGAAGCAAAATGTTATTAGAAGGGAAAACATCTTGTGAATACTACCTGGAGGGGAAAATGTGAAACTGGATTTTAATTTCCTTTTTGCTTTTTAGGAGACTGTCACTGCCTGTGAAATATGAGGCCTGTGAAGGACAAAATATTCCAAAGTCACTCTTTGTTAACAGCCCCTGAATTCCACATATGGGGTGTTTTTCCCACGTGACTCATTGGACAAATTGTAACTGACTGTAAAGGCTCTGGAGCCCCCTTTCCTACACTCACTTATCTCATTCTTCCAATTTCCCATCCTCTACCATTTATTGTTCATTTAATAAATATTTTTTGTAATATCTATTGTGTGCCAGGTACAGCATCGTGTTGTGAAGACACAAAGCTGGAGATAATGGTGAGCAAAACAGGCACCATCCTGTATCTTTTGGAGTTTACTATGTAATGTACACAGATAATAAAAACTAAACAACTCTGAGTGCTGCCAAGGAAAATAAGAGAGTCAATGAAAGCACAGGAAGGCCTATTTGCTTTAGCTGTCAGGAAACAGATTCCTCTGAGGCAGTAGTGATTAAGCTGAAGTTTGAAGGTACATTCCGGGCTGTTGGGAGGACCTAGAAAAAGACTCTGGAACAGGAAAGAAGGTGAATGCTCTTGGAACTCAAAGTCCAGAACAGAAAGTTGGAGGTAGGTTGGGGAGAATTTGTGGGGAGAAGGCTTCCAGCAGATCATGGAGCTAATTTTTGGCCTCTTTTGGATTTTGATCTGTATGTTAAAGAAAATGGGCCACTGTTAAAGGGTTTAAAAGAGTGATATGACAAGATTTTATGAGTGTTTTTAAAAGGCCACTCTGGCTAGAGGGTGGATAAGAGGTTTAGAAGGCAGAAGGAGGGGTTAGTTATGGGAGGCCCAATTTAAAGACTGTGGTTGTGATCCCCACAAGATATGGTGACTTGAAACAAGATGGTGGCAGAAGATACAGAATTGGAGAATTTCTTGAAATATTTATGCCAGTATCTGAGCTGGAATGGATGGTGAGCAATATGAAAACACAGAGATTGATGCCCAGGTTCTCAGCCAGTGTAAGTGGCTGGATGTTGGGTCCAAGACTTGGACAGGAAGGAGAGGGGTACAATGGGTTGTGTGTGTACAGATGGAAAGAGGGAGGTGTGGAAGGCAACAGGAAGGAGGAGCAAAAGTTAATTGACTTCCAGTGCTAACACTTCTAATCTTTCCAACCAAAGTACTGGCTTTCAAATTTTTGACAGTGACCCACAGTAAGAAATACATTTTAAGTAACCTCCCCATAGACAGACAGGGTATATAGAAATTTACAAAACAGTGCTTTCCTGTGTCATGTGCAATTCAGGGATATTTCCTATCTTACTCCATTAAGAAAAAAAAAGGGCAAGGCAGATGTCAGCGTAGGCCGCGAGGCGGTGACGTTGCCAATGACGATGGCAGCGACCATTGTGGCGTCCTTTGTGACGCCAGTTTGATGAGGTTTATTGGGTGTTGGAGAAGTGGTCAAGACAAACCGTGCTGCAGCGCAGCTTGGAGCACGGAGGGTGGCTGTGGTTGCCCAACCCTTGCTTGGGTGTGCCCTTCACTCCCCTAGCATGGCGGCCTTCACCACCTCACACCGACCCATCAGGGGGATCCTCAAGAACAAAAGCTCGACGACGGCTTCCTCTGTGGAGGCCCCCACACAGCAGTCCGGAGGGGCTACCCAAGTAGAAAGAAAAAAGTCGCAGAGGTGGGACGAATCAAACATCCTGGCAACATACCGCCCTTCATACAGAGACTATGATTTAATGAAGATAAATGAGCCCAGCACTCCTCAACTCAGTATACAAGATGGTCGAGAAGATACAGCATATGGTTTTGAAACAAAAGACCGTACTCAAAACATAACTGTAGACATTTTAGCTAAGAAATTCGCGGCCATTGATACCTCCGAGCTGAACCAGAAGATGCGAGAACCAGAGAGCCACGGGGCGCACACTAGCAAAATTTTCCTCGACAAACAAGAAAAACAGCGGCAGTTCGAATTGAGAAGGAAGCTGCACTACAACGAAGGACTGACTATCAAATTAGCTAGACAGTTAATTGCAAGAGACTTCCAATTTGAGGAAATGGAGGATGAAAACGAACAATGTCCACTTCTAATCTTCAATGAAGAGAAAACTCCTGCAGAAGAACCAGATGAAGATCCTGCAAGTGATGAACTGCAAAACCAGCCACGCTACGTGTAGAAAACATTTGTCCACGCTGCAGCTATTTCTCGGGTACACACCCTGTTACGATAATACACTACTACTAGCACTGAAATACTATCAGTTAAATTGTACTGCAATAATTACATAGTAAACTTCGAAAATAAATAGATTAAATGGAAAATGCCTGCTTGATATTTTTGCGTCTGGTACTTTGCTACAAAACCACATTACTTTTATATAACTTGGTTAATGTATATATTATATAGCTTTTTGTGTGTTAAGGGCTTAAAGGGGAGCTAATTTATATTCACTTCGAGATGCACTAGCTTTTATAGGAAAGGTTTTCTTATAATATCAAAATGCAATTGGTGCTACAACATATGGTTAGTCTTGACCACGTCTCCAACACCCATCAAGCTTCATCAGACTAGTGTCACAAAAGACACTGCAATGGATATGTAATCTGATAAGTGTTCAAAGGCTAAACACTTGTCATTAGGATGGGTGATTTGCCTGTTTAATTGAGAGGGAATATAAGAATTATCACTGCATTTTCTTAGCCTAGTACCCTTAAATTTTCTCTTAATTTTCTTTCAGTGTTTACAAGGAAATGACTGAACTTTTTCTCATCAAAAATTGTCCTTTTCATGAATTATCAGGTTAAAATTGAACCAATGTCTGTTCTATTTCTTGTATACTCTGTGGGCAGATTTGATACCAATATTTTAAAAAGTTTATTGTTATCTCAGTAGTCTGTTCTCATACCTATCTTAACCTCTATCCTTTGTTTCCTGAATCCTCCTCATGCATACACACACAATCCTTTAGAGAGTATCATAATGTTAAGACATCAGGAACTCTTCCTCAAATTTTGTATCATTTGTTGCAACAATGTCATTTCTATTTCAGCCATCATGGCCTATTTGGTCTAATAAGTGGAGAAAATAGATTGAACAACAGAAGTGCTATAGTTAGGAAGTACAATTCAACTGTTAAATTTCTATACCTTTTTGTTTTTCAGCTTGCTAAGTAACTTATTATTAGTTTATTATTTGACCTAATTAGCTTTTAGAAAACAACTGAGATTTTATTTATGATAGAATCCTGTGCAACCGTTGACGTGATTACAGTCCCTAAATATACACAGACAGAAGTAACCCCAAAGGTGTGTGTGTGCGTGTGTGTATGTGCATTTCCTTTTTAATTTAAAATTTTATTGATAATTGTAGATTCACATGCAGTTGTTAGAAATAGTAGAGAGATCCTATGTACCCTTTCCCTGGTTTCCCTCAATGGTAACATTTTGCAAAACTATAGTACAATGACACAACTAGAATATTGATGTTAATATAATCAATATACAGAACATTCCATCACTACAACAATTCCAAATGTTGCCCTTTTATAGCCACATCTGTTCTCCATTTTTAATATTTTTTTCATTTTAAGAATCTGATATAAATGAAATGATAGTATGTACTCTTTGGGGATGTACCAGAGCTTGTTTAGTCATTCACATGTTGAAGGACATCTGGATTAGTTCCAGGTTTGGGTATTACAAATGAAACTGCTATGAACATTCATGTACAGGTTTCTGTGTGAATATAAGTTTTCATTTTTCTGGTATAAATGCCCAGGAGTGCAATTGCTGGCACATACGGTAGTTGTATTTCTAAAGAAACTGCTAAACTTTTTTCCAGAGTGGCTGTGCCATTTTACATTCCCACCAGCAATGTATGAGCATTCCAGTTTCTCTGCATCCTCACCAACATTTGGTATTGTCACTGTTTTTTATTTAAGTCATTTTTATAAATGTGTACTAATGTCTTAATTTCCATTTCACTAATTGCTAATGATTTTGAACATCTTTTCATGTGCTTACTTGCAATCTGTATATCCTCTTGTGTGAAACGTCTTTTGCCCATTTCTAGTTTGATTATTGGTTTTTACTGTTCAGTTTTGAGAGTTCTTTGATTTGCAAATATTTTCACACAATGTGTGGTTTATCCTCTTATAGAGACTTTTTCAGAGCAAAAGTTTTTAGTTTTGATGTGGTTCAATTTATCAGTTTTTCCTTTTATGCATGGTGCTTTTGGAACCCTAGTCAAATGTGATCCAGAAAGATATCATTTTCCAAATCATGATTTCCTAATTAAGTAACATGGTATTAGGCTGCATAGAAAAAAAAAATAGACCTTTATTATTTAAGTTTCTCTTTCCTTTGGAGAAAAGAATCTGAGAATGTTCAGTTTCAGTTTCAACTCTTTGTCAATATAATCTCCTCTACTAAACTCCTTTGATGTCATCATTTGTCTACTTATTTTTCAGTATGAAATTCAGCAAAGCTGGCTATTTAAAACCTGGGACATATAATGGTATAAATGGATTGTTAAGTAAGAGTACCTTCCACTTGAAGGTTAAGGCAAATATATTTCCCCCCAAGACTTTGAAATTGCTTACATTTTTCCCTCTACATTAGTACACTAAATAACATGCTGTAATAAGGCACAATGATATCAAAAGAATGATAGTCAAAAGCCACTAAATTGGTTCCTTTAAATTGCATTCTGCAATTTGACAAACACTGAACTCAAAGGATCTTAATATTTTCAGTTAAGGGACTGTGTTCTTCTTTGTGTGCAAATATCACCTGGGAGTAGCACTATAAATGCTTATCAACCATTCACACCTTAGAGTAAGTGAAGAACATGACATGAAATATTGATTGGGAAGGGGGTGAGCCAATTTAGAGGGGATTATAAAAATAAAAGGAGTGAAAGAGATACCCAGAAGTGAGGAGTTGGGAAAGGAGGGGAGAAAGGAATGAGAAAAAGGAATGGAGGATTAAGTTCATTAGCCTTAAAAGTTATGGCTGATTCTCACTGAGTCATCAGCTCAGAATTGTCATAAAAAGGACGCAACATCCTGGTGAAGAAATGATAGGGAAAAGAGTTCTCTTTTCCACCCAACCAAATAATTATAGTAATACTACTACCACTACTACTACTGTCATTTATTGAGTATATGCAAAGTGTCTGAGGCTTCAAAAGAATTGTCTCATTCAATTATGCCAGCAACCCTTTGAAATGGTATTGTTTTGCCCAGTTTAGAGATCAGGAGATTTAAAATGAAGGAAATTGAATAATTTCCCCAAATCCATAGCTGCTAGGTGATGGAATCAGGATTCAAACCCAGGCCCATCTGGCTTACTCAGGTATAGCATTTTCCCCACTATAAAACACTGGCTCTATTTGGGCCTTGTTGGGATTGAAGGTCCTCCCTCTCCCTCCTCCTTAAGCACACAAGTCTACCCTAGCAGTGTAGCAAGAGTTGCTTTTCTGTATAGCTGCACAGTGTGAGTGGTCTAAGGAGATGCTTTTCAATCTAGGAACTTCCCCTGTCCTCTGCCACGCTGCCCCAAGCCCCAAGTCCTCTTCCCATCCCCTGCTATGAGTCTGTGCTCAGCAAGGAACCTGAGACATTCACTCATACAAAGATGCCACTGGATGAAAGTAGCATATTTGTCAGTTGCACTTCCAACAAGTGAACAAACATTTACCAGGCATGGCCATATGTCAGAGGTACTAGCTGGTGCTAGGAAGAGAAAGATGAATGAAACTCAGCCTCTGTCCCCAAAGAAGTCTGAGTCTAGTTGAGAAGACCTGTATGGTTCTGAAATAATCATTTACGAAGACTTCTGGGGTAAAGGATGCCTATATTTAAAAAAGGACAAGAGCCCTCATTTAGGTTACAAAACTACTTGAAAGCAAAGAAGTGGTTTCCAGATGCCTGTGAAGGGGAGCACTAGCCTTCAGAGGAAGTCTGCTCTCTTCTGAGTACCTGTTGTCTGAAAGTAAGGACAGAGGGAGCCTAGCTCTTGAGACCTGTTCTGGTCCAGGAGAAGAGGAGACCCAGCTCATGCTTGGCTAAGGTTAGGGAAAAACCACAGTGCAGAAGAGATAAGAAGACCATAGAAGATTCACAAGTGGGGAGGAAAACAGAGAGATGAGGACATCAGAGGGAATAACAAATGGTTTTGCATTAAGTGGGGGGTGTTGACTTGGAGAATCCTTCCCCACAAAATGATGCTCACAGTTTTATTTTTATCTTATTTGAATGAGGAATTGTAGATACTTCACCTCAGAAGTGAAACAGTTATATAAAACATGAACTATAAACTGTGCCTTCTTTTGTTGGATCATGCTTTCTGTAGCTATATTGTTGTCCTCTGGAATATTGGGACCCATTGTCAAAATTATGGGTCAAGGAAAGTGCTGGTTTGTTATGCAGTGAGAGAGGTGCACATCAATACCTTCAATCCTTCCATGGCCAGACTACTGGGAAGGAAGCGTGGAGGAAGGTCAGGGGAATGGCAGCAAGAGAGGCAAGTCAGGCTGGAACATAACAGAAGGAAAGGAGAGAAGGAAGAAAAAGGAGGCTGAAAGATTCAACTTGAGTAGGGAAATATTGGGAAAGAAACAACAGCATTCAAGATTATAAACCTCTTGCATTTTTCTAGTTTTTTTTTTTTTAATTAAATTTATTGGGGTGACAATTGTTAGTAAAATTACATAGAATGCAGACTGGTGCAGCCGTTATGGAAGGCAGTGTGGAGGTTCCTCAAAGAATTACGAATAGAATTGCCATATGACCCAGCAATCCCTCTCCTGGGTATCTACCCAAAAAATCTGAAAACATTTATCCATAAAGACACGTGTGCTCCAATGTTCATTGCAGCTTTGTTTACGGTGGCCAAGACATGGAAACAACCAAAATGTCCTTCGATAGATGAATGGATAAAGAAGTTGTGGTATATATACACAATGGAATACTATTCGGCAGTAAGAAAAGATGATATGGGAACATTTGTGACAACATGGATGGATCTTGAGAGAGTAATGCTGAGCAAAACAAGTTAGACAGGAAAAGCAGAGAACCATGTGATTTCACTGATATGTGGCATTTTTCTAGTTTTAAAATGTTATGTCCTTTTCTTGGATTAGTAACCAGTTCCTGCCGTTTTACAAATAGATTATGAGTTCTGCCACTCCTATGCTACCCTGGTGACAAATTAGGTCTTTGGGGAGGGCTCCTGGGATAGATGCTGTCAAGTGGGGGCAGAAGTGGGGAAGAACAAATGCAGACAAAAATGAGGTGGCCAGAAAGACGGAGATTTGGGACTGAGAAGATACCATGCGTAGGGCCATACCATTCAGGTGCCACTTCTGTGAGCCTCCCCTGCTCCTTGTTCTCGGTCTTCTTTCCCCAACACAGTCTCAGGGGGATGCCAAATCTTCCCCTTCATGTTTATGACTGCTCACACTACTGTTTACCCAACACAATACCACACGTTGATAATTAGGATTATTAGGGAGAAATATGGGCAAGGAGAGAGATAAGAAATGGGGCAAACAAAATACAAATTTAGAAAGAACAGAACCAGAAAACTTTTATAAGAATCTTGGTCAAATTAGTGCTATTTTAAAATTGGAAAAGGTAGCCCATCCGCTACAGGATGCAGCATTTACATACATTCATGGTGGGGTGGGAGTGCAAAAGAGGCTGTGGTTTTTGCCAGGTCCCACACTGATTGGACTTTAGCAGCTGAAGCTGCATGTACAGGGGCTTTGGGAGTATTTAAGGATGCAGGCTACAAAAAGTCTGAGGAAAACTGAAAATTGCCAGTGTGTGTCTGTGGTGTATGTAGAGGGATGGGTAGGAGGAAGCTGCCTTAGGCATTCTTTTTCGCCTGTATAAACACAGTTCTCTAATACAAGGTTATATATTATTAGCTCCTAAAAATATGTAAAGAATTTTTTTATCATTGTGTAGGCAAAACATATTTGCATCACTAAACCTGCCTATGCATGCTGGGTACTAATATCATTCTTTTAAGAAGCTTCTTTTTCCTTTTCTTTTACCCCGTTTTAAAGCAGACCCTTTGAAAGGAACGCATGAACCCGGTTTCCATAGCAATTGCAAGCATCAGTGATAACCCAGAGCTTTTAAGTTATAATATACAGGCTACCCTATTAATGAATTTCAAACCATATTTCCATGAGACAACGGCTCAGCCACTGATAGATAAGGTCAGACCTCATCTCTAAATTTTAAATTAAATCCAGATAAATCAAAATGCAACAGAAGGAGTGTCCTTTTGGAAAGTGTGCTGTTAAAAAAATGCATTCTTTGTGGAGGCAAAATAGTTGCTTTTGCGGTTTGTAATGCCCAGATGGAAAAATCCTAAAACAGATACAGCTTCTTCTGGGTTATTAATGGCATGCTGTCATTTCCTTATGCTATTTGTGAGTGAGTTTTAACCATGGTAGCTCAAAACTCCTAGTACACACATAATCAATTGCCTCAGGAAGAGCAGATGCGATGGTTAGTTCTTGCCAGCTCTGGAATAACACTAGTTCAGTTATAATTTATTAATTTGTTTATTCATGCACTAAGTGCCTAGACTCAGTGCCTTCCTTCATGGAGCTCCCAGAGTGGTGGAGTGTTCAGACTTCTCAACATGCCATTTCTATACTCTGCAAGAATGCTTTACAGAGACCCTTGAGGGGCATTGCCCAGGGTCTTAAAAGATCTTTGCATGGACTTGATTTCAAGGATAACATTTGAATGAGAAATGGAATTTAACCAAATGAAAAGGCATGCGCCAAGGGAGATTGGCATTCCAAATGTGGGTAAGAGGCAATGTGATTTTCTCAGGGATCTCCAAGGTGTCCTATAAAGAAGATTATGAGGAATTAAAGAGATAAGAAGGGCTCTGAAATGATTCAGGTACCACACAAAGACAATGGGAGCTACTAACATTTGTTTTTTAAATCACAATCTTTTTTCATTGATTAGCTTTTGCTTTACTCACACACATGCACACATACACAAAGACATTTCGTGTTTTTTTCAATTAAAGTTTATTGGGGTGACAATTATTACTAAAGTTACATAGATTTCAGGTCTACAATTCTGTATGACATCATCTATAAATCCCATTGTGTGTTTACTACCCAGAGACAGTTCTCCTTCCATCACCATATATTTGATCCCCCTTACCCTCATCTCCCACCCCCCACCCCCCTTACCCTCTGGTAACCACTAAACTATTGTCTGTGTCTATGAGTTTTATTTCTCATTTGTTTGTCTTGCTCTTTTCTAGATTTTTGTTTATATGCCACTTATCAGTGAAATCACATGGTTCTCTGCTTTTTCTGTCTGACTTATTTCACTTAGCATTATATTCTGAAGATATATCCATGTTGCACAAATGGTCCTATTTCATCTTTTCTTACCTCTGAATAGTATTCCGTTGTGTATATATACCACAACTTCTTTATGCATTCATCTACCGAAGGACATTTTGATTGTTTCCATGTACTGACCACCGTAAATAAAGCTGCAATGAACATTGGAGCACACGTGTCTCTATGTATAAATGTTTTCAGATTTTTTGGTAGATACCCAGGAGAAGGATTGCTGGGTCTTACGGTAATTCTATTTATAATTCCTTGAGGAATCTCCACACTGCCATCCATAATGGCTGCACCAGTCTGCATTCCCACCAACAGTGTATGAGGGTTCCTTTTTCTCCACAGCCTCTCCAACACTTGTTACTATTTGTCTTGTTGATGATAGCCATTCTGACTGGGGTGAGGTGATATCTCATTGTGGTTTTTATTTGCATTTCTCTGATGATTAGTGATGTTCAGCATTTTTTCATATGTCTATTTGCCATTTGTATGTCCTCTTTGGAGAAATGTCTCTCCAGGTCGTCTGCCCATTTTTCAATAGGGTGGTTTGTTTTTTTGTTGTTGAGTTGCATGAGTTCCTTGTATATTTTGGATATCAGCCCCTTATCAGAGGCAATATTTGCAAAAATCTTCTCCCATTCAGTTGGATGCCTCTTTATTTTGTCGATGGATTCTTTTGCTGTGCAGAAGCTTTTAAGTTTGATATAATCCCGTTCATTTATTTTAGCTTTTACTTCCCTTGCCTTTAGAATCAAATTCATAAAATGCTCTTTGAACCCAAGGTCCGTAAGTTTAGTACCTATGTTTTCTTCTATGCAGTTTATTGTGTCAGGTCTTATGCTTAAGTCTTTGATCCATTTTGAATTAATTTTGGTACCTAGTGAAAGATAGCAGTCCAGTTTCATTCTTTTGCACGTGGCTATCCAATTGTCCCAACACCATTTATTGAAGAGGCTGTCTTCCCACCATTGTATGTTTTTAGCTTCTTTGTCAAAAATTATCTGTCCATATTTATGTGGTTTTATTTCTGGGTTGTCAATTCTATTCCATTGGTCTGTGTGTCTGTTTTTCTGCCAATACAATGCTATTTTGATTATTGTAGCCCTGTAGTACAAGCCATACAAGCCAAAGTCAGGAAGTGTGATACATCCAGTATTGTTCTTTTTTCTCAAAATTGCTTTGGCTATTCAGGGTCTTTTGTGGTTCCAAACAAATCTGATGAGTGTTTGTTCTATTTCTTTAAAAAATGCCATTGGGATTTTGATGGGGATTGCATTAAATCTGTATTTTGCTTTGGGTAATATGGCCATTTTAACTATGTTGATTGTTCCAATCCATGACCACGGAATGTCTTTCCATTTCTTTGTTGCTTCTTCAATTTCTTTCAAAAATGTCTCATAGTTTTCAGCATATAGGTCTTTCACATCCTTGGTTAAGTTTATTCCTAGGTATTTTATTCTTTTTGCTGCAATTGCAAAATGAATTGTTTTTTGTATTTCTTTTTCTGAGTTTTCATTGTTAGTATATAGGAAAGCAATGGGTTTTCTGCGTTGATTTTATAGCCAGCAACTTGACTGTATTGGTTGATTGTTTCTAAGAGCTTTTTGGTGGAGTCTTTAGGGTTTTCTATATATAGCATTATGTCATCTGCAAAGAGTGATAATTTAACTTCTTCATTCCCAATTTGGATGCCTTTTATTTCTTTCTCTTGCCTGATTGCTCTGGCAAGGACTTCCAACACTATGTTGAAAAGCAGAGGTGATAGGGGACAGCCCTGTTGTGTTCCTGAACGTAGAGCAAAGGGCTTCAGTTTTTCACCATTAATTATGAGATTAGCAGAGGGCTTGTCATATATGGCCTGTATTATGTTAAGGTATTTTCCTTCTATACCTATTTTATTAAGTGTTTTAATCATAAATGGATGTTGTATCTTGTCAAATGCTTTTTCTGCATCAATTAATATAATCATATAATTTTTGTCCTTTATTTTGTTTACGTGATATATCACATTGATTGATTTGGGGATGTTGAACCATCCTTGTGCCCCGGGGATGAACCCCACTTGGTCGTGATGAAAAATCTTTTTAATGCATTGTTGTATTCGATTTGCTAGAATTTTATTTAGGATTTTTGCATATGTATTCATCAGAGATATTGGTGTATAGTTTTCTTTTTTTGTGCTGTCCTTACCAGGTTTTGGTATCAGGGTAATGTTGGCCTCATAAAATGAGTTAGGGAGTACTGTCTCTTCTTCAATTTTTTGGAAGAGTTGGAGCAGGATTGGTATTAGATCCTCTTTGAAGGTTTGGTAGAATTCACTAGTGGAGTCATCTGGTTCCGGACTTTTGCTTTTGGGAAGGTTTTCGATGACTGATTCAATTTCGTTACTGGTGATCGGTCTGTTTATATTTTCCAGTTCTTCATGGTTCAGCCTTGGAAGGCTATATGTTTCTAAGAACTTGTCCATTTCTTCTAGGTTATGAATTTGGTGGCATATAGTCCTTCATAGTATTCTTGGATGATCCTTTGTATTTCTGTGGTATCTGTGATAATTTCCCCTTTTTCATTTCTGATTCTGTTAATTAGTGTCTTCTTTCTTTTTATCTTAGTGAGTCTAGCCAAGGGTTTGTCAACTTTGTTAATCTTTTCAAAGAACCAGCTCTTTGTCATATTAATGTTTTCTATTGTCTCTTTGTTCTCTATTTCATTTAGTTCTGCTCTGACTTTTGTTATTTCCTTTCTTCTGCTGACCTTGGGTTTCACTTGTTCTTCTTTTTCTAGTTATTTAAGGTGTAATATGAGGTTACTTATTTGGGATTTTTCTTGTTTCTTGAGATAGGCCTCTAATGATATAAATTTTCCTCTTGAAACTGCTTTCACTGCATCCCAAAAATTTTGATAGGATGTATTTTCATTGTCATTTGTTTCTATGTATCTTTTGATCTCTCCTCTAATTTCTTCTTTGACCCTGTCGTTCTTTAAAAGTATGTTGTTTAATCTCTATGTGTTTTTTGTTTTTTCCCACTTTCTTTTTGAAGTTGATATCCAATTTCAAAGCCTTGTGATCAGAGAATATGCTTGGTACGATTTCAATCTTCTTAAATTTGCTCAGGCTGATTTTATTTCCCAATATATGGTCTATCCTTGAGAATATTCCATGTACACTAGAAAAGAATGTATAGTCTGTTGTTTTAGGATGAAGTGCTCTATAAATGTCAATTATGTCCATTTCATCTAAAGTGTCATTTAGGGCTGCTATTTCATTATTTATTTTCTGTTTGGATGATCTATCCATCGCTGTCCATTATGTATTTAAGTCCCCTAATATAATTGTGTTTTTTTCAATTTCTCCCTTTATTTCTGTCAGTAGGTGCTTGGTATATTTCCGTGATCCCTGATTGGGGGCATAAATATTGATGACTGTTATGTCTTCTTGTTTTATAGTCCCCTTCACCATTATGAAATGTCCATCTTTGTCTCTTGTTATCTGTTTCACCCTGAAGTCTGTTTCATCTGATATCACTATCGCTACACCTGATTTTGTCTGGGTACCATTTGCTTGGATTATCAATTTCTACCATTTCACTTTGAGTCTATTTTTGTCCTTGTAGCTGAGATGTTTCTCTCGGAGACAGCATATGGTTGGGTTTAGTTATTTGATCCTATCTGCTACTCTGTGCCTTCTTATTGGTGAGTTCAGTCTATTTACATTTAGGGTGATTATTGATATGTGAGGATTTCCTGTCATTCTATCTTTAGTTTTCTGGTAAGTTTGTGTCTCCATGGTTTCTTTGCCTTTTTATTTTTGTCTATTATTTCTGTGTGGTGGTATTCTATCATGTTTCCCTCTGTTTCTTCTTTTATTACAGTATATATTTCAGTTCTGGATTTTTTTTTTTTTTTTGAGTGGTTTCCCTTAAGTTTATGTTAAAGAAAGTTTGATATTTAGAGTATTCCATTTTCTTCAGCTCGCTTACTTTCTCCATTCCCATATTCCTGTTCAGGCCTTTACTCTCCCCCTTTTTATGTTTTGGTTGCCTCAGATTGTCCCTGTTCATGGTGGTCAAATAGCCTCCTTTAGTATTTCTTGTATTGTAGGTCATGTATTAGAAAATTCCCTCAGTGTCTCTATGTCTGGAAAGGGTTTATTCCTCCTTCATATCTAAAGGATATCTTCGCTGCATATATTATTCTTGACTCATAATTTCTCTCTTTCAATAGTTTGAATATTTGGTTCCACTTCCTCCTGGCTTGTAGAGTTTCTGCTGAAAAATCTGATGATAATCTAATAGGCTTTCCTTTGTAAGATACTGTCTTCTTTTCCCTGGCTGCCTTGAGGATTCTTTCTTTGTCGTTGATTTTAGACAGCTTCAATACAATGTGCCTTGGAAAAGGACTGTTGGGATTGAGGTAATTAGGTGTTCTATTTGCTCTTTGATTCGAGGGTCCAGTTCTGTCCACAAATTTGGGAAGTTCTCATCAACAGTTCGTTTGAATATATTCTCTGTTCCCTTCTCTCTTTCTTCTCCTTCTGGTATGCCCATTATTCTTATATTGCTCTTTCTGATGGAGTCAGAAACTTTTTGTAGAGTTCTTTCATTTCTTTGAAGTCTCAAGTCTCTTTCTTCTTCCATCTGTGTAATTCACAGGTTTCTATCTTCGATGTCACTGATTCTTTCCTCCATCTGGTCAACTCTACTACTTAAACTGGTTATTTCATTCTTAATTTCTTCTATTGAGTTCTTAATCTCCAGAAATTCTATTTGGTTCTTTTTTGAAATTTCAATCTTTTTCGTAAAATGCTCATGCTGTTCTTTGATTCTTTTTCTGACTTCATTTAACTGCCTATCTGTGTTTTCTTGCATCTCGTTGGGTTTTTTGAGGACTGCAATCTTGAATTCTCTTTCATTTAAGTCTCATATTTCCATATCTTTAAGTTCCTTTCTGGAGACTTTCACTTTTTTTCTGAGCTGTCTTGGTGCCTTGGTTATTCATGGCAATTGCTGATTTATTATTTCTCATCCTAGACATCTACAGGAGTGGCTTGTTCAACAGGTTGTTAGGTAGAAGTCTTTCCTTTGTTTTCCAGTACTTGTTGGTAGAATGTTTTATTTTCTCTCTGACTGCAGCCTTTTTTTTTCTCTCTCATGCAGTAGTGCTATGTTTTCTCTGCACTATTCCATCTTTTCACACAATGGTTGTATTCCCTTGGAGGCGGCTTCTCCTCTGTTAATAGCTTGCCTAGGTCACAGGGCGCTGTGTCCCTGTGGGTATGCAGAGAGCTTTTTAATTTCCAAAGATCTTCCTGCACCAGAGTCAGAGCCCATATGTTTTAGCAGTTCTGTTTACTCCTGTAGGGATCCGCCCAGACAGGTGGAGCCAGGGGCGGGTTCAGTTGTGAGATTTGGCCCAGAGCAATATTGGCGACCACCACCACAGGTGGTCTTGCTTCCACAGCTCCCACCCCTTTGCCAGAACTAGTCGGGCTGTGAATCTGTGTCTGCCGTCCACAGTTCTCAGAACAGCAAATATTCTATTCTTCTGATCTGACACTGCTAGTGTTCTGTTTCTAACACTGGGCAGGTGGGGGCTGGGCGAGCTCTGGGAGGGTAGGAATGGGGCGGCTAGTCTCAGTGCCTAAGGCTTCTGTTCTCTGCTTGGCAGTGAGGGTTCAAACCACTGTTTTCAGTCTTCTTCCCTCAGTGTTTTCTCCAAGGTCTCTGCCGTAAGTGTTCGGTTCAGCTGTGTTATATGTTGCCCCCTTAGTCCTGTTGGCCATAAGCAGAGCCCTAGCAGTCCGAGTTCTTCCCTCTCCCGCAGCTGCAGTAGTTCCGGGATGTAACGAGCTTGGAGCACTGAGCTATGTCTGTGTCCTGCGCCCGCGCTGATCCGTCTCTGCACTTCTCCCTTCCCTCCTGTCCTGCTCGTGCGATTCGCCCACCTGTAGGTCAATTCAGTAGTGGGCCTCTTTGTCTTGCCTGTGCTGTGCACGGAGTCCTATGTAGAGTTATTGTTGTTTGATTAGTTGTAAATTCCAGGGGAGCTTTACAGAGGCTCACCTCATGCTGCCATTTTGATGAAGTCTCCCCTGATCATTTCTGTAATAGTGCTAGACATTTCTGAATGTATCTCTGTTCTCCAACTGGCTGAGGGCCTTTTGGCAACAGGAGCTGTACCTACATGTATAACGTCTCCCAGCACAGAGTCTTATACCCAATAGATTTTGTGGAATGGAAGTGAGAAATTGCACTTGAACATTTCTTTCTATTGTTGAATTGAATTCTGTAATTCCCCTATGATTTACTTACTCAAGTAGAGTTTTTTTCCCTGAGGCTCCTCAAGTTGCAGCGCCATGAGCTGGGGGGGACACAGGTGAAGAGAAAGTGAAAAGGTGACAGTCTCAAAAGGCAAAGCTTGAGTGGCAGCTGCTCAAGTAAGCCTCTCTTTGAAGATGTCCTTGGTGTTTTGATCATCACTAAGTTTACACGTCGGAGAGGAAATGTGAGGACAGCAAGCAGGATTTAAGATTTAAATCCAGGCTACAGCTTAATTTTAAAATTCATTGAAACTTCTAGGGTGCAACCAACTTTATAAAATACAGGAATTAATTTTGTGTCATGAATCCAAACCACAGGTAAGAAGCACATTCAGTTATTTATATTAACATGACCCTTTATATTCTCAGAACGTTTCAATTCTTTCTCTTCTGAATTCTTATTAATTACTATCAACTTTTATAGCAGCATAAATTTTTAGAGTTGGTGGGGGCTTTAAAGACCCTTTAGTCCAATGTCCTCACCTTAGAGGTAAGGCTCTCTGTCTCATAAGTAGCAGAGACGAAAAGATCACCCAGGGTTTATGAAACCAAGGGGAGGTGATGTTTGTAAATAGCCACACAATTTCTTCTTTTATATATGGGGAACATAAATTTAACACAGATTGAAGTGCATTTTCAAATTGATTTGTGGAATACTTTTGTTTAGAACTCAGAAAAGTCTTCAAGGAGAGCCTGTTCTTCCTTAGAAGACCAATACCTTCTCTGGCTTACACTTTGCCTTTTCCAGCGGTGTGCGGAAATACCTTGAGCTTCTGGTAGCAACTGAGCATAAAGGCAATGCTTGAAAGTAAGAAAGATTGGTGGTGCACCTGGGACAATCCACTACTCAGGTTGAATTCTTCATCTTCTCTGACTAATGAAAAAGGAAGCACTCATGATCCCCTCACTGCCTCTGTCCCTTGCTTCCTCATTTGTAAGATGCAGAACTACCTATGTCATGGGGTTGTTGTGAGGACTACATTAAGTAACACATGGATAGTGCTTAGAACAGTGCCAGGCACTGCTGTCTATATGTAATATTCTTGCTATTTTTAATATTGTCTTGGAGCTTTCCATTAGGGCTCTAGGATTAATCACAGCTAACTGGGGCCCTACCTTTAAACCTGGCATTGAACTGGGCAAACTTTGCTGCTCACAGATAGACAGGCCACATCATAGGAACTAGCACACTCTTCAAATCACAAACTAGTTTTGGTGCTTGAACTGAGACTTGGCTGCACTAAAATTGGACACTGTGGTGAATGCTATAATCCACCATCCAGACCCTCACTTCAGGATTATAGCTGCAGAGCATTCTCTCAGCAGACAATTCTCAACTGTCTGTCTTCTCTTCCCCAGGACTGCCACAGCTGGAAAGAAACACTTGGCACAATATCAAGTTTCCTTCTTGGGGTGGCCCAAACTCAATGACTGATCAGTGTGGGGGCCTATGGGGCCTGTCATTTGGTCCCAATTCAGGACAACTCTAAAAGGCCTTTCCAACTTCACAGCTCCCTGTGGAGCTAGCCGAGACTTACTACTAAGATTTCATCACAGCTGAATTTCTCCTTCTGCCCAGTCCCTCTTCCTTCCCCTCCCTACTACATGTGTTACTCCCAGGAGCCCCTCTAATCACTTCCTGTATGTTAATCCCCAACTCAGAGTCTTCTTCAAAGGGAAGCCAATCTACGACAGAGATGATAGAAGGAGAACTGACTCTGGGTGGTGAACACATAATGTGAGATATAGATGATGTATTACAGAGTTGTACACCTGAAATCTATGTAAATTTACTAACAATTGTCACCCCAATGAACATTAAATAAATAAATAAATAAATAAATAAATAAATAAATAAATGCTGAGCTGACCTAAATCTCTATGCCCAGTCCTCAGAAATGGGCTATCTGAAGTCCACTATAGCTGCAGAAGTTTCACAGACATGTCTGGCTACTGGCTTTTTCTTGGTAAGGCAGCATAATAAAGCTAGGACAGAGGGTAATTAGCAATGAAAAATATACAGGGGACAGAACACCCATTTAAGCATAGACACACTTAGGTATTGCTTTGACTACACCCTCCCACCCCTAACTTTTGGAATGGGGCCTGGGAAGAGCCAAGGCTACTCTTGCTCAGACAACTCTATTGAAGTTATAATCAGCCTTTTGTTCAGGTCTTGCAGAAACCCCAAGTATTTTTCTTTTTCCCAGTGTGTTAAGGATTTCTGGCCCATTTGTTCTTCAGATTCTGATCAGTGGTGACTCTCAGTGTGGACACTGGTTGATGACAATCTCAAGTCCAATCAGCAACAAATAAATACCAGCTACATTCTTAAAAATCCATCCAACATACCTAAAAATGTGGATGGCCACATCATCTGTTAGAAATAGATGCAAGCTATCATCATGATATAGAACATAGTCCATGTTAACATTGAAATTCACTAAAGGTTTATCATAGTTTGAATGCTATATATATAGTTTTGATGTATCAACTCCAAGACTTTAATCTGTGCCCTTCTTGTGCCCTGTGATAAGGAAGAAAAAATTATATTCTAATTTTCTGTCAACCTCTTCTATTGTTAAAAATTATCTTCTGTCTGTAGCATTGGATTTTGGGGTAAATATGATGAAGAAAAATAAAAGTAATGTGCATGCTATTTAGCATTACTTATTTATTTTCATGCAATGCCATTAATATCCCTGGGGTATTGAAACCTGTTTATATCCCATCTGTTTTCTTCCTGTCACAAACAAAACTTCCATGCCCTGGAAGGCTTTGATTCCACTACTCTGAAATTTCAGAAGAATGTGTGTGAACATTATGAAGTGTATAAGCATCATGCAAGCAGAAAAAAAATTAACAAAAACAACAACAGCAACAAAAAACCAACAAAAGCAAAGGAATTCTAGAATCTATATCCTCAAATCTCATCTCAAGATAAGAAATGAGAGTAACCACTAGTGAAAGATAACATGTGCCTTGACAGGTTCTTGACCATCTAAGCTTCCAACCATTTTGTTTGTTTGTTTAATCGTTTACTTTCTATGTATTGATAGGCTGTTAGTTCAGTTCATCTTACGTCTGAAGAACAGTAGTGGTATAAACTTTCCTTAAAAGTTTACGCAGAGAGTCTCATCTTTATAAGTTCATTGTCTCTAGAGGGCCCAAGAATATGGATGTGAGTAGATAGATTTGGTATTGTCACTAATGCTCCTTTGTTTAATTAACTTTAATCAAATATCCTTGAGCTTGAAATGTTACGTAAATTTTGTTTACACTATGCTGGGAATGCAAAAATGGATGATCTGGTTCATTTTCTCAAAGAGTTCCTTTAACTGGGGCAAATGTTAGCTTAATAACTACAACACATTGTGGCAAAGATTTAATAAGTTAGTGCTGAGGGAACACAGATAAAATATATTGAATGTCTGTTTTAAATAGATTACCACCCTCCCCAACTTCTATCCATCGAATTTGCATAGCACCACATCTTTGGTTAGTGGTTAAGGAGAGGAAAGAGAATTTTATGATCATTCCAAACTTTAATCCTCTTAGCATATTGAAACAATATGGTTTATTGCAAATAACTTGAATTTGGAGGCAGAACACATGAATTTGTATCCAGGGGCTATTTCTTTTTTTTTTTTTTCTGAGCCCCAGTTTAGGACTCTTTTTTTTTTTTTTTTTTTTTTTAATTAAATTTATTGGGGTGACAATTGTTAGTAAAATTACATAGATTTCAGGTGTACAATTCTGTATTACATCATCTATAAATCCCATTGTGTGTTCACCACCCAGAGTCAGTTCTCCTTCCATCACCATATATTCGATCCCCCTTACCCTCATCTCCCACCCCCCACCCCCCGCCCCCGTTACCCTCTGGCAACCACTAAACTATTGTCTGTGTCTATGAGTTTCTGTTTCTCATTTGTTTGTCTTGTTCTTTTGTTGTTTTTGGTTTATATACCACATATCAGTGAAATCACATGGTTCTCTGCTTTTTCTGTCTGACTTGTTTCGCTCAGCATTACTCTCTCAAGATCCATCCATGTTGTCACAAATGTTCCTATACCATCTTTTCTTACTGCCGAATAGTATTCCATTGTGTAAATATACCACAACTTCTTTATCCATTCATCTATCGAAGGACATTTTGGTTGTTTCCATGTCTTGGCCACCGTAAACAAAGCTCCAATGAACATTGGAGCACACTTGTCTTTATCTCTAAATGTTTTCAGATTTTTTGGGTAGATACCCAGAAGAGGGATTGCTGGGTCATATGGCAATTCTATTCGTAATTCTTTGAGAAACCTCCACACTGCCTTCCATAACGGCTGCACCAGTCTGCATTCCCACCAACAGTGTATGAGGGTTCCTTTTTCTCCACAGCCTCTCCAACATTTGTTACTATTTGTCTTGTTGATGATAGCCATTCTGACTGGGGTGAGGTGATATCTCATTGTGGTTTTGATTTGCATTTCTCTGTTGATTAGTGATGTTGAGCATTTTTTCATATGTCTATTTGCCATTTGTATGTCCTCTTTGGAGAAATGTCTCTTCAAGTCCTCTGCCCATTTTTCAATTGGGTTGTTTGTTTTTTTGTTGTTGAGTTGCATGAGTTCCTTGTATATTCTGGATACTAGCCCCTTATCGGAGGCACTGTTTGCAAAAATCTTCTCCCATTCAGTTGGTGGCCTCTTTATTTTGTCAATGGTTTCTTTTGCTGTGCAGAAGCTTTTAAGTTTCATATAGTCCCATTTGTTTATTTTAGCTTTTACTTCCATTGCCTTTGGAGTCAAGTTCATAAAATGCTCTTTGAACCCAAGGTCCATAAGTTTAGTACCTATGTTTTATTCTATGCAGTTTATTGTGTCAGGTCTTATGCTTAAGTCTTTGATCCATTTTGAATTAACTTTGGTACATGGTGACAAATAGCAGTCCAGTTTCATTCTTTTGCACGTGGCTATCCAATTCTCCCAGCACCATTTATTGAAGAGGCTGTCTTTGCTCCATTGTATGTTTTTAGCTTCTTTGTCAAAAATTATCTGTCCATATTTATGTGGTTTTATTTCTGGGTTCTCAATTCTATTCCATTGGTCTATGTGTCTGTTTTTCTGCCAATACCATGCTGTTTTGATTATTGTAGCCCTGTAGTACAAGCCAAAGTCAGGAAGTGTGATACCTCCATTATTGTTCTTTTTCCTTAAGATTGCTTTGGCTATTCGGGGTCTTTTGTGGTTCCAAACAAATCTGATGATTTTTTGTTCTATTTTTTTAAAATATGCCATTGGGATTTTGATGGAGATTGCATTGAATCTGTATATTGCTTTGGGTAATATGGCCATTTTAACTATGTTGATTCTTCCAATCCATGAGCACGGAATGTCTTTCCATTTCTTTGTGTCTTCTTCAATTTCTTTCAAAAATGTCTTATAGTTTTCAGCATATAGGTCTTTCACATCCTTGGTTAAGTTTATTCCTAGGTATTTTATTCTTTTTGCTGCAATTGCAAAAGGAATTGTTTTTTGTATTTCTTTTTCTGAGATTTCATTGTTAGTATATAGGAAGGCAATGGACTTTTGTGCGTTGATTTTGTAGCCGGCAACTTTACTGTATTCGTTGATTGTTTCTAATAGCTTTTTGGTGGAGTCTTTAGGGTTTTCTATATATAGCATCATGTCATCTGCAAAGAGTGATAATTTAACTTCTTCATTCCCAATTTGGATGCCTTTTATTTCTTTCTCTTGCCTGATTGCTCTGGCAAGGACTTCCAACACTATGTTGAAAAGCAGAGGTGATAGGGGACAGCCCTGTCGTGTTCCTGAACGTAGTGCAAAGGGTTTCAGTTTTTCACCATTAATTATGAGATTAGCAGAGGGTTTGTCATATATGGCCTTTATTATGTTAAGGTATTTTCCTTCTATACCCATTTTATTAAGTGTTTTAATCATAAATGGATGTTGTATCTTGTCAAATGCTTTTTCTGCATCAATTGATATAATCATATGATTTTTGTCCTTTATTTTGTTTATGTGATGTATCACATTGATGGATTTTGTATGTTGAACCATCCTTGTGCCCCGGGGATGAACCCCACTTGGTCGTGATGAATAATCTTTTTAATGCATTGTTGTATTCGATTTGCTAGAATTTTATTTAGGATTTTTGCATCGGTATTCATTAGAGATATTGGTCTGTAGTTTTCTTTTTTTGTGCTGTCCTTACCAGGTTTTGGTATCAGGGTAATGTTGGCCTCATAAAATGAGTTAGGGAGTACTGTCTCTTCTTCAATTTTTTGGAAGAGTTTATGCAGAATTGGTATTAGATCCTCTTTGAAGGTTTGGTAGAATTCACTAGTGAAGCCATCTGGTCCCGGACTTTTGCTTTTGGGAAGGTTTTGGATGACTGATTCAATTTCGTTACTGGTGATCGGTCTGTTTAGATTTTCCAGTTCTTCATGGTTCAGCCTTGGAAGGCTATATGTTTCTAAGAACTTGTCCATTTCTTCTAGGTTGTTGAATTTGGTGGCATATAGTCCTTCATAGTATTCTTGGATGATCCTTTGTATTTCTGTGGTGTCCGTGATAACTTCCCCTTTTACGTTTCTGATTTTGTTAATCAGTGTCTTCTCTCTTTTTATCTTAGTAAGTCTAGCCAAGGGTTTGTCAATTTTGTTAATCTTTTCAAAGAACCAGCTCTTTGTCATATTAATTTTTTCTATTGTCTTTTTGTTCTCTATTTCATTTAGTTCTGCTCTAATTTTTGTTATTTCCTTTCTTCTGCTGACCTTGGGTTTTACTTGTTCTTCTTTTTCTAGTTCTTTAAGGTGTAACATGAGGTTATTTATTTGGGAGTTTTCTTGTTTCTTGAGATAGGCCTGTAATGAGATAAATTTCCCTCTTAAAACTGCTTTCGCTGCATCCCAAAAATTTTGGTAGGATGTATTTTCATTGTCATTTGTTTCAATGTATCTTTTGATCTCTCCTCTAATTTCTTCTTTGACCCAGTCCTTCTTTAAAAGTATGTTGTTTAGTCTCCATGTATTTGTGTTTTTTCCAGGGGCTATTTCTTATTAGCTAGTCTAAGAGTGACTTGACTGGTGGCACGTAGTTTTGTCATCTGTAAAAGGGAATAAGAGACATTTATGAAGAAAATAAGAACAACAACAACAGCAGCAATCATTAACATTTCTTGAGCACTTATTATGTGCCAGGGCCTGTTTTAAGTACTTACAGGTTTTAAATTTCTTATCGTGACCCCCTTGAGACAGTTACTATTATTAATCTAAGTTTGCAGATAAGAAAATTAGGTATAAGAAAAGTTAAGTAGTTTATAGAATATTAAGATAGTTTTTAGCAAGTTATCTGGCAACTCCAAGACTAGAAACAAAGCAGCCTAATTGTCTTCACCACTATATAGTAACTAGTATAAACTGATACACCTACATTAAAGGTTTGTAATAAGGTTCAGCTGAAGTATATGAAAATACTTTGTAAATTATAAACTTTGTAAACATGTGCAGACAGATTTTAATTGTGCAGTATAGGTAGTTTAATAAGAATTACCATTTGCATGTAATGGTTAAATTGGCATCATGTATAATTTAGTAATATTGTATGTCAACCAGCATTTTAGTATTTAGAATGCCAAGGGAACTTCTGGGAACAGAATTGAAAGATGGAACTACTATATAAAATCAGCATAAATAGCATGACTCCTGTCTATAATTCTCTTTCCTTTGGATCAGGATTCAGTAGAATGAGGTTTATTTAAAATTAATTCAGCCTCCTTCAGGATGGCAGTCTTTATTTTTTTCTTTCCAAACCTCACTGAAATAGCAGTAAAGAAGTACACAAGGGAATATATCTATAATAGAACTAAAAAGGGGATAAAGGGCCAAGAATTGACCACAGATTTTGACAAATTTCTGAAAGACTGAAGACCTAAAGGGTTATTTTGACAGGCAAAATAGTGGTGGATGCAACAGCTCACAACACAGAAGAAGACAGAAAGGGAAGAGACAGGTGAAAAGTCTTTGAAGGTGGAGACATTCTGAGCTGGGAGCTATCAGCTACAAAGAGTTGGATTGGGAAGTGAGGTGGAACTCAAAGAAATTGGTGAAAATACTGTCAAAAATAGTTCTAGCAGGTACACCACCTCCATACCCTCATGTGCAGAGACTACTTTTACTTTCAAACATGAGAATTGTTCTATAAAATAATTGAAAGGTCTGGAGTCCTGTTGTGGTTCTTGGGCACCCTGTAGTAAAGTTCTTTTTGTTTTGACTATAGAGGAGATGTTCAAATTGCCTCCCTTATTTCTGTCTCTCCACCTTCCAAATTATAGCTCCCCCATGAATGATATGCCTTCCTTTTCAGGTGGAGAAAGATCTACACAACACCAGAGAAAATCAATACCAATTACTTTTTAAAAAATCGACCTGTTTCCACATTTCTAAGTTCAAATGTACAACCTAGGATTACGCAACATTTGAAGAAACCAACAACTCACAATAGAATAACCAAATGCAATAATTTTTTATTAGTTTCAGTGTACAAAATAATGTAATAGACATTTATCATTTATACCCCTCACAAAGTGATAACCCCCCTCCTTCCATATACTACCCTTCTGACATCACATACAGCCGTTACATTTCCACTGTCTCTATTCCTTATGCTGTACTTCACTTCTTGTGAATATATATATATATATATATATATATATATATATATATATATATATGTTGTAGTTGACATAAAAGACCCCGGATAACCTCAGCAATCTTGAGAAATAAGAACAAAGTGGGAGATATCACAATACCTGACATCAAATTATACTACAAGGCTATAGTATTAAAAACATCATGGTACTGGTATAAAAACAGACACATAGCTCAGTGGAACAGAATAGAGAGCCCAGAAATAAATCCATGCCTATATGATCATTTAATCTATGACAATGGAAGCAAGAATTTACATTGGGGTAAAGATAGTGTATTCAATAAATGGTGCTGGGAAACCTGGACAGACACATGCAAAAAAATGAAACCTCCTTACACCATATACAAGAATAAATTCAAAATGGATTAAAGACTTAAATGTAAGATCTGAAACCTAATGTAGTAATTTTTAAGGATTCCAGAGGGAAAAGAAAATTCAGGGAATAGAAAATAAATTAAAAATATATCTATTTAAAATTCTCAGAAATATGCAAGAAAATATTGCACACATAAAATAAGAATAAGGTGTTATAAAAAGAGCATGCAAAGAAAAAAATTCCGTGGAAATTAAAAATATAATTCATTATATACACTTGAGAAAAGAGAGGGGGAAAAAAGAAAATTAAGAGATATAGAAGATCACATATATGAGGTTGAATATCTATCTAATCAGAGTTCCAGGAAGATAGAGCAAGAAAACGGAGGGAAGGAAATAACCAGATAAATAATGGAAGAAAACATCCCAGAGTTTAACAAAATCATATCTTCAACTTTAAAGAACCCAATAAATATCCAGCATATTAAGTACAGAAAACTTCACACTGAGACATATAACTAAAATGTCATACATAATAAAGTGATAAAGGCATGGTCCTAAAAGCTTCTGGGGATGAGAGGTCAGTGGAAAATGGAAAAAGAAATAATGATACATGACAACACAAACAGCACATGCTGGAAGAAAATGGTGCAATTGTCTCAAAGTTCTGAAAGAACATTTTTTTCAACATTGTATCTTATATCCAGTAAAATTTTTAACAAGGTCTAGAAGCCAAATACATTTTTTGGACGGGCAAAAACTGAGGAAGTTTAATAACTACACACACTTCTGAAAGAAATTAAAGTTACCTGAGAATGTGGTTCAGCAAAACCAAAAAAGGAAGGACTCCAAGACTGAGGAAAATAAGGAAGACTTGAGAGCCAAGAAACAGTGCAATGAAAAGAAATTCCAGATGACAATTCTACAGCAAACCTCTAAGGCAATAGGTCAGTATTAAACGGACATATATTGGCTCTATAAAGAATTTCTTTAAACATATGGAATAATTTTAGCAAATTGTATGATTTTGAAAAGGGTGGTCTTGATGATCAGGTAAAAGCATATGCTGCATTTATTAAGAAGGAAAAAAAAAAGGTCAATTTAAAAGCCCAAAGGGGAAAAATCTGATAAAAAAGAACATGGTCAAAGTAAGAAAGCAAAATAAAATGTGACGTAAATTTTACTAAGTGAGGTAAAAAAGGCAACAAGGGCAGAAGCTTTAAGGGTGTTTTGGCAGGATGGGAGGAGCTGTGAAATAGTAGTGTTCTAATAAGCGCTAGGACATTCTCTTTAATCTAAAATATTAGGAGCTTAATGTCTACTAGAGAGAAATAGATTGTTACTAACTATACCTCACAGACATTGACAAAGTCTTTTCAAAGAAGTGACATATAATAAAATGTTTTTAGCACTAATACCGCTTTGAATATAATTTAGTCTTTGATGATGCAGAAGAAATTCTAAGATCATGCCTTGATCAAAGGTCATCATTCTTAATGTCTTGTCCTGATGATGTTGAAAGTACTGGGTAATTTATCTGGGGGATAAAAGGCAAAAAAGAGGTCTTTATTTTATAGTATACACACACGGATGGATACTGAGGAACAGCATTCAAGACTATCAGAGTTTTCTAAACAATGATTAGAGATCTTAACATTGGAACGTGTTCTTCATGGGCATTGTGAAAGTAGAAATTGCACTCTAGAACACTCAACTCACAAACTCATCAGTGGCAGGAAGAATGGTAACTATCTGCTTAAACTCTGCCCCACCACCACCACACTCACCAATGCTGTACTCCAATTTCCTTACTCGTCTGCTGTCTTGTAATAGAATTGTTATTTTAAATAATATTCCATGGAGCACTAGAAATGGCATAGAAGGGATTCAGTGACTCAGATTTTAGAGGGGTTGGGGAAACAACTAACCCATCTATCTTGACTTCCTCATTCTTAACTAGAGCAGCTTCTTTCTTATATGCTGTATCAATTATGCTTCCCTGTCAGCTTGCATTTGAACGAAGAGTGTGCTTCTATGGAGAAACAATTGCCACAAAACAACTATTAAATCACGCATTATTAAATTGTGAGTATATCTCCCATATTGAAATCTATGACATATCAATTGATTTTAGAACAGTATTTCTGCTGCCCCTGGTCCTTTGAATCCCATGGCACTACCCAGTTCCATAAATTCCCAGTCATGGACAGAAGCTTTCTGAACTTGGTAGTAGGCAAGGTCACTTCACTTAGAATCTTCTTCTTGAATTCCTACTCTAGCACATCCCACCCTTAGCCCAATACACTGGTCTCAGTACCCACCTTGGATCCCTTTGCTATGACATTCTATTGAGTAACTCTCAATCCACATTGCCCACATTTCTACTTTGCCTGCCCCACAGCTTGGCATAGCTCCAGGTTGGAGGATCTCTTATCAGCCATAGACCCAGCTCTGCCCCACCCAACCTCTTCACTAAGAGGGCAGATCAAACAGAGAGATGAACTCGTTCTGAAAATTCAGTTTGTTGTAGGCATGGGAACAGAACCAGAGCAAGTTCATGAGGATGTGAGAGTTCTCCATGGCAGGCTTCTGTCTGACATAGTCTGGGGTTTGGGAAGTCGTGCCTGCTGAGCATCCTCGAGGGACCATGGGTACGCCCACACTATTGCATTCCCTGAAAGGCAAACTCTGCCCTAGTTATTCTGTGACTCACTCTGCTCATGTTCCCTCTTGGAATTAACCCAAGGAAAAGAGTCCTCTCAGCAAACAAAGTTTGCCTGCTTCCTTGTGTGTGGCATGCTTATTTTATTTTAAGCTTTACTTCAGAAGTGCAGAGCAGCCTGAGGGTCCTTTTTCTCTATTTTGTTTTGTGTATCTTCTTAAAATTGTATCTTGGCTAGAGCTACTCTTTCTCCCTTGGTAGTTTTATAACTCACAAGGTGAATCTTGACCCTAAAAGATCAACAGGAACACCCTGAGGATAAATAAAAAGAGTAGTATATATAATAAACACACTTCCTAGCACTAGAATAGGGGCTGCAGGGAGAAGGACACACATTCTATCTTGATTATGGGAAAATGGGACCAAGAGGAACAAAATTATTAATACTTCAAGGTAACCTCAGGGCATAGTTTAAACTTAATAGATACCTGGAGGCAGGGGAAAAGTATATTTTTAAAATGCTTAGAAATGAGATGATAGAAATAATGTGTCCCCATTCCTCTGAGTGCCCCATTATTTTAACCTTACACCAGGTTCATGCTAAATGTTAAATATTTGATTTTACAGGTCTTAGCCTGGGTTACCTAGAAAACACAGTTTTAGGCAAAAAGCTCATATTCTTAAACTTTATTGGAGAGAGCGAGTCCAAGAAAACAGCAGTGAAGGCAAAGAGAGTACTGAGTAGGGAGAGCAAGAGAAAAATATTAGAGGGTATGTTTTCAAGCTAACCACCACTTCAAAACAAGTATAGGTAATTACCTGGTCTTATGAGTCATCTTCAGAAAGGCCGTATGAACTATTGTATCTCAAAACAGCCCATCATGATGCAAGAAAGAAAAACGTGTCCCCTGGACAGAGCAGTTTCCTGAATGAGAAGGTCTTATAGGGGAAGAAAATTTGCCTCCCCAAAATGTGTCTCTTTGGCATAAGGATAAACTTAGGCTGATTATTTTTAAGAAACAGAAGATTAACGAAGTTTTTATGGCTACCTCCTCCTTAACTGCCTGGAAGAATTTAGATGAAAGGTTTGCTCCAGGAATAGAGCTATCACCAGAGATATCTATAGAGAACTTGGACTAGGTGTGGAGGGAGAGAGAGTCAGCAGGGCCTAGAGATCAGAGTCTGTATCTCAATGTGTCTGCAAGGCCCAGCAAACATTTGGTTACCAAACATTTGCTTTTTCTTTGCCATGTGAATTGCCTTCTTCCTCTCTGAAGTCCCCAATCACTACCCCTTTCTCCTTAGCTCAAGATGGCATATAAGTCTCAACTGCCCAATTTGTTCTTGAGCCTCCCGTGTTCTTGTAGAACCCCCATACAAACAAAATTAAATTGGATTTTCTCCTGTTAATCTGTGATATAGCAATATAATTCTTAGACCAATTAGATGAACCCTGAAGTGTAGAACAGAATTTCTTCCTTCTCATCAGTGTCAAGCACAGAGATACAGATGCTAGCAGTTAGAAGTCAAGCCAGGGTGCACTAAAATTGGTTGAGCCTAGGGAAATATGAAAGAGATTTTAACAGTATCTGCTACAACTGGACTGATTTCATAAATGTGCTGCTTTTAAATTTCTATTAGTAAAGTTTTAGAGATCAGTTTTGGTTGTGGAGCATTTGTGGTGGCCAGACTTTAGGCTAGCCCCAAATTTTCCCTGCCTCCTGATATTCACACCTTTGAGTGATTCTTCTCCATTCAAGTGTGGGAGGGAACTGATACTTTCTTCCAACCAGTAGATTAATTGATGGGATGTTACTTCCACGAATAGGCCACATACAATCGTGACTTCTGTCATCCTTGCAGATTCTCTACCTTCCTGGTTTTGATGATATAAGCCACCATGTTGGAGAGGTCCACTTGGCAAGGAAGCAAAGGTAGCCTATGCATTTAGAAGCATATCCTTCCTCATTTGAGCTTCAGATGAGACTACAGTGCTGACCAATACCCAGACCTCATGAAGGACTCTGATGCATAGGACCCAGATACGCCATGCTGGATTCCTGACGTATAGAAACTGAGATAATAAGAGCATTGTTTTAAGTCACTAAGATTGTGGTAATGTTTTTATACAGCAACAGATAATTAATATAGCACCCTAGGAGGAGGCATGAATAAGGGTTAATTAATGGAGAAGATGAGCCTCTGGTGAGTGTTAGGAAGTATTAGTGTAAAATAAAAATGACTTGGAGAATGGAACCGGCTGAAAATCAGGTGCAGACATGATAATCATTTTGGGCAACAGGAAGGATGTTCAAATGCTACTGAGAAGTGCAAAGACATTTTTAGGATATTGCAATTGGAAAGGCTTCATGACCAGAATTTTCAATGAGAATGTGTGATCCCTATGTTAGAGCTTGTTAAACACTGAAGAAAAAACATGTTAGCACAAAGCTTTACACGTAGTAGGACTTCCACAGATGGTTTTGAGTTACCTATGTCTCTTTGCTGTAAGTATTTGTATGGTTATGTTAATGATGTAGCTGGGCTGGAGGTTAAGTGTAGCCAATCAAAGCTTTCTCAAAGCTCACACCCTCTATGAGAGACAGAGAAAAAGGAAGTGTAGTACTAAAGGTAAACTCTATGCTTGCTACCTTTCCAGGGGGACTCATGAAAGAAGAGAAGATGGAAAATTCCCAACAGACACATGGGACCCAACATCACAGACCTCAAAGAAGATGGTATAATAATTAGAATTACTGTTCTTCATTTGATGCAGTAATAAGATAATGCATACATTAAAGGGTGAATCTCTGATCTCAGAAAGATATGGTATGGTGGTCAGATCATGAGAGAATATTGTTTTATTCAGGTTTTCTTTACTCACAGAATCTAGTAGCAATAGGTATTGTGTGTGTTCAGAAAGAGGAGGAGAGAAAGGGGAATTTCCCCAATCTATAATCCGTACTTCCTACATACAGGCTGAACCATCCTCTTTTCTCTGCCATTTTGTGGTGGTTAGATTTCCTACATTCAGTTCTGAGGCTTAATATACAAAATAGTTGTTGTTTGGTAGAGGGACTTAAGGATTACCGTATGTGGTATCCAGGGTTGATGCAGGGTTAGGGAGTGGGCCATGGCGAAGTATTTCAAACCCCAGAGTAAAATGCTTTATTCCTACCTCTAAGACTGAGGCTGGAATAGCCTGTTTATAAAATACCTTCAAAATTATAGAGTTCCTTCTATATCTGAAAGTATTGTCCTGGGTGTTCTAGAATAATCAAGGAAACAGTTCAAAAAAAAAGAGCTTAGCAAACATCTGAAGCACTGAGCTAACACCATCAAAGCACTTTGGGATAGAACACTTGGTGGGGAAATCTTCCCCAGAACAATTGATTTTTCAATACATTCAACATCTGCCTAATAGTTACACCCATCAACTTAAGGGGGAAAATATACACTACCATGTAAACGTCTGAATGTGCTTTACAATAGCTACCATTTTAGAGAAATGAGACCTTATTTAAAAGATGGATTCTTAAAGCTGTTACAATTTTTGAGTAACACTAATGGGCAGGGGAGGAGCTGGCTTCAGTAACAGTTCTTTATGTTTTTGTGTGAAAATGCTACTCAACAGCCTGCATCCTATTTCTTGTTCTGTTCAATTCTTGCTACCTAAGGCAGGGTGCAGGGCGAGAGAGGGAACTTGAAAGATCAAACACAAAGATTGAATCATAGAATGCCCCAGCAAACAGGACCCCTCCTGACACTCTCACTAGCCAGCAATCTTCATATCTAATATTATTTTAAAAATTTGAACAATGTACAAATATCTTTTAAAGAAAAAGAACAAAAACTTCAAGTGTTATCTTTACTGTTCCTTAGTATGCCATTTAAATATGTAGGGACATAATGCTAGGTATAATAAGCTGCTCATATGTATTGTTATTGTACAAATATAAATAAAAAATAAGTTTACAAATGAAATAGGAGCAATACTAAAAAATACAAATTAACAATATTAATGTGATAAATAAGGTGGAGGTGATAAAGTCAAACTAGTATTCACAGTGTAAATATTAACTCACTCATGCATTCATTCATTCATTCATTCAACACACCTTAATTGAGTACCTCTTATTTCCAGTGTCACTCTTTTAGGGACTACAGATATGTCAGGGAACAAAATTCCCTACCTTTATGGAGATCACATTTTTTGTGGGATAAGACAGATAATAAACCAAATAAATGAGTAAACTATGTCATGTGTCAGATGATGATGAGTGCTAAGGAGAAAAATCTAGGGAAAGAGAGATAAAGATTTGGGGGGAAAAGGAGTTGCAATTTGTAATATAGGAAAGGCCTTAGGGAGAAGGTGACATTTGTATAAAAACTTGAAGAAGGTGAAAGATGAGTATTTAGGTGGGGGCAGTGGTGAGTGTTCCAGACAGAGGGAATAGTGGGTGGGTGCAACAGTGGGTGGGCTCTGTGGCAAGGGTAAACCTGTTTTTAAGTGGTTCTGCTAAAGGGCAAGGTTTTTTGAGTTCAGCAAACTTTTACTACCATGTGTCATATGAGCACTCAATTTTCCCACCACTTTTCCCTTTTTTCAGACTACTATAAAGCCTTTGCTTTTAATGTATTGGCTGTTAGATCATTTGTCTTTTACTGAAGGCTAAAGACATCTTCTATATATTATGTCCACTTTATTATTTTTTAATTATTCAGTGTGATGGTTAATTTTATGTGCCAATTTATTGACCTAAAGAATGCCCAGATAGTTGGTAAAACACTATTTCTGGGACTGTCTGTGAGGGTGTTTTTGGAAAATATTAGCATTTGATTCAGTAGACTGGGTGAAGAGATCCACCCTCACCAATGTGGATGGGCATCCTTCAGACTGCTGTGGGCCCAAATGGAATAAAAAGGCAAAGGAAGGGCAAACTCTCTATCTTGAGCTGACATCCATCTTCTCCTGTGCTTGGACCACTGGAGCTCCTGCTTCTCAGACCATCAGACTCCAGGACTTACATCAGTGGACACATGGTAAAGAAGCATGTTGGCACTGAAGCCACATCATATTACTTGCTCTCATAGCTCCTGGACTGAGTTCAGCAACTTTTGATTGGCATACTCTTTCAAAGGCAGTCCAACTTCTGGCATAATCTGCATTTAACATCCTTAAAGATGTAAGCATACCTCCATGTACTGGGATGGTTGATATGGGCCCAGAATAATGAACAAGCTTTCCTGTGTTATGCCAGTCCAGATGACAAAAGGTCTATGTCTGTGGCTTATGTGTACTTATTCCACAAAACAAACTGTGACTCATCTATGACCCTTGCTCTCAATAGATTTTGCATTCTATTCAAAGTTATCTCAAATCTTGGTGAAGAATGGGTCTCTCTTGCTGGATAATTTTCTTAGGCATCAAAATTATGAAATTTCATTCCATCAAGAAATAGCATTGAAATGCTTTGTTGTAGATTTAATGTTCAAGACATAACTTCACATCGTTTGTAAGGCCGCTCTTAAATTACAGTGCTAATAGACAACAGTTTAGTGGTTACCAGAGGGTAAGGGTAACCCTCTGGGGGTGGGAGATGAGGGTAAGGGGGATCAAATATATGGTGATGGAAGGAGAACTGACTCTGGGTGGTGAACACACAATGGGATTTATAGATGATGTAATACAGAATTGTACACCTGAAATCTATGTAATTTCACTAACAATTGTCACCCCAATAAATAAATAAATGAAAAAAATGAAAAAAAATTACCATGCTAAAATAAATGACATAGCACTGTGAGGCAAACAGCAATTCCTTTACCAGTTTGATTCTGTTTGTGACATTTAACTCTCTAAACCATGACTGATTGTGCTAGAGAGGAGGGTGTGGCAGATTCCATTTTTCAAAAATGTCCATCCCATATGCTCTTCTACAATGTGACCTTGCTACTGCCAGCAAGAGATGGAGTCTATTTCTCCACCTTTCAAATCTGGGTAGGCCCTATGAATGCTTTGACCTTTAGAATATGGCAGAAGTGACAATGTGCCAATTCTAGGCAAAACCATTATTGGCCTGGAAATTCTTCCTGCACCTTGGAAGCCAGCCACCAGGTTAGAAGTGTAACCACCCTAAAACTACCACACTGTGAGAAGCCCAAACCACACAGAAGATGAGAGATGAGATCCCATATGAAAAGAGAGAGAGAGAGAGAGAGAGAGAGAGAGAGAGAGAGAGAGAGAGAGAGAGAGAGACAAAGCACCAAGCATGTAGTGAAGAAGTCACCTTGGAAGTGGCTGTAGCTTATTACCCCAACTAATGCCACATGGATTCAGGAGGCCCAGCTGAGCCCTTCCTGGATTCATGACTCATAAAACACAATTATTTTTTCAATCCACTAAAGTTTGGGATAGTTTTTTATGTATGTAAAAAATGTTGGTTGGTGTAAAGTAATTTTTATGTAGGTTGGTGTAAAAGTAATTGCGGTTTTTGCAATTATTTTTAACCTTTTAAACTGCAATTACTTTTGCACTAACCTAATAGCAATAGACAACTGAAGCAAAAGGATGTGCTAATAACCTGATTAATTAATCAAATATGCTAGTGAGTGAAAGAGGTTAGGTGTACTATTGAGATTGTGGAACCATACTGCTTGTCTTAAGGTTCTATATTTGCCACTTAAAAGCTCTATGTTGTTGAACAACCCTTGCTTCAGTTCTCTCTTCTATAAAATGGAGATAATAATAATGACTACATCACAAGGTTGTTATGAGGATTTAATTAAAACTTACAACAGTGCCTGGAACTTTAAGAATTGCTGTATAGATTTTAGCTTTTATTACTGTGACATATAGTTGAGCCTCAATAATGTTGACCAGTACATTGCCATTCTATTGCACATAGCAGGAGTAAGCCTTTAGATTCAGGCAGAGCTGAGACTAAATCCTAGATCAACCACCTATGTGTAATACTGAAGCCCTCTGGGGGCCTCAATTTTCACATCCATAATATGGGGGTAGTAGTACTTACTTTTCAAGGTTGTTGTGAGCATTAGATGAGCTGGGCTCAGAGCCTGGTACAGTTTGTGTGTGGTAATTGTTGATTCTTTTGGTATCCCAGCTTTTTTCTTTGATTCCACATAGGATGAAACTTTCTCGACACGAGAAGAAGCTGACTCATTTTAAATTCTTCAGCAGTGTTCAACATGGAGCGTATTCAAGTTTTGGAGTGAAGGCCTAGTTCAATTGTTTTCAAGGCATACCTGGAAATGTACCTATTTGCAAGATTAACCTGCTGATATCAAACTTATTTTCTTTTAACAGAATACTGCTCCTTTCATACAAAACTGTACTATTTAAGTAGCAGTAACTGGCAAAGTATGAGCAGCATCAATTGTCTACTATAACTCCAAGCTATCAATCAAAACACATGTTATTTCCTATGCCCCAGGCAACCAAAGACATAAAACTAGCAAGAACTCAGAGGGGCAGATAAACATGAATATTGAGCTACAAAATTCCCAGGAACATACATCGCAATAGGAATCCTTTGTCCCATCAGCCCTTTCTGACTGGTACCAGATGCAGGTAGAAACATAGAGGTAGGTGATGGTGGAGGTGGAATGGGGCAAAAAAAAAAATCACAAGACTGAGCTGACATAGACTCAAATTAGAATGTTAACATTGACTCTGATGAAGGGAGTATACAAAGCCTCATCAAACTAAAGGCAAGAGGACTTGGTCAATGATTTTGGAGATTTGACCCCTGTACAAAGGCAGTAAGAAAACTTAGAGTGATGTCTGCTCATAAGAAAATAATTACAAAATCAGAGAAAAGTAGAGAAGTGGGTCAGAATAAATCACCTTTTAAGTGAGCAGAGTCAGGGACCAGGAGGTATAAAAATTCCTAGTAGCTGTTTTATATTGGTATGGGAAACTAGCTCATTTTAACCTGTCATTGTACATAAATCACACTTCAAGCTTGGTGGAGGCAGAAATTCTACCTCTGATACATCATATTTACCTGAAAATGGGTTTGCATAAAACTATATTTTTTGGGGGGGGTAAGAAATTAAAAATAGAACTACCATATGACCCAACAATTCCACTTCTGGGTATTTATCCAAAGAAATTCAAAACAATAATTCAAAAAATATATATATGTACCTCTATGTCCATTGCAACATTATTTAAAATAGCTAAGATATGAAAGGAACCTAAGTGTCCATCAATAGACTATTGGATAAAGATGAGGTGGTACATATATACAATGGAATATTATTTGGCTTTAAAAACGAATGAAATCTTACCACCTGCCACAACATGGATGGACCTAGAGGGTATTATGCTAAGTGCAATAAGTCAGACTGAGAAAGACAAATACCATAAAATCTCATTTATATGTGAAAATAGACAACAAAATAAATAAACACACAAAGCAGAAATGGACTCATAGATACGGGGAACAAAATGATAGTTGCCAGATTTACGGGGGGCAGTTGGGATGCAGGGCGAAAAAAGTCCTGAAGGGATTAAGAAGTACAAATTGGTAGTTACAAAATAGTCATGGGCATGTAAAGTACAGCATAGGGAATATACTCAATAATATAGTAATAACGTATGGTGCCAGGTGGGTACTAAACTAGTCAGGGGGATCGCTTCTTATACAAATGTCTAACCATATGCTATACACCTGAAACTAATATAAAATAATATTGAATGTCAACTGTAATTGCAAAATAGAAGAAAATTAAATGTGTGAGTCTCTTGCTACAGCTGCCTGGACAGCCCTGTGGCTTCCCCATGGGCACAGTCGGGGTTAGCCTGTCCTTGGGTGGCTGGCTGCTCGCCATTACCACCCAAACAACTCAAGCCCATATGTGGACCAATGATGCAGACTGTTGATGAAGCTGGGCATTTATAACTACGTTCATTAAGGAACACAAAGAAAATATTCAAAGGGACAAATAATGGTGTCTTCTGGTTGCAGAATTTGAAGTTTGTGGTTTATCATTATAATCAGCTTCTTAACGAATACAGGTTTTCAGCAGAGCAACTTTACCATCTGAGTTAGTTAGGCAAGAATAACCCTGTGATGATTATTCTATAGCTCTGTGATGTTCAGGTAGTGATGTCATCACGACTGTGAGCGCTAACTATTGTCAGACAGATGAGAAGATTTGTGATATTGACCCATTTCAGATGGAGAATACAAACTGCTACTTCTCAGATGCCCTCAAAATTATGACTCAATGGTTTTCATTAGGTGATGCAAGGAAGTCTCTTCATGAAACATCAGTTTGAATAGAAGATGTGGTATATACTCAGTTAATATGCTACAGTAAGCTTCTGAAGTTTCTCATTTTTTGGGAGCAAGAGTAATATCTGCTGAAGATCTTCTGTTTTTGATGCACAAAGATAAAAACAATTAGAAGATTGCTAAAATACATGTTTTTTCAAGACTACAAATCAAAGATTGTCAAAGGGATAGAAGAGGATGATCTGGAAGACAAATTGAGTGGCAGTAATAATGCAAACAAAAGGCAAAAAATCACTCAAAATTTTCACAATCTTGACTAAACAGGAGAACTCTTGGCAATGTATAAATATGATGAAATTGGTGAAGTTAAAGTAAAAGAATGGAGAGAGCAGAAAGATAAACTCGAATTATGGATTCAGGTTAAGATGCAGAATTCTGTGAAAGTCAACAATTAAGTTTCTCCAAAAAAAGGCTTCACATTTCGAGACTGGTTGGACTGCAGCAGTATGAAGATAAAATCCAATAGCTAAATATGCTATAAAAATTTTAGTGTATTTAGCATATGAAACTGGGGCACAGTTAGTGGATCTGGCTCTTCTTCTGTGACAGGACATGGTAACCAAGGCAGGAGACCACTTCAGCCATGCCATTTCAGTAAGCTTCACTCATTATCACAACTCTGCTGAGGGATCTTGCATGAAGTCCTACCCAGACTCTCCTGATAATATACCTCCTCTTACACCAATGGCTCCACCATCTGGATCATAGCACTCAGGGAAAACCACATCAGGATCACTAGGGGATGGGAGTGGTGGTCAAGACTCAGCTAAAACCAAGCAAAGGAAAAGAAAAAAGAGCACTTCAGCCTGTGGTGTTGAGGTTCACAGAGATGCCATCCAGCCCTGCCACATCAGAGAGGTCATTCAACACTATGGCTACAAGATTGACCCCCTGCCCCTATTCACAAGTGCCTACCACAGGAATGGGATGGCTTTGGCCTACTAATGTGACAAATGGCAACAACAGGTAAGGCAATGTTCTATTATGGTGATTTCTGTTTTTCTCTTTGGAAAAAATAAAATATAAGTTTACTTTCTCTGTATCCTCAGGAGTGGGTTGGTTTGTTGTGACTATTAACTGGCTGACTCCAGCTCTTTTCCAGCCCCCTCAACATTTAGTCTTGTTTACTAGATGGACCATTTAGTTAATTAATGACAGAATATTTGGAATAGTGTGTAGGTTGACAAGAATGCAGATCACACAGTTTTGAAATTTTATATTTAGAATGGGTTTACTGCCCTTAGCTCACACATCTTAAAAGCAGTGTCTTTTTATTTCAGTGTTTAGTCTCTGTTTTACTTGATGCGTTTTGTAATCCAAGTTTGGGACAAAGGAAACAATTAAAAGGACAGTTTTCCCCTTGCACTATCCCACCAACTTTACTTTCCGACATTTGTTCACTAGTTCTACCTTTATTTTAGAGACAAATATCCATTTTATAAACTCACACTACTCAAAGACCTAGTTCACCTGATGAACTGTTCCCATTTTCTCTTCCCTTCACCCCACTTATAACGTATGTGTCATTTTCATATCTTCTTCCAAACTTCCTGTGTATCTGCTTATCATGTGTGTTTTTCCTTACATAGATTCTCTTCCCTCATCTTCATTTCTCTCCTTTTTCCTGTCCCTCCTGTCCCCAGGCCCACTACTAACCAATATGACACACTCATTTAGGATCCAAGTAATCAGAATCAATAGAAGAAGGGAAAGTCAGTCATTTACTTTCTTCCTTCGAAGCACTACCGCACCTAGACTGGAAATGTGGACTGGGTAATTTCTTGCTGGTAGCAGCTGAGCTTCCCTTATGGCATCTATACTTTCTCCAGTAAATAAGAAAATTTAACTCTTGGAAACAAACCAAAATATAGTAGATATAATTATATAGTTCCTGATTAAACCTGAATTACAAGAAAAGGAAGTGTTTTCTTTAACTCTGGAGGAGTTTTGTGTAATTTTACTTTTATCATGGTTTCTGCATACACTGAAATAGCCTTTGCAAAGAACTGATAAAAACAGAAATGAGAAGCCTAAAAGATTTTCAACTTGTGACCTAATCATTGTGAAGCTCAGTTAATACAATTGTGCCATATTATTCACATTTGTTAACTATCACTTACCTATTCTATATTAGTCCTTCTGGAAAAAAAGCTTTATGTCAAGAGCAAATATTCAGATATATAATATAAAAAATTGTCGAAGGGTTTTACTATTCCATCTATGTTTGTTGAAATGTATAATTAACTTTTTATTTTTATAGAATAAATAAACATAAATGGAATATTTTTTAAAAACTCCTTGATGGCAGAATCAGTGCTCTCAAGCTCTATGCTATATTACCTCTCTAAATCATAGATAATATTTATATACTCATGAAGATTTCCTCAACATGATTACCTAGAATAGATCATTCCATGTCCTCAGATAACTTTTACTTTCTACAATCTCTAATTATAGAATAAATAAAACAAAGATATTAGTTCCATGCATTATAAAAGGAGGAAATAAGGCAAATGTTTTAGGAAATATTCAAGCATATTTTATACTGTCCAAATACCTGACTGAGTAGCTACCTTTTACATAGAGAAGATATATAACAAATATTGTTCATTGACTGAAAAGCCACTAACTGACCTTGGAAGAAATGTTTTTTAACAAGCTTTTAAACAAAGTGAGTTAAATGCCTGGGGTAGACAGTCTCAAAGTGGGTCTCCAGTGGTACCTACTTCCTGGTATTTATGACTTTTGTGTAATTCCTTCCCCTTAAGTGTGGGCAAAGCTTAATGGCTTGATTCTACTTAATAGGATATGACAAAAGTCATGAGCTGTCCCTTCCAAAATAAGGTTACCAAGGGATGGTCCAAGATGGCGAATTAGGTAAATCCTATGCCTGCTGCCCGCCAGGATCACATCAAAACTACAACTAAATTATAAAACAACCAATTTCAAGAATCATCTGAAGATTAGCTGAACAAAACCCATATAACTAAGGATATAAAGAAGAGGCCACGTTGAGACTAGTAGGAGGGACAGAGACGTGAAATGAGCTGACCCCAAACCCACAGGTAGTGGTTGAACACTGGGAGGGACACCCCGGTGGTGGAAGCTCCCCTGAAGAGACAGGGGTCCCAGCCCTACATTGGACAACCCAACCCAGGAGTCCTGTGCCAGGAAGAGGAGTTCCCACAACATCTAGCAGTGAAAAGCAGTGAGAATACTCTCCATTTGTCCCAGTGAGATAGAATGTGGCTGGAAACCCAGACATCTTCTTAAAGGGCCCACACTTGCAAACACTTACCTGGGCTCTGGTGGAGGGGCAGAAACTTGAGAGGTGCCAGGGACATACACAGAAAGACTAAGTTGTGTGGCGTTAGGGTAAGGGCTTTGTCCCTGTGTGGAGCCTGCCTCACATGTAACCTAAAGGAGGGCACCATCTTTCCTATGTTGAACCCTCCCCTAAAAGGCTAAATCTGAGACAGAATAGGTCTGGTAAAATTTATGTGTGCACACCACCTTGTTGATGCCCTATATGCCCACCCTGCCCAGCTAGCACTGCATTGCTGGTGGCATTCTCAGCTCCCGGAGGCCAGCCCCACCTGACAAGCTGCAGAAGCCTTATACAGCAGCTGACAGCCTGAGACGTCCTGGGGAACTTTCAGTTGTGGGCAGTCAACTACAACGAGTGTTGCATCCTCTCTTGGTTGTCTCTCAGGGATTTGTGGGCCAGAGGCAAGCAGTCGCTGGCCATGGTGTTCTCAGAGCATTTTGCAAAGTGGTCATGGGCCCGGCACAGGTGCAAGAAGTGAATCTGCATTGAGATTGTGAAAACCACTGACAATGCCTCATGACTCCCTGGGACCCCCCTTCTTCCAGCTAGTGGCTGTATTGCTGCCACTCTAAACACTGGATTAACCAGCCCAGCCCACACACCTAAGAAGGTTCTTTCAACAGTTGAGACTTATGGGCAGCCAACAGACAGCAACAGGCCAAAGGACACCATGGATTTTTTGCTAAGCTTCCTCAGGTCCAATACTGGTGGAAGCTGGCCTTGGTTCCCAGCAAGGACACTCCCACATGCTTCCAGTTCAGCACAAACAGAAACCAACCACATAGAGCTTTGTGGTTCCTATCAGGTAGCTCCAGGCTGGTCACAGGCAAGTCTGATATTGGCCTGCATGAAAAAACCTCCCAAGAGACACTAGGAAAAACACACCCATAGAATGGCTCCGGAGCACTAACCAATTAAACCCACAAGTGGCATACCCAAAGGGTAGTTTCAACAGGAACAAAGCCTGCTGGGGTGAATACCCCTCTGAAGGGTCAGTCCACACAAAACAGCTCATACACTGTGACTGTAGCCAATCCACACAACCAGTCAGACTGGTAGTCAATCCCACCCACTGACACACCAAAAGTAATCAAGACTCATCTACAACATGAGAATACACACAACACACAAAAGGGACACTCCTGGAAAATACACACAGGTGATCAGGGAGACTGTGCCACAGGACTAACAGGACACATACTACATAAGCCCACCCAACAAAGACTGAGACACAGGAGATATACCTAATACATAGAAGCCAACACAAAGAGGCAGCCAGAATGAGGAGACGAAGAAACATGTCTCAAATAAAAAAACAGGAGAAAATTCCAGGGGAAAAAAAAAAAACACTAAATGAAATGCAGGCAACCAACCTACCAGAGAAAGAGTTTAAAACACTAGTTATAAGAATTCTTATGGAAATTAGTGAGAAATTCAACAAAGAGATAGTAAGCATAAAGAAGGACATTGAAGCCATTAAAAGAATCAGTCAGAAATAAACAATACAAAAATGGAAATGAAGAATACACTAGATGGAATTAACAGCAGATTAGATGAAGCAGATGATCGAATCAGTGATTTAGAAGAGAAGGTAGTTGAAAACATCCAATCAGAACAACAAAAAGAAAACAGAATTAAAAACAAAAACAAAGATAGTTTAAGGAATCTCTGGTACAACATCAAGCATAGCATTTGCATTAATGGAATACCAGAAGGTGAAGAGAGGGAGCAAGAGATTGATAACCTATTTGAAGAAATAATGACTAAAAACTCTCATAACCTAGTAAAGGAAATAGATGTACAAGCCAAGGAAGTGCAGAGAGTCACATAAAAGATGAACCCAAACAGGCCCTCACAAAGACACATTATAATTAAAATGGCAAAGTTTAAAGACAAAGAGAGAATCCTAAAAGCAGCAAGAGAAAGACAACTAATTACTCACAAGGGAGCTCCTATAAAACAATCACTTGATTTCTCAACAGAAAGTTTGCAGGCCAGAAGGGAGTGGCAGGAAATATTCAAACCAGTGAAAAACTAGGATCTACAAGTACTCTGAATGCTAGGGCTCCGTTTATGACCCACAGGGCTGAGGGGACAGCATATAACACAGCTGAACCCAACGCTCACGACAGAGACCTCGGAGCAAAGACTGAGAGAAGAAGGCTGAAAATGGTGGTTTAAGCCCTCACTGCCAAGCAGAGAATGGAAGCCTTAGGCACTGAGACTACCAACCCCCTCACTACCATCTCAGAGCTTGCTCTGCCCCCACCTGCCCACTGGTAGAAGCAGAAAACTAGCAGTGTCAGATCAAAAGAACAGAATATTTGCAGTTCTGAGAACTGTGGTCTGCAGACACAAATTCGCAGCCCAACTAGTTCCGGCAAAGGGGAGGGAACTGTGGAAGCAGGACTGGCTATGGTGGTGGTTGCCGCCATTGCTCTGGGCCAATCTTCACAACTCACCCTGCCCCTGTCCCCACCTATCTGGGCAGATCCCTGCAGGAGTAAACAGAACTGCTGCAACACACAGACTCTGAATCTGGTGCAAGAAGAGCTTTGGAACTTCAAAAGCTCTCCGCATACCCACAGGGACACTGCGCCCTGTGACCCAGGTGAACTATTAACAAAGGAGAAGCCCATCTCCAAAGGAATTCACCCATTGTGTGAGAAGCTGGAATAGTGCAGAGAAAACATAGCACTACAGTGTGAGAGAGAAAAGAAGGCTGCAGTCGGAGAGAAAATAAAATATTCTACAAACACGTACTGGAAAACAAAAGAAACAACTCGTCCTATCAACCTGTTGCAGAACCCAATCCAGTAAATATCTAGGAAGAGAAATACAAAAATCATTAATTGCCATGAGTAACCAAGGCAACAAGACAGCTCAGAAAGAAAGTGAAAAGTCTCAAGAAATTGAAGTTAAAGATATGGAAATATGTGACTTAACTGACAGAGAATTCAAGATGGCAGTTCTGAACAAACGCACTGAGATGCAAGAAAATACAGAAAGGCAGTTTAAAAAACTCAGAAATACAATCAAAGAGCAACATGAGGATTTTACGAAAGAGATAGAAATTTTTAAAAAGAACCAAATAGAATTTCTGGAGATTAAGAACTCAGTAGAAGAAATTAAGAATGAAACAGCCAGCTTAGGAAGTAGAGTTGACGAGATGGAGGAAAGAATCAGTGACATCGAAGAAGAAACCTGGAAATGACATGGATGGAAGAAGAAAGAGACTTGAGAATTAAAAGAAATGAAAGAAATCTACAAGAACTTTCTGACTCCATCAGAAAGAGCAATATAAGAATAATGGGCATACCAGAAGGAGAAGAGAGAAGGGAACAGAGAGTATATTCAAACAAATAGTCAAAGAGAACATCCCAAACTTGTGGAAAGAACTGGATCCTCAAATCCAAGAAGCAAATAGAACACCTAATTACCTCAACCTCCAACGGAACTTCTCCAAGGCACATAGTATTGAAGCTGTAAAAAATCAATGACAAAGAAAGAATCCTCAAAGCAGCCAAGGAAAAGAATATGGTACCCTACAAAGGAAAGCCCATTAGATTATCATCATATTTCTCAGCAGAAGCTCTACAAACCAGGAAGGAGTGGAACCACATCTTCAAACTATTGAAAGAGAGAAATTATGAGCCAAGAATAATATACACAGTAAAATATCCTTTAGATATGAAGGAGGAATAAAGACCTTTGCAGACATATAGAAGCTGAGGGAATTTTCTAGTACATGACATGCATAACAAGAAATACTAAAGGAGGCTATTCGACCACCACCAGCAGGGACAATTTGTGGCAACCAAAATATAAAAAGGAGGAGAGTAAAGGCCTGAACCAGAATATGGGAATGGAGTCAGAAGATATGCTGAAAAAAATGGAATATTGTAAATATCAAACTTTCTTTTACATAAACTTAAGGGTAACCACTCAAAAAAAAAAATCCAGAACTGAAATATATACTCTAATAAAAGCAGAAACAAAGGGAAACATCATAGAATACCACCAGACAGAAATAATAGACAACAACAAAAAGACAACGAAACAATGGAGACACAGTCTTAGCAGAAAACTAAAGATAGAATGATAGGAAATCCTCACATATCAATAATGACCGTAAATGTAAATGGACTGAAGTCACCAATAAAAAGGTACACAGTAGCAGATTGGATCAAAAAACTAAACCCAACCATATGCTGTCTCCAAGAGATGCAACTCAGCTACAAGGACAAACATAGACTCAAAGTGAAAGGGTGGAAATTGACACTCCAAGCAAATGGTATCCAGAGAAAATCAGGTGTAGCTGTACTGATATCAGATGAAACAGACTTCAGGGTGAAAAAGATAACAAGAAACAAAGATGGACATTTCATAATGGTAAAGGGGACTATACAAAAAGAAGACATAGCAGTCATCAATATTTATGCCCCCAATCAGGGAGCACCGAAATATACCAAGCAATTACTAACAGAACTAAAGGGAGAAATTGACCAAAACACAATTATACTACGGGACCTAAATATGTCATTGACAGCTATGGATAGATCATCGAAACAGAAAGTAAATAATGAAATAGCAGCCCTAAATGACATATTAGATGAAAAAGATATCATTGACATTTATAGAGCACTTCATCCTAGAACATCAGACTATACATTTTTTTCTGGTGACATGCAACATTCTCAAGGATAGACCATATATTGGGACATAAAACTAACCTCAGCAAATTTAAGAAGATTGAAATCAAAGCAAGCACATCTCCTATCAAAGGCTTTGAAATTGGATATCAATTGCAAAAAGAATGCAGGAAAAAACAGAAATACATGGAGAATAAACAACATACTTTTAAACAAAGTCCGGGTCAAAGAAGAAATTAGAGGAGAGTTCAAAAAATATATAGAAACAAATGAAAATGAAAATAGATCCTACCCAAATTTTTGGGATGCAGCGAAAGCAATTTTAAGAGTGAAATTTATATCATTACAAGCCTATCTCAAGAAACAAGAAAAATCCCAAATAAATAACCTCAGATTACACCTTTAAGAACTGGAAAAAGAAGAACAAATGAAACCCAAGCTCAGCAGAAGAAAGAAAATAATAAAAATCAGAGCAGAACTAAATGAAATACAGAACAAAAAGACAATAGAACAAGTTAATTTGACAAAGAGCTGGTTCTTTGAAAAGATTAACAAAATTGACATACCCCTGGCTAGGCTCACTAAGATAAAAAGAGAGAAGACACTAATAAACAAAATCAGAAACAAAAAAGCGGAAGTTATCACGGATGCCACAGAAATATACATGATCATCCAAGAATATAATTAAGGACTATATGCCACCAAATTCAATAATCTAGAAGAAATGGACAAGTTCTTAGAAACATATAGCCTTCCTAGGCTGAACCATGAAGAACTGGAAAATCTGAACAGAGCAATCACCAGTAACAAAATTGAATCAGTCAGTCAAAACCTTTCCAAAAGCAAAAGTCCAGGACCAGATGGCTTCACTAGTGAATTCTACCAAACAGTCAAAAAAGAAACAGAAAAAATATAGAGGATCTAATACCAATCACGCTCAAACTCTTCCAAAATATGGAAGAAGAGACAGTACTCCCTAACTCACTTTATGAGGCCAACATTACCCTGATACCAAAACGTGGTAAGGACAAAACACAAAAAAAGAGAACTACAGACCAATATCTCTGATGAATACAGATGTAAAAATCCTAAACAAAATTCTAGCAAATCGAATGCAACAATGAATAGAATACAGAACTCAAATAAAACCATACATATATGGACAGATAATTTTTGAACAAAAAGCAAATAACAGACAATGGAGAAAAGACAGCCTCTTCAATAAATGGTGCTGGGAGTATTGGAAAGCCACGTGCAAAAGAATGAAACTGGACTGCTCTCTGTCACCATGTACCAAAATTAATTCAAAATGGATCAAAGACTTAAGCATAAGACCTGAAACAATAAACTGCATAGAAGAAAACATAGGTACTAAACTTATGGACCTTGGGTTCAAAAAGTGTTTTATGAATTTGACTCCAAAGCAAGGGAAGTAAAATCTAAAATAAATGAATTGGACTATATCAAACTTAAAAGCTTCTGCACAGCAAAAGAAACCATCGACAAAATAAAGAGACAACTAACTGAATGGGAGAAGATTTTTGCAAACAGTGCCTCCGATAAGGGGCTAATATCCAAAATATACAAGGAACTCATGCAACTCAACAATAAACAAACAAACAATCCAATTGAAAAATGGGCAGATGACCTGAAGAGACATTTCTCCAAAGAGGACATACAAACGGCAAATAGACATATGAAAAAATGCTCAACATCACTAATCATCAGAGAAATGCAAATCAAAATCACAATGAGATATCACCTCACCGCAGTCAGAATGGCTATCATCTACAGGACAAATAGTAACAAGTGTTGGAGAGGCTGTGGAGAAAAAGGAACCCTCATCCACTGTTGGTGTGAATGCAGACTGGTGCTGCCGCTATGGAAGGCAGTGTGGAGGTTCCTCAAGAAATTACAAATAGAATTACCGTATGAACCAGCCATCCCTCTCCTGGGTATCTACCCAAAAAATCTGAAAACATTTATCCATAAAGACACTTGTACTGCAATGTTCATTGCAGCTTTATTTACGGTGGCCAAGACATGGAAACAACCAAAATGTCTTTCGATAGATGAATGGATAAAAAAGTTGTGGTATGTATACGCAAAGGAGTACTATTCGGCGGTAAGAAAAGATGAAATAGGAAAATTTGTGACAACATGGATGGATCTTGGGAGTATAATGCTAACCGAAATGCGTCAGACAATAAAAGCAGAGAACCATATGATTTCACTAATCTGTGGTATATAAACCAAAAACAAGAAAAGAACAAGACAAATAAATGAGAAACAAAACTCATAGACATAGACAATAGTTTAGTGGTTACCAGAGGGTAAGGAGGGATAGGTGTGGTAGATGAGGGTAAAGGGGTCAAATATATGGTGATGGAAGGAAAACTGACTCTGGGTGGTGAACACACAATAGGATTTATAGATGATGTAATACAGATTTGTACACCTGAAATCTATGTAACTTTACTAACAATTGTCACCCCAATAAACTTTAATTTAAAAAAAGATACCTTGAGACAAACAAAAATGAAAAGACAACATTCCAAAATTTATGGGACACAGTGAAAGCAGTCATAAGTGAAAAATTCACAGCTATGCAGGCCTATTTTAAGAAACAAAAAATTCTCTAATAACCAGTCTAACTATGCCTAAGGGAACTGGAATAAAAAAGCAAACAAAGCCCAAAGTAAGTACAAGGTATAAATAATGAAGGCCAAAATGAAAATAAATGAAACAGAGTCTAAAAATGCAATACAAGATATATTGTAACCAAAAATCTGGTTCTTTGAAATGATAAATAAAATTGAAAAACTAGAATCATCAAGGAAAAAATAAAGAGAACCCAAGTAAATAAAATCAGAAATGAAAGAACAGTATTGACAACTGATAGCACAGAAATACAAAAAAAAAAAAAAAAAAAAAAAAAGTGCAAACAACTATACATCAAAAACTGGACAATCTGGAAGAAATGGATAAATTCCTACAAGCATACAATCTTCCAAGCCTGAATCAAGAAGAAATAGAAAATCTGAAGAGACAGATTAGAACCAACAAAATTGAATCAGTAATCAACCTGCTCCCAACAATGGACCAATGGCTTCACTGGCAATTTTTACCAAACATTCAAACAAGAATTAGCGCTTATTATTCTAAAATTATTCCAAAAAATCCAAAAGGATTGAAGGCTCCCAATCTCATTTTACAAGGCCACCATTACCCTGATTCCAAAACCAAAGTCATTACAAATAATCAAAACTGTAGGTTGATTTCGCTATTGAATATAGATGCTAAAGTCCTCAACAAAATATTAGCAAACTGAATTCAGCATTACATTAAAAATATAATACATCACAATGAAGTGAGATTCATTCCTGGTATGCCAGTTTGTTTAAATATCTGCAAAGCAATTGATGTGATATCACAGAAACAAAATGAAAAATAAAAGTCATATGGTCATATCAATAGATGCAGAAAAAATATTTGACAAAATACAGCATCCATTTATGATAAAAAAAAATTCAGCAAAATGGGACTAGAGGGAATATATGTCAACATAATAAAGGCCATATGTGACAAACCCACAGCTAATATCACACTACTCAATGGGACAAGCTGAAAGCATTCCCCTTAAGATCAGGAACAGACAAGGATACTCATTTTCATCACTTTCATTCAACATCGTACTGGAAGTTCTAGCCACAGCAATCAGACAAGAAAAAATAATAAAAGGCATCCAAATGGTAAAGGAAGAAGTAAAACTGTCATTATTTGCAGATGGCATAATATATACAGAGAAATAACCCAAAAGATTCCACCAAAAAACTGTTAGAACTGATAAATTGGTAAAGTAACAGATTCAAAACTAATATTTAGAAATTGGTTGCATTTTCATGCACCAATAAAAATCTATCAGAAAGAGAAATTAAGAAAACAATCCCATTTAAAATTGCATAAAAAATTCGGCGGTAAGAAAAGATGATATAGGAACATTTGTGACAACATGGATGGATCTTGAGAGTGTAATGCTGAGCGAAATAAGTCAGACAGAAAAAGCAAAGAACCATGTGATTTCACTGATATGTGGTATATAAACCAAAAGCAACAAAAGAACAAGACAAAAAAATGCAAAATAAAATACTTAGGAATAAATTTAACCAAGGAGGTAAAACACCTGTACTCAGAAATTTATAAGACATTAAAGAGAGATATTAAAGAAGTTACAAATAAATGGAAACATATGTCATGCTCATGGATAGGAAAAAATAATATAGTTAAAATGTCCATACTACCCAAAACAACCTATAAATTCAATGCAAGCCCTATCAAAATACAAATGACATTTTCACAGAACTAGAACAAATAACCCTAAAATTTATATGGAACCATTAAAGACCCTGAATAGACACAGCAGTCAGTCCTGAGAAAGAAGAACAGAGGTGGAGGTATCACACTACCTGATATCAAATTGTAGTACAAGGCTATAGTAATCACAACAGCATGGTATTGCCATAGAAACAACCATATATATCAATGGAACAGAATAAAGAGTCCAGAAATAAATCCATGCGTATATGGTCATTTAATTTATGACAAAGGAAGCAAGCATATACATTAGGGTAAAGACAGTCAATCCAGTGAATGGTGTTGGGAAAACTGGACAGATACATGCAAAAATGTGAAACTGGACTACTTCTTATGCAATATACAAGAATAAACTCAAAATGATTAAAGACATAAATGTAAGACCTGAAACCATAAAACTCCTAGAAGAAAATATAGGAAGTAAGCTCTCAGATAGTACCCTTAGTAATATATTCACTGAACTATCTCCTCTGGCAAGGGAAATAAAAGGAAAACTAAACAAATGTGGCTACATCAAACTAGAAAGTTTTTTTCGTAGCAAAGGAAACAATCAAAAAAACAAAAAGACATCCTACTGAATGGGAGAAGATATTTGTCAATGATACATCTGATAAGGGATTAATATCATATATATATATATATATATATATATATATATATATATATATATATGCAACTCAACACCAAAAAAAGCCAAGCAATCCAATTTAAAAAGTGGGCAGTGGACCTGAATAGACATTTCTCCAAAAAGGAGATACAGATAGCCAATAGATACATGAAAAGATGCTCATCATCACATCACTAATCATGAGAAAAGCGCAAGTAAAAACCATAATGTGATATCACATTACACCTGTCAGAATGGCCATAATCAATAAATCAACAAACAAGTGTTGGCTATGATGTGGAAAATAGGGAACCTTGTGCACTCTTGTTGGAACTGCAAATTGGTAGAGCCACTGTGGAAAATAGTATGGAGGTTCCTCAAAAAATTAAAATTAGAATTACGTTATGACCGAGCAATTCTACTCCTGGGTTTTTATCTGAAGAAATCCAAAACACTAATTTGAAAAGATGTATTCACCCTATGTTTACGGCAGCACTCTTCGCAATAGCCAAGATATGGAAACAACTAAAATGTCCATCAATAGACAATTGGATAAAGAAATAGTGGTACATATATACAATGGAGTACTACTTTGCCATAAAAAGAATGAAATTTTACCATTTGCAACAATATGGTTGAATCCAGGAGGTAAGTGAAATAAGTCAGACTGAGAAATACAAATACGATATGATCTAAATTATATGTGTTAAAGAACAGAATAAATGCACAAACAAAACAGAATTAGACTCGTACACAAAGAGAACAAATTGATGTTTGCTAGAAGGGAGGGGTTTGGGGGATCTCTGAGAAAAGTGAAGGGATTAGGAAGTACAAATTGGTAATTACAAAATAGTCATGGCAATGTGAAACACAGTATGGGAAATATAGTCAAGAATATTGTAAAAACTATGTATAGTGTCAGGTGGCTACTAGACTTATCGGGGGATCCCTTCATAAATTATATAAATACCTAACCACTACACTGTATATCTGAAACTAACTAATTTAAAAGAATACTGAATGTCAATTATAATTAAAAAATATGTAGTCGTGGGATGTAAAGTATGGTGTAGGGAATATAGTCAATGGTATTGTAATAACTATGTACAGTGTCAGATGGGTAATAGACATGATGGGGTTATCATTATGTGAGGTGTGTAATGTGTAATGTGTGTAAATGTCTAATTACTATGTTGTCTTGTATACCTGAAACTATACTCACTCGGTGGGGGGGGGAGGAGAGCAAACTGCCATGTTGTGAACTGCCCTATATGTTCATGTGTCAACTGAAGGAGGCCTCTGACTAACAGCCAGTGAGACCCTGAACCCTTCAGTCTAACAGTCGCCAAAACCTGATTCTTGCCAATAACTATGTGAGTGAGCTTGGAGATGGATTCTTCCTGAGATGAGACTGCAGCCTCAGGTAGCAACTTGATTGCCGTCTTGTGAGAGACTTTGAGTCCAAGGACCTATTCTAGATGCTCCCAGATTCCTGACTCACAGAAATTAGGAGATAATAAATGTTCATTTTTTTAAACCACTAAGTTTTGGGTAATATGTTACTCAGCCATAGATAACTAATGCAGCGCCCCTCTATTCTTGTGACAAATAAAGGGTAGCGGTGGTGCTGTAAGAGTTTCCATTTTTAACAGTTCAGTTAGGAAAAATCTCACAGGAAATCTTGTGGTGGAAACAGGTTACTGTCTTCTTATGTCCAGTGTAAACAGTGGGTAATAATCCCAAAGATTCTGAATCCACAAATGTCCTCAATTAAAGGAGAAATTAAATGTTGAGGGGTGCCTAGATAATTGGCCTCTCACGTGACCTTTGTTCCAGGAATCATACCACAATGGCCTTTTTGGCATTCCAGTGGTTGCTTCAGGACTGAGCTGAATGGGTATTATGAAGAGTTACTGTGTAGTCTTCGGCAAGAAGGGTGGTGGTAATGAAAGCCAGCTAGACCTACTTCCAGCCAAATCGAGAGCACATTAGTTTGCTTTCAGATATTTTCCGAGGAAGAAATGGCAATGGGGAAACAAGCTGAATACTCTGCATTTGTTAACTGCTCCATTTTTTTCAAGCCACTGACATGATGTTATTTAATTGTCACCTCACAGTGACCTAATAAGATAGGCAGGGAAGGCATTGATTTATATTTGATGGGGTAAAAAGAGTATTTTTGTGATTTTTGCCCTGTATTAAAAAAAGAAGAGTCACTATTGGAGTAGTGACCTTTCTGATATTACAAAATCATCAGGCAGCAGAAGCAGAGTGAGAATCAAGTGTTCATTTCCCAGTACTGAGACTTTTCTTTCCATGACCACTTTCTACTAGGGAGATATTCTTCCTAACACACATTTCTGTTCTGCTCTGTGAATATAGCAGTACTACTTCAGATGTAGTGCCCCTGGCACCACGAAGCTTGTATGTCTTTTCCAAGAGTTGTGAGAGGCCATCTGTACTTTTCTGCCCTTACATCCCAGAGGCTACCTTCCCATTTTAAAAATTGAGGTCATTCTTGTAACTTGTTCATACAGCAGTACTCTTTTAAACTTAATGTGCATAGAGTTACTTAGGAACTGAGTTAATGTTCAGATTCATAGGCCCCATCTCCCAGAGATTCTGATTAATTCAAACTGGAATGGGGCCCAAGACTGTATATTTTCTAAGCACTTCCATGTGATTGTGATGGAGGTGATACATAGACAATTTTGATAAAAGCTGCCTGACAAAATTTTTATCGGTACTGTGCAGTAACAAAGAGCTAAAAGACACACGTGAGCACCCACATGAATATACACACAGAGGAATATCTTGCTTTATACAGTAAATTATTTCTGAAAGTTTGTGTATGTATCACATTTTATACATCAGTTCACATATGAAATACTACTGACATTTATATAATACTTCCAGGGAAAGGACTGCATCTTAAAGGTTATTTAATCTTTAGCACCTAGGCATAATGCTTGGTGCCTAGTATTGGTTGAAGGAATGACTATTCAGTTTGTTGGATGTGGGGATAGGTCTATATGTAACTTGATAAGTCAAAGACTCATTCAACATACAGCAGTATGTCTTAACGTCATTCATTCTTATCTCCATTTAATCATTTTAAAGCATTGCACTTACTTAGGATTCAAAAGAATCAAAGACAAAATATAAGATGAACACTGAAATAGCTCTGTGAATGAGAACACTTTAGAAAAGTAGTTAGTCTCAGGGTCTTTCTTATCTTCTCTAACCTTATAAGTTATAACCTCAGCCTTGCCAGGAGATTTTATGATCTATTATATTTGTAACCCCAGAGAAGGAGAAGAGATGTGATAAATGAGATCAACATAAGGCCTCAAATTCCCCTTTTTCAAGTAACAAACTTTGTTCTTGAATCAACAAATTGCAACACAATATTTAGCAAAGTGAATTAGAATCTCCTAAACAAGTGTGAAACAGTGGTACATATCCTCACTAGGACAGAAGCTGATAAGGGTTTCTCTAGCGTGGCTTAGGAGATCAAAATATAGCAAAGAGCTGGCTTTGGTATGCCTCTGGAGCAGGCATTTTTCATGAGCTGCTAAATGGAAGTTTTCAGCTGATTTGTTTATATGACAGCTTGCCTTTTAGCAGAAAAATATTGATTCCTCTGGGTTAGCAATGAGGTTCCTGAAACATTTCAACCCTAAACTCATAAATTGGTAATAAAAAAATTTAAGTTGTCCCAAGGAGTTAGCTTGGCCTCAAATATTTGATTGGATAAGGCACACATATGTTTCCTGATTCTGTAGTTAAAAGCCAGACTTTCCACTTTCTCTGGTTTGACTTATTGGATAAGCCTTTTGAAAAATGGAACTTGTACTTAGTGTGCTTTATTTTACCTTCAATGATGATATGAATCTCAGCAGTAAATTTTTAAATAACTGTGTTATATATGTTGAATAAATAATGAACCGAATTGTGCTTTCCGTTATTCTCATAGAGTATCTGGAAGGCAATCAGGGTCAAGATTGAAAGACAGAAAGGTAGGGAGGGAGAAATATTTAACTTACATTATGTTCAGACAAATGAAGGATTGTTGACTTATACCAAACTAGGATTAAAAACACTAAAACCATCATATCATTGCTGACACTTCCCACACACCATGAAGGGTCTTATGAAACTTGTGTAAGTAAACTTCCTCATCAACAGTTAATAAAGTTGATAAGATAGAGGCACAGATATAGTGGCTTCACATTTCTACACCGTTTGTTTCCAAAGCTCTTGTGTATGCAGTATCTCATTTCATCATCATAATAGTGCTTTTTTGTAAGAGTTATGATCATTCTGCTTTTTCTTTCGTTTTCAATTTTGACAGCTTTATTGATGTATAATTGACATGCAATAAGCTACAAATATTTAAAAGATATAATTTGATAAGTTTTGACCCATGAAACCACTACTACAATCAAGATGGTTAACATATGCATCACCCAAAAAAGTTTCTTCTTGCCCTTTTATAATCTTTCCCTTCCACCCTTCCCACTCCTTTCCCAAGTAACCACTAATCTGCTTTTTGTCACCATAGATTAATTGGCACTTTCTAAATTTTATGTAAATAAAATTATATGCTAAGTACTCTTCTTTGTTGGTGGTGGTGCTCTTTCACTCAGCATAATCATCTTGAGTTTTATCAAAGTTGTTGCATGTATCAAAGTTTGTTCATTTATTTACTAACATTCCATTGTATGGATATAGTGCAATATTGATACATTCAATTGTTGAGGACACTGGAGTTGTTTCCAGTTTGAGGCTATTACAAATAACGTTGCTATGAAAATTCATGCACAGGTCTTTTTATGAACATGTGCTTTGTTTTCTTTTGAGTAAATGCTTACAACTGAAACACCTGTATAATATGATAGGTATACGTTCAATTTCTCAAGAAACTGCAAAACTGTTTTCCAAAGTGGTTATATCATTTAATGTACTCAGCAACAGTGTATGATAGTTCCATTTCCTCTGTATTCTCACCAACCTTGTTATGGTAAGCTTTCACAATTTCAATTTAATTTAATAAATGTGTAGTGGTGTTTAATTGTTGTTTTAATTTACATTTCCTTACTAATTATATTGGCCAATTTTCCTGTGCTTATTAGCCATCAGTATACTTTTTGTGGTGTGTGGGTGTGTTTTTTAAAATTAAAGTTTATTGGGGTGAGGTCATATAAATAAATGGTTGCGTGAGGTGAGCCTCTTGAAATCTCCCCCAGAATTTACAACAAATTGAACAACTATAACTCCACAAAGAACTCCCTGTGCAGCAGACAGGCAAGACTAAGATACTGAAATCATCTAAAGGTGTGAAAATTGCATGAGCTGGGGAAGAGGGAAGGAAGAAGTGTGGAGATGGAGCATCATGGGCGCAGGACGCAGACCTAGTTCAGTGATCCGAGCTCACAGCATTCTGGAGCTACCGCAGCTGCGGGAGAGGGGAGAACTTGGACTGCTAGGGCTCCGCTTATGGCCCACAGGGCTGAGGGGGCAGCATATAACATGGCTGAACCCAATGCTCACGGCAGAGTCCTCAGAGAAAAGACTGAGGGAAGAAGGCTGAAAATGGTGGTTTAAGCCCTCACTGCCAAGCAGAGAATGGAAGCCTTAGGCACTGAGCTTACCTGCCCCCTTCCTACCTTCCCATAGCTCACCCCACCCCCACCTGCCCAGTGCTAGAAGCAGAAGAGTAGCAGTGTCAAACCAAAAGAACAGAATATTTACAGTTCTGAGAACTGTGATCTGCAGACACCAACTCGCAGCTCAACTAGTTCCAGCAAAGGGGAGGGAGCCATGGAAACAGGACTGGCTGGGGTGGTGGTCACCGCCATTGCTCTGGGCCACTACTCACAACCCACCCCGCCCCTCTCCACACTTATCAGGGCAGATTGCTGCAGGAGTAAACAGAGCTGCTGAAATACAAGGGCCCTGAATCTAGTGCAGGCAGAGCTTTGGAAATTCAGAAGCTCTCCACATCCTCCCACGGAGGCAGAGTCCTATGACCCAGGCAAACTGTTCACAGAGGAGAAGACTGTCTTCCAGGGAATCTGCCCATTTTGTGAGAAGCTGGAATAGTGCAGACAAAATATAACACTACAGTGTGAGAGAGAATAAAAGGCTGCAGTAGGAGAGAAAACAACAACAACATTCTACCAACAACTACTGGAAAACAAAAGAAAGACCTCTTTGTATCAACCTGTTGCAGAACCCACTCCTATAGATGTCTAGGAATAGAAATACTAAATCATTAATTGCCATGAATAACCAAGGTAACAAGACAGCTCAGGAAGAAAATGAAAAATCTCCAGAAAATGAACTTAAAGACTTAGAAATATGTGACTTAATGACAGAGAATTCAAGATTGCAGTTCTGAAAAAACTCAGCGAGATGCAAGAAAACAAGACAAGCATTACTGGTGATTGGTCTATTTAGATTTTCCAATTCTTCTTGATTCAGCAAGGAAGGCTATATGTTTCTAAGAACTTGTTCATTTCTTCTAGGTTGTTGAATTTGGTGGCATATAGTCCTTCATAGTATTCTTGGATGGTCTTTGTATTTCTGTGGCATCCCATGTCTCTATACTTCCTGCTTCCCTCCTCCTCTGCTGGCCCAGTTTACCCACGTTTAGATGATTTCATTTGTGTGTTTCTTAGTCTTGCCTATCTGCTGCATAGGGAGTCCTGCGTGGAATTATGGTTGTTCAATTTGCTGTAAATTCCAGGGGAGATTTCAAGAGGCTCACCTCACGCCACCATTTCTATGACATCATCTCTTAGTTTTCACCTCTATAAAATCATTCTAGGTTTGTTTGGACAAGATGCTCTCAAAGTCCATACCAGCTCTGAGGCAAGTTTTGTGGGGGCTAAGAGTACTCTCTCTCCTCCCTAATTTACACCATTTGACATCAATTGACTCTGAATTTTATTATACAATTGTATCATATATTGTCTCCACCCTGTCTGGCAAGCTTCCCATCATCAATATTTTCTAAATAAATTTTGTTTAAAGAATGGATGAATGGCTTATTTCAGTCATTCAATTTGTCCATTTTTCTTCTTAATCTGAAAATATGTTTCTTGAGGGCAGAACTAATGTATTTTGCTTATTTGGTATTATATGCAGGACCTATACTATGCTGCTGGAGTCATTTTTGAGTGTCTGCAAGGACTCTGATTCCAAGAAACTATTGGCAACCTGATTTTCCAGAATCATGGTACCAGGTTCAGCTGATAATGTATGGTCCCAAATTCAATATGTTGAAAAAACAATCAGGTGGCTCTGGAATAGAGTGTTTAGCAAGACATTCATGCTTACACAGAGAAACAAAGATGCAGATGGTTCAGACACACTAAAATTTTATCATTTGTTTGATACATCTGCTGCTTTGAGGCTTATACTTAATGTGAGTTTGTTGAATGATTTACAGGTATACTCATGCACTGAGATGAAGGGCTTTATTATAAATCTCCCTCTTTGTGCTGTAGGATTCTGTGCATTTTTCAATGCTGTAAATATCAACAGAAAAGTGTTTTGTCTGCAACAAGGACAAATGTCAGTTGGCAAAGCTTTTAAAGATGCAGAGTTCTGAATTTCAGTTCTCATTATTGTAGTCCTGATTCAAGGAGTAATCACAAAAATGCTTTATCCTTATACTTTTTATTCTATAAACCTTCGTAATAAAAGAAAACAGTAAATGTTATTATATAAAAGTAATGCATATAGAAGATAGTGTTAAGCAAAAGTAAGAAAATAAAATCCATCCTTATCTCTAACATAGATAACCACTGATAACATTTTAGTGCATATTCTGTCTTTTTATATACATATTTAATTCAATAATGTAATTACACTGAACATATTATTTTGTTACATCTTTTTCATTTAGTGAGATAGAAACTATTCAGCACATATTCATAAAAATTATCCAGATCATCATTTCTCATGGTGCCTAGCATTTCGAAGTACAGATCTACTGCAATTTATTAATACAAACCCCTAATTTGGGTCATTTTTTTTTTCAGTATTTTTACTGTCATGAAATTATAGGAGGGAGCTAAAGCTTTATGCATATCTCCAATTATTTCCTTAAAATAAATCCCTAAAAGTGGAATTCTTGGGTCAAGAAGTGTGCAAACTTCTAAGGCTTTTAACACCAAAACTACCCTCATTTCAATTTAATTACCCAGTAACGCATGTAACACTGTTTAAAAGTGATTTTATTTTTACTTATAACCTTTATGCCAGAAAAGTTTAAAGCATCCATATTTAGTAGTTTAGGAAATCAGGGTGCAGAAGAATCAAGCACACAGTATTAACACCAGAATTATTACCCCATTTTCTATATTCCTTATACTCTTAGAACAGTGCTCATTGCAACTACCCAAGTGGTGTTTAGAAAAACTGTCTGAGATCCCCTGAACAAAATTATTGTGTATTAGTCAAACATGTATTGAAAACAAAGTTAAACAGGCATTGTCATGCCTTTAGTCTGGTCTCTGCAATTTAAGTTATTTGCCATCAGGCGGCAGCAGAAAGTCACTTTTCCTCCAAGAATGAAGCAAAATTTTCTTGAGAAGATGGTCTCTTTTCTACCTTGCCTCTTGTTGCATAATCACAAGTTACAAAACTTTGTTTTGTACCCCAGATATTTATGAAACTAGGACTTCCAATTTGATTGTTCCAAATAGAGATTGAAAGTAAGTTTTCTGTATTTTCTCATGAAATCTTAGCTCTTCTTAAAATATGTTTTTCTTAATTCATAGGGAATTATCTTACTATACGCTTTGAGCTATACTTCAAGAAATTGATTTTTAAAAAAGAAGGAAAAGTAAGAATCTAACTCCAATATAATTTGTTGATCTTGGTCTAGTTACTTTTACGATTTTTATTTCCCAGAATGCTGGTATAAAAGAAAAAAAAAAATACAGACTAATGCAGATCCTCACTACCAAATGATACCTTAAATCTTTCCAATCTGAGACATATTTCCTTAGCCTGATAATCTGCTTTTCAATATTGAGGCCTCCTATTTCAAGGTAAATTGATTTTGAAAATGACATAATTGTTCCTGTCTCTATGAATCTGTGCCCCTTTCCAACCTGACTTTGAAACTTCTCCAATCAAAAGTGGGGCTTATATCCCTATCGCATGAAACTGGATTAACCCTGTGATTTGGTTTGCCAATAAAATGTAGTAGAATTGATGGTGTTGCAGTTCCTAGCCTAAGCCTCATAAGGCCTGCATACTTCTGCTTGCTCCCTTAGCCCGTGGAGATCTTCATAAACAAGGCTGGATCACTTGTGAGGGAGATGAGAGATCACCTGGAGGAGAGCCATCTCAAGCAAGGTCATCACAGTCCAGCCAGGGCCTAGCCAATCAGTCATCTATTAACACATGAGTGCTTCCAGTTGCTGGTCCAGACCAGAAGAACCACCCAGCTGATCCACAAATCCATGAGCTATGGTCTTATTGGGGGGGAATTATTATGTAGCCTTGTTTATGGCAATCATTATCTGACAATTTGGGTCTAAAGCAATTAAGCCAATAATGATTATGAACTACTTACCTGCCAGGGATTCAGGATGAGATAAGTCTGTGAGAGAAGGGACTCTTTCTAATTAGACAGGTTTTGTGGATGTGGATCAATGCAGTGGTCTGGCTGCATTTATATACACTGATGATTTACCTCCTGACATTCATTTTGACTCCCACTAGTAATGATTAGGAATTAACTTAAAAATAATTAATTAGCCTAATGTCCAGCCACTCCCAATTATATGTTATGACCAAATTAAACGATTCCTTGTTCTGCGAACACCTCAAACACAATAACAAATATGGCTTCACTTAAATCTGATAACCTCTCCCTCCTTCTTCCTTTACCAAAATATTTTGGGTAGTCTAAGAACTAGCTGACACACTTAAAGTCCTTCTCTTCTGTGGAACACTCTTGATCACAGGTCTCCAACCACTAGTAAAATAATTGTCGCTTTCTGCTCGGTTTATTCTAATGCCTATTTTGTAATGGAGTTTCACTTGACTTGGAGTCAAAGATCTTAAATTCTTCTTGTATTATCCAATCTTGAAGACTAAGAAAGAGTAAGGCAAGTTTCAGATAGTGTTTTATGTATTTTCTTTTTTTAAATTTATTGGGGTGACAATGGTTAGTAAAATTACATAGATTTCAGGTGTACAATTCCGTATTACATCATATATAAATCCCATTGTGTGTTCACCACCCAGAGTCAGTTCTCCTTCCATCACCATATATTTGTTCCTCCTTTACCCTCATCTCCCACCCCCCACCCCCCTTACCCTCTGGTAACCACTAAACTATTGTCTGTGTCTATGAGATTTTGTTTCTCATTTGTTTGTCTTGTTCTTTTGTTGTTTTGGGTTTATATAACACATATCAGTGAAATCATATGGTTCTCTGCTTTTTCTGTCTGATTTATTTCGCTTAGAATCATACTCTCAAGATCCATCCATGTTATCACAAATGTTCCTATATCATCTTTTCTTACCGCCGAATAGTATTCCATTGTGTATATATACCACAATTTCTTTATACATTTATCTGTCGAAGGACACTTTTGTTGTTTCAATGTCTTGGCCACCGTAAACTAAGCAGCAATGAACATTGGAGCACACATGTCTTTATGTATAAAAGTTTTCAGATTTTTTGGGTAGATACTCAGGAGAGGGATTGCTGGGTCATATGGTAATTCTGTTCATAATTTTTTGAGGAACCTCCACACTGCATTCCATAGCGGCAGCACCAGTCTGCATTCCCACCAAAAGTGTATGAGGCTCCCTTTTTCTCCACAGCCTCTCCAACAGTAGTTACTATGTGTCTTGTTGATGATAGCCATTCTGACTGGGGTGAGGTGATATCTCATTGTGGTTTTGATTTGTATTTCTCTGATGATTAGTGATGTTGAGCATTTTTTCATATGTCTATTTGCCATTTGTATGTCCTCTTTGGAGAAATGTCTCTTCAATTCCTCTGCCCATTTTTTTTTTTTTTTTTTTTTTTTTTTTTTACGTTTACTAATATTTAATATGCAAATTGAAACTGGTTCCATCATTAAGTTTACGGGTAAACAGATTAGGGATTATATGACAGTAAATTTCAGGATTACATTACATTGACTAGAAAAGTATTTACAATAATTTGTACTGAAATGAGGAGTTGACATGAAGATCCTAAGTACCATCAAGAAAGAGACTCGTCTCAGAATAAAGTCCAAAAAAAATGTTGAAGAATTTGAAGATGAGTTATATGTTTTGCTCTTACAAAAAAAAACAACTGTTTCAAATTTCTGAATTTTTCTATGATTAAAAATGCCTGTTTAGCAGTATTTAAACACACACACACCCTTAATATGTCCCAATGCAAAAGAAGCATTTTTAATAAGAAATGAGAAAATGATTGTTTTGGAAAATAATTCCTGCTATCAAGACAGAATTTTGAAAACAGATGTTTGGCAAGGTTTTCATCATTATGCAACTTTGTTACTGCAAACAACTTAAGTGTGTCAATTATAAAACACTCATCAGCATACTTTGAAAATTAAATGTTATATATTTTCTAGAAATATATTTGCTAAGTTGTGTTAATGCTTTATGTAGAATTTTTCCATCTATGCTTATAAATGAGATTGGCCCACGTTCATTCTCATTCTCTCTCTCTCTCTCTCTCTCTCTCTCTCTCTCTCTCTCTCTCTCTCTCTCTCTCTTTCTCTGTCATTTTGATGAGTTGGGAAACTTCCCTATTCCTCAATTTTTGAAAGTGTGTGTGCCCAAAATAGATGTTAACATTCCTTTGAATACTTAGTAAAACCTGCGTACTTAAAAATTGTCTGGTTTTGTGCCATTTGGTGGGTATGTTCTTGACTACCTATTAGTGAGTATAATGGTTTTAGATTAATTTCTTTACATTTCTTCTCCTGCCAATTTTGGTAATATAATTTTCTAGAAAATTGACCAGTCACTTAAGTGTTGGTATAAAAGTTCCTTGTAGAATACACTATTCCTTTCTAATGTTTGTTTTTTATTCATAGTACTTTTATTGCCTTTTAAAAATTCAGTTTTGTCAAAGAAACTTCTTTCTAAGGAAATGGGTTTTAGGTCTATGTTTGTTTGTTTTATATTTAATTAACTTTTGTTCTATATTCTTTATTTCCTGAGTTTACATCCTAACTTTATTTCCTGAGTGTACTTTGCTTTTCTCTTTCTTTTGTTTTTTTAAATTTTATTTTATTAAATTTATTGGGGTGACAATTGTTAGTAAAATTACATAGATTTCAGGTGTATAATTCTGTATTACATCATCTATAAATCCCATTGTGTGTTCATCACCCAGAGTCAGTTCTCCTTCCATCACCACATATTCAATCCCCCTTACCCTCATCTCCCACCCCCCACCCCCCACCCCCTTTACCCTCTGGCAACCACTAAACTATTGTCTGTGTCGTTATTTATTTTCTGTTTGGATTATCTATCCATAGGTGTCAGTGATGGATAGGTCCCCTAGTATAATTGTGTTTTGGTCAATTTCTCCCTTTAGTTCTGTTAGTAGTTGCTTGGTATATTTCGGTGCTCCCTGATTGAAGGCATAAATATTGATGACTTTTATCTTCTTGTTGTATATTCCCCTTTACCATTATGAAATGTCCATCTTTATCTCGTTATCTTTTTCTCCCTGAAGTCTGTTTCATCTGATATCATTATGGCTACACCTGATTTTCTCTGGGTACAATTTGCTTGGAGTGTCAATTTCCACCCTTTCACTTTGAGTCTATGCTTGTCCTTGTAGCTGAGATGTGTTTCTTGGAGACAGCATATGGTTGGGTTTAGTTTTTTGATCCAATCTGCAACTCTTTGCCTTTTTTATTGGTGAGTTTAGTCCATTTACATTTAGGGTGATTATTGATATGTGAGGATTTCCTGTAATTATTGATATGTGAGGTTATTTCATTCTTAATTTCTTCTGTTGAGTTCTTAATCTCCAGATGTTCTATTTGGTTCTTTTTTAAAATTTCAATCTCTTTCGTAGAATGCTCATGTTGTTCTTTGATTGTGTTTCTGAGTTCATTAAACTGCCTTTCTGTGTTTTCTTGCATCTCGTTGAGTTTTTTCAGAACTGCCATCTTGAATCTCTGTCATTTACATCACATATTTTCATATCTTAAGTTCCTTTTCTGGAGACTTTTCACTTTCTTTCTGAGCTGGCTTGTTGCCTTGGTTATTCATGGCAATCACTGATTTATTATTTCTCTTCCTAGATATCTGCAGGTGTGGCTTCTGCAACAGGTTGATAGGAATTGGTCTTTCTTTTGTTTTCCAGTACCTGTTGGTAGAATGTTTTATTTTCTCTCCGACTGCAGCCTTTTTTTCTCTCTCACATGGCAGTGCTATGTTTTCTCTGCACTATTCCAGCTTCTCCCACAATGGGGGGATTCCTTGGGAGACAGATATCTCCTCTGTTAATAGTTCACCTGGGTCACATGGCCTAGTGTCCCTGTGTGTATGGGGATAGCTTTTGAAGTTCCAAAGCTCTTCCTGAACCAGATTAAGAGCCCATTTGTTTCAGCAGTTCTGTTTACTCCTGCAGGGATCTGCCCTGATAGGTGGGGCCAGGGGCGGGGTGAATTGTGAGAGATGGCCCAGAGCAATGGCAGTGACCACCACCACAGCAGGTCCTCCTTCCACAGCTCCCTCCCCGTTGCCGGAAGTAGTTGGGTTGCGAATCTGTGTCTGCCGTCCACAGTTCTCAGACCAGCAAATATTCTGTTCTTTTGATCTGACACTGCTACTTTTCTGCTTCTAGTACCGGGCAAGTGGGGGTGGGGCGAGATCTGGGAGGGGAGGGAGGGAGCAGCTAGTCTCAGTGCCTAAGGCTCCGTTCTCTGTTCGGCAGTGAGGGCTTAAACCACCGTTTTCAGCCTTTTTCCCTCAGTCGTTTCTCCGAGATCTCTGCCGTGAGTGATGGGTTCAGCCATGTTATATGCTGCGCCCTCAGCCCTGTGGGCCATAAGCGGAGCCCTAGCAGTCCGCGTTCTTCACTCTCCCGCAGCTGCGGTAGTTCCCGTATGTAGAGAGCTCGGAGCACTGAGCTAGGTCTGTGTCCTGCGCCTGCGCGGCTCTGTCTCCGCACTTCTCCCTTTCCTCCTCCCCCGCTCACGTGATTCGCCCACCTTTTGGTGAATTCAGTAGTGGGCCTCTTCATCTTGCCTGTCTGCTGTGCAGGGAGTCCTTGCAGAGTTATTGTTGTTCGATTAGTTGTAAATTCCAGGGGAGCTTTACAGAGGCTATCCTCACGCCGCCATTTTGATGACGTCAAGTCTCCCTTCCCTTTCTTTTTTCTTTAATCCTCTTTCTTATTCCTATAATTATGTACAGTAGAGAATAAAAGGGCATGTATATTTCATTTGTTTATTTATTGCATTTTCATGTTCTCTAATCCTTTCATATAACTCAGAAGAAGCTAATGCTTTACGTTTCTCTTTTTCTGAAAAATAAAAACTGAATTAAATTGCCTATTTTATATTCATCATCAGTGGTTTCTACCTCCTTTAAGCCACTGATCCTAAAAAGAAACAAGCATCACCTTCATTCTTAACTTATTTTCATGAAGAGTTCAATTTCAAAAAAAAATGGGGCTTCCAATTTTTTTGTAGTCACAATTTTGGTTTTCAGTACTTCTGGACTTCAACTCTTGACTATTCTTGGTTAAAAGTGAGAATTAATGTTTCTGTCTTTCTATGTTTTTTGTATACATCTTTGTATATGCCTGGACTAAATTCCATTCTGCTCTCACCGCACCATACCTCACCCTTTTGAATGAATGATTCTGCCTAGGAGGAATTATTTCTTTTCTTTTTACAATCTCAATTATCCAAACAATTTTTTTTTTGCCTTTAGAGCCTCATTAACTCCCTGATTCTGGCAGAAAATGTAATGTCCTAAAATTAGAGTATTTTGGGGTTAGAAGGAATTAGTCAATATATCTAATTGAACTTAGTTGCCCCATGGTTGTAGTCTCTATGACTTAAAGGATGGGACAAGAAATAAGGCTCATGACTTACTCAACTCTAGAAACATTTATAAAGGCAGGTACTGGCAGATACCATATTATTAAAAAATGAATAATATGTGGTTCTTGTCTTTAGGAAGTTCATAATCTAGTGGATGGAAAAGATAAGTAAACAATTACCAAATATGGAAACCATTTCCACGAGAGGAAGATATTGTGGGAGCAGATAACCCAGGCTGTGGAGCATTCTTAAGAACGGGATTCCTGACCTGGGCCTTGAAAGACGAACCCTCAGAAATCCTCAATCTTGAAAGAGTCTCTGTCTGAGAGCATGATGTTCAAAATGCAGTTGCAATTGGAGAAGTTACTGTAGGAATAACTGTAAAACTGTCACCTTTATACTCAAGATAGCATGGCGTGGTGTCCGTGTAGTTTATTGGCAATGGCAAGCTTATTACTTTTAATGCTGTAATTTCCCCAGGATCACCATTCTACTTCCCCTGTTATAAGTGTTAAATAAAACTGTGTGTCCTTGCCTCTATTGTAAAAAACAAAAATGCCAATAGAAGAATTTGGTTTTGATAACAGCTTATTTTCCATGAAGAAAATTAAACTCTCTCATATTCACTTTGTTTTGCTCCCACCTCAGCTCCTTTCCTTCTCCCCCTTTCTTCAGCAGTCCCTTCTGTTGCCCTGTTGGTCATGGTGATCCTGGCAGGATTAGGAGGACTTATTCTGTGCTCTTGTTAAAGTTATTAAGACTCAATATAGATTGATAATTTTCTAATTGTCTTTCACTAATGAATATTTCAAACAAAATAAATCTATCTTCATTTAAGGCCATAAGAAGTACATGGAAAGCCAGGCTGCGTCTCATGTCAATGCAGTCAGAAAGCAGGGACTGCCCAGCTCTGATCACACATATTCTATACAAGGAATTTAAAAAACAAAAACAAAAAACATAAATCAATTCCAGGGACTGCAAAAAAGAGATGGGTAGGAAAATGAGTCACAAGAACAGGAGTTGAGTGGAATAGTGACTAAAAAATTGAGCCCTACTGATAAAGCCACAGTTCTTGCTGTAGTTTAATAAGGAACAAAGAGATTGACTGAGGTATGAGATCAGAAGTAGGCACTGGGGGTACTTGACAACAGGAAGTGGGCTCTCTGGCACACCTCAGATGCCCATACCGGCTGTAAAAGCCAACTTGTTCTAAAGAGTGCCAGTTTTGCAGCCTCACACCCTCCTCACTGGCAGGGCCGTGCATTGGCTCCCATTCAAGCATAATGAGAAGGTTTCTATAATTATCAACCCAGCACTGACATTTGCACACAGCTGTGTTATCATACACATATCTGCCCAGACCCTGAAAGTGATTTCCAAAACAAGAGGGCCACTGTGCTTAACGATGCCTCTGCCTTCAGAGGCCTCAGTCCCCTCTGTGACCAAAGTGTGATACTGACCCAGGGCCCAAGATGTTTGCTTTCTTACTTTTTGTAGGGTTCAATCTTTAAAGAAAAAAAATAATAGTGAACTTGTCTAATGTGCTAGACTATAGAGTCAACTATTAGCAGGCCACAAGGTCAGATGCTGGCAGAGCCATTCTCTTGAACTCTTTGTGGCCAGTGCCCTTCCTGTGTCAGCTGGGATGAGAAAAGAACACAAACAATAAAGCCCTGTGTATTCCCAGAGGCGTGGGTCTGGATGTGTATCCTGCTTTCTAGGCCCAAGGGGAGGGGCTAGGAAAGAAAAGAATGACTTTTTCACTGCTGGGTTTGGATGACAGTAAATGGATTCTCCAACCTCTAAGTCTTTTATTCCACTGTGACCATGGGGTCAAATCAGAGGAGTCTCAGAATTTTTGGAATTAGAAAAGGCCATAGATGCCTGCTACTTCAACTTCCCACACAATGTGGTTTCCCCCTTGGAAATATCCTGTCTTCCAGTCTCTCCTTGGCTGAGTCCAGAATGTAGCTGCTCATTCCTTGGGGAGGCAGCTTGATTTATGTTTGAACAGCTCTGATTCTTGGACATTCTTGCTCCCTTCTCTCTGCAATGGAAAGAGAAAATCATACCGGGTGTCTCCCTTTTTGAAAACCTTTCAAGGGGTTCCTATGACCCTTGGAATCAAGTCCATGCTCACAACAGCTCTGCATGTTTGTACCTCCTTCCACCTCTCACCCGAATCCCTCCTATTAATAGGAAGAGAAAGAAACTCTAGACACTGGAGCCTTTTCTCCCTTCCTAGCATAAGTCTATTTCACTCTCACCTCCAGTCTTCTTACCTATAATTTCCTTTTCCTGGAACATTCCTGACCAGATTCTACTTTCTTTCCCCTGAATTCCCTACTCACCTTTTAGGTCTTTTTCTGGGACGCCTCTCCTAATTCTAACCTAGATTAATTCCCTTTGCTATGAGCTTTTAGAACACTGATTCATGTTTAGTACAATGCTTGGCACATAGCAGAGACTTAATAAGATTAGTTGAATGAATAAAATGAATAATCTTCCCATTAACTTGCATTCTTTTGTCTTAATTCCATACTCTTCCATATGACAGCCCTTGAAATATTCAATGACAATCAACCAAATCATTCCAGCATTAGTATGAGTCTGGTCCCAGCGGGAAACAAATCACACATTCAGGCAGAGCAATTGAGGAGGAAATGGTAAAAGGTATTTACAAAAATATGAACAAGGTTAAGAGAATCTTAGGAGAGGAGCACTCCAAAGCTAGCAAGAGCAGGATCTTAAACCTGAAGGGTCAAAAGGAAGGAAAGTTTATCTGAGGCCACAGAAGTTAGCTGAAGTTGGAGAAGGCCATCCAGAAAGCCAACAGGAAGGCAGCCAAGGGAATAAATACCCACCTTACTTTCCCTCTACCCTCAAATTTCGACCTGGTTCCTCCCACTGGAAGATAAAGGACAGGGAGCCTTCTAGTATACAAAACACAATGGAGAAAGATGGAGAACGAATGGAGAGAGACAAATGAAAAAAAAATATCCAGTATAATCATCACTCCCAACAGCCACCCTAAATCTACTTATACCAGACTAAACAGCTTGAGTTGTTTTTTTATTAGGTGGGTGCAAAAGTAATTGCGGTTTTTGCAATTATTTATAACCTTTTAAACCACAATTACTTTTGCACCAACCTAATACTATTGCTCAAAGGTGATGTCTGCTGCACTCCTTATTATCTAAGTCAATGTCATCTGGATAGATTCTAGGTTGCCTGTCATGAAGCATGCTGCCAGGAATATCACAATGCTCTAGAAACCCTCTGACTAGCACAGCGGCTAGGGGAATGGATACCAATCTTTGCCACTCTTAACACTTCTCTTGTACTAATGCAAATTTGGTAAGGGGGGCGGGGGGTGGGGGGTGGGAGATGAGGGTAAGGGGGATTGAATGTATGGTGATGGAAGGAGAACTGACTCTGGGTGATGAACACACGATGGGATTTATAGATGATGTAATACAGAATTGTACACCTGAAATCTATGTAATTTTACTAACAATTGTCACCCCAATAAATTTAATAATAAAAAAAATTAAAAAAAACAAACAAACAACAAAAAACTGTAGTTCCTTGCTTATTGAATATGTTTCAATTGTTTTTTATTGTGTTTATGATCAATTAACCCCCCCAGACTTCCTCACACAAACTACTATGAAATCAACCTTCCTCCTAAATTATATTCAAGTAATTGATTTTTGTTTTAACCTAACTGAAAGATTTCACATTTATCCCTGTCAGATTTTATCTTATTTACTTTTGTCCATTGTTTCAGATTATTAAATCCTTACTTTGTTATCTAGTGTAGTATCTTTTCCTTCTCATTTTGACTCACTAGCTAATTTGATTAGGTCATTGTCTTTGTTTTCATCTGTATTGATGATGAGTGAACAGAATCCAAGACAGCTGGGCACCGAAGATTTCCTCTGTTCAAGGACTGAGTAGTGTAGTGTCGCATTTTACCAAGTGTATTAAATAAAACACTATTTCTGCAGTTAGTTAGTGGTCTAATGGGAAATAAAAGATCCATGTTGAAACAAATTTGGGAAAAACCTGGGTTACACAATTTAAACAAGTTTCTTTCCTAAAGTGTCCCTTAAAGCTATCTATGGACTATCTCTGTAATCAGATATTCAAGACTCTACCAGATTGATTTAACTATGAAATACACACGTGTTTTTGTGTGTGTGCATATTTGTACTTGTGTGTATATGTAGTATTTCATGGGACACTGTTTCACTGAGCACACCTTGGGAAATGCTGGCTCTGGTAGCTAACAGAACTAACATTCAGTCCCAGGTCCAACACATACCAGTTTGGAGCAAGTCATTTAATTTCTCTAATTCTCAGTTTTCTTATCTATTAAATGGGCATACAAGAAGGTTTGTGTTAAGAATTAAATAATATAATGCATTAATGAATAAATGCCTCTTACCGTGCTTTGATAGTAAATACTCAATAGATGTTAGCCAACATTAAACATTATCTTTACATCATCAACATCATCATTAGTGTTATCTTGACATTGATCGACTAATTAGGCTCCATACAGCAAGTATGTAGACATGTAATAATCTAACATAAATAAGCTAAAAGATACACAAGAAACTAGAAACATGTTTCTAATTTATATGTAGTATAAATGATGAATATTCTCAATACATAAGAAAATTCTTAAAATCAATAAGAAAAAAATAACCTAATAAAAAAATAAGCAAAGGACATGAGCATATAATTGACAAAAGAAGAAATAGAGGTGGCCTTAAATTGGAAATTTTTATTTTTAAATCCTCATGGGTGGCTATCCTACTGGGAAATAGACACTTTTATATACTTCTGGTGCCAGTGCAAAATGACAACAAAAATAATAATAGCTAACAAGAATTTCGTATATACCAGGCCCTGTTCTAAGCATATCATATATATTTATTCATTTAATTGTCACAGTGAAAAGTCTATGATATACATGTTTTTATTATTTCACTTTACAGGTCAGAAAACTAAGTACAAGAGATTAAGTATATAAATAAATGTTTTCAAATTTTCAGGTAGACATGTGTACCCCTATGTCCATTGCAACATTATTCATGGTAGCCAAAACATGAAAACTACCGAAGTGCTTTTCAATAGATATTTGGTAAGAAGATGTAGTACATATATACAATAGAATATTACTCAGCCATAAAAAGATGAAATCCTGTCATTTGCAACAACATAGATGGATCTGGAGAATATCATGCTAAGTGAAATAAGTCAGATGGAAAAATCAAGAACCATATGCTTTCACTCATATGTGGGATATAAAACTGAAAGCAACAAACGAACAAGACAAACAAACACACAAACAAAAATTCATACACACAGACAACATTATAGGAGATGCCAGAGGGAAAGGGGTGGGAGGAGGTAGAAAAGGGTAAAAGAGGTCAAATATACGGTGATGGAAGGAGATTTGACCTTGTGTGGTGAACACACAATGCAATATACAGATGATGTATTATAGAATTGTGCACTTTAAACCTACATAATTTTATTAACTAATGTCACCCCAAAACATTTAATAAAATTTTGAAAAATATATTAAGTATAACTTTTCTGAACGAATTTTTGTGCAATTATGAAATTTTTGACAGTATCTATCAAGACCCTTAAAATATGCACATGTTTTGATTCAATGTAGTAGAAGCTGCGATGTATGGTTCACATCCTCTTCAGGACTTACTGTTCCAGCTGTTACCAAGCTAGTGGCCTTCAGGTCTCAGCCCTCTCTAGATATTGCCCTCAGCTGGAGACATCTGCCTTGTCAAAGTAGTATGACTTTGGACCAGCCCATGTGCAATGATGGGGTGATGCTGAAATATAAAGTCCTAGCTCCCTCACTGTATATAGGATAAATCTACTTGCTTTCTTTTTTTTAAATTACAGTTTATTGGGGGTGACAATTGTTAGTAAAGTTACATAGATTTCAGGTGTACAATTCTGTATTACATCATCTACAAATCCCATTGTGTCTTCACCACCCAGAGTCAGTTCTCCTTCCATCACCGCATATTTGATCCCCTTTACCCTCATCTACCACCCCCCACCCCCTTACCCTCTGGTAACCACTAAACTATTGTCTGTGTCTATGAGATTTTGTTTCTCATTTGTTTGTCTTTTTTGTTGTTTTTGGTTTATATACCACATATCAGTGAAATCATATGGTTCTCTGCTTTTTATGTCTGACTTGTTTCACTTAGCATTATATTCTCAAGATCCATCCATGTTGTCACAAATGGCCCTATTTCATCTTTTCTTACTGCTAAATAGTATTCCATTGTGTATATATACCACAACTTCTTTATCCATTCATCTATTGAAAGACATTTTGGCTGTTTCCATGTCTTGGCCACCGTAAACAAAGCTGCAATGAACATTGGAGCACACGGTCTTTATGGATAAATGTTTTCAGAATTTTTTGGCTAGATACCTAGGAGTGGGATTGCTGGGTCATATGGTAATTCTATTTGTAATTTTTTGAGGAACCTCCACACTGCTTCCCATAGCGGCTGTGTATATAGGTTAAATCTTTAGGGTCATCTCTGTTCCAGAGCTTTCCATTGATTCAACTAAAACTTCTATCACTACTGAACTTCTCCCTCTGCCCAATCCTGCTTTTTCCCTCTTCCTTTACCATAGGTTTTGATCATGAGTACTGACTAACAAATTTCTGCAGGTTAACCTCCATCTTAGAGTCTGCTTCCTGAACACCTATCAATTTAACATCTGAAAATATATCCTAGGTAAAAGCCCGCTATGAACATAAATAATAACATATGACCCCTAGTGGATGGTAAAGACACAAGAGAAAGGAGCCTAGGTCGCAGAATCAGTGCATGAAAAATTCCATCTGCTGGTTTGAGCTTGGAGACAGAGAGAGATGGAAAAAGCATTTCTCCCATCCCTTCAACAACAATAAAATGTGAAGAAACTTCAAATTAATGACTAAATATTGAACACATGAGAGAACTGAGGTCACATAGCAAACAATTAACCAGAAATCTAGAGAGAGATGGGTAACTACAGGGAAAAACAGGATGCTTGCATTTACTTACATGGCACAGAGGCTGCCAAAAGCCATATAAGTCAAGAAGGAGATTTAGCTAGAATTTTTTTTAATTAAATGCTAAAAGCTGAGTGTGGATTAGTATGAGAGAATAAAGCCTCTAGTGGCTGCACACATAGAAAAGTTCACACCTTCTTGCAGGATTTTCCCATTGGAACTTCACAGATGCTCAGAGGGGGAATGGGGATAATCCTAAGAAAACTTTCCCTTCCCCTGTGGTGCTGACTGACAGCAACCACAGCTGAAACTCCACCCAGACTCCACCCCTATATCCCATAAGAAATGAAAACAATCTGAAGGGACCAGGGAAACAAAAACTGCAGTATGATGGCACTGGTGGAAACCAGAATTCAACTGGGAGAAGGAAACAAGAAAGAAAAAAAAACTTCTGGCCCTGGGATAAGGCAGGAATGCATATTTAGTCCAGTGTTATGTCTGGAGGAAGGGCAGGAATACTTAAGGAGGCCACAACCCCCAAACCATGTTTATAGCACCTGACTAAGACTGAGGTTTAATCAGAACAACAGAGAACACTCTCCTGGATCCGTATACCACCACCACCATGCTAGGAAGTGTCAAGTGAAAATAATACTGTAATAGAACTGGGAGAGTTGCAGAAGAAAGATTCTCTTTGGGGAGCATGACAAGGAGAAGACCCAAAGCCAAGTGGAAAGCAAACGTCAAACTCAGCCCATCTCCTGACTATCTTACAACAAATTTCACCCATAAAGGCATAGCAGAAGGAATGGTATGCTCATCTCTAAGCATTAAACAATGCATATATTAGTTTCTACTAAACTATATAATGTGTCCAGCTTTCAACAAAAAAAAAGAAATTCAGATGAATATAAAAAGTCAAGGAAAAAAGCAGTCTGAAGAGTAAAACAATGGTCAGAAACAGTCCCAGTTATGACATAGATACTGGAACTAGTACAGCATTTACTATGATTAATATATAAAAGTTAAGCGGATCCGGATCAAAATGGCAGCGTGAGGTGAGCCTCTGTAAAGCTCCCCTGGAATTTACAACAAATCGAACAACTATAACTCCACAAAGGACTCCCTGAACAGCAGACAGGCAAGACAAAGAGGCCCACTACTGAATTCACCTAAAGGTGGGGGAATCGCGCAAGCAGTGGAGGAGGGAAGGGAGAAGTGCTGAGACGGAGCCTCCGCGGGCGCAGGATTCAGACCTAGCTCAGTGCTCTGAGCTCGCTGCATCCCGGAACTACCGCAGCTGCGGGAGAGGGAAGAACTCAGACTGCTAGGGCTCCGCTTATGGCCCACAGGGCTGAGGAGGCAGCAAGTATCAACAAGACAAATAGTAACAAGTGTTGGAGGGGCTGTGGAGAAAAAGGAACCCTCATACACTGTTGGTGGGAATGCAGACTGGTGCAGCCGTTATGGAAGGCAATGTGGAAGTTCCTCAAAAAATTAAGAATAGAATTACCATATGACCCAGCAATCCTACTCCTAGGTATCTACCCAAAAAATCTGAAAACATTAATCCATAAAGACTCATGTGCTCCAATGTTCATAGCAGCTTTGTTTACGGTGGCCAAGACATGGAAACAACGAAAATGTCCTTCAATAGATGAATGGATAAAGAAGTTGTGGTGTATATATGCAATAGAATACTATTTGGCAGAATACTTTTCAAGTATGTGGAATCTCAAGATGAAAGGTAAGTAAGTATAAGCAGAGCAGGTTCAGAGGACGATGAAAATCTAGCCTGGTGTTTAAGGAAAGAAGCTAGCATGCCTAGAGCATTAGACCCAGAAGACATTTTAGTATGTCTTTAGTTGATTAGTATGTACCGTGTTTCCCCGAGAATAAGACCTACCCTGAAAATAAGCCCCAGTTAACCTCTTCAGCCAGATGAATGCATTTAGTACATTATAAGAATATTCCAGAAGATGACATGACTGTACTTGAATGTAGATTGTTGTACATGAAAAAATAAGACATCCCCTGAAAACATGCCCTAATGCATCTTTTGGAACAAAAATTAATATAAGACCCGGTCTTATTTTCGGGGAAATACGGTATAAGTCCCGGTCTTATTTTTGGGGAAACACAGTAGTGTGACTCTGTGTTGCCTAGGGTTCATAGAACCCTCGTAAGGCCTGCAGAGAGGGGCCCCCAAAATTATTTATCTCTCAAATTAATTGAATTTTATCTACATATGTTATTTCCCTGTGATAGTTTATTTGAATAAATACTTCCATGTCAAAAAATAAGTTTGGAAAACACTGATGTAATACCCTCTGTCTTTTCATCTGTTACAAAGAGGCAGAAGATATTGAAGTGACTTTTCCATGGTTCCACATGTATATGGATTTTCTTAGATTTGACTGGCAAATCTGGCCCTAAAGCCAGTGCTCTTTCACTATACTGCCTCTTGTGGGTGTCTGAACAGGACTTGAACAAATGTGCTTCTTGGGAGAACTCCGTATTTTATTTTCCCTTGCCCTCTAAGCTTCATGTTAGGTGCAGATCTGGGATCAAGAATTTAGGAAGGAAGGTAAGACTTTGAATTAGTTTTATTTATTCCTTAGGTGAATAAAACATCAGAAACCCAATTTTAGTAAAGAGCAAAGAGCAATGGACATTTGAGGGACAGGCAGTAATAGCAATAGCAACAATAGTAACTTACATTTATTGAATATTTTTATTTGTCCAGCACTGTCCCAAATATTTTCTCAATTAATCCTTACAACCCTATTAGGTAATTAGTGTTATTACCATTTAATAGTAAGGCAAGTAACTCCAAATTAGAGAGGTTAAGTAATTTTCCCAAAGTCAATTTATATTATTATTATACAATTATTAGTATGTCATTAGAACCTCTTTGATGACAGTTCAGGGACATGCATAAATATATTCCCCCTTACTGTTTTGTCCAGAGCTGTTTCTGCTGCTGTGAAAACACTACCCTTCTGTTGATGGGGTAGTTGCTCCCAGCCCCTCCACCCCCCAGCCCACCCTTCTCTAGATAGGTTTTGGAAAATGGAGTCTTTCTGATTCCAGTAAAAAGGGGTTTGCAGATGTAGGTGAAAATGTTCCTGTCTCAATGTCAATGCAGTATGCCACAATAACACTAACAATGACAGAGCCCAGCTGTAGTTTGCCTTCATCAAATGACTCCAATAGTTTTCAGATGTGGTGGGTGGGATGAAACTCAAAGCTTATTGGACTTCAAACATTTCCCCCTCTGTTTAATACATCCTGTGTGTTCTCCAGCGGAAATGCAATCCCTTATGCTTCTGTGATTCAACACAGTTGTTGCTTTTAAGTATATTTTAAATCCCAGAGGCCCCTTGGGCAAATCCTTTTAACTGAGAAAGCTACATTTTACCAAGTCCAGTAACTAAATTTTGAGTTCCAAGAAGCTTGGGATGTGATTTGAAACTTCCAACCATTGAAGTATGGGCTGGTACAAAGGGTGGAAAAGTGCATTTCATCTTTGCTTGTCTGACCCCAGAAGCTGGGAATGTTCCCCCAACCCACCATTTCAATGAATAGGAGGGCAGGGAGGGAAAATATAAAGCAGCAAAAGCAAACTCCCATACATTCAGGGCAAGAGACTTAGCTTCTGCTCCTTCTCTCTCATCTAATGGAGAAGAAAATCATAGGATTAGGACTCCTTAGGTGCAGCTTGATAGTGTCTGGACTACAACTGCCCATGGTATACTGGCAATGGTTACTGTTTGAGTTTGAATCCAGTCTCTGTCACTTTCAAACTATGTGTCTTGGGATGCCACTTAAACTCTCTGTGGTTCAGTTTTCTCATATCTGAAATGAGGATAATAATAGTTCTGACCTTATTAGGTTGTTGAGAGGATTCAGTGTGTTAATCATGCAAAGTGCATAGAACAATGTCTGGTACATTGTAGGAATTCAGTAAATGCTCATATTAAAACTATAATAACCTGTTTAGAATAGGTTCCAGGGACCCAAAGGAATCCTAAGGCTCTAGACCTCTGGCCATGATTTTGTCTCCCACCACATCTCCAAATCATGGGGGCTGCTTCACAATTAGACTGGCCCTTTAGACTGGTCACTTGAGAATGATTCGATTCATTATGAGTATTGGTGTGGTCTCAACTCTATTCCCTCAGAACCACTGGAGAGTCTCCCAGTACTATTTAAGACCTTAAATATGGACACTAAAGAGAGAAATGCTATAAGATAAAATGTCATTGTAACTCAAACTACCTGGTAAGTGTGGGTAGAATGCTAGCTGATGGTTGAGCAGGTTGGTGACACAACCCAGTGGATGCTAATGGAAATTGAATTTAAGGAAGGATATAGATGCCATGGTGCTAACTAGGAATCAAAGGGCAGGAGGGGTCCTGAATTTGATTTCTAGTCAGTGAAGAGAAGTCATAAAATATTCAATAAACACTTTCTAAACACCTACTATGCACTGGGTATGCTGTAAGACAATTATTTCTACAAATGTTTATTGAGCACCTACTACACACTAGCATATTTCTAGGTTCTAAGTATAAACAGTAAATAAAATAGGCCAAACTCCTACCCAGATGCAAGTTATGTTTTAGCAGAAGAGAAAGACTACCAATAAGACAAGTAACTAAAATGTGTGGTATGATATATAGCAATAAATGCTGAAGTGAAAAATAAATCAGAGAATAGAGATAAAGAGTGTCAATTATGGATGACTGGACTGCATTTTCAACACACCTGAAGGAGGTAAGGGAGTATGCCACATGGATATTTAGAGAAAGAATATTATATGCAGCGAAAGGAGCACATAAAAGGCCTTATGGCAGAAATGTGCCTGGAATAGTCACAGAATGGCAAAAAAGCTTTGGGGTTTTGAGTGGTAGGAGAAGAGGTTAGAGATGTGGTGACTGACTAGATCACATAGGGCCATGCATTTTATTGTAAGAACTTTGACAAAGGAATATGTTCTGCCTATTTTTGACAGAATTACTTTGGCTGCCATGTTTAGAATAGAAATGAAGGAGGCAAGGATAGAAGTAGAAAGATCAGCTAAGAGGCTATTGCAGCAATCCAAATAAGAGATAATAGTTACTTGGGCCAGAGTTGTAGTAGTAATGTCAGTAAGAACTGTTCAGATTCCAGATTCATTGGGATCCATCAAAAGTTTCTGATGCATTTATATGTGCAGTGTGAAAAAGAGAGGGGTCACTATGAATAGTGTTAGGTGGGTACTATACTCATCGGGGAGCTCATTTCATAAATTGTATAAATGTCTAACTACTATGCTGTGCACCTGAAACTAACATAAAATAATATCGAATGTCCACTATATTTTTTTGAAAAAGTCACGGGGATATATAGTACAGCATAGGGAATATAATCAATAATATTCTAAAACCTATGTACAGTGTCAGATGGGTAATAGATTTATTCAGGTTATTAACACTTTGTGAGGTATATAAATGTCTAATCACTACATTGTTTTGTACACCTGAAACTAATAAAAAATAATTAAAAAAAATAAAAAGAGAGGGGTTAAGTATGCCTTCAAAATTTCTGTCCTGAACAACTGGAAGATTGGAATTGTCATTAAATGAGTTTGGTGATGGGAGGGAGATTTCAAGTGGAATAGGTTTGGAGAAAAAGATCAGGAACTCAGCTAATTTTCATGTGAAATCCCTACTAACATCCAGATGGAGATGTCAGGACCTTGGATTTACACATCTGAAGTTCAGGAGAATGTTTGAGCTGGAGCTATAACTTAGGCAGTGATCAGTATATACAGAATATAGAAATTATGAGATTGCATGAGACCATCAAGGCAATGAGTGTATTCAGAAAAGAGAAGAAATTCATAGATTAATTCCTGGGGCTTCCTTTAGAGGTCAGTAGGATGAGGAGAAAACAGCAAGGGGCTGGAGAGGAAACAACTAATAGGTAGAATACAAGCAGAAGAGCGGGGTGTCCTGGAATCCTAGAGAAGGTGTCTCAACAGGAAGACAGTAGTTATCAACTGGGTGAAATGCTGCTGATCTATCAAGTAAAATACAGGCTTAGAATGGACAACTAGACTTAGCAGTATGGAGGTCATCCAAGCTGTGTCGTTTTAGGGAGGAATTAGAAAGGATGATATGGAAGAAATAATGAGGAGAAAGGAAGATACTATCTCACATCTAGACCCAGCGATTTGAGGAGTCTGGAAGAGAAAAGAGCTACCACTTGTAGAGACTGCAAGGAAAGCAGGGGCCTTGAGGAGAGGTAAGTTTCAGTTTGAGAAACAAATGAAGGGACTAGTCAAGGAAGTGTGAGGGGATATAGGAAATTTGGCTGATGATTGATAAATGTTTGACAGAAAATTCCAGTTCTTTCAGGAGATGGGGCAGAAGGAGGGGAGATGGTGACCAAACAGGCAATATTTAGAGCCATAAAGAGATTAGAGGCCAGAAAATAGGACAGGACCTGAAGCCCTAGATTTCTTTTGGTGATCGACATGAACAGGAATATAGGACATGATGTTCTAAAACAGATAGTGCTAGCAAGTGGCGGGCAGTTTGAGATGGGTGACGGGAACACATAGAATTTGGGAGCTATTGCTTGACTCTTACTGGTGGAGTATGCAGCCTGAATAAAGGAAACCCTTCTCCTAGCATGTAGGCTTCTTTTTTCTAATGAAAGACTGGGGACTAAAAGAGGAGTGATCTTACACTGAGCTCACAGGAAACGTCTTGACCCCTGGTGATGGCCACTTGCCCAGCTAGTACAAGAAATATTCTCAAAGTAATGAGGGCAGCCATTGAAGCTTGCTGCACATATCTCCCAACCTCAGCTGGTGAGGGGTTGTCATTACCATTAGCACAGTGGGCAGCCACTTTTGCCTAATCCCCACTCTTAGGCTTCTGACCAAAAGTCAACACAGAACCATTCCCTGAACCATCAGATCTTATCCATTTTATAGAAACATCCCTTGTGGTTGTTCTCTGCCAACTTTGTTACAAATATTTCCAAATGCATTTTGATGTGGATGAAAGTGTTTAAACACTGACATTTCAATCACGTAATATGGATGAATGAACTTCCATAGTATTTGGCACAGCTGTGTTTCTTAGTTCTTTTCTTACTCTGATCACCAAGTAGGCACCTAAGAAGTGGCAGGTACTCCCCAGAGAAGTACAGAAGACATATGTCTGCTTATGATTGCAAAGAGCTGTTGATACAAAGATATTCTCTTGACTCCAATGTAGAATGGTGGGCATGATTTTGTCTGGAAATTATAGAGATTCAGAATTTGGAGAAGTCTAATGTCTCGAGGACATCCATAAAACTTTTTCCCCTAAGATGTTTAGAAGTGTTTCAGAAGCTGATTAGAAGTGTTTAGAAGCTGATTTTCCTCCCTTGAGCTTCAACCCTATTATCAAATATTTCAAATAAAATACCAAAACGTAAAATAACCTATCCAAATTATATTAGTGAGCTTATACATACGCAACACTTACTAATTTAGAAGTTAAAGGTCTGGTAGTATATTTTCTGATTTGATAATAGAAATAAGGTATTATAATCTTCATTTTGCAGATAAGCAAATTTCTCTAACTCCTCAGGTGGGACTTATTTACACCAAACAATATTATTATTCACTTATTCATTCATTTATTCAATGCACCTTCATTTAGCCCAATAAGGGCTTTACAATTTTTTCACAGCCAATGCTTTTGCTTAAGACTTGAACATTTGAGCAATTTTAAACAAATAGCTGTTGAATCCCTGCTATTAGGTTGGTGCAAAAGTAATTGCGGTTTAAAAGGTTAAAAATAATGACAAAAAACGCAATTACTTTTGCACCAACCTAATATATGTGATAGTGTTTCAAGAACTACTATTAGGATACAAAGGCAACTAGAATATAAACTCTGACCTAAAGGAGCTCAAAGTCATATTTACAATATTTATTCTAAACTTCTCAATGGAAACCCAAGCTGAGATGTGTATCAGTCCAAAAAATTTTCTCTGGGTGTCTATGTTGGGTAAGATAAACTTCTATCCTGCAACTTACAAATACAAACATATATAATGCTTCAAACACAATATAAATTTATTTCTTGCTCATTTTAAGTCCAAAATGGGTGGTCTAATTAGTGGGCAGCTATCCTCTAAATAGTGAATCAGGGACTCAGGCTTCTTCCGTGATGTTAGACACATCTTCAGCATGTAGCTTCCAAGCTTGCTGGGCTCATTTGCATCAACTCAGTAGAAAGGAAAACAACATGGGGGTAGCATGTGGGAGGTTTTTAATGGGCCAGATATGAAAGTGGCACACAGAAATTCTCAATTATGTTCTATTGGTTAAGACTGAGACACATAGCCAAACCTAACCTGAAGAGATGCTTGAAAATGTGGTCTAGCTGTGTGCTCAGGAAGACAAGGAAAAAGGTTTAATAAGTAGCTGTCATGTTTCTGCCATAATGTGTGTGTGTGTGTGTGTGTGTGTGTGTGTGTGTGTGTAGCTTTAGGCATGGAAGTGTTCATCTGGAGCAAGATAGCTATAAGTTGGGAATCAGAAAGCCATGCAGGTAGGCTCCCCATTAGGCTTCTGAGATCTGCAGAGAGGGGAAAGTTATGGTCATCTCCAAGGTGGATCTCCTCTTCATGGGAGCAGTTCATGTTTGAGAAAGAGTATGAAAGAATCCTCTAAGATGAGAAAATTTTGCTTTAACTTCAAGTTCTTCTTGTCACTGGTACATTCATTCTTCTGATGTCCTGTCTGCCAGTATAATTTAACCCAACCTCCTCTTGCCCTCCAGCTTTGGTACTACTTCCAGCTCTTGAAGGCTTTTACTTTCTGCTCCAAGGATGAAATTTCCAGGCTTTCTTTGACTCTTGTGATCCTGGGTAACAGATAGTTAGTCCTATCTTTCAGATCAACCTCAGCCTATGCTGTGGGACAGAAAGAAATTATTAGATTAAATTCTGTCACATTTATAAACAGGCTTAGTCAGTTGGCTGATCACATAGTAATAGAGTTTTTTCTCAACTTCCTGCAACTCTTTAAAGCCTCTTCATTTTTTTTTTTTTTTTATATCTCTAGTTCATTTTCTGGGAGAAAAAGAGAAATGGCATTTTACATGTCATAGCTATCTTGACAGCACATGGTGGACTCACCCCCCCCCAAAAAAAAAAAAAGGTTGTTGGCATACTAGCCTTCAGTAAAAAGTTATTCAGAAGCCATCTGCAAATCCAAAAATACCAACCAAGGGTTCCCTATTGTTGAGTCTGTGGGTACTTTCAAGAGTTGGCTGAGGGAAAAAATAGCCTACTAACACTTTTTATTTTACAATTGGATGTTAAAGTAGAAATTTCTGCTGAGACTAATAGATACCGGATACCAAAATGACTTGTGAGATAGACTTTTTTTTATAGGATTTGCAAAAAGAAATGGAAAAAAAAAAAAAAAACAACACAAAAAAACAACTTTATGAGTTTTTTGACTCTCAGCCACAGCATGGGGGGAAAGGTTTAAGGGGTAGAGTTCAGAGGAAGATTTTTTAGATATAATTTATTTAAGAAAACTTTTTCTAGTCAAACGGCTGGAAAGTGCATCATTCTTTACCTCAAGTCAAGAGAGAGGGTCTTTAAGGGGACTATTTGGACAGGTAATATGTGTTGCCTAATGTTTGAGGGGGAGACACAGTGGATTAATGTCTACCTCACACCTGGAATGAATTGATGGTGAGTGGCTGCATTGGGATTAACCAATACTGCTGGAGAAAGGGATGCATAAGTGTTTTCCGTGAAACAGATTTGTACCCGTGTGTGTGTATGTGTGTGTGTGTGTGTGTGTGTGTGTGTGTGTGTGTGTGTGTGTGTATGAAAGGGAGAGAGAGAGAGAAGAGAGGGAGAGAGAGATAAAGAGACAGAGACAGAACTAACAAGCAGCAGAAGATCAATTTAGGATCTATCCAGCAGTGCCCAGTTGGAGTAAAAGGATCTCTGAATAATAAAGCTAACAATAAATCCAAGAGGATAGCCAGAAACTGAGAAAACAGCAGAGGACAGGAGAGAGTCTATTACCTGGGGCAAGAGAACTGCAGGTGAGAGATGCCCAGCTTTGAAGGGATCTCCAAAACCCCACAACAGCATCCAGGAGGAAAAGTCAGCATTTCGTACGATCTGGCCCATAGTGGAAAGGGATCATACGTGTTCCAGTTACAACAGGGCTATCTTTCTCTGTGACTACTTCTTCCCCACACACAAAAGCAAAAGGGGTGAGCAGGCTAGGGGAAGTAAACAAAGAAGTACTATATTTTCTCCTTCAGGTAAAAAAAAAAAAAAAAGGTGATCACCTCTCTCCTCACCCTATCCTGCTCCAGGCTTCCTATCAGCATCTAGTCATGTTCAAAGTTTTGAACATTACATGGACTTGGAAATTACAGTTCCTGATAATTACTAAAAAGAGAATATGTTTTACGTTTAAAGTGACGACAGGAATTTTCATTGTCTAAACACTCCAGAAAAGAAATGGGACATTTGTCTAGGGACTGAGAAGGCGTTATCCTTAAGAATAAATGTAAAGGAGTAGTGGGAGACAAAAATATTTACCTCATGTTTATGTAATTATATGATTACAGCCATTTTAGAATATATTGGGAATGTTCATGATCCCCTCAGTGACACATATCTGAAAAGAGACAGATTACTCTCTTTTATGGCCTTATTAATACCTCCCAAGCTATATTATATCCCTTTTCCTCACCTTGATCTCAGAGAAAAATGGAGACACCCTTATTTCTATTACTTATACTTATTATTTTGACATAATGCTTGAAGACAGTATTTTGGAGTCAATTTCTAAATTTTGAAATGTTTTTATTAAATAAACTTATATAAATTTTAGGTTCATTTTTTCTGCTTAATCAAATGGCCACAAATTATTGCTACAAAATTGTGCTTTGTTCCAGCATTTAGCCATACTTGTGAGCATATTAGTATTGCATTCTAAAATGTCACAATTATTCCAGTGTCAGGCTCCATTTCAAAAGATACTTCATATGCCTGTAGGTCTCCGAAGGATTTAGTCTCTCTCTCTCTCTCCTTATTTACTTATTTTATTTGTATTGCAGTAAAATTCAAGGCTGAGAAAGAGATAGTTCTCTGAATCCCAGGCTGGGAGTAAATAATTCAGCACAGTGTGGCACAGAAAATGTTTCCCTCTGCCTCATTTTTTAAAAAAAGTTGTGCCTGTGTGGACTCAAGATCATGCTGAGTGTTCTGATGTAGATCAGGGCAGATGTCCTGCCTGAATTGGGAGATACAAACTCAGTGAGGTGTAAGTCACGAGACGATTGGCTGTTCTGAAACTCGTTGAAAAATGAGAACACTTTGAAACTTTTGTTTGTCAATGGAGTCAGAGCTATTAAGTAGCTTTTGCAGCCAGTTTAAAGCAATAAACAGACATACTACGCAAAGCAGGATGAGTTCTTCCTGGCTACTTTTCTTGCCTATTGTGTTCCTCTTGCTTTTGGACTGACAGCTGAAAGTCCTGGGTACAAATCATTTGTTAACTATCAACTGATATGTTAGCTATAATGATCCCTTACCCATTTGGTAATATGTCTTTTCCCCCCTGGAACCTTAAAAAAATCAAAGTTTACCTCCTGTGTTTAACTACAAATTCTACTGCCCAACATGGTATTTGTCCAACAATACTATAACCTTCAAAAAACCATGCTGTCTTGATTTTCTGCGTGATCAAATAGAATTCCATTTGGTCATGGCAGTTTAGGGCGATGCATTAAATAAGTAGAGACCACAGAGCTGAACATAGGCACCTGCAAATGACAATGTAGCAGGTGTTGTCAATGCCACACTCATATCCAGTTCATTGTGCTAAAAAATGACTTCCAACAGCAAGCACCTGCATCTCTGGGTTAAGAGGCATTTTCAAAACCATGGATTGTCATTTTGCCTCTGTGTGTGGCAGGTTGGAAGTATCAGGAATTACCGTTTCCTCAAAATTAAGACCTAGCCGGATCATCAGCTCTAATGCATCTTTTGGAGAAAAAATTAATATAAGACCCGGTCTTATATTGTATTACATAAGACCCAGTCTTATATAGTAAAATAAGACCAGATCTTATATTGGGTTTTGCCCCAAAAGACGCATTAGAGCTGATTGTCTGGCTACAGTAATACTCCCCAAGAACAACTCTCAACCAGTGACGCTCATAGGTTGGTATAAAACATTCTAAGTCCTTTGACTCAAGTGGATGCTTCTTGAGATGTGTGCATTATACTAGTTCTCAGAATCTACCCATGGAATTAAGTGCCAGTCACTCACCAAGATAGTTGGATTGATTATACCTCTTTTCTCAGGTTCCCTCCATCACTTCACTATTTCCCTGCTGGTATTCTCTCAATCTTTCTAATAAACTACTTACACTCAAATCCTTCTCTCTCTGAGTCTGTTTTTCAGGGATCCAAACCAAGACCAAAAGACCAGTTATATCCCACCTAAAATCTGAAAAAGACTTCAAGCTCAATATCAAATATCCAGGTATAGTAGGATAAATCTTTTAAACAAACATGTCCTAGGAATGGAGGAGCTACACCCCTCTACAAATCTCATGTGTCTTTCCTTGCCCACTCTGTGCAGGACCACTGCAGTGTGGACAGAAATGGAAGATGTTCTAAGTTCTACAGCATCCTTTTAACTGATCTCTGTGCCTCAAACTTCTCCTCCCTCCAATTTACCCTCTATCATACTGCCAGGCCAATTCTCCTAAAATCCCATTTTCATGTATTGCTTCCTTTTCAGAAACCTGTAAATACACAGCAGTGAGGCAAAACGTTTGCCTCACCTTAAGCTTCTTTCATAATCTGGGGAGAGAAATTGGGTTGTTTATGGCCCCCAGCACACTTCCTGCTGGTTCATGGGTTGGCAGTGGCTGCGTTTCTGCACTAAAGACCGCAGGTCCTATTGGATGCCTTCTGCTATCGCTATAGCTGTAGATACATCTCTATTTGCAGGTAATGTTAACCACTTTCTCCTCCTGACCAACCAGGCTAATTGCTCACCCTGAGGTACTTCACTAGCATTTATCAGTTCTTTTTGTTAAGCTCTAATCTTCTTTTATTTTTTTTTATTTTTTTTTTAAATTAAATTTATTGGGGTGACAATTGTTAGTAAAATTACATAGATTTCAGGTGTACAATTCTGTATTACATCATCTATAAATCCCATTGTGTGTTCATCACCCAGAGTCACTTCTTCCATCACCATATATTCGATCCCCTTACCCTCATCTACCACCCCCGTCCACCCTTACCCTCTGGTAACCACTAAACTATTGTCTCTGTCTATGAGTTTTTGTTTCTCATTTGTTTGTCTTGTTCTTTTGTTGTTTTTGGTTTATATACCACATGTCAGTGAAATCATATGGTTCTCTGCTTTTTCTGTCTGACTTGTTTCGCTCAGCATTATACTCTCAAGATCCATCCATGTTGTCACAAATGGTCCTATTTCATCTGTTCTTACTGCCGAATAGTATTCCGTTGTGTATATATACCACAACTTCTTTATCCATTCATCTATTAAAGGACATTTTGGTTGTTTCCATGTCTTGGCCACCATAAACAAAGCTGCAATGAACATTGGAGCACACATGTCTTTATGTATAAATGTTTTCAGATATTTTGGATAGATACCAAGGGGAGGGATTGCTGGCTCATATGGTAATTCTATTCATAATTTTTTGAGGAAACTGCACACTGCCTTATATAACGGCTGCACCAGTCTCCATTCCCACCAAAAGTGTATGAGAGTTCCTTTTTCTCCACAGCCTCTCCAGCACTTGTTACTATTTGTCGTGTTGATGACAGCCATTCTGACGGGAGTGAGGTGATATCTCATTGTGGTTTTTATTTGCATTTCTCTGATGATTAGTGATGTTGAGCATTTTTTCATATATCTATTTGCGATTTGTATGCCCTCTTTGGAGAAATGTCTCTTCAGGTCCTCTGCCCATCTTTCAATTGGGTTGTTTGTATTTTTGCTGTTCAGTTTCATGAATTCCTTGTGTATTTTGGATATTACCCCTATCGGAGGCACTGTTTGCAAAAATCTTCTCCCATTCAGTTGGTTGCCTCTTTTTTTTGTTGATGGTTTCTTTTGCTGTGCAGAAGCTTTTAAGTTTCAGATAGTCCCATTCGTTTATTTTAGCTTTTACTTCCCTTGCCTTTCGAGTCAAATTCATAAAATGCTCTTTGAACGCAAGGTCCATAAGTTTAGTACCTATGTTTTCTTCTATGCAGTTTATTGTTTCAGGTCTTATGCTTAAGTCTTTGATCCATTTTGAATTAATTTTGGTACATGGTGACAGATAGCAGCCCAGTTTCATTCTTTTGCATGTGGCTTTCCAATTCTCCCAACACCATTTATTGAGTAAGCTGTCTTTCCTCCATTGCATGTTTTTTGCTTCTTTGTCAAAAATTATCTGAACATATTTATGTGGTTTTATTTCTGGGTTCTCAATTCTATTCCATTGGTCTATGTGTCTGTTTTTCTGCCAATACCATGCTGTTTTTATTATTGTAGCCTTATAGTACAAGCCAAAGTCAGGGACTGTGATACCTCTAGTATTTTTCTTTTTTCTTAAGATTGCTTTGGCTATTTGGGGTCTTTTGTGTTTCCAAACAAATCTGATGATTTTTTTTCTATTTCTTTAAAAAATGCCATTGGGATTTTGATGGAGATTGCATTAAATCTGTATATTGCTTTGGGTAATATGGCCATTTTAACTATGTTGATTATTCCAATCCATGAGCACGGAATGTCTTTCCATTTCTTTGTGTCTTCTTCAATTTCTTTCAAAAATGTCTTATAGTTTTCAGCATATAGGTCCTTCATATCCTTGGTTAAGTTTATTCCTAGGTATTTCATTCTTTTTGCTGCAATTGCAAAAGGAATTGTTTTTGGTATTTCTTTTTCTGAGATTTCATTGTTAGTATATACGAATGCAATGGACTTTTGTATGTTGATTTTGCAGCCAGCAACTTGACTGTATTCGTTGATTGTTTCTAATAGCTTTTTGGTGGAGTCTTTAGGGTTTTCTATATATAGAATCATGTCATCTGCAAAGAGTGATAATTTAACTTCTTCATTCCCAATTTGGATGTCTTTTATTTCTTTCTCTTGCCTGATTGCTCTGGCAAGGACTTCCAACACTATGTTGAAAAGCAGAGGTGATAGGAGACAGCCCTCTCGTGTTCCCGAATGTAGAGCAAAGGGCTTCAGTATTTCACCATAAATTATGAGATTAGCTGAGGGCTTGTCATATACGGCCTTTGTTATGTTAAGGTGTTTTCCTTTTATACCTGTTTTATTAAGTGTTTTAATCATAAATGGATGTTGTATCTTGTCAAATGCTTTTTCTGCATAAATTGATATAATCATATGATTTTTGTCCTTTATTTTGTTTATTTGATGTATCACATTGATGGATTTGCAGATGTTGAACCATCTTGTGCCCCTGGGATAAACCCCACTTGGGCATGATGAATAATCTTTTTAATGCATTGTTGTATTGGATTTGCTAGAATTTTGTTTAGGAGTTTTGCATCTGCATTTATCAGAGACATTGGTCTGTAGTTTTCTTTTTTTGTGTTGTCCTTACCGGGTTTTGGTGTCAGGGTAATGTTGGCCTCATAAAATGAGTTAGGGAGTACTGTCTCTACTTCAATTTTTTGGAAGAGTTTGAGGAGGATTGGTATTAGATCCTTTTTGATGGTTTGTTAGACTTCACTAGTGAAGCCATCTGGTCCCAGACTTTGGTTTTGGGAAGGTTTTGAATGACTGATTCAATTTCCTTACTGGTGATCGGTCTGTTTAGACTTTCCAGTTCTTCATGGTTCAGCCTAGGAAGGCTATATTTTTCTAAGAACTTGTCCATTTCTTGTAGGTTATTGAATTTGGTGAAATATAGTCCTTCATAGTATTCTTGGATGATCCTTTGTATTTCTGTTACATCCGTGATAACTTCCCCTTTTTCATTTCTGATTTTATTTTTTAGTGTCTTGTCTCTTTTTATCATAGTGAGTGTAGCCAAGGGTTTGTCAATTTTGTTATTCTTTTCATTTCAAAGAACCAGCTCTTTGTCACATTATTTTTTTCTACTGTCTTTTTGTTCTCTATTTCATTTAGTTCTGCTCCGATTTTTATTATTTCCTTTCTTCTGCTGACCTTGGGTTTCATTTGTTCTTCTTTTTCTAGTTCTTTAAGGTTATTTATTTGAGATTTTTCTTGTTTCTTGAGATAGACCTGTAATGATATAAATTTCCCTCTTAAAATTGCTTTCGCTGCATCCCAAAAATTTTGGTAGCATGTATTTTTATTGTCATTTGTTTCTATGCATCCTTTGATCTGTCCTCTAATTTCTTCCTTGACCCGGTCATTATTTAAAAGTATGTTGTTTAGTCTTCATGTATTTGTGGTTTTTCCTTCTTTCTTTTTGCAATTGATACCCAATTTCAAAGCCTTGTGATCAGAGAATATGTTTGGTATGATTTCAATCTTCTTAAATTTGCTGAGGTTAATTTTATGTCCCAATATATGGTCTATCCTTGAGAAAATTCCATGTATACTAGAAAAAAAATGAATAGTCTGATGTTTTAGGATGAAGTGCTCTATATATGTCAATTATGTCCGTTTCATCTAATGTGTCATTAAGGGCTGCTATTTCATTATTTATTTTCTGTTTGTATGATCTATCCATAGTTGTCAATGATGTATTTAGGTCACCTAGTTTAATTGTGTTTTCATCAATTTCTTCCTTTAGCTCTGTTAGTAGTTGCTTGGTACATTTTGGTGCTCCCTGATTGGGGGCATAAATATTGATGACTGTTATGTCTTCTTGCTGTATAGTCTACTTTACCACTATGCAATGTCCATCTTTGTCTCTTGTTATCTTTTTCGCCCTGAAGTCTGTTTCATCTGATATCAGTATAGCTACACCTGATTTTCTCTGGGTACCATTTGCTTGGAGTGTCAACTTCCGCCCTTTCATTTTGAGTCTACTCTTGTCCTTGTAGCTGAGATGTGTCTCTTGGAGACAGCATATGGTTGGGTTTAGTTTTTTGATCCAATCTGCTACTCTGTGCCTTTTTATTGGTGAGTTCAGTCCATTTACATTTAGGGTGATTATTCATTTGTGAGGATTTCCTCTCATTCTATCTTTACTTTTCTGGTCAGACTGTGTCTCCACTGTTTCTTTGCCTTTTTGTTGTTGTTGTTGTTGTTGTCTATTATTTCGGTGTGGTGGTATTCTATGATATTTCCCTCTGTTTGTTCTTTTACTACAGTATATATTTCAGTTCTCGTTTTTTTTTTTTTTTTTTTTTTTTGTTTTTTTTTTGGTTTGTTTGTTTGTGGTTTTTTTTTTAGTGGTTACTCTTAAGTTTATGTAAAAGAAAGTTTGATTTTTGGAGTAGTCCATTTTCTTCAGCACACTTACATTTTACATTCTCCATTCCCATTATCCATTTCAGGTTTTTACTCTCCTACTTTTCATGTTTTGGATGCCACAAAGTGTCCCTTTTGATGGTGGTTGAAATGCCTCCTTTAGTGTTTCTTGGAGTGCATGCCGTGTATTAGAAAATTCCCTCAGCTCTGTGTGTCTGGAAAGGTCTTTATTCCTTCTTCATATCTAAAGGGTATCTTTCCTGGGTATATTATTCTTGGCTCACAATTTCTCTCTTTTAATAGTTTGAATATTTGGTTCCACTCCCTACTGGCTTGTAGAGTTTCTGCTGAAAAGTCTGATGATAATCTAACAGGATTTCCTTTGTAGGTTACCGTCTTCTTTTCTCTGGCTGCCTTGAGGATTCTTTCTTTGTCATTGATTTTTGACAGCTATAACACAATATTCCTTGGAGAAGACCCGTTGGGGTTGAGGTAATTAGGTGTTTTATTTACTTCTTGGATTTGAGGACCCAGTTCTTTCCACAAGTTTGGGAAGTTCTCATCGACTAGTTGTTTGAATATACTCTCTGTTCCCTTCTCTCTTTCTTCTCCTTCTGGTATGCCCATTATTCTTATATTGCTCTTTCTGATGGAGTCAGAAAGTTCTTGTAGAGTTCTTTCATTTCTTTTAAGTCTCAAGTCTCTTTCTTCTTCCATCTGTGTAATTTCCAGGTTTCTATCTTCGATGTCACTTAATCTTTCCTCCATCTGGTCAACTCTACTTCCTAAGCTGGCTTTTTCATTCTTAATTTCTTCTCTTGTGTTCTTAATCTCCAGAAGTTCTATTTGATTATTTTTTAAAATTTCAATCTCTTTGGTAAAAAGTTCATGTTGTTCTTTGATTGTGTTTCTGAATTCATTAAACTGCCTTTCTGTGTTTTCTTGCATCTCTTTGAGTTTTTTTTTAGAAGTGCAATCTTGAATTCTCTGTCATTTAAGTCACATATTACCATATTTTTAACTTCATTTTCTAGATACTTTTCACTTTTTTTCTGAGCTGTCTTGTTGCCTTGGTTATTCATGGCAATTAATGATTTATTTTTTTCTCTTACTAGACATCTACAGGAGTAGATTCTGCAACAGGTTGATAGGAGGAGGTCTTTCTTCTGTTTTCCAGTACATGTTGGTAGAATGTTTTAGTTTTACTCCGACTGCAGCCCTTTGTTCTCTGTCACACTGTAGTGTTATGTTTTCTCTGCACTATTCCAGCTTCTCACACAATGGGGGGATTCCCTGGAAGGTGGGTGTCATGCGGGAGACCCTTCTCACTGCGCCATTTGTCATGCAGGGCGACCTGCGGGGTCTCTGGTCCCGCTCCCCATACAAGAACGCAGGATATGGTGAGGCCAAAAAGGAACACCCACGGAGCCATAGGTAGGGGAGTCATACCACTATATTCTCTCTGGCGGCACTATACTCTCACTGGAGGCTGGATCCACATTGTCCGCAAACCGCCATCCACACTTGCCAGCCCAGACACCATCTTCTTGCTAGCCCCCATTCTTTCTCTCTTCTCCTTCTCTAGCGTAGCCACAGCAGTTATATTAGTGGCCAATGGCTCACTGGTTACAGCTGACGGCCAACTAGCCACAGCTGATGGCCATGCAATCACAGTTGGCCATTTACTACCTGAGCCAGCACCTGTCTATGTGAGGCCGAGAGCCTGGAAACTGCTTTCTGGGGCTCTGCCCCCACAGTGGGCTTCACCTCTGTTAACCATTCGCCTGGGTCACAGGGTGCCACATCCTTGTAGGGATTTGGAGAGCTTTTGAGGTTCCAAATCTCTTCCTGCACCAGATTCAGGGTTTGTGTGTTTCAGCAGTTCTGTTTACTCCTGCAGGGATCTGCCCAGATAAGTGGGGACAGGGGCGGGGTGATTTGTGAGAGGCTTTCCCAGTGCAATGGCTGCGACCACCACCACAGCCAATCCTGCTTCCACAGCTCCCTCCCCTTTCCCGGAACTAGTTGGGCTTTGAATGTGTGTCTGCGGACCACAGTTCTCAGAACTGCAAATACTCTGTTCTTTTGATCTGACACTGCTACTGTTCTGCTTCTAGCATGGGACAGATTGGGGCGGGCCGAGCTGTGAGAGGATAGTGAGTGGGCGGCTAGTCTCAGTGCCTTCAGCTCCATTCTCTGCTGGGCATTGAATGCTTAAACCAATGGTTTCAACCTTCTTCCCTCAGTCTTTGCTCTGAAGTCTCTGTCGTGAGCGTTGGTTTCAGCCGTGTTATCCCCTCTGCCCTGTGGGCCATAAACAGAGCCCTAGCAGTTCGAGTTCTTCCCTGTCCCGCAGCTGTGGTAGTTCTGGGTTGCAGCGAGCTTGGAGCACTGAGCTAGGTCTGCTTCCTGTGCCCATGTGGCTGTGTCTCTGCACTTCTCTCTTCCCTCCTCTCCTGCTCGGTCAATTTTCCAACCTTTAGGTGAATTCTGTAGTGAGCCTCTTCGTGTTGCCTGTCTGCTGTGCAGGGAGTCCTTTGTGGAGTTATAGCTGTTTAATTTGTGATAAATTCCAGGGGAGATTTCCAGTGGTTCACCTCATGCCACCATTTTGATGACGTCTCTCCGTTAAGCTCTCTTCAGTTATCTTTTTGACCGTACTATATGTTTCCTGCTAGGTCCTTGTTCAATACCAGCACTAATGTAGATAGCAGGAGTTCTGGGTTCCAGACTTGCTTCTGCCACTTTCTACATGATGTGACTTTGGATCTTAGTTATCTCTGAGTGTCTTTGAGTCTTATATTCATTATCTGTTAATGGTAATAATTACGCCTATGCAGCATACCTCATAGGATTGTTACGTTAATAAAACTTAGTTTTGTGCTAGAAAATATATTGATTGTTTCATAAATGTGAAGAACAACATAAATCTAAGGTTTTGTTATTACCATATTATGTTGAAGAATCTTGGGTGAGACTCAAGAAGCACATTACCAAAAACGGAAAGAACCAGGAATAAGGTCACAGAAAGAAATGGACAACTCAGGAGAAATGTCCGTGCCACTTACAAGAGACTTATGCCAATGATTCAACTGATGCCATCTTCATTCAGGTCCTCGAGCACAGAGAAACCCTGTGTGTGTTGCCATAGCAACTGCCAGCCAGAAACTGGAAATTCCTGCAGCTTATAATATCAATCACCATGAGAAAAGGAGTCAGAGCAAACTGCAAGAAATGTATATCATAGAGGCCACATAAAGAAGAACTATAGTAAAGATAGTATGTAGAAGTTGTTCTCTACGTGTTGGCCCTGGACCAGCAGCATTAACATCACTGGGAAATTATTAGATATGTAGACTCTTGACACCACTCATGACCTACTGAATCAGGAATTTTGTGTTTTAACATGCCCTCCAGGTGATTCCGATACACACTAAAATTTGAAGACCACTGTTCTAAGGGTCAGGAAATTCTGCTTAAACTCCCAGTCTCCAAATATGCAGAGTGTGGGTAATAAAGAAATTAAAAGTTTAAAAACAGAAGGCAAACATGATCTCATTTCCCTCTGGTTTACCTGAATCTGAATGGTAATGTTGACTAAAATACTGCAATGGGAAGCCTGACTATATTAGTTTTTATTTTGTTTTGTTCTGTTTTAATTCCTGCATGACAAAATACCACAAATTTAGTAGTTCAAAACAACACACATTCATTATCTCAGTTTCTGTGGGTCACAAGTCTGGGCATGACTTAACTGGATACCCTATTTAGTGTCTCACAAAGTTGCAATCAACGTGTTAGCCAGGACTGGGTTACCATCAGAGGCTTGACTAGAGAAGGATCTGCTTTCAAGCTCCCTCAAGTTGTTGGCAGAACTCATTTCCTTGTGGCTGTAGAATTCATGGAAGCTTGCTGTCATGTGAGGCAGCTTGCGGGGTCTCTAGTCCTGCTCCCCAGGTAAGAACGCAGGATATGGTAAGGCCAAAAAGAAACACCCACGGAGCCATAGGTACGGGAGTCATACCACTATAGTCTCACTGGTGGCACTATAGTCTCACTGGAGGATGGAGCCACACAAGCTGCAAACTGCTGTCCGCTTTTCTGCCTGCCACCCAACCGACTCCCCAACCAGCGCAGCCGCGGCAGTTACATCAGTGGCCAATTGGCTAACCGGCCACAGCCGACGGCCAACCAGCCGCAGCTGATGGCCATCCACCACCCGAGCCAGCAGTACCCCACGTGAAGCTGAGAGCCTGGGAACTGCTTCCTAGGGCTCTGTTACCACACTCCACCCCTACAGGGTCTTGCCTCACAATCTACATGACAAACGTCTTCCGCGAGGGTCCCTGTGCCATATTAGCCTACAGGCACCTACAGATGGAAAGAAACAGTAGTCTTAGGAACCAACAATGGCAAATCCCTTCCATCTGGGAGGATACATGCTAGCTTTTTGTCCTGGGAAAGGAGGGTCGCTGCCACTGGCACCTTTCCCGATTTGTGGTCCCAGACCTTTATGGCAGTGCTCGGGGTCCCCTGCATAGTTTCAACATGTAACAGAACAGGGGACCCCATAATAGGTCATAGTGAGAGCACATAGATTCCCCGGAAAATCATCCCGGTATCGGGACCTCCATATACTACAGTCACTCACAGTGGCCATTCAGCTACCACCCCTGACATCTCTTGCAAATCTTGAGTCAAACCATCCCCCCCATGCAGCTATCAGGCCCAACCATCGACAGTGGGGGCTTTTGACCTGCCAGGGCCATGTCCATTGCTGCCATTCCCCTGCTTTCAAGCATGTGGGTGCTGGCAGCAAAATCTTTCCATTTCTGCCATAGCCTGGCTTTAACAGAGTCTCACTTGTGGTAACTTATAGTTGAATAGGAGTGGCCATCCAATGTAACAGAGCTTCTACTGATGCAGGCCCTCCCTTCCGTGGTCTCTCATTCAGGATTCTCAAGATGTCCCATAGACGCAAGGCCCAGTCACGCATCGCGGGAGGGTGTTTTGACACCCGGAGGTCTTGCTTCAAAAGGCCGTTGTAGTGTTCAATCATGCTAGCTGCTTGTGGGTTATATGGGGTATGAAACAACCATTGCACATCCATCCTGGCAGCCCAGCGCTGCACTTCTTGCCCCGTAAAATGGGTACCCCTGTCACTTTCAATGACTTGGGGACACCCATAAAGGGCGCACAGCCGTGTAAGAGCGACCATTGTATGCCGCTGATCCACAGCCAGACACTGCCAAGAAAACATCAATCCCATAGCAGTGTTCACTGCTGTGAATGCATATATCACACTGCGGACCTTAAGCAGAGGTCCAATATAATCCACTTGCCAGTGAGAGAGGGGCACCCTCCCTCACATAATCTGCTGTGTCTCCAGGGGAGCCTCCACCTTTGGGGGCTGTCCTTGGCATAGACTGCACAGTCATAGCAGGCATCTGCTATCTCCTGCCATTTCAAAGCCAGACCCCAAAGTCTGCTCACCTGCCACATGGTTCGGCTTCCAGCGTGTTGCAATTTCCTATGCAGCCAATGGGCCACATCAGTGGCAGGAGCCCGCTCTAACCATCATACCTGTGCTAGGGCGTCTGCTTCCTCATTACCTGGGGACACTGAGGGGGAGTGACATGTGACATGCATTAGGGTCACCTCCTTTCTCTACCCTAGGTACCAGAGGTCCTGCCACATGGCTTGACACCACAGTGGACAGTGTCCTACCAACCAGTTTTGGTGTTTCCACGTAGGGAGCCAAAACGTTAGGCCCCAGAATACCGCCAAACTGTCAGTACAAATAACTAGGGGCCCGGGCTCGTGGCTGATTATCATCCACACAGCCCGTAGCTCAGCCCACTGGCTACTCTGGCCCGTCCCAGTATCAAACCAAATGGTGTCTGTTTCGGGCTGCACACCAATAGCCGTCAAACGGCTGCAGCCCTTCGGCTAGAACCATAGGTAAACCAGGCATCCTCAGGTACTGGGGGCTGTCCTTCTTTGTAGGGTGAGGGTTCTAAGTCCTCCCCTCTAGGCAGAGCAATAGGCTCAGCCTGGGCTACAAGCTCCACAGGCCCCAGGACCTGTAGTAGCTCTGTGCTCAAAGGGCTTGAACTAAGAGTGCTACGTTGCTCCAAGTAGGCACCCCACTTGGCGAGGGTGGTGGTCTGTGCCACCCCCGTTTTGGGTCCCTGGGTCCATGTACGAACCCACCCCTGGATGGGATAAGTTGTTCGAACCAACACGCGTGCCATTCCTGTGATGGCTTCTGTGGCCACTAGGGTTGTGTACACAGCAGCCAGCTGTTTCTCTATTAGAAAGTAGTGAACTTCCGCTCCTTTCCACAATTGGGACCAAAATCCCACTGGTAACCGGAGATGCTCCTGCCATTGCCAGAGGCCCCAACCATACCCCTCTTGTGTTATGTGAACATCAAGTTCAAATGGGCGGCCAGGGTTTGCAGAACTACTTGCAGAGCCTGTGCCTCCTGCACTGCTTGTTTTGTGGCAACAAAGCCTTGCTCTATAGCCTCTGTCCAATCCCATGAGGCCAACTTTTTTATCATGTTATACAAGGGCCTTTCCATTTGTGCTAAATGGGATACAAATGCCCGTCAATATCCTAGCAGACCCAAATACGTCTGCAGTTGGGAGACCTTGGTCGGCTGGGGAAAGGCTTGTATTTTGTCAATAATTGCCTGAGGTATGACCTTTGTCTTACCCGACCACACAACACCCCAAAACTTGACGGATAAGCCAGGGCCTTGGACCTTCTACTCATTCACCACCCAGCCACGTGATTTCATGTGGCAGAGAAGAGAGGGAAATACTTGCTGTAAATCTGAAAGAGAATCAGATGTTAGCAAGATATCATCGACATAATGAAACAAGGCCACAGAGGACGGGTGATCACACTGTGCTAAATCCTGGGCTACGACCCCATGGCAGATAGTAGGGCTGTGCAGGTATCCTTGTGGAAGGACTTGAAAAGTCCACTGCCGCCCGTCCCAAGTAAAAGCAAACTGCCCTTGACACTCGGGTGCAATGTCAATGGAGAAACAAGCATTGGCCAAGTCCACTACATAGTGATACGTTCCCAGGCGGACAGTCAGACGATCCATCAAATCGTGAATTGAAGGCACTGCAGCGTGCAAAGGTGACGTCACCTTATTCAACTCCCTATATTCCACAGTCATTCGCCAGGTCCAATCTGGCTTCTTGACAGGCCATACTGGGGAGTTAAAGGGACTGTGCATTGGCCTCACAATATGTGCCTCCTCCAATTCCAATATTGTACAACCAATCTCCTCCTGCCCTCCTGGCAGGTGATACTGTCACACTGTAACCACACGCCAGGGCTGTGGCAACACTTGAGGAGGGTGGTGAGCATGCCCGCATGTCACCGCTTTCACCACCCAGATCCGGAGATGGAACTCTCCTACTGATGTCCATAAGCTGAGGCCACGTAGCACGTCCACCCCTAGAATATACTCCAGAAGGGGAGAGACATAAACCTTGTAGGTACTAGGGGGAAGGCTTCCTATACCCAGTGGTAAGGAAACAGCTTTTACAGTCACAGTCTTTCCCCCATAGCCATCAATGCAGATTGCTGGTCTGGGGAACAGTTTTGGGTTCCCATAAACAAGACGGCAGTATGCGCCAGTGTCAACTAGGGCCAAAACTCTCTGCACATTAGAAGGGTACCAATGTATGGACAGTTCCATGTGGGGCCTCTGGTCCCCGCTTATCCCCTCTGATTGGGTATCTTGGCCCCACCCTTAATCAATCTGAAAGGAGTCATCCTCAAGCAGCCACATGAAGTCCTGGAGGGACATGGATTGCGCTTTCTCAGACTTCTCCTTTAGGCTTCTCCGGAATTGTTCCGGATGCAACTATTTCCAAAGTTCCAACAAGAGTGCATTGGGTTGACTGTCTATTTTTTCCCGATTGACCCCTGTTGCCACGATATCACGCCACATGTGTGTGCATGTTACTCTCTGAGGCCTGCGACCTCGCCCCTTTACTTTTGATTTGGGCTTCCAGGTCTCAACTGCACGGACCTCCTGTCTTAACTTCCTTTGCCTCCAGCTTTCAACATCCTCTAGGGTGGCCATGGCAGTTGTAACTTCATGGATCCATTGCCCTACATAGGGCATAAGAATGGCGACCAAGGATCCAAAAGCACTCGCAGGTAGAGTATCCAAAACCAGATCTCTCATGCTGGCTCTAAAAAGCTCATCATCCGGTTCCTGCATATTAGGGTTGAAAATAGCATGTCTTATATCCATTTCACGGATGATTTAAGTAAGTACTGTATATGACTACCATTTACTCACAGTGTCTGGCAGCTCGCCAGCCTCTCCCCATACTGTGTGTACTGCAGCATTGAGCCACTCCATTAGAGAGTGGTTGCCCTGGTTTTGGGCCAACCTATGGCAGTTCTGTAAACTTTGTTGCAGGGACAGATGCACTGTCACAAAGGCTAGCTTTTCCATCTTGCCTGGGGAGCAGAGAATGTTGTCTGCTCCCTCATCCCATAAACATAATAGCCAACCCAAGACTGGCTCTCCAGGGTGCTGTCGGTACCACTTCCCCAGCTCCTGGAACTCAGTGGGAGTGTAAGGGGTGTAGGTCATGAACTCAGTCACAGCTGGGTTGCCTGCAGCAACAGCCCCGGGGCCCAAAGTTTGCTCACGTTTTACACTTTGCTTCAATATTGGCCTGGCTTGGAGGTTGGGAGGTACATTGTCTCCACTTGCTTCCTCTGCCTCTGCCTCAGAGTCTCCACTGTGGGGCCCCTCTTCTAACAGGCGGACTCGAGCTTCCAGTGCCTCCAACCAGGACACCTGGTCCAGCACCTGGGCTATTTCATTAGGCGCATTTTCTGTGTTACGACTGAAGGCCGTGAGGAACATCCAGCCCACGCGGCCATCTGTAACCTTCTCCTCCTCCAGCAACAGCTCAGCTAAAACCTGCAGGGCCCTCTCCACACTGGCCAGAGAGCCATCCATGTCCTCCCACCCCTCCTTGGGGGTCCAACTCCTGAGAACAGTGGCCACCAGGCACCACACACTGTGTGGGGGCCACCTGTCCTCCTGCCCAGAGTCAGCCTCCATTCCTACCTGGCCGGAATCTTGCTCACCAAGCCAGGTGTCTGAGTGGGTGGAGTCCTCCGTGTAAGATGTCCACAACTCTCAGAACCTAAGGCAGCAGCAGATCACCAAAATGAAGGCGACACCTTCTATGGCCAAGAGGGTGGTGTGCCATCTGGAGGCTTGAGTCTCCCAGGCAGACCATGCCTCCTGTTCCCAGTGCCTCTCCTCACGGGCCTCCCGAAGCAGAGCTTTCACATGCACAAACTGCTCCACCATCCTTCAGAAAGTTTTGGCCGGCACCATACCCTGCTCGCTGTGCCATTTGTCGTGAGAAGCGGCTTGTGGGGTCTCTAGTCCCGCTCCCCACATAAGAACACAGGATATAGCTAGGCCAAAAAGGAACACCCATGGAGCCATAGGTAGGGGAGTCATACCACTATAGTCTCACTGGTGACACTATAGTCTCACTGGAGGCTGGAGCCACATGACCTGCAACCTGCTGTCTGCTTTTCTGCCTGCCACCCAACCGACTCCTCAACCAGTGCAGCCATGGCAGTTATATCAGTGGCCAATTGGCTAACCGGCCACAGCCAATGGCCGACCAGCCACAGCTGCTGGCCATCCAGCACCCAAGTCAGCACTCTCCCACGTGAGGCTGAGAGCCTGGAATTTGCTCTCTGGGGCTTTGTCCCCACACTTGCTTTTTCAAAGCCAGCAATGGAGAGAGAGAGAGAGAGAGAGAGAGAGAGAGAGAGAGAGAGAGAAAGAGAGAGAGAGAGAGAGAGAGAGAGAGAGAGAGAGAGAGCTAAATTAAGTTTTACATAACACAACACAATCATGGGAGTGACAATCCATCATCTTGCCATATTCTACTGGTTAGAAGTAAGTCACAGGTTTCACATACACTCAAGTGGAGGGGAGGGTATTATACAAGCATGTGAATATAAGGAGGCAGGGATTATAGGAGACACCTTAAAGTCTTCCATAGTCTACCCTCTAGCCCCCAATGATTATTTATGTGTCTCTCACATGGAAAATACATTTACACACATCCGAGGGTTCCCAAAAGTCTCCTCCCATTATAGCATCTGCTCAAAGTCCAAAATCTCATAACCTAAATCAGGTACAGGTGTGGAGGAGGCTCCTGGGTGTAATCTTTTAAGTACAATTGCTGGGCCACTATTGCTCTCCATCTGTAGACCTATGAAACTAAAGAGACACATTGTCAACTCCCAACATATCCAACATACAATGGTGAGAAAAGCACAACATAACAAATATAGACATTCCAGTTTTAAAAAGGAAAATGCAAAGTAAAAAGGAACCAACGGTCCAAAGCAGTTCTGAAATGCAGCCAAGCAAATAAAAGGATTTACTTGATGAGATTCCAAAGTCTGGGAATAATTCTTCATGGCTCTCAGCTCCACCTTCTGGAGTTTTGGTTCAATGTTAATGTGGGGACAGAGTCCCAGAGAGCAGTTTCCAGGCTCTCGGCCTCACGTGGAAAGGTGCTGACTCAGGTAATAGATGGTTGTCAGCTCTGGCTAATTGACCATCAGCTGTTACCAGTTAGCCAATTAGACACAGATATAACTGCCGCGGCTGCGCTGGGGAGTTGAGTCAGAGAGTGGAGTCGAGAGTCGAGAGTCAAGAGTCAAGTCGGTGGGTTGGCAGGCAGAGAAGCAGACAGCAGGTTGCGGATCATGTGGGCCCAGCCTCCAGAGAGAATATAGTGGTATGACTCCCCTACGTATGGCTCCATGAGTGTTCCTTTTTGGCCTCACCATATCCTGCGTTCTTGTGTGGGGAGCGGGACTAGAGGAGGCTGCCTCGCACGACAAATAGCGGAGCGAGCAGAGTCCCCCGCACAACAGTTAATCATCCTGGCTTTTTCATGAAAGGTAGCATGTGTGTATAGCTCTTTAGTTTTATCAACATACTTCCTGCTAGTGTACTTTTGGAGATCCAAAAGACTCCCTTCATTTCGTACTCACTTCATCCCCTTCAGTTCAGTCTGGCAGTGTTTCCTATGAAATAATTTTCTCAGAAACTTTGTGGTTGTCCCATGGATTTCTGTAGGTCTATTCCATTTGACAAAAGCCACATCAACAGATTTATTTTCTTCAAAATAATCCCCTTTCTATCTGGGCCTCTTGCTGAGAGGGTTTAGAAGCTTCCTAGAAGGCTTACGGTTTGATTGAGAGGATCTGTGAGACACACTCTTAATCTCTTGAAAGGGCCCTTTGTGTGACTGAATACTTTCAATTTTTGACCTTTCTGGGGTTTTAGCAAACAGTTGTAGAGTTACACCCTTCAATTTTTTCTCTAGACCAAGCTATCTTAATTTTAGCATCTTTTATCATCTGAAAAGACTGTGGGTTTTCATAATAATCAAGTCTTCATTTCTTTTTGTTCTTCTCTGAGTTTTTCTCTCTCCTTTCACATTTTACTATAAGCAATAAAAGGAAACCAAGCAATACTTTCAACACTTCACTTGTAATTATCCTTAGCTAGATAACCAAGTTCATCATTTACAAGTTTTACTTTCCACGTAACAGCAGGAGATAATTTTTCTGAGCCCTCTGCCTCTACATAACAAGGATTCCTTCCTTCAGCTTTCAATAGCATATCTCTCATTTCTTCTGAGCCCTCCCTAGTAACATCCTCCAACTACAGATTTCTACTAACAGTCTGCTCAAGGCAATTTAGGCTGTCTCTATAATTTTTCTCCAAATTCTTACAGTCCACCTACTGCACAGTTCCAAAGCCACTCCCACATGTGTATTTGTTATAGCAGTATCTCACTTCTGCTACCAAAATATGTTTTCTATTACTGCATAACAAATTACCAAAAAATTAGCAGCTTAAAACCACACACATTTGTTATCTGAGTTTTTGTAAGTCAAAAGTTAAAGTATTTTTTAACCTTGTCTTTTGTTTAAAGTCTCACAAACCTGGAATTAAAGTATCAGCCAGGACTCAGAGGCTTGAGGGAGGAATGATTTACTTCCAAGATCCTTCAGGCTGTCCGAATAATTAATTTCCTCATTGTTGTAGAATTCATGGAAGCTTGCTTCTTTAAAGAGAGAGAGAGAGAGAGAGAGAGAGAGAGAGAGAGAGAGAGAGAGAGAGAGAGAAAGAGAGGAGACTGTTAGCAAGATGGAGTCTTATATAATGTAACATAATCATAGGAATGGCAGGCATCACTTTTGCCATATTCTATTGATCAGAAACAAGTTACAGGTTTCGCACACATTCCAAGGAAGAGGATTTGAACATAAGGAGGGGGAGGTTATTGGAGTAACCATAAAATTTGTTTGCCATACAGACCTTTTTCAAAATAAGTAGAACAAAAAGAATTTTCAGGGAAAGAATCTCGTGATGTTAAGAACATGCATAAATTAGAACCCAGGAACTCAAGGGTGGGTAGAAAGACAAAATCAATTAAGAGTGGAAAAAAATTTTAAAAAGGGTTTCACTATAGAGTACTAAGAGAGATGTGGAAGATGCTTTGCTAATACAGATGATAATCGAAGAAGGGAAAGACCATGAAGGATAAAATGGTTAGGTAAAGATATGTTGGTGAGGTAAGACTTAGAATGTACTTTGAATAATGGAGAGTATTTAGACCTGAAGAAAGCATTCCATTACTTAGTGAAGGCATGAATATTATTTGGAGATGGCAACAAGCATGAAAAGTACAGGATACAGTGAGGAGACTGAGTGATTCAATGGTTTTCTACCTTGGTTGCACATTAGAATCATGTAGAAACTGAAAAAAAAATACTGTACCCAGGCCCAGCCTAGGTGTTCTGTTTTAATTGGTGGGAGCAGAAGCCCAGAAGAAAGCACTCAAGGAAAATATAGTCTACATCAGGGATGAGTATCAAAAGACTGATTTAAAGAGTATATTCATGTGAAACAAAGCAATATTTTACATATGTCAAGTAGGATTAGCTGTAGGTTACATATCACCTAGGACATAGAACAAAAAAAATGTTTTGTTTAGTAGTTATTAATAACCATAGAACACAGTTGTGTCACACATTTCTGATGCACCATTTCAGATCCTCTTGGCTTCATGTCTTTGTTTTATTTTGTTTTATTTTATTTTCAGTTCTTGTAGTGACAGGAAGCTCCAAGAGGGCTCTTTCTTCCTAGAGTCCCAACCAGAGAATGCCTCGCCGCCTGCCTGCACCTAAGCCTCTCTCCATGGTACTCTGTCCTACACCCTCACCCTGGCCTGCATAAACTAGAAGTGTAGGCAAGTCAATATCCTGTGGAGTAAAACTTTGGCTAATGGGACAGGAAGCAGTGGATATGTCTTTTAATTTTTATCCACATACTGTCTTTTAAATTTTATCCATCACTGGGGACACACTGTCCCCAGTGAAGTCCTTGAGTGCATTTTATAGAGATAGTTTTTGGGGGCTGAATGCCACAAATCCAGCATTCTGTTGCACTGAGCAACAGCAAGCTCAACAAAACAGTTTTATATTTGTTCTCATTTAGCTCCTTCACTCTTTTTGTTTCTCTCCTTCTGCCTGGAATAGTGTCCCTGATAAAATACAAGCACATAAAGGAGTGACGTCATAGGAATGGCGGCAGAGGGGCACACTTATTGAGTTTTCCTCTGGATCTTATCATAAACGGGACATATAACCCATCAAAGGACTCTCTGCTCATCACGCAGAAAAGCTAAGAGACTCGTGCAAGGAGTACTTGCAAGTGGGCAAATTGGGCGAGCAGGGGAAGAGGGAAGGGAGCAGAGTGGAGACGCGGCCTGCATCTGCGGTGGTGGAAACAGGGCTGGCATCCAAAGCTGCAGAGACGCAGGGGATCCCAGGATGAAACAGAGAACACAAAATCCAGGAGGTGGATGTTTCCCTCTGTTTCTTCTGTTATTACAGTATATATTTCAGTTCTGGATTTTTTTTGAGTGGTTTCCCTTAAGCTTATGTTAAAGAAAGTTTGATATTTAGAGTATTCCATATTCCTCAGCATGCTTACTTTCTCCATTCCCATATTGTGGTTCAGGTCTTTACTCTCCCCCTTTTTGAGTTGTGGTTGCCACAAATTGTCCCTGTTGATGGTGGTCGAATACCCTCCTTTAATATTTCCTGTAGTGCAGGTCGTGTAATACAAAATTCCCTCAGCTTCTGTATGTCTGGAAAGGTCTTTCTTCCTCCTTCATATCTAAAGGATATCTTTGCTGGATATATTATTCTTGGCTCATAATTTCTCTCTTTCAATAGTTTGAATATTTGGTTCCACTCCCTCCTGGCTTGTAGAGTTTCTGCTGAAAAATCTGATGATAATCTAATGGGCTTTCCTTTGTAGGTTACTGTCTTTTCCCTGGCTGCTTTGAGGATTCTTTCTTTGTCGTTGATTTTAGACAGCTTCAATACAATGTGCTTTGGAGAAGGCCTGTTGGGATTGAGGTAATTAGGTGTTCTATTTGCTTGTTAGATTCGAGGATCCAGTTCAGTCCACAAGTTTGGGAAGTTCTCATCAACAATTTGTTTGAATATATTCTCTGTTCCCTTCTCTCATTCTTCTGCTTCTGGTGTGCCCATTATTCTTATATTGCTCTTTCTGATGGAGTCAGAAAGTTCTTGTAGAGTTCTTTCATTTCTTTGAAGTCTCGAGTCTCTTTCTTCTTCCATCTGGGTAATTTCCAGGTTTCTATCTTTGATGTCACTGATTCTTTCCTCCATCCGGTCAACTCTGCTACTTAAGCTGTTTATTTCATTCTTGTTTTCTTCTATTGAGTTCTTAATCTCCAGAAATTCTATTTGGCTCTTTTTTATAATTTCAATCTCTTTCGTGAAACGCTCATGTTGTTCTCTGATTGTGTTTCTGAGTTCATTAAACTGCCTTTCTGTGTTTTCTTGCATCTCGTTGAGTTTTTTCAGAACTGCAATCTTGAATTCTCTGTTGTTTAAGTCACATATTTGCATATCTTTAAGTTCCTTTTCTGGAGACTTTTCACTTTCGTTGTGAGCTGTCTTATTGCCTTGGTGATTCTTGGCAATTACTAATTTATTATTTCTCTTCCTAGACATCTACCAGAGTGGCTTCTGCAACAGGTTGATAAGTAGAGGTCTTTCTCTTGTTTTCCAGTGCTTGTTGGTAGAATGTTTTATTTTTTCTGTGACTGCAGCCTATTTTTCCTCTCCCACACGGTAGTGCTATGTTTCTCTGCACTATTCCAGCTTCTCACACAATGGGGGAATTCCCTTGAAGATGGGCTTCTCCTCTGTTAATAGTTCATCCAGGTCACAGGGCCAGTGTCCCGGTGGATATGCGGAGAGCTTTTGATGTTCCAAACCTCTTCCTTTTCCAGATACAGAGCCCGTGTGTTTTAGCAGTTCTGTTTACTCCTACTGGGATCCGCCCAGATAGGTGGGACCAGGGGGTGGGGGGTGATTTGTGAGAGGTAGCCCAGAGCAATGGCAGCGATCACCAGCACAGCCAGTCCTGCTTCCACAGCTCCCTCCCCTTTGCCGGACTAGTGGGGCTGCAAATTTGTGTCTTTGGTCCACAGTTCTCAGAACAGTAATATTCTATTCTTTTGATATGACACAGCTCCTCTGCTGTTTCTAGCACCGGGCAGGTTGGGGCGGGGTGAGCTCTGGGAGGCTAGGGAGAGGGCGGCTAGTCTAAGTGCCTAAGGCTCCGTTCTCTGCTCGGCAGTGAGGGCTTAAACCACCATTTTCAGCCTTCTTCCCTGTCTTTTCTCCGAAGTCTCTGCCGTGAGTGTTGGGTTCAGCCGTGTTATATGCTGTCCCCTCAGCCTTGTGGGCCATAAGCAGAGCCCTAGCAGTCTGAGTTCTTCCCTCTCCCGCAGCTATGGTAGTTCCGAGATGCACCGAGCTCGGAGCACTGAGCTAGGCCTGTGTCCTCTGCCCACGGGGCTCCATCTCCGCACTTCTCCCTTCCCTCCTCCCCAGCTCGTGTGAATCCCCCACCTGTAGGTGACTTCAGTAGTGGGCCTCTTCGTCTTGCCTGTCTGCTGTGCAAGGAGTCCTTTGTGGAGTTATTGTTGTTCGATTCGTTGTAAATTCTGGGGGTGATTGACAGAGGCTCACCTCACGCCATCATTTTGATCACAAAATCCCGATTTCAATTTTCTTAAATTTATCAAGACTTTTTTGTGGCCTAACATATGGTCTATCTTGGAGAATGTTCCATGTGCGCTTGAGAAGAATGTGTATTCTGCAGCATTGGGGTGAAACGCTCTGAAAATATCGATTAAATCCAAGTGGTCCAATATATCATTTAAGGCTGTTGTTTCCATATTTATTTTCTGTCTGGAAGACCTCTCCTTTGTTGTCAGATGTGTGTTGAAGTCCCCTACTATGATAATGTTACTGTTGATCTCTGTCTTTATGTCTGTCAATGTCTGTTTTATATATTTAGGTGCTCCTATGTTGGGTGCATAGATGTTTACTAGGGTTATGTTCTCTTGTCAGATCGATCCTTTTATTCGTGTATAGTGCCCATATTTGTCTTTTAATATGTTCATCATTTTAAAGTCTATTTTTTCAGATATAAGTATTGCAACTCCAGCTTTTTTTTCCCCTCATTTCCATTTGCATGAAATATCTTACTGCAACCCTTCACTTTCAGCCTGTGTGTGTCTTTTGATCTGAGGTGAGTCTCTTGTATACAGCATATACAAGGGTCTTGCTTTCTTATCCACTCAGCCACCCTATGTCTCTTGACTGGAGCATTTAATCCGTTTACATTTAAAGTGATTATTGATAGGTACATAGTTATTGCCATTTTTAAATTTGTAGTTAGATTGTTTTCATCTTTCTTCTGTTTATAGAAGTCCTTTTAGTATTTGTTGCGATGCTGGCTTGATGGTAATAAATTCCTTTAGCTTATTCTTTTCTGGGAAGCTCTTTATCTCTCCATCAACTTTAAATGATAGCCTTGCTGGATAAAGCAATCTAGGTTATAGTCCTTTGTTTTCCATCACTTTGAGTACCTCCTGCCACTCCCTCCTGGCCTTCAACATTTCTGTAGAAAAGTCATTTCATAGTCTTATGGGAGTTCCCTTGTATGTAACCCTCTGTCTTTCTCTTGCTGCTTTTAGGATTCTCTCTTTGTCTTTAACCTTTGCCATTTTAACTATAATGTGTCTTGGTGTGGACCTGTTTGGGTTTATCCTGGTTGGAACTCTCTGCACTTCCTGGGCTTGTATGTTGGTTTCCTTCATCAGGTTAAGGAAGTTTTTGGACATTATTACTTCAAATATGTTCTCAATCCCTTGCTTCCTCTCTTCACCTTCTGGTATTCCTATGATGCTCATGTTGTTGCACTTGATGTTATCCCAGAGGTCTCTTAAACCATCTTCATTGTTTTTTATTCTTTTTTCTTTCTGTTGTTGTGTTTGGGTGATCTCTGCTAACTTATCTTCTAAGTCACTGATTCGATCCTCTGCTTCATCTAACCTGCTGTTATTTCCTTCAAGTTCTTTATTTCGGTAATTGTGTTTTTATTTCTAACTGGTTGTTCATTATGATTTCTCTATCCTTCTTATGTAGTCTCTGAGCTTCTTAAACATTCTTATCATCAGTGTTCTGATCTCTGTCTCTGATAGGTTGGTTATCTCTTTTTTGTTTAGTTCCACTTCTGGAGGTTTCTTCTGTTCTTTTATTTGGGACATGTTTCTTTGTTTCCCCATTCTGGCTGACTCTCTGTGTTTGCTTCGATGTATTGGGTAGCTCCCCTAGAGTCCTTAGTTCTTGCTGGGTTATCTGATGTAGTATGTGTCCTTTATGCTTGACTTGCACTACTTCGTTCTTCTCCTCTGTGTGTGCTCCAAAGATGACTCTTCCGTTATGTATATTGTCCTGTTAAAGATCTTTAATTGCTTTTCTCTTGTGAGTAGGTGGGGTTAACTCCTAGGCTGACTAGTTGTGAGACTTGGCTCTGCCCACCGCAGGGTGTTCTGTCACATGAGGGTTGACCACTTAAATGTGGTTTGGCCTCTATGGGCTCTTGTGCCTGTATAGAATTCCCTCTGGGTGTGTCACTTGTAGGTGAAACCCGATAGTACTCTGGTTTGGTCTGGAGTTGGCCTCTGGGTGTGTTGAATCTTGTGCCTCTTAAGCTGGGCCCTGGTAGGGCAATTTCAGAACAAAGCAAATCACCAAGCACAACAACAACAACAACAACAAAGAAAAAATCAAATACAGTCACATGTAAAAGCAACCGACAGCCCCCACTCAACACAGGCAAAGATAGCAAAGATATAAAGACAAAACAAAACAAAACAAAACAAAACAAAAAGCAGCTCCTGTCTTGGCTTAAGCCCACCAAGTAATCTCCAGGTTGTCCTGTGCTATACCAAATGGTCCTCTGTGTATTGTGCAGGCAGAGCCGGTCACCTGGTGCCCAGAGTGAGTTTGGGACTGCAGATTTAGATGCGTGGGGCTGAGGGGTCTGGATGGTAGCTTTTACAAAGCCGGTGCAGTTTCTGCCCTTGCCTACACATATGCACACCGAGAGTAGCACCACCAGCCCCGAATCCAGTTCTCCTGAATCTTAGGGCACTTCTTCCGTGTGTGTGTGTATGTGTGTGTGTGTGTGTGTGTGTGTGTGTGTGTGTGTCGTGGGCGGGAGATTTCTGAGCTGCTGAAAGCCCAGAGCTGCATCTGCCGCTTACTGCTGATCCCTGGGTGTGTCTCCGCAGTTGTAATTGCCCTGGCCTAGGCAGGCCAGAATGGGTAGGGTTACGGGATGGAGGGGTCTTCTCTCTCCCAGCTCAGCCATGTCACACTCTTCCCGCAGGCCAGAAAAGGTGATGGCTGGGGCTGGAGGAGTCTCTTTTCTCCTAGCCCAGCAAAAATCACTCTTCTCAGCCTTTTCCCTGGGTCAGAGCTGCACGCCAGATGTGGTGGCACACAGCAAGCCTTCAACAGTATTGTCTTGAATTACACTGCAAAGTTGATTTTCACTTCACAAGTAGTACCAAAGGGACTTGCTCAGGAAGAAGAATAGAAGAATAAAGCTGCTTCTATTGCTGACCAAGGGCTTGAGGTCACAGCATTAATTTAAAGCATAACAACTGCAGGCTCCTCGAGAAACCATGAGGCTCACACCTTTACCTCTCAGGCTCTTCTATAAATAGGATTTGATTTCCACACCCCTAAGATTGTCAAAAGTAGTACATGGTGACACAGAAGGTGGACATGCAATGCAATGAGGGACCCTAATGATACATGCGATGAACCTAAACTGCACCGAGCCTTCCTTTAGGGTGCAATAGTGGGTGCTTTCATTAATCTTCATAGCCCTGCTAAGTATTGTATTTGAGTCATGTTAGTTACTGCAACAGATAAATCTCAGAATCTTGGTGGCTTATTCCATTAGAATTTCATTTCTAGCTCTCCCATAGTTCATGGCAAGTGTTCCTAGTTCAGAGTCCAAGATCCTTCCATATGGTAGTCTCTGCACAGGATGGGCTCAAGGGCCTCCAAGCTCTCTCCTAATAAGGTAGCACCCAGGTTTGGCTCCGGGTCACGTGAATTTTGCTGCCTCAAACGACGGTAGGCGTGTCCTTTCTCACCTATTCGTGTTTTAATTTTTTTTCAACCATTTAAAGTTGTAGAAAATATTCTTAGCTTGTGGACTACAAGAAAACATGCAGCAATAAAATTAAAAAAAAAAAAAAAAAAACATGCAGCAGGCCAGATTTGTTATATGGGCTATAGTTTGCTGAATGCTGATATAAGGAGTACATGGGGACAAGCTAAGATGGTGGAATAGATGGGTGCTGTGCCAACTGCCTCCCGGGATCACACCAAAATTACGAATAATGTATACAACATTCAACCTCAGGATTCATCCGAACACTAGCTGAACAGAACCTCTAAACTAAGGGTTTAAAGAAGAGGCCACGTGGAAACTGGTAGGAGGGGCGGAGACATGAGGCAGGCTGACTCCAGGCCGCGGATGAGAGGGCGAACCCAGCGAGGGACACCTCAGTGCCAGAGGCTTCCCCTTTTGGGGTAGAGACCATCTGGCGCTACACCAGGTTCCTCAGCCCAGAGTTCCTCTGCCAGGAAGGGGAGTTCCACGATAGTTGGCAGCAGAAATCAGTGAGGACTCTCTTTGTTCAACTCAGTGGGTGTGGGGACAGAGTCCCAGAGAGCAGTTTCCAGGCTCTCGGCCTCACGTGGAAAGGTGTTGACTGGGTTATTAGATGGCCATTAGCTGTCATCAGGTGGCCATCTGCTGTGGCTGGGTGGCCATCACTGTTACTGGTTAGCCATTAATATAACTGCCGTGACTACGCTAGGGGATTGGTTGGTTGGCAGAGAAGTGGACTGCGGATTGCGGTTAGCAAGTGGATTGTGGTTTGTGGATCATGTTGATCCTACTTCCTGTGTCTCACCCAGCTGCCAGCAAGATGGGGGTGCTGGAAGACCCATCATTGGGGTACTGGCGGATGTTCGCTTTTGTGTCTCGACCAGCCACCATCGAGTATATAGTGGTATGACTCCCCAATCTAAGGCTCCATTGGTTGTTCCTTTTTGACCTCACCATATCCTGTGTTCTTGTGTGGGAGTTGGAGCTGAGACCCTGCATGACAGTGGGGCAGAGGGCGACTAGAGATCCAGTCGCCCATCTGTGGAGTTGGCACATGGACCTGCTCGCTGGTGAGCACTCACCCTGTCCCTGGCAGACAGAGTGGTTCCGCCTGTGGGGGCCTGGGACCCTGCAGGGAAGGACTGAGCTGAGAGCCTTTGGCACGGGAGCTGGAGGTTTGGGGACCATTGTTCTCCCTGTGTGGAGTTTACACTTGAATGGTGTCCAGGAGGGCACCATTTTCTCAGGGTTAAGCCGTTCCACAGAGGGTCTGGTTCGGGACCACATTGGTTTGGTGGAATTGGTGCAGGCATGCGCCTGTGTGGGTGCATGCTGCCTTGGGTCGCTGCTCTCCACACTGTGTGTGCTGCGTTGCCATGGACAGGCCTTGTTGGGTGAATTCCGGCTCCAGCAAGCTTCTGATTAAGACATGGGTGCATGCGTTGGGTCCCTGCTCTCCACACTGCATGTGCAGCACTGCCAGGGTAGCACATGACTATCGGGATGCTCTACCTGATCCACGGGCTACTGATTGAGACAGACAGAGACTGTTTTCCTGAGAGTGTTGGGCTGGGAGCTGCATGGCAGTGCAATCTCGCCAGGGCATTCATGGTACATTGGTGCAGGCTGGTTGCCGATGCAGTAGCCCTTTCTGCTCTGACTTGGTGGGGGCCATTGACCACACCCCGTGGTGCTCTGGGTGACTGCCCTGCTCACCTAGAGCTGCATTGCTGGGGCACTCTGAGCCCCTGGTGCCTAGCCCCCACCTCCACAGGCCACAGAGGGTTTTTGCAGCAGGGACAGCCCACAGCAACCTGTGGGGATTTTTGGTGGTGAGCACAGCCCCAGAGTCCATGGCAGCCAATTGTGGGCAGCTCACTCTGAACCTGAGATGGAGACCTGCTCAAGACACACTGGGCTCTTCCTCTCAACATAGCTGGTGTTGAGTCACCTGGAGACTCTCCATTGCTGAGCAAGTGGCCTGCAGATCAAAGCGGGTGGAGAGGCTTTTTTTCCCCCTCTCTTTCCTTTTTCTTTTTCAGCTTTGTTTTCTTTGGAGGGGGTGTTCTTTTCTTTTCTTTCAGTCCTCTTTTTCTTCCCCCTTATTTTATTACCATTTTTTCCTTTTGCTCTTTATCTTTTTTTGTTTCATCTTTTGTCCCTATTTCTTCTTTTTCTTTCGTCTGTTTTGTTTTTGCTGTTGTTTCTCAAGTTTGTTTGTTTGTTGTTGCTTTGGTTACTGTTTTCTGTCTTGTTCTGCTGTTTTTGTCTTTTTTATATATTTTTGTTTCTCCTGTCTAATTTTTATTTATCATGTTTTTGTGGGGGTGTATTTGTTTTTTGGTGTTGTTGGTTTGCCTTGCTTTGTTTTTATTTTACAAAGTGGATGTGGGCCTGGTCCAGGAGCTGAGACTACACTGAATTTGTAGAAACCACTGACCACAGCCTTTACCCGACTGTAACGCCACCTCACCCAACTACAGCTGCATTGCCAGGGACACTCTGGGTGCCTGGGTGACTGGCGCCACCCACCAAAACTGTGGAAAAGGTTTGTGTTTTTTTTTTACAATAGCAAATGGTCCGCAGAGCCCTGGGGTCATCTTAATGGTGTTCAGTAACCCCAAACCTACACCACAGCCACTTGGGAGCAGCTTTTAGGAATTTGTGAACTTCAAGTGGAGGCTGCCTGTAGTGCCCTCGGGATGCTGTACAAGGGGTTCACAGGCCTGGTATTGGTGTAAGATCTGAATCTGCATTAACATATTAAAAACCACCAATCACGGCTTGTAACTCACTTGAACTCCATCCTGCCCAGCTAGTGCCATCAACACCAGGTCAAGCAGCCAGACACATGCTCCTAAAGAGCCCCTTTCAATAGTTGGGCCTTATGGGAAACTGAAAGTTGCCAATAGGTCTAGGGGGGCCTGGGTCTTTTGCTAAACTGCCTCAGGGCCAATATTGGTGGCAGCCAGTCTCAGTTCACAGAGAGACCACCTTCACATGACTCCAGATCAAGCACAGGCAGCAGCCGACTACATACAGCTTTGAAGCACTTACCAGGCAGCCATGGGCCATTAACAGACAGGGCTGAAATGGCCCTCAGTGGGAGCCCTGCCCAAGAGACACCAGAACCAATACACCCAGAGGCCAGTGTCAGACCAAACCAGAGCACTACATGGTTGAACCAACAAGTGACACTCTCAAAGAAAATTTTCCACAGGCATAAGAGCCCACAGGAGCCAAACCTACTCTGAGGGGGTCAACGTCCACACAGCAGCTCATACACTGGAAGCTGAGCTAATTCTCCCAGCTAATCAGCCTGAGGGTCAATTCCACCCTCTGACAAGCCAAGCAATTAAAGATCAACTTCAGCAGTGACACCTCTGTAACACAGGAGAGGAGAATAAAGAGACTGTGCAATCTGAATATAAAGGATATATAAAGACCATCCAGTAACAACTGAGAGACATAGGTGATCTACCTAATACATCGAAGCAATCACAGAGCAACAGCCAGAATGAGGAAACAGAGAAATGTATCCCAAACAAAAGATCAGAAGAAACCTCTAGAAATGGAACTAAAAGAAACAGCGGTATTGAACCTATCAGAGACAGAGTTTAGTACACGGATGATAAGAATGATTAATTAACTTAGTGAGACCATAAAGAAGGACAGAGAAATAAAAAAACAACCAGTTAGAACTAAAAAATACAATAACTGAAATGAAGAACACACTCGAAGGAATCACCAGTAGATTAGATGAAGCACAGGACCGGATCAGCAATTTAAAGACAAGATAGCAGAAATCAGCCAATCAGAACAACAAAAAGAAAAAAGAATAAAAAGCAATGAAATAGTTTAAGAGACCTGTGGGACAACATCAAGAGCAACAACATTCACATCATAGGAATGACAGAAGGAGAAGAGATGGAACAAGGGATTGAGAACATATTTGAAGAAATAATGACCAAAAAGTTCCCTATCCTGGTGAAGGAAATCAACATACAAACCCTAAGTGCAGAGAGTTCCAAACAAGATGAATGCAAAGAGGCCCACAACAAGACACATTACAGTTAAAATGGCAAAGGTTAAAGACAAAGAGAGAATCCTAAAAGCAACAAGAGAAAGACAGCAGATTACATACAAGGGAATTTCTATAAGACTATCAGCTGACTTTTCTACAGAAACTCTGCAGGCCAGAAGGGAGTGGGAGGAAATATTCAAAGTGATGAAAAACAAAGGCCTACAACCAAGATTGCTCAACCCAGCAAGGCTATCACTTAAAACTGAAAGAGAGATAAAGAGCTTCTCAGAAAAAGAATAAGCTAAAGGAATCCATTAACACCAAACCAGCATCACAGAAAATGTTAAAGAACTTTTTTAAACAGAAGAAAGGAGGAAACAAACTAACAAAGGAAGACCAGAAATATGAATAACAAAATGACAATGAATATGTACCTATCAATAATCACTTTAAATGTGAATGGGCTAAATGCTCCAATCAAAAGACATAGAGTGACTGAGTGGATAAGAAAACAGGACCCATGCATATGCTGTTTACAAGAAACTCATCACAGATCGAAAGACACACACAGACTGAAAGTAAAAGGGTGGAATAAAATATTTCGTGCTAATGGAAATGGGAAAAGAGCTGGGGTAGCAATACTTATTTCGGACAAAATAGACTCTAAAACAAAGACTACAATAAAAGACAAAGAACAGTGCTACATAATAATAAAGGGATCGATCCAACAAGAGGACATAACCCCAGTAAACATCTATGAACCCAACATAGGAGCTCCTAAATATATAAAACATTTTATTCCCGACATGAAGTTGGAGATCAACAGTAGAACTATTATAGTAGGGGACTTCAACACCCCATTGTCACCAATGGAGAGATCCTCCAGACAGAAAATCAACACGGAAACAGTGACCTTAAATGACACTTTAGACCAGTTGGATTTAATCGATGTTTTCAGAGTATTTCACCCCAAAGCTGCAGAATATACATTCTTCTCAAGTGCACATGGAACATTTTCCAATATAGACTGCATGCTAGGTCATAAAACAAATCTCAATAAATTTAAGAAGACTGAAATCATATCAAGCGTCTTCTCTTACCACAATGATATGAAACTTGAAATCAATTATGAGAAGAAATCTGGAAAACACACAAATACATGTAGGCTGATTAACATGTTACTAAATAGCGAGTGGGTCAATAATCAAATCAAGGAAGAAATCAAAAGATACCTAGAGACAAACAAAAATGAAAACACAATGACCCAAAATCTGTGGGATGCAGTGATAGCAGTCTTAAGAGGGAAATTCATAGCAATGCAGGCCTGTCTCAAGAAACAAGAAACATCTCAAATCAATGGGTTATCTTTACACCTAAGGAAACTGGAAAAAGAACAGCAAAACAAGACCAAAGGGAGTACAAATAAGGAAATAATAAAGATCAGAGCAGAAATAAATAAAATAGAGACCAAAAAAAAAAAAATAATAATACAAAAGATCAATGAAACCAACAGCTGGTTTTTCGAAAAGATAAACAAACCCTTAGTCAGACTCACCAAGGAAAAGAGAGAGAGGAACCAAATTAAAAAAATCAGAAATGAAAGAGGAGGAGTGACAACAGATGCCACAGAAATACAGAAAATTAAAAAAATATATATACTACAAGCAACTATGTGCCAAAAAATTAGACAATCTGGAAGAAATGGATAAATTTCTAGAAGCATACAATCTTCCAAGACTGAATCAAGAAGAAACCGAAACTCTGAACACACCGATTACTACCTAAGAAATTGAATCAGTAATCAGCAAGCTCCCAAGAAAAAAATACCCTGGATCAGTTTGTTTCACAAGTGAATTTTACAAAAAATTCAAAAAGAATTAACACCTGTTCTCCTCAAACTACTCCAAAAAATCCAGAAAGAGGGAACGCTCCCAAGTACATTTTACGAGGCCACTATTACTCTGATCCCCAAACCAGACAAAGACATTACAGAAAAAGAAAACTATGGGCCAATATCCTTAATGAACATAGATGCAAAAATCCTCAACAAAATACTAGCAAACCGATTTCACCAACACATTAAAAACATCATACACCACGATGAAGTGGGATTCATTCCTGTTATGCAAGATTGGTTCAATATCCACAAATCAATTAACATGACACACCACATTAACAAAATGAAAAATAAAAATCATGTGATCATATCAATAGATGCAGCAAAAGCATTTGACAAAATCCAGCAGCATTTATGATAAAAACTCTTAGCAAAGTGGGATTAGAGGGATCATATCTCAACATAATAAAGTCCACATATGATAAACCCACAGCTAACATCATAATCAATGGGGAAAAGCTAAAACCATTCCCCTTAAGATCAGGAACAAGGCAAGGTTGCCCACTTTCTCCACTTCTATTCCACATAGTGCTGGAAGTTCTAGCCACAGCAATCAGACAAGAAAAAGAAATAAAAGGCATCCAAATCGGTAAGGAGGAAGTAAAATTGTCATTATATGCAGATGACATGATACTATATATAGAGAACCCTAAAGACTCCACCAAGAAACTATTAGAGCTGATAGATGAATTTAGTAAAGTAGCAGGATACAAAATTAATGTTCAGAAATCAGTTGCGTTTGTATATACCAATAATAAAACATCAGAAGGAGAAATTAGAAAAAAAAATCCCATTTACAATTGCTTCAAAAACAATAAAAAGCCTAGGAATAAATTTAACCAAAGAAGTAAAAGAACTGTACTCAGAAAATATAAGGCACTGAAGAGAGAAATCAAAGAAGATACAAATAAATGGAAACACATGCCATGTTCATGGATAGGAAGAATTAATATACTTAAAATGTCAATACTACCTAAGGCAATATATAGATTCAATGCAATCCCTATCAAACTACCAATGCCGTTTTTCTCAGAAATAGAAAAAATAATCCTAAAATTTATATGGAACCACGAAAGACCTCAAATAGCCATGACAATCTTGAGAAATAAGAACAAAGTGGGAGGTATCACACTACCTGACATCAAAAGAAGAAGAAGAAGAAGAAGAAGAAGAAGAAGAAGAAGAAGAAGAAGAAGAAGAAGAAGAAGAAGAAGAAGAAGAAGAAGAAAGAGAGAGAGAGAGAGAGAGAGAGAGAGAGAGAGAGAGAGAGAGAGAGAGAGAGAGAGAGAGAAAAGAAAGAAAGAAAGAAGAAAGAAAGAAAGAAAGAAAGAAAGAAAGAAAGAAAGAAAGAAAGAAAGAAAGAAAGAAAGAAAGAAAGAAGAGTATATAGATAACCTGCAGCACTAATTGGGCATTGTACTAGGTAACCCCATGATATTTGTTCCTGTGACATAAACAAACCATTTAAGTTACGAATATAAGAGGTGATGTGATTTATATTAGTGTTCTTATTCATTTTAAACAATACTTGTGCTTGTAAAATAGCCATGTTTTTTTTGTTTTGTTTTGTTTTTTTTTTGTTTTTTTTGTTTTTTTTTTTAATTAATTAGTTTCAGGTGCACAAGACAAAGCAAAACATTTTTTAATCTTCTTTTTTTTTTTTAATTAAATTTATTGGGGTGACAATTGTTAGTAAAATTACATAGATTTCAGGTGTACAATTCTGTATTACATCATCTATAAATCCCATTGTGTGTTCATCACCCAGAGTCAGTTCTCCTTCCATCACCATATATTCGATCCCCCTTACCCTCATCTCCCACCTCCCACCCCCACCCCCCTTACCCGCTGGCAACTACCAAACCATTGTCTGTGTCTATGAGTTTCTGTTTCTCATTTGTTTGTCTTGTTCTTTTGTTGCTTTTGGTTTATATACCAGAAAAAATGCTCAACATCACTAATCATCAGAGAAATGCAAATCAAAACCACAATGAGATATCACCTCACCCCAGTCAGAATGGCTATCATCAACAAGACAAATAGTAACAAATGTTGGAGAGGCTGTGGAGAAAAAGGAACCCTCATACACTGTTGGTGGGAATGCAGACTGGTGCAGCCGTTATGGAAGGCAGTGTGGAGGTTCCTCAAAAAATTACGGATAGAATTGCCATATGACCCAGCAATCCCTCTCCTGGGTATCTACCCAAAAAATCTGAAAACATTTAGAGATAAAGACACGTGTGCTCCAATGTTCACTGTAGCTTTGTTTACGGTGGCCAAGACATGGAAACAACCAAAATGTCCTTCGATAGATGAATGGATGAAGAAGTTGTGGTATATATACACAATGGAATAGTATTCGGCGGTAAGAAAAGATGATATAGGAACATTTGTGACAACATGGATGGATCGTGAGAGTGTAATGCTGAGCGAAATAAGTCAGACAGAAAAAGCAGAGAACCATGTGATTCCAATTCTTTTGATTTTAAAGCTAACTGTTGAGTCTTATGGCTCCTTTGGTGGGCTAAGGAACATTGCTTAATCCGTTTTGCTCTGTCTTTAGGATATATCCTGAACCCATTCATTTCTTATCACCTCCTTCAATGCTTCTCTAGTCTAGATCACCATCATCTCTTGCCTGTATTACGGCAATACCTTTCAAAGTTTTTATTTTCTCTTTTTCTCCTACAGTTTCTTCTGCATACAGCAGCCAGTACCCACTTTAAAATATGTCTGATTATATCACTCATCTGCTCAGAACCCTACAGTCTTTCCATTATACTTGTAATCACCTACATGAGTCCTCATCTAACTATCTATTGCAGGTTGGATACCCTATCTGAGATGGAGTTTAGAGTGCAGAGTGTTACCGTGCTAAAGGTTTGGATGCTCACTGCATGAAAGACAAAACTCAAGAGATGAAGTTGGTGGAAAGAAAAGCAGGTTTATTTAAAATGTCGGCATTCTGTGAGGATGTCGGATCCCTATCAAAAGGCCATCCTCCACTCTCTCAGCACAGCCCAGTGAGAAGAGGCAGAACAAAGGAAAAAGGTGGGCGAGGGGAGAGGTGGTCTTGGCGTGGAGTAAACAGAATCATTGGAAAGGCACTTCCTAGAGGCTGGTTTATTACAGGGTTAGGAGTGGATCTTATGAAGATGTAATAACTTGAAAGAAGTCAGTTTCCTGGATGTTTCCTAGAGGAAACAGGGTTATTGAGCCTGGTATGCATATGGTCTGGAGTAAAAAGAATCATGGAAACTAGTATGCATAGTAAATGTATAGTAAACAGAGTCATTGAGGTTTGGCAAGAAGGAAAGAAAGCACAGCAAAGACAAAAACTTTCAAAAAGTTCCAAGATAAATTATACTGTTAAATCAAATTACACTAGAGGTTTAAATCTCAAACCAGAAGATATAGTGTCACCTTTACCAGGGTATTTACTAGGGCATGCCCTTGGGATCAACGTCTGTGGAAAGGAGGAACACAAAGCAAGAGTGAGCAGAAGAAGACATCAGTCGAACTGCATTGTAGGCTCAGCAATAATTTTGGCCATCTTAATGGAGAACTCTGGAACTAGAATGACACTTTTGAGTTGTCCTAAGTTAGGCCAACGTGCTGTGCCTTTATACTGCCCCTTTGATCAGTCATTGGATGTGGGCACCCCTGGATAGGAGCATGACCTTGGTTGAGGTGGTTTTCAGCAGCTGGAGAAGTCCCTGAAAGGTCTGTCCACAGCACTCCCAAAGCTCGGGCAATGAGTTCATTAAAGGGGATCTGGTCAGCACATCACAAGGCGCAACACATTCTCCTACCTCATCTCCTATCATTCTTTCACTGGTTCAGTCAGCTGCAGGTAAACTAGCTTCCTCGCTGTTCCTCAAACAAGTCAAGTACAATCATGCCTTGGGAACTCTGCCCTTGCTCTTTCCTTTTTCTGGAGCATGCTTCCTACCCTTTCTCACTTTGTTTAAATATCTTCTCAAATATAGCCATCTCAGAGAAATAATTTCTCTAACAACCCTATGTAAAATAGCAGCCCTCATCACCATCTATCTCCCTATCTTACTTTGTTTTTCTTTATAACACTTATCATTATCTGATACTTAGAACCTAATTTGCTTCCTTGATGGCTTATTATGTCTTTTACTAGAATATAATCTCTTTGAATCTAGGATTGTGTCTGTCTCATTCATTGTTCTATCTCCAGAGCCTAGAGCAATGTATGACATTAAACAAGTCTTCAATAAATGATTGTTGAATGAATACAAAAAAGAACGAACTGCTTGGCATTGATTCATTGCACTGACATCTGTAGGATCGGCTTCTGATTATTTAAATGCAGATGATGTCTTCTCTGCTCTGACACAGACAGTTTTCCACATACACCCCCAAGCTGGTGACCAGAGTCCCCTCTCTAGAATATACAGCTCAGTTCTCAGGTCCATTTTCATAACCAAGGTAGTTTCAGAGCTTTCTCTCTCACCACATCCCCTCCCCCATCCTTTTTTAATCTCTTTGATACTCAATCCCAAACCATTTTTCTCTGATCTTGTTATATGAATATTCTAGGGACATGAGAGAAGAAGGAAAGGAAGGGGGATGTAATGCACTATTAGACTAACAATGACATTAGACCAATGACACTGAAAGTCTGTCTTTTCATTCTTATCGTATCTAATGTTAGCCTGAAGTCTCCACCCACAATAAGTCTCTATTTTAAGACTGTCTAGTTACAAAAATTTATTTGACCAAGTTAAATTCAAAGCAGTTTGAACTCAGTAAAATCTTTCATTCTTCTTATATGGCAACTGAATTTTGATTTTAAATAATTCATGTATTCTCTACCTTGGTCCAGAAAGAATGATATCTATATTTTTATTGTCATCTAACCACTGTGCTAATGACTGTTGTTCACATGTTATTTAAATGATATCAACCAGTAAAATATTTATTCAGCATGTACTTTTTAAGGACCCTACTTTATCCCTGGGGTTAAAAAGGAAATGTGACTTCTGCTCTTAAAGGACCCTATGATATCATAGGAGAGACAAGATTAACACATATAAACAGTTAAAAATACAAAAGAATATAGAATTAAAATTGCTTATGTGTGGGATACAGAATGGTGTATGGTAAATGATCCACAGGGTATTTACTTATTATCTACTATGGAGAGGCTGGAGGCCTAATGTGTATCTACTAGGCTTCTTACTCTGGAAGCAATAGGAATTGCCCTGAGAAATTTAAGCAGAAGAAAAATCTACTGAAAGTATAATGGGACTATAGAATTACCTAAAAAGCCACAGAATCAGGCTTGGAAAACAGGCAGGCAAGATATTGTCACAGGAATGAGAAGTGTGAGGATTTGGAGAGAGAATTTCTGCTACCTCCATCAATATTGGTTACCACAGCCTACCCTAATTCTGCTACCACTGCCATTTCTGGAATGGCAAACATTGCTGCAGCAAATGAGTTATCCAAAGTATCTGATTCTTAACATTATAAAGTTTTAAGTGGTTTCACTAGGTCACCTGACAGTGCTCAAGCTACAAGGGAGGTGGGGAAAATAACTATCTGTTGTTTCCACTTTTATAGTAGGCAATTTTCCAAATCTAGACTGGGGCATCCAAAGCTGAGCAGTGCAAACAAAAACTAACAGATGTTCACATACCCATGAAATAGTAAATCCTGTAACTGCATTTTAGGAAACTTGAAATTTAGATGATGAAAAAGACCTTCACAATGTTGTTGATCAATCAACTTTTTTAGCCTCTACTATGTGCAAGGCATTGTGTTAAGGGCTATGAATATTTTAAATAAGGGAAACACAGTTCTTGCCTTAAATAACTTTCTCCTCCTTGGAGGGAAAAAAGTGCCAAGAGTAATAGAATGCAGAGCTACAGCTAACTGGTGCCTATTCTTGAATGCAATATTGTTGTTTTTTTCTCATTCTTGTTTGAGTTGTAACTGTGAGGCAGCCATATTTTGAACAAAATTTGAAATATTTTTGATGTTCAATAAATATTTTTAATAATGAGTTTTCTAGAGGAATGGCATCCAAGAATATTCCAGCAGATGGTAAAATATTTTTGCACATTTAATTTCTGCCAAAGCAACCCTCAACCTTACTTTAGAGTAGTGAAAAATCAAACAGAAAATTATAGACAGCTAGACAAAGCATGAGGAATGTCTGGCCTGAGTCATTCATGGAGGAGGCCTATTCATTTGCCATGGTTGGATTATCTTTCCTTTAGCTCTCATGAGGAAGGAGGGGGTGAATGCCAGTACACACAGAATGTACATTGTATTATTTCTTATTTGAATCCACAGGACCATTGGGAAAAAAAATAACAGCAATACCGTATTTACAGTAAACTTGTTTCTTGCATGTTGAAGTAATATCAAGGAATTTCTAACATGATTAAGCTCCCATCAGGAAGAAATTAGACTCAATTCTAATCATCCCCAATTTACTAAAAAGACAATTGAGTCACAAAGAGTTTGAATCATTTACTAGAGACCAGAAATTCAAACTGAATTTTCTGTTAGTCCAGCTCATGCCTTAGATTTGTTATAAATGTGTGTGTGTGTGTGTGTGTGTGTGTGTGTGTGTGTGTGTGTGTGTTTCAATCACTTCTGAAGGATGCTGCAGGGTTTGAGAATATGGGACAGGTTCTACACTCTATAACTCAGGCATGAGGACAGTTGTGATTCCACAAAATAGTGTAGTTTGCTCTAGTTCTATTCAACATGGTGCTGAAAGCTTCTCAGCATGTCAGTATGGTACAAATAAAAATAGAAAGGGCCTGGTGTTCTTTTCAGGCTATGTGTCCACTAAACAGAGTAGATTAATATGATAATGTGTTTGTGTATGTGTATGAGCACGTGCACATGTATGTATGGATGGATGAGTGTGCATAGTCTATGTGCATATACCATAGTGGAAATAACCCAGACAAGGTCAGCCCAGTACTATTTTACACACTGAGAAACATGAATTATTTGAACACTGGAAAGAAAAGAAGTCTTTTACCATGTTAGTCCTATCATTTCTTTTCTACTTTGAGTTTCCAGTTTCTTTGCACTTTCTGGCACCCACTTAAAAATGGTATGTGAAGTGAGAGACTGACTTCCTCCTAATGGCGTCCCAGCAACCCCATGACTTCTGAACTTAGGACTCTGCTTTTATCACAGGAATAGTTAGCTTCAGTACACTCCAGGATATTCATCTTTCTTTTTATATAAACCCTCTATTCCTTCATAACTGCCCCCTCTAATTCCCAATTAGGATAACTGGACAGAATAAGATTCATATTTCTGGGGAACTTTTGCTCAATGTCAACAACATTTTATCTATGAGTACATTATCTCCTGACTTTAGATACATTGTGTGGACCTCTCTCAGTCAGTTAATTTATTTAAAAAAATAGGAATCATAGTTCATGCTCTGCTTACATTTTTGGATTCTTTCGTTAAGAAAAATATCTATAAAATTTCATTTTTATTTTCAACTGCAAGACAACATTTAATGTAAGTTGCTAAAGAGCACTTGATGTATTTCAAGATTGTAGGCATTTCTGGTGACTAAAAAGAGGTGGGGACTAGGTAATCTTGCTGCCTATTGGCACACACACACACACACACACACAAAAACAAAAAAACAAAAAACTGAGAGGCAACAAATGTGTGTATTTTATTTGAGCCTATTTTTCCAAATGAATAAGAGATTGATTCATCATTAGCTCCTCTGAGGCTCTCTGACTCAGAATGGTTTAAACCCTCCCATATCACTGTTGCACAAACTGAACTGTGGCTCTTTGAAGTCAGGGGCTGCATGTTATGCTTCTTTTTGTCCCGGCTAGTTTCTTAACAAACATCGGCTGCCTCAATAAAAATTAGCCCAAGTCATTGGGGAGTGAGATGAAAGAGCTGGAAGTGCTAGATCTTAGGACATTTCAATTCAGGCCTTTCTCCCTCACCCTGAATCACATACTTTTGTTATGTAAACCATGATTATTTTCGTGTGTGTGTGTGTGCGTGTGTGTGTGTGTGTGTGTGTGTGTGTGTGTGTGTGAACTACTTTACTTTCTAACCAATCTGGGCAATGTGGTTACATAAAATTGTTTGTGGCCAGAAAATTCAAATCCTGCTTTAGAATGCATCAATGAACAAAACAGGCAAATCACTTGCCCTCATGGGGCTTACATTCTAGTGGATAATTATTTTCTGCATTAAGGCTTAAATATACAATATGTTAACCCTCTTAAAGCAACTTTCTTTAAAATCACACATTGAAGGGAATCTCTCAATATCTGATGTGGTCTTAATCTGAAGAGAAAGGAAATTAAACCAAGAAATGACCTAAACGGGCATGTTACGAGTGCTCAGAAGTTGCAAATGACCTATAGGCAGAGCAGTTGTTGTGGTTGAGGTAACTGACTTTAGGTGTTTGGGGATGTATAAAAAGATCCTCAGTGTGCTGGGCCTCCCCTACATTCACCCCTGAGTCCCTAAAGTCCCACTCATCTCATCATTTTCATTTTCTCATATTTTGACAAATTTTCTCAGTCCTTTAAAAGTCTCATTGATTTCACTAATGAAAAGTGTTGAAAATTTTCTAATTTGCAAACCTATGGTTTCATGGCCAAGCTGCTGCTATCTTTTCCCAAATGATATTTCCAGAATTGAAAGCAAGCAAATATACAACAGTCCTCATAGGATGGAAATGCATTCGTGGATGGGAAATGAAATCGCAAGTTTATGGAGTGTCATTTCATATCTAGGCAGCCACATTGTTCCTGGGTTTTTGGTTCAAACAATTAGCAGAATCATTGCTCTAATTAAAAAAGTCAATTTCATAATTTTTTGGTTTTTTATGGAAGGCTTTTCTTTTTCCGTGATGATGAAAAATGTCCAATGCAGAAATCATAGAACTATCATCAGGACTTTGAGATTGGGGAACACTTGCTCATTCAATAACTGTGTACTTGGAAAGAGCAATGAAGCCTGAAGCCCATTGCTTTGACATTTATTTCACCTATCTATTGCTGTGTAGCAAACCATTGCACTTTGAACTTAGTAGTTTAAAACAATATTCATTTTATTTTTCACAATTCTGTAACCTGCAGTTTGCTCAGTTGTTTGTTTGTTTGTTTGTTTGTTTGTTTGTTTTTCTCTTAGTCCTCCCACTAGTCACTAGTGCTGCTGAATTCAACAGGCATATTGGCTGGGGGGTGGGCTCAGCCAGGATTCTAAGATGGCTGGGCTACTCTCTCTCCATGTGGTCTCAGAGCCTCTCCCTTTCCAAGTAACCTCTCCATATGATCTCTCTAGGTAGGTAGTCTCCCCAGCAGAATAGTCAGATTTCTTTTATGATATCCCAGGCTCCTGAGAGCACAAAATAGGTGCCAGGCCTTCTTAAGGCTTAGGTCCAGAACTGGCACAGCAGCAATTCCGCTGTATTCTTTTGGCTAATGCATACACAGGTCCAGCCCACATGCAAAATGAAAGAATACACAAAACATGATTAACAAGTGGTTTATCTGAGGCCACCCATGCCACAGACTAGCACATCAGAATCACACACACACACACACACACACACACACACTAAATAGGTGAATATTTGAGCTCTTCAGGCAACCTTAGATGGTTTCCAATAGCCACTGTATAATGAATATTAACATCTATGACCTGCAGAGAGATTTAAAAAATACATACTCTGAACATAGAAAAACTGAATTAAAGGTCTGAAATAGCCATGTTACATAATCTATTTGAGTCTCAATACATTTATATGAAAAACAGGAATAATGGTGCATAACCACCTACTTCAAAGGATTATTATATTAAGAAAACATCTGTGAAAATGTATTTCAAAATGTAAGCCACCATATAAATGTAAGTTGCTATTACAGCAGCTGATAGATTCCATGACTGTCATTTTGTGTTTTCTTTCGAGTCCTCTGTGATTTTTGAATTATGCCTGTAATTTCTTATAGCTAACTTTTAGTGAGACCGAATATTATTAATGGCTCCACAGCTCTTATTATGTTTAGTTTCCTTTTCAGCAAACAATTTGGGTAATGGCTTTAAAATCACGAAGGAATATTTGGTTATTCATTACCTCTGGATTGATTTTAGTGGTAAATGTTGTGTACCTTGCGAATAAATAATTTTTCATGCCATTTCTCTAACAGTGAAAGAGTAAGATAATTTTCTGCCCTAAGTATTAGTAAGATGTTTATTAATACTTTAGTTATTTACAGTGTTTAATTTTCTTTTTTCACTATTCAATCTTGTACTATTATCAACTGTCATTAAAAGCAAAAATGACAGAATTTTAAAAAGACCCAAAATATCAAACTAGATCATTCTTTGACAACACTTTAGACCTCAGACTACTGAAAATGGGAGAAGAAGGGAGTGCAGTGGCTAACTTGCGTAATTATCATGTGTAGTGTCTAGGTAAGAAACGTTCAAACCTGTGGAGAAATTTGATGAATTTATTTGAGCCAAACTGATGACAATAGCTGGAAAGCAAAATGTCAACAGATTAAGAAAATGCTCTGGAAAATGACAAATGGTACTGTATCAAACTAAAACAAGCTTCTGCAGAGCAAAGGAAACCACCAGCAAAATGTAAAGGCACCCTTCGTAATGGGAGAAAATATTTGCAAAACATATCTGATAAGGGGTTAATAACAATACATATAAACAACACATACAACTCAATCACATAAAATCAAACAAGCTGACTTTAAAGTGGGCAAAGGAACTAAATAGACATTTTTCCAAAGTAGAGATACAGGTGGCCAACAGGTTCATAGAAAGGTGCTCAACATCATTAATCATCAGGATATTGCAAATCAAAACTACAATGAGATATCACCTCAAACGTGTTAGGGTGGGTATCATTAAAAGACAAGAAATAACCAGTGTTGGGCAGGATGTGGAGAATAGAGAATGCTCATGCATTGTTGGTGGGACTATAAATGCAGCCACTATGGAAAACAGTATGGAGGTTCCTCAAAAACTTAAAAACAGAACTACCAGAGGTGGCCGGTTAGCTCAGTTGGTTAGAAAGCGGTGCTTTTAACAACAAGGCTGCTGGTTCTATCCCCACATGGGCCACTGTGAGCTGTGCCCTCCACTAGATTGAAACAACTACTTGACATGGAGCTGACGGGTCCTGGTAAAACACACTTAAAATAAATAAAAGTTAAAAAAAAATAGAACTACCATATGATTCAGCAATTTCACTTCTGATTGTATATACAAAGGAAATGAAAACAGGATATCAAAGAGATATCTGCACTCCCATGTTCATTTCAGCATTATTCACAATAGACAAGATATGGAAACAACAACCTAAGTGTCCTTCACTGGATGAATTGATAAAGAATAGATAGATAGATAGATAGATAGATAGATAGATAGATAGATAGATAGATAGATTGGTAGATGATAGATAGATATAGATATAGATATATCTATGCAGATATATCTATATCTATATCTACATCTATATATAGCTATATATATCTATATCTATATCTATGTCTCTCTCTCTCTCTCTCTCTCTCTCTCTATATATATATATATATATATATATATATATATATATATATATATATATATAATTCAGACTTCAGAAAAATGATTGTCTTGTCATTTATGACAAATAGATGAAACTTCATGGCATTATGTTAAGTGAAATAAGTCAGGCAGAGGAAAACAAATACTGTATAACACTTATGTGTGAGCTCTAGAGAAGCCAAACTCTGTAACAGAGACTGAAATGGTGGTTACCATTGGCTAGGTCATGGGGAAAAGGGGAAGATGACAAAAAAAGTGACAAATGAAAAATATCCAAGACTATGAAGTCCAAAAGAGTTCTTTCAATAAACATAAAGAAAAATTTGCAGTGGTAAAAAGGAAGAAGGAAGAAGAAGGAGGGGTGGAGGAAAAGAAGGAGGAGGAGTAGAAGGAGGAAAAGGAAGAGGAGGAGGAGGAAGAGGAAAAGGAGGGGAGTGGGGAGAAGGAGAAGAGGAAAATCAAAAGAATGCTGTCTAAGCAACGACTATCAAACTTTGGCATACATTTGCACGAAAAATGACTGAAGACCTAGTCCATGTGTCTGGCCCAGCTTGTGGGATGCTCTGCACACCAAGTAGATTGGGGACACCACAGGGCCTCAGTCCCACTGTTTAACAAAGTTTTTCAATTCTCAGATACCTGAGTTCAAGTTCTGACTTAGAAGATGCAAGACTTGGGGCAAGTTAAGTAACTTTCCTAGAACTGTTCAATCTATAACAACATTATTAAAAAATTATCTCCTTATAGAGTTCTGAGCAATCAACTCGATAATACTGTACAGAAAAACCTTAACCAAGTTCTTGGCATAATTTTTCTTAACTCCTGAAAATTTTATGACTGAATTTTAATGAATTTTTTCTAGCTTAACCATCTTCATATTTTAAGATTGTCCACATAATATAAAGCAAATTCATCTAAACCACCAGAAAGCTTTAAATTCCTAAAATGTGCTGAATTTTTAATAAGAGAGTAAACCAGACAAGATCAGGCACATTCAGGGTGGTATGGACAACAATTATGTATAGACTGATCAAGGGGATCACTGCATAAATTATGTAAATATCTAACCACTATGCTGTATACCTGAAACTCATATAAAATAATATAAAATGTCAACTGCAACTTTAAAAAGTAGTTAAAAATGAAATAAAAGTTGCTACAGATATATAAAAAGAGTAAACCAAACATGTTATTACTCCTGACTGTTTCCATATTGCTTTTTATTAACTTTTTTTGATTTTAGGTGAAAGAGCACTCAGCCTAGTTTTGTCAAGTATTTTTTAATCTTCCAATTTTATTTACACTTGAAAATCAAATTTACCTCATCTACTGACCCAAATTTCAATTAAATATTTCCTTGTGATTTGTTTATTTAAACAGGTTTTCCCCTAAATAAAAAGAATCTTTTTCTTAAAAAAGAATCTTTTTAAAAAATGATTCTAGGTTTCCTGAAATAATGCCATTCAATGTTGAATTGATCTTTGTCAGGATTTTTGTTCATATACCTTGACCAAAAATGATGTATCCTTAAATATGTCATCAACTACATTTTCTGCATCTCAGCTCAAATAATTAAGTCCATTTCCCATTCCTTTATTTCAGAGTCTTAGATTATGTGGATAGATTTTTTAAAATAATGTAACCTTAATTCTTACACTTGGCAAAGTTTTCAAATGGTCCAATTTATGCTGTCATTCCCTTTCAATGTGACCTTATTAAAAGCCATTATTACATTTCCCCTTAATTTCATTACAAGGACACTTGTCCACTCCCAGCCTCTAATTTCATGGATGGGTCTAAGTAAACACTTAAACCTGCTACATATGTGGTCATTCTAAATCTTTTAATTGCTAAGAAATGTAAGGAGAAATCGGTTGTAAAGAGTTTACATCAAACAATTTACAAATCGGTTGAAAGTATTTTAAGAACCACATGTAAAGGTGGATTCTTTCTTTTACAGATCAATGATCAAGGATACAAACATATAAGCTGTGATTCGCCAGAATCTCTAGAAACCCCAGGTGGACCCATCTTTGAGAGCCTTGGCCAAGCAAACAAGTCAAGATGTCCACAGAGCCAATGTCCGGAATGAAAAATTACCCTTAGGATTTGCTCGCTATCTCCTTGCCGCTATTCTTTTTCCACACTGTGTGTGAGGCATAAGCAACACTTATGACTGTAGCAGTACACTTTGAAAACACTTAATTTATATGCACTTCCTTATACTTTGGGGCCATTGACCTTTGGAGTCCATGTTTCAGACATTTCTGCCACCTACATCTCCTTCACTCTCTTCCACATCATGTTGTACTCTACAACTGTTTATATTACACAATCCTTGGGTGACTTTAACAAGGCTAAATTTGGCTTATAGTTAGGAGAAGATATACATATATACATACACTTTGATCATTGTCAACCATCAATGTTTACTGTGTATGTTAGAATGTTACGTTTTAACCCTTTATTAGGGAATGTAATCCTAGAGAACAAAGTAGGGAAAAAAATGGAAGTGAAGCAGGGAAGAAAGGAGAGCAAATACAAGGTGGTGCACTACTAGGCTGGCCACAGCCTCAAAGCAAAATATAACTTGCTCACATACCGTGTGTCCAGAGAGGCTGCATGGGACCACTGTGTCTTGGAACACTCTTTTGGTGGACAAAGGGAGATCAATAGCTTCTTCCCGTCTCCAGTTTCTTCATGGTCTACAAGATATTAGCTTACCTGAACTTCTAGGTTGAGTTACCTGGGACTTCTGGGAAACACCTGGAAAAGCAGGTACTTTGTGGGCCCAGTCCAACAGGTGTACAGACATGGTGGTCTCTTCTTATCAGTCAGCACTGTATGTTGGGCTTTCTCTGACTATTGTAGGAGGGGCAGCCAGGTTGTTAAAGACAGCAGGAAAAGCATGGTCCTTCTTTAGGGCCACTCCTATTGGCAAACAAGGGAGATTACAAGAGACATAGTGGGATGGGAGGCAACAGAGGCTGAGTAAAGTATATGGGGCATCATATTGAGTATGTGACAACAAACTAAACACAGCAAGGGAAACCCATTTGGACAAGGTCTCAGGGATGGGCTTATGCATAGGCAAAATAGCCCCTATCTACATGGTGTGGTTTGAGAAAAGCCACGAAATCTCCCACCCACAAAATAGTTTTGCAATCAATGCACTCAACTAAAAAGACCGCTATTTGTACCTACTTTTTGCTTGAGGCTATGAAGGATTCTGTTAGAATGTAAGTATATTAGATGAGGGACATTATATTAAGCCAGTGGCCCAGATCGCTTTATTTATAAAAAGTAAGGCTCTAGGGGGATGAACTTCAGGAAGGTTAAGGATTTATTAGGGTAAAATGAAATGAGGGCTGGGGGTGAAATCATCTAACCCAACTTGGTACTGTCTGAGAAGAATATATCTAGGTAGGAAACAACTAACTGAGGAGTCCTGAGCAATTGGAGGGTAGGCTGAGATCAGAGAGTTTGAAATTAGGAAGGGATAGAAAGGATTGAATCAGAGGTATTAAAAACCAATTTTCTCTACCTCTCCCTTAGTCTTAATTTGTTCAATGGTCCTTTTCTCACGAGTCAAATAATACAGGTTGAACACATTGTGCGGGCTCTGACTTCAGACCTTACTCTTCATGTGCTTCTCACAAACCTAATTATTTGGAATAAACCTAGGAATTCCATTAAGGGATTTTCTGCCCTTGACACATCTGCATTACACTGGCCTCCTCTAAACCCCCAAACAAATCCTGTCAAAGACTCCCTCTCCTCATATACCTACTACTCTGAAAAGCCAGGGCACAAGCCTGGAAAGAAGCCAAATATCCCTAAAATTTGAAATTCCTCTCAGCGGGAAATTCTCTGAAGGAGTTTCTCTCTTCAGGCAAGTACCCCCTTTCCCATTCTTCAACACACACACACACACACACACATACACACACACACACACACACACACACACTTTTTATACAACATTTAAGGAGAATAACAAATTCATATTGTTTGCATACAAGTTCTAGAAGTCTTGGTGACTTCATTGTGGCCAGTTTATTAATTGGGGCTGTGAAATTCAAGGTTATGTTACATGTGAGACTTTGGGACTATTTCTATTGCTATCTCTAATGATTTTCAGATTCTTCTATTCTGTTCACAGATTCAAGTCATGTGTTTCCCCCGAGAACCTGCACCTGATTCACTGCACCACTCACATTTTGCATTTAGAAGACGTTTCCCTATGACACTAAAATGTTTGATGTTATTAAAATCATGCTATTGATATTCATATAAATTATGTCTTGAATGTTATGCTTAATATATGTATTAATAAAATGGATTTTCCTCTTTTTTGGCTCTTGCAAAAATAATTTATAGAGACACAAATAGTAGTATTGAAGCTATCAACCATAAAAGTCAATACTTGACAGCAGCACGTAATTTAATAGTTGCATACATATGAATTCAGACCTTGTGCTTTCTAAATGTACATACATTAGCTGCACACCAGAAATTTTGAGTTTTAGAAGCAGCAAGCTGTCAAATGATAGGGCACTGATGTTTTGAAAATTAACTTTTCAGCAAAGTTGGCAAGCTCCTGAAGTACATAAAACACATGTACTTCTTTCCTCCACTAAATTGTCCTCAGGTATATCCATTAACACCGTTTCTTTGTTGAATATTTCTTTTTAAAAAAGGCTTTATTTTGAGATTTGAAGTGGGAATTTCCCACAAAGGAGGAAGTTTTGCTTATTATTTTGGAAATAAACAATATAAAGCATAATCTTTAATAAAAATTTCATAACTATATTAATAAGATGTTTAATCATCTTTTCACTACATTTCTCAACTCCAAAATATTTTCACAGTAAAAAAAGATCAACAGAGGAAAAAAATTGCTATTTCAGGAAGTGGGTCTATTCAAAGTGATCTTAATTTTTGGACCATTTTGAGAATTCAAGTCCAGTACATGGGATGTATGTTTCCCCACAACTTGCCAGCCAATGGGTACAAATGTATTGGGAGAGTTGTTATTTAATTGCAACAGTTGTTTCACTGAGGCTTGCTACACACTAGCGATCTCTCAAAGTAACAACCCCACTGTTTCTGCTAATCTGCTAGGATGTTTCAAGTGCTCTACATCTTTTTGGGGTGTGGATTCTACTGGTTTATGTCCCCTGCCCTCTACATAACTACATGGTGTTCCAATTAGAAGTGGAGAAAAGTCCTGTTTCCCAAAAACACATCACAATTCCTTGGTTGGGCAAAAGCATTACTGCTTTTGATTCAGCTTCTGCTACACTCCTCTCCCCTAAGACAGGCAGAAATACCCTTCTTACCCCTTCAGCAGAAAAATTGTCATGATGATTGATAAATCAAATGACTCCAAGAATCACCATGTTAGTTTATCAGTCGTAATCAAGTATATTAATGCTGGTTAGGCAAATCGTATTAAATATAAATAAAATAAGGATGTTTCAGGGAAATGAGAATTTACTTTTTTAAATAAAATTTATTGGGGTGACAATTGTTAGTAAAGTTACATAGATTTCGGGTGTACAATTCTGTATTACATCACCTATAAATCCCATTGCGTGTTCACCACCCAGAGTCAGTTCTCCTTCCATCACCATGTATTTGATACCCCTTACCCTCACCTACAAACCTCCTGCCCCCTTACACTCTGGTAACCACTAAACTATTGTCTGTGTCTATGAGTTTTTGCTTCTCATTTCTTTGTCTTGTTCTTTTGTTGTTCTTGTTTTATATACCACATATCAGTGAAATCATATGGTTCCCTGCATTTTCTGTCTGACTTATTTTGCTTAGCATTATATTTTCAAGATCCATCCATGTTGTCACAAATGGTCCTATTTCATCTTTTCTTACCACCGAATAGTATTCCATTGTGTATATGTACCACAACTTCTTTATCCATTCATCTACCAAAGGACATTTTGGTTGTTTCCATGTCTTGGCCACCGTAAATAAACCTCCAATGAACATTGGAGCACATGTGTACTTATGGATTAATGTTTTCAGATTTTTTGGGTAGATACCTAGGAGTGGGATTGCTGGGTCATATGGTAATTCTATTTGTAATTTTTTGAGGAAACTCCACACTGCCTTCCACAGCGGCTGCACCAGTCTGCATACCCACCTACAGTGTATGAGGGTTCCTTTTTCTTCACAGCCTTTCCAACACTTGTTACTATTTGTCTTGTTGATGATAGCCATTCTAACTGGGTTGAAGTGATATCTCATTGTGGTTCGTATTTGCATTTCACTGATGATTAGTGATGAGCATTTTTTCATATGTCTATTTGCTATTTGTATGACCTCTTTGGAGAAATGTCTCTTCAGGTCCTCTGCCCATTTTTAATTGGGTTGTTTGTTTTTTTGTTGTTGTTGAGTTGCATGAGTTCTTTGTATATATTCGATATTAGCCCCTTATCGGAGGCACTGTTTGCGAAAATCTCCCATTCAGTTGGTTGTCTCTTTATTTTGTCAATGGTTTCTTTTCAATGCAGAAGCTTTTAAGTTTGATATAGTCCCATTCATTTATTTTAGATTTTACTTCCCTTGCCTTTGGAGTCAAATTCATAAAATGCTCTTTGAACCCAAGGTCCATAAGTTTAGTACCTATGATTTCTTCTATGCAGCTTATTGTTCAGGTCTTGTGCTTAGGTTTTTGATCCATTGTGAATTAATTTTGGTATGTGGTGACAGATAGCAGTCCAGTTTCAATCTTTTGCATGTGGCTATCCAATACTCCCAGCACCATTTATTGAAGAGGCTGTATTTTCTCCATTGCATGTTTTTTGCTTCTTTGTCAAAAATTGTCTGTCCATATTTATCTGGTTTTATTTCTGGGTTCTCAATTCTATTCCATTCGTCTATGTGTCTGTTTTTCTGCCATGCTGTTTTGATTACAGTTGCCCTGTAATACAAGCTAAAGTCAGGGAGTGTGATACCTCCAGCATTGTTCTTTTTTCTTAAGATTGCTTTGGCTATTCGGGGTCTTTTGTGGTTCCAAGGAAACCTGATAATTTTTTGTTCTATTTCGTTAAAAAATGTCATTGGGATTTTGATAGGGATTGCATTAAATCTGTATATTGCTTTGGGTAATATGGCCATTTTAACAATGTCAATTCTTCCAATCCATGAGCACGGAATGCTTTTCCATTTCTTTGTATTTTCTTCAATTTCTTCTAAAAATGTCTTGTAGTTTTAGGCATATAGGTTTTTCACATCCTTGGTTAAGTTTATTCCTAGGTATTTTATACTTTTTGCTGCAATTGCAAAGGAATTGCGTTTTTTTATTTATTTATTTTTCTGAGATTTAATTGTTAGTATATAGGAATGCAATGGACTTCTGTACGTTAATTTTGTAGCCAGCCACATTACTGCATTCATTGATTGTTTCTAATAGCTTTTTGGTGGAGTCTTTAGGGTTTTCTGTATACAGCACCAATGTCATCTGCAAAGAGTGATAATTTAACTTCTTCATTCCCAATTTGGATGCCTTTTATTTCTTTCTCTTGCCTGATTGCTCTGGCAAGGGCGTCCAACACTGTGTTGAAAAGCAGAGGTGATAGGGGACAGCCCTGTCATGTTCCTGAACATAGAGAAAAGGGCTTCAGTTTTTCACCCTTAATTGTAAGATTAGCTGAGGGTTTGTCATATATGGCCTTTATTATGTTAAGGTATTTTCCTTCTATACTCATTTTATTAAGTGTTTTAATCATGAATAGATGTTCTATCTAGTCAAATACTTTTTCTGCATCAATTGATATAATCATTTGATTTTTGTCCTTTATTTTGTTTATGTGGTATATCACATTGATGGATTTGCATATGTTGAAACATCTTTGTGCCCCTGGGATGAACCCCAATTGGTCGTGATGAATAATCTTTTTAATGCAGTGTTGTATTCGATTTGCTGGAATTGTTTTTGCATCGGTGTTCATCAGAGATATTGGTCTGTAGTTCTCTTTTTTGTGTTGCACTTGCCAGGTTTTGGCATCAGGGTAATGTTAGCCTAATAAAATGAGTTAAGTAAGTACTGTCTCTTATTCAATTTTTTGTAAGAGTTTGAGCAGGATTGATATTAGATCCTCTTTGAAGGTTTGGTAGAATTCACTAGTGAAGCCATCTGGTCCCGGACTTTTGCTTTTGGGAATGTTTTGATGACTGATTCAATTTCCTTACTAGTGATCAGTCTGTTTAGATTTTCCAGTTCTTCATGGTTCAGCCTAGGAAGGCTATATGTTTCTAAGAACTTGTCCATTTCTTCTAGGTTATTGAATTTCATGGCATATAGTCCTTCGTTGCATCCTTGGATGATCCTTTGTATTTCTCTGGCATTAGTGACAACTTCCCCTTTTTCTGATTTTGTTAATTAGTGTCTTCTCTCTTTTTTATCTTAGTGAGCCTAGCCAAGGATTTGTCAATTTTGTAATCTTTTCAAAGAACCAGCTCTTTGTCACATTAATTTCTTCTATTGTCTTTTTGTTCTCTATTTCATTTAGTTCTGCTGTGATTTTTATTATTTCCTTTCTTCTGCTGACCTTAGGTTACAACTGTTCTTATTTTTCTAGTTCTTGAACATGGAATGTGAGGTTGTTTATTTGGGTTTTTTCTTTTTTCTTCAGATAAATCTGTAATGATATAAATTTCCCTCTTAAAACTGCTTTCGCTACATCCCCAAAATTTTGGTAGGCTGTATTTTCATTGTCATTTGTTTCTATGTATCTTTTGATCTCTCCTCTAATTTCTTCTTTGACCCGGTCGTTCCTTAAAAGTATGGTGTTTAATCTCCATGTATTTGTGTTTTTTCCTGCTTTCTTTTTGCAGTTGATATCCAATTTCAAAGCCCTGTGATCAGAGAATATACCTGGTATGATTTCAGTCGTCTTAAATTTGCTGAGACTGATTTTATGTCCCAATATATGGTCTATCCTTTAGAATGTTCTGTGTACACTAGAAAATAATGTATAGTCTGATATTTTAGGATGAAGTGCTCTGCAAATGTCAATTATGTCCATTTCGTCTAATGTGTCACTTAGGGCTGCTATTTCGTTATGAATTTTCTGTTTGGATGATCCAACTATAGCTGTCAATAATGTATTTAAGTCCCCTAGTATAATTGTGTTTTGGTCAATTTCTCCCTTTAGTTCTGTTAGTAGTTGCTTGGTATATTTCGGTGCTCCCTGATTGGGAGCATAAATATTGACTATTTTGTCTTATTGTTGTACAGTCCCCTTCACCATAATGAAATGTCCATCTTTGTCTCTTGTTATCTTTTTCACCATGAAGTCTGTTTCATCTGATATCATTATGGCTACACCTGATTTTCTCTGGATACCATTTGCTTGGAGTGTCAATTTCCACCGTTTCACTTTGAGTCTATGCTTGTCCTTGTAGCCGAGATGTGTCTCTTGGAGACAGCATATGGTTGGGTTTAGTTTTTTGATCCAATCTGCTACTCTGTGCCTTTTCATTGGTGAGTTCAGTCCATTTACATTTAGGGTGATCATTGATATGTGAGGATTTCCTGTCATTCTATCTTTAGTTTTCTGGTAAGGCTGTGTCTCCATTGTTTCTTTGAATTTTTGTTGTTGTCTATTATTTCTGTGTGGTGGTATTCTATGATGTTTCCCTCTGTTTCTTCTTTTTTTACAGTATGTATTTCAGTTCTGGATTTTTTTTGAGTGGTTACCCTTAAGATTATGTAAAAGAAAGTTTGATATTTAGAGTATTCCATTTTCTTCACCACGCTTACTTTCTCCATTCCCATATTCCAGTTCAGGCCTTTACTCTCCCCCTTTTTATGCTTTGGTTGCCACAAATTGTCCCTGTTCATGGTGGTCGAATAGCCTCCTTTAGTATTTCTTGTAGTGCAGGTCGTGTATTAGAAAATTCCCTCAGCTTCTGTATGTCTGGGAAGGTCTTTATTCCTCCTTCATATCTAAATGATATCTTTGCTGGATATATTATTCTTGGCTCATGATTTCTCTCTTTCAATAGTTTGAATATTTGGTTCCACTCCTTCCTGGCTTGTCAAGTTTCTGCTGAGAAATCTGATGATAATCTAATGGGCTTTCCTTTGTAGGTTACCATCTTCTTTTCCCTACCTGCCTTGATGATTCTTTCATTGTAGTTGATTTTTGCCCACTTCAATACAATGTGCCTTGGAGAAGGCCTGTTAGGGTTGTGGCAATTAGGTGTTCTATTTGCTTCTTGGGTTGGAGGATCCAGTTCTTTCCACAAGTTTGGAAAGTTCTCATTGACTATTTGTTTGAATATACTCTCTGTTCCCTTCTCTCTTTCTTCTCTTTCTGGTATGACCATTATTCTTATGTTGCTCTCTGATGGAGTCTGAAATTTCTTGTAGAGTTCTTTCATTTCTTTTAAGTCTCAAGTTTCTTTCTTCTTCCATCCGTGTCATTTCCAGGTTTCTATCTTTGATGTCACTGATTCTTTCCTCCATCCGGTCAACTCTGCTACTTAAGCTGTTTATTTCATTCTTAATTTCTTCTATTGAGTTCTTAATCTCCAGAAATTCTATTTGGCTCTTTTTTAAAATTTCAATCTCTTTCATGAAACGCTCATGTTGTTCTCTGATTGTGTTTCTGAGTTCATTAAACTGCCTTTCTGTATTTTCTTGCATCTCATTGAGATTTTTCAGAACTGCAATCTTGAATTCTCTGTCATTTAAGTCACATATTTCCATATCTTTAACTTCATTTTCTGGAGACTTTTTACTTTGTTTCTGAGCTATCTTGTTGCCTTGTTTATTCCTGCCAATTAATGATTTGTTATTTCTCTTTCTAGACATCTGCAGGAGTGGGTTCTGCAACAGGTTGATAGGAAGAGTTCTTTCGTTTTCCAGTAGTTGTTGGTAGAAGGTTTCATTCTCTCTCCGACTGTAGCCCTTTTTTCTCTCACACACTGTAGTACTATGTTTTCTCTGCACTATTCCACTTTCTCACACAATGAGAGGATTCCCTGGAAGGCAGGCTTCTCCACTGTTAACAGTTTGCCTGGGTCATAGGGCGCCATGTCCCTGTGGTGATGCGGAGAGCTTTTGAAGTTCCAAAGCTCTTTCTGCACCAGATTCAGAGGTCGTGTGTTTCAGTAGTTCTGTTTACTCCTGCAGGGATCCACAGAGATAGGCGGGGCCAGGGGCAGGTTGAGTTGTGAGAGGTGGCCCAGAGCAACAGCGGCCACCACCACCACAGCCGGTCCTGCTTCCACAGCTCCTTCCCCTTTCCTGGAACTAGATGGGCTGTGAATCTCTTTCTGCGGACCACAGTTCTCAGAACTGCAAATATTCTGTACTTTTGATCTGACACTACTACTGTTCCGCTTGTAGCACTGGGACGGTGGGGGCGGGACGAGATCTGAGAGGGTAGGGAGGGGGTGGCTAGTCTCAGTGCCTAAAGCTTCCATTCTCTGCTGGGCAGTGAGGGCTTAAACCACCATTTTCAGCCTTCTTCCCTCAGTCTTTGCTCCAAGGTCTCTGCAGTCTGCATTGAGTTCAGCACTGTTATATGCTGTCCCCTCAGCTCTGTGGGCCATAAGCGGAACCCTAGCAGTCTGAGTTCTTCCCTCTCCTGCAGCTGCGGTAGTTCCGGGATGCAGCGAGCTCAGAGCACTGAGCTAGGTCTGTGTCCTGACCCCACGCAGCCTGTCTCCACACTTCTCCCTCCCCTCCTCCCCTGCTCATGCAATTTGACCACCTTTAGGTGAATTCAGCAGTGAGCCTCTTCATCTTGCCTGTCTGCTGTGCAGGGAGTCCTTTGTGGTGTTGTAGCTGTTTAATTTCTTATAAATTCCATGGGAGATTTCCAGAGGCTCACCTCACGCCCCCATTTTGATGTCGTCTCCAAGAACTAGAACTTTCAACAAGGATAAGAAGTGGCAGATAATTTGGCAATATTTATGAAAATTTCAAATGTGCATCCCCTTTGACACAATGATACCACTTTGAGGTATATATATAAATATTTGTATTAGGATGTTTACTGCAACATTTTTGGAGGAGGCAAAAACTGGAAGCATATTGAATGTCCATCAATAAAATAATTGTTGAATAAATTACAGTACATCCAAAGGACAACATCTTGCAACTATTAAAATAAATGAGTTAGATCTATTTTGACCTCAGGGTGTCTGTGACATATTATCAAGTAAATTGTCAAGTAGCAAAGTAATGTATATAACATAATCATATGTTTCATAAAGACAAAATCATAACATGTGGACATGTTTATATATAGCTGTAAGGAAATGGATAAAAACTGTAGAAAGTTAATTGCATGATATTAATACTACTTCCCTCAAAAGGTAAACATGGAGGTAGTAGGGAGATACATTAAAAATAAAATCTTTAGACTATTTCCCTAGTTATAATGATCACTTATTAATGTATAATTAAAATATTTTAATTAAGGAAAATGTGGAAAAATTTATTGAAAAGAAGAAGCAGGGTGAAAACTCAACAGAGTGCTACCTTCAAGGGTATAAAATAGATATTATGTAATTATGGTAATCAATTCAATTCAACAATGTATATTGAGTGTCTATAATATGCTTAACATGTTGCTAAGTATTGTGACAAATACAAAAGATAAATAAGCCATGGTCCTTGCTCTCAAAAACATTGGAGATCTACTAAGGGACAAAATGTATGCATTATTATCTCAAAGGCAGTGCTTTGCTCAGGAGTGGTGCATATAATACATGTGTATTGGTTAACAGGAAGTGGTAAAGTGGTACTGGAATTGCCTCAATAGAGTTCTTGGGTGTAGCTGAGGCTGTCAATGCCCCACCCCCATTCCCTAGACCTTACCACTTCAGTGCATGCCAGCTCAACTTTCAACTGCCAGGATCTGCATCCCTTGATCTGAGAACTTTCTCTAACCACCAGAGCTTGCTCTGCCCCCACACATGGCAGACCAGAAGTGCCAGTGAGTTAATATAGCTCTCAATCAAGGACTGGTGGCAGTTGGTGTATAAATTATCCAGATGTATGGAGATATATGTTCTACATTGGCTCCCAGAGTTCTCCAATAAGATTAGGTTTCAATTTTCCACAGTGATAACTCACTTGAGAGCATGCATTAGCCATGACTATCTGTCCTTTCTTGTTTCATTTCCTCACTCCCTCACCAAAGTTTCTTAGGAAACATGGCAACCAAATCCTCATCTCAGGGTCAGCTTCTGGAGGATCCTAAACTAAGACAGTGGAGGACAACAGACTTGCTATAGACCTTATAACTTTTATATATTCACCACTCCATGTATTTCAAGAAGAGATAAATTTAATTCTTGGAACTGATTTAAAGGAATTGTATTAGTTTGCTATTGCTCCTGTAACAAGTTACTGCAAACTTAGTGGCTTAAAATAACACAAATTTATTATCTTAAAGTGCTGGAGGTCAGAAGTTTATCATCAGTTTCACTGAGCTAAAGTCAAAGTGTCAGCAGGGCTTATTCCTTCTGGAGACTCTGAGGGTGAATTCAAGTAATGATTTTTTTTTTTTTTTCATTTCCGCTATTGTACTTCTCACCTCCAGAATTTCTAATTGATTCTTTTCTGTAATTTATCTCCATTAATATTCTATATTTGTTCATACATCATTCTCTTTGTTTCCTTTGGTTCTTGTCCACGGTTTCCTTTAGCTCTTTGAGCATATTTAACATAGTTGATTTAAAAATCTTTGTCTAGTAAATCCAAAGTATGTCCTTCCTCAGAGACAGTTTCTGTCAATTTCAACTTTTCATGTGAATGGGCCATACTTCCTATTTCTTTTTATGCCTTGTAATTTTATGTTGAAAACTAGAAATTTTGAATAATATAAATTGGTAACTCTGGAAATCAGATTCTCCCCTCCCAAGGGTTTACTGTTCTTTATTGCTGAGTGTTGTACTCATCTATTTGTTTAATGACCTTTCCAAAATATTTTTGTGAAGACTATAGTCTTTGTTGCATATGGTCACCGAAATCTTTATGTTGTTATCTCAACCATCAGCCAATTATCTGCCAGAGACTTCCTTAAACACTTAGAGCCAAAAAAGAGAAAAAAAAACTACTTTGCAGATTGATTCTGCTGGGACACTCCTTTAACACTAATACAGGTCACATACCACTCTGCCTTAGCCTTTACATCCTGCTTGTGCAGAGCCCAAAGATCAGTCAGAGAGGTGCAAGCTTAAGATTATCTCAGGTCTTTTGTGAGCATGCATCTGGCCTGGACATGCCTGTAGCACTTTGAATTCTCTGGTATTTGTACTAGTCTCTCATAAAGAAAAGTCTTTATTCCCCCAAGAATATTCTTCTTTAGTCTTCTCCTTTGCAGACTTTTGGGTCTGTCTTCCTGCTTGCCCCATCTTCTGTCGCTTGCCCCAGGCAGCTATGTGCTGCATGTCTTTAAATGTTTTCAATAGATGTTACCTAGAAAGCTGCTCTAGCTCAAGGAGTTGAGGGCAAACAAAGGTCTCTCTCTGTGCCAGTCTCTCCGGGAAACACTGGACCAGTTAAAATACACAACAAACATTTTTTGAAAGCAAGATCCATATTGAACTCTCTGTCCACCAACGCCAGCAAATCACAGCAAGGACATGGGTCACTAACCCCATAGCCACCACTGCACTATAGAATGAGGAATGGTAGGTAGGTAAGAAAAAATGCCACAATATTTTCTTACCAAAATTTAGCAGTGTCTATCTTTATTAAGCACTTCCCTAGTCGGAGTAAGATTTTGATCAGATCCCAGAGTTCTAACAAAATTGATTCTATCAGTTTTTGCCAGCTTAATGGTTGCTTCCTAATCCACCATTTCTATGACATCACCTCTGCAACTTTCTTGTACAAATTAAGGCATATTCATTCTCTCTCCAAAAAGGAGAAACACAAGGTCCTATTAGTCACTGTATCCCTTTCTGGTAATGTTAATTTCTAATCTAGGTAAGTAAAAATTCACTGGGGTATTTAATATCTTAAGGTTAAATTGAAAAAGTTAACTATTACCAATATTTCTTATCTAAAATAGTAGAGGAAGGGGAGAAAATGATTTAATAAAAACAGATATGTTTTTCAAGCAAGAAACAAAACACACACACTGGACAAAATATGCTTTAGTTTTTGTTTCTGTAATTGGGCACTAAGCTATACCCAAAATTGAAATTTCTTTGTCCACTACTGTTCCATGTTCCTCTATGCTTAGTTTTCACCTCAGCTGGTCAAATTTCTTTAGCTGGTTGGATGATTCAAACCTTCATTGTAAAGAACCTGAGCATTAACTGGGTAGTCTTCGATTAACTTGTGTGACTGGAAATGGAGGTCCATAGAATCCCCTGAATTCTAGTCATAGCCTTCCCTACCCCCATTATATATAGTAACCCAGTTTCCTCTTGTTAAACTGGATTAAGCATCTTGTCTAGTAGAGTAACCCCCTATTTTCCTGTAATAATATTAGTGATCTGAGGAATCCATCAGCAAGTAGCAGTCTCAGCTTCCCATTCAATAGAAATATTATTGTGTCCCCTGGCAGAAACATTTTACCTTTGGGAATCAATACCTGTTAGTCAGCAGAGCTCAAAGTTTCAGGGATTTTTAGCAAAGTTTGATGAATGGATTATTAGGGGAAATACTGAGAGAGGCCACTCTCAACTTCTCCCCTTAGTTTCAAAACCTGTGCATTTTGGCTATGAGGAAATGGTACCAATATTGGTCATTTATTTAAAACATATGTCACATCCTCGAGTTCAGTTCCCTACCTCATAGATATAACCTCCAACTATAACAAGCATTATAGCTGTATCTTCAATAGGCTGTTTCAAAGTTCTATGAGGCCAACTGTTTCTTTCAGTAGTGGAGGACATGGTAGGAGCAGTGAATTTCATGGCCATGAGGCCAAGCCACATTTCTTTCCCTGAAAATTTTGATATTTGATAAGAAGCTATGTTATGTGAATAATATGATAGTGAATAATTCATTCTATAAATCTATTAATGGTGATACTGGCAATCATATCATGGTCTGATATTCTAATCTATAATATATAATATAATATAATATAATATAATATAATATAATATAATATAATATAATATAATATAATATAATATATATAATAAAAATTATATATATATATATATATATATATATATATATATATATATATATATATATATCTCAGCAAGGAAAAAGTGTTGCTCCGTCCATGGTAGAAGAGGTTGAATGTAATCAATCTCCTACACTCTCCTGCCTACTCCCCTCCACTTCAAGGGAGTGATGTCATATCAGGGCTCAGGATTGTTTCTGATGTTGGCAGACAAGCCAATCAGTAGTAATGGTAGCCAGACTAGCCTGAGTAAGGCAAAGTCAATATTGTTGAGCCCATGACAAACCCCCATTCTTGTGGCCATGGCTGATTTGCACATTGAGCAATCTGCCATGAAGTAGTTCGGGAAAGAAGCCGACTGACATCCATAGGCTAGCTATTTGGAGTGACCAGCTTTGCTTGAGAAAGTGAGAAAATTGATTAGATTTGCATGAGCATATGGAAAGGAAGACATGTTAGTTACAGCAAAAGAATAAAGGCATGGGTAATCGTAGAATTTGGCAAAGCCTGGGAAGCCCAGCCTGGCAGAAAGCAAATTTGTGATTTGGAGAACATTTTGAGGAAGAAAACGAAGGTTACAAGTGAAGGGCATTGTAAAGTTCTATGAACAACAACAGGAACATTTTTTTTTTTGTAATTATGTATGGTGATGGATGTTAACTAGACTTACTGTGGTAATCATCTCACAATGTATACAAATATCGAATCATTATGTTGTATGCCTGAAAAACTAATATAATTTTATATGTCAATTATACCTCAATTAAAAAAAAAAACTTTAAAAAATAACAACACATAGTAGTACTAGCTTACATTTATCAAGTCCTTAATGTGTACTGTGCTGAGTACTATATATGTATTATATCATTTAATCTTCAAAAAAACACAAAACTCTGAGGTGGATACTATTTGCAATGGACTGAATATTTGTGTCACCCACATATTCACGTGTTGAAACCCTAATGCCAATGTGACAGTGTTTGATTATTCATCACGACCAAGTGGGGTTCATCCCCAGGGCACAAGGATGGTTCAACATATACAAATCAATCAATGTGATACATCACATAAACAAAATAAAGAACAAAAATCATATGATTATATCAATTGATGTAGAAAAAGCATTTGTCAAGATACAATATCCATTTATGATTAAAACACTTAATAAAACAGGTATAGAAGGAAAATATCTTAACATGATAAAGGCCATATATGACAAGCCCTCAGCTAATCTCATAATTAATGGTGAAAAACTAAAGCCCTTTGCTCTATGTTCAGGAACATGACAGGGCTCTCCCCTATCACCTCTGCTTTTCAACATAGTGTTGGAAGTCCTTGCCAGAGCAATCAGGCAAGAGAAAGAAATAAAAGGCATCCAAATTTGAAATGAAGAAGTTAAATTATCACTCTTTGCAGATGACATGATGCTATATATAGAAAACCCTAAAGACTCCACCAAAAAGCTATTAGAAATAATCAACGAATACAGTAAAGTTGCTGGCTACAAAATCAACGTAGAAAACTCCATTGCTTTCCTATATATTAACAATAAAATCTCAGAAAAAGAAATACAAAAAAACAATTCCTTTTGCAATTGCAGCAAAAAGAATAACATACCTAGGAATAAACTTAACCAAGGATGTGAAAGACCTATATGCTGAAAACTGTAAGACATTTTTGAAAGAAATTGAAGAAGACACAAAGAAATGGAAAGACATTCCGTGCTCATGGATTGGAAGAATCAACATAGTTAAAATGTCCATATTACCCAAAGCAATATACAGATTTAATGCAATACTCATCAAAATTCCAATGGTATATTTTAAAGAAATAGAACAAAAATCATCAGATTTGTTTGGAACCACAAAAGACCCCGAATAGCCAAAGCAATCTTGAGAAAAAAGAACAATACTGAGGGTATCACACTTCCTGACTTTGGCCTGTACTACAGGGCTACAATCATAAAAACAGCATGGTATTGGCAGAAAAACAGACACATTGACCAAGGGAACAGAATTGAGAACCCAGAAATAAAACCACATAAATATGGACAGATAATTTTTGACAAAGAAGCTAAAAACATACAATGGAGGAAAGACAGCCTCTTCAATAAATGGTGCTGGGAGAATTGGATAGCCACGTGCAAAAGAATGAAGCTGGACTGCTATTTGTCACCATGTACCAAAATTAATTCAAAATGGATCAAAGACTTAAGCATAAGATCTGACATAATAAACTGCATAGAAGGAAACATAAGTACTAAACTTATGGATCTTGGATTCAAAGAGCATTTTATGAATTTGACTCCAAAGGCAATAGAAGTAAAAGCTAAAATAAATGAATGGGACTATATGAAACTTAAAAGCTTCTGCAGAGAAAAAGAAACCATCGACAAAATAAAGAGGCAACCAACTGAACGGGAGAAGATTTTCGCAAACAGTGCCTCCGATAAGGGGCTAATATCCAAAATATACAAGGAACTCATGCAACTCAACAACAAAAAAACAAACAACCCAATTGAAAAATGGGCAGAGGACCTGAAGAGACATTTCTCCAAAGAGGACATACAAATGGCAAATAGACATATGAAAAAATGCTCAAGATCACTAATCATCAGAGAAATGCAAATCAAAACCACAATGAGATATCACTTCACCCCATTCAGAATGGCTATCATCAAGAAGACAAATAGCAACAAGTGTTGGAGAGGCTGTGGAGAAAAAGGAACCCTCATACACACTGTTGGTGGGAATGCATACTGGCACAGCCGTTATGGAAGGCAGTGTGGTGGTGCTTCAAAAAATTACGAAAAGAATTACCATATGACCCAGCAATCCCTCTCCTGAGTATCTACCCAAAACATCTGAAAACATTTATCCATAAAAACACGTGTGCTCCAATGTTCATTGCAGCTTTGTTTACAGTGGCCAAGACATGGAAACATCTCATGATTGTGTTTCTTAACCCACACATATCTGTGATGTAATAGATAATTCTTTTTTTCCTGCTTCTGCACTAGCTGGACTCTTCACCTTGGATTATTGTGCTGTGTTATTCTTATCATTTGTTTATTATGCTAACACAATATTTCCCTTTTTTTGTGTGAGTTATTGTACAATTTTAAAGGGAATCTCCAAGACATGGAAACAACCAAAATGTCCTTCGATAGATGAATAGATAAAGAAGTTGTGGTATATATACACAATGGAATACTATTCGGCGGTAAGAAAAGATGATATACAAACATTTGTGACAACATGGATGGATCTTGAGAGTGTAATGCTGAGTGAAATAAGTCAGACAGAAAAAGCAGAGAAACATGTGATTTCACTGATATGTGGTATATAAACAAAAAACAACAAAAGAACAAGAGGGATCAAATATATGGTGATGGAAGGAGAACTGACTCTGGGTGGTGAACACACAATGGGATTTATAGATGATGTAATACAGAATTCTACACCTGAAATCTATGTAATTTTACTAACTTTTGTCACCCCAATAAATTTAAAAAAAAGGCAAAATGCTCCACAAGGGCATATTTATTATTCCCAACAGCTCCAATGGTGAGTAATTGAGGAAGAGGAATTGAAGAATTAAAAAGAGAACTTCAGCACTTTTTGAATGCTAATGAAAAATAATAAGTTGATTGACAGGAAAAACTTAACAATTACAAAGAAAATAAGAAAATATTTCCCTTTCTCCTTCGGAGAGCATGAATGTGGAAAAGCAGTTCAGGAAAAAGGATGGAATTGGTAACTTCCCTGTGAGAGGTTCAACTTACCAGTTGCGTCAAAAACAAATGTGGAAAAAATCATGGTAATAACACTGAGTTTTAAGTTTTCCCCATTTTAAACTGCCCTCACCCCCCAGTCCTTCAGTAAAATTTATTCCATCTCCTTGCCTTGTGTGGCGCTATAGTAACAAACAGAAGGACAAAGTCTCAAAAGGAAGTGTGGCTGTCTCCATTGCAAACTAGCCACTGGTTTTCATAAAGTAGAAACAGCCTGAATGGAATAGGGCTCAGGGGTCCAGATGTTGAACCAGCAGCCAAGGAGCCACCGGAGAGGAGCAGGATAAGTCAGCCACAGTGTGGGTTGGACAACTAAGCAGAAATGATACTTAACTTCCTCTTGTCCTAGAAGAAGCTGAACTTTGAAAAGTAAAAGAGAAAAATACTAGGGTATTAAGTATTATCCCTCATCTTTGATATTATATTTGAAAAAAGACTCATCCATCTTTTTGTTTCTCTCTAAACAGAATTTCTGTACACTGCCATTGTTTCATTAATTTCCCTGAGAAGAACGTAATTTCCACTTCCATGGCAATCTGTGTAACCAAGCCTAGCTCCTACACAAGTACTCTATATACTCAGAATTCCATGTACTCACATGACATGGACTACTCTATTCCAAGTTAAGCAAATCAGAAATGAAAATGTTTTAAATAAGTCTCACCTGTCCACAGTTGACAGCCTTGTGCCCATAGGAAATCCAGGCTAAGAACTGCAGAGATGTGGTACTGCGGTTACTCAGGTTTCCAGAGCTTCAGAGGCTCACAGGCATGTATTATCAGAGATGACAGATGTCTGTTCAGAATGAACCACTTTCAAACAGGTGCAAATTTTGTTGCAGGCTCCCAACCTACTAATAACCTACCTTGTCAAAAATTTCAATATTTTCTAAGGTTAAAATGAAACGTCACATTGGTTTCGTTGGTGGGATACAACTGGTCTTGTGAAGTAGATGAATTGATATTTCTCCTCATTCCTACATGTACATAAAAGGAAAATGCACATGACCTATCCTCCCCCCCTTATGATATATATCTCCTTTTCATTATTCTAAATATATTTGGATTAATTAAATATATTTGGATTTAATGCCTGGGAATGCTTGGCCAATATCAAGTTAGAAAAATACATATAATATATAATATGTACAATTTGTATTATATATATGTGTGTGTGTATATATGTGTGTGTGTGTGTGTGTGTGTATGTATATATATTTGAAATAACCAGTTCTTATGCAGCCATATACACTCCCTTATCCTCCTTCAGCCCCCACTACCACACAATACAACCTATGCTCCAACCACTGGGTTATTTGTTTTTCCTTGAACTCATCTGTCATGTGTCCAAGCCTTGTATCAACATTTCTTGATCTTTTCCCCAATATGATGCACATAAAGAGTGATATCCCCATGTACAACAGCACAACTCACACAATCATGTCCAGATTTTGACAAAACCGCAACATTCTGCAGAGAAAAAAAGTATAACAAGTCAAAGCAGCCTAGATACTAACTAGAGGAAGCAGGCTGTTAGTGAGGCATGATTCCCTCTGAGCAAACCCTTGGGAGCTAAGTCCTCTCCCACTCAAAGCAAGGGAGTGAGAATGAATATTTATAAGAATAACCTTGAATTTTCTCTAATTTTAAAAATGTGAATCATTTTCAAACTTTCGTGCTTTATTATATTTGCCATGGACCTCAGAAATGCTGCCTTAGTCCTTCCTACTTTTGTATGGTGAAACGCTTACCCCCACATCATGACTTGATAAAAACCCTCTCATCTTTTAAGGTTGAATTTATATGCCACCTCCTCCTACGAAGCAGATGGTATGTGTGCCTCAGTCAAATCCTGTCTCCATGCACCACTCAAGTTTATAACTCTTTGTCTGAGTCCTTTCCCTGGCTACACAGGAATGGATTATCCCACATGCCAGACAGCTCATAAATAATAGAAAGTTGGCACCTCTGGGCAGAGCTCTCAAACAATGATGGACAGGGTTTGGTAAACAAGCACCTCATCTTCTTCCCTTCTCAAGTAGAACAACACTGAGATGTGTTCTTCACCATCTTTCAGAGGTTCCCATTTGCCTATAACAGTGACCTGCTTAGTACCCTGCTTGATTTCCTGGGCTCACCTCCCAAATTAAATCTGTGCTCAAATAATACTCTTGGTATCTGCCTCTGGGGGAATCCAACCTAAAATTTTTTGGAAATCCTTTTCCACTGACCCTACAGAAAATAAGTTGTTCCTTCTCTGGACCCCCTTAACACTGTGTTACAGTAAGGAGAGTGTCATACAAGACACAGTGAATCGTAGACATATCTGTCTCTCCCCCTTGACACTCAAAGATAAGAATTATGATTTCTCTATTATCTTTATCCTCAAATTGCTGAACACTGCACTTTGCACACTCCTAGTACTTCATATATATATATATATATATATATATATATATATATATATATATATGAAGCCATATACACTCCTTGATATACATTGAGAAGAGAGTGGAAGTTTAGCATCCAAATGATAACTAGCTAAAGTGTTTGATTTAATCATTTCTCAGATTCCCTTTATTTATTTATTTATTTTTATGTCACTAATTCTCTAATACATCTTTTTTTAAAATTTATTGGGGTGACAATTGTAAATAAAATTACATAGATTTCAGGTGTACAATTCTGTATCACATCATCTACAAATCCCATTATGTGTTCACCACCCAGAGTCAGTTCTCCTTCCATCACCATATATTTGATCCCCCTTACCCTCATCTCCCACCACCCCAGCTCCCTTACCCTCTGGTAACCACTAAACTATTGTCTGTGTCTATGAGTTTTTCTTTCTCATTTGTTTGTCTTGTTCTTTTTTTTTAATTTATTGGGGTGACAATTGTTAGTGAAATTACATAGATTTCAGGTGTACAATTCTGTATTACATCATCTATAAATCCCATTGTGTGTTCATCACCCAGAGTCACTTCTCCTTCCATCACCATATATTTGATCCACTTACCCTCATCTCCAACCCCCCAGCCCCCTTACCCTCTGGTAACCACTAAACTATTTTCTGTGTCTATGAGTTTTTGTTTCTCATTTGTTTGTCTTGTTCTTTTGTTGTTTTTGGTTTATATACCACATATCAGTGAAATCACATGGTTCTCTGCTTTTTTTGTCTGACTTATTTCGCTTAGCATTATACTCTCAAGATCCATCCATGTTGTCACAAATGTTCCTATATCATCTTTTCTTACCACTGAATAGTGTTCCATTGTGTATATATACCACAACTTCTTTATTCATTCATCTATCAAAGGACATTTTGGTTGTTTCCATGTCTTGGAGATTCCCTTTAAAATTGTACAATAACTCACAAAAAAAGGGAAATATTGTGTTAGCATGACAAACTAATTATAAGAATAACACAGCACAATAATCCAAGGTGAAGAGTCCAGCTAGTGCAGAAGCAGGAAAAAAGAATTATCTATTACATCACAGATATGTATGGGTTAAAAACACAATCATGAGATTTTTCTAGTCAAGATGGTGAAGTAGGTAGACACAGTGCCTGCATCATTTCACATCCACATCGAAAGTATAACTAAACTACAGAACAACCATCATTGAGTCACCTGAAATCTAGCTAACCAGTCCTACAACTAAGGACATATATAAGGAGTCTCCTTGAGACTGGTAGGAGGGGCAGAGACACGGAACATCGTGGTCCCACATGTACATGTGAGCATTAAAAGTTGGGAGGGATATATTGGTGCAGAGGTTCCCCCCTATCCTCCAGATGATCAAGGGTCTGAGACTTGCACTAGGCTTCCCAGCCCAGGGTTTCAGTACTGTGGAGAAAAGTTCCCATAACTTCTGGCTGTGAAAACCAGTGGAGATTGTGGCTGAGTGAGACAGAGGGGGACTGCAATCCCTGGGACTCCTCTTAAAGGGCCCAGGTATGGATTTACTCACTAATGGACTGAAGAGCTGTGACCTCCAGTGCAGTGGCAGCAGCTTGAAAGGCACCAGGGTCATACAGGAAAGAACTGAGTTGTCTGGCTGCAAGGTGAAGACTGAAAGGGAAGATTTTTTCCTGATGGAGGAGATGGTGGAAGCTATTGTTTCTTTCTTGAGCCCTCCCCACTCCCAGAGTGCATATACAGGATGTCACCATATCTGAGTCTTCATCAAACTGGCTAACACCATTCATTTACCCCACCCTAGTGATTCTGATACCCTGCCCTGCCCAACTTTCAGGTACATGCAAACTGCTGCCAGTGATGTTTCTGTACAAATGATCTGACTTCATTCATGCTGCAGACTTTCCTAAAATCTCTCAAAGGTTCAAAAATCCCAAGGAGCATCTGACTTTGGCATGTCCCATACCTTTGGCAGAGCAGCCCTAAGTTTGGCACTAGTGACAACCGGTCTTCGTCTGTGAGTGGGTCTCTTGAGGCACCTCCAAGCGCAGCATGGGCAGTGGCCATCTGTGGATTGCTTTGTGTCTTATACCAGGTGGCCCCCAGCAGGTAACAGGCTGTGGATGAAATTGGCCTGCAGTGGGTCCCCTCCCAGGAGACCCTGAGGCTGGCACATCCACAGAACACCTTTGGACCTAGCTGGAGCATCACCTGGCTGCCTACATGGTCGACACACCCAAAGGAAAGACTGGGTAAGCACCAGAGCCACACTAAAGCAAATCCTGTTCTCTAGTGTCAGCCCCTGCACCAGAGCTCCTCCCCTGTATTCATGGCCAGTCCTCACAACCAGTCAGCCTGAGGGTCAATCCTTCCCATTGATGTGCCAACAGCAACAAAGGCTCAACTACAACAGAAGGGCACACACAAGCCACACAAGTGACACACCTGGGGCACCCGGCTCAGGTGACCAGGGAGAATGGGCCACTGGGCCCCATAGGACACTTACTACATGGTGTCATTCTACTAAGACTAGTAGATGTAAAAGCCCTACTTAATACATCAAGAGACACTGGGAGAAAGCCTAAATTGGGAGACAAAGAAACGTGTTCCAAATAAAAGAACAGAACAAGACTCCAGAAAAAGAACTAAACAAAATGGAGACAAGTAATCTACTAGATGCAGAATTTAAAACACTTGTTATAAGGATGCTCAATTACCTCAGGGAAAACTTCAACAGAGAGATAGGCAACATAAAAATGGACATAGAAAACATAAAAAAGAACCAGTCAAAAATAAAGAATACAGTAACTGAAATGAAAAATACATTACAGGGAATCAATAGTAGATTAGATGAAGTAGAGGATCAAATCAGTGATTTATTAACAGAAAATAAGGTAGCATAAAACACCCAATCAAAACAGCAAAACAAACAAACAAAAAACCCCAAAAAATGACAATAGTTTAAGAGGCCTGCCTCTGGGACAACATCAAGTGTACCAACATTCGCATTAGAGGGGTACCAAAAAGAGAAGAGAGAAAGCAAGGAATTGAAAACCTGTTTGAAAAAATAATGAGAAAAAACTTCCTTAACTTGGTGAAGGAAATGGAAATTTAGGCCCAGGAAGCACAGAGTCCCAAACAAGAGGAACCCAAAGAGGCCCACACCAAGACACATCGTAATTAAAATGCTAAAAGTTAAAGACAAAGGAAGAATCTTAAAAAGGTGCAAGAGAAAAACAGTTAGTTACCTACAAGAGAGCTCCCATAAGACTATCAGCTAATTTGTCAACAGAAACTCTGCAGACCAGATGGGATTGGCAGGAAATATTGAAAGTGATGAAAAGAAACGACCTACAACCAAGATTACTCTACCCAGCAAAACTATCGTTTAGAATTGAGAGACAGATAAAAGCTTCCCAGACAACAAAAAGCTAAAGGAGTTCATCACCATTAAACCAGTATTAAAAAGAATGTTAGAGGGATTTCTTTAAACAAACAAACAAAAAAAATAGATCAAAATATGAATAATAAAATGGCAGTAACTATATATCAATCAATTACTTTAAATGTAAACTATATATCAATCAATTACTTTAGTAACTATATATCAATCAATTACTTTAAATGTAAACATCTAAAATGATTAAATGCTCTAATCAAAAGATACAGGGTGGCTGAATGGATCAGAAAAGAAGACCCATTCATGTGCTGCCTAGAAGAGATTCACTTCAGATCGAAAGACACATACAGACTGAAAGTAGACATTCCATGAAAGATATTTCATGAAAATGAAAAAAAAAAGAAAGCTGGGGTACAAATTCTTATACCAGACCAAATAGACTTTGAAACAAAGTCTATAACAAGAGATAAAAAAGCAACTAGTAATCCCATTTCTGTGTATTTATCTGAAGAAACCCACAGTACTGGGGGGATGTATGCACCCATGTGTTCATTGTAGCATTGTTTCCAACAGCCAAGATGTAGAGACAGCCAGAGGGTCCCTGAATGGATGAATGGATAAAGAAGAGGTGGTACATATTTACAATGGAATAATACTCAGTCATAACGAAAGAATGAAATCTTGCCATCTGCAAGAACATAGATGATCTCAGAGGGTATTGTGCTCACTGTAGTAAGTGGACAGAGAAAGACAAATATCATATGATTTCACTTATAAGTGGAATCTAAAGAACAATATAAAAAATGGAACAAGCAAGCACTGGATACAGGGAATATTTTGATTGTTGCCAGATTGGGGAGCGGGGGATTGAGGGTAGGTGGAAAATGGGAAGGTGTTAATACATACAAAGTGATTGTTACACAGTGGTCATAGGGATGTAAAGTACAGCATAAGGAAGATGGCCAATGATAGTGTAACAACTATGTATGGTTTCATATGGGAACTAGATTTATCAGGGTGAAAGATGAGAGGGGATGTGGGCAGGGTGAAAAGGTGAAAGGATTAAGAAGTACAAATTAGTAGTTACAAAATAGTCATGGAGATGTAAAGTCAAGCATAGGAAATATAGTCAATAATATGGTAATAACTATGTATAGTGCCAGCTGGGTACTAGACTAGACTTCTTAAATTATATAAATGTCTAACCACCACTATGCTGTACACCTGAAATAAATTTAAAAGTAAGAAAGAAAGAAAGAAAGAAAGAAAGAAAGAAAGAAAGAAAGAAAGAAAGAAAGAAAGAAAAGAAAAGAAAGACAATCATGAGCCAAGGCACGCTCAAACTTGAAAATAATACCACAGTTTGGAAGTGGGTGGATAGAGGTCAGGGCCACCAGCACTTTCTGCTTCTAGGTCAGGACACAAAGTTACGGTAGGACAAAAACTATTCTCATTATCCTTTATTATGTGGGAGATGTCTTTGTAGGGAAGCAGTCATCCTCTCAACCCCTTCTCCAGCCTCCTTGTAGAGTATCAAGTGCAACATGATGAGCTGTTGAAATCAGTGGGGAGGGTAAATAATGGACTGAAGCATCCTGAATATCCCTCTAGAATAAAGCATGCTATGTGATGGCAGGGTATAGGGATAGATTTCCAAGAACCAGCCTGGTCAACAAAGAGCTTCTATAGAATACACCATTACGTGATAGTCAAGAGAATAGACTTTGAAATAAGGCAAACCTAGTGTGGAGGTGTACTTCTTACTAGTTGTTGCAAGATTTTGAGTTACTTAATTTAGCCAAATCTTAGTTTTCTTACAAGTAATATGGGATAAGAATAGTAGGTCTCTTATAGAGTTCTTAAGAGAGCTCCTAATGTAGACTAGTAATGTAAAAATCTTAGGGAAGTATCTGGTAGAGTAGCCAAAATTATTTCCTCCTCTTCCCTTCTCTTTAACCCCATCATCACTCATGCATTCTAAAAAGTCAAAGAATAAGACAGTTCAAGGGGAAAAGTTTCTGCTTTGGTTCAGCAGACCTATGAAAAATTAATGCTTACAGAGCAATTAATTTGGGGCTCAGGGTTATGCAAATCACACTATCATCTGGCTTTATATCTGAGAACAGAATTCTCTGTTTCCAAGTGTATAGTCAAAGTAAATGAGGATGCTCAAACCCCTGTCTATAACAAACATGGGACCAGTGTAGATTGCTCCTCATTTGGTATAACTGGAAATAAATCAATTGATAATACATGGACTAGAACACATTTTGTTCTATTTGTAAGAGAAGGTAATTCTACAAAATATTAGAAAAAGGAGAAAGAAAAAAACAGTCAAGTGTAATCACAGCAGAAATTGAAAGAAAATTTTTAGAAAATTTCTTCTCTAATCAAAATAAAATTCATAAAATCATGTTTATGCTAATTTATAACAGACCTGTGGTAAGAAAAAGGTAGGATCAGATAAAAAGAAACCAAGTGTTGTGTATGAAAATGTTACAAGATAATAAAAAAGTAGTAATAGAATTTAAATATACATTGGAGACAATAACTAGCAAAATTGACTCAGCAGAAAATTGAACCCACAGTGTAAATTGAAATCTTCAGAAATACTCACAGCATGCAAAGCGAAAGATATAGAGATATAAATAAACAAAGTTGGAAGGAATAAGTACAGACATCAAAGAATAAAAGCCAAGGTCCAATATGCAAATAAAAACTGCTCAGAACTGAGAAGGTAATTCCTAGACTGGCAATGGACATTTATCAATGGGGTTTGAAATATAGAGCCCACCAAGCATTGGATGCTGTCTACTTCTCACTGCATACAACCTCCCGTTCTCTCTCCTGCCACATATGTCTGCTCATATAGATGGCAGGACTCTAATTTTCTGGACTCTAGTTTTTTTGAGGACAAGGACTGTGTCTTAACCCAGTGCCTGATATTTCACCACTGCTGGTCCACCAATGTACAGTTCAGTTTAGGCGCCTTCCTGTCCTTGTAAAGAACAAATGAAGTTGTAAGTAAGTCATCTGTATCTCTTCAGCACAAGTTTCTAAAATGGCCAAATGGCCAAAAATACACCCCTCATCCTCATCCCCATAACATGCAAAGGAGTAGGATTGTTATCAATTGCGAATGTTCCATTTTGCATAATAATGAAATTGTATTTTGAACTGTACTCAAAACTGTCAGAATATCATTACCAAAAGTAAATATTTTGGAGGATTTTCTAGAAGGTGTGAAAACCACTTTGAAGAAAAATACTCTCTGGTCTTTGTTTCACTGATTTTGCAGAAAGGCAGTGAAGGAGCCATGTATTAAGTATATGTCTTCTTTCATGAAAAAACAGCAAATAATACTTTTTAAAACTGCTACAAGGTAATTTGTCAAGAAAGGGAGTGTTAAGGTTCAAATGGAAATGAACTTTCATGTCATATGTATCAACAACTCTTGTGTTAGCTAATGTATATTCATTAGTATAACAATAACTAATGTCAAATTATCAAACAGGTTTAATTAAGTTTGGTAATGCTATTTGAGATAAAATAAAACAAAAGAAATAAAATTATATGGGACATTTTGAAATGATTTATATTTTAAAGATTTGGTCAATATTTTAAATATTAACTGAGGTATTTAGAAATTTGGCTTTGAAGAAAAACTAATTTTCAGAGAGCTCCAAATTTGTGTGTGTGTGTATGTCATGGTTAGGAGTTTGATCATTGGATTGCAATAAACTTGTCTTTGAACTCTGATTCTGACACTACATGTATGACCTCAAAAAAATTTACTTAGGTAATCTAAAGCCCAGAAAGATTACCTGTAAATAGGGGTAATAATACCTACTCTGGAGTACTGATGGAAGACTAAATAACTAATTTATTGAACACTTACTATTTTCCAGGCAGTGACTTAAGAACGTTAGATACAATTTTCATAATGACCCTATAAGGTAAGGACAGCCATTAGTCCTATTTTGCAGTTAATGGTGCTGGAGACTATTAACTTGGGTAAGTAACTTGACCAGGGGTAAACAACTATAAAGTAGAGGAGTCAGAATTTGAAGCCAAGAGCTTTGATATAGGACTCATTTCCCTTTATCACTGTTATAATGGTTAACTATGTATATATAAAATATATAACATGTCTCATACATAGGAACAAAACAAATCATAAGGCTTATTCTTCAGGTCACAACAAAAGTTACAAAGTTATCTCCAAGTTACAATGTACAATCATGTAGGCTACAGAGCTGGGGAGTCATATTCAGAGTTTTTAAACCTTCACAAAACTCTGCATAGGTAAGAAGAGTTAGATGACAGGAAGCACCACAGGCCTCTGAGGTTACCCTGGCTGCTGTCTCTAGCCTGGGGCTGAAGCAGATTTCCTGTGTTACTGCTGCAGATCCTATCTGTGGGCTGGAATGCACAGCCTGAACCAAATATGGCAGATGTAGTGGATGCGTCCAACATTTGTTATGTCTGGCTCTCTCCTTGATTTTGTTATTATCTGGAACAGTGATTATCAAACTTGAGCATGCATATGAGTCACCTAGAGGGCTTATAAAAACAAGTCTCTGGGCCTTACCCTCAGAATTTCTGTTTCAGAAGGTCTGGAGTGGGACTCAAGAATTTGCATTTCTAACATGTTCCAGGGGATGCTAATGCGGCTAATCCAGGTTCCACACTTTGACAATCACTGGTTCTAGAGGAGGGGTTGGAAAATGTTTTATATAAAAGTCAAAGAGTAAATAATATAGGTTTACAGGCACTACACTCTGCCACTGTAGACTAAAAGCAGCCATAGACAATACATAAATAAATGGCAATGGTTCCAATAGAACTTTATTTACAAAACAGGTGACTGGTCTGTAGGCTGTAATTTTCCACCCCTGGTCCTTCCTTTGGTCTAGAATATAAGAGACTTTAAGACCTTACTTCTTATAACTCAATATGTAATGGCCAGGTAGAGGAGGATAATTCTACAAAGGAAACAAGATATAGCCAGATATGTATGAAAAAGAAAATCAGGAATGCTTGTGTCATGGAAGCAAAAGTAAAAGAGATTGGTCAACATGCCAATTCTTGTGTGATCAGTAAGCTGAGACTGAAATTTTCTATTGGATGCAGTGATTCAGAATAAAGCTTTAGCATACTACTAGGAGGGCTGTTTTAGGAAAAGGATGGGGTGAGAACTCAAAGTAGAGAAGATGGAAAAATTAGGTGGAAGTAAGAAAATCTCTCATCTCCAAAATATAAGACACATGATAGATTATAGACAGCCACAATTTCTTTGTTACTTCTCCCATTAAGAGGGAGAAGTAACTCCCCTTCCCCTGAATATGAGCAGGCTTTAGTGACTTGTTTGGCCAAAAAGAACATGGTTTAAGTGACTTTGTGGGCTGAACCATAAAAAGCCTTGTAGTTTCAACCTGAGTCTCTTGGAACACTCACTCTTTGGAAAGCCATCCACTCTGTAGCAAAACTGTGTACTCTGAGACTATGCTGTGGGGATGAGATGGAATCTGGGGAGATAGAGAGGCCAAGAAGCATTGGGGCACCAGCCATGTGAGTGAAGAAGTCATCTTGGAAGTGGATCATCCACCCTAGCTTCCCCAACCAATACCACGCGGATCAGAGAAAAACTGAGCCCAAGTGAGCCCTTCCTGAACTCCAGATCCACAACATCTTGAGCAAAATAAAATGGTGTGTTAAGGTCTTAAGTCTTGGGAGAGTTTGTTGTGCTGCAAGAGATAACTGGAACAAGGAATATGAAAGAACAACCACCACTGCTCAGGAATTTGCTGGAGAGTCCTTAGGAGAGAGCCATTTTTCAATTAGAGCCAGGAAGAGGCTCTATGTGATAAGACTGAGAATAAAACAAATCTTTAAAACAATGAATCAGGAATTCCATGCTCAGAGGGAAAAGTTGCATGTAAGGAGGGCAGCAGCAAAGTAAAGTGTCATGGGAGAGGAACACTTTTTAATAAAGTATACATGGAAAGAAATTCCAGATTACTGAAAGAGTTTACTTTTGGGATGGTGCCTTGGGATGACAAGATGGGGATGTGGTCAGTTTAACTGACCTCAATAGCCCACTCAGAGGAGAAAACATTGGGATGGGGCTTTGTCAAATTTCCAAATTGTTTGTCAGGTGGAGTTGTTGCCATGCCAAATTTTATTTTACCAATCTTTGCATCAATGTAGCATAAAAAAAATCCCATTTGGCTACAATGGAGTTTGGATCTGAGAGCAGTAAAGGAAACTGGCTGTTCTAATTGCCAAGAATTTATTCAGAATCTATGTAACACATTTTTAGGATCTTCACTCTCAGGGGTGGGGCAGCAGATGGTTAGTGGATAACAAAATAAGAGAAAAACTCAGAGTAATAGAAAACCCTTCTCAAATCCTGCATCTCAAATTTCAAATCTTCTCTCTGTCACTGGCTGAAATACAATGCTCTCTCCAGAGGTGTTTGGGATTTGTGTGAAAGCACAACACTATGCTTTCTTTTCTTTTCTTTTTTGAGTCAGCAAAAGGATCCAGAGACAAGAGGACAGAGTGTGCTGCATTATTAATAGGGGGAAAAAAACATTTTCCATTTTATTAGGAGCACTTGCACTCTTAAAGTTCCACTGAGTGCTGAGTTTTTCCAGATGAAACACAATAAACCACCCAGCCTTTCACCACTGCCATGGGCTGGGTTTCAAGAGTAGTCTTTCTAAACATGAAATTAACAGGTGCATGGCTTTTTATTTTCTTTTATTAGTTTCAGGTGCACAAGACAAAGCAAAACTTAGGGTGCATGGCTTTTTAACCACTGCAGCTTTTGTCCGTATTGCACAAATAAAGTTTCAGGAATGGTGTGGTGATGAAGAACATATCTAGTAGCAGCATAGTCCCTGGTTCCATTTAAGAAGCAAAATAGGGTGAAATGCCTAACTATTGCATTGTTTTGTATGCCTGAAACTAATAAAAAAGAAAAAGAAAAAAGAAAAGAAACAACATAGGGAAATGTGGAACCAGAATGTAAAGATCTTTCAATTCTGTGGCTTATTATTGAAGTATACACTATAGAATTGACTGAGTTGAGAGCCAATGACACCATTATAACTCCTTTATAGTTAGGATAAACAGAACAGCTTGATAGGAAAAAATACTGAAGGTAGAGAGGTAGGAAATAAAACACAGTCCAAATTCTAAATGATATTTTCTTGCCATAGGGGGAAAATTTTGTGACTAGAAGAAGTTCAAAACAAAGAGCAATGAACAATCTTTTTTCCTAACCCCTGGCTTTGAAAACAGATGACTTTAAAAAAGTGAATGCCAATGGACTCACCCAGGTAACAGATACATGGGTATTTAATTTCTAGGAATATTCCCTCATGAAGAGGTCTCTGCTCACTGAAATCTTAACCTTTCATTATTAGACATTTGACAGAAACTTTGTATTTTGCTCTTCTTCTGAACATTACTTCAAAATTCTACACTCTAATTCCTTCAGTCAATTTAATAAGCCAGTAGGCTTTTGGGAGAACTGAAGACAACATAACAGCAAATAATAGTGTTCAAATTAGACCATATTTACAGGTAGCTCACGTACTTACAATGTCAAGCACAGTCACAGTCTGAGGCCTAGTTGCTAATTTGTTTCTAACTGTAAGTTTAAAAAAAAATCATCATCTGAGCTGAAATATGCTGGGTTGCTATAGAAACAGACCCCTCTCCCACCTCATATTTTACTGTTCACAGCTTTCCACGTGAAGCTGCACTATGTCGCTTCTTTGATTGACTGAAGAGGCAGTTTCCACAATTTTTTTCCACCACTCCTATTACCACTTGCAAAGCCTATAGAGGTTGACATTTCCTCTTCCTTCTGGGTATAAAGTGAGATAATTCAATAGGGTAATTATAATTAACAATTTATCCCATTCAAGTTTACCGTCTCATTCTTGCTTTCTTTTCCTAGAGCATTAGAAATCCATCACTGGTTTCAGATCTCTTTAAAAATGCATGAAGGGAAGAAAATTGGCAGCACAGTTAAATGAATTTAATTCAGTCAGATTTTACATTATTAACTCACTTCCGAAGAGCTGAATGCAGGGAATGATGGAAGAAGAAAGTAGAACTAAAATTGGACCATTGATCCTGGCAGTCTCTGTGCCAAGCAGACATGGGAAACAGGCTAGGAAAACTGTAAATGTCTTTTGACAACAGTTAGAGATACAGAGCATTCATTTATTTTAATCAGTATGAGATATGTATTCAGGGGGTTCTCCCCCCACTTAATGCCCATTGCACCCTGATCTTGACTTAACTGAAGCCAGAGTTGGCAGCCTCACAGTCCAGGATTGTTTGAAATGGCATATTAGAGCAGCAGGACTTTCTTCTCTGTTGTTAAAAAAGAAACAGGGACTGCCTAGAAACTAGTGGAAGAGATCATTTGGCATTAAAGTAATTATATGCATGCTGTAAGATTCTGCCTTTGGAAGGAAGAGGAAGAAGTCAATATACATAATAAAGTATACAGGCAATGAAAGAGAGATCTGAACATGGACAGAACAGCAAAGATGTTTATCCTTTCCAATTCCCATTTGAATGCCAAATACTGAAATGTAGACCTTCCAGTATCAAAGGCATAACTTCTATCTTATTTGGTCTTTGCTTTAATCTTTATTTTATTTGTTCTTTGCTTTTCTACAAGTATTCACACATTTCCAGCTTCTAATGCACTGCTCATTTAGTAAGTGGCTAATTTGATTTATTGTAAATGATTAAAAAGCCAGATAACCACCATTTTAAAAAAGTCATTGAGTGGATACTTCCAAGATGTGAATGTGTGCTAATCATCTGGGTCGTTAACAAATAGCCTGCTTTCCTTCTGGGCACAAGGTGGGATTATATTTCCTTCACCCCTTTGAAATTGGTAAGGCCACGTGACTTGCTTTGGTTAATGAAAGAGTGTTTAAAGTGATATTCCTGTGTGGAAGCTTTAAGAGCCAGTATGTGATTCATAACATTTCTTTTCCCTGGTGCAGTGATAGCGCAAACGTGATGAGATGGAATCTCCATAAGCCTACAGCAATAAGATGCCCCTGACAACCAGTATTGGACAAACAGTAGGATTGAAAAATAAACTTCTCTTGTATAAATCTCATAAAATTTGGGGATTGATTGTTACTTCAACAGTACTTAGTCTATCCTGACTCATGTTTCCTTTAAATGTGCATAAAAGAGCAAAATAAGATACAAAACCATAATAACAATAAAAATGTGAGTAATATGCAATAATTTGCTGGAACCTGTAAGGAGTTTCCACTAAGCACAGTGGAGATTGGACTAAACTTAGAAAAAGATTTGTAGACCTCTCCTCTGAAATAACAGAAGCATTTGAAGAATAAAATGTTAGTTGGGCCTTTGACCCTCCCTCCCTCAAAGTTGCAAGGTCTGTGGGGAAAAAAAGTACGCATAGGCAGCCACAGCAATTCTGCACCGAAACTTCCTCATTAAGCAGATAGGGGTGACTCTTTCCAACTCTTAGTCTCCATTAATGCCCTTCTTTTTACATTCAGACAGACATGACCACCTTGGTCACAGTTGAGGTGGGTGGATGTCAGATTGTATGGTGGTTGATGACAGCAGCAGAAACCAAGAATAAACTTAATCAAGACAATGTGAACAACACATATGAACAGAATGACTAAACTTTATTGAAAGATTTAAAAACTGACTCAAATATTTGAAGGGATACACCACTGTGTATATAAATCCTAAATATCTTGAAGATTCTGATTGTTCCCAGATGATTGTGTTGTTTCTATGTATTGCCAATAAAATTCCAAACGGAATTTGTTTTTGGAAATGACTCTGGGTGGTGAACACACAATGGGATTTATAGATGATGTAATACAGAATTGTACACCTGAAATCTATGCAATTTTACTAACAATTGTCACCCCAATAAATTTAAAAAATAAATTAAGAAAAAGAAAATTAAAATAATTCTAAAGTTCACTTGGAAAGAAGTGAATAGATAAGAACATTTTTTTGCAAAAGAGTATTGCAGGAATTGCCATACCAATTATTCGTTTTAAAATACATTATAATCCTATAATAATTAAAACATTGCAATTCTGGTGCAAAGATAGAAAAATCAATTAATGCCACGGTAGAGACAGAAACATGTATATGTACGTGCATGTGTGCATGCATGATAGAGAGAAAAAGAGGGGTGGAGAGAGAGAGAGAGGGAATATTAATTCATTATAAAGGAAGCATTGAGAATTAACAGAAAAATTAAGGACTATTCAATAACAGGGGCTGACAAAATCAATTGGGATAGCTCCCTCATATTGTATAATAAGCCCCTGGCTTGATCAAAGAATAAAAGGGTTTTAATTATAAATACATACACAAATACACAGATAAGAGAAGAAAATATAGGTGAGGAAAAACGTTCTAAACTTAAAAATAATGTGGAAAAACAGAAAAGAATAAATGATAGTTTTGATTACCTATAAAATAATAACTTTGTAATACTTTGGCATAAATTAAATGACAACAAAAGGCATGACAAATATTTAATGATATTCACATATAGAGAAAATATATAATTGATTTTTTAAATGTGAATCTTATAAAAACTAAACAAAGTTCATCAGCAGACAATTCACAAAATAGAAAATAAAAATAGCTGGAAAACATAAATGGAACTTCGTTGGTAATCAAATAAATGCCAACTGAAATAATAAGATGCCATTAATACCTATAAACTCAGCAAAGATTTGAAAAGATACACTACTTAATTCTGACAGCAGTGAAATCTGCATACAGTATGATTGCAAAAAATTATACATATACACACACATTTGTGTATCTATATGCATGTTTAATATTAATACACACATAGACATACTTATATTTAGACAAAGACTGAAAGTAAATATATAAAATATTAACTATATTTCTGGTTGGTGAGATTATAATGGAGATTTTCTTCGTGATTCTTTTAAAAAAATTATATTGATCTTTTTCTTGTATTTTCTATGTGTTCCATAATGAATATGGATTATTTTCATAATCAAGAAAAAAATTGTCACTTTAATCAAGGTACAGAATCATAAAATTACCAAATGAGCTCTAATGAAATTTCCCGATAGAAGTGTGCAGCACATGAGTAACTCGCACCTGGTAGTCTGACTTAATGGTACATGTCCAGATACAAATGTAGAGAGGACAAAAGAACCTAATTCCAGGAAGAGTTAAAAATAATCAGAATAATCAGAGATTCCAGAAACTTTTATCTGAGTTTGTTGGTTTGCATTTATGATCTTTGGATCTTAGGTGCAGAAGTTTACGTTCATCACACCTTTCACTTTATGGTGTATCTTCATCATTGGTTTCTGCAAGACATCTCTCTTGTTTTATTTACTTATTTATTCCCCTTTTCATCTCTTATTTACTTCCAGTACCCCAACCCTTCAGCAACTGTTTCCTTGATGGTTCATTTAAGCTCTTGTAAAATTTGGATCATTATTTTGTATTCATGAAAAATTTAATTTATGAAATTTGTACTTTATTATGTATCTCATTTTTCTTACATTGTTTCATTTTGCACTGCTTTTAGAATCCATACATGTTCTAAATTCTTGCTTTTACTTACTGCATAGTCATCCATGATGAATATCCACTATATTTCTTTTCTCTAGTCTCCCAGTGAATGGACACCCAGGTCAACTCATTATGACAGTAATGCCTTAATTAATAACCTCATATATTTCCCTTTATAGAGCTCTGTGAGAACTTCTTTCTGATTAATCCCAGATTAAGAATTGCCAGGGCACAGCACATGCATATTGGTACTTAACCTAAGGAGTACTAAATTGCTCTCCAACACAGTGGCTGCTCTGGTCCTCACTCCCAACAACATTACATCTCCACATCTCCAGCAACACTTAACATTACCAAGTTTTCTTATTTTTCCAGTCAGTTGTAAAGTGGATTCTCATTATTGTTTAAATATGCATTTCTCTGCTTACTCTTTATTTTAGTACCTTTATATACTCATATGCTTGTTGGCTTTTAGATTTTCTTATTCTGTAAACTTATTCATATGTTTTGCTCAATTTTCCAAGAAGATTATCATCTTTTCTTGTTTATTTGCTGGAATTGCTTATATAGTCTAGGTTTTAATTCCATGTCAGTTTTTTCCACCACTTCAGTGCCTTGGGATAGAAACATACATTCAGCAACAGTGCACACATGAATAGAAAGTTAGACAAGGAAGTCTTCCCTGAGGTAGTGGCTACTGAGTTGAAGGAGCAAAGTATGGAGGGGGAAACAGCTGGGCAAATTCAAGTGAGTGACAGGAGTCCCATTTGACTAAACCACAGAAGGCAAGTAGGAAAGTAAAAAAAGATGAGATTGGAAAGCAATCTACAATAAACTTATGCAGGGTCTGTTAGGCTATGAAAGATATTTTTCATTTTTTTCCTAAGAGAAATAGAAAACCATTGAAGGGTTTTCAGCAGCAGAATGAAATGATCAGTTTCGTCATTGTAGAGAATTACTTCTAGCTGCTATGCAGAGAACATATGAGGATAAGCAGGAATAGAAGCATGAAAGCTAGTTAGGAAGCTATGGCCCTGGTTCAGGTAAGTAAGGGTTGGAACCTTGGATCGGAGCAATGACCATGGGGATAAAAAGTGTAGGGTTTACCAAATATATTTTGGAAATAGAAACAACCATATATACATATTTGTTGGATGTAGGGAGGTAATGAAGTAGGAAGAATCAAGAATAATAATGCCAAAATTCCTGATCTGAGTACCTGGTAGAACATGGCAACAATTATTGAAATGGGGTTGCTTGGGGAAGAGTAGGTTTGAGTCAGGAGATCAAAGCATCATTTTGCACAAGGAAATGTAATATTTGAGGAATATATGTCATCCAAGTGAGAATGTCAGGTAGTCAGTTGGATAGATGAGCCTGTACTCAGAGAATGTTTGGGTGGGGGGGTATTTTCCTGGTTACCTTACACACACCTAAAATCTGTTCATTCCTTATATTCACCACTTCAGTAAATGTAAACTCCATTTACTCAGGACAAAAATCTTGGAGTCATCGTGGCTCCTCTCTTTTTGTCATACTCCATAGCCACTCCATCAGCAAATACAGCTCTTCCTTCAAAATATGTCTGATATATCAATCACTTTTCTCCACCTTCATCACTACTATCTTGGTTCGAACTAGCATTATCTGTACCCTACGTTATTGCAAAATCCTCCTAACAGATCTCCTTACTTCTGCCTGTGTCCCCCGCTGTCTATTCTACCCAGAACCTCTAGATCCATTTAAACTGAAATAGGTCATATATTTTCTCCAATTAAACCTTCTAATGATTTCCTAGCTTACTCTCACTAAAATCCAATTTCCTTATAGTAGCATACAAGACCCTAAATAATCTGATCTTCTAACACACACACACACACACACACACACACACACACACACACACACACACACACACACTGCTTCTCTGAACTCATTTACCCCACCTTTTCCCTAACTTCCTTTTCTCAATTCTTTCTAATCTTACCATTTTCATTCATGTCAAGAGCACTTCCACCTTGGATATTGTTCTATAGTGATCTTTTCCCTCCTCATAGGGAACCTCTCCCCCATGCTCTACATCTTCCTATCCTTCTTACTCTGTGTTTTAGTCCATTCGGGCTGCCATAATAAAATACCATAGACTGGGTGGCTCATAATCAACAGACACTTTTCACAGTTCTGAAGGGTGGATGTCCAAGATAAAGTCGCCAAGCAGATTTGGTGCCTGGTTATGGTCTACTTCCTGATACATCTCACTGTGTACTCTCATGGCAGAAGGAGCAAAGGAGCTCTTTGGGGTCTCTTTTAGAAGGCACTGATCTCATTCATGAGGGCTCTACCTTCATGACCTAATCACCTCCCAAATGCTCAATCTCCTAATGCCATCATATTGGGGGTTAGGCCTCAACATATGAATCAAACATTCAGAACATAGCACCCTGCTTCACTTTTCTCCTTGGCACTTGACATCATCAGATATGCTCAAACTTTACTTACATTTTTGTTTATTGTCTGCTCCTTCCACTAATGTAAGCTTCTTGGGATTAGGGACTTTCCTTGACCCTTTAGTGTACCTTCAACACCTAAAACACTGCTTGGCACATGGTAAGCATTTAATAAATATTTGTCAAATAAAATAATGAATACATAAATAAGATACATATTTGGGAGTTATCAGAATATACACTGTTTCTAACTGTTCTTCCCAGGCTAGGAGTCTCTTTGACCTGGAAAGGAATGATAACAAATGAAAGTTAAATTACATGGTCTCTTCCAGAAGCATGACTCAGGGTCAATTATCATCATGGATTTCTTTACATTTTGGTCGCCCATGCCACAGGATGCTACACTTCAATCCAAAATGGGAGGACAAACAGAGAGGCAATGAAGCACTTAAAAATCTTCTAGCTTTTTGAGCAATATCTATGCAGACGGTGTCAATTTTCATTTACTCTTACTTAGCCTTTCTTCCTATTTTGGAGGAGCTCTTTCTTTTTGGCACAAGGAATGTTCAAACTGCTTTAGAAAAAGCATGCTCACACAAAATTATTGCCTTTCCCCAGACACTTCAGGATTTTAATAAAGCCTGCTCTAGCTTTGAAGATAATCATTTTAGGTGGATTTGATGAAACCTCTAACTGTGCTGCAAATAGGCAGGGGCAGTGGGGCAGACATGTGTATTTATCTATGCATACAATAAGAAAGGGGGTCTCTATTCTCGCGGCTTTAAATAAATAAATCAGCAGGGCCGGTCCTCTTTCTGATTTTAATTTGGTTTTAATGTTTTATGAGGCTTACACCAAGGAATATTAATGCCATATAACAGAACAAGTCACTTGATCCTTTCATACACAGGCAAAACTTTTCATCTGATTTGAGAGATAATTTTTCTAAACAATATCAACATAGTCAATAGATGTCATAATTAATTCACACATTGAGAATGTAATTAGCATTCAAATGAAAGAAATGACTGATGTGCAGCTATACATGAAACCAAAATATACCATTATATTATATTATATTATATTATATTATATTTATTATATTATATTAGCATTAGCATTATTATATTTGATATAAATACAAAATGCAGGAAAATGTTTTATTGGCTATGGGCATCATGTGATCATTCCTTTTTCCAGACTCTCTTCAGCTTAAAACCAATGGATTTAATGAAGCAAATGGTCTGGCTTTGACAGCAGCTTGTCTTTTAATATTTAGTGTTGTAGTGCAACCTATCATCTTTGCCTTCATATCTTTCTATGCAATCAAGTTCAAATTTTGTTTTTCACTGATTTATAGGTAGGAAACCTGAATAGCTGAAAAAGCCTAACAGGAACACCTTTATATCAACTAATACCCCATCAATTAAGGCAGGATTGTCCCCTAGTGATAAGAGTGTTTGTTTATGAAAAAGAAACAAAATCTTGAAACATAGTGTCACCCCATTCCCTGTGAAACATTTCTACAATAAGCATTGGGAGAAAAGAGAGGGCTACCCAGAAACCATGGGTGAGGAAAAGCAAAATCAGAGACTCAAGGCTAAAGAGTTTATTCATTCACCTATCAATTATCCACTGAGTGATAATAACCAAAATGCATTCACTGATATGCTATAAAAAGTGGAAAAAGAGGAAAAAATATGAGGGAACTAAAATCGTGTAAGAAATATCATGTAATCTGCCATATTCTTAAATGAATATTTCTTGCATTATCATTCTGTCTTCTCAGGATGTCTGAAAACATTTCACACAAGTGTTTATTTCTTTTAATTTTCAAAAACATTTTCTTATGCTTTATTCCACTGAATCCTCTTGACAACTCTAAAAACTAGGTTGAACAGGTATCACTGCATTTTTTTTTAAATTACAGTTTATTGGGGTGACCATTATTAGTAAAGTTACATAGATTTCAGATGTACAGTTCTGTAATGCGTTATCCATATCTCACATTGTGTGTTCAACACCCAGAGTCAGTTCTCTTTCCATCACCATATATTAGACACCGTTTACCCTCTTCGAGAGGCCTCCACCCCCTAACCCTCTGGTAACCCCTAAACTATTGTCTACGTCTATGAGTTTTTGTTTCTTCATTTGTTTGTCTTGTTCTTTTGTTGTTTTTAGTTTCATATACCACATATCAGTGAAATCATATGGTTCTCTACTTTTTCTGTCTGACTTATTTTGCTTAGCATGATAATCTCAAGATCTATTCATGTTGTCACAAGTGGTACTAGTATCACTAATCTTAATTATAAGATGAAGAAACTGAGGAATAGAATATATATGACTTGCTTAAGCTCACTCAAATAATTTTTGCCCAAACGATGATTAAAACCCTTTTTTGTCCATCTTTCTAGAGCGGTAGTTTTCAAAAAGTATGGTCCCTCAAAAAGCAGCCTCAGTATCACTTGGAACTTGTTAGTAATGCAAATTCTCCAGCTCACCTTAGACATACACAATCAGAAACCCTGGGAATGGGGCCCAGCACTCCATTTGTTAAAAAGTATTCCAGGGAATTCAGATAGCTGCTCGAGTTTGAGAACCATTGGTCTGGAGATATGCTCTCTATTTACACTAGAAAGACAAAACATTCATATGTTGCAAATTTCAGGCAAATTATAAGACACAACACTGTTATGGCAGTATTTTTCATACCCTACCTTATGAACATAGGTTGTGTATCACCCTAAGCTGAGAAATAGAAAATCTCTCAACAACAACAACAAAAAAGCCATAATCTCTGTTGTCAGATTTCAAATCCGAGCGACTAATTTTATACTAAGTTCAATTTAAAACTACATTAAGTTGTGAATAAAATTAATCATAAATAGACATTAGGAAATCTCAGGGAACTGAAGGGCTATGGAAATATTCATCAGCTAAAAATATTAATCAGCAAGTACAGCCTTGGAAACCCAAAAAGGTACAGAAGAACACACATGCACACACACACACACACACACACACACACACACACACACACACACCCCTCAGGCAATCTAGCATTGTATTGGCAGAACTAATTCTAACCTGGGTGTTAAAAAGAAAAATGTGGTTTGAACAGAGATTTCAGGGCATTTTAGTAACCATTTTCAGTGGATGACCTAATGCATCACAAGCACAGGCAGAAGCTTGATAAGAGACAGTGAGGATAACAGTTGCTCCTTACTGTCATTTTGTTTTTGTGGGTTCAAATAATGACGTACCCATAAGACATGGGTTTCTATGGGGTCGTTTAATTTCAAATATTCTATTTTATCAAACTCATAAGTCATCTAAATATGTCAGACACTCAAAATTTGATATGCAAGTTATATATCTATGATGGCTTTTCATATCCAGAAATACTCCCTTTCAAATCATATGTTCTAGAAATTTCTAGAAAATGTAATCAGTAATAATGAATAGGCATACTTGCCTTTACATGTTAGATATGCTGCTTTAAAAAATGTAAAAATTATTATTATTATTTTTTTAATTTATTTTTTAAATTTATTGGGGTGACAATTGTTAGTAAAGTTACATAGGTTTCAGGTGTACAATTCTGTAAAACATCATGTATAAATCCCATTGTGTGTTCACCACCCAGAATCAGTTCTCCTTCCATCACCATGTATTTGATCCCCTTTACCTTCATCTACCACCTCCCTCCCTGCTTACCCTCTGGTAACTACTAAACTATTGCCTGTGTCTATGAGTTTTTGTTTCTTTATTTGTCTTGTTCCTTTGTTGCTTTCAGTTTTATAACTCACATATCAGTGAAATCATGGTTCTCAACTTTTTCTGTCTGACTTATTTTACTTAGCATAATAATCCCAAGATCCATCCATGTTGTCACAAATGACACTATTTCATCTTTTCTTATGGCAGAATAGTATTCAATTGTGTATATATACACAATTCAGTGGATCTTCTTTGATTTACCACCTCCTAATACAATAAAATAAAAAAATTAAATGTTAAATGCCCTGGAAAACTTATTTACCAAAGAAACTTAATCCTTTTGTCAAATTAATAATTTCCTCTAATTTGTCCTCACCAAACTTGAATGTTCACGTATCAAGCATTATTCACAATAGCCAAGATACGGAAGCAACCTAAATGTCCATTAATAGATGACTGGATAGAAAGATATAGTACACATATACAATAGAATATTACCCAGCCATAGAAAAGAAAAAAAAATGATATCTTACCATTTATGACAACATGGATGAATCTTGAGGGTATTATGCTAAGTGAAATAAGTCAGACTGAGAAAGATGAATACCATATGATTTCACTTATCTGTGGAGTCTGAAAAAACAAAATAAGTTAACAAACAAAACAGAACAGACTCATAAGTACAGAAAACAAACTGATGGTTGCCAGATGGCAGGGGGCTTGGGGAACTGGGTAAAAAAGCTGAAGGGATGAAGAAGTACAAATTGGCAGTTACGAAATAGTTACAGGGATGTAAAGTACAGCATAGGGAATATAGTAAATAATATTGTAATAACTATGTATGCTGCCAGGTGGGTATTAGACTTATAGGAGGGATCACTTCATAAGTCATATAAATGTCTAACCACTATGCTATACACCTGAAACTAATATAATACTGAATGTCAACTGTAATTGAAAAAACTAAAACTTAAAAAAACTTGGTAGAAAAACCACAGGAGCATATCAATTGAAACAGAAAAACAATTCGTCAAAATCCAACAGCCATTCATGAAAAACAAAACAAACAAACAAAAAACCTCATAGCAATCTAAGAATAAAGGGAAACATCCTAAACTTGATAAAGACTACAAAAACACTACAGCTAACATAATAATTAATGAAGAAAGACTAAATGCCTTCCCACTAAGATGAGGAACAAGGCAAGAATAACCACTTTCACCACATTATTAAACATGGTACTACTGGAAGTTCTAACCAGAGCAACAAAACAAGAAAAAGAAATAAAGGGCATTCAAATTGGAAAGAAAAAAGTAAAACCATCCCTATCTGCAGATGACATAATGGTCTATATCATAATGCCAAAGAATATACCAAAACCCCAAAACAAACAAACTCCTACAACTAAAGTGAGCTCAGCAAGATCATAGGATACAAAATCAACATATAAAAATCAATCATATTTCTATATGCTAGCAATGAGCACATGGAAACCAAAAATTTAAACACAATATTATTTCTAATCAATCAAAAAATGAAATACCGAAGTATAAATCTAACAAAAAATGTACAGGGCTTGTGTGCTAAAAACTAAAAAATACTGATTAAATAAATCAAAGAAAATCTAAATAAATGGTAGGACATACTGTGTTCATGGACTAGAACACCAAGTAATAATAGTAAAGATGTGAGTTCCCCACAAATGACCTATAGATTTAATGCAATTTCTATCAATTCCAGCAAGATATTTTGTACATATATAAAACATTATTTTAAAGTACAAATAATGAATGTAAAATACTTGCACTAAAACCTGGTGGGTAGTATAAGACATATAAATGTTAGCTTTAATTACTATTGTTAATAGTAATAGTAACCATAGTAATACTATATATACATTAAGGTTGCTAGGATAGTTCATAGACTGTAAGTTACAGATTGCATTAAGGAGATGAGAGGAAGAGAGAAAGAAATATAACAAAGATACCCTCTCATAATGAATTTGCAAAACAAAATTCCAAAACAAATGAAGAAGACTTTGGTAGTAAAGAAAACCAACACAATAAACAATTAGCAAGTGAATATCATATTATGGGACAGTTTGACAAACACTTTAACATGAGTATGATAAAAAAAGATAAATGAAGTTCTGTTTTTGACATGGCAGCCTAATCCAATAACAAAACATCTCTCCTGCTGATTGCAACTGAAAACTGGACAACACACACATACGCACACGCACACACACACACACACACACACACACACACACACTATGTGAAGACTTCAAAGAATAAATAATAGCAGGAAGATTATGGAGGGAATTCAAAAATTGGAGAAATGACCTGCAGGAGGATGAGTTCCTGAATTTTTAAAATCTTTTTTTCATATGGATTTGTTCTAAAGTAGGCCTAGTTTTTTGAACTGCACAGTAACTGAATTTTACTGGGCAGAGAAATTAGGAAAGAGAACATTGTGGACCATAGAGTGCGAGGGGAATCCTGGAGAGAATAAAGGCAAAGAAAGGGATCCTCTAATTCTGCGTATGAGCCCATCCAAACTCATGCTCAATCCTGAGTTATGCATATATCGAATAGATTCAAACTAGCTTAGAAAGGACTAGGAAACTGAACTGATATTGAAACCATCACCTACAACAGATGAGACAGAGATTGCAGTTTGAACCTAACTGAGTTGATACCCTACTAAAACAAACAAAAATAAAATAAAAATCTCTAAAGGATATAACTGGGCCCAGATTCTGTGCACCAGAACACTTACAATGTCCACAATATAATCCAAAATTATTCAATATAGAAATAACCAAAGAAATTATAATCAATTCTTAAGGAAAATGATAATAATCAGATATTCATCCCTAGATGGCCTCAATGCTAGATATATCAACAACAAAAGTATTTCAAATCAGATGTTTTAACTATGTTCTGTGAGGTAAATAGAAGTGAATAGAAAGATCAAATTCTCAACAGTAAAATATAAGTTGTAAAATATAAACAAATGAACCTTCTAGAACTGAAAACTATAATATCTGAAATTTAAAAATCACTAGATGGTTCAATATTACAATGGAGATGACAGAGCAAAGTCAATGAATTTGAAGATAGATCAATATAAACTACATAATTTAATGTGCAGAGAGAAAAATCATGAAATTTAAACAGAGCTTCAGAGATTTGTGGGACAATAACAAATGGTATAACATATGTGTTCCTGGAAATTCTGAATGAAAGCAGAAAACAATTTATATACAAAATGTATTTGAAGAAGTAATCAGAGAAATTTCCCCCAAATTTAATAAAAGACATATATTTATAGACTTAAGAAGCTCACCAGATTCCAAACAGGAAAATTCAGATAGAAATATGCCTAGACACGTTATAATCATAATGCTGAAAACCAAAGATCAAGACATCCTTGAAAGCAGCTAGAGAAAAATGGCCTATAGAAAAACAAAGATTTAAATGACTTCAGACTTTTCATCAAAAACCAATGAGACAAGAAGACAATAGAACATCTTTAACATGCTGAGAGAGAAAAGGACTGTCAACCCAATTTCTATATCTAGAAAAAAATCCCATTGGGAATGAAGGCAAAATAAAGACATACTCAGATGAACAACAATTAAGAGAACTTGTCACCACAAAACTGCTCTACAAGAAATATTAAAGGAAGTTTTATAGGATAAAGAGAAATTATACTAGAGGGAAACTTGAATCTTTAGAAATAAAGCAATAGATATGGAAAATATCTGGGTAAATGTAAAAGACAAAGTTTCCTCCTAAGTTCTTTAAAATATATGTAACAATTACCACAAGATATAATTTTAGTAGGATTTGTAATATATTTGATATAATTCTTAGTATGATATTCCTCTTCTCACTTTTTCCTGTCTTCCCTGGTTCTCCTTACTGTCTTATGACTTGAGTCACTGGAACTCGTAGCAAGTGCCTTGCCTTTAATTACTGGTTTGGACCTGCTATTCAGACTCTGCTTGGCTTCTTCCCTCCTACGGCCAATACCTTAATTAAAGCTTCTTAGTTCCCCACTACAATATATGCTCAACTCTGCAATCTTGGGTTAATTATGATTCTTTATTTAAAGCTCTTCAATACTTCCTCATGATCAATAGAATTAAACCCAAATATCATAATAAAACAACCAAGTTCTTTCACAATCTTATCCAAACTCCCTCTCCCTGGCACTCCTTTACTCAGCTGCAAGTAGCTCATTAGATTTCCCATTGTAACAACTATGTGTGTTGTCAGGTGGGTACTAGACCTATTGTGGTGATCACATTGTAAGGTATATAAATGTCTAATCACTAAGTTGTACACCTGAAATTAATATAACATTGTATGTCAACTGTAATTGAAAAATAAATTTTAAAAATTTCCCCATTGTGTTTCACCTCAGCTTGCATTCCAACATACAGGTATATTATTTCCACAGCCTAAAACACCCTACCTACGTTATGAAAAAAGCTCAACTAAGATATTATTTCCTAGCAAACCTCTTGCTGAACATCCCCAGAGTTAATCACTGCTGCTGTTTTTCTTTCTCTTCCTCAATGTTAGTAAGAATAGCTACCATGTTTTGAGGGCTTATTTCGAGCCAGGTACAGTGCTAAGATATTTATACATGGTAACTCATATATAAAAACAACCCTGTAAGTTAGGGGAGTATTATAGTCATTTTTCAATTGAAATAATAAGAGTCAGAGAGGGTAACTGACTTATCAATAACAATATAGCCAGTTAGTAGCAGAATTGAGATTAGAAACCTGATTTATCCTTGTGCATCCTTCTGCTGTTGCACATGGAAAACAAGTAATTACAATGCTTTGAGATGTCTTATAAATATCAAATGGAAAGTGGCTTGGACTCTCTGAGCTTTAGTTTCTTCTTAATGAAGATTAAGTTTAATTCAGATTAAATTACATCATTTATATGTTTATACTTATTATCTATATACTATATACTAAAATGTAAAGTGCAATGTATATGTTTAACATAAATGATATTGTTCTAAAAGCTCCTTTTTCTATTCATCAATATATTGTGAAGATCTGTTTATGTTAGTATTCAAAACTGTATTCATTCGAGCTACTGTATAAATAGACAATTAACCCTTCACTTACTATTGGACATTTAGTTTATTTCCAAGTTTTCACTTTTACAGACACTGCTGCAGTAAACATCCTTATACATGCTTCTTTGTGCACATGAGCAAGTATATCTCCAGGGTAGATGCTAAGAACTGAAATTGCTGAGTCATGGAATGTGAACATTTCAAGTTTTAATAGATACTGTACTACCAAACTGTCCTCCGATGCAGCTGATCCATTTTAGAATGACATCACCTGCCTCATACCTTGTTTCCCCAAAAATAAGACTGGGTCTTATATTAATTTTTGCTCCAAAAGACACATTAGGGCTTATGTTCAAGGAATGTTATTCTGAAAAATCATGTTAGGGCTTATTTCCTGGTTAGGTCTTATTTTCGGGGAAACATGGTAGATATGTCTTGAGGATGAAATATAATAATGGACATACCACATTTAATTAATACATGTTATTATTTTTAGCCATTTCCACTTTATGTTATCAACTTTCAAATTCCTAGAAAGAATGAAAGGTAATAGTTTTGTTATTTTAACATTCATGTCCCTAATTGAGCATTTTTTATTAATACTTCCATTTATACGCCATTTCTATGAATTACCCTATAGTCTTCATTTTTCTATGTTTTTTGTCTTCATGTTCATTTACAGAATATTTTTATATATTCTTAATACTAATGTTTTGTCCTTTATATGCATAGCAACTATTTTTAATCAGCCTATGTCTGGTCTATAAATTTTGTTAATGGTGTATTTTCTTATATAGAAGGTTTGAATTTTGATATAATCCAATGCATCAAACTTTTCCTTTCATGCTTGTATATTTTGTATTTTATTAAGAAGATATTCACAACCCCAGGGTCACAACGACATTTTACCAAGCAGTAAAGCTTCTGTGGACTACCATCTGTTTTCCTTTTTTAAGGGTACTCAAATTCTGATCCAGATTATGATTAGATAAGCAGGGGCTTGATCATTGAAAAGTATGAAAGGTTTCATCTATATTTTCAGTGCAAAATTAAATGTCTTCTTAAACACACACACACACACACACACACACACACGGGAAATGTGAATTAAATCAGTGGATTATATCAATATCAATATACCAGTTGTGATAATGTACTATGGTTTTGCAAGACATTAAAATTAAGAGAAATGGTAAACAATATCTCTTTGCATTGTTTTTTATAACTGCATGTGAATCTACAATTACCTCAAAATAAAAACTTTATAAAAAGTCTTTAAAAGACAGATACTCTAGAGATCCAAGACGGCAGAGTAGATAAACACTGTGCCTGCCTTCTTCCATGAACACATTAAAATTACAAATAAGTTATAAAACAATAAACCTTGAGAACCACCTGAAGTCCGGCTGAAAAGAAGTTTTATAACTAAGGATATAAAGAAGAAGCCATGACAAGACTGGAAAGAGGGATGGAGACATGGAACTGGCTAACCCAAAACCTCCATGTGGTGGTTGAGAACCAGGAAGAATAACTCAGCCATGGAGTTTCCCCCTAGAGGAGTGGGGGACCCCAGCCCCACACTGGCCTCCCCAGCCCATAGTAGTTGGGCCAGGAAAAGGAGTTCCCATAACATCTGGCTCTGAAAAAAGCAGTGAGGATTCCAACCATCTGGGTAGGACAGAAGGCTGCAGGCAACCCAGACTTCCCTTTAAACAGCACACGTGTGGACTCTCACTTGCAGGCATTTACCTTGGGCTCTGATGAAGGGACAGTGAATGGGGGGTGTCAGAGGCACATAGGGGGTAGACTGAGGTGTGGGGCTTCAAAGCAAAGGCTGGAGGACAGTCACTATCTTCCATTTGAGGGGTCCTCCTACAGTGCAGCCAGCAGGCAGGCACCATATCTCCTGTGTTGCGGCCTCCCCCACAGGCCAAATCTGAATTTGATTGGCCTGGTGAGCTCCACTGCTCCACTATTCTGACACCTTGAGACCCTGCCCCACCCAACTTGTCCAACACCAGAGACACTTTTTCTCAAAGAGCAGCCAGCCCCACTTGCACTCATTCTTGAAAAACTATCAAAGTCCGCAGGACCCAGGCAGGCAGCAGCTGGCCTCAGTGTGCTCTGAGACTTTTGCTGAATAGCTCCAGGCTCAGCACAGGCAAAAAACCAGAGTCTACGTTAAATAGTTGACAACAAATTTTCCCACTCTAGCGACTCCGTGCGACCTTGCCTCACCCAACTTGTGTACTGCACAAGGCTTTCTCAGGGGCTGAACCTTAAGGAAGCTGGCAGGTAGTAGCAGGCCTCAGGTTGTCCTGGATTTCTGCAGAGCTACTCCAGGCCCAGTAATGGTGGCAGCTGCCCTCAGTTCAGAGCATGGCCTCTCCCATGTGCCTCCAGGGATAGCACAGACAGCAAACAACTGTGGATCACTTTGTAGCTCCTACCAGGTAGTCCCTGTCAAGTCATAGGCAGTGGGTGACCTGGGCCTGCACTGGAGGCCCTTGCAAGAGGCTCCAGCACTGACATACTTGGAGTTTAGCTTCAGACCTCAAAGGGTGGTCTCAACAGGCAACAAAACCCACTGAGGCAAATCCCACTCAGGAGTGGGGTAAGCCTCTTGCACAGCAGCCAGTAAGCTATGGATGTGGCCAAACCCCACAGCCAATCTCCCTGAGGGTCTATCCCACCCACTGATGTGCCAGTAGCAATCAATCTCAACTATAACAGGAGTCCACACAAGAGACACACCTGGAGCACCTGGCTCAGGTGACCAGGGAAACTGTGCCACTGGGCCCCACAGGACACCAACTACCTAAGGCCACCCAGCAAAGACTAGGAGACATAGCAGATCTACCTAATAAGTAGAAATGAACAGAGAAGTGGCCAGAATGTGGAAACAAAGAAATGCATTCCAAAGGAAAGAATAGGAGAAAAATCCAGAAAAAAAAAAAAAAAGGAGAAAAAAAAAAACTAAACAAAATGGAAGCAAGCAACATACCTCAGAGTTGAAAACAATGCTTATAAGGTTGCTCAAGGACCTTAGTGAGAACTTCAACAAAAACATAGCCAGCATAAAAAAGGACACAGAAAGCATAAAACAGAGCCAGTCAGAAACGAAGTATACAATAATTGAAATGAAGAATGCACTAGAAGGAATTACCAGCAGACTAGATGAAGCAGAGGATCAAATCAGCGATTTGGAAGACAAGGTAAGAGAAACCATCGAATTGGAACCGCAAAAAGAAAAAAGAATTAAAAAAAAAAGGATAGTTTGAGACCTTTGTGACAACATCAAGCATAACATTTGCATCATAGGGTTACCAGAAAGAGAAGAGAGAAAGTAAGGGATTGAGAACCTATTTAACGAAATAATGGAAGGTGAGAGGTTTTGAAAAATAGTCGGTAACCACAAGATGGTCATGGGGGTTTGAAAATTAATTTGGGGAACGTACAGAGGGATAGTGGATGGGGGAAGGGGGGTTCACACAGTGTGAGGGATATAAATGATAAACGTCTAAGTTTTGCTTTGTCTTGTGCACCTGAAACTAATAAAAAAAAAAGAAATAATGACTGAAAAGTTTCATAACCTAGTGTAGGAAATAGATATACAAGTCCAAGTAGCACAGAGTCTTAAACAAGATGAACCCAAAGAGGTCCACACCAAGACACATCTAAATTAAAATGTCACAGGTTAAAGACAAAAAGAGAATCCTAAAAGCAGGAAGAGAAAGGCAACTTAAAAGGGAGCTCCCATAGATTGTCAGCTGATTTCTTAACAGAAACTTTGCAGGATAGAAGGAATTGGCATAAAATATTTAATGTGATGAAAAGCAAGGACCTACAACCAAGATTACTCTACCCAGCAAAACTATCATTTAGAATTGAAGGACAGATAAAGAGCTTTCCTGACAAGAAAAAGCTAATGGAGTTCAGCAAAATCAAACTAGTATTACAAGGAATGCTAGAAGCACTTCCTTAAAATGAAAAAAAAAAAAAGAAAGAAAGAAAGAAAAGTGTGAATAATAAAATGAAAATAACTACATATCTATCAATAATTACTTTCAATGTAAATGGACTAAATATTCCATTCAAAGGACATAGAAGAGCTGAATGGATCAAAAAACAAAACGCTCTGACATGATGTCTACAAGAGAATCACTTCAGATTGAAAGATACACACAGATGTAAAGTAAAGAGATGAAAAAAAAAAAAAAAAAAGCATTTCATGAAAATGGAAACCATAAAAAAGCTGAGGTAGCAATAGTTGTACCAGGAAAATAATCTTTAAAACAAACTATAACAAGAGACAAAAGAGGACCCAGTAATCCCACTTCAGGGTATTTATCTGAAGAAACCCAAAATGACATTTCAAGAGGACATGTGCATTCATATGTTTATTGCAGCATTGTTTACAATGGCCAAGAGGTGGAGGCAGCCTAGGTGTCCATGATGAATGAATGAAGAAGTGGTGATATATATATAGAGAGAGAGATAGATAGATAGATAGATAGATACACAGACACACACACACACACACACACACACACACACATAGATATATTATAGTTTCCACACATATATACATACATATATACATATAGGTAGATACATATAGAGATAGAGATATAGATATAGAGATAGAGATATCTATCTATCTGTATGTATGTATGTGTATATATATATGTATATCTACATATGTATATCTATCTATCTATCTATCTATCTATCTATCTATCTATATAGAACACATTTTCTTCCATGGTCGAACCAAATATTCAAAAAATTGAAAGAGAGAAATTATGAGCCAAGAATAACATATCCAGCAAAGATATCCTTTAGATATGAAGGAGGAATAAAGACTTTTCCAGACATACAGAAGCTGAGGGAATTTTCTAATACATGACCTGCACTACAAGAAATACTAAAGGAGGCTATTCGACCACCATCAACAGGGACAATTTGTGGCAACCAAAACATAAAAGGTAGGAGAGTAAAGGCCTGAACCAGAATATGGGAATGGAGAAAGTAAGCATGCTGAAGAAAATGGAATACTCTAAATATCAAACTTTCTTTTACATAAACTTAAGGGTAACCACTCAGAAAAAATCCGGAACTGAAATATGTACTGTAATAAAAGAAGAAACAGAGGGAAACATCATAGAATACCACCACACAGAAATAATAAACAACAACAAAAAGGCAAAGAAACAATGGAGACACAGCCTTACCAGAAAACAAAAGATAGAATGAAAGGAAATTCTTACATATCAATAGTCACCCTAAATGTAAATGGACTGAACTCACCAATAAAAGGGCACAGAGTAGCAGATTGGATCAAAAAACTAAACCCAACCACATGCTGTCTCCAAGAGACACATCTCAGCTACAAGGACAAGCATAGACTCTAAGTGAAAGGGTGGAAATTGACACTCCAAGCAAATGGTACCCAGAGAAAATCAGGTGTAGCCATAATGATGTCAGATGATACAGACTTCAGGGTGAAAAATGTAGCAAGACACAAAGATGGACATTTCATAATGGTAAAGGGGACTATACAACAAGAAGACATAACAGTCATCAATATTTATGCCCCCAATCAGGGAGCACCGAAATATACCACACAACTACTAACAAAATTACAGGGAGAAACTGACCAAAACAAAATTATACTTGGGGACTTAAATACATCATTGACAGCTATGGATAGATCATTCTCAAGGATAGACCATATATTGGAACATAAAATCAGCCTCAGCAAATTTAAGAAGATTGAAATCATACCAAGAATATTCTCTAATCACAAGGCTTTGAAACTGGATTATCAACTGCAAAAAGAAAGGAGGAAAAAACACAAATACATGGAAATTAAACAACATACTTTTAAAGAATGACTGGGTCAAATAAGAAATTAGAGGAGAGATCAAAAGATACATAGAAACAAATGACAATGAAAATACATGCTACCAAAATTTTTGGGATGCAGCAAAAGCAGTTTTAAGAGGGAAATTTATCTCATTACAGGCCTATCTCAAGAAACAAGAAAAATCCCAAATAAATAACCTCATGTTACACCCTAAAGAACTAGAAAAAGAAGAACAAGTGAAAGCCAAGGTCAGCAGAAGAAAGGAAATAACAAAAATCAGAGCAGAATGAAATGAAATAGAGAACAAAAAGACACTAGAAAAAATTAATGTGACAAAGAGCTGGTTCTTTGAAAAGGTTAACAAAATTGACAAACCCTTGGCTAGACTCACTAAGATAAAAGAGAGAAGACACTAATTAACAAAATCAGAAATGAAAAAGGGGATGTTACCACGGACACCACAGAAATACAAAGGATAGTCCAAGAATAGTATGAAGGACTATATGCCACCAAATTCAATAACCTAGAAGAAATGGACAAGTTCTAAGAAACATATAGCCTTCCAAGGCTGAACCATGAAGAACTGGAAAATCTAAATGACCGATCACCAGGAACAAAATTGAATCAGTCATCCAAAACCTTCCCAAAAGCAAAAGTCCAGGACCAGATGGCTTCACTAGTGAATTCCACCAAACCTTCAAAGGTGATCTAATACCAATCCTGCTCAAACTCTTCCAAAAAATTGAAGAAGAGGCAGTACTCCCTAACTCATTCTATGAGGCCAACATTACCCTGATACCAAAACCTGGTAAAGACAGCACAAAAAAAGAAAACTACAGACCAATATCTCTGATGAATACAGATGAATAAATCCTAAATAAAATTCTAGCAAATCGAATACAACAATGCATTAAAAAGATTATTCATCACAACCAAGTGGGGTTCATCACCGGGACACAAGGATGGTTCAACATCCGCAAATACATCAATGTGATGCATCACATAAACAAAATAAAGGACAAAAATCATATGATTATATCAATTGATGCAGAAAAAGCATTTGACAGGATACAACATCCATTTATTGATTAAAACACTTAATAAAAAAGACATAGAAGGAAAATACCTTAACATAGTAAAGGTCATATATGACAAGCCCTGAGCTGATCTCATAATTAATGGTAAAAACCTGAAGCCCTTTGTTCTCCGTTCAGGAACACGACAGGGCTGTCCCCTATCACTTCTGCTTTTCAACATAGTGTTGGAAGTCCTTGCCAGAGCAATCAGGCAAGAGAAAGAAATAAACGGCATCCAAATTGGGAATGGAGAAGTTAAATTATCACTCTTTGCAGATGACATGATGCTATATATAGAAAACCCTAAAGACTCCACCAAAAAGCTATTAGAAACAATCAACGAATACAGTAAAGTTGTTGGCTACAAAATCAACGTAGAAAACTCCATTGCTTTCCTATATACTAACAATGAAACCTCAGAAAAAGAAATACAAAAAACAATTCCTTTTGCAATTGCAGCAAAAAGAATGAAATACCTAGGAATAAACTTAACCAAGGATGTGAAGGACCTATATGCTGAAAACTATAAGACATTTTTGAAATCATCAAAACAGCATGGTATTGGCAGAAAAACAGACACATTGACCAAGGGAATAGAATTGAAAACCCAGAAATAATACCACACAAATATGGACAGGTAATTTTTGACAAAGAAGCTAAAAACATACAACGGAGGAAAGACAGCCTCTTCAATAAATGATGCTGGGGGAATTGGATAGCCACGTGCAAAAGAATGAAACTGGACTGCTATTTGTCACCATGTACCAAAATTAATTCAAAATGGATCAAAGACTTAAGCATAACACAATAAACTGCATAGAAGAAAACTTCCTGTTTTTTGTTTGTTTGTTTTGTTTTTATTTTATTTATTTTTTAAGCATGATACAGTGTCAGATGGTTGCTGGACTTATCATGGTGATCACTTCTTTAGCATATGGAATAAAATCAATAATATCTTGGGGTTTTTTTAGATTTCACTTGTGATACCTTGTAGTATTTGTCTTTCTCTGTCTGGCTTATTTCATTTAGCATAATCCCCTCCTGTTTCATCCATGTTGTCACAAATGACAGGATTTCTTTCCCTTTTAAAGCTGAATGATATTCCATTGTATGTCTATACCACATTTTCTTCATCCATTCATTTACTGATAGACACTTAGGTTGTTTTCATACTCTGGTTATTATGAAATGCAGCAATAAATATGGGAATATAGTTATCTCTTCAAGAAAATGGTTTTGTTTCTTTTGAACATATACCCAGAAGTAGGATTGCTAGGACATACGGTAGTTACATTTTTCATTTCTAGAGTCAATATTTCTTAATTGCACAAATATTGTAGCTCATTTCCAGGAAAATAGTAACAGAAAAGGCATATTGGGAGTCTTGGTTAGTGTGGGTTGGTCTCAGTGATTTTAGGAAGGTTATATGAGAGGGTTGCTAAAACCTATTTGTAAACCTGTAATTAGTGCCACATAAGTAGAAGGATTGCAATATTAATGGATTTGTTAGTGTCTTTAGGAAAAATTTCAAAAGTTTGCATAAAATATAAAGGTTTGAAAATTAAACCTCTTATGATTCTCATAGAAATCCTTCTATGTGACCTGAAGAGATGTTAATATACCTTAACATTAAATATATGAGAGAGATTGTTATCTCGAGTAAGTCCCATAGTCTTCTAATAAGTAAGATGACAGTCATCCCCATGTCAGTCTTTGCCCAACCTGCCTGGTCATAAGAAGTTCTTGGTATACTGCCTTTGGAGATTCTCAGATGATAGCAATTTGTGTTTTTAACATGTATGTCAGATGATTCTGATATCAGTTTGGGGAACCACTACCCAATTCAGACCCCATTTTGTTTTAGCAAATAGCTCCCTTTGGCCTTCAAAATATTAGGCTCAAATTCAAGCTACCTCATAAGCATGAAATAAAGTTTTATACTTCATAGAAACTACCTCTTGTCAATCAGATAGACCAGATTGAAAAAAGGAACAGGAAGGCAGTTGAATTTGTCAACAAAGTGAGTCCAGTATCAAAGACATAGGTCTTTAAACATGTCTATAAATCCAATAAAACACTTGCACTGGGAAGGGAAGTAGAGCCACCATCACAGGCATTTATAGTGGATAACTCTTTATGCATTCATGATTTTGTTTTTTCATGCTTTCATTCATTCATTGACTCATTTATTCAACAAACGTTTACTGGGCATTTATTCCACACCAAGCATTATACCAAGTATCGGGGAACAACATCAGACATATTTATTTAATTTGTTTATCTTTCACATTTTTAAAATTAGTTTCAGGTGTACAAAACAACATAGTTATTAGACATTTATATAAATAACAAAGGGATAACCCCAATAAGTCTCTTACCCATCTGACACTGTACATAGTTATTAGAATATTATTGACTACATTTCCTATGCTGTACTATATATCCCGGGTGACTGGTTTTTTTTCTAATTATAGTTGACATTCAATATTACTTTATATTAGTTTCAGGTGTACAGTGTAGTGGTTAGCCATTTTTATGATTTATAAAGTGATCCCCCAGCAAGTCTAGTACCCATCTGACACTATATATAGTTTTTACAGTATTATTGAATACCAGCTATATTAAAAAATATTTCTGCTTCAAAACATTGACAATGGCCAGCCCCATAAGATGAACTGGGGCCATGTGTTCCTAGAGTTTTTCTCAGGTAAAGAGCTCTTTAACTCTCAACCATAGTGCCCAGAAAAGTGGAATGTATCATAAGAACATGCATTAAAAAAACCTCTAGCCGGTTGTTGGCACGGGCTGAGAAAAAAACTGCCAGCAAAGGGATGTCCCCACCAAGAGGCCACCTGTCCTTAAGAGCAGGGGTTAATACTGTCACCACTTTGGTGGAGAACCAGCTCAGCTGGTAGTGGTTGCACATGCTGTGGATCCCATCAGGCCGGCTGTCTTCCTGCCTGCCCTGTGCCATAAGATGGGGGTTCCCTACTGCATTATCAAGGGGAAGGCCAGGCTGGGGCGTCTAGTCCACAGGAAGACCTGCACCACAGTTGCCTTCACACAGGTTAACTCGGAAGACAAAGGAACGCTGGCTAAGCTGGTGAAAGCTATCGGGACCAATTACAATGACAGATACGATGAGATCCGCTGTCATTGGGGAGGCAGCGTCCTGGGCCCCAAGTCGGTGGCTCATACTGCCAAGCTGGAAAAGGCAAAGGCTAAAGAATTGGCCACCAAGCTGGTCTGAGTGTATCCTATTGGCATTTTCTGTACATAAAAGTAATAAAAAGTCTCTTTTAAGAAAAACAACAACAACAATAACAAAAAAAAAAACCTCTAGCCATTTATTCCAATTTGTTCTTTCTAAAAAGTATAATACGCTAATAAAATTATTGGATAGAGTAATATCTCTATTGTATTATAAAGGGATTGTTTTTCCAAGAAAATCAATCAAATGCTTTCATAATTTGTTACTAATAACACTAATATAGAATAGTGGGTAAACTAGTTTGGGTAACTTCCCAAAATAATTGGGTTTTCCAGGAACGTTACAGAAGATAAACAGCAAGATCAATAAGTCCTGAGGTTGCAAGTCATTATTGATTCATGATCTTGCTTACTTCCCAGCAAAATAACTGTTATAGAGGAGTTGGCTCATGTTTACAAATCATAATTATCTTGTGAGGAAGTCTCTTGAAGCCGAAAGTTTAAACACTGGAAAGAACAAGTGATTAAAAATAGCTTATTATTATGCTGAAATTAATAATTAGTAATACCTAACATTCATTGAGCACCTCCTTTACGGCACAAGCTTTATGTGAGTATAACATTTCTTTAAATTATCAAAAACAATCCTATGATAAGAGTTAGTATTATATTTACTTTATAGTTTAGGAAAATTGAAGTTCAAAGTCGTCAAGTAACTTGTCCAAGGTAACATATATGCAGAAAGTTGCAGAGCCAGGATTCAAACTCAGTGTTCTTGTCCCATGTTCGGATGCTTATACGATCATATAGGTTTAGCCTAGAGAGAGCTTAACAGACTTTAAGAAACTTAGATGCTTGGCAGACACATCAATCAATCATGTATTTATGATGTCACTGCAGTTTTCACCTGACAGTGAAATCCCCATTACCATTTCCAGAATACCAACATTCCTGGGAAGGTATGTCTGAAGATAGACAATGATCAAGCAGTCAAAGACCTATGAGAGCAGAGCATGCATCACTTGGTCAGTGAGAGTATTGGTGTTAATATTGATTCAATATTTTTTTTAATTTTTTTTTAATTTTTATTAAATTTATTGGGGTGACAATTGTTAGTAAAATTACATAGATTTCAGGTGTACAATTCTGTATTACATCATCTATAAATCCCATTGTGCGTTCATCACCCAGAGTCAGTTCTCCTTCCATCACCATATATTTGATCCCCCTTACCCTCATCTCCCACCCCCCACCCCCCACCGCCCTTACCCTCTGGCAACCACTAAACTATTGTCTGTGTCTATGAGTTTCTGTTTCTCATTTGTTTGTCTTGTTCTTTTGTTGTTTTTGGTTTATATACCACATATCAGTGAAATCACATGGTTCTCTGCTTTTTCTGTCTGACTTATTTCGCTCAGCATTACACTCTCAAGATCCATCCATGTTATCACAAATGTTCCTATATCATCTTTTCTTACCGCCGAATAGTATTCCATTGTGTATATATACCACAACTTCTTTATCCAGTTTGTATCCCAATGACATAAGTATGAAATTTGTGTAGTTGACCATGTTTCACTGGTATGTACTCCAGATGCTAAGAACTTAGATGGCTTTCTGAAAGTCTGAGGCAAGGGTGAAAATAAAGTGAAGTCTTTGTCTTTCTCTTGAATAATGAGTGCCTTTACATTTTCTACATATGCTTTGCAGCCATTGTGATAAGAATAACATGAGAGTCTAAAAGAGAAGAAGCCTCATATGATATGTATTCTCTCATCATTCACCACTAATTAAGCATAGGATTAGTTGAGTATAGGAGACTATGTTGTCCACAATCCAATGGAGCAAAAGACTGGGTATGCTAAGAGAAACAGCAAAGACTTGGAGATCGGTTGATTTCTCAGCTTCTACATCCCCCACTCCTTGAAATTCTTGCCTTTCTTTTTTTCTCTTTTCTCAGCGACAAACAGAGGCCAGACATACCAAGGCCATGGAAGGGACTTCAGAGAACTGTTTTAGGAATCACCAGCACTTTATGCCAAGGTATGGACAGGATGACTTTTCACATACTTGTTTTACATAAAGATGGAATGCTAAATTGTCTGCCCTCCGTTAGAGTCTATGATCACTGAAGACAGTTCACTTTCCATCACTTCAATAAACTTTAATTTAAAAACAACATCATTGAAGACAGAGATAGCATATGTATTACTTACCATTTTATCCCCATCATACCAAATAGTGCCTGGCACATAATGGACAATCAGCAAATAATTGTTCAATTAATGACTACAAGATAAGTTGAGTTGCATGAGTCCCTTGTATATTTTGGATATTAGACCCTTATCGGAGGCACTGTTTGCAAAAATCTTCTCCCATTCAGTTGGTTGCCTCTTTATTTTGTCAATGGTTTCTTTGCTGTGCAGAAGCTTTTAAGTTTGATAGAATCCCATTCATTTATTTCAGTTTTTACTTCCCTTGCCTTTCGAGTCAAATTCATAAAATGGTCTTTGAACCCAAGGTCCATAAGTTTAGTACCTATGTTTTCTTCTATGCAATGTATTGTGTCAGGTCTTATGCTTAAGTCTTTGATCCATTTTGAATTAATTTTGGTACATGGTGACAGACGGCAGTCCAGTTTCATTCTTTTGCAGTGGCTTTCCAATTCTGCCAGCACCATTTATTGAAGAGGCTGTCTTTTCTCCGTTGTATGTTTTTTGCTTCTTTGTCAAAAATTGTCTGTTTTTATTTATGTGGTTTTATTTCTGGGTTCTCAATTCTATTCCATTGGTCTATGTGTCTGTTTTTCTGCCAGTACCATGTTGTTTTGATTATTGCTGCCTTATAGAACAAGCAACTCAACAACAAAAAACAAACAACCCAATTGAAAAATAGGCAGAGGACCTCAAGAGACATGTCTCCAAAGAGGACACACAAATGGCAAACAGACATAAGAAAAAATGCTCAACATCACTAATCATCAGAGAAATGCAAATAAAAACCACAATGAGATATCACCTCACCCCAGTTAGAATGGCTATCATCAACAACACAAATAGTAACAAGTGTTGGAGAGGCTGTGGAGAAAAAGGAACCCTCATACACTGTTGGTGAGAATGCAGACTGGTGCAGCCGTTATGGAAGGCAGTGTGGAGGTTCCTCAAAATATTACGAGTAGAATTACCATATGACCCAGCAATCCCTCTCCTGGGTATCTACCGAAAAATCTGAAAACATTTATACTTAAAGACACGTGTGCTCCAATGTTCATTGCAGCTTTGTTTACGGTGGCCAAGACATGGAAACAACCAAAATGTCCTTCGGTAGATGAATGGATAAAGAAGTTGTGGTATATATATACAATGGAATACTATTTGGCGGTAGTAAAAGATGAAATAGAAACTTTTGTGACAACATGGATGGATCTTGAGACTATAATGCTAAACGAAATAAATCAGACAGAAAAAGCAGAGAACCTTATAATGTCACTGATATGCGGCATATAAACCAAAAACAACAAAAGAACAAGACAAACAAATGAGAAACAAAAACTCATAGACACAGACAATAGTTTAGTGGTTACCAGAGGGTAAGGGGGGAGGGGGGTGGGAGATGAAAATAAAGGGGATCAAATATATGGTGACGGAAGGAGAACTGACTCTGGGTGATGAACACACAATGGGATTTATAGATGATGTAATACAGAATTGAACACCTGAGATCTATGCAACTTTACTAACAATTGTCACCCCAATAAATTTTAATTAAAGAAATATAAATTTATTGTAGCTGTTATCTATAAAGATTCCCCCTACTCCCTAACCCAAGTTAGGCTCAGTGGTGAATGGGAAGACCTGATAATTCAATTTCAAGATTCTACTCTCATTCTATAGGACAAGCAGGAGAACTTATTTAGGATCCTTTTCCAAGGCTTTGGATCCTTTTCCTGTTATCTCCATGGCGGGGAGGGGAGGCACTGTGTAGTTTATTTCAATTACCTAAATGTGCTTTTAACTTGAAGCTAACAAAGCTTGCACAGTTCCCTTAAAAGGCCATAGAAGAGGCCTGTGCTACGTATGCACTCATGTATTCTTGTAAAAATTTCAAAATAAAATATTTCCACCATAGTCAGTTAAGACCACAGACTTATGACATCTTTCCTTCTGTCACATTTTCACTCATGTCAAGTTGCAATGGAGTGGCCTTGACACTTGGGGGATTCCATTAGAAAGAACTTGAGTTGGGCTTAATTTTAGGGTGGAGTTAGTGAAATATATTTATGTGGGAAACAGTCATTTTTGTGTAGAGTTAAGGAATTGTTAGCCAATCAAGGGTAAGAATGGCTTCCAGAAATACTCCTCCATGCATTATGGCAACTAATGGGTGCAGGGCCAGAAGTTGAAATGGAATAAGAACACAGTAATCTTCAGGCCCCACAGATCCTGGATCTTTCTTTAGCTGATAGACCTTACGCCAATGTAGTACACCCATATCAGGATTTACTCTGTAGCAACAGAAATACAGCACTCCACTTTAATTCATTTTTTATTTTCTTTTCAAAATTTTATCAAATGTAGTAGGTTGACATTGGACAATAAAATTATATAGGTTTCAAGTGTACAATTCTATAATACATCATCTGTATATTGCATTCTTTGTTTACCACCCAAAGTCAAATCTTCCATCACCATATATTTGACCCCATTTACCCTATTCTACCTCCATCCCACCTCCCTTTCCTTCTGGTAAGCACTATACTGTCATCTGAGTCTATGAGTTTTTGTTTGTTTGTTTGTCTTGTTCATTTGTTGCTTTCAGTTTTATATCCCACATATGAGTGAAGTCATACAGTTCTTAATGTTTTCCATCTGACTTACTTTGTTTAGCATGATGTTCTCAAGATCCATCTATGTTGTTGCAAATGGCAGGATTTTGTCTTATGGCCAAGTAATATTCTATTATATACATGTACCACATATTCTTTATACAATCATCTATCAAAGGATACTTCAGTTGTTTCCATGTCTTAGCCACTATGAAAAATGCTGCAATGAATATAGGCATACATATATCTTTAAAACTAAACATTTTCTTTTTTTTTTTTCAGTTTGATATCCAAAAGAGGGATTTCTGGGTCATATGGTAATTCTATTCTATTTTTATTATTTCTCATTTTTTTTTATTAGTTTCAGGTGCACAAGACAAAGTAATACTTAGATGTTTATCTTTTATATCCCTTGCACTGTGTGAACCCACTCCCCCATCCACTATCCCTCTGACATCGCACAGAGCCATTACAATTCTACTGTCTCTATTCCTAATGCTTTACTCCGCTTCTTGTAAGTACATACATATACACATACACACACACACACACACACACACACACACACACACACACACACTCATATACATACAAACTTGTAGATGACATTTATTATTGTTCAGCTTCAGGTGTACAATGCAGTGATTAGGCATCTACATCATCCCTGAGGTGGTCTCCCTAATGCAACAAGTGTCCATCGGATACCCTACAATATCTTTACAACATTATTGGTTACATCCCCCAAATTAATTTTCCAAAACCCTGTGACCATCTTGTGGTTACTGACTGTTCTCTAATCCCCTCACTTTCCCCCTTGTCCCCACCCCCCCTCCCATCTAGCAACCCTCAGTTTTTCCTCTATGTCTCCAAAACTGTTTCTGATTAGTTCATTCCCTTATTATTTTCTTTAGATTCCACATCTAAGTGAGATCACATGGTATGTGTTTTTCTCTGTCTGACTTATTTCACTTAACATAATGTTCTCTAGGTCCATCCATGTTGCTGCAAATGGTAGATTTCTTTCTTCTTTATGGCTGCGTAATACTCCATTGTATAAACTCCATTGTATAAACTCCATTCCATTGTTTCCATGTCTTGGCTATTGTGTATAGTGCTTCAATAAACATAGGAGTGCATAAAGTGTTTTGAATTAGAGTTTTGGATTTTTCCAGATAGATACCTAGGAGTGGAATTGCTGGATCATAAGGTAGTTCCATTTTCAGATTTTTTAGATACCTCCATACTGTTTCCTATAGTGGCTGCAGCAATCTGCAATCCCACCAACAGTACACAAGCGTTCCCTTTTCTCCACATCAGTGCCACCACTTGTTGTTTGTTGATTTATTGATGATAGCCATTTTGACTGGGGTGAGGTGGTATCTCATTGTGGTTCTTATTTGCATTTCTCTGATGCTTAGTGAAGTTGAGCATTTTTTCATATGTCTATTTGCCATCTGTGTGTCCTTTTTAGAAAAATGTCTCTTGATGTCCTCTGCCCATTTTATAATTGGGTTGTTTCATTTTTTGGAGTTGAGTGAGTTTTTTATAGATTTGTGATATTAACCCCTTATCAGATATGTCATTGGCAAATATCTTTTCCCACTCAGTACAGTCCCTTTTTGTTTTATTGATGGTTTACTTTGCTGTGAAAAAACTTTTTAGTTTGATGTAATCCCATATGTTAAATTTTTCTCTTATTTCCCTTGCGCGAGGGGATATATCAGCAAAAATCTTACTCTGGGTAATGTCTGTGAAGTTTCTTCCTATATTTTCTTCTAGGAATTTTATAGTTTCAGATCTTACATTTAAGTCTTTAAGCCATTTTTTATTTTTTTTTTTAATTTTATTTTACAGATTCAATGCAATCCCCATCAAAATCCCAATGGCATATTTTAAAGAAATAGAACAAAAAATCATCAGATTTGTTTGGAACCACAAAAGACCCCGAATAGCCAAAGCAATCTTAAGGAAAAAGAACAATAATGGAGGTATCACACTTCCTGACTTTGGCTTGTACTACAGGGCTACAATAATCAAAACAGCATGGTATTGGCAGAAAAACAGACACATAGACCAATGGAATAGAATTGAGAACCCAGAAATAAAACCACATAAATATGGACAGATAATTTTTGACAAAGAAGCTAAAAACATACAATGGAGCAAAGACAGCCTCTTCAATAAATGGTGCTGGGAGAATTGGATAGCCACGTGCAAAAGAATGAAACTGGACTGCTATTTGTCACCATGTACCAAAGTTAATTCAAAATGGATCAAAGACTTAAGCATAAGACCTGACACAATAAACTGCATAGAAGAAAACATAGGTACTAAACTTATGGACCTTGGGTTCAAAGAGCATTTTATGAACTTGACTCCAAAGGCAATGGAAGTCTTTAAGCCATTTTGAATTTATTTTTGTATATGGTGTAAGGAGGAGATCCAGCGTCACTTTTTGTCTGTCCAGGTTTCCCAGCACCATTTATTGAATTGACTGTCTTTATGCCTCCATACATTCTTGCTTCCATTGTCGTTGATTAAATGGCCACATAGACATGGATTTATTTCTGGGCTCTCTATTCTGTTCCATTGATTTATGTGTCTGTTTTATGCCAGTACCATGCTGTTTCGACTACTGTAGACTTGTAGTATAATTTGATGTCAGGTATTGTTATACCTCCCACTTTGTTCTTATTTCTCAAGATTGCTGAGGCTATCCGGGGTCTTTTATGGTCCCATATAAATTTTAGGATTATATGTTCTATTTCTGTGAAAAACGTTGTTGGTAGTTTGATAGGAATTGTGTTGAATATGTATATTGCCTTAGGCAGTATGGACATTTTAACTATATTAATTCTTCCTATCCATGAACATGGCATGTGTTTCCATCTATTTGTATCTTCTTTCATTTCTTTCTTCAGTGTCTTATAATTTTCTGAGTATAGATCTTTTACTTCTTTGGTTAAATTTGTTTCCAGGTATTTTATAGTCTTTGAAGCAATTGTAAATGGGATTCTTTTTTTTTTTAATTTCTCTTTCTGATATTTTATTATTGGTATATACAAATGCAACTGATTTCTGAATATTAATTTTGTATCCTGCTATTTTACTAAATTCATCTATCAGCTCTAAGAGTATCTTGGTGGAGTCTTTAGGGTTCTCTACATATAGTATCATGTCATCTGCATGTAATGACAATTTTACTTCCTTCTTACCGATTTGGATGCTTTTTTTATTTCTTTTTCTTGTCTGATTGCTGTGGCTAGAACTTCCAGCACTACGTTGAATAGAAATGGACCAAGTGGGCAACCTTGCCTTGTTCCTGATCTTAAGGGGAATGGTTTTAGCTTTTCCCCATTGAGTATGTTGTTAGCTGTGGGTTTCTCATATATGGCCTTTATTATGTTGTGATATGATCCCTCTATTCCCACTTTCTTAAGGGTTTTTATCAAAAATAGCTGCTGGATTTTATCAAATGCTTTTTCTGTGTCTATTGATATGATCATGTGATTTTTATTTTTTATTTTGTTAATGTGGTGTATAACATTAATTGATTTGAGGATGTTGAACCACCCTTGCATATCAGGGATGAATCCCATTTGATCATGGTGTATGATATTTTTAATGTATTGCTGAATTCTGTTCGCTAGTATTTTGTTGAGGATTTTTGCCTCTATGTTCATTAGAGATATTGGCCTGTAGTTTTCTTTTTTTGTGGTGTCTTTGTCTGATTTTGGGATCAGGGTGATAGTGGCTTCGTAAAAAGTGTTTGGGAGCCGTCCCTCCTTCTGGATTTTTTGGAAGAGCTTGAGGAGAATAGGTGATAATTCTTTTTTGAACGTTTTGTAAAATTCAGCTTTTAAGCTATCTGTTCCAGGGCTTTTGTTTGTTGGGAGATTGTTGAATACTGGTTCGATTTCCCTGGTGGTAATCAGTCTATTCAGGTTTTCTGTTTCTTCTTGAGTTAGCCTTGGAAGGTTGTACGCCTCTAGAACATTGTCCATTTCTTCCAGATTGTCAAATTTGTTGCCATATAGTTGCTCATAGTAATTTCTTAAAAATTTTTGTATTTCTGTGGTGTCTGTTGTCACTTCTCCTCTTTCATTTCTGATTTTATTAATTTGGGTCCTCTCTTTTTTTTTTTTTTAATGAGTCTGGCTAAAGGTTTGTCGATTTTGTTTATCTTTTTTAAGAACCAACTCTTGGATTCATTGATCTTTTGTATTGCTTTTCTGGTTTCTATTTCATTTATTTCCGCTCTGATCTTTATTATCTCCTTCCTTGTACTCCCTTTGGGCTTATTTTGCTGTTCTTTTTCCAGATCCCTTAAGTGTGAAGATAAACTGTTGTTTAGTGATGTTTCTTGTTTCTTAAGGTAGGCCTGCAATGCTATGAATTTCCCTCTTAAGACTGATTTTGTGGCATCCCATAGATTTTGGGTCGTGGTTTTTTCATTTTCGTTTGTTTCAAGATATCTTTTGATTTCTTCCTTGATCTGCTTCACCCTTTCTTTATTTAGTAACATATTATTCAGCCTCCATGAATTTGTGTGTCTTCCAGTTTTTTTCCTGTAGTTCATTTCTAATTTCATAGCACTGCGGTCAGAGAAGACAATTGGTATGATTTCAATTTTCTTAAATTTATCAAGTCTTGTTTTGTGGCCTAACATATGGTCTATCTTGGAGAATGTTCCCTGTGCGCTTGAGAAGAACGTATATTCTGCAGCAGTGGGGTGAAATGCTCTGAAAATATCGATTAAATCCAAGTGGTCCAATGTATCATTTAAGGCTGTTGTTTCCATATTGATTTTCTGTCTAGAAGACATGTCCCTTGTTGTCAGAGGTGTGTTGAAGTCCCCTACTATGATAATATTACTGTTGATCTCTGTCTTTATGTCAGTCAATATATTTTATATAGTTAGGTGCTCCTATGTTGGGTGCATAGATGTTTACTAGGGTTATGTCCACTTGTTGGATCGATCCCTTTATTATTATATAGTGCCCATCTTTGTCCTTTAAGATGTTCTTCGTTTTAAAGTCTATTTGGTCAGATATAAGTATTCCAGCTTTTTTCTCATTTCCATTTGCATGAAATACCTTACTCCAACCCTTCACTTTCAGCCTGTGTGTGTCTTTTGATCTGAGGTGAGTCTCTTGCATACAGCATATACAAGGGTCTTGCTTTCTTATCCACTCAGCCACCCTATGTCTCTTGATTGGAGCATTTAATCCATTTACATTTAAAGTTTATTTTTTTTTTATTTTTTTTTTATTAATTAGTAAAGTTTATTATTGATAGGTACATAGTTATTGCCATTTTTAAATTTGTAGTTAGATTGTTTGCATCTTTCTTCTATTTACAGAAGTCCTTTTAGTATTTCTTGCAATGCTTGCTTGGTGGTAGTAAATTCCTTTAGCTTATTCTTTTCTGGGAAGGTCTTTATCTCTCCATCAACTTTAAATGATGATAGCCTTGCTGGATAAAGCAATCTAGGTTGTAGGCCTTTGTTTTCCATCACTTTGAGTATCTCCTGCCACTCCCTCCTGGCTTTCACCTTTTCTGTAGAAAAGTCATTTGATAGTCTTATCGGAGTTCCCTTGTATATAACCCTCTGTCTTTCTCTTGCTGCTTTTAGGATTCTCTCTTTGTCTTTAACCTTTGCCATTTTAACTATAATGTGTCTTGGTGTGGGCCTGTTTAGGTTTACCCTGGTTGAACTCTCTGCAATTCCTGGGCTTGTATGTTGGTTTCCTTCATCAGTTTAGGGAATTTTTCAGACATTATTACTTCAAATATGTTCTCAATCCCTTGCTTCCTCTCTTCACCTTCTGGTATTCCTATAATGTGCATGTTGCTGTGCTTGATGTTATCTCAGAGATCTCTGAAACCATCTTCATTGTTTTTTATTCTTTTTTCTTTCTGTTGTTGTGTTTGGGTGATCTCTGCTAACTTGTCTTCTAAGTTGCTGATTTGATCCTCTGCTTCATTTTACCTGCTGTTAATTCCATCAAGTGAGTTCTTTATTTCAGTAATTGTGTTCTTTAGTTCTAACTGGTTGTTTATTATGATTTCTCTATCCTTTTTTATGCCGTCTCTAAGCTCCTTAAACATTCTTATCATCAGTTTCTGATCTCTGTCTCTGATAGGTTGGTTTCCTCTGTTTCATTTAGTTCCCTTTCTGGAGGTTTCCTCTGTTCTTTTATTTGGGACATGTTTCTTTGTTTCCCCATTCTGGCTGACTCTCTGTGTTTGCTTCGATGTATTAGGTAGATCCCCTAGGGTTCTTCGTTCTTGCTGGGTTATCTTATATAGTATGTGTCCTTTATATTTGACTTGCACTACTTCATTCTTCTCCTCTGCATGTGCTCCAAAGGTGACTCTTGTTTTGTGTATATTGTCCTGTTAAACAAGATCTTTAATTGCTTTTTGCTTATGAGTAGGTGGGTTTAACTGCTAGGCTGACTAGTTGTGAGACTTGGCTCTGCCCACTGCAGGGTGTTCTGCTGCATGAGGGTTGACCGCTTAAATGTGGTTTGGCCTCTATGGGCTCTTGTGCCTGTAGAGAATTCCCTCTGGGTGTGTCACTTTTAGGTCAAACCCGATAGTATTCTGGTTTTGTCTGGAGTTGGCCTCTGGGTGTGTTGTATCTTGTGCCTCTTAAGCTGGGCCCTTCAAGTAATCCTTGCACGAGTCTCTTAGCTGTTCTGCGTGATGAGCAGAGAGTCCTTTGATGGGTTATAGATGTCCCGTTTGTGATAAGATCCGGAGGAGAACTCAAAATATGCGCCCCGCTGCTGCCATTCCTTTGACGTCAATCCTGGTAATTCTATTCTTAATTTTTTAAGGAACCTCCATACTCTTTTCCATAGTGACTGTACCAATTTACATTTCCATCAGCAGTGTATGAGAGTTCCTTTTTCTCCACAGCCTATCTAACACTTGTTATTATTTGTCTTGTTGATAACAGTCATTCTAACAAATGTAAGGTGGTATCTCATTGCGGTTTTGATTTGTATTTCCCTAATAGCTAGTGAAGACGAGCATCTTTTCATATATCTGTTGGCCATTTGTATGTATTCTTGGAAGAAGTGTCTGTTTGGGTGCTCTGCCCATTTTTTAATCGGATTGTTTGTGTTTTTGTTGTTGTTGAGTTGTATGAGTTCTTTGTATAGTTTGGATATTAGCCCCTCCTTATAGGAGATGTTGTTTGCAAATATTTTTCCCATTTGGTTGGTTGCTTCTTTGTTTTGTTGGTGTTTTCTCTTGCTGTGCAAGAGCATTTTAGCTTGACATAGTCATATCCCTTTATTTTTGTTTTTACTTCCCTTGCCTTGGAGGTCAAATTCATAAAATCCTCTCTACGATCAAGGTCCATACATTTAGTACCTATGTTTTACTTTATGTATTTTATTGTTTCAGGTCATATATTTACATCTTTGATCAATTTTGAGTTAATTTTTGTGTGTGGTAACAAATAGGAGTCTAGTTTCATTATATTTCGTGTGACTTTTCAATATCCAGTGCCATTTATTGAAAAGGTTTCTTTTCCCCATGTATGTTTTTGGCTCATTTGTCAAAAATTATTTGCTCATATATATGTGGGTTTATTTGTGGGCTCTGAATTTTGTTCCATTGGTCTATGTTTCTGTTTTTCTGCCAGTATCATGCTGGTTTGATTATTGTTGGTTTGTAGTATAATTTGAAGTCAGGGAGTGTGATACCTCCAGGCTTGACCATTATTCTTAGGATTGCTTTGAATATCCCAGGTCTTTTACAATTCCATACAAATATGATAACTTTTTGTTCTATTTCTTGAAAAAATGCCATCGCGATTGCATTAAATCTGTATATTGCTTTGGGTAATATATCCATTTTAACTATGAGGTTGGACAATTAAATGCATGAACTCATCCTAGAAAAAGAGCTACATACCTCATTGCTGAATATCACTATGATCACCTTCGAAGTACTCCCCTTGGGAAGCTATGCACCAACACCAGTGCCTCCACCCTTCAAAGCAATTTTGAACTCTTTCTGGAATGGCCATCAGAGCTGTTGTCGTATTACCCTTGATGTCCTGAATGTCATCAAAATGTCTTGCTTTCAATATTTCCTTTCTCTTCGGGTAAAGAAAGAAGTCACTGGGGGCCAGATCAGGTAAGTAGGGAGGGTGTTCCAATACAGTGATTTGTTTATTGGGTAAAAACTCGATCACAGACAGTGCTGTGTGAACTTGTACATTGTCATAATGCAAAAGCCATGAATTGTTGGCAAAATTTTCAGTTTGTCTAACTTTTTCATGCAGCTTTTTCAGTACTTCCAAATAGTAAACTTGGTTAACTGTCCAGTTGGTATAATACAAATTCATAATGAATAATCCCTCTGATTTCCAAAAAGTTAGCAACATCATTGCAAAAAGTTTGTGAACTTAATTGTCAGACCTCATATGTTGATTCTTCCAGTCTATGAACACGAAATAGCTTTCCATTTCTTCATGTCTTCTTCAATTTCTTGTAATAATGTCTTGTAGTTTTCAGGGGATAGGTCCTTCACATCCTTCAGTAACTTTATTCTTAGGCATTTTATTCTTTTTGTTGTAATTGCTAAAGGAATGTTTCTTCATTTCTTTTACCGAAATCTCAGTATATAGGAATGCAATAGATTTTTGTATCCTGCATCTTTACTCTATTTGTCTATTCTTTCTTTCTTTGCTATTTTATTCTTTTCTGTTCTATTCTTTCACAAAATAGATTATTTTGTGGAGTCTTTAGTGTTGGCTATATAAAGAATCATGTCGTCTGCAGTAGCACTCCACATTAAATACTTTCCCTTTCCTTACCAGTTTCCTTCATTCCCAGCTGTCTCTCCTGCCATCATCTGATCACTATCTAGGATTTTCTCTCCATCTGAAGATAGTCAGAACAATTTTGTTAACAATATCAATGATTTTTTATATTAATTATGGAAATTAAGTAGTTGAGTCAACAGTAATCGAAATAGTTATACTCCACCTGTATTACATAAGGAATAACCTCTAGAAAAATTAAATATCTATTCCTATGGTTAAAGGACAAGTATATGTGTACAATGAACCATTTGTATGTTTGAAAAATATAAAGGCAAATTGTTTCAGGTAGTTATGAATTGATGAGTAGAAAAAGTACACAGAGACAAACATACACTTAAGATAGAGGTGCTGAATTATTTAACAGAAGCTATAGAAAAAGCTGACTACACAGAGCATGAGCTGATGTAGTAAATATTTACATGGCTTCCCCCATCCTTATCTTTCCTATGAGATATGAAACTGCTTTTGTCATTTTCCATGCAGGTAAAGTCCTTCTAGAATTGAGAAATAAGCCAGATCTTGCTATACTACTTCCATCTAAATTTATGTACTTACCTTATCATTCCAGAATTTATACCAACTACTTCATTTAGGGATTTTTGTGTTTTTTGTTTTTTTTTAAACCATTACGTTTTCATGATGTGCTGGGTATTTTCCATTGTTAGACCATGATCCACACTGACCTTCATCACCTGATTTTTGCCCTAGGAAACTGGTGCATACGAAACTGGCTTGTATAAATGAAGTGGGGTCCATTGCTCTCTGCCTTCTGGTTTGGTTCAGCCAATGGGATACACTGACTGAAATGGAAAGATGGGAAAAGAATGAAGCTGGGATATTGTATTTGCCTGTCTTCCTTTTTACAGGATCACCATTGGTTGGCTGATTCTCTCTACTGAAGGTCACAGTTTCTGTCAGGAAGCCCTGTTCATGTAGATCCACTCTCTGAGTTCTGACAGTTGTGCCTTCCTCCTGCCCTTTCAGGCTGAAGGGTGGTTATGGGTCTCACTATTGCCAGATGTAGAGAGCGTCAGGATACTTTGTTGATTTTCTTGTCCCTTGTGCCCAGGCATTTGCAGATATTCCCTTTATTAAACTCTCCTCAAATCACCCAGTTTTAATATGCCCTTTATTCTGCTGAAATTCTCACCAAAAAACCCAGTTTTTAAAACAAACTTAGCACCAGAAAGACCACATGCTCATCCTCATAGGAGGGAACAGAGTCAATGCCTAGGGACCCCCAAACCCCATCTCTTCTCATAGGACGTCAGGAACACATAGCCTGTACTCCCATAGAAGCACCCTTTTGTGGAGGGTTTTAGAGCATGTCAGATCTCCATTTTAGAGAAAGCAGAAATTATAATATATAACTCTACAAGATAACTGGTATAACTGGGGAACATATGTGAAGAGTAATCATGAAGTTATTTGGCTTTAAATTTGAACATAAATTAACAAGCTTTATATTTCTTATGTAGCTTATTACTTAAAGTTTTATTACTTGAAACTGACAAATCAGTTTGCAATATGGAAAAAAAAGGCAACTAGCACCATTAACACATTATATTATTTGCTGTACTAATAGAAATTGGACAATCTCAGTCAAATTAGTTAACATTACTGTCAAAATACTTTTAGTCCCTCTTTAGCAAGCAAGACTATTTTAAAAATAGTGCAATTTTCTAACAATCATTAGTAAATGAGGCATTAATAGAACTGGTGAAAGGAAGTAAAGACTTGACACAGAATTGGAAGTCCCTCATTTCAGGTAAAATTCTCCTGCTATCAGCCTCTCACAAACCTGTGGCCAACAATGACTATGGTTGAAATTAGTTTTAGAAAAAAATAATGATAAAAAATGTAAAATTTACCCTCTACTCTAGAATCTAATGCTCCTAAATCTCCAAATCTGCTTTTTTTTCTTGCACTTCTCTTTACCACACCTCACCAGATATTTGAGAAGAGCATCTATCATGAAGTAGAGAGATCAGGATAAGTGCACAATAAATAAATCTCAGAGAAAAAAGACAAGTTGGAAAACTAAAGAACTTAGTATTAAAAAAGATAATAATGCTATTTTATTGATGAACTAGAAACAGGAGACTTTGACAAAGAATAAGAAAGATCTGTATGAAATAAATGGATAAAATGACTGTGGAATTTTTTTGTAAATATAGGAGATGGAAGATAAAGTCAAGAAAATATTTCAAAAAGCATAACAAAAAGAGAAAGAAATGGAAAAGGTAAGAAGTATTTAGCATGTATTTTTGTTCTTTTACTATAATCTTCCCTTCATAAAATCATAGTAACCTGAAAAAATATGTATCAGATTGTGAAACAATAACTGCATTCCCTGAATCTGCATTTTATAGCAGAACAAACTAACTTTCTGTCTAAAGATGTGCTTCATAGCCTACATCCATTTGGTCATATGATACAGGTAAAAATTATCTACCAAAGGTAGATCCAAGATGGCAGAGTAGTTAAGCACTGTGCCTGCTTCCTTCTGGGAATACATTAAAATTACAAATAAGTTATAAAACAATCAGCCTGAAGAACCATCTGAAGTCTGGCTGAACAGAAGTTTTATAACTAACGATATAAAGAAGAAGCCATGGCGAGACTTGTAGGAAGGATGAAGACAAGTAACTGCCTAACTCCAAACCTCCGTGTGGTAGTTGAAAACCAGGAAGGATATCTCAGCCATAGAGATTCCCCCAAGAAGAGCAAGGGATCCCAGCCCCACACTGGCCTCCCCAGCCCAGGCTACTGGTGCTGGGAGGAGGAGCCCCCACAACATCTGGCTCTGAAAAAAATTTGGAATTCCATCCATCCAAGTGGGATGGAAGGTGGCAGGAAACCCGGGGATTCTCTTAAAGGGCCCATTCGTAGACTTTCTCACTTCCAGGCACCCACATTGGGCTCCAGCAGAGGGACAATAACTCAGGGGTGTTGGAAATATATGGTAGGCTGTCTGAGTTGTATGGCTTTGGGACAAGGGCTGGGGGGACAGTAAGTATTTTCCCTGTGAACAGTCCTCCTGTGCAGCTAGAAGGCTGGATCCATCTTTCCTGTGTTGAGTCCTCCCCCTAGCCTTACTGCCAAATCTTAATCTGATTGGTATGGTGAGCTTAGGAGCTCCACCCTGCTGATTCACTGGGACCCCATGCCCACCCAATGCCTGAGGTATCAGAGACCGGCAGACACCAGGCGGGCGCAACTGGCCTCAGTGTGCTCTGAGACTTTTGCTGAGTAGCTTCAGGCTCAGCACTAGCACCAAACCAGAATTTACATTAAACTGGTGACCAAAACTTCCCACTCTAGTGACTCCCTGAGACCCTGCCTCACCCAACTTGCATACTGCAGGAGGCTTTATCAGCGGTTGAAACTTACAGGAGATGGCAGGTACCATCAGACCTCCAGGTGTCCTGGAATTTTATGGAGCTACCCCACGCCCTGTACTGGTGGCAGAAGTCCTCAGTTTGCAGTGTGGCCTCTCCCACATGCCTCCAGGGTTAACACAGGCAGTGAACAACCATGGATCAGTTTGTAGTACTTACCAGATAGTACTACACTAGTCACAGGCAGTGGGTAACCTGGGCCTGCACTGCAGCCCATCATAAGAGGCCCCAGAACAAACATACTTGGAGGTTGGCTTCAAACCATAGCAGAGCACCACCCAATTAGCCTCCAAGTGACACACAAAGTGTTGTCTCAACAGGCACCAGAGCATACTGAGGTGAATTCCACTCAGCAGTGGGATAAGCCCCCTGCACAGCAGCCTATCAGCTGTGGACATGGCCAAACCCCACAGCCAATCACCCTGAGGGTCAATCTCACCCACTGATGTGCCAATAGCAATCAAGGTTCAACTATAACAGGAGGGCACACACCACCCACACAAGAGACACTCCTGGAGCACCCAAAGCAGGTGACTAGAGAGACTGTGACACTGGGCACCACAGGGTACCTACTACATAAAGTCACCTGATCAAAAATGGGGAATGTAGAAGCTCTATCTAATGTATATCTAAAACAAACAGAGAGGCAGCCAAAATATGGAAACAAATAACTACATCCCAAATGAAAGAACAGGAGAAAACTCCAGAAAAAGGTCTAAGCAAAATGGAGGCAAGCAAACTACCAGATACAGAGTTCAAAACAATGGTTAGAAGGATACTCAAGGAACTTAATGATATCTTCAATAAAGAGATAGCAAGCATAAAAAAGGACAGGAAACATTAAAAAACAGTCAGTAGTGAGGAATATAATAACATAAATGAAAAATTCCCTAAAAGGATTCACCAGCAGACTAGCTGAAGCAGAGGATCAAATCAATGATTTGGAAGACAAGGTAGCAGAAAACACCCATTTGGAATGGCAAAAGGAAAAAAGAATCCAACAGACAGAGAATAGTTTAAGAGGTCTATTGGAAAACATCAAGCATAACAACATTTGCATCATAGGGTTACCAGAAGGAGAAGAGAGAAAGCAAGGGATTGAGAATATATTTTAAGAAACAATAACTGAAAAGTTTCCTAACCTGGCAAAAGAAATAGACATACAAGTACAGGAAGCAAAGAGAGTCCCAAACAAGATATCCCAAACAGTCCCACACTAAGACACATTATAATTAGAATGGCAAAGTTTAAAGACTAAGAGAGACTCCTAAAAGCAGAAGAAGAAATGCAACTCGTAACTCATAAGGGAGCTCCCACAAGATTGTCAGCTGATTTCTCAACAGAATCTTTGCAGGCCAGTAGGGATTGGCACAAAATATGCAACATGATGAAAAGCAAGGACCCACAACCAATATTACTGTATCCAGCAAAGCTATCATTTAAAATTGAAGGGCAGAAAAAGTACTTCCCAGACAAGAAAATGTTAAGGAGTTCATCACCACCAAACCAGTATTACAAGGAATCTTAGAAAGCCTTCTTCAAGATGGAAAAAAAAAAGAAACAAGATTAAAAGTATGAATAATAAAATGGCAATAGCTACATATCCATCAACAATTACTTTTAATTGTGAGTGGATTAAATGTTCCACTCAAAAGACATAGGATGGCTGGATGGAAAATACAACAAGATCCTTACATATGCTGCCTACAAGAGACTCACTTCAGATTGAAAGACACACACCGATGGAGTATAAAGAAATGGAAAAAATATTTTATAAAAATGGAAATTAAAAAACACAAAAAACCTGTGGCAGCAATACTTACACCAGACAAAATACAGTTTGAAACGAAGATTATAACAAGACAAAGAAGGACCTAATAATCCCACTGCAGGGTATTTATCTGAAGAAACCCAAAGGCTACTTTGAGGGGACATGTGCATCCAAATGTTCATTGCAGCATTGTTTACAATGGCCAAGATGTGAAGGCAGCCTGGGTGTCTGTCAATAAAAGAATGGATAAAGAGGATATGGTACATATAAGCAATGGAATATTGCTCAACCAGGGAAGGGAATTGCTTCTTGCCATCTGCAATGGCATGGATGGACCTGGAAGGAATTTTGCTGAGTGGAGTGGCAAGCAGAGAAAGATAGATGCTATGAGATTTTGCTTATATGTGGATTCTAAAGGACAAAATAAACAAACAAAACATAAACAAACACATAGATACAGTAACAATTTGATGGTGGCCATATAGGAGGGTGGTTCAGGATGAGTGAAAAGGGGGTAGGGATTAATAAGTACAACTTTGTTGTTACACAGTCATTATGGGGATATAGGGTATTTCATAAGGAATATAGTCAATAATATTGTAATGACTATGTGTGGTGGCAGATGTGTATTACATTTCCTGGGGTGATAGATGGGAGGGGTTTGGGGGACAGTATAAACAATGAAGGGAATAAAATGTACAAACTGATAATTACATAATGGTCATGGCAATGTAAAGTAAAACATAAGGAATATAGTCAATAACAGTACTCACTAGGGCATCATTTCTTAAATTATACAAATATCTAACTACTATGCTGTATACCTGAAATTAATATAAAATGATATTGAATATTAACGGTAATTGAAAAATTAACAAAAAGGTGGGAAAAGTGAAGGGGAATAAGACGTCTAAATTTCCAGGTATAAAACAAACAAGTCATGGAGATGTAATGTGCATCGTAGAGAATATACTCAACAATATTGTGATAGCATGGTACAGTGTCAGATGGTTGCTGGACTTATCATGGTGATCACTTCTTTAGGTATATAAATGTTCAATAACTATGGTGTACCCCCTGAAACTAATATAAGGATGTATGTTAGCTATATTTTAATAGAAATCGTTTTAAAAATTATCTACCAAGACATTTTCTTTCCTTTTTCTCTAGTGACTTTCACCCAGACACAGAACAAAGAGAAGTAGTAACTGCCTTTTGACTGGAAAGATCAGTGACCTGTGTTTAAAAATGCGCTGAGCAGCCTCTTTTCCAGCTTCTGTGACCACTCTCATGGTGGAAACTCCCAAGTATCAATATTCAGTCCTGAGGTTCCTCCAAAGCTTCCAGCCCATGTGTATTAACACCTATGTACATTCCAATTTTCCACAAGAGTCTTCCAAATATTTTTTTAAAATGGGCTATAATCATTTTATTTTTGAAAATCATACTCTTCAATTTTTACCTACTTAAGTTTGAAGAAATTGAAGAATTTCTCTGAAGACTTTTGAAATCAATCCTGTGAGGCTCAGGGTTGTTTCCATTCCTTTTTACTTTCTTGTTTGGGTAGCAACCAGTGGTTTTTATAAGTATTGAAAGGTCCTGTAGGAAGGTGGTGTTGTATAATATGCCATATCAGATAGTACATAAATGTTTCTGTATTCCTCAGAAGAGAGGTGCCACTTCCTCATTCATTCCTTTGTTGAGCTAATATTTATCAAATGTTTCCTATGTACAAAATTATATTCTAGGCATAGGTTAATCAAAAGGAAGCAAAGATGACATAACCTCCAACCTCAGGAAGCTCAGAATCCTTTCAGATGGTCACTGGACTACTCACATTTGCTGTTCCCTATGCATCTTTATTCCAGATTTCAGAACCCCTTTCTGTTGGATGTCTTCAAAGATGCTCAACCTTTTTCCTGTTCTTCCCCCTTTCATCCTTCCATCCTTCCATCTCCTATCCCCTGGCCTGCATTTCCTTCCACTTCCTCATGTGTATTGTCCTTCTTTAATATTTATTTTGTCATTTAGGAACCCCATATCCTTTCACAATACTTGATGTGTAGTTAGTAATGTATTCAATCGCGGAGAATGAAAAAAATAAATGGACGAAGGTTATACATAAGTGAGTTAAGAGTGTGGGAGCAGAGACCTACAGGTTAAGGAAATAATATTTTGATTGGAAGGCTCATCACACACACACAAACACGCACACACACACACACACACATTTTTTAAAACTCAAGTAAAATTACATCTTTCTATCACTGTTGAGACATATAATCCTTTACCTCAGTAGGCATTCAATAAATATCTGACTGTTTGATTCCTAAAGTTCACATGACTATTGCAAAAGCATTGACTGACTGAATTTAAGTAAATTTAATCACTTCAAAAATGTTTTAAGACAGATTCTTTTTTTATTAATTTCAGGTGTACAAAATAACACAATAATTAGATATTTATGTGGCTCACAAAGTGATAACCCCACAAGTCTACTACCCCTCTGACATCATACATAGCTATTATAATACCATTGACTATACTCCTTATGCTGTATTTTACATTCCATGAATGAATATATATATATATATATATATATATATATATATATATATATGCATATACATATATATATATATATATATATATATATATGCATATACATATATATGTGTGTGTGTGTATATATATATATATATAATTATAGTTGACATTCAATATTCCATCTGACACCCTACATAATCTGTACAAAATTATTGATTATATTCCCTATACTGTATTTCACATCCCCATGACTATTTTGTAACTACCAATTTGTACTTACTAATCCCTTCACCTTCACCCCCATCCCCACCACCCTCCCATCTAGCAGCCAAAGGTTTTTTCTCTGTATTTCTGACTCTTTGTGTTTTGCTTGTTTATTTATTCTGTTCTTTAGATTCAACATATAAGTGAGAGCATACGGTACTTGTCTTTCTCAGAAATAGATTCTTAATGCACTTTAGTGTTAAAATCCAAGTGGTCACATATAGTATGTAACCTTTGTGGCTTTTAAACCAAGTCTATTTGTTACTCCTTATGAAGAGATTATATAGTTTGCTTATTATTTTATTTGTCATTGTTGTTATCCATTATTCTCTTGAATTGTACACTGATCCCTATTAAGGGAGGGCAGCAGTACAATAAGTATATTTTATTTTATTCATGTACTTTTATACTGTAGACAGTTCCAATAAAATCAAATTAGACTAATACATCTATACACTAAACAATTCCTAGTGCCCATGGAAATAATCAGCTTTTTGGGGATGAAAACAGAGGGCACAGCTTTCTCTGACATCCCTCTCTAGGAGGGTCCACCTCATTAACTGCATTATTTCCACTAATTTTCTTTTCCCTATGTGCAGTGTGAATCTCCTGCTGCTGCTATGGTCTGGCCTCTATACTTATCTGCTGATCTCTGCTGGGCAAGAGCAGGTCATTCCACTTCATGATATTCATGACAAATTAGAATTTTCCAAATAACTTTACTATGAATCTAAGGGAAATGGAGAACTTACAAAAGTATAATTAATGTCTCAGCATGCAGATTACTGATCCTGATACTACAAACCTGGCCAGAGATCAGCTGCTTTAGCAACATAAACTCGGGACTTAAGCCTCTTCCTTCCCTCTCTCCTAGTTTGAAATGCTAGAAACCATATTTCCAGCAACCTAGAAGGTTAAGGTTAAGGGGTAACTTCTGACAGGCACCTCTATCAGACCCTCTGGAATTCTTAGTCCTCCCCAAATGCCTATTTCTAGCTCTTCTCTCTTACTGCAGCCAACAAGCCATTCCTTAGGACTTGACACTCATTTTTTCATTTGTTCGGTCCACAAATATTTTTCATTGTTTTGAGCAACTGTCAAATACATCATGATCATGGCCCTGGGGGATTTCATAGTTCAATGTGTGGCTTCTCTGCTTCCTAGTAACTATAGAAAGAAAATTTCTCCCACTCTCTCCAGGATTTCTTTCCTGAGTTTCAAGTCAGCCTGTATATATTATTTCTTGACTTCTGTCTGGCTCTATGAGTAGGGTTCTAGAAGTCCCACTCTCATTCCTAGCTCCATGCTTTCTCTCATTGTCTAATGTCAGTTATTAAGCCTATCTTTTTAATTTTATTGTGAAACAATTATAGATTCATAGGAAGTTGCAAAGATAGTACATACAAGTTCCACATACCCCCACCCAGTTTCCTACAGTGGTTATAGCTAATGTAATTGTAGTACAATATCAAAACCAGAAAATTTACATTAATATAATGTGTGTTCATAGTTCTCTGTCATTTTATCACATGTGTATGTGTATCCATGTAACTACCACTGCAATCAAGGTACAGAACTGTTTCATCACCACAATGATCTCCCTCATTCTACCTCTTTATAATCTCACCAAACCACCCTCCCACCCCATCTCAAACCACTGGCAACCACTAATGTGTTCTCTATAATTTTGTATCACAAAGAATGCTATATAAATGAGATTATACAGTATATGACTTTTTCATCAGCATAATGCTCTTGACATCCATGCAAGTTGTTGCCTGCATCAGTAGTTCATTTATTTTATTGCTGAGTAGTATTCCTTAGTATGGAATGTACCACCTTTTATTTAACCTTCACCTATTTTGGACATTTTGGTTGTTTCTGCTTTTTGGTTATTACAAATAAAGCTGCTATGAACAATCACTGATTCTCAGTTCTTTTCTTTCAGCATCTGAAAAATATTGTTCCATGTCCTTCTGGTTTCCATGGCTGTGATGATAAATTTGCTGTCATTCTAATTGTTTTTTCCCCATAAGTAAGGTGAGGCTTTTCTGCCTACTTTCAAGATTTTTTTCTTTCTCTTTACTTTTCAGAAGTTTAATTATGTTGTGTCTTGGCATGGATTTCTTTGGGTTTATCCTGTTTGGTGTTTGCTCAACTTCTTGACTCTGTAGTTTATGTTTCTTGCCAAATTTAGGAAGTTTTCAGGCACTGTTTCTTCCATTACTTTTCAACCCCACCCTCTTTCTCCTTCCCTAGGATTCTGATGACACAAATGTTAGGTTTTCTGTTTTAGTTCCACATGTCACTGGAGCTCTATTAAAAATTTTAGTTTACTTTCTTTCTATTGCTCTGTTTGGGTAATTTCTATTATTCTATCTTCCAGTGTACAGATTCTTTTCTCTTTTTGGTAAAAACCAAGCTCTATTTTCAGTATCAGGAATACAAAATAAAATAAGTTGTAACCCTTGCCTTCCAGTAGTTGACAATAGGAGGAGGGACCACACACATTATGTTATAACTGTCACTGGGCACATGTGGTTACTGTGATGTGAGGTATACAGTACGAGGTAAGACAACTAAGTTTGCTAACTCATCTTAGAAAAAGTGCTACATACCTCATTGATGAATATCACTGTGGTCACCTTCGAAGTACTTCCCTTGGGAAGCTATACACCAAAACCAGCACCTAGTCCACCCTTCAAAGCTATTTTGGAACTCTTTTTCTGGAATGGCCATCAAAGCTGTCGTATTACCCTTGACATTCTGAATGTCATCAAAATGTCTTCCTTTCAATATTTCTTTATCTTCGGGTAAAGAAAGAAGTCATTGGGGGCCAGATCAGGTGAGTAGGAAGGGTATTCCAATACAATTAGAGTGGTACCTCAGTTTTCTAATGTAATGCATTCCAGAAGACCATTTGAGTTCTGAAACATTTGAAAACCAAAGTACCGTTTCCCCATAGAAAGTAATGCAAAATGGATTAACCCATTCCAGACCTTTAAAATCAACCCCTAACACTGCAAATTTAGCATGAATTGTACTATCTAATGATACCATAGATCCACAAAATTTATAGCATTCATAAACCGAAATGATCATCAGTGGAGACGTTTGAAACTGAGGTACCACTGTATTTGTTTACTGGCTAAAAACTCCCTCACAGACAGTGCCGTGTGAGCTGGTGCATTGTCGTGTTGCAAGAGCCGTGAATTGTTGGCGAAAAGTTCAGGTCATCTAATTCTTTCACGCAGCCTTCTCAGCACTTCCAAATAGTAAACTTGGTTAACTGTTTGTCCAGTTGGTACAAATTCATAATGAATAATCCCTCTGATAGCAAAAAAAATTAGAAACATCGTTGCAACAAGTTCTCAAACTTAATTGTCAGACCTCGTATGCCAAGGAAGGGTGCAGAAAAACATCTACTTTAACCTTGAGGGAAGAAAAGGTGCATTTTAGGTGTGGAGGTGATTTCTTGAAATAACTTACAAAGAAATAATAACTAGCTACCAAAGGGGCCTTTCAGCTTTTATCTATATTGGAAGAAAGAAAAGGAATTTCAGATATAGAGTAGAGCTCACCCAAAGGCAAAGTTATGTGAGGCCATGTGGCAGAATAAATATTCTAAAACTATAAGACTACTCCCTAGACAACTGATTACTACATTTTTGCCTGCAAAAAATTCTCCTGGAATATTTGTTGAAACAAAAATTACTACTGGTCCTCCACCTCACTCCAAGATTGTGATTTGGAAGATCCTGTTAAGGGACCTAGAATTTCAAATACATTCCCAAGTGACACTAATGCTGATGATCTGAATACCATAATTTGGGTCAGTATGGGTAGCAACGACCTAGACCACAATGAAATGTCATCCAATAACGCTCAGTCTGGGTGCTAACCTCATCAATGCACACTCCAAGTTATGTCAGGCATCTCCATGATCTCACTATAATGAAATGCAATCTGAGTGAACTACAATACAGAAACTCTGGCCAAAGCTTAAGGGTCACTTTACAAAGCAATGGAAAAATAACTTGTTGAACAAATGAATGTATTAAAATACATTAGAAGAGAAAATATTCATCTACTTATAAGGGAATGGATTGTTTTTTAGTGTGGTCTCATAAAAAAAAAAAAAAAAAAAAAAAAAAAAAAAAAAAAAACATGTACAGTTCTTGAGTTCTCCTCTGGAACTTACCACAAATTGAACATCTATAACCCATCAAATGACTCTCTGCTCATCACACAGAACAGCTAAGACACTCATACAAGGATTACTTGAAGGTGGGAAAATTGGGTGAACAGAAGAGGGAAGGGAGCAGAGTGGAGATGTGGCCCACAGGATGTTGGCTCTTTCCCTGCATCCCACAACTGATCTCTCCTGCCAAGAGAGCAGCATATCCATTGTTTGAAGCAGTAACCTCAGCTGAGACCTATGTGGGACAAAGGAAGTAAATACCATAGCTGGGCCCCTCCCCCACTCTCCCAATCATACCCCTGCCCTTCCAGAGATTCAAGTTAGCACCTGAACTGAGGAGTAGTGTCAGATTAGAGAGGAGCAGTAGTGCTTAGGATCTGGGAGGACCCGGTTTGCAGCTGTGATCCAAGGAAGAGGCTGGGAAAAGTGTGACACTGCTGGGCTAGGAGAAAGATGACTCCTCCACCCCCAGCCCCCAAACTTTCTGGCCAGCCAAGGACAGGGCAATTACAACTGTGGAGACATACCCAGGGGTCAGAAGCAGGTGGCAGAGGCAGCTCTGGGCTTTCAGCAGCTCAGAAATCTCAGGCCCTACAGAGAGAGAGAGAGAGAGAGAGAGAGAGAGAGAGAGAGAGAGAGAGAGAGAGAGAAGTGCCCTATGACTCAGGAGACCTGGGCACAGAGCTGGCTGTGGTACTCTCAGTGTGCGTATGTGCAGGCAAGAGCAGAAACTGCACTGACTTTATACAACATAACATCCAGACCCCACAGCCCCACATATCTGGAACTGCAGTGCCAGGGTCACTCTGGGCACGAGGTGGCCGGCTCTGCCTGGACAAAATGCAGAGGACTCTTTTGTACAGCAAAGGACAACCTGGAGATTACTTGGTGGGCTTAAGCCAACACTGGCACTGCTTTTTTGCTTGTTTGTTTTATTTGGTTTTTGTAATTTTGCCTGTGTTGAGTGTGGGTTATTGGTTTTTACATGTGAGTGTATTTAGTTTTTTCCTTGTCGTTGTTGTTGTTGTGCTTGAGATTTGCTCTTTTCTGAAATTGCCCTACACCAGGGCTTAGACCAAGAGACACAAGATTCAACACACCCAGAGTCCAACTGCAGACCAAACCAGAATATTACTGGGTTTGACCTACAGGTGACAAACCCAGAGGGAATTCTCTACAGGCACAAGAGCCCATAGGGGCCAAGCCTCATTTGAACGGTCGACCCTCATGCAGCAGATCATCCACTGTGGGCAGAGCCAAGTTTCACAATTAGTCAGCCTAGGAGTCAATCCCACCTACCAACTTTAACAGGACAATATACACAGCACAAGGATCACATTTGGAGCACACACACAGGAGAATAGGGAAATGGTACAAATCAAATAGAGAGGACACATACTACATAAATCACCCAACAAGGACTGAGAACACTAAGGAATCTACCTGACCCATCAAAGCAAAAACAGAGAATCAGACAGAATGGGAATCAAAGAAACATGTCCCAAATAAAAGAACAGAAGAAACCTCCCGAATTGGAACAAAATGAAATACAGGTAACCAACCTATCAGAGACAGAGTTCAGAACACTGATGATAAGAATGTCTCAGGAGCTCAGTGATGACATAAAGAAGGATAAAGCAATCATAATGAACAACCAGTGAGCACTAAAGAGCACAATAACTGAAATAAAGAACACACTTGAAGGAATTACCAGCAGGTTAGATGAAGCAGAGGAGCAAATCAGCAACTTAGAAGACAAGTTAGCAGAGATCACCCAAGCAGAACACCGAAAAGAAAAAAGAATAAAAAACAATGAAGATGGTTTAAGAGACCTCTGGGATAACATCAAGTGCAACAACATGCGCATCATAGGAATACCAGAAGGTAAAGAGAGGGAGCAAGGGATGGAGAACATATTTGAAGCAATAATGATCGAAAACTTCCCTAACCTGGTAAAGGAAACTGACATACAAGCCAAGAAAGTGCAGAGTGTTTCAACCAGAATGAACACAAAAAGGTCTACACCAAGACAAATTATAGTTAAAATGGCAAAGGTTAAAGACAAAGAGAGAATCCTAGAAACAGCAAGAGAAAAACAGCAGGTTACATACAAGGGAACTCCTATAAGACTATCAAATGACTTTTCTACAGGAACTTTGCAGGCCAAAAGGGAGTGGCAGGAGGTACTCAAAGTGTTGAAAAACAAGGGCTACAAACTAGATCACTTTATCCAGCAAGGCTATCATTTAAAATTGAAGGAGAGATAAAGGGCTTCCCAGAAAAGAATAAGCTAAAGGAATTCATTATCACCAAGCCAGCACTGCGGGAAATATTAAAAAGGCTTCTGTCAGCAGAAGAAAGATGAAAACAATCTAACTACAAATAACAAAACGGCAATAACTATGTACCTATCAATAATCACTTTAAATGTAAATGGATGAAATGCTCCAATCAAAAGGAGTAGGGTGGCTAAGTGGATAAGAAAGCAAGACCCCTGCATAGGCTGTATATTAGAGACTCACCTCAGATCAAAACACACACAGGCTGAAAGTGAAGGGTTGGAGTAAGACATTTCATGCAAATGAAAATGAGAAAAAAGTTAGAGTAGCAATACTTATATCTGACAAAATAGACTTTAAAATGAAGAATATATTAAAAGACAAAGATAGGTACTATATAATAATAAAGTGATCGATCCAACAAAAGAACATAACCCTAGTAAACATCTATGCACCCAACACAGGAACACCTAAATATATAAAACAGATATTGACCGACATAAAGACAGAGATCAACAGTAACACTATCATAGCAGGGGATTTCAACACACCTCTGACAACAAGGGACAGGTCTTCCAGACGGAAAATAAATATGGAAACAGCAGTCTTAAATGATACATTGGACCAGTTCGATTTAATCAATATTTTCAGAACATTTCACCCCAAAGCTACAGAATACACATTCTTCTCAAGGGCACATGGAACATTTTCCAAGATAGACCACATGTTAGGCCACAAAAAATGTCTTGATAAATTAAAGAAAACTGAAATCATACCAATTGTCTTCTCTGACCACAGTGCTATTAAATTAGAAATCAACTATAGGAAAAAAATTGGAAGACAAAAAAATACATGGAAGCTGAATAACATGTAATTAAATAAAGAATGGGTCAACAATGAGATCAAGGAAGAAATCAAAAGATACCTTGAGACAAACGAAAATGAAAACACAACGACCCAAAAGCTATGGGATGCAGGAAAAGCAGTCCTAAGAGGGAAATTCATAGCAGTACAGGCCTACCTAAAGAAACAAGAAAAATCACAAATCAATAGTTTATCCTTACACTTAAGGGATCTGGAAAAAGAACAGCAAAATAATCCCAAAGGGAGTACAAGGAAAGAGATAATAAAGATCTGAGCAGAAATAAATGAAACAGACATTTAAAAGAAAATACAAAAGATCAATGAATCCAAGAGCTGGTTTTCAGAGAAGATAAACAAAATCGACAAACCTTTAGTCGAACTCATCAAAAAAAAGGAGAGAGAGAGAGGACCCAGATTATAAAAATCATAAATGAAAGAAGAGAAGCAACAACAGATGCCACAGAAATAAAAAATAAATAAAAAAATTAAGAAATTACTATGAGCAACTATATGCCAACAAATTAGGCAATCTGGAAGAAAAGGACAATTTTCTAGAAGCATACAAACTTCCAAGGCTAACTCAAGAAGAAAGGGAAACCCTGAATAGACTGATTACCACGAGGGAAATTGAATCAGTAATCAACAAGCCCCCAACAAACAAAAGCCCTGGACCAGATGGCTTTAGAGGTGAATTTTATAAAACATTCATAAAAGAATTATCACCTATTCTTCTCAAGCTCTTCCAAAAAATCCAGAAGGAGGGAAGCCTCCCAAACAATTTTTATGAGGCCACTATCACCCTGATTCCAAAATCAGACAAAGACATTACAAAAAAAGAAAACTATAGGTTGATATCCCTAATGAACACAGATGCAAAAATCCTCAACAAAATATTAGCGAACAGAATTCAGCAATACATTAAAAAGATCATACACCATGATCAAGTGGGATTCATCCCTGGTATGCAAGGGTGGTTCAACATCCACAAATCAATTAATTTGATATACCACATTAACAAAATTAAAAATAAAAATCATATGATCATATCAATAGAAATGATTTGACAAAGCATTTGACAAAATCCAGCAGCCATTTATGATAAAAACTCTTAAGAAAGTGGGAATATAGGGACCATATCTCAACATAATAAAGGTCATATGTGATCAACCACAGCTAACCTCATACTCAATGGGGAAAAGATAAAACCATTCCCCTTAAGATCAGGAAAAAGGCAAGTTTGCCCACTTTCTACACTTCTATTCAACATAGTTCTGGAAGTTCTAGCCACAACAATCAGACAAGAAAAAAAATAAAAGGCATCCAAATAGGTAATGAGGAAGTGAAATTGTCATTATATGTAGATGACATGATACTATGTATAGAGAACCCTAAAGACTCCACCAAAAAACTATTCGAACTAATAAATGAATTTAGTAAAGTAATAGGATACAAAATTAATATTCATAACTCAATTACATTTGTATATACCAATAATAAAATATCAAAAGGAGAAACTAAGAAAACAATCCCATTTACAGTTGATTCAAAGACTATAAAATACCTGGGAATAAATTTAACCAAAGAAGTAAAAGATCTGTACTCACAAAATTATAAGACACTGAAGAGAGAAATTAAAGAAGATACAAATGCTCATGGATGAGAAGAATTAATATTGTGAAAATGTCCATACTGCCTAAGGGAATATACAGAGTCAATACAATTCTTATCAAACCACCAAGGACATTTTTCACAGAAATAGAACATATAATCCTTAAATTTATATGGAACCATAAAAGACCCCGGGTAGCCTCAGCAATCTTGAGAAATAAGAACAAAGTGGGAGATATAACAATACCTGACATCAAATTATACTACAAGGCTATAGTAATCAATTCAGCATGGTACTGGCATAAAAATGGACACATAGATCAATGAAACAGAATGGAGAGCCCAGAAATAAATCCATGTCATTATGGTCATTTAATTTCTGAAAATGGAAGCAAGAATTTACGGTGGGGTAAAAACAGTCTATTCAATAAATGGTGCTAGGAAACCTGGACAGACACATGCAAAAAAATGAAGCTGTATCACCCCCTTACACCATATACAAGAATAAATTCAAAATGGATTAAAGACTTAAATGTAAGATCTGAAAGCATAAAACTCCTAGAAGAAAATACAGGAGAAAGTTTACAGATATTACCTGGAGTAAGATTTTTACTGACATATACCCTCGGGCAAGGGAAGTAAGAGAAAAAATAAACATGGGGGGTTATGTCAAACTAAAAAGTTTTTTTCACAGCAAAGGAAACCATCAATAATAATTTTTAAAAAAGGGATCCTACCATTGGGAGAATATATTTGCCAATGATATATCCGATAAGGGGTTAATATCCAAAATTTATAAAACAATCCCTCAACTCAACTCCAAAAAAAAAGTAAACAATCCAATTAAAAAATGGGCAGAGGACATGAAGAGAGAATTTTCTAAAGAGGACATACAGATGGCAAACAGACATATGAAAAAATGTTCAACCTCACTAATCATTAGAGACATGCAAATAAAAACCACAATGAAATACCACCTCACCCCAGTCAAAATGTCTATCATCAATAAAGCAACATGCAAGTGCTGACGAGGTTGTGGAGGAAAGGGAACGCTTGGGCACTGTTGGTGGGATTGCAGATTGGTGCAGCCACTGTGGGAAACAGTATGGAGCTATCTCAAAGAACTGAGAATGGAACTAGCTTATGTTGCAGCAATTCCACTCCTAGGTATCTATCTGGAGAAATCCCAAACTCTAATTTGAAAAAAATTATGCACCCCTATATTTATTGCAGCACTGTACACAATAGCCAAGACATGGAAACAACGGAAATGTGCATTGGTAGATGACTAGACTAAGAAACTGTGGTACACTTATACGATGGAGTATTATGCAGCCATAAAGAAGAATGAAATCTTACCATTTGCAACAATATGGATGGACCTAGAGAACATTATGCTAAATAAAATAGTCAGACTGAGAAAGACAAATATCATATGATCTCTCTTATAGGTGGAATCTAAAGAAAAGAATAAATGAACAAACTAATCAGAAACAGCCTCAGAGATATAAAGGAGAAACTTGGGTTGCTAGATGAGAGGGGGGTGGGGATGAGAGAGAAGGTGAGGGTATTAGAAAGCACAATCGGTAACCACATATTGCCACGGGGATACGAAATTCAGTTTGGGGAATATAATCACTAATGTAAAGATTTTGTAGGGTATCCGATGGACAATTGTCTTATTAGGGAGACCACTTCAGGGATGGTGTAGATGCCTGATCACTGCACTGTACACCTGTAGCTGAAGCTGAACAATAATGAATGTCAAATATATATATATATATATATATATATATATATATATATATATATATATATATAGTTACAAAAAGTGGAGTACAGCATTAGAAATAGAGACAGTGGAAATGTAATGGCTGTATGCGATGTCAGAGGAGTAGTAGATTGGGGGAGGGGGGTTATTACTTTGTGAAGGACATAAATGATAATGTCTATTACATTGTTTTGTACATCTGAAACTAAAATACAAAACAAAAACAAAATAAAAAACAACAAGTCAACAATGACATGTTGTACTGAAAAAATAAATCAAGAATCCAGTGGAATTTACCACCAGGATATATCTGCTCTTCCATTAATCCAGGGAAGCCTCATTGGACCTTTTATGAATATCTCGTGGGGCAGACCCCGTCTCAAGGAAATGATTGACAACACACTGAGAAGGAGTCACTACTTCATTCTTAAAAAGTTCTATTCCTTTAAACTTTTCTATAGAGTGTGTCTCTGTTCATTTCTTAGACAAAGTTGCTAACTGATTCACGATTTTATTTCATTAAACACTGATTTTTAATACAAAAAAGCATGTACATGTACTAATTAGAAATTATTTTTATTTGCTCATTAAAAAAGGCCTTCCACCAGATATTTCGTTAGCTTGTTTCTGCTTTTATGGAACTTCGAAGAACTAAAACAATTCTCCCCAAAGTAGAAGGCAATCATAAAGCTTGACCACCACACAAACACCTCCCAATAGACTCTCAACTGGGAGGAGACGGGAGGTTTGAGTCAAAGTCCTGAATTATATACTGTTTCTTGTCCTAGTTGATTATTGTTAAATATATTTTCAAATAGATATACACACCACTTTTGTAATTTTATGTGTTATTTAAGAATTCATGGCCTCCTGATGCTGCCCTGCAGTCTGAAGATTTTTCTCTCAGCTGACGTTGCCAGGTGAATTTTGTGAAAATATGTTTAGGGCACTATAAATGATGTCTCAGTGGGAAAACACAGCCCGAACTGATGATTACAAAGGGCTGTAATTGAGATAAACTGTTAACAGGATCTTTATGGGATATATGTAAGCTGTGCAGTATGAAGCCCAAATTGTATGCCTTTTGAAGATGTTTCCATTTCCACAGGCAGAATTTAGCACTTAGAGGTATTAAAGTTTATAAAAATGTTTAGTGTATTCTTCCATTTATATGAAATGTCCAGAATAGGCATATCCATACAGGACATAGATTAGTTGTTGACTGGGGCTATGCCTGGGTGAGAGGAGTGGAGGAAGGGACTGAAAAAACTGACTGGTAATGGGTAAGGGTTTTTTTTTTTGGAGTGTCGAAAACTTGCAAAATTATAAAGTAGTGATGGTTGTACAACTCTGTGACTATAATAGAAACCACTGAATTGTATAATTTGAAAACCATAATGAGATGTCACCTCACACCAGTTAGAAGGGCTATCATCAAGACAAATAGTAACAACTGTTGGAGAGGCTGTGGAGAAAAAGGAACCCTCATATACTGCTGGTAGGAATGCAGATTGGGCAGCCACTATGGAAGGCAGTGTGGAAGTTCTGCAGAAAGTTAAGAATAGAATTACCATATGACCCAGCAATCCCTCTCCTGGGTATATGTCCCCCAAATCTGAAAACGTTTACCTGTAAACATATACGTATTCCACTGTTCATTGCACCTTTATTTCTGGTGGGCAAGACATGGAAACAACTAAAGTGTTCTTCAATAGATGATTGGATAAAGAAGATGTGGTATATATACACAATGGAAAACTATTCTGCCATTAAGAAAAGATGCAATACTGCCGTTTGCAACAATGTGGATGGATCTTGAGATTATTGTGGTAAGCGAAATAAGTCAGAAAAAGCAGAGAACCATATGATTTCACTGATATGTGGTATATAAAACAAAAACAAAAAAAGAACAAGACAAACAAATGAGAAACAAAAACTCATAGACATAGACAATAGTTTAGTGGTTACCAGAGGGCAAGCGGGGAGGGAGTGGTAGAAGAGGGTAAAGGGGATCAAATATATGGTGATGGAAGGAGAACCGACACTGGGTGGTGAACACACAAAGGGATTTATACATGATGTAATACAGAATTGTACAACTGAAATCTATGTAAATTTAGTAACAATGGTCACCCCAATAAACTTTAATTAAAAAATGTTTTAAAAGGTAATTATATTCATCACTTTATAGAGAATTTTTTTAATTAAAATGTAATGGGTTGACAATTGTTGCTAAATTTACATAGACTTCAGGTATACAATTCGGTAATACATCATCTATATATATCACATTGTGTGTTTACTGCCCAGAGTCAGTTCTCTTTCCATCACCATGCATTTGATCCCCTCTACCATCATCTACCACCCCCCTCACCTCTTACTCTCTGGTAACCACTTAACTATTGTCTGTGCCTATGAGTTTTTGTTTCTCATTTGTTTTTTGTGTTCTATTGTTGTTTTCAGTTCTATATACCACATATCAGTGAAATCCTATGGTTCTTTACTTTTTCTGTCAGACTTATTTCGCTTAGCATCATACTCTCAGTGTCCCTCCATGTTGTCAAAATGGTACTATTTCGTCTTTTCTTACCGCCGAATAGTATTCCATTGTGTATATATACCACAACTTCTTTATCCATTCATCTATCGAAGGACATTTTGGTTGTTTCCATGTCTTGGCCACCGTAAACAAAGCTGCAATGAACATTGGAGCACACGTGTCTTTATGGATAAATGTTTTCAGATTTTTTGGGTAGATACCCAGGAGAGGGATTGCTGGGTCATATGGCAATTCTATTCGTAATTTTTTGAGGAACCTCCACACTGCCTTCCATAACGGCTGCACCAATTTGCATTCCCACCAACAGTATATAAGGGTTCCTTTTTCTCCACAGCCTCTCCAACACTTGTTACTATTTGTCTTGTTGATGATAGCCATTCTGACTGGGGTGAGGTGATATCTCATTGTGGTTTTTATTTGCATTTCTCTGATGATTAGTGATGTTGAGTATTTTTTCATATGTCTATTTGCCATTTGTATGTCCTCTTTGGAGAAATGTCTCTCCAGGTCCTCGCACATTTTTCAATTGGGTTGTTCGTTTTTTTGTTGTTGAGTTGCATGAGTTCCTTGTATATTTTGGATATTAGCCTCTTATCAGAGGCACTGTTTGCAAAAATCTTCTCCCATTCAGTGGGTTGCCTCTTTATTTTGTCGATGGATTCTTTTGCTCTGCACAAAATTTTAAGTTTGATATAGTCTCATTCATTTATTTTAGCTTTTGTTTCCCTTGCCTTTGGAGTCAAATTCATAAAATGCTCTTTGATCCCAAGGTTCATAAGATTAGTACCTATGTTTTCTTCTATGCAGTTTATTATTTCAGGTCTTATGTTTAGGTCTTTGATCTATTTTGAATTAATTTTGGTACCCGGTGACAGATAGGAGTCTAGTTTTATTCTTTTGCATGTGGCTATCCAATTCTCCCAGCACCATTTAGTGAAGAGGCTGTCTGTTCTCCATTGTATATTTGGCTTCTTTGTCAAAATTTGTCTGTCCATAATTTTGTGGGTTTATTTCTCGGTTCTCAATTCCATTCCATTGGTCTGTGTGTCTGTTTTTCTGCCAGTGCCATACTGTTTTAATTATTGCTGCTCTGTAGTACAAGCTGAACTCAGGGAGTGTGGTAACCCCAGCATTGTTCTTTTTTGTTAGGATTGCTTTGGCTATTCGGGGTCTTTTGTGGTTCCATACAAATCTGATGATTTTTTGTTCTATTTCTTTTTAAAAATGCCGTTGGGAATTTGATGGGGATTGCATTAAATCTGTATATTGCTTTGGGTAATATGGTCATTTTAACCATGTTGATTCTTCCAATCCATGAACATGGAATGTGCTTCCATTTCTTTGTGTTTTCTTCAAATTCTTTTAAAAAATGTCTTATAGTTTTTATTATACAGTTTTTTCACATCCCTGGTTAAATTTATTCCTAGGTGTATTATTAATTTTGTTGCAATTGCAAAAGGAATTTTTTTTTAAATTTCGTTTTCTGGGATTTCACTGTTAGCATACAGGAATGCAATGGACTTTTGTACGTTGATTTTGTAGCCAGCAACTTTACTGTATTTGTTCATTGTTTCTAATAGGTTTTTGGTGGAGTCTTTAGGGTTTTCTATATGTAGCTTCATGTCATCTGCAAAAAGTGACAATTTAACTTCTTCATTCCCAATTTGGATGCCTTTTATTTCTTTCTCTTGCCTGATTGCTCTGGCAAGGACTTCCAACACTATGTTGAAAAGCAGAGGTGATAGGGGACATCCCTGTCGTGTTCTTGAACGTAGAGCAAAGAGCTTCAGTTTTTCAACATTAATTATGATACTAGCTGAGGGCTTGTTTTATACAGCCTTTATTATGTTAAGGTAGTTTCCTTCTATACCTAAATTATTAAGAGCTTTAATCATAAATGGATGTTGTATCTTGTCAAACATTTTTTTTCTGCATCTATTATATACTCATATGATATTTCTTCTTTGTTTTGTTTATGTAGTGTATCATATTGATCGATTTGCATATAGTGAACAATCCTGTGCCCCTGGGATGAACCCCACTTGGTCGTGATGTATAATCTTTTTAATGCATTGCTGCATTCTATTCTCCAGAATTTTGTTTACGAGTTTTGCATCTGTTTTTATCAGAGATATTGGTCTGTAGTTTTCTTTTTTTGTGTTATCCTTACCACGTTTTAACATGAGGGTAATGTAGGTCTCATAAAATGAGTTGGGGAGAATTGTCTCTTCTTCAGTTTTTTGGAGGAGTTTGATTAGGACAGGTATTAGATCTTCTTTGAATGTTTGGTAGAATTCACTAGAGAAGCCATCTCATCCCGGACTTTTCCTTTTGGGAACGTTTGGGGTGAAAGATTCAATTTCCTTACTGGTGATTGGTGTATTTAGATTTTCCAATTTTTTCTCGATTCAGCCTAGAAATGCTATATGTTACTAAGAACTTGTTCATTTCTTCTAGGTGATTGAATTTGGTGGCATATACTCTTTCACAGTATTCTTGGATGATCTTTTGTATTTCTATGGCATCCGTGATAACTTTGCCTCTTTCATTTTTGAATATGTTTATTTGTTTCTTTTCTCTTTTTTATCTTTGTGAGTCTAGCCAAGTGTTTGCCAATTTTATTCATGTTTTCAAATAACCAGATATTTGTTCCACTAATTTTTTCTATTGTCTTTTTGTTCTCTATTTCATTTAGTTCTGCTCTGACTTTTATTATTTCCTTCCTTCTGCTGACTTGGGTTTCATTTGTTCTTCTTTTATAGTTCTTTAAGGTGTAACGCGAGGTTATTTATCTGTTGTTGTTTTTTTTTCTTGTTTCTTGAGATGGGCCTGTGATGATATAAATTTCCCTCTTAAAACTGCTTTTGCTGCATCCCAAAAATTTTGGTAGGATGTATTTTCATTCTCATTTGTTTCTATGTATCTTTTGATCTCTCCTCTTATTTCTTTTTTGATCCAGTCGTATTTTAAAAGTATGCTTTTAATCTCCACATATGTGTGTTTTTCTTGCTTTCTTTTTGCAGTTGAAATCCAATTTCAAAGCCTTGTTATCAGAGAATATGCTTCGGATGATTTCAATGTTCTTAAATTTGCTAGTTTTATGTCCCAATATATGGTCTATCCTTGAGAATGTTCCATGTACACTATAAAAGAATTCATAGTCTGATATTCTAGAATGAAGTGCTCTATAAATGTCAGTTATGCCCATTTCCTCTAATGTGTCATTGATGACTGATATTTCCTTATTTTATCTTTGGATGATCTATCCATAGCTGTCAATGATGTATTTGAGTCCCCTAGTATAATTGTGTTTTGGTCAATTTCTCCCTTTAGTTCTGTTAGTAGTTGCTTGGTATATTTTGGTGCTCCCTGATTGGGGGCATAAATATTGATGACTGGTATGTCTTCTTCTTGTATAGTCCCCTTCACCATTATGAATTGTCCATCTTTGTGTCTTGTTACCTTTTCTGTCCTGAAGTCTGTTTCATATAATATCAGTGTGACTACACCTGATTTTCTCTGGATACCATTTGCTTGGAGTGTCAATTTCTAACCTTTTACTTTGAGTCTATATTTGTCCCTGTTGCTGAGTAGTGTCTCTTGGAGGCAGCATATGGTTGTTGTGTGTGTGTTTTTTTTTTTCTAATCTGCTATTCTGTGCCTTTCTATTGGTAAGTTCTGTCCATTCACATTTAGAGTGATTATTGATAGATGAGGATTTCCTATCATTCTGTCTTTGGTTTTCTGGTAGAACTGTGTCTCCATTGTTTCTTTGCATTTTGTTGCTGTCTATTATTTCATTGTGGTGGTATTCTATGATTATTTTCTTCTGATTTTTTTTTATTTGTTATATATTTCAGTTCTGGATTTTTTTTTTTGGTGGTTACCATTAAGTTTATGTAAAAAAAGTTTCACATTTAGAGTATTCAATTTTCTTCAGCATGCTTACTTTCTCCATTCCCTTATGCCCATTCAGCCTTTTATTCTCCCTACTTTTATGTTTTTGTTGTCATAAATTATCCCTATTTATGGTGGTCGAATAGCCTCCTTTAGGATTTTTTTGTACTGAAGGTTGTGTTTTAGAAAATTCCCTCACTTTTTTTTATGTCTGGAAAGGTCTTTATTCCTACTTCATATCTAAGGAATATCTTCGCTGGATATATTAGTCTTGGCTCACAATTTCTCTCTTTAAGTAATTTGAATATTTGTGTCTATCCCTCCCTGGCTTGTAGAGTTTCTGCTGAAAAATATGATGATAATCTAATGGGTTTTCCTTTGTAGTTTACCGTCTTCTTTTCCCTGGCTGCCTTGAGGATTCTTTCTTTCTCATTGATTTTTGACAGCTTCAATACAATGTGCCTTGGAGAAGACCTGTTGGGATGAGGTAGTTAGGTGTTCTATTTTCTTCTTGGATTTGAGGATCCAGTTCTGCCACAAGTTTGGGAAGTTCTCATGAACAATTTGTCTGAATATGTTCTCTGTTCCCTTCTCTCTTTCTTCTCCTTCTGGTATGCCCATTATTCTTATATTTCTCTTTCTAATGGAGCCAGAAAGTTTTTGTAGAGTTCTTTCTTTTTTTTTTTTTAATTCTCACGTGTCTCTCTATTTCCATCTGTGTCATGTCCAGATTTTGATCCTCAATATCATTAATTCTTTCCTCCATCTGGTAAGCTCTATTACCTAAGCTGACTATTTCATTTTTCATTTCTTTTATTCAGTTCTTCACCTTCAGAATTTCTATTTGGTTCTTTTATAAAGTTTCATTTTAAAGTGTTCACTTTATTCTTTGATTGTGTTTCTGAGTTCATTAAATGGCATATCTGTGTTTTCTTGCATCTCGTTGAGTGTTTTTAGAACTGCAATCTTGAATTCTCTGTCATTTAAGTCACATATTTCCATATCTTTAAGTTCCTTTTCTGGAGACTTTTCACTTTCTTTCTGAGCTGTCTTGTTGCCTTGGTTATTCATGGCAATTACTGATTTATTATTTTTCCTCCTAGGTATCTACAGGAGTGGGATGTGCAATAGGTTGATAGGAAGAGGTCTTTTTTTGTTTTCCAATACTTGTTGGTAGAATGTTTTATTTTCTCTCCAACTGCAACCTTTCATTCTCTCTCACACAGTAGTGTTATGTTTTCTCTGCACTGTTCTTGCTTCTCACACAATTGGCAAATTCCCTGGAAGGTGGGCTTCTCCTCTGCAAACAGATCACCTGGGTCACAGGACAATGCTTCCGTGGGGAGATGTGGAGAGCTTCTGAATTTCCAAATCTCTTCCTGCACTAGTTTCAGAGCCTATGTTTCAGGTGCTCTGTTTACTCCTGCAGGGATCTGCCCAGATAAGTCAGGAAAGGGGCAGGGTGGGTTGTGAGAGGTGGCCCAGATCAATGGTGGCAACCACCACCACAACCAGTCCTACACCCAAGGCTCTCTCCCTTTTGCTGGAACTAGTTGAGCCGTGAGTCCATGACTGCAGGCCACAGTTCTCAGACCTGCAAATATTCTGTTCTTTTGATCTGACAGTGCTACTGTTCAGCTTCTAGCATTTGGATATTAGGGAGGATGTGGCTCGGCTCCTCGCCTAAGACTTCTGTCCTCTGCTAGGCAGTGAAGGCTTAAACCGCCATTTTTCCCCTTCTTCCCTCAGTCATTGCTCTGAGGTCTCTGCTGTGAGCGTTGAGTTCAGCCATGTTATATATTGATCCCTCAGATGTGACTGTGGGCCATAAGCAGAGCACTAGCAGTCCGAATTCTTCCCTCCAGAATGCAGGGAGTTGGAACTTCCAAGCTAGATCTGTGTCCTGTGCCCATGCAACCTTCATCTCCACACTTCCTGCTTCCCTCCTCTCCCATTCACCCAATTTGCCCACCTTTACATGATTTTAGTTGTGCATCTCTTAGTCTTGCCTGTCTGCTGTGAAGGGAGTCCTTTGTGGAATTACTGTTGTTCAATTTGTTGCAAATTCCAGGGGAGATATCAGGAGGCTGACCTCAGGCCAACATTTCTATGATGTCATCTCTAATTGCTTATCTAGAGCAATTTTAGCTGGGAAAAAGACTAGATCTCTGAGTCATTTTTTAAACACCTACAGAGGTTTCAAAGAGATGGGTCACAAGTCACCTGGAGCAAACAATTAATTGGACAGAGGAGAGACATAGTAAACTAAGTCAGAGATTATGGGGAGAAGGAGATTCTGGCATTAATCTTATTGTGAGTCAAATTCTAAAATTTCCATAAGTTTAGTACCTATGCTTCCTCCTATCCAATTTATTGTTTCAGGTCTTATGTTTAGGTCTTTGATCCATTTTGAGTTAATTTTGGAATATAGTGACAGATAGCAGTCTAGTTTCATTCTTTGGCATGTGGTTTTCCAATTTTCCCAGCATCATTTATTAAAGAGGCTTTTTTCCCCATTGTACATTTTTGGTTCCTTTGTTGCAAATTATTTGCCCATATATATCTGGGTTTACTTCTGGGTTCTCAATTCTATTCCATTGCTCTGTGTGTCTCTTTTTCTGCCAATATCATGCTGTTTTGATTAGTGCCACTTTGTAGTATACTTTGTAGTCAAGGAGTGTGATACCTCCAGCTTTGTTCTGTTTTCTCAGGATTGTTTTGGCTATTAAGGGTTTTGTGACTCCATACAAATCTGATTATTTTTTGTTCTATTTCTTTTTTTAAAAATGCCATTGAGATTTTAATGACGATTGCAATACATCTGTATATTGCTTAGGGTAATATGACCATTTTAACTATTTTGATTCTTCCAATCCATGAACATGGAATATCTTTCCATTTCTCTGTGTCTTCTTCAATTTTCGTTAACAATGTCTTTTAATTTTCACTGTATAGGTCCTTCACATACTTTGTTAAGTTTATTCCTGGGTACTTTGTTTTTTTTGTTGCAGTTGCAAAAGGAATTTTTTTTTCATTTCTTTTTGTGAAATTTCATTGCTAGTACATAGGAATGCAATGGATTTTTTTTTGTTTATTTTGTGCTCTGCAACTTTACTTTAGTTTTTAAAAATATTTCTAATAGTTTTTGGTGGAATCTTTGGGGCATTTATATAAAGAATCATGGCATCTGCAAAAAGTGGCAACTTACCTTCCTCATTCACAGTTTGTATCCTTTTTATTTCTTTCTCTTACTTGATTGCTCTGGCTAGGACTTAAAATATTATGTAGAATAACAGTGATAAGAAGGGGCATCCATGTGTTATTCATGATCAAAGATGGAAAGCTTTCAGTTTTTCACCATTAAATACGATATCAGCAGGGTTTGTCGAACATGGCCTTTATTATGTTGAGGTACTTTCCTTCTTTTCCCATTTGATTAATTGCTTTATTCATAAACAGTTGTTGTAACTTGGGTTCAGAGACGATTTTATCAATTTGACTTCAAAGGCCAGGAAAGTAAAAGCAAAAAAAAAAAAAAAAAAAAAAAATGAATGGGACTATATCAAACTACAAAGCTTCTGCATAACACAAGAAAACATCAACAACAATAAATAAAGAGGCAACAAACTGAATGAAAGAAGACATTTGCAAAGAACACCGCTGGAAAGGGGCTAATATCCAACATATATGAAGAGCTCATACAACTCAACTACAGAAAAGCAAATAATCCAATTTAAAAATAGGCAGAAAGATATCATCAAAATGGCAGCGTGAGGTGAGCCTCTATAAATCTCCCCTGAAATTTAGAACCAATAGAACAACTGTAACTTCACAAAGGACTCCCTCCACAGCAGACAGGCAAGATGAAGAGGCCCACTACTGAATTCACCTAACGGTGGGCAAATTCTGTGAGCGGGGGAGGATGGAAGGGAGAAGTGTGGAGACGGAGCCACCCGGGCACAGGACGCAGACCTAGCTCAGTACTCCGAGCTCACTGCATCCTGGAACTACCGCAGCTGTGGAAGAGGGAAGCACTAGGACTGCTAGGGCTCCCTTTATGGCTGACAGGGCTGAGGGGACAGCATATAACACGGCTGAACACAACGCTTACAGCAGAGACCTCAGAGATAAGACTGAGGGAAGAAGGTTGAAAATAGTGGTTTAAGCCCTCACTGCCGAGAAGAGAACAGAAGCTTTAGTCACTGAGACCAGCCACCCCTTCCTCACCCTACCAGAGCTCACCCCTCACTGACCTGCCTAGTGCGAGAAGTGGAATAGTAGCGATGTCAGATCAAAAGCACAGAACATTTGCTGTTCTGAGAACTGTATTCCACAGACACAGATTCGCAGCACAACTAGTTCCCGCAAAGGGGAGGGAGCTTTAGAAGAAGGACCAGCTGTGGTGGTGGGGGCTGCCACTGCTCTGGGCAACCTCTCACAACTCACCCTGCCCCTGGCCCCACCTATCTGGGCAGATCCCTGCGGGAGTAAAAAGAACTGCTGAAACTCAAGGGCTCTGAATCGGGCACAGGAAGAGCTCTGGACCTTCAAAAGCTCTCCAAAAACCCACACAGGCACTGTGCCCAGTGACCCAAGAGAACTTTTAACAGAGGAGAAGCCTGTCACATAGGGAATCCACCCATTGTGTGAGAAACTGGAATAGTGCAGAGAAAACAGAGCACGGCAGTGTGAGAGAGAAAAAAAGTCAGCAGTCGGAGAGAAAATAAAACATTCTACCAACAAGTACTGGAAAACAAAAAAAGACCTCTTTCTATCAACCTGTTGCAGAAGCCACTCCTGTAGCTGTCTAGGAAGAGAAATAATAAATCAGCAATTGCCATGAATAACCAAGGCAATAAGACAGCTCAGAAAGAAAGTGAAAAGTCTCCAGAAAAGGAACTTAAAGATATGGAAATATGTGACTTAAATGACAGAGAATTCAAGATTGCAGTTCTGAAAAACCTAAACGAGATGCAAGAAAACGCAGAAAAGAAGTTCAATGAACTCAGAAACACAATCAAAGAACAACATGAAAATTTTACGAAAGAGATTGAAATTTTAAAAAAGAACCAAATAGATTTCTGGAGATTAAGAACTCAATAGAAGAAACTAAGAATGAGGATTTTCGAGGAAAAATGGCCGCGTGAGGTGAGCCTCTGTAAAGCTCCCATGGAATTTAAAACGAATCTAACAACAATAAATCCACAAAGGACTCCCTGCACAGCAGACAGGCGACACGAAGAGGCCTACTACCGAAATCACCTACAGGTGGGAGATTCACGCCAGTGGGGGGAGGAGGAAAGGGAGAAGTGGGGAGACGAAGTTATGCGGGCGCAGGACGCAGACCTAGCTCAGCGCTGCGAGCTCGCTGCATCCCGGAACTACCGCAGCTGCGGGAGAGGGAAGAACTCAGACTGCTACGGCTCCACTTATGGTCCACAGGGCTGAGGGGGCAGCATATAACACAGCTGAACCCAATGCTCATGGCAGAGACCTCGGAGAAAACACTGAGGGAAGAAGGCTGAAAACGGTGGTTTAAGCCCTCACTGCTGAACAAAGAACTGAAGCCTTAGGCACTGAGACTAGCCGCCCCTTCCTACCCTCCCAGAGCACACCCCGCCTCCACCTGCCCCGTGCTAGAAACAGAACAGAAGCTGTGTCAGATCAAAGAACAGAATACTTGCTGTTCTGAGAACTATGGACCGCAGACACAGATTCGCAGCCCTACCAGTTCCAGCAAAGTGGAGGGAGCTGTGGAAGCAGGACCGGTTTTGGTGGCGGTCACCGCCATTGCTCTTGGCCACCTCTCACAACTCACCCCACCCCTGATCCCACCTATCTGGGCAGATCCGTGCAGGAGTAAACAGAACTGCTGAAACATACGGGCTCTGAATCTGGAGCTGGAAGAGCTTCTGAACATCAAAAGCTCTCCGCATACCCACCGGGACACTGCACCCTGTGACCTAGAAGAACTATTAACAGAGGAGAAGCCCATCTCCCAGGAAATCCCCCCATTCTGTGAGAAGCTGGAATAGTGCAGAGAAAACATAGCACTACCGTGTGGGAGAAGAAAAACAAGCTGCAGTAGGAGAAAAAATAAAACATTCTACCAACAAGTAATGGAAAACAAAAGAAAGACAGCTTCCTATCAACCTGTTGCAGAAGCAACTCCTGTAGATGTCTAGGAAGAGAAATAATAAACCAGTAATTGCCATGAATAACCAAGGCAACAAGATAGCTCAGAAAGAAAGTGAAAAGTATCCAGAAAAGACATTTAAAGATATGGAAATACGTGACTTAAATGACAGAGAATTCAAGATTGCAGTTCTGAAAAAACTCAACGAGATGCAAGAAAACACAGATAGGCAGTTAAATGAACTCAGAAACACAATCAAAGAACAGCATGAGCATTTGACGAAAGAGATTGAAATTTAAAAAAAGAACCAAATAAAATTTCTGGAGATTAAGAACTCAATAGAAGAAATTAACAACGAAATAACCAGCTTAGGTAGTAGAGTTGACCAGATGGAGGAAAGAATCAGTGACATCGAAGATAGAAACCTGGAAATTACACAGATGGAAGAAGAAAGAGACTTGAGACTTAAAAGAAATGACTCTACAAGAACTTTCTGACTCCATCAGAAAGAGCAATATAAGAATAATCGGCATAACAGAAGGAGAAGAAAGAGAGAAGAGAATAGAGAATACATTCAAACAAATTGTCGATGAGAACTTCCCAAACTTGTGGACAGAACTGGATCCTCGAATCCAAGAAGCAAATAGAACACCTAATTACCTCAATCCCAACAGGCCTTCTCCAAGGCACATTGTATTGAAGCTGTCTAAAATCAACGACAAAGAAAGAATCCTCAAGGCAGCCAGGGAAAAGAAGACGGTAACTTACAAAGGAAAGCCCATTAGATTATCATCAACTTTTTCAGTAGAAACTCTACAAGCCAGGAGGGAGTGGAACCAAATATTCAAACTATTGAAAGAGAGAAATCATGAGCCAAGAATAATATATCCAGCAAAGATATCTTTTAGATATGAAGGAGGAATAAAGACCTCTCCAGACATATAGAAGGTGAGGGAATTTTCTAATACATGACCTGCACTACAAGAAATACTAAAGGAGGCTATTCGACCACCATCAACAGGGACAATTTGTGGCAACTAAAACTTAAAAAGGGGGAGACTAAAGGCTTGAACCAGAATATGGGAATGGAGAAAGTAAGCATGCTGAAGAAAATGGAATACTCTAAATATCAAACTTTCTTTACATAAATTTAAGGGTAACCACTCAAAAAAAATCCAGAACTGAAATATGTACTGTAATAAAAGAAGAAACAGAGGGAAACATCATAGAATACCACCACACCGAAATAATACACAACAACATAAAGGCAAAGAAACAGTGGACACACAGCCTTACCAGAAAACTAAAGATAGAATGACAGGAAATCCTCACATATCAATAATCACCCGAAATGTAAATGGACTGAACTCACCAATCAAAAGGCACAGAGTAGCAGATTGGATCAAAAAACTAAACCCAACCATATGCTGTCTCCAAGAGACACTTCTCAGCTACAAGGACAGGCATAGACTCAAAGTGAAAGGGTGGGAATTGACACTCCAAGCAAATGGTACCCAGAGAAAATCAGGTGTAGCCATAATGATAACAGATGAAACAGACTTCAAGGTGAAAAAGATAACAAGAGACAAAAATGGACATTTCATAATGGTAAAGGGGACTATACAACAAGAAGACATAACAGTCGTCAATATTTATGCCCCCAATCAGGGAGCACCGAAATATACCAAGCAACTACAAACACAACTCAAGGGAGAAATTGACCAAAACACAATTATACTAGGGGACTTAAATACATCATTGACAGCTATGGATAGATCATCCAAACAGAAAATAAATAACAAAATAGCAGCGCTAAATGACACACTAAATGAAACGGATATAATTGACATTTATAGAGCACTTTATCCTAAAACATCAGAGTATACATTCTTTTCTAGTGTACACGGAACATTCTCAACAATAGACAATATATTGGGACATAAAATCAGTCTCAGCAAATTTAAGAAGATTGAATTCGTACCAAGCATATTCTCTGATCACAAGGCTTCGAAATTGGATATCAACTGCAAAACGAAAGTGGGAAAAAACACAAATACATGGAGATTAAACAACATACTTTTAAAGAAGGACTGGGTCAAAGAAGAAGTTAGAGGAGAGATCAAAAGATACATAGAAACAAATTACAATGAAAATACATCCACCAAAATTTTTGGGATGCAGCAAAAGCAGTTTTAAGAGGGAAATTTATATCATTACACGCCTATCTCAAGAAACAAGAAAATTCCCAAATAAATAACCTCATGGTACACCGTAAAGAACTAGAAAAAGAAGAACAAGTAAAACCCAAGGTCAGCAGAAGAAAGGAAATAACAAAAATTAGAGCAGAACTAAATGAAATAGAGAACAAAAAGACAATAGAAAAAATTAATGTGACAAAGAGCTGGTTCTTTGAAAAGATTAACAAAGTTGACAAACTCTTGTCTAGACTCACTAAGATAAAAAGAGGGAAGACATTAATTAACAAAATCAGAAACGAAAAAGGGGAAGTTATCACGGACACCACAGAAATACAAAGGATCATCTAAGAATACTATGAAGGACTATATGCTACCAAATTCAATAACCTAGAAGAAATGGACAAGTTCTTAGAAACATATAGCCTTCCAAGGCTGAAACATGAAGAACTGGAAAATCTAAACCGACCGATCACCAGTAATGAAATTGAATCAGTCATCCAAAACCATCCCAAAAGCAAAAGTCCGGGACAAGATGGCTTCACTAGTGAATTCTACCAAATCTTTAAAGAAGATCTAATATCAATCCTGCTCAAACTCTTCCAAAAAATTGAAGAAGAGACAGTACTACTTTACTCATTTTATGAGGACAACATTACCCTGATACCAAAACCTGGTAAGGACAGCACAAAAAAAGAAAACTACAGACCAATATCTCTGATGAATACCGATGCAAAAATCCTACATAAAATTCTAGCAAATCGAATACAACAATGCATTAAAAGGTTATTCATCACAACCAAGTGGGATTCATCCCCGAGGCACAAGGATCGTTCAACATCTGCAAATCCATCAATGTGATACATCACGTAAACAAAATAAAGGACAAAAATCATGATTATATCAATTGATGCAGAAAAAGTACTTGACAAGATACAACATCCATTTATGATTAAAACACTTAATAAAATAGGTATAGAAGGAAAATACTTTAACATAATAAAGGCCATATAGGACAAGGTCTCTGCTAATCTCATAATTAATGGTGAAAAACTGAAGCTCTTTGCTCTACGTTCAGGAACACGACAGGGTTGTCCCCTATCACCTCTGCTTTTCAACATAGTGTTGGAAGTCCTTGCCAGAGCAATCAGGCAAGAGAAAGAAATAAAAGGCATCCAAATTGGGAATCAAGTAGCTAAATTATCACTCTGCAGATGACATGATGCTATATATAGAAAACCCTAAAGACTCCACCAAAAAGCTATTAGAAACAATCAACGAATACAGTAAAGTTGCTGGCTACAAAATCAACGTACAAAAGTCCATTGCTTTCCTATATAATAACAATAAAATCTCAGAAAAAAACAACAAACAATTCCTTTTACAATTGCAGCAAAAAGAATAAAATACCTAGGAATAAACTTATGCAAGGATGTAAAAGACCAATATGCTGAAAACCATAAGATATTTTTAAAAGAAACTGAAGACACAAAGAAATGGAAAAACATTCAGTGCTCATTGATTGGAAGAATCAACATAGTTAAAATGGCCATATTGCCCAAAGCAATATACAGATTTAATGCAATCCCCATCAAAATCCCAATGGCATATTTTAAAGAAATAGAACAAAAAATCATCAGATTTGTTTGGAAACATGAAAGATCCCAAATAGCCAAAGCAATCTTAAGAAAAAAGAACAATAATGGAGGTATGACACTTACTGACTTTGGCTTGTACTACAGGACTACCATAATCAAAACAGCATGGTATTGGCACAAAAACAGACACATAGACCAATGGAATAGAATTGAGAACACAGAAATAAAACCACATAAATATGGACAGGTAATTTTTGACAAAGAAGCTAAAAACATACATTGGAGGAAAGAGAGCCTCTTCAATAAATGGTGCTGGGAGAATTGGATAGCCACGTGCAAAAGAATGAACCTGGACTGCTATCTTTCACTAGGTACCAAAATTAATTCAAAATGGATCAAAGACTTAAGCATAAGACCTGACACAATAAGCTGCATAGAAGAAAACATAGGTAATAAACTTATGGACCTTGGGTTCAAAGAGCATTTTATGAATTTGATTCCAAAGGCAAGGGAAGTAAAAGTAAAATAAATGAATGGGATTCTATCAAACTTAAAAGCTTCTGCACAGCAAAAGAAACCATCAACAAAATAAAGAGGCATCCAACTAAATGGGAGAAAATTTTTGCAAACATTGCCTCTGATAAATGGCTAATATCAAAAATATACAAGGAACTCATGAAACTGAACAACAAAAAAACAAGTAACCCAATTGAAAAATGGGCTGAGGACCTGGAGAGACATTTCTCCAAAGAGGACACACAAATGGCAAATAGACATATGAAAAAATGCTCAACATCACTAATCATCAGACAAATGCAAATCAAAATCACAATGAGATATCACCTCACCGCAGTCAGAATGGCTATCATCTACAGGACAAATAGTAACAAGTGTTGAAGAGGCTGTGGAGAAAAAGGAACCCTCATCCACTGTTGGTGGGAATGCAGACTTGTAGAGCCGCTATGGAAGGCAGTGTGGAGGTTCCTCAAAAAATTACGAATAGAATTACCATATGACTCAGCAATCCCTCTCCTGGGTATCTACACAAAAAATCTGGAAACATTTATACATAAAGACACGTGTGCTCCAATGTTCATTGCAGCTTTATTTACGGTGGCCAAGAGATGGAAACAAGCAAAATGTCCTTCGATAGATAAATGGATAAAGAAGTTGTGGTATATATACACAATGGAATACTATTTGGTGGTTAGAAATGATGAAATAGGACCATTTGTGACAACATGGATGGATCTTGATATTATAATGCTAAGAGAATTAAGTCAGACAGAAAAAGCAGATTACCACAAGATTTTACTGATATGTGATGTATAAACCAAAAATAACTAAAGAACAAGACAAACAAATGAGAAACAAAAACTCATAGACACAGACAATAGTTTAGTGGTTACCAGAGGGTAAGGGGGTGAGGGGTGGTAGATAGGGTAAAGGGGATCAAATATATGGTGATGGAAGGAGAACAGAGTCTGGGTAGTTAACACACAATGGGATTTCTGGATGATGTAATACAGAATTGTATACCTCAAATCTATGTAACTTTACTAACAGTTGTCACCCCAATAAACTTTACTAAAAAAAATATAAAAGAATTTGACACAAGTAGTTCCAAGTATTCTCCTTGACTTCAAGCAAGACAGGAGAACTTGGATGTACAGGAAGCAAGGTCAAGTCCTTTGGTGAGAGAATGTCAGTAGGCAAGATCGGCAGGTACTAACCAAGCAAGCTGGGTCCAGGGCAGGACTGCAGATGCAAAGATATCTTAGTGTAGTAGAAAACCAAGGCAAGAACTTCTCTAGACCTGGCCTTCTGAGGTCAGAGCCATAGACCAGAGAGAAAATTGGGCCATATCAGCCAGGGTTGTAAGCTAAGACACCACAGCAGTGACTCCTCCATCTAGCCAAAGGGGCAAGTTACCGGAAGTGCAATTTAAAAAATGTCAGAATGTAACAACAAGAAGCTACAGTGGGAAGCTAGAGTATTCAAACATTGTGGATACCAATTGGGAGGGCTTGAACAATCAGGAATTAGGAAAGAGATGAAGAAATTGGATAATGTGCAATAGAAAAGATATGAGGTTCAGACTGGAAAGTCTAATATTACAGCTATAGCATGGACATGGGTCAGTGGGCATTCCCTGCATCTTCCCTAAGTCTTAATATAATAAGGTTGGTTTTAGGAACTAGATAACATAGCAAGGGCCAAAGGGAAAAGAGATAGCTCAGTAACCACATCCTATGCCAAACAGGTTAAAGGAGAATTAAATATGCATCCTAAATCCCCAGTTTACCAAGCATTAGCTTGAGAAGAGGCAGGACTAAGACTGAACATCAAAGGCTCTCAATGCCCACAAGACAGAAATGAGGCCAAGAGACAAGGAAGGAAAGGCATTAAGGAGGGAATTATTTTCTATCCACCAGGAGTTTACAAATTATGCCTCACCCAAGACAGTTGCACTGTCTTACTGGTTTATCTAATTACACAAGTAATGTATAAATAAGTCCTTATAAACATTTCAAACAATAAAACTGTATTTAGGAAAAAATACTAAAATTTCCTTTTTACCTGCTCATTCCCAATCAGGTTTGTGTGTAAATATTTACATGCATGTGTTGGTTCTTTTGGTCGTTTTTTTTCCCCTAACAAAAATAGGATCATGCTCTATACGATTGATCTGCAACTTGGGTGTTTTTGTTTGTTTGCTGGTTCTGCATTTTCTTACATGTCTGTACATCTTGGACATGTTTTAATATCAGCCCATATAGATTCTCTTATTTTCCTAAAAGTTGCATAGTATTCCATAATATGAATTTGCCTCTATTGTACCTTTTCTCTTTATGGAAATTTAGGTCCTTTCCACTTTTTCTCTATTGTGAAGAAATGCTGTCCTGATTACCCCGAAAGCCTGTTGCACTATGTCTTTAGAAAGCATTGTAAAAATAGAATTGCTAAGTCAAAAGGTATATTTGTGTGTTAGATATTTTGCTTGTCAGTGGACACCCACTCTCCATCCTTCAGCACCCTGTTCCTTGCCTGAGGAGACTGACCCATGTCCTTCCTTGCCTCTGGCTCCTGGTTGAGTTTGCTACTGGGAAATTCTGACAGGAGATGGCAAGAAGAGAGGACAGTGAGTTTAAGGTATTTGTTTCTCCCAGCACTCTTCCTCCATGCATATTCTTCTACCAAAATATGGCTACCAGTATGTCCTTCTACCAAAAGCCACAGATCCTGGCAGGTTACCCTTTCATACAGCTCCAAGTTCTGTTCACTACTCTCTCCTCTTGCCCCCACAGTCGTAGAGTGTAATGGTTCCCTGTTATGTCCAGCCTCAGGTAATGTACCATCCCTTGTTAGTTTCCCTAAAACCTTATTGCATGCTCTCAATGCCAATTGGAAATTTCCATCTGTTTTGTGCCAGGGCCCTAACTGATACTATGCATTTTAAATTTTGATACATATTCCTAAATTGTCTACCAAAAGGTTATTGCAATCTTTCCTCCTACCAACAGTGCATGAGAGTGCCTAGTTAACCCATTTTGCGTATACTGCTAGGGGAGTACTGTATAAACAAGAGCTTAACAAATGGTTTGAAAGTCCATGATGTACACAGTGATCGTCAGTTTATCAGAATGGAAAAAAAGGTCACAGTTGCTCAAGATTTCCCTCTCCCTGTATCATTAAAGCACAATTCTAGAGCTGACCATGGACCTTCAGGCACCTCTCTCTATGTGACCTTTGCTCTCAGATAGAAAGTTCCTTCTTTAAACTCCAGTGCATCATTCCTATGACTATTGGCAGGCTCAGACAACATTTGTTAAACAGAGCTATTATGGAGCCCAAAGTAACATCTCTCCTGGCATCAGTTGCCAGTTTCATGTGTTGGCTTAATCACAAATTTCCACAGGAATCTCAAGAAAGACTGAATAGGCAACATAACCAGTAGTGCCTGTTTTAGGGAGTATTCCTCAGAGAATCCTGGGAATAGAGCAAACTGATCGACCCACAAACTGTCGAATATCAAAACTCATTTTGGTACTTGGAGTTCTCTCGAAACATGCTTCCTACTTCTACCTCCCACCTTTAACATCTCCAAGTGCTTTGTCTCACAATAAATAATCAATGAGTCTTCATAGCTGGTAATTGCAAATTAGACTGTGGAGGTTAAAAAAAATTCAAGAGGAAATTTTCTCTAAAATCTTATCAGAGCTGCTCAAGGTATTTTTCTCAGCCATGGTGGAGAAATGAATGGCACTGAGAGAGCTCTCACAGACCCTGTGTGTGCAGCCATTTCATCTGGCAGCTTTACAGCTGAGGCTCTTCCCTTAGACCCCTCATTAATGCAGAATTCTTTCTCATTTTCTATTTAACTAAAATCTGAAGTCCAGAATCTCTTCATCTTACACTCCCTGCTCAGCTTGCAGAATTCTAATTTTTCTTCATTATATCCTTTCAGAACATGATAACCTTTTTCTCCAGTTTATTACAATTGCCTACTATCTATTCATATGTATATGTTAACATTACATGAAGAACTTTTTGAATCAGGCTTACTAGAAGAAAAGAATCTTCCTTTATAAAGGTTCTTAATTGGACTTGTACACATTTTACTGGATTTATTTATTTATTTATTTATTTTATTTTATTTTTTTTTAATTAAATTTATTGGGGTGACAATTGTTAGTAAAATTACATAGATTTCAGGTGTACAATTCTGTATTACATCATCTATAAATCCCATTGTGTGTTCATCACCCAGAGTCAGTTCTTCCATCACCATATATTCGATCCCCCTTACCCTCACCTCCCCCCCCCACCCCCCTTACCCTCTGGCAACCACTAAACTATTGTCCGTGTCTATGAGTTTTTGTTTCTCATTTGTTTGTCTTGTTCTTTTGTTGTTTTTGGTTTATATACCACATATCAGTGAAATCACATGGTTCTCTGCTTTTTCTGTCTGACTTGTTTCGCTCAGCATGGATGGAACTTGAGAGAGTAATGCTGAGCATTTTACTGGATTTAAAAAGCTACGGGAGGAGGGCAATGTCTAACCTTTAGTTTACAACAGAAAAACACTGGCACTTGGCCATTCAAATAGTTTCTTCAATACACGCCTTCTTTGTGGTGGGAACAGTGATGGATTAGGCAGCAAGGTTTGTTTACTTAAGGTAAAATGGCAGATCTTATAACAATATTACAATGGTCTGAGTTTCATTTATAAATATGACACTATTGACCTACCATAAGGAGCATAAGTGCCTTAAATTGTTTTTTTCCCCGAATTGGGTTGAAGTATTCACACTCTCCTATTCATACTTCCTATGCTCAAAAGCCAGCAAGATAGATGATAGAGGCCAGAGTCTACAAAAGAAAACTCCATTTGGTTAGACCTCACAACCAACAAGTGCCACCTTATCCTACTCTCATAATAATTATTGAGCACCAACAATGTGGTAGGCACAACACTATGCAGTTTACAAGCATTGACCCCTTTAATCCTGAGGCAACTCTAAGAGGTCACAACTATCATTATTCATGTTTTATTGAGGCACAGTAGAGAGATTAGTGACTTGTCCAAGGTCACACAGCTAATAGATGACAGAGCTGGTATTTGCATCCAAATGTCTTACTTAGATCAAATTGGCTAGAAGCAGATCCTGAGATAAGATTCAGCTGTAAGTTATTTCTTAAGTAAATCATACCAGGAGAACAAGTAAGAGAGTGGGGGAAGCAGTATTTATCCGTTTTCTATTGCTACATAAAAAAATACCTCAAAATTTAGTGACTTATAATAAAAACAAACATTTATTATCTCACACATTTTTTTGAAGGGCAGAAAGTCAGGAGTGGTTTATCTGCATAGTTTTGGCAAAAGGTCACTCATGAGGTTGCAGTCAAGATATCAGCTGGGGCTACAGTCATTGCAAGGCTTGATGGGAGCTGGATGATCCACATCCAAGATGATTTACCCATGAAAATGGCAAGTTTGTTCTGGCTATTGGTGAGAGGGCTCAGTTCTTTGCCACATAGCTCTCTTCATAGAGTTGAGTGTCTGCCTCACATTACAAATGGCTGCCCTTAGAGAGGACAACCTAAGAGCGAGCAAAGTGGAAGCTACAATGATTTTTATGGTCTAGCCTTGGAAGTCACACACCATCATTTCCACCACATCCTATTGGTTACACAGTTAGATACAATTCAATGTGAAGAGGACTACACAAGGGCATGGATATCAGGATATGGGGTTAATTGGGAGCCATTTTAGAAGCAGGGTACAACACAGGACAATAAAGGGTAAAAGCCAAGAAAAGATAAGACTTCAGGCAAAGTCCCAACCTCAGCCTGATCCTGTAGTGAACTCAGGCGTGTTAATTACACCTCAATGTTTGTCTCATCCCAAGAAAAGGGATATGGGCTTTTGTAGTCTCATAATAGGAAAGTATTGGCATGGTACATTAACTGCCAGGCATTTCTGGCTCTCAATGTAAAGGAAACAGCTCCAGTAACCCAAAAGATAGTACTGGGAAGAATGTCACAGATGTTAGCTGTTTAAAGCACACAGAAGCTGGTGGGTGGGTTCAGAGAATCAGTAAATGGAAAAGAGGGAATCTAGGTGGGGTCCAGACAATGTCCTCTATTTCAGGTATGTCTTACTCTAGAATTCTTATAATTAAATGCTTTCTATCTTGCAACATTTGGCTTTTTGTTTTGTCAAGATCATCTGCTTTGCAACTGTGACCAAAAAAATGCACAGCTTTGTCAATTACGCAACAATGTAAAGACGCTCCCTAAATAAGGCAATTTTTTAGACTAGAAAAAAGAAGTTAAATGTATACCTTTTGCATACCTCTCTGGAGAGAAATTTGATGTTCTAAAAGTCCTAGTTGATAGAATGCTGATAGCCAACATCAACATTCTCTCAATCTTGTGTGTGTGTGTGTGTGTCTGTGTGTGTGTGTGTGTGTATATATATACATATATATACACACATATGTATACATATACACATATGTATATATGTATATATATACACATGTGTATGTATATTATGTATATATAGTGTAAAAACATATATGTATGTATATATATAGTGATATATATATATATATATATATATATATATATATATATATATATACATAATTTTGCACTCTAAGTTGAGTCTTAGAAAAATAGTTCAGTACACAAAATTTGCTTTTGGCAAAATTTGTTCTTTCTTTTTTCTCTCCTTTGGGCCCCTTATCCTGATTTCTCACCAATTATTTATTCTATGTCCTCTTCTAGCTCTGAGCCAACTTTCAAGTAATCCCAACCTATTACTTTCCAGGCCGAATAATGTTCTAATACATAAACCCTTCCAGAGACAACTACTTTCAAAGTAGGAACTCTTAAATATATATATATATATATGTAGATGCTGCAACTATTCTAGAAATTAGTTAGAATATCATATTTGTTAGTGTTAGAGAAATTCAGCCCTAGCAAGTCCCAGCCTGAGCTCACCAAAATTGTTAAGCCATCTCTGATGTTTCAGTGTACATACAAACATACACTGGGGAGACCAAGGAATGAAATTAAGTGATGCAATGGCTGAACATACAAGGAATGATGTAAGGAACCCCAGCACTCTCACCCTCAAACTGCAGAGAGTAAAACAGAACTCTCCAAAATTAGACTTCTTTTTTCTTTGCCTCTTTTTTTGTATTTTCTTCCATAGTATTTGTGTGAGGTACATAAAGAGCAATCCTATAATGACTTGGCTTTGTCAAGAGAAATTTAGATTCATTAAAAACAATTCATTCACTCATCTACACAGTTAAAAAATTATCTGTTGAGAATTTGGAATATACTTTTCTTGTGCTTACTTCAATAGTTGAGCTCTGGTTCTCTTTTATAACTCACAGTACCTTTTTATATTTGTTAAGCTGTTTTAATATAGTGTGAGGCATGCCTACAACATTCTCACAATAATACTGCCAAGTCGTCTCTGGATTTATTCTGAAATCAATTGAATTCAAATTGAAGTAGTAATTAATGCTAGAGTTCTTTTCTCTGTTTTCAGCAAGCTGGCATCTGTTTCCACAGAAACAGGCTGTGGCTGCAAACTACAGAAAAAAACGTCAGATATCACATCAATTTTAGTGAACTCATGCTGGGACTTGCTAGGACTGAATTTCTCTAACACCAAGCAGATAAGAGAGTCAACTAATTTTTAGAACTAAGGGTGTTGTTGTTGTTTTTCAAACAAGAAACAAAATGAAAAACCAAGGACAAGTGAAGAGTATTAACTAACGACTTCTGACCTAGACATTTAGTTGCAGTATCTATTTATAGGTAATTTTCCACTGCCTGCTTCCATAATTTCGTTTTATATTTATTTGTATTATGGAAGTTACCTATTCTAATTTTCACCAGTTAGAGGGATAGGATGTTTCCAGAATTTTTTAATCATTTGAAAAGTCTTATCAAATTGGCAATAATCTGACATTTCCAATATGCTTCATTTCCCACATTTGTCATTTAATTCAACAAATGTTTATTGAATGATCTAAATTCTAGGCCAGGAATTTTCAAACTGTATAAGAATTCTCTGATGATTTTATTTAAAATTCATAAGTCTAGGCTTTACCCCTAGAGTCTCATTTAGTGCATCTGATGTGGGGTCCAGCACTCAAATTTTAATAGCCTCTGTTCTCCTCTCTGTAGGTGATTTTGATCTCAGTGGTCCTCAAACCACAATTTGAAAAACATTCTCCTAGTACACTTTTGCTAGGAGCTGAGAATGGAAAATAAAGATAAAGAAATAGTTATTGATAAATAAATTAATAAATAAAATCTGTGCCCTGAAGAAGGTAACAGTCTACCACATGTGGAAAATGGACCAAAAATACAACACATAGTCCTAAAATACTTGGTACCCCAGGGATCCAGGGATACACAGAGCCCCCATATTAAAAGGAGACCTCTTGGCTCCCTTTATCTCTGCTCAAAATAGCATCACAACTTTGTTAGTAATAAGACATAGAGAGTTCCAGTAAAGATAGCACAGTAGGTACATGCTGTGCTTACCTTCTCTCATGATCACATCAAAATTACAACTAAAATACAAAACAACTATCATTCAGAATCACCTAAAACCTTGATGAACTGAAGCCCTACAACAAAAGACAGAAGAAGCCACCTCGAGACTGGTAGGAAAGGCACAGACAGAGAATGGGCTGGTCCCACACCCACATGTAACCATTAAAAATAGGGAGGGATATCTTAGCTGTGGAGGTTACCCCCACCCTGGAGGAGTGAGGTCTTAGCCCCTCCCCACCCCAGGGGCTGGGAAGAGAAATCCCCATACTTCCTTGTTGTGAAAAAAAGTGGAGATTGTGACTGAGTGAGACATAGGGTAGCTGGAGTCCCAGGTGCTCCTCTTAAAGGGACTGTGCAAGGACTTACCCACCAATGGAATCACTCACTCTGAGCTCCAGCACTGGGGCAGTAGCTGGAAAGACAGCAGGGACATGTGGTGGGGAACTGAGTTGTCTGGCTTGGGACAGGGACCGGAGGAGCAGCTTTCTCCTGGATGGATGAACTGGCAGAGTCTATTGTTTCTTTGTTGATTCCCTCCCCCTTCCCTGTGTGCAGACACAGGTGGCTGCCATATCTGAGTCTCCATCAAGCTGACTAATGCTGTTCATTTGCCATGCCCTAGTGATTTGAGACCCCGCCCTGCCCAACTTTGGGGCACACCCAAGCTGCTTCCAGTGGCTCTTTCATACAAACTGCCTGCCTTTGCTCATGTGCAGACTTTCCCAGGGTCTCTCAAAGGTTTGCGGAACCCAGACAAGCAGCATCTAACTTGAATGTGTACTGTACCTCTGGCTGAGCAGCCCTAAGTGCAGCACTAGTGGCAGCCGGACCTCGTGTGCGACTTGGCCTCTCAAGGCACTCCCAAGCACAGCATAGATGGTGGAAATCTGCGGATTTTTTTGTGGCTCCTGCTGCATGGCCCCAGGTGGGGCATGGGCTGCAGCTAAACTTGACCTGCAGTGGATCTCCTCCAAGGTGTCCCTGGGGCTGGTGCCCCCAGTGGCCAGCTTCAAAATGAGCTGGAGAAGCACCCAGACACTTCCAAGAATGATACATCCAAGGGGCAGATTGGGCAGGCACCAGAGCCCTGCTGAGGCAGATCCTTCTCTGTAGGGTCAGCTCCTGTACTACAACTTCTCCACTGTAGACATGGCCAGTCCTCACAACCAATGAACCTGAGGGTCAATCCTTCCCACTGATGTGCAAATAGCAATCAAGACTTAACTATAAGAAGAGGGCACACACAACCCACACAAGGGACACACCTAGAGTCTGTGTTTCAAGTGACCAGAAAAACTGTGCCACTGAGCCCCACAGCACACCTACTACATGAGGCCACTCTACTAAGACCAAAAGATATAGCAGCCCTACCTAATACATAGAAGCAAACACAGGGAGGCAGCCAAAATAGGGAGATAAAAAAACATGTCTCAAATAAAAGAATAGAACAAAACTCCAGAAAAAGTACTAAAGAAAATGGAGACAGGCAATCTACCGGATGCAGAGTTCCAAACACTGGTTATAAGGATGTTCACTGATTTCAGGGAGAACTTTAACAAAGAGATAGGAAACATGAAAATGGAGATAGAAAACATGAAAAAGAACCAGACAGAAATAAAGAATATGATAACAAAAATGAAGAATACATTACAGGGAGTCAGCAGTACATTAGAGGAAGCAGAGGATTAAACCAGCAATGTAGAAAATAAGGTACCAGAAAACACCCAATCAGAACAGCAAAAAATAAAATTTAAAAAATCCAACAATTTCAGGAGAGTTTAAGGGGCTTCTGGGGCAACATCAAGTGTACCGACATTCACATTATGGGGATACCAGAAGGAGAAGAGAGAGAGCAAGGAATTGAAGACCTATTTGAATAAATAATAACAGAAAACTTCCCTAAACTGGTGAAGGAAATAGATATACAAACCCAAGAAGTGCAGAGTCCCAAACAAGACAAGGCCAAACAGGCTCACACCAAGACACATCATAATCAAAATGCCAAAGTTTAAAGATAAAGAGAGAATCTTAAAAGCAGCAAGAAAAAAGCAGTTAGTTACCTACAAGGGAGCCTTCATGAGACTGTCAGCTGATTTCTCAACAGAAACTTTGCAGGCCAAAAGGGATTGGCACAAAATATTCAACATGATGAAAAGCAAAGATCTACAACCAAGATTACCCAGCAAAGTTGTCAATTAGAATTGAAGGACAGATAAAGAGCTTCCCAGACAAGAAAAAGCTAAAGGAGTTCATTATCACCAAACCAGTATTATGAGGAATATTAGAGGGATTTCTTTAAGATGAAAAAAGAAATCAAAAGTATGAAAATGGCAATAACTACATACCTATCAACAATTACTTTCAAAGTGAATGGATTAAATCCTCTAATCAAAAGATAGGGAGTGCTAAATGGATAAGAAAAGAAGACCCTTTTATATGCTGCATACAAGAGACCCACTTCAGGTTGAAAGACACATGCAGACTGAAAGAAAAGGGATGGGAAAAGATGTTTCATGAAAATGGAAACAAACAAACAAACAAATAAAAAACTGGGGTAGCAATATTTGTAACAGAATAGACTTTAAAACAAAAACTGTAACAAGAGACAAAGAAGGACCTAGTAATCCCACTTCTGGTATTTAGCTGAACAAATCCAAAATGTTACTAAGAGGGGACATGCTCATCCCTATGTTCACTGCAGCAATATTTACATAAGCCAAGTTATGAAGGCAACCTGGGTGTCTCTGAATGGATGAATGGATGAAGAAGATCTGGTATGTATATACAATGGAATATTACTCAGCTGTAAAAAATAAAAGAAATTCTTGCCACCTGTGACAACAAGGATTATCCTAGAGGGTACTGTTCTGAGTGTAATAAGTCAGACAGCAAAAGATAAATGTCATTCAATTTAACATATAAGTAGAATCTAAAGAACAAAATAAACAAACGAAACAGAAACAAACTCATAGATACAGAGAACACTTTGATGGTTGCCAGATGGGAGGGGGTTTTTTGGGGGTGGGTGAAAAGGGGAAGGGATTAAGAAGTACAAATTGGTTGTTGCTACACAGTAGTCATGGGGATGTAGGGTATAGCCTAAGGAATGTAGTCAATAATATTGTAATAACTATGTATGGTGTGAGATGGGTACTAGATCTATTGCAGTGATTGATGGGAGTAGGGTTTCGGCAGGGTGAAAAGGTAAAGAGATTAAGAAATACAAACTGGTAGTTACAAAATAGTCATGGGGATGTAAAGAATAGGGAATATAATCAATAATATGGTAATAAGTATATGCATTGCCAGGTGGTAGTAGTCAGGGGGATCACTTCCTAAATTATATAAATTTTTTAACCAATATGCTATATACTTGAGATTAATATAATATCGAATGTCAACTTTAATTGCAAAGTTAAAAGGGGGGATATCAATAATATTGTGATAGTGTGGTACAGTGTCAGATGGTTGCTGGACTTATGGTGATCACTTCTTTAGCATAGGGAACATAATAATGTGGTAATAACACTGTATAGTGCTAGGTGGGTACTGTTGAAAAACTATGATGTACACCTGAAACTAACATAATATTGTATGTTAGCTATATTTTAATGAAAATCTTTTTTTAAAATGACATATAATTAATATGAAAAAAGGGAATAGTTTAAACATATGTTCTTGGGAATTAGGGGTCATAATTTGCCTAGGCAAAATGGAAAGAGGAAGGAAATTTTAATAGTAAGAAATGAAAGGGTAAAATAGACTCTCCACTTAAGAGAGGGATAGAATAATCCTAAGGTAAGAGAGAAAGACAAGGAACAAGGTCTATCAAGAGTGGATTTCTAGAGGTGAAGACACCTGGATGCTTCAAATACAGAGAGAATGAGCTCATCTACCTCTATCTGCCTCTATATTTTGTGCTTTCCCAACTATCATTATACTAGGTCAAGAACATCAAAAGTAGACAATAAGATGATGATTTATATGCAAACAATTTATTAAGGAACACTTTCCAGGAGAAAATATGAAGGGGATGGGAAAAACAGGTCAGGAAAGAGGAATAAACCAAGCAAAGGTACAGTTCTAGGCAATATCCTATGAAGGGTACCTTCAGCCAGATCCTGAAGGGAAACTCTATAGAGTAAGTTGTGCTTCAGAGTTGTTGCCATAAAAAGCAAGTGAGCTGGGCATTGATACTTCCATACTCATTACTCATTGTCTAAGGGCAGCCATGAGCTAACATGTACTCCCAAGTACTTCCAGATCTCAAACATGCAGGCAGAGCATCCTGTAGCACAAGGACAGACCTATAAAGATGAGTGCCAGATCTTGAGCTTTGAATGTTAAAACATACCAAAACCAAAGGAAGGGGACCCAAAAAGTATAAAAGGGGTCTGAGGAGATTTCAGCAAGACACCAACAATATCTGCTATCATTATCTAAATGCTTAGAGCAGACTGTAATGAACACAGTAAATTCTAATGAGCTGGATTCTGAAATGTGAGGATTACTGAACATATCAGGGCTTCATGACTTGGGGGAATGGGGATTCACTTCAAGTAGAAGGCAGTACCAAATATCTTAGAGTGTTATGAGTGTGGCAATGTACTATGTACAGAGAGACCAAAAAGGAAGAAATTAACAACTTTGGTGAGTGTGTATGTGGAGTTGACAGGGGTTGGCCAAGGGAGGCATTCTGTAAGGGGTATTGTCTAAGCTGGGGTTTCAAGAATAAACCAAAAACTTCTGGACAATATGTGGAATCAAACTCATTGTTAGGCACTCCATTTGTTCCAATACATTACATGATGGATAAACAATAACAAACAAAATTAGCCATACCCAGGCTTACAAACAAAATATGTATATATATATATATATATATATATATATATATATATATATATATCTGTAGATCAGAAACTGAACAGAAATACGAAATGTTGATTAGGACTTAGGCCACAGGCCTGGTAAGCTTGTGGGCTCTGAGACCAGAAATAGGCTATGGTGGCTAACAGTTCACCTCCTGCAGGATAAAAGGACTAAAAGCACCCATATGAATTAAGGAAGCAAAGCCAGATTGTTCATTACAAGGGTATAGAAATACACTGGAATTTTGTATACTTATCTTGTATCATATAAATTTGCTGGAATATTTTTATTAGCTCAAATAGATTTTATAGGGACTTCCTTAAGATTTTCTATGTACAGAATTCTGTCATCTATGAAAAAGATAGTTTTACTTTATCCTTTCCAATCTGAATACCTTTTAATTTATTTTTTCTTGCCTAATTTCTCTGGCTAGAGTCTCTAGTAAAAGGTTGAATAGAAGTTTCATTTTTACTATGATGTGTCCGTTTGTGGATCTCTTTGTGTTTATCCTACTCGAAGCTCATTAATCTTCCTGGATGTGTAAATTAATGTTTTTCAATAAATTTGCAGCCATGATTTCTTTGAATATTTTATGTTCTTTTCTCTGTCTATTTTCCTTCTGATACTCTCACTATGCATATCTTGATGTGCTTAACACTGTCTTAAATTTCTCTGAGGTTCTTTTCATTTTTCTTCATTCTCTTTTCTCTTTGTTGTTCTGATTGCATAATCTCTGTTAATCTGTCTTCAAGTTCATTAATTATTTCTTCTGCCATTTCAGATCTACTATTGATTCCCATTGCGTATTTTTCTTTTCAGTTATTGTATTTTTTATTGTATATTAGAATTTCTACTTGGACATTTTTCACAATGTCTATCTCTTTATTGATATTCTCTATTTGATTTGACACTATCATCATACCTTCCTTCATTTCTTTAATCATTGTTTTACTTAGCTTTTGAAAATAATTACAATGGCTACTGGTCTTTAATCTTTAAAACTGGACATCTGATCATTCTCGCAGGCAGTTTCTTTTGCCTGTATTTTGTTTGCTTGCTTGTTTGTTGTTACTGTTCTTGTGCATTACATGGATTATATTTCCTGTTTCTTTGTATATCTCACAAAATGTTTTGAAATATATTTCAGAACATATATTATAGATACTCTGGTTAATGTCTTTCCCCTTCCTTGTTATTGTGATTTACTGTTTTACTCATTTAATTACTGGCTGGATTATTTTAGTGAAGTTTATTTACTCCCAGAGTTTGGAGGTGGGGGTGGGCAGAGTCAATGAAGGGAGTCAAAAGGTACAAATTTCCAGGTGTAAAATAATAAGTCATGGGGATGTAATGTACAGCATGGCAACTACAGTTAATAATACTGTATTGCATAATTGAAAGTTGCTAAAAGAGTAATCTTAAAAGTTCTCAAGAAAAAAATTGTATAACTATGTATGGTGATGGATGTTAACTGGACTTATTGTGGTGATCATTTTGCAGTATATATAGATGGTTCTCAATTTACAATGGGGTCACATCCTGATAAACCCATTGTAAGTTGAAAATATTATATGTCAAAAATGCATATAATACACATAACCTACCAAATATCATAGCTTAGGCTACCCTACCTTAAACGTGCTCAGAACACTAACATTAGCCTACAGTTCGGCAAAATCATCTCATTGCCATTGCCCAGCATCATGAGAGAGTATCATACCACGTATTACTAGCTAGGAGAAGAGTAAAATTCAAAGTATGGTATCTACTGAATAAGTAACCTTTGCACAATTGTAAAGTCAAAAAAAATCATAATCAAAACATCACAAGTCATGGATCATCTATACAAATGTCAAATCATTATATTGTACACCTAAAACTAATATAACACTGTACGTCAATGATACCTCAATAAAACCCACATAAAACATTAGGACATAGAATCCTACATATATATATATATATATATATATATATATATATATATATATATACACGTACATATATATATACATATATACATACACACACACATATATATACACACACATATATATATATACACACACATATATAGATATAGATATAGATATAGAGATATAGATATAGATATAGATATAGATATAGATATAGATATAGATATAGATATAGATATAGATATAGATATATATGCATACATATGTATATGTATGCCAAAAACAGTATATACATTTTAAGGAAGGAAAACTGTATTAAAATTGTAATAATTAACATATACCGATAACAAAAGATGAATACAAGTCATGTTTGACATTTGCAATTACAAGAGGTGCTCAAAGTGGTTACCATCAGCATCCAGACACTTCTGATTACAGTGAACTACTGCTTGAGCAATGTGGACCAAAGTGTCCACCTGTATACATTTTTTTCCGAACCCGTGGTATATATATATATATTTTTTTTTTCCAGGAATGCAAGAAAGTTTCAATTTCTAAAAATCTATTAATGTAATGCCCCATATTAATATATCTTTAAAATTATACTCTCCCCATAAATGTTAATCACTTTGACAATTGTCAAAACCCATTCACATAAAATTATTTAATAAAAGATGAACTGATTCTTAATAAAGCCAGCATATTCCTTAATAGGAAATCATTGGAGGTCTTCCCACTAAAGTCGGAAACAGAGCAAATGTCCCTCTATTTCCCCTATTCTTAACATTGTATTGTATTAGCCAGTGCAATTAAATAGTGGGAAACTTTTGGAGGCAAAAGAATTTTGGGAGAAGAAAATGTGACCCTATCTCTGTTTGTAAATAACATGAGAGTATAACTGGCATAAACAGTGCATCAATAGTAACAAACTCTACTGGTGAGGCTATGGACAATAAAGTGTGACAATAAAATGTACAACTACTATGAAAAGGAATATGGAAACATCACATAAAATTACTAAAACACATTTGCCTTTTGACCAAGCAATCCCATATCAGACAATTTACTCTAAAGTCACACCTTGCACCACCATAAACACAACACACATAAAAGTTGGAATCAACCCAAATGTCCTTTGATAGGGTCTGTATAAACCAACTATGTTATAGCCACACAGTGGAGTGCTACACAAGTCAGAAAATAATGAGGAAGATCTCTATGAATTGAAGTAGAATAGCCTCCAGGATATACTCTAAGAGAAAAATTCAAGGTATATAACAGTATCTATAGTAGGCTGGCATATGGATAAGAAATAAAGGGAAATAAACATACATATGCAAAAACAAGCACTGGAAAGACAAACCAGGAAACTAAAAAAAGAAAAAAGAAAGAAAAACAGATTTCTGAGTATCTCTTTGTATGTGTTTTGATGCATAAAGAGTATAAATGTTTTACTGTATTTAAAAATAGAATTAAAGAAAACACTAAAATGGAAAACAAGTAGAGGAAATAAATGTAAGTGTAAGAAAAAATGATTTAAAAAGAGAGAAAATTGTTTCAAGTGATTGTAGAACATAGTACTCTGATCATACATCCTTACTGAGATATATAGTAAGAACAAAAGTAACTGCAAAAAAAATGATAATAATATTTATTCAATCAGTAGTAATAAAAGTTTTGAACTCTTAAGTTAATATTATTAGAAACCATATTTTCCATGTAAGAAAGAAGAAAACCAAAGGTAAAATTAAAGAAATTAAGTAAAAATTCTGTATTGTTAAATTTGAATTGAAAATTTCAAAGTGAATTTGGGAAACTAGGCCACTAAAAGGACCAAAAGGCAATCACATTCAGTAGAAATGTGCTCTTTTAGCTGTCAGATTGTGGTTTCCCCCTTAAAGTGAATCAGAGCTCCTTGGAGAAATGGTTAATTCCAGGTCTGAGGACAAAATGTTAGGTGAGTCTCATTCATCCTTTGCTAGAAAGTAAGACAGTGCTCAAAGCAATGGAAGTGTGAATACAGGGCAAGCAGGCTTAAAAGAGTTCCCACTGGTCAAATTTGGGAGAATTTGAGCATCAAAAATCCTGCTGTAAGTGATGGTGCCCTAGCACATACCCTCAGTCAGTTGACTTGTGACTCCCAGCATCTGCATTTCTTTGCAGGAAGGCTTACTCTGGGTGTTGAAGCACCTTTAGCTAATAATATCAGAGAATAAATGCTCCCTAAGTGCAGTCTTCCAACTTCTGCAATGACTGACAGAAGTTGGTGGATAAATACCCTTCAAATGAGATAAATTAAGGTACATGCACTACAGTGGCTCTCTGAGTTCTACAGCAAGATTGAACTCCAGTTAATTGCAGCAGTAAATGGCTAAGTAACACTTCCTGAATATCTTTATTCTCTTCCCTGTCTCATTTCCCTACCAGTGTTTTTGGGATAACCTCTGAAAAACTACTTGTACTTGAATTTTTCTAATACTAACATGTACGGAAGGTGCCAAAAAATGTATACAAGTGGACACTTTGGTCAACGTTGCTCAAGCAGTAGTTCGCCGTAATCAGAAGTGTGTGGACATTGCTGGTAACCACTTTGAGCACCTCCTGTTTTGTTTTGTTTTAATTTATTGGGGTGACAATTGTTAGTAAAATTACATAGATTTCAGGTGTACAATTCTATATTACATCATCTATAAATCCCATTGTGTGTTCACCACCCAGAGTCAGTTCTCCTTCCATCACCATATATTTGATCCCCCTTACACTCATCTCCCACCTCCCAACCCCCTTACCCTTTGGTAACCACTAAACTATTGTCTGTGTCTATCAGTTTTTGTTTCTTATTTGTTTGTCTTATTCTTTTGTTGTTTTTGGTTTATATACCACATATCAGTGAAATCATATGTTCTCTGCTTTTTCTGTCTGACTTATTTCGCTTAGCATCATACTCTCAAGATCCATCCATGTTGTCACAAATGTTCCTATATCATCTTTTCTTACCGCCAAATAGTATTCCATTGTTTATATATACTACAACTTCTTTATCCATTCATCTATCGAAGGACATTTTGGTTGTTTCCATGTCTTGGCCACCGTAAACAAAGCTGCAATGAACATTGGAGCACACGTGTCTTTATGGATAAATGTTTTCAGATTTTTTGGGTAGATACCCAGGAGAGGGATTGCTGGGTCATATGGCAATTCTATTCGTAATTTTTTGAGGAACCTCCACACTGCCTTCCATAACGGCTGCACCAGTCTGCATTCCCACCAACAGTGTATGAGGGTTCCTTTTTCTCCACAGCCTCTCCAACACTTGTTACTATTTGTCTTGTTGATGATAGCCATTCTGACTGGGGTGAGGTGATATCACATTGTGGTTTTGATTTGCATTTCTCTGATGATTAGTGATGTTGTGCATTTTTTCAAATGTCTATTTGTCATTTGTATGTCCTCTTTGGAGAAATGTCTCTTCAGGTCCTCTGCCCATTTTTCAATTGGGTTGTTTGTTTTTTTGTTGTTCAGTTTCATGAGTTCTTTGTATATTTTGGATATTAGCCCCTTATCGGAGGCACTGTTTGCAAAAATCTTCTCCCAGTCAGTTGGTTGCCTCTTTATTTTGTCGATGGTTTCTTTTGCTGTGCAGAAGCTTTCAAGTTTCATATAGTCCCACTCGTTTATTTTAGCTTTTACTTCCCTTGCCTTTGGAGTCAAATTCATGAAATGCCCTTTGAACCCAAGGTCCATAAGTTTAGTACTTATGTTTTCTTCTATGCAGTTTATTGTGTCAGGTCTTATGCTTAAGTCTTTTATCCATTTTGAATTAATTTTGGTACATGGTGACAGGTAGCAGTCCAGTTTCATTCTTTTGCATTTGGCTTTCCAATTCTCCCAGCACCATTTATTGAAGAGGCTGTCTTTTCTCCATTGTATGTTTTTTGCTTCTTTGTCAAAAATTATCTGTCCATATTTATGTGGTTTCATTTCTGGGTTCTCAATTCTATTCCATTGGTCTATGTGTCCTCAGCACCTCTTGTAATTGCAAAAGTCAAATGTGATTTGTATTTCTCTTTTGTTATTGGTATATATTGAGTATTACAATTTTAATAGTTTTTTTCTTTCTTAAAATGTGTATACTATAGTGCCTTAAATGTATACACATTTTAAGAAAGAAAAAATCTTTTAAAGTTGTAATACTCAATATATACCAATAGCAAAAGAGAAATACAAGTCACATTTGACTTTTGCAATTACAAGAGGTGCTGAAGACACATTTTGGCACTGTGTGTGTGTGTGTGTGTATATATATATATAGTGCCAAAAACTCTATATAAATATATGGTGTCAAAAATATGTATATATATACAGACAATTACTTTATTACTTTACATGTAAATGAATTAAATGCTCCAGAGATGTAGGGTGGCTGAATGATAAAGAAACTAGACCCATACATATGCTGCTTACAAGAGACTCACTTCAGATCAAAAGATACACACAGACTTAAAGTGATGGAAAAAGACATTTCATAAAAATGGAAACAAACTGAAAAGCTGGGGTAGCAATACTTACACCAGGAAAAATAGACTTTAAAGCGGAGGCTATAACAAGCGACTAGGAAGGACCCAGTAATCCCACTTCTGTGTATTCATCCAAAGAACCCAAAATTCTACTTTGAAGGAACATGTGCTTCCATATGTTCATTGTAGCACTATTTACAACAGCCATTATATGAAAGCAACCTGGGTATCCATCAATTATGAATGGATAAAGAAAAAGTGGTACATATATACAATTGAATACTACTGAGTTGTAAAAAAAAGAACGAAATTGTGCCATCTGTGACAATACCCTAGAGGGTATTGTGCTGAGTGGAGTATGTAAAACAGAGAAAGACACATGCAATGTGTTCTTGCTTATATGTGGAATATAAAGAACAAAATAAACAAATGAAACAGAAACAAACTCATAGATACAGAGAACATTTTGATGTTTGCCAGGTGGGTTGGATTTTGCAGGGTGTGAGTGAAAAATGGTAAGGGATTAAGAAGTACAAATTGGTAGTTACAAAATAGTCATGGGGATATAAAGTATAGCATAAGGAATGTAGTCAATAATATTGCTATAACTATGTATGCTGCCAGGTGAGTACTAGATAATCGTGGGGATTACTCTGTAAATTATATAAATGTCTAACTACTATGCTGTACACCTAAAACTATTAGGTAAGTGCAAAAGTAATTGCGGTTTAAAAGTTTAAAAATAATTGAAAAAATCATAATTACTGTTGCACCAACCTAACAATATAAAATAATATTGAATGTCAACCATAATTGAAAAAGAAAAATAAATATATGTGATTGCATTTAGTGTCCCCCAGGATAATCCAAGATAAGCTTGAAATCTCAAGATCGTTAATCAAATCTTTTGCTATATAAGGTAATATTCACAGGTTCTTGGGATTAGGAAATGCATATACATTTGGGGGGAGGGTCATTTTTTTCTGGCTACCACAGTGCTCCTACAAGTGACCTACATGTAAAGGACAGGGAGGGGCAGGAGAAGGAGACAAGAAATCAAGAGAACACTATCTCTAGGGCTAAAGCAGTAGTATCCAGTGATTTTATAAGTTACATTGCTTTGTAAGTTGTTGGTTAAAAACATACATCCAACTGAAAATTGGACAGGGCCTGTTCAAATTCATCAAGTTTGAATCCGAAGGTCTTTCCAGAACCTGAGAGCAGCAACTACTTGTGCACAGTGACACACCCATCATTCATGAACACTTACCTCCAGCCCAGTAGATAATGCAGAAGGAGTGTACACACTCCATCTCAAGATGAGGTGACTGTGATAAGTTCAGAATAAGAATTGCTGGATCATATGGTAGTTCTATTCTTAATTTTTGAGAAACCTCCATACGATTTTCCATAGTGGCAGCACCAATTTATGATCTCACTAACAGTGTACGAGGGATCCCTTTTCTCCACACCCTCACGAATGAATGGATAAAGAAGATGTGTGTGTGTGTGTGTGTGTGTGTGTGTGTATACACACAATGGAATACTATACAGTCATAAAAAGAAGAGATATTGCCATTTGTCACATTGATGAGCCTTGAGGGTATTATGCTAAGTGAAATAAGTCAGGTGGAAAAATACAAAAGACATTATTGCACTCATATGTGGAATATAAAAAAAAAAGAAACAAAACTAAAACAAACTCACAGATACAGACAACAGATTGGTTACCAGAGGGAAAGGGGGGTGGGGGAGGGTGAAACAGGTAAAGGGTGTCCAGTGTATGGTGACAGATGGAAACTTGACTTTTGGTGGTGAGCATTGTATAGTGTATATAGATGTTCAATTATAATGCTGTACACCTGAAACTTATGTAACGTTATTAACCAATGTTACCTCAATAAAAAAGTCAACAAGAGCCCTTTCTGGCCTGCCTAGGGCGGGGCAACCACATCTGCAGCTGCAGAGACACAGGGGATGCCAGGACGGAAGAGAGAACACAAAAGCCAGGAGGTGGGCTCTTTACCCTGCATTCCACAGCAGACCTCTCCCGCTGCAGGGGCAGCATATCTAGCATTTGAGGCAATAACCTCAGCTGATACCTCCAGTAAAGCCTTAGGCCGGGCAAAGGACACAAACTCCATACCTGGGCCCCTCCCCCAGCTCTTCCAATCCTACCCCCGCCCTTCCAGAATCTTGAACTGGCCCCTGAACTGAGGAGCAGTGTCAGATTACAGAGGAGGCTTGGTGCTCGGGCTCTGGGAAGACTGGCGGGTGGCTCTGGCCCAGGGAGGAGGCTGGGAGGAGTGTGGTTTTTGCTGGGCTAGGAGAGAGGTGACTCCTCCATCCCGAGCCAACACATTTTCTGCCTGCTGGAAGAGTGTGACACAGCTGGGCTAGGAAAGAGAAGACTCCTTCTTCCATCCCCAGCCCCCACCCTTTCTGGCCTGCCTAGGGCGGGGCAATTACATCAGCGGAGGCACTCCCAGGGATCAGCAGTAAGTGGCAGACTCAGCTCCCAGCTTTCAGCAGCTGAGAAATCTCCTGCCCGCCACACACACACACAGGGAAGAAGTGTCCTAAGACTTAGGAGAACTGGACACAGGGCTGGTGGTGCTACTCTCAGTGTGCACATGTGCAGGCAAGGGCAGAAACTACCCTGGCTTTGTAAAAACTACTGTCCAGACCCCTCAGCCCCACGCATCTAAATCTGCAGTCCCAATGTCAATCTGGGCACCAGGTGACCGCCTCTGCCTGCACAATACACAGGGGACTCTTTGGTACAGCAGAGGACAACCTAGAGATTACTTGGTGGGCTTAAGCCAAGACTGGCACTGCTTTTGGTTTTGTTTTGTTTTGTCTTTATATCTTTGATATCTTTGCCTATGTTGAGTAGGGGGTTGTCGGTTGTTTTTTACGTGTGAATGTGTTTGATTTTTTCTTTGTTGTTGTTGTTGTGCTTGGCGATTTGCTTTGTTCTGAAATTGCCCTATCAGGGCCCAGCTTAAGAGGCACAAGATTCAACATACCCAGAGGCCAACTCCAGACCAAACCAGACTACTACTGGGTTTGACCTACAAGTGACACCCCACAGGGGATTCTTTACAGGCACAAGAGCCCATAGAGGCCAAACCACATTTAAGCGGTCAACCCTCATGCAGCAGAACACCCTGCGGTGGGCAGAGCCAAGTCTCACAACTAGTCAGCCTAGGAGTTAACCCCACCTACTGACAAGTGTAAAGCAATTAAAGATCTTCTTTAACAGGACAATATACACAACGCAAGAGTCACCTTTGGAACACATGCAGAGGAGAAGAACGAAGTAGTGCAAGTCAAATATAAAGGTCACATACTACATAAGATAACCCAGCAAGAATTAAGAACCCTAGGGGATCTACCTAATACATCAAAGCAAACACAGAGAGTCAGCCAGAATGCGGAAACAAAGAAACATGTCCCAAATAAAAGAACAGAAGAAACCTCCAGAAATGGAACCAAATGAAAGAGGTAACCAACCTATCAGAGACAGAGTTCAGAACACTGATGATAAGAATGTTTAAGGAGCTTAGAGATGACATCAAGAAGGATGTAGAAATCATAACGAACAACCAGTTAGAACTAAAGAACACAATTACCGAAATAAAGAACTCACTTGAAGGAATTAACAGCAGGTTAGATGAAGCAGAGGATCGAATCAGCGACTTAGAAGACAAGTTAGCAGAGATCAGCCAATCAGAACAACAGAAAGAAAAAAAGAATAAAAAACAATGAAGATGGTTTAAGAGACCTCTGGGATAACATCAAGTGCAACAATATGCGCATCATAGGAATACCAGAAGGTGAAGAGAGGAAGCAAGGGATTGAGAACATATTTGAAGTAATAATGTCTGAAAAGTTCCCTAACATGATGAAGGAAACCAACATACAAGCCCAGGAAGTGCAGAGAGTTCCAACCAGGATAAACCCAAACAGGTCCACACCAAGACACATTATAGTTAAAATAGCAAAGGTTAAAGACAAAGAGAGAATCCTAAAAGCAGCAAGAGAAAGACAGAGAGTTACATACAAGGGAACTCCCATAAGACTATCAAATGACTTTTCTGCAGAAACATTGAAGGCCAGGAGGGAGTGGCAGGAGATACTCAAAGTGATGGAAAACAAAGGCCTACAACCTAGATTGCTTTATCCAGCAAGGCTATCATTTAAAGTTGATGGAGAGATAAAGAGCTTCCCTGAAAAGAATAAGCTAAAGGAATTTATTACCAACAAGCCAGCATTGCAAGAAATACTAAATTGAGGGCTTTTGTAAATAGAAGAAAGATGAAAACAATCTAACTACAAATAACAAAACGGCAATAACTATGTACCTATCAATAATCACTTTAAATGTAAATGGATTAACTGCTCCAATCAAGAGACATAGGGTGGCTGAGTGGATAAGAAAGCAAGACCCTTGTATATGCTGTATGCAAGAGACTCACCTCAGATCAAAAGACACACACAGGCTGAAAGTGAAGGGTTGCAGTAAGATATTTCATGCAAATGGAAATGAGAAAAAGGCTGAAGTTGCAATACTCATTTCTGACAAAATAGACTTTAAAATGAAGAAAATATTAAAAGAAAAAGACGGGCACTATATAATGATAAAGGGATCGATCCGACAAGAGGACATAACCCTAGTAAACATTTATGTATCCAACGTAGGAGCACCTAAATATATAAAACAGATATTGGCTGACATAAAGACAGAGATCAACAGTAACACTATCATAGTAGAGGACTTCAACACACATCTGACTACAAGGGACAGGTCTTCCAGACAGAAAATCAATATGGAAAAAACAGCCTTAAATAACACATTGGACCACTTGGCTTTAATCGATATTTTCAGAGCATTTCACCCCAATGCTGCAGAATACACGTTCTTCTCAAGCGCACATGGAACATTCTCCAAGATAGACCATATGTTAGGCCACAAAACAAGTCTTGATAAATTTAAGAAAATTGAATTCATACCAATTGTCTTCTCTGACCACAGTGCTATGAAATTAGAAATGAACTACAGGAAAAAAACTGGAAGACACACAAATTCATGGAGGCTGAATAATATGTTACTAAATAAAGAATGGGTCAAGCAGATCAAGGAAGAAATCAAAAGATATCTCGAAACAAACGAAAATGAAAACATGACGACCCAAAATCTATGGGATGAGGCAAAAGCAGTCCTAAGAGGAAGTTCATAGCATTGCAGGCCTACCTTAAGAAACAAGAAACATCACTAATCAACAGTTTATCTTCACACTTAAGGGATCTGGAAAAAGAACAACAAAATAAGCCCAAAGGGAGTAAAAGGAAGGAGATAATAAAGATCAGAGCGGAAATAAATGAAATAGAAACCAGAAAAGCAATACAAAAGATCAATGAATCCAAGAGTTGGTTCTTAGAAAAGATAAACAAACTGACAAACCTTTAGCCAGACTCATTAAAAAAAAAAGAGAGGACCCAAAATAATAAAATCAGTAATGAAAGAGGAGAAGTGACAACGGACACCACTGAGATACAAAAAAGTTTAAGAAATTACTATGAGCAACTGTATGCCAACATATTTGACAATCTGGAAGAAATGGACAATTTTCTAGAGGCGTACAACCTTCCAAGGCTAACTCAAGAAGAAACAGAAAACCTGAATAGACTGATTACCACCAGGGAAATTGAATCAGTAATCAACAATCTCCCAACAAACAAAAGCCCTGGAACAGATGGTTTTAGAGGTGAATTTTACAAAACGTTCAAAAAAGAATTATCACCTATTCTCCTCAAGCTCTTCCAAAAAATTCAGAGGGAGGGAAGACTCCCAAACACTTTTTACGAAGCCACTATCACCCTGATCCCAAAATCAGACAAAGACACCACAAAAAAAGAAAACTACAGGCTGATATCGCGAATGAACATAGATTCAAAAATCCTCAACAAAATATTAGCGAACAGAATTCAACAATACATTAAAAAGATCATACACCATGATCCAGTGGGATTCATCCCTGGTATACAAGGGTGGTTCAACATCTGCAAATCAATTAATGTGATACACCACATTAATAAAATGAAAAATAAAAATCACATGATCATATCAATAGACGAAGAAAAAGCATTTGATAAAATCCAGCAGCCATTTATGATAAAAACCCTTAAGAAAGTGGGAATAGAGGGATCATATCGCAACATAATAAAGGCCATATATGAGAAACCCACAGCTAACATCATACTCAATGGGGAAAAGCTAAAACCATTCCCCTTAAGATCAGGAACAAGGCAAGGTTGCCCACTTTCTCCACTTCTATTCAACATAGTGCTGGAAGTTCTAGCCACAGCAATCAGACAAGAAAAAGAAATAAAAGGCATCCAAATCGGTAAGGAGGAAGTAAAATTGTCATTATATGCAGATGATATGATAGTATAGATAGAGAACCCTAAAGACTCCACCAAGAAACTATTAGAGCTGATAGATGAATTTAGTAAAGTAGCAGGATACAAAATTAATATTCAGAAATCAGTTGCATTTGTATATACCAATAATAAAACATCAGAAGGAGAAATTAAAAAAGGAATCCCATTTACAATTGCTTCAAAGACTACAAAATACCTGGGAATAAATTTAACCAAAGAAGTAAAAGATCTGTACTCAGAAAATTATAAGACACTGAAGAAAGAAATGAAAGAAGATGCAAATAGATGGAAACACATACCATGTTCATGGATGGGTAGAATTAATATAGTTAAAATGTCCATACTGCCTAAGGCAATATACATATTCAACGCAATTCCTATCAAACTACCAATGATGTTTTTCACAGAAATAGAACATACAATCCTAAAATTTATATGGGACCATAAAAGACCCCAGATAGCCTCAGCAATCTTGAGAAATAAGAACAAAGTGGGAGGTATAACAACACCTAACATCAAATTATACTACAAGGCTACAGTAATCAAAACAGCATGGTACTGGCATAAAAAACAGACACATAGATCAATGGAACAGAATAGAGAGTCCAGAAATAAATCCATGCCTATATGGCCATTTAATCTACGACAATGGAAGCAAGAGTGTATGGTGGGGTAAACACAGTCTATTCAATAAATGGTGCTGGGAAACCTGGGCAGACACATGCAAAAAAATGAAGCTGCACCACCTCTTTACACCATATACAAAAACAAATTCAAAATGGCTTAAAGACTTAAATGTAAGATCTGAAACCATAAAATTCCTAGAAGAAAATATAGGAAGAAACTTCACAAACATTACCCGGAGTAAGATTTTTACTGATATATCCCCTCTCGCAAGGGAAGTAAGAGGAAAAATAAACATGTGGGATTACATCAAACTAAACAGTTTTTCCACAACAAAGGAAACCATCAATAAAACAAAAAGGGATCCTACAGAATGGGAAAAGATATTTGCCAATGATGTGTCTGATAAGGGGTTAATATCACAAATTTATAAAAAAACTCACTCAACTCAACTCCAAAAATAAAAACAAACAACCCAATTAAAAAATGCACAGAGGACATGAAGAGACATTTTTCTAAAAAGGACATACAGATGGCAAACAGACATACGAAGAAATGCTCAACCTCACTAACCATCAGAGACATGCAAATAAAAACCACAATGAGATACCACCTCACTCCAGTCAAGATGGCTGTTATCAATAAATCAACAAACAACAAGTGCTGGCGCGGATGTGGAGAAAAGAGAACGCTTGTGCACTCTTGTTGGGAATGCAGCTTGGTGCAGCCACTATGGAAAACAGTATGGAGGTATCTCAAAAATCTGAAAATGGAACTACCTTATGATCCAGCAATCCCACTCCTAGGCATCTATCCGGAGAAATCCAAAACTCCAATTCAAATGACTTTATGCACTCCTATGTTTATTGCAGCACTATACACAATAGCCAAGACATGGAAACAACCGAAATGCCCCTCGGTAGATGACTGGATTAAGAAAGTGTGATACATTTATACAATGGAGTATTACGCAGCCATAAAGAAGAAAGAAATCTTATCATTTGCAACAACATGGATGGACCTAGAGAACATTATGTTAAGTGAAATAAGTCAGACAGAGAAAGACAAATACCATATGATCTCACTTATATGCGGAATCTAAAGAAAAGAATAAGTGAATGAACTAATCAGAAACAGTTTTGGAAACATAGAGGAAAAACTGAGGCTTGCTAGAGGGGCAGGGGGGTGGGGATAAGGGGGAAGGTGAGAGGTTTAGAAAATAGTTGGTAACCACAAGATGGCCATGGGGTTTTGAAAATTAATTTGGGGAACGTAATCAATAATGTAAAGATTTTGTGGGGTATCCGATGGACATGTGTCCCATTTGGGAGACCACCTCAGGGATGATGTAGATGCCTGATCTCTACATGGTACAGCTGAAGCTGAACAATAATGAATGCCAACTATAATTTTATATGTTTGTGTATATATATATATATATATATATATATATATATATATGTGTGTGTGTGTGTGTGTGTGTGTGTGTGTGTGTGTGTGTGTGTGTGTGTGTGTATTTGTATGTATATGGTTACAGGAAGCGGAGTACAGCATTAGGAATAGAGACAGTGGAAATGTAATGGCTCTGTGCGATGTCAGAGGGATAGTGGATTGGGGGAGGGGGGTTCACACAGTGTGAGGGATTTAAATGATAAACGTCTAAGTTTTGCTTTGTCTTGTGCACCTGAAACTAATAAAATTATATTTTTTAAAAAAAGTCAACAGGATTAAAAAAACAGAAGCATTCAAAGCTGCTTAAATTCAAGCATTTCAGGCTCTCAGTTACCTGCTAAGGAATTAGCAAATGACCCAGTGCCCCAGGGAAAAAGTGGCCCCAAACTCTGGTTCACTCCCTGTGTATCTACTTTCCTTTTGTCCCTGGCTCAATTTTTTTCTATCTGATCTGGCACTTTTTGGAATATTTTTTAATATGCCAGAGTGTGTGTACCATACATATATATATCATATATATATATATATATACATATATATATATATATGTATTTCCTAGCTTCTTTTTTTAGTTATCTTCAGCAGGAGGGTTGGTCATAATTAACTGGTTCACCCTCACCAGAAGAGGAAATTCTGTACCCATAATCATCACCTCAATTCATCTGTGACCTCCTTACTCCAGGTTCTCTACTCTTTCCACCTAACCTGCATCACTACCCAGAGGGTTTCCCTTCTACTCCATTCTCATTCTGCTTCTAATCTGCCAGAGCCTGCGTAAGATACAGGAATGCTGAAAGCATCATCCATAGCACAGTTCATGCATTTATTTACATTGAAGACTATCTCAATTCTCAACTCTAATGAAGAAAACCTTAATTTTCTCTTGACTGACTCCACATACAGATTTTATCAATTATCCAATTTAGCTAGCACTCAGAGAGAGAATTTAGGCAGAACTAATCTAGGTCTATTTTTGTTTGTTCTGTGAAATGGCAGGCATATATCCAGCTCTCTGACAAGTGAGGAACTGGATGTAAAAATGTCTTTGAAACTGCAATGCTCTGTACAGAAATGAGGTTGCATATGCAATTCTAGGACTTTTACATTAAACACTTTTACTTCTCTATATCTATACTCAAATAGTAGTATGTAGCCTCTAGTCTAGTCAACGCTTTTTACCAAGGGCTCTATGCGGTAAAAACACAAACAGCCAGGCCACTCACTCAAGGTGAAGTACATATTGCCTCACCTGGTTTATTTAAGTAAACTAAATATATTTTTGGAATTTGCTGCGGGCCAACTAAAAATGGACTGTGGGCCACAGTTGGCCCGCGGGCTGCAGTTTGGACACCCCTGCTCTAGTCTTTCCTTCTCTCAATAGAAATGTTTTGTAAAGTACCTAGCCCTAATCAAACGATTTAGCATATTTGTTCCTCTACCCTTTACCTCCCTAAATTCTCTTACCCCTTTAACTTTTAAAAGTGGTACTTCTAGTATTATAACCATCATCTTCTCAGGGTTATTTTAGCTATGTTGTGGCATAGAAAAGTGGACCAAGCTCCAGCTAAGGAATTCATCTATCTACCAGCTAAATTCAAAGGACTGTAATTTAATAAATTTGCTATTCATTATTAACAAGATGCGTTCATATATACAGCAGGCCTTGGAATAATGTCATTTCATTAAATGCTTTTTCATTGTAATGCTGATGAGAAAATAAAAATTGATTCCTACCAGGGATTACTGCCTGCATGGAGTTGCACGTTCTCCCCATGTCTGCGTAAGTATTCCAATTTCCTCCTACATCCCAAAGATGTGCACATTAGTTGAATTGGAATGTCTACAATGTCTCAGTGTGAGTGAGTGTGTGTTTGTGATGTGCCCTGTGATAGAAGAGCATCCTGTCCAGGGTGGGTGTCCACCTTTCTCCCTGAGCTGCCAGGAGAGGTTCCAGCCACCCATGACCCTGAATTGCAACAAGCAGGTTGGAAAAAGACTGTCTTACTTGCTTTTATTAATCTTTCTTAAATATATTTATAGCTCACATTTATTTAAATGTTTAATATTAGAAGAACAAACAATAGTTTAGTAGTTACCAGAGGGTAAGGGGGTGACAGATGAGGGTAAAGGGGATCAAATATATGGTGATGGAAAGAGAACTGACTCTGGGTGGTGAACACAAAATGTGATATATAGATGATGTATACAGAATTGTACACCTTAAATCTATGTAATTTTGCAAACAATTGTCACCGATAAATTTTAATTTTTTTTAAAAAAAAGTGCTTTGGGTGTTTATTTAGAAGTTTGGTGATATTTCTGTGACCAGAAATATACCATAGACACTTAACTCTTGGTTATATCAATTATCCTATGGTAAAATTGGTTCATTCATTATATGTTGTTTCACTTAGTTGCACTTTCCAAGAACCTATCAATGACCTTAAGTGAGGATTTACTGTAGTTCATATCATAAGCAAAAGAAGTATTACCTGACACAATAAACTGCATAGAAGAAAACATAGGTACTAAACATATGGACCTTGGGTTCAAAGAGCATTTTATGAATTTGACTCCAAAGGCAATGGAAGTAAAAGCTAAAATAAACGAATGGGACTATATGAAACTTAAAAGCTTCTGCACAGCAAAAGAAACCATCGACAAAATAAAGAGGCCACCAACTGAGTGGGAGAAGATTTTTGCAAATAATGCCTCCAATAAGGGGCTAATATCCAGAATATATAAGGAACTCATGCAACTCAATGACAAAAAAACAAACAACCCAATTGAAAAATGGGCAGAGGACTTGAAGAGACATTTCTCCAAAGAGGACATACAAATGGTAAATAGACATATGAAAAAATGCTCAACATCACTAATCATCAGAGAAATGCAAATCAAAACCACAATGAGATATCACCTCACCCCAGTCAGAATGGCTATCATCAACAAGACAAATAGTAACAAGTGTTGGCGAGGCAGTGGAGAAAAAGGAACCCTCATCCACTGTTGGTGGGAATGCAGACTGGTGCAGCCATTATGGAAGGCAGTATGGAGGTTCCTCAAAAAATTACGAATAGAATTGCCATATGACCCAGCAATCCTTCTCCTGGGTATCTACCCCCAAAATCTGAAAACATTTATACATAAAGACATGTGTGCTCCAATGTTCATTGCAGCTTTGTTTACGGTGGCCAAGACATGGAAACAACCAAATGTCCTTCAATAGATGAATGGATAAAGAAGTAGTGGTATATATACACAATGGAATACTATTTGGCGGTAAGAAAAGATGATATAGGAACATTTGTGACAACATGGATGGATCTTGAGAGTGTAATGCTGAGCGAAATAAGTCAGACAGAAAAAGCAGAGAACCATATGATTTCACTGATATGTGGGATATAAACCAAAAACAACAAAAGAACAAGACAAACAAATGAGAAACAAAAACTCATAGACCCAGACAATAGTTTAGTGGTTACTAGAGGGTAAGGGGGTGGGGGGTGGGAGATGAAGGTAAGGGGGATCAAATATATGGTGATGGAAGGAGAACTGACTCTGGGTGGTGAACACACAATGGGATTTATAGATGATGTAATACAGAATTGTACACCTGAAATCTATGTAATTTTACTAACAATTGTCACCCCAATAAATTAAAATATAAAAATCTCTCAAGTATAATTCTTGAATTTTTTTTTAAAACATACTATTTTTTTCTTGAGAAATATCTCTCAAGGTCTACAGGTATTGATCTAATTTATTTTTACTAGCTAAGTAACATGAAATGTATTACAATTTATTCAATATGTTTTCTATTGCTGTATATTCATGTTGTTTACAGGTTTTTTGTCACTATAAACAATGATATAACAAATATTGTTGAATATAAGCTTACTTGTTAAAAGAGGATCAATTCTTAGATATAACAGTCAAAGGTATCAAGTAACTACCCACCACTCTTCAAACACACTCTTAACACAAGTTTGAGTAAACTGTTGAGTCCCGCACCATTCTGCTCAAAGCAAAGGCATGCCAGCAAATTGATACATTATATCATCCTGTTGCCCTTGCCTCTCGGAGATGTCCAACTTTAAATCAACATCATCGTCAACAACAAAACCCCATGTTGTTTTTAATCACAAACTTTAAAATGATTCCACTTGATACCACAGCATAAACAGTGACCTTGGTTTTTACCCTCATCTTATTGTCAACTAGGGTAGAAAATTTATAAGGGGTCACAGCAATGGTGTCCATGGCCCCTGCCTGGACTAGCAAGGTTTAATTTATCCAGGCCTGCTGCTGATTTACTAGCACTGTCAGTACCCTGGTGAGACGACACTTTCATTGGTTTCACATATCTAACACCTATTGGCTTTACTTAAGCAGTGAATGGATTCAGCCACAAACCAGTTATTGCTTAACCCTGAATCTCCTGTCTGGTATATTTCCATCCTTTTTCTTCCCTTTCCCCTGGCCCTCAATTCCAGTGCCTTTCCCTTATCATCGCAATATCCTAAACAGTCATGGGGATGTAAACTACAGCATGGGGAATATAGTCAATAATATTGTAATAACTATGTATGGTGTCAAACGGGTACAACTAAATTTAACGGGGTGATCACTTCATGAGTTATATAAATGTCTAATCACTATGTTGTACAACTGAAACTAATATTAATATTGTATGTCAACTGTAACTGAAAAATTAAAAAATTATTAAAAAAAAAAAAGAAAAAAAAAAAGAAACAAAAGGAATCCAAAAAAAAAACAAAAAACAAAGAATTAGGATTTTTTTTTTCTTTCTAAAGGACTGGTTTCATGACCTATGCCACCAGTGAATGCCAATTAGTTTCTGTATTCCACCACCATTAAATTTTTACTAGTGAATATACACTAAGCTATTAAGACTATACCGGTAGTGTTATTAGGTTTTACATACTTACTTTGGTCTGGGTCCTCAAATTGTGTGGCAAACCAATATTTCAGCATCTACACCACTGAAACAGTCCAGAATATACGAGTGGCATTATAAAAATTATTTTGAGCAGAAGCTATTTGAGTTCCTGAAATTCCTCGTCTGTCTAAAAGCAGAACCTCCCAAAAGAACTCAATTTTTATAAATTTCCTTCCTGGGAGAACCCAGAGAAAAGACTGACTCATCACCAGAAATGAGAAGTCTCCATACCACACTTAAACAGGCATTGTCACAAAACTATCATCTCCCTCTCCAAAGGCCACATTTATATTTTCAAAAAGTTGTTTGTTTTCCCATAAGTGTTCTTCATCCTGTCATCTTCCCCTATTAAAATGGTGTATAAGCCACAAATTTTAACTGCCCCTTTGAGTCACATTTCTTTGTGAACTCCCCTGTATACATTATTAAAATATTCCTTCTCTCTTGCTAATCTGTCTTTTGTTAATTTAATTTGTAATCCCCAAACACTGAACCTAAGAGGATAGAGGGAAAGTTTTTCCTCACTGATATCACAGATGATGGTGAAGATAAAGGTGAAACATTGAAAAAAGCAATGGTTTCATAGCATAGAGAAAGAAAGCTAAAAGTAGATTTGCTATATCCCTCCAATCTACTTCTACTATTATATTCCTCACATCCCTCTAAAACAGAAATTTTAAATAAATATGAGTAGTGCAATTAGACAGGAAGAGAAGCCAGAATTAATTATTGATACTTCATAACTAAAGGATGTCACTTAAAATATATACTTTTTCTTCCAGTTACATTTGTAAAGGAGACTCATAACCTTGCTTCCTTTAAGAAATCAAACAGGATAAATTGATACCTGCATTGCTCTTTTCCAAATGGAAACTGTTAAGTTGCTTTTTCAGTAAATATCATGTTTATTTGATTAAATACTTCAATTGCTCTCCAGAAAATACTCTTGGCAGTGTTTATTTTCTTCAAATATTCCATTTAGTTCCACATTTATAGAGGGTCTATTATAAAGGCTTGACCCAGACCGCGAACTAATATGAAAAGGTAATTCTGAAAGGGATGGAGCTTAATTTGATCCCTTGCGGTGGACATAGTGGTACATCATTCAGAGCTCCCCTCTGGAGACCCTGCTTAGGGGAGTATAGTTCACTAAAAACTCTCAGCTGTTGCCCCTTTAGGACCCACTACAGCATTCCTGCTGAGGCCACACTCTCCCCAGTCTGTTCCCACCAATGACAGCAGGGTGGGGGTGCCAGAACTGGGCCATTCTGCCTGACACGGGACTTCTCTGATGGGCAGTTTTTGCTCTGGTCTCCCCATTGGCCTGGCAGAGGCTTTCTCAGAGCTATTGCTGCATTTGAGGCTCTTCATACCCCATCCTTCTTCCTTCCCTCTGCTTTCTCAGGGGCCAAACCTGCATTAAAGTCTGAAGGCTCTCTGTCCTACTCCTGCTCCTTCCCCCTTTATCTTTCATAGGTGTTTCTTATTAGATGCAACAAGTCTCATTTGCATCTAATCTCATCTTCTTGGAGGACCTGAGCAGACTCAGCCCACACTTATTGCAAATACTGACGTACAGTGGCTCAGTTTGACATAGCATCAGGTGTAGCTTAAGCCAAACACATATCTCTAGATACTATAAAAATTCCATAGAGTAATAATAGCTATCATTCATTAATTAGTTTACATGTACTAGACATTACATTCAATTCTTTTTGTAATTTCAGTTAAGCCTCAGAGCAACCATATAAGTAATATTATCCAAATTTTATAGTGATATGTCCAATAACACGTTGTTATTTATGTTAAAAACAAAACAAAACAAAAACCAGGGATTTAAATAAAATTCTCTCAAATTTCAAAACACACGTTATTCTCTACCATATACTGTCTTCCAGCAGTAATAATAATAATTACTCTAAATGTAAGCTAGTACACACACCAGGCACTATGCTAAGAACTTAACATGTGCTTCCTCACGCAATCCTCACAACAGCTTCACAAAGTAGGTATTCTTATTATTTCCCACTTTGTAGATCAGGAAACTGAAGATTAAAAAATAAGTAACATATCCCAGAGTACTGTTTCCTGGGATGAACTAAAAGGGTTGTTCCACTGTAATAAATGATAGGATAGATGTAGATTGATAAGATTTTAGTGCACTGTGATTTAGTTAATGGCAATGTCATTTAGATGTTTGCTCCCAGATTCTGGTCTCTTTAGTTATATTCTAAGCATTCCAAGGCTCTTTCTTAGCTCTCTTGGGCCTTCTATGTTGAGCCTTTAACACTATGATTCAAAAGAATCTCTGACCAACCTAAATAGACATTTCTCCAAAGGGGACATACAGATGGCCAGTAGATATGAAAAGGTGCTCAACGTCACTAATCATCAGAGAAGTGCAAATTAAAGCCATGATGCAATGTTATCTCACAACTGTCCCAATGGCTATCATTAATGAATCACCAAGCAACAAGTGTTGGCAAGATGTAGAGAAAAGGGAACCCTCATGCACAGTTGGTAGGATTGCAAATTGGTGCTGCCATTTGGAAAACAGTATGGAGGTTCCTCAAAAAATTAAAAATAAAACTACTTTATAACCCAGCAATTAAACTTCTGGGTATTTATACAAAGAAACCCAAAACTAATTTGAAAAGACATACACACCTCTATGTTCAGTGCAGAACTATTTGCAATAAACAAGATATGGAAGCAACCTAAGAGTCCATCACTAGACGATTGGATAAAGAAGAGGTGGTACACATACAGAATGGAATATTACTCGGCCATAAAAAAGCATAAAATCTTAACATTTGTGACAACATGGATGGACCTACAGGATATTATGCTAAGTGAAATAAGTCATACAGATAAGAACAAATACCGTATGACCTCATGTATATGTGGAATCTAAAGAACAAAATAAATGGACAATCAAAACATATAGATTCACAGATACAGAGAACAAACTGATGGTTACTAGATTGAAGAGGGATTAAGGGGGTTGAGGGGATGGGTGAAAATGGTGAAAGGATTAAAAAGGACAAATTGGCAGTTACAAAATAGTCACGGGGATGTAAAATAAAGCATAGGGGATATAGTCAATAATATTGTGATAACTATGTACAATGCGAGGTGGGTACTAGACTAATCAGGGGATCATTGCATAAGTTATATATATGAGGTCTGGCAGTTAGGTTCATGAACTAATCCTAGAAAAAGTGCTACATACCTCATTGCTGAATATCACTACAGTTACCTTCGAAGTACTCCCCTTGGGAAGCTATGCACTGATGCCAGTGCTTAGTCCACCCTTCACAGCACTTTTGGAACTTGTTTTCTGGAATGGACATTAGATTAGTACTACCCTTAATGTCCTGAATGTCATCAAAATGTCTTCCTTTCAATACTTCCTTAATCTTTGGGTAAAGAAAGAAGTAATTGGGGGCCAGATCAGGTGAGTAGGGAGGGTGTTCCAATACAGTTATTTGTTTACTGGTGAAAAACTCCCTCACAGACAGTGCTGTGTGAGCTGGTACATTGTCGTGATGCAAGAGCCATGAATTGTTGGCGAAAAGTCCAGATCGGCTAACTTTTTCATAGAGCCTTTTCAGCACTTCCAAATAGTAAACTTGGTTACCTGTTTGTCCAGTTGGTACAAATTCATAATGAATAATCCCTCTGACATCAAAAAAGGTTAGCAACATAGTTGCAACAAGTTCACGAATTTAACTGTATATATGCCAGGGGTGCCAAAAAAATGTATACACATGATTTGTATTCATCTTTTGTTATTGGTATATATTGAGTATTACAATTTTAGTACAGTGTTTTTCCTCTCTTAAAATGTGTACACGTGTTTTTGGCACCATCTGTATGTGTGTATATATATACACACACACACATATACATATACAGAGGATATATATATATATATATCATATATCTATACACAGAAGATATATATATATATATATATATATATATATATATATGATATATATATGTATATATGTATACACACACAGAGGGTATATATATGTGTATAGATATACAGATATATAGATATAGATATAGATATTTGGCACCACATACTCTCTCTCTCTCTCTCTCTCTCTCTCTCTCTCTCTCTCTATATATATATATATATATATATATATATAGCCCCAGGGCACATCATAAATAATAGGTTAATTCTGAAATACATCCACTAGCAAACAAAACTGCTTTTCTACAGAATACTGCTCTGAGTTTTTTAACACAGAGTATGTTCTACAGAGTTGATTTTGCTTTTTGCATTGTTTGGAAGCTGTTCTATTATGTTCTTTCCTGAGCTGCATATTAACTATAAAGAATGCACCACCATATAATGGTTAAAACATGCTTGAATTTCTTTCTCTTCCATCTGATGTGATCGCCACCCATACCCATCCACCAGTAAGATTAACTATTCTTTAAGAAGAAAATAATAAAACTGAATAAATGCCCTCCAGCATAAAAATTGCAGCAGAAGCAGTAGGAAAAATTTCTCTATGTTCAGCTTTTGTGATTACACTTAAGATGCAGAAGGAGGGCTGATCTTCTTCCTCCAAGAGGCTTGTGGATGCTTTCTGTAAGTCTAGCTTTCTGCCCTGCCCAGAGAATAGCAGTGGGTGATACGTATGATAGCGGTGGAATAAAGGAATAAAAGTAAATTTTAAGACTGAGTGGGAGTGGGGGTCTAGTCAAGCGTTCCTAACTCTGTTCATGAGCTGCCATATTTCTAGGAGCTACAGAGCACCTCACACTTTGCATGACTCAACACATCTCAAAATTGTCTATACCGAAGTCTCAGGCTAGTTTCAAAGACATCATAGGAGCCATCTGATCCAGCCAAACCACAGAATCATGAGCTATATAAGTGGTTGTTAAGCTAGATAATCTTTTATTCTAGATAGGGTGTGGTTGTTACTTAGCAAGAGATAAGTGACAAGCAGATGTGAAATGAGATGAGGAATGAGGGTGGCCTTCCGGGTTGAGGAAAATTGAAAGCTATGGAACTGCAAAATAGCCTCATGTGTAATGAGAATGCTGAGAAGTAACATCTCTCCAGTTCACCAACTTTTATGTGACTCTTTTGGCAAATTATATTACACAGCTCCAAAACAATTAACACAAAGGTGTTAAATTTTTATTATCCTAATTATAGAGATGATACCATTCTAAGGAAATCTGGTTTGAGCATGATTTCTTTCTTTTTTAATTATTAAAAACTCAAATAATGTATATATGAAGATATTAAAATATTTTATCTTCAATATGTATTTATTACATTTTGTATTAATAGTTTCTCAGACACTACAGTGAACATGAAGGTACGGCAAGTACCTAACCAGGTGGGAGGGCAATATAGATAATATATGATTCATTAAAACATGAGCATGCATGCTTTTCTTCCCACTCAAAAATTACTGCTTACGTCAATCCCAGATTCATCATACTACAATTTAAGCTGATTTCCTCTTATGCTGTCCTCATTGGAAATCTAGAAGGTTTAATCTCCCTTGCTGTGTTTTTTAAAGACATTTTAAAATTTCCCCTTGGTCTTTACTGTGGCTGACTAAAAAGCTCAGACTCCCCAGTATGTTATTGTGCTTTATATATAACCTTTAAATCACCCTCTGGCTCTGTGTGAACTTTCTCCAAGTTCTTCTTGCCTCCCATAATGGTTGTTTATAGCTGCCTAACAAACAACCCCAAACAAAATGGCATTCAAACAACAACAATTATTTATTAATATTATTTATTGTAGATCTGGGGGTTGACTGGGCTCAGCTAGCTGGTTTTCCCTCTAGGGTCTCCTATGTGGTTGCAGTCACATAGCAGCCGGTACTGCAGTAATCATGAAAACCTTTTTCACACATCTGGGGAGTAATGCGGGCTGTCAACCAGGATGTCAGCTGGGGCTATAAGCCAGAACACCCACATGCAGCCTATCCCTGTGGCCTGGATTGGGTTCCAAGAGTGAGGCTTCCAAAAGAGACAGAGAGCCAGACCAAAGCTGTCTCCCCCTTTATTATGTAGCCTTGGTAGACACAGAACATCACTTTCACCACATTTTATTTGTTAGAAGAAAATAACTGTGGCTAACCCATGTTCGAGGGGAAGAGAATTAGATGCCACCTCTTGATGGGAAGAGTGACAAAAAAATTGCAGCTGTGTGTTAAGTCCATTACACATTTCTTTTTTGGGGAAACCTGTTATCTTTTTAGGGTCCAACAAGCATGTGGGGCTGGCCCTAAGGCGATAAAGTCAGAACTCAGGGGGTCTGTTAGGGAGTTTAGGGATGATTGTGGCCATGGCCAAAGAAATGGTAAGAAGGAGCCAATAGGTACCAGTCTGGAGTAGCAAGGGTCGGTACAAGTTGCTGCAGCAAAATGTTGACCTCAGAGGAAACCCAGACCTGAAGATAGAGACTGATTATTATGAGGGTGGCTCTTACTTGTATATAGCAGAGAGAGAAGGAACCCAGAAGAGCAGCAGTCAAAATCAATGAGGACAAAGTGAGTATTATTTTCAGGACTACAACTGTGGTATTATACAGGACCAGCTCATGGCTCTTCCTGGCAGCAGCCCTGTGCTGAGTACACAAGAGGCTTCCTGTCACAGTGTCCACCTCTAATCACCACTCCTGTCTCAGTGATGAACACCATTACCTGAGAGACAGTATGAAACCACCCAGAAGGGAATAAAGCTGTTCTTAGCAGGCTTAATTTCTAAGAAGTTGCCATAGGCAGTGGTGGGGTTATTGAGTACAGGGCCCCTGCTTCTCCACAGGAACAAACTGGAGTTCTACTGAGATCCTTCTATACTTATTCATCTAAAGGAAAATGAGCTCAGACAGGAGGCAGAGCCAGTGATTTCTAACTTGAGATGAAAGGAGACTGACTGGACCCAGGGATGCTCAGGGCTGGGACTACAGTATCGGCAGGCTGACCTCCAAGGAGACTCCTGGTAGCTCAAGGCCTGACACACAATGCGTGCTCAGTGAATCTGTGCTAAATCAAACAGAACAGAGAGACACCACCTCGACCCACACATTGTAGTCAGTGGCCAGGCCTGTGGTTTCTGTGTGCAGTGAGAAGGGGCAAAGTAGGAGGATTTTCAAATATAAAATTTCATGCTTTTCTTAATAACAGGAATGACTCTCCACTGTGAATTCATTATTTAGATAGTAATCTCATGCCTCAACCTACACACACACACACACATACACACATACACACACACACACACACACACACACACACACACACACACACACACACACTACTCTGCCAATTCCTTTCTCTTTAACAGCAGCAGCTCCCTCTGTGATGTATACTCGGCTCCTGTGAGAACAGGTGTCATGGTTACTTCCATGTGTGAATGAGTTGTCACACTGATTAAACATGGTGACACCATTCCCTTACTGTTCATTCCGACAGTGCTTATGAACCTCAGGCCATGCAGGGCACTAGATATAGTGGAATTGGCAAAGATGCGTAAGGGGAGCCCTGTGCCCCAGGAGTGACAATCAAACAATAGGGCTTGAAAAATCATACACACCACAGCCTGCAAGTGTAGAGGAAATATGCCATATTTCCCCCAAAATAAGGCCTAACCAGAAAATAAGCCCTAGCATGATTTTTCAGGATGACATCCCCTGAACATAAGCGCTAATGCATTTCTTGAAGCAAAAATTAATATAAGACCCGGTCTTATTTTCAGGGAAATACGGTAGCTTCTTTGATTGTGTCTATAACAAATCTCATACCCTCCTGTGATGTGAGCAGGAGAATCTAATCTGTTTCAGATATAACCCTATTCAATAATGCCATTTTCTACCACTGTCCCTAAGACAGCGCAGCAGTCAGGGTCCCGGGACTAGGACACTATCCAAATCAGGATTTTCTGAGAGTAAAAGGAGAATGCCACAATCACTACATTGGAATAAATGGAATAGGCAGGGACTTCATAAGACAAGCCAGGACAGAAAATCATTCTATCCAGCATGAAACCACATCAAAAAGTGTTCATTTAAACAAAGTACTGTTTCCAGAGGTGTTTATAGGGTTAAGAGGGTCCTAAGAGGGATGGGGAAGCACCTAACACTCACAAAAGTAGAAGAGTGTTGCCACCCCTAAGTCTAAACGACTAAAGACAGGAGGAGGTTCAAGAGCCTGGTGAGATATAGATATGGGTGAGGACTGCCCATTGAAACTTCTGTAGGGGCGTGCAGTCACTTCTAACCCCACTGTCAGACATGAAGGGAGCAGGAGGAAAATGACCCCAATCTCTCTTTCCATCCATACTCTGTCCTTCCATTGGTGAAAGGTACCCAGAAGCCAGAGTGTAGGGAGCCCAGTTGGTATAGTCTATGAAAGTCAGCCTTCATGTACAGAGCAAGGTGGAAAGGTTGGAAATGGATCTTCTCCTGGGGGCAGAGGGAGAATAACGAATGGGGGACAGGGACCACTATATCCTTATGATGAAAGGAAAGGCTTGAAGTCCTCAAGCATGGTGGCCTCTGCCTCAAAATCAACAAGGAAAATACCTCAGTTCCCCTTTCAAATGTACTGCTTGCCCTGCCTGCACCATCCACTGATAGCTGTGAGTGGTATAACCTCAGTCTACTGACGTTCTTAGCTTATTTGAAGCTCAGTGGCAACTTGGCATCATATCAACCCTCACTGGTTACTGACTGATCCTTGGTCTCTGCCAAGTGCTCCATCCCATCAACTGGCCCAGCTCAACCTCAAGACATAGCTAAAGGGTCCCTCATCCTGCCACAGGGAGTCCCTATGAAAAGACAATGGGTACTCAACTCTGAGTCTATGGTACATAGGAATTGAGAGCTGGCAATGCCACGGAGTTAAACCTAGGGTCTTTATCTGTCTAGCCATGCTGTGCCTCATTCACTCGTGGTGTTACTCTAATTTCCCTAAATCACCTCCCAGTCTCCTCACTTAAGCCTGGAGAGAAAAGAAACAGGGATCTACAACCGCTTTATTTGTTCTCCGGTTTCTTTATCTTTCTTTCTCCTTCCCACTTTCCTCTGGGAGAAATAAGGGGCTCAGCTCTCTCTTACTTCCCCTGGGTCAAACTCTCCTTCTAGCACTGAGCAGCAGGATTTACGGCTTTGCTGTGTGGACTCAGCATGTTTCTATTCTACTCTAGGTACTCGAGGTTGGATAGGCCAAGGTGCAAAAGGGAAATGAGGGAGAGGGATCTACTTTAAAAAAATTAACAAGGTGATATCATAAAAATGATGCTGTGAGGAGAGCCTCTTGAAACCTCCCCTAGAATATACCACAAATTGAAAAACAATAACTCCACAAAAGACTCCCTGTGCAGCAGACGGGCAAGACTAAGAGGCACACTGCAGAAATAACATAAAGGTGGGCAAATTGAACGAGTGGGGGAGGAGAGAATGGAGAAGTGCGGAGACGGGGCTGTGCAGACACAGGACGCAGAACTAGCTCAGTCCTCCAAGCTCACTGCATCCTGGAACTACTGCAGCTGTGAGAGAGGGAAGAACTTGGACTGCTAGGGCTCCACTTATTGCCCACAGGGCTGAGGGGACAGCATATAACACGGGTGAACCCAACGCTCACTGCAGAGACCTTGGAGCAAAGACTGAGGGAAGAAGGCTGAAAACGGTGGTTTAAGCCCTCACTGCCAAGCAGAGAATGGAAGCCTTAGGCACTGAGAGTAGCAGCCCCCTCCCTACCCTCGCGGACCTCACCCCGCCCCCAACTGCCCAGTGCTAGAAGCAGAAGAGTAACAGTGTCAGATCAAAAGAACACAATATTTGCAGTTCTGAGAACTGTGGTCCGCAGACACAGATTAACAGCACAACTAGTTCCAGCAAAGGGGAAGGAGCTATGGAAGCAGGACTGGCTGTGCTGGTGGTTGCCGCCATTGCTCTGGGCCACCTCTCACAACTCACCCCGCCCAGGTCTTCACCTATCTGGGCGGATGCCATCAGGGCTATACACAACTGCTGAAACACACGGGCTCTGAATCTGGTGCAGGAAGAGCTTTGGAACATCAAAAGCGCTGTGCATTCCCACATGGATGTGGCACTCTATGACCCAGGCAAACTGTTAACATAGGAGAAGCCTGCCTTCCAGTGAACACTCTCATTATGTGAGAAGCTGGAATACTGCAGAGAAAGATAACACTACAGTGTGAGAGAGCAAAAAAGGCTGCAGACAGAGAGAAAAAAAACATTCTACCAATATGTACTGGAAAACAAAAGAAAGACCACTTCCTATAAACCTGTTGCAGAACCCACTCCTGTAGATGTCTAGGAAAAGAAACAATAAATCATTAATTGCCATGATTAACCAAGACAACAAGACAGCTCAGAAAGACAGTGAAACGTCTCCAGAAAATGAACTTAAAGATATGGAAATATGTGACTTAAATGACAGAGAATTCAAGACTGCAGTTCTGAAAAAACTGAACAAGATGCAAGAAAACATAGAAAGGCAGTTTAATGAACTCAGAAACACAATCAAAGAACATCACGAACATTTTACCAAAAAGACTGAAATACTGAAAAAGAACCAAATAGAATTTCTGGAGATTAAGAACTCAATAGAAGAAATGAAGAATGAAATAGCCAGCTTGGGTAGTAGAGCTGACCAGATGAGGAAAGAATCAGTGACATCGAAGATAGAAACCTGGAAATAACACGGATGAAAGAAGAAAGACACATGAGACTAAAAAGAAATGAAAGAACTCTACAAGGACTATCAGACTCCATCAGAAAGAGCAATACAAGAATAATGGGCATACTAGAAGGGGAAGAAAGACAGAAGGGAACAGAAAATATATTCAAACAAATAGTCGATGAGAACTTCGAAAACTTGTGGACAGAACTGGATACTCGAATCCAAGAAGCAAATAGAACACCTAATTACCTCAATCCCAACAGACCTTCTCCAAGGCACATTGTATTGAAGCTGTCTAAAATCAACAACAAAGAAAGAATCCTCAAGGCACCCAGGGAAAAGAAGACGGTAACCTACAAAGGAAAGCCCATTAGATTATCATCAGATTTTTCAGCAGAAACTCTACAAGCCAGGAGGGAGTGGAACCAAATATTCAAACTATTGAAAGAGAGAAATTATGAGCCAAGAATAATATATCCAGCAAAGATATCCTTTAGATATGAAGGAGGAATAAAGACCTTTCCAGACATACAGAAGCTGAGGGAATTTTCTAATACACAACCTGCACTACAAGAAATACTAAAGGAGGATATTCGACCACCATCAACAGGGACAATTTGTGGCAACCAAAACATAAAAAGGGGGACAGTAAAGGCCTGAACCGGAATATGGGAATGGAGAAAGTAAGTGTGCTGAAGGAAATGGAATACTCTAAATATCAAACTTTCTTTTACACAAACTTAGGGGTAACTACTCAAACAAACAAACAAAAAAATCCAGAACTGAAATATATACTGTAATAAAAGAAGAAACAGAGGGAAACATCATAGAATACCAACAGAATTGTACACCTGAAATCTATGTAATTTTACTAACAATTGTCACCCCAATAAATTTAATAAAATAAAATTTTAAAAAAAAAGAATACCAACACACAGAAATAATAGACAACAAAAAGGCAAAGAAACAATGGAGACACAGCCTTATCAGAAAACTAAAGATAGAATAAGAGGAAATCCTCACATATCAATAATCACCCTAAATGTAAATGGACTGAACTCACCAATCAAAAGGCACAGAGTAGCAGATTGGATCAAAAAACTAAACCCAACCACATACTGTCTCCAAGAGACACATCTCAGCTACAAGGACAAGCATAGACTCAAAGTGAAAGGGTGGAAATTGACACTCCAAGGAAATGGTATCCAGAGAAAATCAGATGTAGCCATACTGATATCAGATGAAACAGACTTCAAGGTGAAAAAGGTAACAAGAGACAAAGATGGACATTTCATAATGGTAAGGGGACTACACAACAAGAAGACATAATAGTCATCAACATGTATGCCCCCAATCAGGGAGCACCGAAATGTACCAAGCAACTACTAACAGAACTAAAGGGAGAAATTGACGAACACACAATTATACTAGGGGACTTAAATACATCATTGACAGCTATGGATATATCATCCAAACAGAAAATAAATAACGCAGTAGCAGTCCTAAATGACACATTAGATGAAATGGACATAACTGACATATATAGAGCACTTCATCCTAAAACATCAGACTATACATTTTTTTCTATTGTACATGGAACATTCTCAAGGACAGACCATATATTGGGACATAAAATCAGCCTCAGCAAATTTAAGAAGATTGAAATCATACCAAGCATATTCTCTGACACAAGGCTTTGAAATTGGACATCAACTGCAAAAAGAAAGCAGGAAAAAACACAAAAACATGGAGATTTCACAACACACTTTTAAAGAATGACTGGGTCAAAGAAGAAATTAGGGGAGAGATAAAAAAGATACATAGAAACAAATGACAATGAAAATATATCCTACCAAAATTTTTGGGATGCAGCGATAGCAGTTTTAAGAGGGAAATTTATATCACTACAGGCTTATCTCAAGAAACAAGAAAAATCTCAAATAAGTAACCTCAAGTTACACCTTAAACAACTAGAGAAAGAAGAACAAATGAAACCCAAGGTCAGCAGAAGAAATGAAATAGTAAAAATCAGAGCAGAACTAAAAGAAATAGAGAACAAAAAGACAATAGAAAAAAATTAATGTGACAGGAGCTGGTTTTTTGAAAAGATTAACAAAATTGACAAACCCTTGTCTAGACTCACTAAGATAAAAAGACAACAGACACTAATAAACAAAATCAAAATGAAAAAGGGGAAGTTATCACGGATACCATAGAAATACAAAGGATCATCCAAAAATACTATGGAGGACTATACGCCACCAAAATTCAATAACCTAGAAGAAATGGACAAGTTCTTAGAAACATACAGCCTTCCAAAGCTGAACCATGAAGAACTGGAAAATCTAAACAGACCGATCACCAGTAATGAAACTGAACCATTCAAAACTTCACAAAAGCAAAAGTCCTGGACGAAATGGCTTCACTAGTGAATTCTACGAAACCTTCAAAGAGGATTTAATACCAGTCCTGCTCAAACTCTTCCAAAAAATTGAAGAAGAGACAGTACCCCTGTCTCTTTTTATGAAGCCAACATTACCCTGATACCAAAACCTGGTAAGGACAAAAAGAAAAAAAAAAAAGAAAAGAAAACTACACACCAATATCTCTGATGAATACAGATGCAAAAATCCTAAACAAAATTCTAGCAAATCGAATACAGCAATATATTTAAAAGATTATTCATCACGACAAAGTGGGGTTCGTCCCAGGGGCACAAGGATGGTTCAACATATACAAATCCATCAATGTGATAGAACACATAAAGAAAATAAAGGACAAAAATCATATGACTATATCAATTGATGCAGAAAAAGCATTGGATAAGATGCAACATACATTTATGATTAAAACACTTAATAAATAGGCATAGAAGGAAAATACCTTAACATAATAAAGGCCATATAGGACAAACACTCAATTAATCTCATAATTAACATTGAATAACTGAAGCCCTTTTTTATGAAGTTCACTCAAAATGCAACGGAAGTAAAAGCTGAAATAAACGAATGGGACTATATGAAACTTAAAAGCTTCTGCACAGCAAAAGAAACCATCGACAAAATAAAGAGGCAACCAACTGAATGGGAGAAGATTTTTGCAAACAGTGCCTCCGATAAGGGGCTAGTATCCAGAATATACAAGGAACTCATGCAACTCAACAACAGAAAAATAACCCAATTGAAAAATGGGCAGAGGACCTGAAGAGACATTTCTCCAAAGAGGACATACAAATGGCAAATAGATATATGAAAAAATGCTCAACATCACTAATCATCAGAGAAATGCAAATCAAAACCACAATGAGATATCACCTCACCCCAGTCAGAATGGCTATCATCAACAAGACAAATAGTAACAAGTGTTGGAGAGGCTGTGGAGAAAAAGGAACCCTCATACACTGTTGGTGGGAATGCAGTCTGGTGCAGCCATTATGGAAGGCAGTATGGAGGTTCCTCAAAAAATTACGAATAGAATTACCATATGACCCAGCAATCCCTCTCCTGGGTATCTACCCCAAAAATCTGAAAACATTTATACGTAAAGACACATGTGCTCCAATGTTCATTGCAGCTTATTTACAGTGGCCAAGACATGGAAACAAACAAAATGTCCTTCGATAGATGAATGGATGAAGAAGTTGTGGTATATATACACACAATGGAATACTATTCGGCGGTAAGAGAAGATGATATAGGAACATTTGTGACAACATGGATGGATCTTGAGAGTATAATGCCAAGCGAAATAAGTGAGACAGAAAAAGCAGAGAACCATATGATTTCACTGATATGTGGTATATGAACCAAAAACAGCAAAAGAACAAGACAAACAAATGAGAAACAATAACTCACAGACACAGACAATAGTCTAGCGGTTACCGGAGTGTAAGGGGGCTGGGGGGTGGTAGATGAGGGTAAGGGGAATCAAAGTTATGGTGATGGAAGGAGAACTGACTCTGGGTGGTGAACACACAATGGCATTTATAGATGATGTAATACAGAGTTGTACACCTGCAATCTATGTAATTTTACTAACAATTGTCACCCCAGTAAACTTTAATTAAAAAAAATAAACAAATACTTTCTGAAGACCATAGCCAAACTTGCAAGGCAGGTATCTTGCTATATAATCATATATTTTTTTAACATGACCATGGTTTTTCTGTATTCCTTATTTAATATTTCTTATCAGTAGCACATGCACGTTTGTGCACACACTCATACTCGTGACCTCAAAAATTTTCTAGGCAGTTGAGTATCCTGGGCCAACTAGGGTAAGACACATGCTGAGGGAGTCAGAATAAAAATGACATCAATATTTTTAAAATATCAATGCCCTTAAAATTTTAATTTTCTCTTCCTGGCTACTTTCTGGAAGCCTGAGCTTTAAAGGGAAGGGCACTCATACCCGTGGTAGGGCAGCAGTACAAGAAGCAGTATATGAACCTGGATTGGAACCATGTTTCTGCATCTTATTAGTGATATAACTTTGAGCAAGTCACTTTAGCTCTCTAAGCTTCACTTTTCTACTATGTAAAATGAGGATGCTAATGCCTGCTCCTCAGAGTTATGGTGTGGGTTAAATGAATTATCAGAGAGCCTGGTTCATTGTAGGTGTTTAAGTGACATTCATTTCCTGCCCTCAGAGGTAGCCCTGAGTAAGAGCAAAAGTACAGTCCACAGTGTCATTTGAAAATACAGGGACTAGAATTTCTAGAACTAAGATTCTTGGTCTCATGGAACTGAGCAAGGTGGGACAGGAACTAGAATTATTTATTTGGGAAAGACACAGCACTAGAGCTCTGTTAGCCCTTATAAATGACCTCATCTCCAATATATAGGAGAAAATGAGACTCAGAGATTAACTAGTTTGCCTGAATCATTTGCTTCTAGTTAGTAGATGTTGAAGCACTTTTCATTAGATATATCATTCTTGAAACAAGTTGTCTGACCTTAGTGGATACAGTGGTGCTCCATCCATGTCCTCTTGTCAGATCTGATGCTCCCATCCCCAGCTGCTGGAACAATCAGCTGTAGACACAGCTGTGTCCCTTAGCATGAAGTACCCTTGGCTACAGAAAGCAAACTTGCCAAAGTTTACGCGCCTTCAGTGAGTTCAGCCTCAGTGCCTGATTTGCAGATTCAAAGGCCCACCTCCCTCAACCTCAATTTGGGATGATGACTCTGGAGGGTCTTGCCAGCTCCAGCGCTCCCTGTAGGATCAGCTGAAGCCTCTTCAGCAATCACATTGAGGGGCAGCTTCTGCCTGTGTCCAATCCCTCCCCTCTCACTTCGTCATGGTTATATCTGCCTAGAGCACTCCCCAATTAGTCTTTGCACACAACTCTGTCTCACAGTCAGTTTCCAGGAAAGTCAATATAAGGTGGAGACTTAAACTTGAATATTAGGGAAAACAAAAAACAAAAAAAGCCCCACTAAGCCTCAAAATCCAAATCTTATTTCAATTATGTTGCTCAAATGATGGTTTGAAAATTAATTGTGTGTTCATCACCCAGAGTCAGTTCACGGGATTTATAGATGATGTAATACAGAATTGTACACCTGAAATCTATGTAATTTTACTAAAAATTGTCATCCCAATAAATTTAATAAAATAAAATTTAAAAAAAATTAATTGGTGGAAGTGGAATGGGAGTGGGCAGCTCCTGGGAGAAGGCAAAACTGGGCAGAGGAAAGATATGGGGTCAAAGTCCTAGGAATAAGAAAGGAAAAAGGAATGCTTGAACATGTTCCTTGTTCTAACAGTCTTTTCAGGACTTTCAAAATTAATAAATGGCCTCCTGGATATGGCAGGCTCTGTGTGGTGTTCACACACAAAAATTTAATTCTTGTCAGGGATCTCAGCTATAAGTTAAGAATGAAATAAAAATAATGGTAATTACTGGCAATATCAACAGTAATATTAATGGCTAACAATTTTATAGTGCTTTCAACGCTGCAGGCTTGTTCTAAGTTCTTTTGGGGAAGGGCTGGAAAGCATTGTTATTTATATATACTTTTAATGTTTTTTATTAGTTTCAGGTGTACAAAACAACATAATGATTTCATACTTACACCCCTCACAAAGGGATAACTCCAACAAGTCTACCACCCATCTGACATTGTACATGGCATATTACATTACCATTGACTATACTCCCTATGCTGTACTTTATATCTTGTGACCATAAATATATCTATTTTACATGCAATATTATTTTGTATCAATTTCAGGTGTACAGCACAGTATTTAGGCATCTATAAAATCTATGAAGTAATCCCCCCATAAGTCTAGTGTCCATCTGACACCCTACATACATTTTACAACATTATTGATTATATTCTCCATACTTTATTTCACATCCCCATGGCTATTTTGTGACTACTAATTTGTAATCCTAATCCCTTCAACTTTCTCAACCAAACCTCAGCCCCCTCCATCTAGCAACCATTCTGTATCTATGAGTCTTTCTGTTTTATTTGCTCATTTATTCTGTTCTTTAGATTCCACATATAAGTGAGATCATATGGTATTTGTCTTTCTCAGTCTGACTTCCTTCACTTAGCGTAATAACCTCTAGGTCCATGCATATTGTTGCAAATGATAAGATTTCATTATTTTTTATGGCAGAGTAGTACTTCATTGTATAAATGTACCACTCTTCTTTATTCAATAGTCTATTGATGGGCATTTCAGTTGTTTTCGTATCTTGGCTATTGTGAATATTGCTGCAGTAAACACAAGGGGGCATATATTTTTTTGAATTAGTGTTTTGGATTTCTTTGGATAAATACCCAGGAGTGGAATTGCTGGGTCATAAAGTAGTTCTATATTTAACATTTTGAGGAACCTCCATACTGTTTTGCATAGTGGCTGCGCCAATTTGCAATCCCACCACAATGCATGAGGGTACCCTTTTCTTCACATCCTCACCAGCACTTGTTGTTTTATGATTTTTCGATGAGAGCCATTCTGACAGGAGTGAGGTGGTATCTCATTGTGGTTTTTATTTGCATTTCTCTGATGATTAATGATGTTGAGCATCTTTTCATATGTGTATTGGCCATCTGTATGTCCTCTTTGGAGATATGTCTATTCAGGTACACTACCCATTTTTTTTTACTTTTGTTTTTTAATTGGGTTGTTTGATTTTTTGATATTGAGTTGCATGAGATTTCCTCTTTTTTATTTTCATGAATTATCTTTTTCCATATTTACTTTCAGTCAGTGTGTGTCTTTCAACTTGAGGTGATTCTCCTGTAGAGAGCATATGCATGGGTCTTGTTTTCTTATCCACTCAGCTACCCTATGTCTTCAGGTTGGAGTATTTAATCTATTTACATTTAAAGCGATTATTGATAAGTACATAGTTATTGCCATTTTGTTTCATATTTTTTATCTTTGTTTTCTCCTTTCTTTTGCTTAAAGAAGTCCTTTTTAACAATTCTTGTAATGGTGGCTTGGTGGTAAAGAACTCTTTTATCTTTTTCTTGCCTGGGAAGGTCTTTTTCTCTTCTTCAATTTTAATGATAGCCTTGCAATGTACAGTAGTCTTGGTTGTAGGCCCTTGTTTTTCATCACTTTGAATACTTCCTGCCACTCCTTCCTGGCATGCAAATTTTCTGTTGAGAAATCATCTGACAATCTCATGAGAGTTCCCTTGTAAGTAACTAGTTGCCTTTCTGTCTGTGTTTTGAAAATTCTCTGGCATTTTAACTATGATGTGTCTTGATATGGTTCTCTTTGGTTTCATCTTGTTTGGAACTCTCTGTGCTTCCACGGCTCATATGTCTACTTCCTTCACCAGGTTAGGGGAATTTTCAGTCATTATTTCTTCAAATAGGTTCTCAATACCTTGCTCCCTCTCTTCTCCTTTGGGTACTCCTAAGATGCGAATATTGTTACACTTGATGTTGTCTCAGAGGTCCCTTAAACTATCTTCATTGTTTTTTTATTCTTTTTTTTGTTGTTGCTCTAGTTAGGTGTTTTATGCTACTTTGTCTTCTAAATCGCTGATTTGATCCTCTGATTCATCTAATCTGCTGTTGATTCCTCTAGTGTATTCTTTTCAGTTATTGTATTCTTTATTTCTGAATGGTTTTTTTTTTCTGTGTCCTTCTTTATGTTTGCTATCTCTTTGTTGAAATTCTCACTAAGTTCCTTAAGCAATCTTATAATTAGTGATTTCAACTCTGTCTCTTATAGGTTGTTTTCTTCCATTTCATTTAGTTCTATTTCTGGAGGTTTCTCCAGTTTTTTTATTTGGGATATGGTTCTTTCTTTCTTTCTTTTTCTTTCTTTCTTTCTTTCTTTCTTTCTTTCTTTCTTTCTTTCTTTCTTTCTTTCTTTCTTTCTTTTCTTTTCTTTCCTTCTTTCTTTCTTTCTTTCTTTCTTTCTTTCTTTCTTTCTTTCTTTCTTTCTTTCTTTCTTTCTTTCTTTCTTTCCTTTCCTTCCTTCCTTCCTTCCTTCCTTCCTTCCTTCCTTCCTTCCTTCCTTCCTTCCTTCCTTTCTTTTTTCTGGGTGGCTCTCTGTGTTTGCTTCCATGTATTAGGTAGATCTCCTATGTCACTGAGTCTTTGTTGGGTTGCCTTATGTAGTATGTGCCCTGTGTGGTCCAGTCGCACAGTCTCCCTGATCTGCTGTGCATGTGTTCCAGGAGTGTCCCTTGAGTGTTTTGTGTGTGTTATCCTATTGTATTTGAGCCTTGATTGCTTTGGCATATCAGTGTGTTGGATTAATTCCTAGGCTAACTGACTATGAGTATTGGCAATGTCCACAATGTATGAGTTGCTGTGTGGGGACTAACCTCTCAGAAAGGGATTTGCCCTCATGGGCTCTGGGCCTGTTAAGTCTACCCTTTGTGTATGCCACTTGTGGAGCTAACCAGGTAGTGTTCTGTTGTGGTCTAAAGCTGGCTTCTGGGTGTGTTATTTCTGGGGTCCCTTGGGAGGGGGTCCTGTGCAGATCCATTTTAGCCTTACTTCTTATCAGCCCTTGGATACCTGGTAGGAGCCACAAACCTATATGTGGTTGGCTGCTGCCTGTGTTGGACCTGGAGGCATGTGAGAGTGTCTTCACTGTGAACCAAGGCCGGCTGCCACCAGTAGTGGGCCTGGGGCAGCTTAGCAAAAGGTGTATGGTCCCCTAGGCCTATGCTACCTGCCAGCTGCTTGTAAGTCCTAGTGATTGAAAGAGCACCTTTAGGTGTGCAGGTTGGGCTGGTTGACCTGATGTTGAGCGTGCCCTTGGCACTGCAGCCTTAGCTGGGCTATGTGGGGTTCCAGGGAATCATGAGGTATGGTCAGTGTTTTCTATAAGTTAATGTAGATTAAGTTTTTATGCCAGTGCACAATCTGTGACAACTTTATACAGTGCGCCAAGAACACAGCACCAGCCACCATTCCCCTCAGGGCAGTGCCTGACCTGTGACCACTTTGTGAAATTCCCTTAGAACACAACATCCAGCCACCACTTGCCTCAGGCTTGCAAATCTCTGAGAACTGCCCAAGAGTGTCTGCGTTGTTTTGGGTCATTGTCCATTACCAAAATCTCCCTGGGCTGTTGCAGGCTATCTGCTGCTACAAAAGATCTGTGCATCTTGTGGGGTGGGGTCAGCCACCCAAGTACCCAGAGTGCCCCTGGCAATGCAGTTCTATGTGGGTGAGGTGGGGTTCCAGGGAGCTAAGAGGGTGTGGTCAGTGGTTTCTACAAAGTCAATGCAGTCTCTATTACCACACTGACACTGGGCCCGTGATCACCCTGCAAAAATGCCCCAGGACCACCACAGCCAGCCACCACCCGTTTCAGGCCCACAGGTTCCCAAGAACTGTGCATGAGACGCTGCAATTGAGGTCTTGTGTCACCACCCACCAGCAAATAATTTCTGCTCCTCAGTGGGCATCTGCAACTGCAAAAATGCTTCCATAGCCTGTGGGTGGGGCCAAACAGTCCAGCAGTCAAAAGTGTCCTGGGCAGTATAGCACACCAGCTGTGTGGGGGACAGAGGCCAAGGGCATCACCAAGGCAGTGTGCATGTGTGGATTCCACCAGACCAATGCAGTCCCAAACTGAGCACTTTGGGGAGGGCTTAACACTGAAAAGGTGGCACCTTGTTCTAGGCTCCACACAAGGACAACAATGGCTCTTGTTCCTCCAGCTCCAGCCCTGAAGACAAACAACTCAGTCCTTCTCAGCACGTCCCCGGACCTCTCGAGGTGCTACCCCTCCGCCAGAGACCAGGCGAATGCCTACAGGTGGGTGAGTCTATGTGTAGGCTCTATAAGATGGTGTCTGGTTTTCTAGCCACCCTCCCACCCACCAGGAAGGGTAGACAGAGTCCTCACTGATTTTCACTGCCAGATGCTGTGGGAACTCCTCTTCCTGGCAAAAGATCCCTGGGATGGAGAGCCTGGCATCAGGCTTGGACCTCTCCCTCTTCAGGGGGGATTACTGTCACTGAGGTGTCCCTCCTGGCATTCAACCACCATCTATGGGCTTAGGGTCAGCGCACTTTGCATCTCCCCACCTCCTACAAGTCATGGTATGGCCTCTTCTTTATATCCTTAGTTATACGGGTTCTGTTCAGCTAGTCTTCAGATGATCCTTGAGGTTGATTGTTCTATAATTTATTTGTAATTTTGGTGTTATCCTGGGATGCAGTAGGCATAGCATTTACCTAATCTGACATCTTGGACGCCTTAGCTTGTTCTAAGTTCTGTATAAATATTAACTCATTTAATCTTAAAAATAACCCTATGAAATAGTGACTATTGATCCATGATGAGGAAACTGATGCATAAAAAAGCCCAGTAATTTGTCTAAGGTCATGTAGCTAGTGAGCTGGGCTTTTACTTAGATTATTTGGCTCCATGGTTTCTGCTCATAACCAGTGTGCCCTAAGGGAGAAAGGCCACTGCCCACACACAAAAGGGGGATTGTCCCAGAAGTTCAGTCCTGCTACTAGTCCAGAAGGCACCAGTCCCAGAAACGACAAAGGCAGCACAAAGACATCAGCATCAATCTTCAGTTCCCAAGCTCATGACAATTAAATACTCAACTACTGAGATAAAAGAGCTGCTCTTCATTATACATCCTGAACTGTTTTACTTAGAGATTTATTCTTTTGGGGTGTAAAAATCTTATTTTATATATAACATAATGCTATTTTAAAAAGTGATCTGTGTTCCAAGCCCTAGGTCACTGAGGGGGCATAGTAGTAAATGAATATCTTTGTACCACTATTGAGAACATCACTTTGCACAAATTAAATGAAAGGAAAGTTTTCATTGTGATTTGGGGACTCACTCATAATTGGCAATCATCTCCAAATAGTTCTGCAAAGAATCATCATTGATCATACACTTACATTCTAATGGAGAGTGGTTGGCCCATTTGTCACCTACATCAGTTAATTTAGCCAAAGCTTTCACCATTAACCTCTGCTGAGAAGTGCAGGAAGAGCACTACTCAACCAGCATTTGAACACCTAATGGCATATTCTCATTACCGATGTTGTTCTTATTATAAATTTGGAGTAAACATCAATATATCAAAAGTCTGGAGTTAATTTTATATGTAGCAGAATATTCTAGTAGATGAAAGCACTAAGACACTGTGAAATAATAGGTGTGTATCAGTTATATAACAGGTGTTATCAGTTATCTATTTCTGTGCAATAAACCATTCCAAAGCATAGTGGCTTAAAACAACAATCACTGATTTTGCTCTTGAATCTGCAATTTGAAAAGGACTAGGCAGGGACAGATACTCTCTGCTTTATGCAGCATCAGTTGGGCCAGCTCAACTGAAAGCTGGAAAATTCACTTTCAGAATGGTTCACTCACACATCTGGTAACTTGGTACTGGCTGTCAGCTGAGAGCTCAGCTGGAGCTGGGTACTAATGAACTCTGATCCTTTCCATGGTGGGCCACTCCACGGGATGCTTGGACTTCCTCATGGCATAGTAGCTGGGTTGCAAGTGTGAGCATAACAAGAGGCAAGAAGTAGAAGTGTCAATTTCTTAGTCAGGGCCTGGACACTGGCACAGCATCACTTCCACTATATTTTATTAAACAATCAGCCACAGAGCCCAGATTCAAGAGGATGGAACATAGACCCCACCATTCAATGGTAGGACAGCTCAAGAATATTAAGGTTATGTTTTATGATCACCAAACAATAATAGTCACGGAATGTCAGACATATGACATCTCTTATTCCATATTCTTATTGGACAGATGAGGAAAATAGTTCAGAGAAATGAAGTTATTACCGAAGAGCACACAGCAGGATAGTGACAAAGCCAAACCTAGAACACAAGTCTTTTTTTTCAATTAAAGTTCATTGGGGTGACAATTGTTAGTAAAGTTACATAGATTTCAGGTGTACAATTCTGTATGACATCATCTATAAATCCCATTGTGTGTTCACCACCCAGAGTCAGTTCTCCTTCCATCACCATATAATTGATCCCCTTTACCCTCCTCTACCACCCCCTCCCCCCTTGCCCTCTGGTAACCACTAAACTATTGTCTGTTAGAACATGAGTCTTGATTCCTGGCTTTGTTCATCTCCCTGAAAAACAGAGCACTCTACTCAAATTGCTTTGACAAAGCAGTCCATAGAATTTCTGAAGATAACTCTTTAAAACTTACAGCTAGTTGCAAATGGATAAATCCCTCAAAGGTACACAGATATTTAACATGATTATAGGGTATTGACATGGTAATATAATAATATAATGGTCATAGAAACATAATGATATATTAATCAACTCTCACTGGTCATTACAGTGGTACAGGGGATACAGCAATGAGAAAACCAACCAACAAACAAACAGTTCTCTTGCCCTCCCCATAGAAGTTCCTGACAATTAAGCAAGAAAGTAAAATACAGTTTGATTGTGCTATGATGAGCGATGTTTATATCATTATGAAAGCACATAAAGCACATAGAGGGAAAAATAAAAGTTTGGAGGTCTAAAAATTCTTCTCAAATAATGAGATGTATAAACCAAAACCAAAATAAGTAGGGGTTACTCAGGACAGAGATTAGAATACTTCAGGCAGAGGAAACAACAGGCATAAAGACATACCTGGAATAAATTTAAGATTATTTAAGGGACTGAATAGATTCAAATTGTCGGTGTCTGGCCTATAGTAGATTCTTGATAAACAGTAGTTGAATTTAAAACTACAGTTGATTCCTTGAGTATGTCAAGTCAATAGGGAAGAATTAATCTCTGGTGGTTATTTCTCAGAGCTGACTTAGCACTAGAGATTGTTGGTAAAGAATAGGAACAGGAAGACATGGTAAAACCACCCACATGGTAGCCATACCATACTACAAGCTATTACCAGGTGTTCATAGATTAGAAACAGCCTACGGAAGCTTGTTTTCTTACTGTTTCCACCAATGTTAAGGCTATTTGTTTCTGTTTTTAAATGCTTAAGGCATCATAGAAAAGCTGTGGACAAATACGCGTGGTGCAATTATGCAATCCTTGTTGTCAGAATAGAATAAATGTTTCTCCTTTCTGCAGTAATTGCTAATTATAAACTAGCTGGTATAGTTATCCAACAGCTTTAATTTTCTCTAACAGCCTCTGTCTTTTCTGAACCCTGCAAAAACCATTCTCAGGGGTCTCAGTTGGCATTCCTGTTTCCCCCAGGGATTTTCCCATGATTACTACCAAAAACTTTGAGAAAACATGTATTGGACTTCAAGAAGAGATAATTCTCCATTGTGTAGCACCTACTTTCTCTACTCCAACCACACATATTGTTCACTTTTCAGCTCAGCTTTTTAATTTATCTCTACAAATATTTGAATCACCTATTTACAAGACACTGAACTAGGCATCTTGAGGGTCCTAATGATGAATAAGACACAGATTGTTATAACACATGACAGATTGTGATGTATGATCTAAGAAGAAAAATGTCATATGACAGGGAAAGAGTTTATTTGCTAGCAAGAATCCAGGAAGACTATAATGGAAGCAGCATCTGAGTTGAAACTTAAAGTATAAGTAGATAGGATTATATAAAAGGTTTTCATATGAATGGATAATCATATGATCTCATTATCTCTCCATGTTTTTCTGGAGAGATCAGGGAAATGAACACTCAACTGGATCAACCATTTTATAAACAGCTGTTCTTCACCAATATTTGTTGCTGGTCAATATGGAAAGATTATACTTCTCCATTCTGTTGAACCTATGTATGGACAAGTCACTTGCCTTGATCAATGAGTAAAAATGTCAGTTCTGGGTGGAGGCTTTAAAGGTCAGCATATTACTCACCAGTTCCTCTTTCCCATCTGCTGTAATTACTGCCAATGTTCCAGATAAATGTTACTCTGCCAGCCAGGGTCCCAGAAAGAAGGTGATGTGGAGCAGAACCACAGTCAACCTACAGTGGATATATAACATAAGTAGGAAATCAACCCTTTTTGTAAGACACTGAGATTTTAGGCTTGTTTGTTATAACAGCATACAAACACCAAACTTGCTCCTGTTAACTCAATGCCTGAAAAGTAGTATACAGTTCAAAACTGGGGTAGCAAGATATTACTTGACTGTTCACTAATGTTCCAGGAATTTTATGAGGCACTTTACATATGTAATTTCATTTATTTCTTACAACTTTACCATTGCTCCCTTTATGCAGATGTAGCAACTCAGAGAGGTTAAGAAGCTTGGCCAAGGACATAACAGGTAGGAATCATTGCTGGGATTTTCATCTCATGCTGTGGAACAGGAAATCTGTTCCTTCTATGGCAATACACTGCCTACCAAGTCACAATGATATCACACCTCTACTTCCCTAGCAAACTATGTCCCTTATTCTGAACTTGATGATCATGTTACCTAAGCCTGGACTTTTGAAATAAGTAGATGAAACCCTTGATACCAGCTCCATTACTTGATATATGTTGGAAATATGGACCTTTGACTAATAATAAACAACTTCATTTAAATCAAGGAAAAGAAATTAACCTCAGAAACTATTTAAATCCAGCATGCCCCATTAAACCTGAGTACCAGTTACTCATCTTGGATTCTACGTGCTTTTCTTTCTTTGCGATCACTGATAAAGTCATAAGGTTAGATTTCCTTTGGTTACCATAGGACCACAAAAGAAGATTACATAGCTCAATAGTCACAAAGTGTTCCCCAAGACTCGCCCTCATTTCTGTGGATCTCTCAGAAATGTGGGGCTGCAATTCTTTCAATCACTCTGATTTTACAAGGTGGAAATTTTGCTAAGAAAAGCCAGAAATTCACAATCAATGAAACCTAGTATAGTCAAGATACATATTGAGCAAGTATGCAATGGATCTAGGATATTGGTCACCAGGAAAAGAGGTGCCCTGTTGGAGACACAGGCTGAGACTGGGGCAGAAGGAGAAGAGAGGCATTAAACAAAGACTCTTCTATATATCAGCTTGGTGACCTGATAGCTTCTTTTTCTTATTATCCATCTCTTTTTCCCTCTGGTTCACTTCATCCTCTGGACTCTTTCCTGCTATGGATAGATCTACCTATAGTTTGTGGTCACTGATAGAGAAATTTTTATTCCTCTTTTTCAAGCATCTAGTACACTTTTGGTGTTCAATTTTCTTTTAAATTTTACATAATACCATTTCCTAGAAATAGTTATCCCAGCCACATGTTAGGGTTTTTAGCTGATATTTTGTGGTGTTTATTATTTTTATAGTTTAGTTAGTGGTTTTTATGTTTCTACATGTATATGTCTGTACCACACGAAAAGGACACAAACAAAGAGGAGAAAAGAAGATACAGGGGAAGTTACATACCAATTAGACACAGACTATAGAGTCTTACACCTGGCAGCTGAAATGTTAATAGAGGGTCAAAGAATGGCTGGCAAGATAACCCCTCGACCAAACTGAGCAAGTGATGCTGTAGAAACAAGAGGCTAGATGGACAAATGTGCTGGTGAGCATACTTCGTGGTTTTACTAAAATTTACCTTTCAATAATTTCAATTAAATGACTTCTTAGCACCTTCTAAAATTTGACACTGAGATTCTTTGCTTTCAACAACACATTTTATTAAGCTGATCATTAAATGTCATTTTGTCTTTTTATTTTACTTCACTAAGTTTTTAATTTTGAACTGCTTAACACAATAAAAGCATGAAAAATACTGTTGTAGACACCAAGTTACAAGTAGCCTTCTTCACCCCATAGCCTGCTCTGTGACACTTCCCTTGCCTCTTAACAGGAAAACTGTGATAGGAACTATATCTTTTCTGTTGACTGTCAGATAAATTGAAAAATCTTCTGCAATTCCCCAACAACTTCACTTTAGTAATTTCACTCTGGAATAATATTCAAAACTTTAACCTCTCCTCAAAGTCAGAGCTTCTCCGCTCTCCCTACTGAGCCCTTATCCAGGTGGAAAACCTGCAATGAGACAAGGTTTGCTTTTTCTCTTGTTTACCACCTTGATCATTTGTCCCTCTTCTCCCAGATTGATATCCAGTTTCTGACTACTCTGGAGTCAAATTTTGAGGAGAAGGAGAAATAAGGGGAGCAAACAAGGCCTCACTTGAGTGGTAGCATTGAGAGTGAGGATTGGCTTTCTCTAGCTATGGTTTATGTTTAATTTTATCTTTCTTGTGGGATACTACATGGGTTCTTTGTAGAACTCATCTGCACCTATCACTGAATATGTTCCACCTGCTGGTCCCTGACACGGATGATGCATTCTCCACCTGCCCTTTTGTGAATCTACCCTTGATCCACTGTTTCTTGGAATTCTTCCTTCACATATTACCCCTCTAGAGGTCCTCTTGGGCAGAGTCCCTTTAAGTAGTTTCAGGCTCACCTACTCGCTCTACACATATTTAGTCCAGCATGAACTCAAAACTTGGACCAGTCGTCAATAGGTGTCACTTACCCTCCAGCTGCAACTACAATTTGCTTCAGCCAGGCCCTGGAACTTTAGATTCCTCAGAAGCATCACATGTACCAGTATACTGTCTCTCTAAAACTCCAGAGGACACATACTAAAATCTGGAAGTGGCCTCATTGATGGCCTTCTCAAAAGAGACTTGGGTGATGGGCCTCTACCTCTTTCCCATGGTGACAGGGCACTCACAGTGCACAACAGCATTCCTAGAGAATCATCTCTCTTATCACCTTCAAACATTCTTTTGCAGGCTAGCGATGCTTAGGTGGTCTAGCTCTTCATTTCTCCTACTGTTTTAAAATCTCATCCAAAACTGAGACCATATCCTATTTCAACGTCTTGTTTTTTACATATATTCTTATATGTGTATACTCTATTAGATCTTATGTTTATGATTTAGCTCAAATATAATAGATAGAGAAAACTTGTCAGTATTATATGGAAGTTTTGTTGGTTTGTTTATATGTGATTTTTCTTAGCATGCTAATGATTTAAAAAATATGGAGCAAGCTTTCTCACAATTAAAGAGAATGCCCAAGCGATATATAAAGACAGTCTTAGTCAATTTAGGCTGCTATAACAAATCACCAGAGACTGAGTCCCTTACAAACATCAGAAATTTATTCCTCACAGTTCTGAAGGCTGGAAGTCTAAGGTCAGGGTGCCAGTACAATTGGATTCTGGTGACAGCCCTCTTCTGGGTTGCAGACTACAGACTTCTTCTTGTATCCTTGCATGGTAGAAAGAGAGGGCGAAATAGCTCTCTAGGATCCCTATTATAAGGGTACTAATCTGATTTATAAGGGCTCCATCCTCATGACCTATAATCATCACACAAAATCCCCACCTCCAAATACCATCATATTGGGGTTAGGATCTTAACATTTGAATTTTGGGGAGATACAAGCATTCAGTCCATTGCAAATACCTTAAGAATAAATGTGAAAAATCCATCCAAAGTGCCTTCTTTTAGTGCAAGTAGTGGCTAGTTTATGGGTTCAAAAAATCACTGTAATCTCTATTTTGTTAAACTACCTAAAGAAGCTGAAAGGACATTTGCCTTTGGAAGGAAGGAAGGAAGGAAGGAAGGAAGGAAGGAAGGAAGGAAGGAAGGAAGGAAGGAAGGAAGGAAAAGATGAAGTTAGGGAGGGAAGAATGGAGGAAGGATCTTAAGTTAAAAGTGTCTACACCCTACATTTGATTATTTTTTATGAAACTGTTCTCATAAAAATGAACTCCCCCTCCCCCCAGTATGTTACATCTCAAATATCAAAGCAGGAATCTCTGGTCAAGAGCAGACAAGGATCAGCTGATTGTGAGGCTGGGCTATGGAGACTGAACTATGTCAGTATCTTATTAGAATTGTTATGGTATTTGTTAGTAGTCTAGTTAGAAATTTGCATATGTTTTGAGTGGTCTGCATTTCTATAAGCCACACAATGTTTGATTTTGCAGCAGAAGTTTTTCAGAAATGCATATTTAGTGTTATAGCAGGAGCCTGAATATATGTATACAAAGTTCAGTCCTGTACAATAATCAAAACTTGATTTAGAGTTAAATTTCTTCACCTAGCTGAGGCCTTTGCAGATAATAAGACTGTGTTTTGGGAACAGTACATGATCCTTCCACTTTCTATCTCTACCTAACGCCTCCAATCTCCTGCCCACATTTTCCTCACTTCTTTTCTTATTCTAATAGAGTCAAAGAGAGGAGAGACTGAAAGTTGTCTTTCCACTCACTGAGTCTGGCAGACACTTAAAGCTGACTTTCTCTCATAGGTTTTATAGAGGCTCCCCCATAGGCATTAATATGAGCTGCCTGAGAGCCAGGCAAATGCTAACCCCTTCCTCTGACTGGCAGTTTCCCCCTTGGTATTTCTTTGTTTGTTTGATTTGGTTTTCACTCCATATGGATCCCTCTTGTTTGCCATCCCTTTGACCCTGGTGATTCTCAAGGACACACATGTGCAAAGCTCTAGGCTGGCTTTCTCTTCTGTGTGTGGTCCCACGTCATCCACAGAACCACTCTCCTGGCACTTGTGGCCCCAGCGAACTCTAGAAGTAGAGGCCACTCTCAGTTTAGGAGCCCCCACAACTTTGTTTCACCACCAAAGCAAGTCGCCAACTTCTCTCACATCCTCTAGGCTTCCTAGAAGGGGCCAAACATCAGTTCACTGAACCCACCAACTGTGGGAACTGCATACCAAATTCTCAGACATGTCTTCTTAGACTTGAGGTGAAGGAAGCGCATTCACAGTCCACCTAATTTGGAAGGAGTGAGGAGTAAGACAGCCAACCCCTGCTAAATAAAGGGGATCAAATGTATGGTGACGGAAGAAGAACTGACTCAGGGTGCTGAGCACACAATGGGATTTATAGATGATGTAATACAGAATTGTACACCTGAAGTCTATGTAACTTTACTAACAACTGTCACCTCAATAAACTTTAATTTAAAAAAAAAGAAATAAATTTATTTCACATGTACTCCTGCAAGTCCCTACTTCTATCTACAGCCTCTATGAAAGTGAAGGACATAAAAACTCCATAAGCAATTGTCATATTTTGACTTTGAAATGTTTGCATGGTAGTATCTTTAGAATATAGAATTTATTGTCTTCATGCTTCAACCAAATCTGAGACAAGAAGAGTCCTATTTTAAAGTAGGGCACACACTTACACTCAAACAAACATATACCAGCATATTCACACAGAAATGTTTGTAGTTTCCTATGATAAATGGTCTACTTTTCTATCCCCGCACTAAAACTACACTATCTTTTTTTTTTTTTTACTTTTTTAAATTTATTGGGGTGACAATTGTTAGTAAAATTACATAGATTTCAGGTGTACAATTCTGTATTACACCATCTATAAATCCCATTGTGTGTTTACCACCCAGAGTCAGTTCTCCTTCCATCAACATACCTTTGATCCCCCTTACCATCCTCTCCCACCCCCCACCCCCCTTACCCTCTGGGAACCACTAAACTATTGTCTCTGTCTATGAGTTTTTGTTTCTCACTTGTTTGTCTTCTTCTTTTGTTGTTTTTGGTTTATATACCACATATCAGGAAAATCACATGGTACTCTGCTTTTTCTGTCTGACTTATTTCTCTCAGCATTACTCTCTAGATCCATCCATGTTGTCACAAATGTTCCTATATCATCTTATCTTAACGCCGAATAGTATTCCATTGTGTATATGTACCACAACTTCTTTATCCATTCATCTATCAAAGGACATTTTGGTTGTTTCCATGTCATGGCCACCGTAAACAAAGCTGCAATGAACATTGGAGCACACGTGTCTTTATGGATAAATGTTTTCAGATTTTTTGGGTAGATACTCCGGAGAGGGATTGCTGGGTCATATGGCAATTCTATTCGTAATGTTTTGAGGAACCTCCATACTGCCTTCCATAACGGCTGCACCAGTCTGCATTCCCACCAACAGTATATGAGGGTTCCTTTTTCTCCACAGCCTCTCCAACACTTGTTACTATTTGTCTTGTTGATGATAGCCATTCTGACTGGGGTGAGGTGATATCTCATGGTGGTTTATTATGCATTTCTCTGATGATTAGTGATGTTGAGCATTTTTTCATATGTCTATTTGCAATTTGTATGTCCTCTTTGGAGAAATGTCTCTTCACGTCATCTGTCCATTTTTCAATTGGGTTGTTTGTTTTTTGTTGTTGAGTTGTATGACTTCCTTGTATATTCTGGATATTAGGCCCTTATCGGAGGCACTGTTTGCAAAAATCTTCTCCCATTCAGTTGGTGGCCTCTTTATTTTGTCGATGGTTTCTTTTGCTGTGCAGAAGATTTTAAGTTTCATATAATCCCATTCATTTATTTTAGATTTACTTCCATTGCCTTTGGAGTCAAATTCATAAAATGCTCTTTGAACCCAAGGTCCATAAGTTTAGTACATATGTTTTCTTCTATGCAGTTTATTGTGTCAGGTCTGATGCTTAGGTCTTTGATCCATTTTGAATTAACTTTGGTACATGGTGACAAATAGCATTCCAGTTTCATTCTTTTGCACAGGGCTATCCAATTCTCCTAGCACCATTTATTGAAGAGGCTGTCTTTCCTCCATTGTATGTTTTTAGCTTCTTTGTCAAAAATTATCTGTCCACATTTATGTGGTTTTATTTCTGGGTTCTCAATTCTATTCCATTGGTCTATGTGTCTGTTTTCCTGCCAATACCATGCTGTTTTGATTATTGTAGCCCTGTAGTACAAGCTAAAGTCAGGGAGTGTGATGCCTCCATTATTGTTCTTTTTTCTTAAGATTGCTTTGGCTATTTGGGGTCTTTTGTAGTTCCAAACAAATCTGATGATTTTTTGTTCTATTTCTTTAAAATATGCCATTGGGATTTTGATGGGGATTGCATTGAATCTGTATATTGCTTTGGGTAATATGGCCATTTTAACTATGTTGATTCTTCCAATCCATGAGCACGGAATGTCTTTCCATTTCTTTGTGTCTTCTTCAATTCCTTTCAAAAATGTCTTACAGTTTTCAGCATATAGGTCTTTCACATCCTTGGTTAAGTTTATTCCTAGGTATTTTATTATTTTCGCTGCAATTGTAAAAGGAATTGTTTTTTGTATTTCTTTTTCTGAGATTTCATTGTTAGTATATAGGAAAGCAATGGACTTTTCTACGTTGATTTTGTAGCCAGCAACTTTACTGTATTCGTTGATTGTTTCTAATAGGTTTTGGTGGAGTCTTTAGGGTTTTCTATATATAGCATCATGTCATCTGCAAAGAGTGATAATTTAACTTCTTCATTCCCAATTTGGATGCCTTTTATTTCTTTCTCTTGCCGGATTGCTCTGGCAAGGACTTCCAACACTATGTTGAAAAGCAGAGATGATAGGGGACAACCCTGTCGTGTTCCTGAACGTAGAGCAAAGGGTTTCAGTTTTTCACCATTAATTATGAGATTAGCAGAGGGCTTGTCATATATGGCCTTTATTATGTGAAGGTGTTTTCCTTCTATACCTATTTTACTAAGTGTTTGAATCATAAATGGATGTTGTATCTTTTCAAATGCTTTTTCTGCATCAATTGATATAATCATATGATTTTTGTCATTTATTTTGTTTATGTGATGTATCACATTGATGGATTTGCGGATGTTGAACCATCCTTGTGCCCTGGGGATGAACCCCACTTGGTCGTGATGAATAATCTTTTTAATGCATTGTTGTATTCGTTTTGCTAGAATTTTATTTAGGATTTTTGCATCGGTATTCATCAGAGATATTCTTCTGTAGTTTTCTTTTTTGTGCTGTCCTTACCAGGTTTTGGTATCAGGGTAATGTTGGCCTCATAAAATGAGTTAGGGAGTACTGTCACTTCTTCAATTTTTTGGAAGAGTTTGTGCAAGATTGGTATTAGATCCTCTTTGAAGATTTGGTAGAATTCACTAGTGAAGCCACCTGGTCCCGTACTTTTGCTTTTGGGAAGGATTTGGATGACTGATTTCATTTCGTTACTGGTGATCGGTCTGTTTAGATTTTCCAGTTCTTCATGTTTCAGCCTTGGAAGGCTAATGTTTCTAAGAACTTGTCCATTTCTTCTAGGTTATTCAATTTGGTGGCATATACTCCTTCATAGTATTCTTGGATGATCCTTTGTAATTCTGTGGTGTCTGTGATAACTTCCCCTTTTTCATTTATGATTTTGTTAATTAGTGTCTTCTCTCTTTTTATCTTAGTGAGTCTAGCTAAGGGTTTGTCAATTTTGTTAATCTTTTCAAAGAACTAGCTCTTTGTCACATTAATTTTTTCTATTGTCTTTTTGTTCTCTATTTCATTTAGTTCTGCTCTAATTTTTGTTTTTTCCTTTCTTCTGCTGACCTTGGGTTTTACTTGTTCTTCTTTTTCTAGTTCTTTAAGGTGTAACATGAGGTTATTTATATGGGAGTTTTCTTGTTTCTTGAGATAGGCCTGTAATGAGATAAATTTCCCTCTTAAAACTGCTTTCGCTGCATCCCTAAAATTTTGGTAGGATATATTTTCATTGTCATTTGTTTCTATGTATCTTTTGATCTCTCCTCTAACTTCTTCTCTGACCCAGTCGTTCTTTAAAAGTATCTTGTTTAGTCTCCATGTATTTGTGTTTTTTCCCACTTTATTTTTGCAGTTGATATCCAATTTCAAAGCCGTGTGATCAGAGAATATGCTGGGTATGATTTCAATCTTCTTAAATTTGCTGAGACTGATTTTATGTCACATTATATCGTCTATCCTTCAGAATGTTCCGTGTACACTAGAAAAGAATGTATAGTCTGATGTTTTAGGATGAAGTGCTCTATACATGTCAATTATGTCCATTTCATCAAATGTGTCATTTCGGGCTGCTATTTCGTTATTTATTTTCTGTTTGGATGATATATCCATAGCTGTCAATGATGTATTTAAGTCCCCTAGTATAATTGTGTTTTGGTCAATTTCTCCCTCTAGTTCTGTTAGTAGTTGCTTGGTGTATTTCAGTGCTCCCTGATTGGGGGCATAAATATTGATGACTGTTATGTCTTCTTGTTGTACAGTCCCCTTCACCATTATGAAATGTCCATCTTTGTCTCTTGTTATCTTTTTCACCTTGAAGTCTGTTTCATCTGATATCATTATGGCTACACCTGATTTTCTCTGGGTACCATTTGCTTGGAGTGTCAATTTCCACCCTTTCACTTTGAGACTATACTTGTCCTTGTAGCTGAGCTGTGTCTCTTGGAGACAGCATATGGTTGGTTTTAGTTTTTTGATCCAATCTGCTACTCTGTGCCTTTTTATTGGTGAGTTCAGTCCATTTACATTTAGGGTGATTATTGATATGTGAGGATTTCCTGTCATTCTATCTTTAGTTTTCTGGTAAGGTTGTGTCTCCATTGTTTCTTTGCCTTTTTGTTGTTGTCTATTATTTCTGTGTGGTGGTATTCTATGATGTTTCCCTCTGTTTCTTCTTTTATTTCAGTATATATTTCAGTTCTGGAATTTTGTTGACTGGTTACCCTTAAGTTTATGTAAAAGAAAGTTTGATATTTAGAGTATTCCAGTTTCTTCAGCACACTTACTTTCTCCATTCCCGTATTCCGGTTCAGGCTTTTACTCTCCCCCTTTTTGATTTTTTGTTGCCACAAATTGTCCCTGTTGATGGTGGTTGAATAGCCTCCTTTAGTATTTCTTGTAGTGCAAGTCGTGTATTAGAAAATTCCCTCAGCTTCTGTATGTCTGGAAAGGTCTTTCTTCCTCCTTCATATCTAAAGGATATCTTTGCTGGATATATTATTCTTGGCTCATGATTTCTCTCTTTCAATAGTTTAAATATTTGGTTCCACTCCCTCCTGGCTTGTAGAGTTTCTGCTGAAAAATCTGATGATAATCTAATGGGCTTTCCTTTGTACGTTACCGTCTCCTTTTCCCTGGCTGCCTTGAGGATTCTTTCTTTGTTGTTGATTTTAGACAACTTCAATACAATGTGCCTTGGAAAAGGCCTGTTTGGATTGAGGTAATTAGGTGTTCTATTTGCTTGTTGGATTCCGGGGTCCAGTTCTGTCCACAAGTTTGGGAAGTTCTCATCAACGATTTGTTTGAATATATTCTCTGTTCTCTTCTCTCTTTCTTCTCCTTCTGGTATGCCCATTATTCTTATATTGCTCTTTCTGATGGAGTCAGAAAGTTTTTGTAGAGTTCTTTCATTTCTTTTAAGTCTCACGTGTCTTTCTTCTTCCATCTGTGTAATTTCCAGGTTTCTATCTTCGATGTCACTGATTCTTTCCTCCATCTGGTCAACTCTACTACCTAAGCTGGTTATTCCATTCTTAATTTCTTCTATTGAGTTCTTAAACTCCAGAAATTCTATTTGGTTCTTTTTTAAAATTTCATTCTCTTTCGTAAAATGCTCATACTGTTCTTTGATTGAGTTTCTGAGTTCATTTAACTGCCTATCTGTGTTTTCTTATATCTCGTTGAGTTTTTTCAGAGCTACAATCTTGAATTCTCTGTCATTTAAGTCATATATTTCTGTGTCTTTAAGTGTCTTTTCTGGAGATTTTTCACTTTCTTTCTGAGCTATCTTGGTGCCTTGGTTATTTATGGCAATTACTGGTTTACTATTTCTCTTCCTAGACATCTACAGGAGTGACTTCTGCAACAGGTTGATAGGAAGCGGTCTTTCTTTTGTTTGCCAGTACTTGTTGGTAGAATGTTTTATTTTTTCTCCAACTGCAGCGTATTTTTCTTCTCCCACACAGTAGTGCTATGTTTTCTCTGCACTATTCCAGCTTCTCACACAATGGGGGGATTCCCTGGGAGACGGGCTTCTCCTCTGTTAATAGTTCGTCTAGGTCACAGGGCGCAGTGTCCCGGTGGGTATGTGGAGAGCTTTTGATGTTCCAAAGCTCTTCCAGTTCGAGATTCAGAGCCCGTATGTTTCAGCAGTTCTGTTTACTCCTGCAGGGATCCACCCAGACATGTGGGGCTAGGGGCGGCGTGAGTTGCGAGATGTGGCCCCGAGCAATGGCGCCGACCACCACCACAGCCTGTCCTGCTTCCACAGCTCCTTCCCCTTTGCCGGAACTAGTTGGGCTGTGAATTTGTGTCTGCGGTCCACAGTTTTCAGAACAGCAAATATTCTATTCTTTTGATCTGACACTGCTACTGTTCTGTTTCTAGCACCAGGCAGGTGGGGGCGGGGCGAGCTCTCGGAGGGTAGGGAGGGAGCAGCTAGTCTCAGTGCCTAAGGCTTCCATTGTCTGCTGGGCAGTGAGGGCTTAAACCACCATTTTCAGCCTTCTTCCCTCAGTCTTTTCTCCGAGGTCTCTGCCGTGAGCGTTGTGTTCAGCCGTGTTATATGCTGCCCCTCAGCCCTGTGGGCCATAAGCAGAGCCCTAGCAGTCCAAGGTTTTCCCTCTCCGGCAGCTACGGTAGTTCCGGGATGCAGCGAGCTCGGAGCACTGAGCTAGGTCTGCGTCCTGTGCCCGCGGGGCTCTGGCTCCGCACTTCTCCCTTTCCTCCTCCCCCCACTCACGTGAATCTCCCACCTGTAGGTGATTTCGGTAGTGGGCCTCTTCGCCTCACCTGTCTGCTGTGCAGGGATTCCTTTGTGGAGTTTTTGTTGTTCGATTCGTTGTAAATTCCAGGGGAGCTTTACAGAGGCTCACCTCACGCCGCCATTTTTCCTCCTTTCGAACACTACAATATCTTAATTATTGTAGTCTTACATATATATACCAGGGATGCCGAAAAAAAATGTATACACACTTTAAGAGATATTATCTATGCTCAAGCAGTAGTTTACCATAATTGGAAGTATCTGGATGTTGATGATAACCACTTTGCGCACCTCTTGTAATGGCAGAAGTCAAACATGACCTGTATTCATCTTTCGTTATCGGTATATATTGAGCATTACAATTGTAATAGTTTTTTCCTTTCTTAAAATTTGTATATATTTCTTTGGTTATATATATATATATATATATATAGAGAGAGAGAGAGAGAGAGAGACAGAGACAGAGATAAATGATAGATATAGATAGATATAGATGGATATAGATATATATATAGATAGATATAGATATATATCTATATCTAGATATAGATATAGATATATATCTATATCTATCTATGTATCTATCTATGTATCTATCTATGTATCTATCTATCTATCTATCTATCTATCTATATATATATATATATCCTGTATATATTATAATTATATAATATTATGTACTATTATATACTATTATATACGATTATATATTATTATATTCTATTATGCACTATTCTGTTCTATGCTGTGTTATATCTGGTATGGTAAGTTCTTCAATTTTGCTTTTTTTTTTTCAAAATTGTCTTGGTGTTTTTAGCTTTTTACTATCCTGTTTGAAATTGAAGATTATATTATCAAAACATATACACAGAAAAACTGTTGGGATTTTTATTGACATAACATCTACAAACAGGTAGCACTCGCCACCTGGTTTTCTGCATTAAGTTGTACACATATATATTTTTATTAGATTTATTCATATGCAAAGGTTTGTTGCTTTTCTGAATAAGGTTATTAAAATTGTATTTTCTGATTGGTTGTTACTGATGTATTGGAACATTACTGATTTTTAAATTTTATTTTTACCCACTAACCTTGTTGAAATTTCTTATTAGTTCTAATAGCTTGTTGAGTCTCTTGAATTTTTCTGTGTAAGAAATTAGATTGTCTGAAAATAATGACAATTCAACATCTTCCTTCTGTTTCTTAAAACTATATTACACTTCCTTGTCTGATGCATTGCTACAACCTCTAATACCATGTTAAATACAGTGAAAACAGGCAGTCTTATCCAGTTGCTAAATTTTAAAGGACCACATGCATCACTATTTATTATGATATTTGCTGTAGATTTTTAAAGTTGCAATCAGAGATTGCCTTTCTTTCATCTTGCCTTCAAAATGTGGAGTCAGAGGGTCTAATCAGCAGCAAAGTTGCCCCTGTATTACTGCTCTCAGAAACAGGGGCAGTTAAGTGACTTCCTTGAGGTTCCCTAGCAAGTCTCTGGCAGAGGCAGTGTTGCGTCATTCTTTTGCTGTGTTTGCCTTAATTACATCTGGAATTCAATCCCTATTTGTTTGCCCCATTTTTGCACTGTTTTGGAATTTTAACTTAGTGCATTTACTTTGTTTTTCCAAGTAAATTGTAAGATCCTTGAGGATAAGGGCTAACTAGTCCCTTTCTTTTATCTCATATAAACTCTTAGAATATAAGCTCTATGAGGAGACTTTGCCTGTTTTGTTATTGCTGTTTCCACAGTGCCTACTACAGTGTCAAGCACTGTGGACACTAACTATTTTTCAATGAGTATATAAGCCTCACATTCCTTCCACCTTTCATGGATTTCACACCAGGTCTGGCAATTTGCTGTGTGCACTGAATGCATTCAAAAAGGGCTGGTGGAATGAATGAGCCATTCTAGCTTCCAGTCTTTCATTTTGATTCTACCATTCTTTCACCTGGACATCTCTATTTCTAAACAGCTTAAGTAAAGCTTGATGTTGATGTTTTGTCAATGCCAGAAAAAAATTGTTTGACAAGTGTGCAATCTAACTTCATGAATTTCATAATAGATGACACCCATTTTGATAAATGCATACAATTCTGCAGCTGATGAAAAATAAAAATGAAAATGGGGCCAAATTACAGTTTGGTACCCAAGACAATAATCAATATTTCATCACACTAATGGTCTGTCATGAGACTGTAAAACCACATGAAGACAGGAAACAGGAAAGTCCTCACACTGGCTTTCCAAGGGAGTCAACATAATTTGGTTAACTAGACACACTTATCTGTGAATGAATTACAGCTAAGTGTGAACCTGGCAGTTCAATTATAAAATATGTCAAAGCTTTCCAGAAGCGATTACCACCGTAACATTGAATAAGTTTACTATGGGCAGAACAGACTAATTGGTGGAGTAAGGTCTATTTTTAAATGTCAAACAATATCTTGCTCCTCTTACAGTGTTCTCTCTATCACTTAACTGGGAATATTAACTACCTACAGCTTTCTCACTCTCACCAGTATAGTCTATCCACATTTGTTTTTTAAATCACATTGTGGGGAAGAGATACATGGATGTATGAAAACCAAGTCCTGATCCTGCCTTTTATGGGGTGGTGGAAATGTAGGGTGGGATAACGGAGAACTCTTATTCCCATGCCATCATATGCCATTGCCAACTTCAAATGATCTCTCTTTCAGCTTCAGGAACTCAATTACCTCTTCACCTGACCATCTACTTAAAGGTAGAAAGCATTCTCCTTGATGCCATCACAGCCCTGATGAACAGTTGTATGATCTGAATCCATGAGGTCACTCATCATCTTCCCATGACCCCTTTACTGACTTCAGCTGTCATCCTCCCTTCCTAAACACACTTGTATGGACAGAATAATCTAGATTCCCAACTGTCCTACTTTGGATTCTCCCAGATGCAAACTCTGAGTCAAGGACTTGAGTATAAGATTTTTTGGAAGTGACCCTGGAAAATATCAGAAAGGGCAGAAAGAGCATGGGGGAGTGAGACAAAAAAGGTAAGGTAACAAACAAAAAGGGTACTATCATGAGGTTTCCAGTGGGAGCAATGTGAGCTCAATCCCACTGGGAACTCTGGGAAATACCATCCTCAGTGTTATACCATCCAAAGTACAAAGGAGCTGAGGCATTTATTCATCCACTTCCCTCAGCTATTGATTTAAGGCTATTCCCAAAAGACATTAATTTCCTGGTACTTCTGGCCTGTTATGGGCTTGAGCAGAGTTGACTCAAGTAGCCAGAGAAAGCCTTCAGATGAAATTTCTGGCATTTGAAGTTGGGCTGGCATGTAATTAAACAGTTAAGTGTGAGGAGATATGGGTAGGACCATATAGCATCTGATACCTCAACCAATCAGGGGTAATTTGGTAACTCTGTGTATCTAGGTAGAAGCTCTTCCAACAGCTTTTACAAAAGAAGAGAAACTTTGACACAAATCCTCACACAAAATCCTGACTATTCCAACCACACCCGTCATTCCATGCCAAAGCACTAAATGCTAATAGACATTCCACTATACCAACTCTCTATCTTCATATTGACAATCTTTGTAGATTGCAGTAGAGATTAAATTCAGAGGGGAAGTGTTCAGCATTCAAGTATACCTCTTTTTCCAGAAAAAGGTCTATATAGATAATATTTTATTAGATCTAGGTGGATAGTTTTGTGTGGGCAAATGTTCTTATTTTAGGAATAAGAGAACTATAAATCCTAAGGCAATTATATTTAGCAAAGCAGCAGAGTAATATAAGAAGGAGAATTATCTTACCTTTAATGACTTTTTGTAGTATCGAAGTAAATCATTACTGACTGAGCTGAGAGGTAATTTCAACATTATAAGCAGATTAGTATAACAATTACATTATCAGGAATGAAATCAAACTAAACATAAAAAGTATTCTTTAATAACTCAAGATGGTTTTGCCCCTTCAGTAGGGGACTGAGTTCCAACTATCAAATTCTTAAGAGTCTTAAATGTAGCTCTTAGAGTCTTGGGTACCATTTTACCCAAGTGTTCATGGCTGGGGACAGGGGAATTGAATTTGGCTTATAAGATACTAAAACTGGATAGTGTATAGTGGATTCTAAACAATGATGGGAGAATGGTTCAACCAGAAGTCTGCATCAAAACACTGAGATAAATGATGTCACAATTCCAATAGCAACATTCTAGAAATAATTTTTGTTGACATTGGGTTGAGTTCTCCTACAAGAAGAAAAATCTCCTATATTTGTTTTGTCCTGAATTCATTTCTAAGTGCTTTTCCATAAAAATCTGATTGAATCTCTGAAAAATTCCACAGGATAAAACCAGACATGATATTACCATCTTATAGATGAATAAATTCAGGCATGGAAAGGTTCAAGTGCCATCAATGAGATATCACTATAGCAACAGAGTATGAATGTCACCTCCCCCAGCCACTGTCTGAGGTTCCTCTTGGAAGAAAAGACACAACTTAGATCTGAAACTCAGGCACAGAAATACTCTATAAATCAACAACAGATTGGCATCTTTCAGAATATAAATTTAAGACACTGACTCTTCAATAATGAAGATAACTTAAATAAGGACAGCAGAGATAGAAAGCACACAAAAACTGCCAAAAATTATCTTCAGGAAATGCTAGATGTAGAGTTGTGAAAATATATTTAGGCTACTTAAGATTAGTCCTTCACAATTTCCTTCAGGTTTCATCATTGGTAGAAATAAATATATGCTATCCCTATGCTCAACCCTCAAAGGAAATACCTAGTACTGATAAACAAATTCTACAATTTCATGTGCTCTCTGAAAAATAATGACTCTCAGAAACTTTAGAACATTCCAAGAGCAAGTTAAGGAAATGGCAATTTATTTAGTGACTTTAATAAAACATGAAAATGACTGAAGAAAGCAAGTATAATATGGTGGGAAATTTTCACTACATAATACCCATTTGCCATTGTCATCTAATCTAAGCAGAACTGATGACAACACTAGATTCATCACTGATTTTGTTGTGTGAACTATTCCTCCATTTTGGAGACACTGGAATACTTACAAATTATTTTTCTTCCCAAGTGCTCATTGCAGATAATGTTAACACTTCCTTTACATATTACTGTCTAGCTGAAAGAATCTCAAAGCCATTGTTCAATGATGGACTCCTTTATTTATGGCTGTAGATACACAAGAATGTCTGGTCATCTATTTGATACATTTGTAGAATACTTACTATGTGCAAACACTACTTCTGGCTATTTTAACTGATGCACTGTAACAATGGAATGGGTTAGCACATCAAGTGTTTAAGAAATATGAAATAATAACATTGGGTGAAGAACTAGCTGGGAGGAGAATGTGATAACCCAACTTGGAATATGACCAAAATCAACCAATTACCAAAAATAATAACTTCAAAAAAGAAAAACATAACCTCTACCTTTTTTAAACACAGGCATTCCTAATTTATATTCCAGCTAAACACTGCTTTTCCAATAATAAAGCATCCCTTATCTAATTTGTGTTCCTAACTCTTTGTTTCTTTGTTTGCCCACCTCCCCCTACCTTGGAAACCCCCAGCACTGAATTAATCCCACTACTGTCTTCTCTCTTCTGCCCTTAGTGTACCAATAAAATTAATCAAAACAAGGAAATAGGGGCCATTTCAAACAGTGGTCTTCTGCCCGCAGGTAGTTAGTTCTTCAATGCAGGTATGCATTACTAATACCAGCTACTTCCTTGTTGCCACAGGCAAAACTCACCAGTGTCCTCCATATCTAAGTCACAATATTGGTAGGACACAACTTTGCCTTTGCCACACAGACAAAAAATGAACCCTTCAATTCTCCACCCTGCAACATGAAATTTTGTCTAACACCTCCTCTCGCTTTAGCTTCATTACTTCTGATCTCACGGGAAGAGGTGTCCCTCCTCATGTTTAAAGCTTATCTTGTCATCTGGGCTATGGCCCCATTTCTTCCAATCTGCCAAGCCCCTTTATTCTTTAATTGACTATTATTTAAAATTTTTATTTAGTTAAATTTATTGGGGTGACAATTGTTAGTAAAATTACATAGATTTCAGGTGTACAATTCTGTATTACATCATCTATAAATCCCATTGTGTGTTCATCACCAAGAGTCAGTTCTCCTTCCATCACCATATATTCGATTCGATCCCCCTTACCCTCATCTCCCACCCCCCAACCCCAACCCCCTTACCCTCTGGCAACCACCAAACCATTGTCTGTGTCTATGAGTTTCTGATTCTCATTTGTTTGTCTTGTTCTTTTGTTGCTTTTGGTTTATATACCACATATCAGTGAAATCACATGGTTCTCTGCTTTTTCTGTCTGACTTATTTCGCTCAGCATTACTATTTTCTCACTCTGCTGTCAGTTTGCCATAGAAACAGCTCTGCAGCCTTTTTGGCAGTATTTTTGTGTGTGTTTGTGAAGAACAAATTACATACTTTATTTGAAAAAATTTCGAAAATACAATACATGATATCAAATTACTGTATTATTAATATTTTCTTAAATTTAATATATAAGAATTTTCTTTTCTGTCTTTTTTTTTTTAATTTTTTGGGGTGACAATTGTTAGTAAAATTACATAGATTTCAGGTGTACAATTCTGTATTACATCATCCATAAATCCCATTGTGTGTTCACCACCCAGAGTCAGTTCTCCGTCCGTCACCATATATTTGAACCCCTTTACCTTCATCTCCCACCCCGCAACCCCCTTACCCTCTGGTAACCACTAAACTATTGTCGATGTCTATGACTTTCTGTTTCTCACGTGTTTGTCCTCTTCTTCTGTTGTTTTTGGTTTATATACCACACATCAGTGAAATCACATGGTTCTCTGCTTTTTCTGTGTGATTTATTTCGCTTAGCATTACATTCTCAAGATCCATCCATGTTGTCACAAATGTTCCTATATCATCTTTTCTTACCGCCGAATAGTATTCCATTGTGTATATATACCACAACTTCTTTATCCATTCATCTATCTAAGGACATTTTGGTTGTTTCCATGTCTTGGCCATCGTAAACAAAGCTGCAATGAACATTGGAGCACACATGTCTTTAGGAATAAATGTTTTCAGATATTTTTGGGTAGATACCCAAGAGAGGGATTGCTGGGTCATATGGCAATTCTATTCGTAATTTTTTGAGGAACCTCCACACTGCCTTCCATAACGGCTGCACCAGTCTGCATTCCCACCAACAGTGTATGAGGGTTCCTTTTTCTCCACAACCTCTCCAACACTTGTTACTATTTCTCTTGTTGATGATAGCCATTCTGACTGGTGTGAGGTGATATCTCATGGTGGTTTTGATTTGCATTTCTCTGATGATTAGCGATGTTGAGCATTTTTTCATATGTCTATTTGCCATTTGTATGTCCTCTTTGGAGAAATGTCTCTTGAAGTCCTCTGCCCATTTTTCAATTGGGTTGTTTGTTCTTTTGTTGTTGAATTGCATACGTTCCTTGTATATTCTGGATATTAGCCCCTTATCGGAATCTTCTCCCATTCAGTTGGTGGCCTCTTTATTTTGTCGATGGTTTCTTTTGCTGTGCAGAAGCTTCTCAGTTTCATATAGGCCCATTCATTTATTTTAGCTTTTACTTCCATTGCCGTTGGAGTCAAATTCATAAAATGCTCTTTGAACCCAAGCTCCATAAGTTTAGTACCTATGTTTCCTTCTATGCAGTTTATTGTGTCAGGACTTATGCTTAAGTCTTTGATCCATTTTGAATTAACTTTGAAACATGGTAACAAATAGCAGTCCAGTTTCATTCTTTTGCACGTGGCTATCCAATTCTCCCAGCACCATTTATTGAAGAGGCTGTCTTTGCTCCATTGTATGTTTTTAGCTTCTTTGTCAAAAATTATCTGTCCATATTTATGTGGTTTTATTTCTGGGTTCTCAATTCTATTCCATTGGTCTATGTGTCTGTTTTTCTGCCAATACCATGCTGTTTTGATTATTGTAGCCCTGTAGTACAACCTAAAGTCAGGGAGTGCGATACCTCCAGTATTGTTCTTTTTTCTTAAGATTGCTTTGGCTATTCGGGGTCTTTTGTGGTTCCAAACAAATCTGATGATTTTTGTTCTATTTCTTTAAAATATGCCATTGGGATTTTGATGGGGATTGCATTGAATCTGTATATTGCTTTGGGTAATATGGCCATTTTAACTATGCTGATTCTTCCAATCCATGAGCACGGAATGTCCTTCCATTTCTTTATGTCTTCTTCAATTTCTTTCAAAAATGTCTTATAGTTTTCAGCATATAGGTCTTTCATATCCTTGGTTAAGTTTATTCCTAGGTATTTTATTCTTTTTGCTGCAATTGTAAAAGGAATTGTTTTTTTAATTTCTTTTTCTGAGATTTCATTGTTAATATATAGGAAAGCAATGGACTTTTGTACGTTGATTTTGTAGCCAGCAAATTTACTGTATTCCTTGATTGTTTCTAATAACTTTTTGGTGGAGTCTTTAGGGTATTCTGTATATAGCATCATGTCATCTGCAAACCGTGATAATTTAACTTCTTCAGTCCCAATTTGGATGTGTTTTGTTCCTTTCTCTTGCCTGATTGCTTTGGCAAGGACTTCCAACACTATGTTGTAAAGCAGAGGGGATAGGGGACAGCCCTGTCGTGTTCCTGAACGTAGAGCAAAGGGTTTCAGTTTTTCACCATTAATTATGAGATTAGCAGACGGCTTGTCATATATGGCCTTTATTATCTTAAGTTATTTTCCTTCTATACCTATTTTATTAAGTGTTTTAATCCTAAATGGATGCTGTGATTTGTCAAATGCTTTTTCTGCATCAATTGATATAATCATATGATTTTTTGTCATTTATTTTGTTTATGTGATGTATCACATTGATGGATTGGCGGATGTTGAACCATCCTTGTGCCCCGGGGATGAACCCTACTTGGTCGTGATGAATAATCTTTTTAATGCACTGTTGTATTCGATTTGCTAGAATTTTATTTAGGATTTTTGCATCGGTATTCATCAGAGATATTGGTCTGTAGTTTTCTTTTTTTGTGCTGTCCTTACCAGATTTTGGTATCAGGGTAATGATGGCCTCATAAAATGAGTTAGGGAGTACTGTCTATTCTTCAATTTTTTGGAAGAGTTTGAACAGGACTGGTATTAGATCTTCTTTGAAGGTTTGGTAGAAGAATCAGAGGGAAATATCATAGAATACCACCACACAGAAATAATAGACAACAACAAAAAGACAAAGAAACAATGGAGACACAGCCTTACCAGAAAACTAAAGATAGAATGACAGGAAATCCTCACATATCAATAATCACCCTAAATGTAAATGGACTGAACTCACCAATAAAAAGGCACAGAGTAGCAGACTGGATCTACAAACTAAACCCAACCATATGCTGTCTCCAACAGACACATCTCAGCTACAAGGACAAGCATAGACTCAAAGGGAAAGGGTGGAAATTGACACTCCAAGCAAATGGTACCCAGAGAAAATCAGGTGTAGCCATAATGATATCAGATGAAACAGACTTCAGGTTGAAAAACATAACAAGACAACGATGGACATTTTATAATGGTAAAGGGGACTATACAACAAGAAGTCATAACAGTCATCAATATGTATGCCCCCAATCAGGGAGCACCGAAATATACCAAGCAACTACTAACAGAACTAAAGGGAGAAATTGACCAAAACACAATTATACTAGGGGACTTAAATACATCAATGACAGCTATGGATATATCATCTAAACAGAAAATAAATAACGCAATAGCAGCCCTAAATGACACATTAGATGAAATGGACATAATTGACATATATAGAGTACTACATTCTAAAACATCAGACTATATGTTCTTTTCTAGTGTACATGGAACATTCTCAAGTATAGACCATATATTGGGACATAAAATCAGCCTCACTAAATTTAAGAAGATTGAAATCATACCAAGCATATTATCTGATCTCAAGGCTTTGAAACTGGATATGAACTGCAAAAATAAAGCGGGGGGAAAACACAAATACATGGAAATTAAACAACATACTTTTAAAGAAAGACTGGGTAAAAGAAGAAATTAGAGGAGAGATCAAAAGATACATAGAAATAAGTGACAATGAAAATACATCCTACGAAAATTTTTGGGATGCAGTGAAAGCAGTTTTACAAGGGAAATTTATATCATTACCGGCCTATCTCAAAAAACAGTAAAATCTCAACTGAACAACCTCAAGTTACACCTTAAAGAACTAGAAAAACAAGAATAAGTGAAACCCAAGGTCAGTAGAAGAAGGAAAATAACAAAAATCAGAGCAGAACTAAATGAAATAGAGAACAAAAAGAGAATAGAAGAAATTAATGTGACAAAGAGCTGGTTCTTTGAAAAGATTAACAAAATTGACAAACCCTTGGTGAGACTCATTAAGATAAAAAGAGAGAAGACACTAATTAACAAAATCAGAAATGAAAAAGGGGAAGTTATCACGGACACCACAGAAATTCAAAGGATCATTCAAGAGTACTATGAAGGACTCTATGCCACCAAATTGAATAACCTAGAAGAAATGGACAAGTTTTTCGAAACATATAGCCTTCCAAAGCTGAACCATGAAGAACTGGAAAATCTAAACAGACCGATCACCAGTAACGAAATTGAATCAGTCATCCAAAACCTTCCCAAAAGCAAAAGTCCAGGACCAGATGGCTTCACTAGTGAATTCTACCAAACCTTCCAAGAGGATCTAATACCAATTCTGCACAAACTCTTCCAAAAAATTGAAGAAGAGACAGTACTCCCTAACTCATTTTATGAAGCCAACATTACCCTGATACCCAAACCTGGTAAGGACAACACAGAAAAAGAAAACTACAGACCAATATCTCTGATGAATACAGATGCAAAACTCCTAAATAAAATTCTAGCAAATCTAATACAACAATGCATTAAAGAGATTATTCATCAAAACCAAGTGGGTTCATCCCCGGGGCACAAGGATGGTTCAACATCCGCAAATCCATCAACGTGCTACATCACATAAACAAAACAAAGGACAAAAGTCGTATGATTATATCAATTGATGCATAAAGAGCATTTCACAGATACAACATCCACTTATGATTAACACACTTAATAAAATAGGTATAGAAGGAGAATATCTTAAGATAATAAAGGCCATATATGACAAGCCCTGAGCTAATCTCATAATTAATGGTGAAAAACTGAAGCCCTATGCTCTCCGTTCAGGAACACGACAGGGCTGTACCCTTTCACCTCTGCTTTTCAACATAGTGTTGGAAGTCCTTGCAGAGCAATCAGGCAAGAGAAAGAAATAAAAGGCATCCAAATTGGGAATGAAGAAGTTAAATTGTCACTCTTTGCAGATGACATGATGCTATACATAGATAAATCTAAAGTCTCCTCCAAAAAGCTATTAGAAACAATCAACAAATACAGTAAAGTTGCTGGCTTCAAAATCAAAATACAAAAGTCCATTGCATTCCTATGTACTAACAATAAAATATCAGAAAAAGAAATACAAAAAAGAATTCCTTTTGCAATTGCAGCAAAAAGAATACAATACCTACGAATAAACAACCAAGGATGTGAAAGACCTATATACTGAAAACTTTAAGACCTTTTTGAAAGAAATTGAAGAAGACACAAAGAAATGGAAATACATTCTATGCTCATGGATTGCAAGAATCAACATAGTTAAAATGGCCATATTACCTAAAGCAATATACAGATTTAATGCAATCCCCATCAAAATCCCAATGGCATTTTTTAAAGAAATAGCACAAAGAATCACTAGATTTCTTTGGAACCGCAAAAGACCCCGAATAGCCAAAGCAATCTTCAGAAAAAAGACCAATACTGGAGGTATCATACTCCCTGACTTTAGCTTGTACTACAGGGCTACAATAATCAAAACAGCATGGTATTGGCAGAAAAACAGACACATAGACCAATGGAATACAATTGAGAACACAGAAATAAAACCCCATAAATATGGACGGGTAATTTTTGACAAAGAAGCTAAAAACATACAGTGGAGAAAAGACAACCTCTTCAATAAATGATGCTGGGAGAATTCGATAGCCATGTGCAAAAGAATGAAACTGGACTGCTATCTGTCACCATGTACCAAAATTAATTCAAGAAGGATCAAAGACTTAAGCATAAGACCTGACACAATAAACTGCACAGAAGAAAGCATAGGTACTAAACTTAGGGACCTTGGGTTCAAAGAGCATTTCATGAATTTGACTCCAAAGGCAATAGAAGTAAAAACTAAAATAAATGAATGGGCCTATATGAAACTGAGAAGCTTCTGCACAGCAAAAGAAACCATCGATAAAATAAAGAGGCAACCAACTGAATGGGAGAAGATTTTTGCAAACAGTGCCTCTGATAAGGGGCTAATATCCAAATTATACAAGGAACTCATGAAGCTCAACAACAAAAGAACAAACAACCTAATTGACAAATGGGCAGAGGACCTGAAGAGACGTTTCTCCATAGAGGACATACAAATGGCAAATACACATATGAAAAAATACTCAACATCACTAATCATCAGAGAAATGGAAATAAAACCACAATGAGATATCACCTCACCCCAGTCAGAATGACTATCATCAACGAGACAAATAGTAACAAGTGTTGGAGAGGCTGTGGAGAAAAAGGAACCCTCATACACTGTTGGTGGGAATGCAGACTGGTGCAGCCGTTATGGAAGGCAGTGTGGAGGTTCCTCAAAAAATTACGAATAGAATTGCCATATGACCCAGCAATCCCTCTCCTGGGTATCTACCCAAAATATCTGAAAACATTTAGAGATAAAGACACGTGTGCTCCAATGTTCATTGCAGCTTTGTTTACGGTGGCCAAGACATGGAAACAACCAAAATGTCCTTCGATAGATGAATGGATAAAGAAGTTGTGGTATATATACACCATGGAATACTATTCGGTGGTAAGAAAAGATGATATAGGAACATTTGTGACAACATGGATGGATCTTGAGAGAGTAATGCTGAGCGAAATAAGTCAGACAGAAAAAGCAGAGAACCATGTGATTTTCCTGATATGTGGTATATAAACCAAAAACAACAAAAGAACAAGACAAACAAATGAGAAACAGAAACTTATAAACACAGATAATAGTTTAGTGGTTGCCAGAGGGTAAGGGGGGTGGGGGGTGGGCGGTGGGAGATGAGGGTAAGTGAGATCGAATATATGGTGATGGAAGGAGAACTGACGCTGGGTGATGAACACACAATGGGATTTATAGATGATGTAATACAGAATTGTACACCTGAAATCTGTGTAATTTTACTAACAATTGTCACCCCAATAAATTTAATAAAATAAAATTTAAAAGAAAAAAGAAAAGAAAAAAAAAAAAAAAAGAATGATCACCTAACTGTACTGTCAACATCTTTGTACATTTTCAAACCTCTTGTTATTTCATAGGTGAGAAGTTATGTTGTTGTTTGAGTTTGTATTTTGTATTATTAGGGAAGACAGATATGTTTTTGATATAATTTGGGGGCATGAGTACACCTTTCTTTTCTGTATTTTTGTTGGCCCAGTTTTCTATGGAGACAGTGCTCTGGTTGCTGATTGGTTTTATAATATATATATATATATATATATAAAGTATAAGAAGATTTTGTCTGTCCTATTACAACAGAATTTATTCAACATATCTCACTTGCTTCTTTTTTATGGAATTTTCAATATACCTATGAAATTATTAGCATGTTTGCTTATTTAACAGAATGATTTATCATTTTTCCTTTGTGTTTTCTTCCAATGCTTATAAGCTGAGAAATATTTTCATCAACTCAAGATCAGGTCTAATGCTACCTATTTTATCTTCTAGGGTTTTTGTGGTTATATTTTAAACTTTAAATCCATCTGAAATTTATTTTGCTGTACAATATGAGAATGTGATATGATATTTTTTCCAAATAATTTTCTCAGTACTTTTGTTGAGTATGTCATCCCTTCCCATTTATCTGTGATATTTACTTCAGCATATATTATGTTCTTAATATAAGAACATATATTAAGTTCCTCCATATGCTAGGATCTGTTTGAGGGCTATCTGTTCTCTTATGTTGATCATTCAATGTTTCTTGTCATAATGTTGCTGTAGTTTTGTAATATGTTTGATATCTAGTAAAGCAACTTATTTTAACTGTCTGCATTTTCACATTTCATAACATTATTCATCAGGGCATTCTTCATAAAGAACTTCCTAAAATATTCCAAGAAAAATCTTCCACTGGAATTTTAAAAATTAACCCCAATTCATAAGAGGGGTCAGGGAGAGAAGAAAGGAAGGTATTACTGGAGTCCTGAGCCATGGAAGAAGTGAGGAGGGCTGTAGAGTTTCCTGCCTTCCCCTCCCCATCTCAAAATGGTCCAGAAACTTCCTCCACATAAAGCTGAGCAAAACACAACGAAAGTCAAGCCAGGGGAGAAGCTCCAAGCGAGCCACTATTAGAGACATTGGGGTCCCTGGAAGAGGTGGTGACTGGCACCAGGTCCTGTATTGAAATCTAATTAGGGTGAGAACTTGCTGATCTCTCTTCTGAGTAGGGGAACGGAGAAGCAGAGGAGGCAGCAGGGCTGTCCATGGTACACTTTCTACGCCCCATGGTCTGTTTAGCATTAATGCCTGAATTTCACGCGGGTCACACGAACTGCTTCAAAGGCAGCCAAGCTTGTGCAAGTTTGCAGATACCCCCACCCCAAGGGGGGCTGAGTTGGTAGTGGGAGGCTGGTGGTTGAGCAGGGCTGGAATGGAGTGGGGAATTGAAAGAGATCAAAGAGTTAGATGGTAAACATCTCTTTGCCCCTTGTAAGAGTAAGTGTTTAGACCTCATTACACAGTGGGCACCAGGCACCTGTCAGAGAAGCAGCAAAGACTAAGAGCAGATTGCAAGGGAACCCAGTTCATTCATTTGCTTTTTTTGCTAAACCCTCCTCCTTTCCCCTGCAAGACAACAGAGTGTCAAGAAGAGCAAAAGACACAGAAGGGACATCCCAGAGGAGCCAGCCACACACCACATTCCCTCTGAGCTCCTTGAGCCACAAACCTGACAGGCCCTGGGGAAACAGAAAATCTCTGAAGGGTAAATGAAATGAACAGATTTTTAACATCCAAACATGAAGTCGAGAAATCATGCCAAAATGTACTCAAGGGGTCTGTGACCCAGCAGGGCAGTCACTTTTCATACGGCAAAGTTGTGGGAGCTAGAGCTGAGAATGGAAATAAAGGAAACCATTTCCTCTTCGTATCCCATAGAGATGAGACAGTTCAATAAAACACTTATATATGAATAAGCATAGAGGAGAAAATAAAAATAATCGGTTGCCTGACAAGGCAGGTATAACTAATATTAATTGATGTTTGCCAGAGAATTTTATGTGAATTTCTTTTCAAAAATGCAATTACAATGTATTCACTGTTTTTTAACCTAACTTTTATTTTCATGAATACATTCTGAACATGTGTGCTTTTCTAAAAATTGTATAACACAATTTCTAATAGCTTAGAATATTTTATCCTATGAGTTGTTGATAATTTACTCAAGCAATGCCATATTTTTTTATATTTGAAGTTGTATCCAATTTTTTACCATTATGTATAATCTTGCAATGGACATGTTTAGAACTAAATTTTTGTACCTCTCCTTAATTATTTCCTTAGGGTAAATCCTACTATTGGAGTTGCTTTATCAAAGGGTATATACATTTCAAAGCTTTTTCTGTACTCATATGCTGCCAATTCCCCTTAAATCTACACACCCACTAATAGCCAATGAGAATCTGTTTTTCTGCATTTTAGCACACATTGATATATTCCTTCTTTTGGGTATCCTAATATCTATTTGTGGTGCAGTATTTTTAAATGCATTTTTTGAATACTAATGATAGCTGACATTTTTTCATGGGTTTATTGGCTATGATAATATCAGTGCTGTGTATGGCCTGTTTCTGTCATTTGCTCATTTTTCTCCTAACGTACAACTTTTCTTATTGTTTTATAAAAGATATTTATGTGTCTGTCATAAATTGAAAATATTCTTCTCAGTTCTTTATTGTTCATGATCTTATTTTTTATGCCAAAGTTTAAACTTCTTCAACTTGACCACATAAAATTATTTTATGATTTATGCCAGAAGTCAACAAACTTTTGCAAAGGGCCACAGAATAAATATTTTAAGCTTTACCAGCCAAATGGTTTCTATTGCAGCTCTGTGGAGTAAAAACAGCCATAGAGGCTATGTCAATGAATGTGCAGGTCATTGTTCTAAATTTGGCCTGGAGTGGGCAGTAATTTCTCCACCTCTAGCTTAAGCTATGGGTGTCATGTCTTGAAAGGGTTCTCCATCACAAGGATATATTATTTTCTATCTTCTATTCTTACTTTCATGGGTCCATTTTCTTTTCTTTTTTTTTTTTTTTTTTGGCTGTCAGGTCTTTCTATTCGATTTTTATGTTTTCAGTTACAATTGACAAACAATATATTAGTTTCATGAGCACAACCTAGTGATTAGACACTTATATAACTTACAAAGTGATCAGCCTGATAAATATATGTGGAATCTAAAAAACAAAATAAATGAACAAACAAAATAGAAACAAACTCATGGCTACACTTTTTAAAATTTCTATCCCTAATATATTTATAATTAATTTTGTTGATTTAATTTTTTCACAAGTGAGTTAGCCATTTGGTCTAAAATAATTTATTAAATAATCTATATTTTCCCAACTGAGTTGATTTGCAAGTTTTTCTAAATTAAAAAATATGAACACCTGCACATACACACTTGGTTTTTAAAATGCTATTAGTATTCTGGGGCTAGTATCATGCCTTCAATTATTAGAGTTTTTTTCAGTGCATTTTAATATCTTGTACAGCAACTCCACACTCCTCATACTCTTCTTTTTAGGTCTTTGTTATTGATTTTTCTTTTCTTTCCCCCCAAAAAAAAATATTCTTTAGACTCATTTTGTAAAGTTCTAATAAAATTTGTATTATATTTTGATTGAAATTGTATTATTCTATTAGTTAACTTTCAGGGAAACTGGAAGTCCAAGACAATGATATGTACACAGAGAAGGCTACTTTCTCGTTATCTTTGGTCTCATTGACTTTACAATCAACAAAGCAACTAAAAAAGTACAGTTTTGAAATTTGGGATTAAATATAGTATTTCATTTGAAACTAAGATTCAAGTGCTTAAAATTTTAAAACCCACTAGTTTAACCTACCGACATTTATTGTTTTTACTAATTTGTCTTCCGTCATCTTATTCTATATTTTCATATTTTCAATTCTTCCTTCTGGTTTCCTTTGTTTTCTGTTCTTTGACAAGAACTGACTTTAATTCTGCTAGTGGTTATTTAGAAGTTATTTTTATAAAAAATTTATACTCTTTCTAATCTGCATGAGAAGTGAAATTATAACATTTGAGTATCCTGTTTGAAACAAAGGATATAATACAATCTTACATTTCTGACCCTCACTACCTAGCCCGATCAACCTTTTCCATTTTTATTAATAACATGATAAAGAATTTTAGGTCTACCATCTTTTTTAGTAATCATTAATCTTCTCATTTGGGAATGATTTTTGACATTTTTCTTTGATTTTATAATCAGATAATTTAAATTATATACTATCTTTCTACTATTCTACAGCTATTTCATGGAGACTATGTCTTCCTGTGCCCTGTTGTAAATGTTGAATCGTTTCTTAAAGTTTTCCTCTGGATTCACTGGTAGATAATTATCAAAAGTTTGTTACTCTTCTGAGTCTTCTAAATACATTTCTTTCCCTTTGTTCTGTGGTATTTATCATAGATTTCATTGTTACTTCACTCTTTATTCATCTTAGTCCTTGTTTCTGCACCCTATCCCATGCTAGTGGTAGAATACCTTTCTGCTACTTACAATAAAATGACAGGTTGAAGTGCAAGTTTAAGCAAAATTTAACTCTTTGTACTTCTGTACCATGTAAGGAAATGTCTTCTTCTTATCCCATTATCTCAGTCTCTGGTTCTCTGAACTGATGTGTTACATGAAAAACTGTAATTTCCAGAGTGCACTGCTACCTGAGTTCTTCCTAAAATGGCCCCATTTAAATAATGCCATATAACCCTATTGTCTGTGTATGTATTGTCCCTCTTCATACCCAGTAGAAATAAAAGATTACCAAGTTCACGGCTGGTTCAAATCGTGAGTCTTTAGTGACTGAAGCATGAAATATTTTTTTCTACCTTTTATGAAGCTGTCTTTGTGTCCAAACCCAGCTCCTATTGTCTTGAAATCAGTTTCAGTTTCTTCAAGGTTTTGGCATTATATTATCTATCAGTCTCATTTTCCATATTGGGATCCTTATTTTTTCCCCAAGAGCTTCATTAGTGTTTTTTTTTTTTTTTGTTAGATGTTAATAGAGGTTTCCCTGGGACCTGTTTGCCAGATGCCACTTTGAAATAACAACAAGAGCAGCAGCTCACGTTTATTGAGCACTTACCATGTACCAGCCATCCATTTTCTCATTTAATCACCACAACAATCCTCATTTAACCTCTCTAAGACTAATTTGCCCAAAGACACTCTCTTCTAAGGGCATACACTGCCATGTACATGTATTTAAAATCATTTGCAAAGTCTTAGGCTGTCTGGCTTTCAAACAAATATAGTATGCCATGTATTTTATGCTTTCTAAGTTTCTTATTCTTTCTGAACCTGCGTTAACCTTCAAATGCCAGTATTTCCTTCTACTTCTCGTACATGTTGATATGATACATAACCTCATTAGCTAACTGTATGATTAATCTCTTACATGATATATATCTCATGTTATTCATGCCTAATTAATGGACATTTAGTAATCAAAGATCTTTTAAAATTCTTTTCACTGGAGAAATTACATGTTCCAGACATTTGAGTGAATGAATATTTTACTGCTCTGTGCCATTTTTCAAACTACATAGAAGAAAGGTCTTTTGTAAACAATATGTGGATTGTATACCCTTTCAAATAGATACAAGACATAAAATGTTAACGATTGTAGAGTACTTTACATGAGTACCAGATGCACTAAATAGATGGTCACAGGAATACTAAGATGGCAAAACACCTACACACAATTGCTACAGTTTGGATTTTCTTGAAAACAGACTGAGATGGAGTTAAACATGCACAATGTTTGTTAGAGAGTGATCTTGGGATCTACACTTGTGGAAAAAAGAAGGAAGCAGAACCGAATAGAGGAAAAGTTGAGTTGCAATGCAGAATCAACAACAGCCTCTGCTAACTCCTTCGAGAAGGTCAGAGCTTTCAGAGCTCTCCAAAGTTGGGCCAGTATAGTAACATTGTTATAGTCCCTCATCAATCAGCTATTGAAGTGAGCCACCTGGGAAGGAAGTGGTCTTGGTAAGGCCGCCCTATACAACCTGAGGCACTCTCTGAAGATGCTGACATTGAAGGCTGACTGCTGGCAGCAACCCATCCATCATCGAAGGGGATCTAGGCAGAGGAGCATCATAGGATAAACCACAATGATCCTCTCTGAAAAGTCAGTCATTTCAGAGATGGCCAAACTGCTTCAGTACATTTTCAATTACTTTAAGACTTGCTATAATTTCTTATTACTTTTTAAAGTCCTAGTAAAATGAAGATGTTAAATGACTCAATACTTTTAATGGGATTTGGCTAGTAATCATGAAATACAAGAACATTTGGGAAATAAAGAGAACTGACTTTCAGTGAGGACTCTCTGTCTCATGCCTTTAACATACATAATTTCATTTTACCAGCCCAAAAGGGCTTTAAATTTACAGATGAGAAAATGGAGACAGAAAACCTACCCACACCTGGTCAATTGTATACTTAGAACTGATTACCACAAAACTTTTGATGCACCATGATGGCTCATCCTGAGAAAGTGACTGTCATGTCAGAGACATCTCACTCCTGGATTTTGGAGTGTTTTTCTTCTTTGTTTGTTTTGTTTTTAGTTTCAGGTATACAAAACAACACTGTGATTAGACATTTATATATACTTCACAAAGTAATTACCCCAATAAGTGTATTACTCATTTAATACTGTACATGATAATTAGGCTATTGTTGACTATCTTCCCTATGCTGTACTATATATCCCCATGACTATTTTTTTAATTATACAAATACTTAACCACTACACCATACATCTGAAACTAACACAAAATATTGAATGTCAACTGTAATTTTTTAAAAAATAGTCATTGGACTGTTTTGACAATTGGTAGTAGAGCTATGGCCAGGGAGCCGGAGCAGATGGTCTGGATGTTGTCCAGCACTACCTCAGGAGGGAACAAAGAGCTGCCGTGCTGTCCCTGGACAAGTATATTAGGCACAGGATTCTTGGAAACCTTCAATGAAAAAGGACCTATTAAGTGTATCCCCTCACAAGGGTCTTCAATGATCCCAGCATATTGATGGGTTTTGCATGCCTCGAAGGAAACAAAGTGACAGAATCCATCAATCAACTAATATATTCTGAGAGCATCTGCCATGTGCTTGGGCAGCAGAGGAGACACAAAGAGATTTAAGAACAACATGTTATGATTAAAAAAACACTGACTTCTGACTTCACTTAGAATAAAATCCAAATTATTTGCCATGGCTTATAATTCTCACTCTTATTTCACTCCTGCCTGTTTCTCAGATATTATCTTCCCCCTTGTTCATTTTGCTTTAGCCACACTGTTTTTTTTTGTTTTTTTTTTGTCACTAGCTATTCCATTTTCCTGGAATAATCTTCCCCAAATCTCTGTGTAATAAATTTATTCTCTTCCTCCAGATTTCAGCTCAAACTTTCCTGTCTCACAGAGGGTTTCTCTGATTCCCATACATAAAATCATCCTCTATTTAACACTGTTTTATTTTCTTCATGGTACTTTTCACTGTCTGAAGTTCTCTTCTTTGCTCACTCACTTACTTGTTCATCATATGTTTCCTAAACATATGTAAGCTTCAAGGGAATTGTACTTAGTACTTAGAACAGTGCCTGACACGTAATATGGATTTAAATATTTATTGAATGAATAAAGCAAGCAGGAGGCCAGGGTTCCATTCCGAGTTCTACAAACTGTGTGAAATTGGGAAGATCATTTAAGCACTTTGAATGGAAGCTTACTCATCTAGAATAAGAGTTGGCACACTGTGGCTCACAGACCAAATATAGCTGGTTGCCTACTTTTATAAATAGAGTTTTATTGGTACACAGGCACACTCATTCATTCATGTATTATCTATGGCTGCTTCCATGCTGTAAGAGCAGAACTGAGTAGTTGAGAATGACACTGTATGACTTACAAAGCTTGAAATATATACAATCTTACCTGTTAAGGAGAAAGTTTGCTGACCTTTGGTGATTATATTTCTGCTCTACATTCCCTACAGCATTTTTGTAAGGAAAAAAATGAGAAGATACATGTGAAAGAACTTTGTGAAGTGCAAAATGCTCCTCGTGTGAGTGTTAACTTTATTAGCTAGGAAGATGATTGTCATGAAGCCACTGCAATCAATCAGTCAATGATTGTGTAAAATAAAGGCACTGTTTTATATGATTCAGACTATTTCAAAAGGACTTCCAAGAAGTATGAAATCATTCTTCTGGGCAAAGGCTAGCCAGCCCTTCCCTGCATATTAGCTCAGCCTTGGGGTGACAATTACCTCACCAAAGTAGAAGAGGAGACAGACATACCTGGGATCAGATTTCCACTCTACCACTAATCAGCTGTGTGCCTTTGGACCCTCACCAAATCTACCTGTCAGGTTCTTTAGCTGTACAATGAGGATAGTAAAAGTACTACTACATAGGATTCTTGTGAGGATCAAATGATAAAATGCAGGGAAAGAGACAGCATTCATCTCATTGTCAACATCAACGGTAACTGTCATCATCATCATCATTGTCATTTTCATTGTCATCATCTACGTACGTCTACCACATTCTGCACTAATTCTGTGGCTTAGGAAACAGGTTTGTATACCTGTCCATTTATATCTTGGAGAGGTATTTTTTTCTCGCTGTTTTTCCTGTATTCATCTATTCTCTCCAGGGCTACACCACCCCCTTCTGAAATGACTTCTGAACTTTGGATTCATCTTAGCCTCTTTGTTCCCTTACTCCCTACATCAAATAGCTGGCCAATTTTTGCCTCCTGGAACTAATCTCTGGCATCTGTGCTGTGGGCTCCATCCTTATAGCCAAGTCGCTCTTTCTCAGGTTCACCAGCTCCTGTATCACCTCATATGACAACCTTTGAGGTGGGCACTTGACTCCAGGGAACTCCAGCTCCAGCTCATCCTCCACACAGCATCAGTGTTATCCTCTAGAATAAAATAATGCTAATTCTTTACTTTAAAAGCTCTGGGCTTTTCCATTGTCTGCTTGTTGCATGAGGCTTTTCTAAACCTGCCACCTGCCTACTGTGGAACCTCACCTTCTTCAACCTGTTGCTTGCTGGTACCCTTGCCATCTCTGTGTTTTAATCACATGCACCTACTTGCTGCTCCCATAGCTGACTTACAAAGCCAAGAGTAAGAAAAACAGGCTTGTTGTAAACAATTGAGATTTGGCGGTAGCTTTTTATGCAGCATTATCTCAGCAGAAATCTGAGTAATATGTGACAAAAATTGTAATTTAATAACCAGGTATTGAGCTCAAGTGTTTTTTTTCCCTAATATAATATCTATAGCACAATTTCACTCCAAAATAAAGTCATAGATATAAAAAAATCACAAATAAATATATATAGAGAGGGAAATAATATGTGCTGACTTTGGGAAACATTTGCTGAATGAGTGTCTCATATACACATAACTTAATCTCCATTAGCAGGGGCAATTTTTAAAAATACCATGGTAAAGTTCTAAAGGATAAAAAGATATAACTGAAGAAAAACCAAAAATGCAGAAAAAAGTGGAGGAAATGGCACTCAATAAAAAGTCTGAGAAAGGGTAAAACAAAATGGAGATGATTTAGGATGACTGAATGATTTAGAATGCTAGAAAGGGGGCTCAGCAAGATAGACAGATAACCACATCAGTGTATGAATAAGAGGTCCACAAAAGGGAAGGAAGAGTTAAAAGAGTGAAAAGCTGAGCAGTGCCTTGGGTATGGATCTGAGCCAGATGACTCACCTAAGGGAGGCCAGCACTATGGCTGAGTAAGAAGGCCCAGGTCAAGGAAGAACAGTGTTCCCAAGTAGAGGTAGCCACTGAATTAATTCACTTGGACATTTATCTGAGAGCCTTAATGGATGTTTGAAGATCATTTTGTCCACATTAGCTACTAAGGAGACTTGAACCTCAATGAGAGGCACCATCAGGTATATTAATGGCCCAGCTAATGGCCTGACCTCTCTGATAATGTCACATATACACTTTTTTTCTACTGACAGGATTTGAAGTGCACCTGCTCCCACATTAATAGCATATTGTTTCTCTCACCTTGTTGCTGTGAAGGAAGGAAAGGAGGAAGGGAGGGAGTAAGGAGATGGGAGGTACAAAGAGCAAGCTGTAATTCAGACTTGGTACCTACTAGAGCCCATGTATAAGGCAGTGTTGGTATCCTGGAATTATCCATTGAAGTAAAGGTGTCCTGTTCAGTTCCAAGGGACACGTGTGCGTACTCTGAATTACCTTGATCTTTAGCCTGAATGAGGAGACCTGAAATGATCCAGGAGTTGAAACCAATATCAAATTTGTAGCAAAAACTCCTAGGATCCTTGATGGAAAAACACAGGGAAAGGTGTAAGACCCACCAGTTATTATTAGTCATCAAAGGAAAAGAAACATTGTCTCATCCACCCTTTCCACGTAGTTAACATGACATCATCTAAGACCTGATGGTGTGAAATTGGTACTAAGTACCATGGATAACTGGTCTCAGCTCTTTAGGTGCTTAATTTCAATATAAACTTTGATGAACAGAAGAAAATAAAACAAATAGGGTATGTTTTCTTATTTGGATATTGTAAAACTTTCCATCTGAAAATTATTTTGGGGAATAATAAGATACCAGTGTCTGCTGAGAAGATCTAACTTTGGTGATTTCCAAGTTTTCATGGGCCATAACTTCTATGTCATGGAACCATTTATGGCCAAAGTATCTTAAGTAAATCTGCTGAGAATGTCTCAAGAAGTGTGTTCAGCATTCTACCTCATCAACATCATATAACATTTTTGTGGTCTATTTTAAAATGTATTAATTTAATGCATTCATGTCCATGTAAAAATTTTAAAAATACAGGTAAATGAATAATTCATAATCACACCACCCAGAGATGATCATTTTTAAAAACCTTGCATTATTCTTCCAGATTTTTTCCACGAATTGAGATAGTTTTCAAATAAGTCCACAAGTCTTTGATACTTCTTCCTTCAAAAGGTAAAGCTTAAGGATTTCTGGTCAGGATGGCAGGATAGGTAAATGCAGTGCTTGGCTCCTTTCAAAACCACATGAAAATTACAACTAAACAATAGAACAATCATCATTATGAGTTGTCTGAACTCTAGCTAAACCAAAGTCCTACAACTAAGGAAATACGGAAGCCACCGCGAGGTTGGTAGGAGATGCAGAGACTCGGAAAGAACTCGTTGACACCCACGCGTGGTGGTTAAAAATCAGGAGGGATATCTCAGATGCAGAGATTCCCCCCAGAGGAGTGAGCAGTTCAGACCCAACACCAGGCTCCAGCCCAGGGTTCCAGAGCCAGGAAGAGAAGTGCCAATAACTTCTGGCTGTGAAAACCAGTTGAGCTTATGGCTGAGTGAGACAGAGGGCAACTGGAGTCCCAGGCACTTCACTTAAAGGGCCTTTCAAGCTGCTCCTCTATGCACAAACTTACTCACTGACAGACTCACTTGCTTTGAGCTCCAGCACTGGAGGAGCAGCTTGAAAGACGCCACAGACATATGGGGAGGAACCGAGTTGTTTGGCTTCAGAGTAAGGGCTGGAGGGGCAGCTTTCTCCCAGACAGAAGTGCTAGCAGAATCCATTGTTTCTTTGTTGAACCCACCCCACTCCCAATATGCAGAGGAAGGCACCCTCTGTATCTGAGTCTCCATCAACCTAGTTAACACCATTTGCACTACTCTGCCCTGCTGATTCCCTGAGGCCCAGCACCACTCAACTTTCAGGTACACCCAAGCCACTTCCGGTGGCTTTCCATACAAATGGCATGTCTTGGTTCATGCAGTGGGCTTTCTTAAAATCTCTCAAAGGTTCACAAAACCCCAAAATGCAGCATCTCACTTTGGCATGTCCCGTACCTCTTGCTTAGTAATCCCAAGCTCAGCAATAGTGGCAGCCAGCCTCAGTTTATGGGTGGGCCTCTTGAAGCACCTCTAAACCCAGTGTGGGTGGCAGCCATCTGTGGAAAGCTTTATGGCTCCTACCAGGTTGTCCCAAGGAGGACACAGGGTATGGCTAAACATGGCCTGTGGTGGGACCCCTCCCAGGAAGTGCTGGGGCTGGTACACTCAGTGGTCAGCTTCAGACTGAGCCAGAGAATCACTGGGCCACCTCTAAAGATGACACACCCAAAGGGCAGACTGGGCAGGCACCAGAGCCCTGCTAAAGTGAATCCTGCTCCTTAGGGTCAGTTCAAGCACAACAGTTCCTCCATTGTATACATGGCCAGTCCTTACAACAAATCATCCTGAGGGTCAATCCCTCCTATTGACGTGCCAACAGCAACCAAGGTTCATCTACAAGTGGAGGGCACACACAACCCACAGAGTGGTCACACTTGGAGCACCTGGCTCAGGTGACCACAGAGACTGTACCACTGGATCCCATAGCACACCTACTACATAAGGCAACCCTTCTAAGACCAGAGACATAGCAGCCCTACCTAACAAATAGAAACAAACACAGGGAGGTAGCCAAAATGGGGAGGCAAAGAAACCTGTCCCAAATGAAAGAACAGAACAAAGCTACAGAAAAAGAACTAAGCAAAATGGAGGTAAGCAATCTTCCATATTCAGAGTTCAAAACAATGGTTATAAGGATGCTCAGTGATCTCAGTGAGAACTTCAAAAAGGAAATAGGAAACATAAGACTCTAAGTCCAAGATGGTGGATTAGTTAAAAGCTATGCCTACTGCATCCCAGGGTAACACCAAAATTACAAATAAATTATAGAATAATCAACCATAGCTAATCAAGTCAAGGGAATTATAACAGCTATATACAATGTCAGAGGGGTAGTACACTTGGGGGGTATCACTTTGTGAGGGGTACAAATGTCTTATCTTTATGTTGTTTTGTATACCTGAAACAAATGTAATAAAAAAAAAAGAATCAATGAAGACTAGCTGAACACAACCCCCACAACTAAGGATAAAAAGAAGAGGCAACATCAAAACTAGCCTCCTTTAGTATTTCTTATAGTGCAGGTCATGTATTAGAAAATTCCCTCAGCTTCTGTATGTCTGGAAAGGTCTTTCTTCCTCTTTCATACCTAAAGGATATCTTTGCTGGATATATAATTCTTGGCTCATAATTTCTCTCTTTCAATAGCTTGAATATTTGGTTCCACTCCCTCCTAGCTTGTAGAGTTTCTGCAGAAAAATCTGATGATAATCTAATGGGCTTTCCTTTGTAGGTTACCGTCTTCTTTTCCCTGGCTGCCTTGAGGATTCTTTCTTTCTTTTTTTTTTTTTTTATTAAATTTATTGGGGTGACAATTGTTAGTAAAATTACATAGATTTCAGATGTACAATTCTGTATTACATCATCTATATATCCCATTGTGTGTTCATCACCCAGAGTCAGTTCTCCTTCCATCACCATATATTCGATCCCCCTTACCCTCATCTCCCACCCCCCCACCCCCCGCCCCCGTTACGACAAACAAATGAGAAACAGTAACGAGGATTCTTTCTTTGTCGTTGATTTTAGACAGCTTCAATACAATGTGCCTTGGAGCAGGCCTTTTGGGATTGAGGTAATTAGGTGTTCTATTTGCTTCTAAGATTCAAGGATCCAGTTCTGTCCACAAGTTTGGGAAGTTCTCATCGACAATTTGTTTGAATATATTCTCTGTTCCCTTCTCTCTTTCTTCTCCTTCTGATATACCCATTATCTTGCGTTGCTCTTTCTGATGGAGTCAGAAAGTTCTTATAAAGTTCTTTCATTTCTTTCAAGTCTCAAGTCTCTTTCTTCTTCCATCCATTTCATTCCAGGTTTCTATCTTTGATGTCACTGATTCTTTCCTCCATTTGGTCAACTCTACTACCTAAGCTGGCTATTTCATTCTTAGTTTCTTCTATTGAGTTCTTAATCTCCAGAAATTCTATTTGGTTCTTTTTTAAAATTTCAATCTGTTTCATAAAATGCTCATGTTGTTCTTTGTTTGTGTTTCTGAGTTCATTAAACTGCCTTTCTGTGTTTTCTTGCATCTCGTTGAGTTTTTTCAGAACTGCAATCTTGAATTCTCTGTCATTTAAGTCACATATCTTTAAGTTCCTTTTCTGGAGACTTTTCCCTTTCTTTCTGAGCTGTCTTGGTGCCTTGTTTATGCTTGGAAATTACTGATTTGTTTTTTCTCTTCCTATACATCTACAGGAGTGGGTTCTGCACTAGGTTGATAGGAAGAAGTCTTTCTTTTGTTTTCCATTATTTGTTGCTAGAATGTTTTATTTTCTCTCCGACTGTAGCCTTTTTTTCTCTCTCACACTGTAGTACTATGTTTCTTTCCACTATTCCAGCTTCTCACACAATGGAGGGATTCCCTGGGAAACGGCTTCTCCTCTGTTAATAGTTCTCTTGGGTCACAGAGCACAGTGTCCATGAGGGTATGCAGAGAGCTTTTGAAGTTCCAAATCTCTTCCTGCATCAGATTCAGAGCCCGTGTTTCAGCAGTTCTGTTTTCTCCTGCAGGGATCCACCCAGATAGGTGGGGCCAGGGGCAGGGTGAGTTGTGAGAGGCGGCCCAGAGCAATGGCAGCCGCCACCACCACAGCGGGTCCTGCTTCCATTGCTCCTTCCCCTTTGCTGGAACTAGTTGGGCTGTTAATCTGTGTCTGAAGACCACAGTTCTCAGAACAGCAAATTTTCTGTTCTTTTTATCTGACACTGCTACTGTTCCACTTCTAGCACCGGGCAGGTGGGGGTGGGGCAAGCTCTGGAAGGGTAGGGAGGGGGTGGATAGTCAGTGCCTAAGGCTTCTGTTCTCTGCTCAGTAGTGAGGGCTTAAACCACTGTTTTCAGCCTTCTTCCCTCAGTCTTTTCTCCGAGGTCTCTGCTGTGAGCATTGGGTTCAGCCATGTTATATGCTGTCCCCTCAGCCCTGTGGGCCATAAGCGGAGCCCTAGCAGTCCGAGTTCTTCCCTCTGCCACAGCTGCAGTAGTTCCGGGATGCAGCGACCTCGGAGCACTGAGATAGGTCTGCGTCCTCTGCCTGCGCGGCTCTGTCTGCACACTTCTCCCTTCCCTCTTCCCCCATCACGCAATTCACCCACCTTTAGGTGAATTCAGTAGTGGATCTCTTCATTTTGCCTGTATGCTGTGCAGGGAGTCCTTTGTGGAATTATAGTTTTCGATTTGTTGTAAATTCCAGGGGAGATTTACAGAGGCTAAACTCATGCCACCCTTTTGATGATACACTTTTCCCTGTCTGTGTTTCCTTTCATCTTACTGAGATTTTTTAAGAATGGCTATCTTGAATTCTGTGTCATTTAAGTTACTTATTTCCATGTGTTTAAGTTCATTTTCTGGAGACTTTTCATTGTCTTTCTTAGCTTCTCATTAACTTGGTTATCCCTGGCAATTAATGTATTAGTCTTTCTCTTCCTAGTCATCTCCAGGGTTCTGGAATGGTTTCTACAACAGGTTGATAGAAAGAGGTCTTTCTTTTGTTTTCCAGTAGGTGTTGGTACGATGTTTTATTTTTTCTCCGACTGTAGCCTTTTATTCTCTTCTACACTGTAGTGTCATTTTTTTCTCTGCACTGTCCCAGCTTCTCACACAACAGGGGTATTCCTTGGAAGGCGGGTTTCTACTCTGTGAACAGTTCCCCTGGGTCACATGGCAATGCCTCTATGGGGTGATGTGGAGAGCTTATGAGGTTCCAAAGTTCTTCCTGCACCAGATTCAGAGCCTGTGTGTTTCAGCAGCTCTGTTTACTTCTGCAGGGATCCGCCCAGATAGGTGGGGCCAGAGGCTGGGTGGGTTGTGAGAGGTGGCCCAGAGCAATGGCTCCAACCACTAGCACAGCCAGTGCTGCCCCCAAGGCTCCCTTCACTTCACCAGCACTAGTTGGGCTGTGTGCCAGTGGCTGCGGGCTGCAGGTCTCAGAACTGCAAATATTCTGTTCTTTTGATCTAACACTGCTATCGTTCTGCTTCTAGCACTGGGAGGGTAAGGGTGGGGTGAGTTCTGGGCTTGTGAGGAGGGGTAGCTAAGCTCAGTGCCTAAACCTTTGATTCTCTGCTTGGCAGTGAGGGTTTAAACTGCCATTTTCACCTGTCTTCCCTCAGTCTTTGTTCTGAAGTCTCTGCCGTGTCAGCCATGATATGTGCTGATCCCTCAGGTGGGACTGTGTGCCATAAATGGAACACTGGCAGTCCAAGTTCTTTCCTCTCTCGCAGCTGAGGTAGCTCTAGAATACAGCAAGCTCAGAGCTCTGAGCTCTGGTCTGTGTCCTAAACCTGTGCAGCCTGTGTCTCCGCACTTCTCACTTCCCTCCTCCCCCACTCACCCAATATCCCACCTTTAGGTGTTTTCAGTTGCATATCTGTTAGCCTTGCCTATCTGCTGTACAAGGAGTCCTTTGTGGAATTATAGTTGTTCAATTTGTTGTAAATTCCAGGGGAGATTTCAAGAGCCTCACCTCATGTAGGCATTTTTTATGATGTAATGTCATTGTTCTTTTGTTGAGATCCCGCTCCACCAACGGGAGTGACATAGCTGAATCTCCATAAACCTAGCTGACACCGTTCATGCCACCCTGGTGATTCCCTGAGACTCTACCCCACCCAACTTTCAGGTCCACCAAAGCTCTTCCAGTGGATTTTCCATATGAACAGCCTGTCTTGGCTAATGCTTCAGACTTTCCTAAAATCTCTCAAAGGTCACAAATCCCAAACACGCAGCATCTGGCTTTGGCATGACCTTCACCACTTGCTAAGCAGCCCCAAGCCTGGCACTACTGGCAGCCAGCCTCAGTTTGCAGCTTTCCTTCTCCCAGGCACCTCCAAGCCTAGCACAATGGCAACCATTTGCAGATCACTTTGTAGCCCATACAAAGTGGCAAGGCACATGCAGCAGGTGACCTTGGCCTGCATCAGAGCCTCTCCAAGAGGCCCCAAAACAAACACACCCAGTGGCCAGCTTCAGATCACACCAGAGCACCACCCAAACACCTCCACCAAAGGGCAGACTCATCAGGTACCAGAGCCCTACTAAATAAAACATTATGCCATTGGGTCAGCCTCTGCACACAGCTCCTCCACAGTAGTCAGAGTCTGTGCTCACAGTAAATCAGCCTAAGGGTAAATTTTTCCCATGGTTGTGTCAACAGCAGTCAGGATCAACTACAACAGAGGGTAAAAACAACTCACACAGCAGACATACCTGGAGTGCCCAGCTCAGGTGACCAGAGAGAATATGCCACTGGGCCCCACAGCGCATCTAGTACATAACACCACCCTGCCAAGATTGGGAGACATAGTAGCCCTACCTAATACATAGAAACAAACACAGAGAGGCAGCTGAAATTAAGAGATAAAGAAACATGTCCCAAATGAAAGAACAGAGCAAAACTCCAGCAAAATAACTAAACAAAATGGAGACAAGTGATTGACCAGATGCAGAATTCAAAATACTAGTTACAAGGATGCTCAATTATCTCAGTGAGAACTTCAACAAAGAAATAGGAAACATAAGAATAGAGATAGAAAACATAAGGAAGAACCAGTCACAAATGAAGAACACAATAACTGAAATAAAGAATAAATTAGAGGGAGTGAAAACCAGCAGCAATTGTAGCTAAGTGAGACAGAGGGTGGCTGCCCTCCCTGGCGCTCCTCTTAAAAGGACTCTGCATGCACTTACTTGCTGATGGAGTCACTCTTTCTGAGCTCCAATTCTGGGTCACCAGCCCAAAGGTGCAAGGGACATATTGGGAGGAACTGATGACTAGCTCAAGGTGAGGGTTCGAGGGGCAACTTTCTCACAGATGGAAGAGCTGGTGAAAGCCATTTTTTATTTGTTGAGTACTCCTCCTCTCTCCATTTACACACAGGCGTATGCATCTGAGTATCCATCAAATTGGTTATCACCTTTTGTCTGTCCCACCCTACTGGTTCCCTAAGACCACACCCTACCCATTGTCCAGGCACACCCAAGCCCCTTCCAGTGGGTTTTCCATATTAGCCGCCTGCCTTGGTTCATGCTACAAACTTTCCAAAACTCTCTCGCAAGTTCACAAAACCCAAACAAGAAAGATCTGGCTTTGGCATGCCCCATATATCTGACTGAGAAGCCCTAAGCCTGGCAATAGTCACAGCTGGCCTTGGTTTGTGGCTTGGCCTCTCAAGGCACCTCCAAACACAGGACAGGTGGCAGAGATAAAACAATCTCTGGATTGTTTTATGGTTCATGCCAGGTGGCTCTGGGCAGGGCACAGAATGTGGCTGAACTTGCCCTTCAGCAGGTCCCCCCCCCAGATGCCCTGGGGTTGGCAGATGGAGTGGCCACGTTTTGATTGGGCTGGAGCATCACCCAGCCACCTCCAGGGATGATAAAACCAAAGGGCAGACTGGGAAGTCACCAGAGCCCCACTAAAGTGGACCCTGCTCTATGGGGTCAGCCACTGCACAACAGCTCCTCCATTACAGTCACAGCCAGTCCTCACAAAAAATCAGCCTGAAGGTCAATCCCTCTCACTGACACGCAAACAGGAATCAAGCCTCAACTATAACAGCAAGTCACACACAACCCACACAAGGGACAAACATGGAGCACCTGCCTCTACTGACCTTGGAGACTGCACCACTGGGTCTCACAGAACAACTACTACATAAAGCCACTCTACTAAGACTGAGAAGCATAGCAGTCCTACATAGAAACAAACACAGGGAGGCAGCCAAAATGGGGAGACAAAGAAACATTTTCCAAATAAAAGAACAGAACAAAGCTCCAGAAAAAAAAAAATAATAGAGACAAGCCATCTACCAGATTCAGAGTTCCAAACACTGGTTATAAGGATGCTCTATGATCTCAGGGAGAACTTCAACATTAAAATGAAGATAAGAAACATTCAGAAATAAAGAATACAATAACTAAAATGAAGAATACATACATTACAGGGAATCAGCAGTAGATTAGAGGAAACAGAGGATTGAATTGGTGGTTTAGAAGCTAAGGTAGCAGAAAACACCCAATCAAAACAGAAAAAAAATCCAAAAAAACAAAAATGAGGACAGTTTAAGAGGTCTCTGGGACAATATCAGGCATACCAACATTTGCATCATATGGGTACCAGAAGGAGAACAGATACAGCAAAGAATTGAAAACCTATTTGAAGAAATAATGACAGAAAACTTCCCTATCCTGGTAAAGGAAATAGATAAGCCGAAGAAATGCATAATGTACCAAACAAGATGAACCCAAAGAGGCACCCACCTAGACACAGTATCATTAAAATTCCAAATCTTAAAGACAAAGAGAGAACCTTAAAAGCAGCAAAAGAAAAGCAGTTAGTTATCTACAAGGAAGCTCACATAAGACTATCAACTGGTTTCGCAATAGAAACTTTGCCGGTCAGAAGGGATTGGCAGGAAATAATTCAAAGTGATACCCAGCAAAGCTATCATTTAGAATTGAAGGACAGATAAAGAGCTTCCCAGACACGAAAACACTGAAGGAGTTCATGACTACCAAACCAGTATTACAAAAAATGTTAAGGGACTTCTTTAAGATGTAGAAGAAAAAAATTAAAAAATATATGAATAATAAATTCACAATAATTACATATCTATCAACAATTATTTAAATGTAAATGGATTACATACTGCAATTAAAAGATATAGGGTGACTGAATAAATAAGAAAACAAGACCCTTATTTATGCTGCCTACAAGAGACTCACTTTATATCAAAAGACACAGACTGAAAGGAAAGGGATGGAAAAAGACATTTCATGAAAATGAAAAAGAAAAAAGCTGGGGTAGCAATATTTATACCAGATTAAATAGATTTAAAACAAAGGCTATAACAAGAGACAACGAAGGACCCACTAATTCCACCACTGGATATTTATCTGAGGAAACCCAAAACACTAATTTGAACAGACATATGCATATATATGTTCACTGCCACCTTATTTACAATAGCCAAGATATGGAAGCAACCCTAGTGTCCACCAATAGATTAATGGATAAAGAAGAAGTGGTACATATATACCATGGAACATTACTCAGCCACAAAAAGAATGAACTCTTACCATCTGCAACAACATAGATGACTCTAGATTGTATTATGCTGAGTGAAATATGTCAAACAGAGAAAGACAAATGCCATATGATTTCACTTATATGTGAAATTTTAAAAAAATTAATGAACTAACAACAAAAGAGAAACAAATTCATAGATACTGAGACCGTTTTGATGGTTGCCAATTGGTAGAAAGATTGGGGGGATGGGTGAAAGGGGGGAAGGGATTAAAAGGCACAAATTGGTAGTCAGAAAATAGTTACAGGGATGTGAATTATAGCATATAATCACTAATACTGTAATAAGTATGTATGGTGTGAGATGCATACTAGATTTATCGGGGTGATCACTTCGTAAGTTATATAAATGTCTAATCACTCTGTTCTATAAATGAACATAAAATCGTAAGTTAACTAACTGAAAGATAAAAAAAATATTTAAAAGGCAGAAACTAAATATAAATTATAATTACACTAATTGTTGACTGACGGGGTTTCTAAGTATAAATATAACAAATTATACTGTAACTAGCTAATAATATGATTACATAAAAAGACAATTTGGGTCTTGGCTTAAAATTTTGTAATTTCTGTATGTCCAAAGATACCATGAATATCATATCATGAACTAGGAACTATGCTAATAATAAATAAGAAAAACAAAGATTAATCAATCATTTAACATACTAAAACATAAAAAGCATATAAAAAAATCACTTAATATACAAAAACCTAACAACCCAATAAGAACAATTAAATACACCAAGAAAACTAATCAAAGGACATAAAGAACTGATTTATACTATTCAGCTGTAAGAAAAGGTGAAATACTGCCATTTGTAAAAACATGGATGGATCTCGAGAATATCATGCTAAGCCAAATAAGTCAAGTGGAAAAAGTAAAGAACCATATGATTTCGCTCATATGTGGGATATAAAACTGAAAGCAACAAACAAGACAAACAAAGAGAAACATAGACACAGACAATAGCATGGTGGTTAACAGAAGGAAAGGAGGTGGGAAGTAGAAAGGGGTAAAGAGTGTCAAATATATAATGACAGACGGAAACTTGACTTTGGGTGGAGAACACAGTACAATATACAGATGACATATTACAGAACTGTACACTTGAAACTTGTATTTTATTAATGAATACCACCCCAATAAATTTAGTAAGAATTTAAAAAACATAAATAAACCATCAACAAAATAAAGAGGCAACCAACTGCATGGGAGAAGATTTTTGCAAACAGTGTCTCCAATAAGGGGCTAATATCCAAAATATACAAGGAACTCATGACACTAAACAACAAAAAAACAAACAACCCAATTGAAAAATGGGCAGAGGTCCTGAAGAGACATTTCTCCAAGGGGGACATACAAATGATGAATAGACATATGAAAAAATGCTCAACATCACTAATCTTCAGAGAAATGCAAATAAAAACCACAATGAGATATCACCTCACCCCAGTCAGAATGGCTATCATCAACAAGACAAATAGTAACAAGTGTAGGAGAGGCTGTGGAGAAAAAGGAACCCTCATACACTGTTGGTGGGAATGCAGACTGGTACAGCCGTTATGGAAGGCAGTGAGGAGGTTCCTCAAAAAATTACAAATAGAATTACCATATGACCCAGCAATCCCTCCCCTGGGTATCTACCCACAAAATCTGAAAATATTTATCCATAAAGACACGTGAGCTCCAATGTTCATTGAAGCTTTATTTACGGTGGCCAAGACATGGAAACAACCAAAATGTCCTTTGATAGATGAATGGATAAAAAAGTTGTGTTATATATACAGAACAGAATACTATTTGGTGGTAAGAAAAGAGAAAATAGGACCATTTGTAACAACATGGATGGATCTTGAGAGTATAATGCTAAGCGAAATAAGTCAGACAGAAAAAGCAGAGAACCGTATGATTTCACTGATATGTGGCATATAAACCAAAAACAACAAAAGAACAAGACAAACAAATGAGAAACAAAAACTCATAGACACAGACAATAGTTTAGTGTTTACCAGAGGATAAGGGGGGTGGTTCATGGGAGATGAGGGTAAGGGGGATCAAATATATGGTGATGGAAGGAGAACTGACTCTGGGTGGTGAACACACAATGGGATTTATAGATGATGTAATACAGAATCGTACACGTGAAATCTATGTAATTTTACTAACAATTGTCACCCCAATAAATTTAAAAAAAGAATATATATATATATATATATATATATAATAGTTGGGGAGTATTATATTCTCACACAAAAAATCATCCACATTTTGTGTTTTATTTATTTATTTATTTATGACTGCGAAGAATACCCAGAAATCTCTGGGTAATAGGATTATCAATATTCTTCACTGTCTTCTTGATACTTCTCTTTATTTTTCCAATATTTTTATAGAAAGCATAGATATTTTTGTTGAAAGGAAAAAAGTTCTCTTTTTACACAAAGAAGATATGGGTATCTCTTGCGTGTGGCATTTTATTTCAACATAGTATTTGTACAATGCTATGATATATATATATATATATATATATATATATATATATATATATATGTATGTATGTATGTATGTATGTATGTATGTATGTATGTAAAATCTGGTCAGAATAATCTAGACTAGATGGACATTTCAGAATGAATACAAATTTGGCAGTGAGCATCAGGTATCAAATATCCTTTCAATTCTTTCCATAAGGAAACTGGGACAGAAATAAGATTTATTACCTTTGTTTCTGTTCAGCTTCCACGGTAGCCTGTGGGATGGAGAAGGCTTAGCTGCAGACGTGTCCATGTATGCTCCTAATTTGAGGAAATGAGGAACAATAGTTGGGGAGTGGCTGAGAGGAGAGGTGTTAAGAACAGTATTGATAAGGTCTACACACTTTTTTTTTCAGTATCCTATAAGTTTTTTAAAAAGTTTGCTGTAAATAATCTGTTTATTTCACCTTTGTTTGAAGTTTAAACACTGTTGAGCAACTTTTCAATAAACAATATTAAGAAGTAAAAATGGCTGACATTTGTTGAGTACTTGCTCTATGCTAAGCACTGTATTAAATTTTGGCCATACATTATTCCTTTTTATCTGAATAGCAGCCTTATGAAGCAAGAACTACCATGTTTCCCCGAAAATAAGACCTACCACAGCTCTAATGCATTTTTGGAGCAAAAATTAATATAAGACTCGGTCTTATTTTAATGTAAGACCAGGTCTTATATAATACAATACAACATAACACAATATAATATCAGGTTTTATATTAATTTTTGCTCCAAAAGATGCATTAGAGCTGATGGTCCAGCTAGGTCTTATTTTCAGGGAAACACGGTATTTGAACCTTCATTTGACAGATTTTAAAAAGTGAGCTCAGAGTGGTTAAGTAACTTGTCCAAGTTTCCAGTACGCGGTAGACCTGAAATTTAAAGCCGGGTTTTTCTGAACTTAAGTTCCATGTACTTTATAATAATATATTTATTAAAGGGAAACAACACTCAACAGAAATGTATTTACATAGTCACCAAAAGACACATACTAACTAGAAAGTTATATAGCAGCATTGTTCTTAAAAGCCGAAAACTAGAAACTATCCAAATGCACATGAGCAGTTCAACACACAAAATGTGGTATATTTACACAACGGAATGATAGAAAAACCAGTAAGAATTAATTATCTATAAATGCATGCAACAAATGGATGAATATCACAAACAAAATGTTGAGCAAAAGAAGTCAGGCCCAAAAGAACACATAATGTATCATTCAATTTACTTATTTAAAACAAGCCAAAAGCAATCAAAATGAGCCCATAGATTCAAATTCAGGATAGTGATTATTCCTTTAGGTTGGGGGGAGGTGGTGGGTAAAGCCTGGATGGTGGCATAAGAGGGTTTTTTTGGATGCTGGTAAAGTTCTGCTTCTTTATCTAGGTCCTGGTTAGAAGAATGTGCTCACCTTATGAAAATGAACTGTACATCATGTGTCCAATGTGTACCCTTCTCTGATGACTAGTGACTCCAGAGGAGGAAAGTAGAATATGACAGACATCTAGTTTAGTTTCTACTATGGGGAAACCTAAAACAAATACACTCCACACAGAGGAAAGTAATACAAAGTGATAAAAAAGGATCATGGAAATACTGATCTGATAATGATCAGTTTTATGAGATATATACAATTAGCCCTGGGGGGTGATAAATAAAATGCCACAACAGCTCACTTTGTTACTTATCAAAATTCAGAACTACGGTGTGTCTGTTTGGACAGCAGTAAAGTGTTTGCTTTAATATTACCACCTGCAGAATGAAATTCAACCAATTAAGTTAGGAAAGTGCCATTTGCAGATAGTTATAATTTAGCTGGTTTCCAAATTCATAGTTCTGCAGCCATTTGAGGACAAGATCTCAAAACTGCCACAGGGTGTGGTGTCAGAGTTGGTCTATTTTAACTTAATGATCTGGAAGAGGAAATAACCAGCCTGGTAATGACATTGCAAAGGATGCTAAATTGAGAGTGTTGCAAATGCTAATAAAGGCAGAGGAACAAAATGAGAAGACTTTGCTGATAAAATCTGGGCATTAGTGAATAATACCAATGCACTGAATCCCAGATCTCTGCCCTAGCAATAAATTCCTGAGCATTCTCCTTTGTGCTCAAAAATAAAGTTCTCCTATCTAACAAAATGAATATTCTATTTCAGCATTGCAATTTTCAATAAAGTTTTTAAAATTTTAGAATAGTATTAAATATACAGAAAAATTACAAAAATAGCACAGAGTTCCCATATACCTCACACCCAGGTTTCCCTACCATTAATTGGTTACATTAGTATGGTACATTTCTCATAATTAATGAACCAGTCCTGATACATTATTATTTATTAAAGTCCACACTTTATTCGGATTGCCTTAGTTTTTACCTAATGTCCCAGGATCCCATCCAGAACTCCGCATTCCATTTAGTCATCATGTTTCCTTATGCTCCCCTTGGCTATGATAATTTCTCAGGTTTTCTTTTGAGGACATTGACAGTTTCAAAGAGTACTGGTCAGATATTTCGCATATCTCACAACTGAGATATCTCCAATGTTTTTCTCACAATTAGACTGGATTATGGATTTGGGGGAAGACCACAAAGATAAAGTACCATTCTCATCACATCATATCCAAGGCATATATTTCAACATGACTTATGACTGTTGATGTTGACCTTGATCACCTGGCTGAGACAGTGTTTGTCAGGTTTCTCCACTCTACTTGCTCTCTTTTTCCCAGCTTTCCATCACTGCACTCTTTGGAGGGAAGTCACTATCTGCAGCCCACATTAGAGAACAGGAAATTATGCCCACATCCTTGGAGGAAGCACATCTATATAAATTATTTGGAATTCTGCATGGGATATTTTTCTATTCTCCCCCATTTATTTATTTATTTATTCAATCATTTATTTATGTGAGTATGCACTCATGGATATTTATTTATTTTATATTTTAGTTTACAATCCAATATTATTTTGTTCCTCAAATCATTAAAGGTTTTGCCATTCACAGAGTTCTATCAGTTGGATCCTGGGTCTCTTTGACATGTCACCATTCTTGAACACATCCTTATTTTCTTTTTTTTTTTAAAGTTTATTGGGGTGACAATTGTTAGTAAAATTACATAGATTTCAGGTGTACAATTCTATATTACATCATCTATAAATCCCATTGTGTGTTCACCACCCAGAGTCAGTTCTCCTTCCATCACCATATATATGATGCCCCTTACCCTCATCTTCCAACCACCTCCCCCCTTACACTCTGGTAATCACTATACTATTGTCTGTCTCTATGAGTCTTTGTTTCTTCATTTGATTGTCTTGTTCTTCTGGTTCTTTTGCTTTATATATCACATATCAGTGAAATCATATGGTTCTCTGCTTTTTCTGTCTGACTTATTTCGCTTAGCATTATACTCTCAAGATCCATCCATGTTGTCACAAATGTTCCTATATCATCTTTTCTTACCGCCGAATAGTATTCCATTGGGTCTATATACCACAACTTCTTTATCCATTCATCTATCGAAGGACATTTGGTTGTTTCCATGTCTTGGCCACCATAAACAAAGCTGCAATGAACATTGGAGCACACGTGTCTTTATGGATAAATGTTTTCAGACTTTTTGGGTAGATACCCAGGAGAGGAATTGCTGGGTCATATGGTAATTCCATTTGTATTTTTTTTAGGAACCTCCACACTAACTTCCATAACGACTGCACAAGTCTGCATTCCCACCAAAGGGTATGAGGGTTCCTTTTTCTACACAGCCCCTCCAACACTTGTTACTATTTGTATTGTTGATGATAGCCATTCTGACTGGGGTGAGGTGATATCTCATTGTGGTTTTGATTTGCATTTCTCTGATGATTAGTGATGTTGAGCATTTATTCATATGTCTATTTGCCATTCGTATGTTCTCTTTGGAGAAATGTCTCTTCAGGTCGTCTGCCCATTTTTCAACTGGGTTGTTTGTTTTTTTGTTGTTGAGTTGCATGAGTTCCTTGTATATTTTGGATATCAGCCCTTTACTGGAGGCACTGTTTCCAAAAATCTTTTCCCATTCAGTTGGTTGCCTTTTTATTTTTTCGATGGTTTCTTTTGCTGTGCAGAAGCTTTTAAGTTTGATATAGTCCCAATTGTTTATTTCAGCGTTTACTACCCTTGCATTTGGAGTCAAATTCATAAAATGTTCTTTGAACCCAAGGTCCATAAGTTTAGTACCTATGTTTTCTTCTATGCAGTTTATTGTGTCAAGTCTTATGCTTAAGTCTTTTATCTATTTTGAATTAATTTTTGTACATGGTGACACATAGCAGTCCAGTTGCATTCTTTTGCACATGGCTATCCAATTCTCCCAAAACCATTTATTGAAGAGGCTGTCTTTGCTCCATTGTATGAGTTTTGTTTCTTTGTCGAAAATTATCTGTCCATATTTATGTGGTTTTATTTCTGGGTTCTCAATTCTATTCCATTGGACTATCTGTCTGTTTTTCTGAAAATACCATGCTGTTTTGATTATCGTAGCCCTGTAGTACAAGCTAAAGTCAGGGAGTGTGATACCTCCAGTATTGTTCTTTTTTCTTAAAATTGCTTTGGCTACTTGGGGTCTTATTTGGTTCCAGACAAATCTGATGATTTTTTGTTCTAGTTCTTAAAAAAAAATGCCATTGGGATTTTGATGAGGATTGCATTAAATCTCTATATTGCTTTAGGTAATATAGCCATTTCAACTATGTTGATTCTTCCAATCCATGAGCACGGAATGTTTTTCCATTTCTTTGTGTCTTCTTCAATTTATTTAAAAATGTCTTATAGTTTCCAGGATATGTGTCTTTCACATCCTTGGCTAAGTTTACTCCTAAGTATCTTATTCTTTTTGATGCAATTGCAAAGGGAATTTTTCTTTATTTCTTTTTCTAAGATTTCATTGTTAGTATATAGCAATACAATGGACTTTTGTATGTTGATTTTGTAGCCTGCAACTTTACTGTATTCATTGACTGTTTCAAATAGCTTTTTGGTGGAGTCTTTAGGGTTTTTATATATAGCATCATGTCATCTGCAAAAAGTGACAATTTAATTTCTTCATTCCCAAGTACCATGCCTTTTATTTTTTATCTTGCCTGATTGCTCTTGCAAGGACTACCAACACTATGTTGAAAAGCAGAGGTGATAGGGAACAGCCCTGTCATGTTCCTGAACGTAGAATAAAAGGCTTCAGTTTTTCATGACTAATTAAGAGATTAGCTGAGGGTTTGTCATATATGGCCTTTACTATGTTAAGGTATTTTCCCGCTATACCTATTTTATAAAGTGTTTTAATCATAAATGGATCCTATATCTTCTCAAAAGCTTTTCTGCATCAATTGATATAACCATATGATTTTTGTCCTTTATTTTGTTTATGTGATGCATCACATTGATGGATTTGCGGATGTTGAAACATCGTTGTGCCCCGGGGATGAAACCCATTTGGTCGTGATGCATTATCTTTTTAATGCATTGTTGTATTTGATTTGCTAGAATTTTATTTAGGATTTTTGCATCTGTATTCATCAGATATTGGTATACAGTTTTCATTTTTTGTGTTGTCCTTACCAGGTTTTGGTATCAGGGTAATGTTGGCTTCATAAAATGAGTTAGGGAGTACTGTCTCTTCTTCAATTTTTTGGAAGAGTTTGTGCAGAATTGGTATTAGATCCTCTTTGAAGGTTTTGTAGAATTCACTAGTGAAGCCATCTGGTCCCAGTGTTTTATTTTTGGGAAGATTTTGGATGACTGATTCAATTTTGTTACTGGTGATTGGTCTGTTTAGATTTTCCGGTTCTTTATGGTTCAACCTTGGAAGGCTATATGTTTCTAAGAACTTGTCCATTTCTTCTATGTTATTGAATTTTGCAGCATATAGTGCTTCATACTATTCTTGGATGATCCTTTGTGTTTCTGTGGCATCCATGATATATTCCCCTTTTTCATTTCTGATTTTAATTAGTGTCTTCTCTCTTTTTATCTTAGTGAATCTAGCCAAGGTTTTGTCAATTTTTTTAATCTTTTCAAAGAACCAGCTTTCTGTCACATCAATTCATTCTATTGTCTTTTTGTTCTCTATTTCATTTAGTTCTGCTCTCATTTTTGTTATTTTCTTTCTTCTGCTGACATTGGGTTTCATTTGTTCTTCTATTTCTAGTTCTTTAAGGTATAACATGAGGTTATTTATTTGGGATTTTTCTTGTTTCTTTTGAAAGGCCTGTAATGACAAATTTCCCTCTTAAGACTGCTTTCGCTGCATCTCAAAAATTTTGGTAGGATGTATTTTCATTGTCATTTATTTCTATGTATCTTTTGATCTCTCCTCTAATTTCTTCTTTGATCCGGTTGTACTTTAAATGTATGTTGTTTTATCTCAATGTATTTGTGTTTTTTCCTGCTTTCTTTTTGCAGTTGATATCCAATTTCAAAGTCTTGTGATCAGAGAATATGCCTGGTATGATTTCAATCTTCTTAAATTTGCTGAGGCTGATTTTATATCCCAATATATGGTCTGTCCTTGAGAATGCTCCATGTACACTAGAAAAAAAATGTATAGTCTGATGTTTTAGGATGAAGTACTCTATGTATGTCAATTATGTCCATTTCATCTAATGTGTCATTTAAGCCTGCTATTTCGTTATCTATTTTCTGTTTGGATGATCTATCCATAGCTGTCAATGATGTATTTAAGTCCCCTAGTATAATTGTGTTTTGATCAATTTCTCCCTTTAGTTCTGTTAGTAGTTGCTTGGTATATTGTGGTGCTTGCTGATTGGAGGCATTAATACTGATGACTGTTATGTCTTCTTGTTGTATAGTCCTCTTTACCATTATGAAATGTCCATCTTTGTCTCTTGTTACCTTTTTCACCCTGAAGTCTGTTTCATCTGATATCAGTATGGCTACACCTTATTTTCTCTGGATACCATTTATTGGAGTGTCAATTTCCCCCCTTTCACTTTGAGTATGCTTGTTCTTGTAGCTGAGATGTGTCTCTAGGAGACAGCATATGGTTGGGTTTAGTTTTTTGATCCAATCTGCCACTCTGTGCCTTTTTATTGGTGAGTTGAGTCCATCTGCATTTTTTTTACATTTTTTTCTAAATTTATTTTTTAAATTTATTGGGGCGACAATTGTTAGTAAAATTACATAGATTTCAGGTGTACTATTCTGTATTACACCATCTATTGATATGTGAGGAATTACTTTCATTCTATCTTTAGTTTACTGATAAGGCTGTGTCTCCATTGTTTCTTTGCGTTTTTGTTGTTGTCTATTATTTCTGTGTGGTGGTATTCTATGATGTCTCCCTGTTTCTTCTTATATTACAGTATATATTTCAGTTCTGGATTTGTTTTTCTGAGTGGTTACCCTTAAGTTTATGTAAAAGAAAGTTTGATGTTTAGAGTATTCCATTTTCTTCAGCATGCTACTTTCTCCATTCCCATATTCTGGTTCAGGCCTTTACTCTCCCCCTTTTTATGTTTTGGTTGCCACAAATTTTCCCTGTTGATGGTTGTCAAATAGCCTCCTTTAGTATTTCTTGTAGTGCAGGTCGTGTATTAGAAAATTCCCTCAGCTTCTGTATATCTGGAAATGTCTTTATTCCTCCTTCATATCTAAAGGATATCTTTGCTGGATATATTATTCTTGGCTCATGATTTCTCTCTTTCAATAGTTTGAATATTTGGTTCCACTCCCTCTTGGTTTGTAGAGTTTCTCTGAAAAATGTGATGATAATCTCATGGGCTTTCCTTTGTATGTTACCATCTTCTTTTCCCTGGCTGCCTTGAGGGCTCCTTCTTTGTCATTGATTTTAAACAGCTTCAACACAATGTGCCTTGGGGAAGACCTGTTGGAATTGAGGTAATTAGGTGTTCTATTTGCTACTTGCATTCGAGGATTCAGTTGTCCACAAGTTTGGGAAGTTCTCATCGACTATTTCTTTGAATATATTCTCTGTTCCCTTCTCTCTTTCTTCTCCTTCTGGTATGCCCATTATTCTATATTGCTCTTTCTGATGGAGTCAGAAAGTTCTTGTAGAGTTCTTTCATTTCTTTTAAGTCTCAAGTCTCTTTCTTCTTCCATCCATTTCATTTCCAGTTTTCTATCTTCAATGTGACTGATTCTTTCCTCCATCTGGTCAACTCTACTATCTAATCTGGCTATTTTATTCTTAGTTTCTTCTATTGAGTTCTTAATCTCCAGAAATCCTATTTGGTTCTTTTTTAAAATTTCAATCTCTTTCGTAAAATGCTCATGTTGTTCTTTTATTGTGTTTCTGAGTTCATTAAACTGCCTTTCTGTGTTTTCTTGCATCTCATTGGGTTTTTTCAGAACTGCAATCTTGTATTCTCTGTCATTTAAGTCACATATTTCCATATCTTTAAGTTCCTTTTCTGGAGACTTTTCACTTTCTCTCTGAACTGTTGTTGCCTTGGTTATTCATGGCAATTACAGATTTATTATTTCTCTTCCTAGACATCTACAGGAGTGGCTTCTGCACCAGGTTGATAGGCAGAGGTCTTTCTTTTGTTTTCCAGTACTTGTTGGTAAAATATTTTATTTTCTCTCCGACTGCAGCCTTTTTTCCCCTCACACTGTCGTGCTATGTTTTCTCTGCAGTATTCCAGTTTCTCATACAATGGGTGATTCCCTGGGCTACGGGCTTCTTCTCTGTTAATAGTTCTCTGGGGTCACAGGGCGCAGTGTCTGTGTGGGTATGCGGAGAGTTTTTGAAGTTCCAAAGTTCTTCCTGTACCAGATTTAGAGCCCATGAGTTTCAGCAGTTCTTTTTACTCAAGCAGGGATCCTCCCAGATAGTTGGGGCCAGGGCTGGGCTGAGTTGTGAGAGGTGGCCCAGAGCACTGGCGGCGACCACCACCTCAGCTGTTCCTGCTTCCATAGCTCCCTCCCCTTTGTGGGAACTAGTTGGGCTGCGAATTTGTGTCTGTGGAACTCAGTTCTCAGAACAGCAAATATTCTGTGTTTTTGATGTGACATCGCTACTATTCCACTTCTATCACTAGATAGGTGGGGGAGGGGCGAGTTCTGGTAGGGTGAGGAGGGGGCGGCTAATCTCAGTGCCTAAGGCTTCCATTCTCTGCTCGGCAGTGCGGGCTTAAACCACCATTTTTAGCCTTTTTCCCTCAGTCTTTTCTCCGAGGTCTCTGCCGTGAGCATTGGCTTCAGCCGTGTTATATGCTGCCCCCTCAGCCCTGTGGGCCATAATCAGAGCCCTAGCAATCTGAGTTCTTCCCTCTCCCACAGCTGCGGTAGTTGTGGGATGCAGCGAGCTCGGAGCACTGAGATAGTTCTGTGTCCTGAGCCTGCACGGCTCTTTCTCCGCACTTCTCCCTTCACTCCTCTGCAGCTCATGCAATTCGTCCACCTTTAGGTGAATTCAGTAGTGGGCCTCTTCATCTTGCCTGTTTGCTCTGCAGGGAATCCTTTGTGGAGATATAGTTGTTTGATTAGTTGTAAATTCCAGGGGAGATTTACAGAGGCTCACCTCGCACCGCCATTTTGATGACATAATCCCTTCCTTATTTTCTAACAGAAAAAGATGCTTCAGGATCATCTGTGTATTTCCTACCTGAGGCCTAGTATCAGCCATTTCTCCACTGAGCCCTGGTTCTTTTTATAGGTGAATGGTACTAGGAACCAAGATCTGGGTCTAGGTTTGATTACTGCTACTAGGTTATTTTGCTGCTAGGTTTTCTCACCTGACAGTGCAAGGAAATATATGTGTGTATAATAACTTGTGTGAACACATAGATAAAAATATTTATAAATGTATCCTTCTGTATCTATATTAAGCTAGTACTTAGATACCGAAAGGGAGTGAAGGAGTGCCCCCATAGGCTATCTGAAGGTAAGTATTTTGGAAACATAAAAAAGGCTAGTGTAGTTACCGACTATTTTCTAAACCTCTCACCTTCCCCTTATCCCCAACCCCCGCCCCTCTAGCAATCCTCAGTTTTTCCTCCATGTTTCCAAAACTGTCTCTGAGTAACCACAAGATGACCATGGGGTTTTGAAAATTAATTTGGGGAACGTACAGAGGGATAGTGGATGGGGGGAGGGGGGTTCACACAGTGTGAGGGATATAAATGATAAACGTCTAAGTTTTGTTTTGTCTTGTGCACCTGAAACTAATAAAAAAAAGAAAAAAAAAGGTTAGTGAACCTGGAGTAATCAGAGAAAGTCACAGGAGACAAAGTAGTGCCAAGACTCATCATGTGGAGCCTCATCAGCCATAGTAAAGATTTGAGCTTTCACTCTGAGTAAGATTGGAAACCACCAGATAATTTTCAAACAGAAGAATGGCATAAGTTGACACATTATAAAATGATTGCTCTAGGTGCTTCATTGAAAACAGTCTGTTAGGGGTGTGGAAGACAATACGGAAGCTACAGAGACTACAATAGTTTCACCTTATCCCCGAGGGATATCTTCCAAGACCCCCAGTGTATGTCTGAAACTGTGGATAGTACCAAACCCTACATATACTATATTTTTTCCTATACATGCATACGTTTTCACTTAAAGGAAGCACTTTATGCCTTCTCTTTGGCATACCTGAATTGCCAGTATCACTACTATTCCTCTTTGGGCCCATTACTAAGTAAAATACGGGTTCCTTAAACACAGGCACTGAGATACTGAGATAATTCATCTGATAACCTAGACAGCTACTATATGATTAGCAGGAGTGTATACAGCATGGATGCACTCTACAAAGGGATAATTCATATCCTAAGTGGGATGGAGCAGGACGGCTTGAAATTTAATCATGCTACTCAGAACAATGTACAATTTAACATTTATGATTTGTTTATTTCTGGAATTTTACATTTAACATTTTTCGACTGGAGTGTCTGCAGGTAACTCTAACTTTGGAAAGTGGAACTATACATAAGGAGGGACTATTATATTTAGGATATCACTGGAAAATTCAGGCAAGAGATGACGGCGGCTTTGAGGAAATAAGATGTCATCAGATTCTGGAACTATTTTGAAGGTAGAGCTTACAGGATTACTGATGGATTAGTTGTATTATTTAAACTTCATAGCAACATTTAGTAAAATAAGGGTAACAAATTTTATGAAAATTGAGAAAACTGACCTTCAAGGAGATCTTACCGAGGTCTCTGAGCTAATGAGTCACAAATCAAAATTCAAAACCAAATCTATCAGACTCCAAACCCCTAACTCTGACTCTCCCACTCACAGACTGTTAGAGTTATGAGGGATCTTTGAGTTCATCCCAATACTTCATTTTACAGAACTATTAGGTTGGTGCAAAAGGTAATTGCGATTTAAAAGGTTAAAAAAATTGCAAACACCGCAATTACTTTTGCACCAACCTAATAAAAACTGAAGAGGTTAAGAGACATTCTCTAGGTTCTACAATTAGCTAGAGATAGAACTGAAACAAAAGGCATTGTCTGGTGACACTTTAATTGGTCAGTTTCTACTCTTCCATACTGCCCTTTCATCTGATAAGTGAGAATAAACAGCCAGAGGTTGCAGGTGATTGTCAATTAAACCTAAGTTCACAATAAGATAGCTCTATTACAAAATCCACGGCATATGGGTCATCTTTGAGGAGGCATCACAAGACGAGTGATATTCATCACACTGAATCTTGAACACTGCCTGTGTTTTTAATCATTAACAAAATGATTCAATGTCTATGGGACGCATTTTAAAATAGAAAAGAAAGAAACAAGCAAACAAAATTCATGGAATCAACCAGTCCTAGCTGCCTAAAAAACATGCCAGGGCTGGCAAAAAGATTGACTTCCATGTGTTTTTGTAGGATTATTTGGAGACTTCTGTGCCAGTAGTATTAGCACTTACACAGTGGCACTGCCAACTATAAGAAGCAGCATTATTCTGCTCATCTTAATTGACTGGTTTTTTTGCAACGAAGTATTTTCTTTCAAAAAAGTAAGAATGGCAATCCCTGGAAAAAAATTGGGGGCTTTTGCATTTGTAAAATACTTTTTTCACCTAGTAATGCCTATTAGTTCTTCAAATTCAACTCTATCTACTATTTACTAAACCCTCACTATATGCCAGAAACTGGGATAAGGGATTTATGCATTGTTTACTTAATTCTTCAAAACAACCTTATGAGGTAGGTATTATTATCCCTATTTTAAAGATAAAATGATGTAGCTTACTGAGTTGTATGCCTTCCATTGGCTCACAGAGAACCCTGGGTTTGCCTCTACACCTTCTCTTCCACAAGTAAATAAAGGATTAGAGCACTATGTGATGTCTTTCTTCCACTATGTTTTGAATGCGTTGACAGCAGAAACCCTTTTTCCTCTCCTCTTAGGTACTTCAATATACCCTGAGAAGTAACACATGTCTTTTTCCTAAACATTTCACTTAATTCCACTTATTCCTCACTATACCCTATGAGATAGTCCTTTAATTGTTCCTCTTCACCCCACTGGTGAGGGAGGGGATTTTTAGCTTAGAGTAATGAGGATGGCTGAGCACATGACACCCACCACTGGACAGAGTAGATTGACAGCAGTTTACTAGAGACATGAACTTTTAACCCAGAGAACAAGGAAATCTTGCCATGCTGGGCCAGATGGGGAGTATCCTTGGGAACAGAGTTAACCATTAGGTGCTACAGGAGCCAGACTTTATTGTATCAAGAGGGTGAAATACCCCATGTTCCCACAGGAGAATGTGATTGGCTTGTTTGTATAATTTCCTAGGCTGGCAGGGAACTGAAACCCACTACTCAGGGATACACAGGAAATCTGCCTGGTCCCTATGATAAGGAGGTTTGCTTGCCTAAGGAACTTATCCACCAGAACAGAGTAGGGAGGGATTTGTGATTAGGTCATTAAAAGTCCTCCCAATTTTACTAGATGTCAAGGCAGCATTTTATATTGAGCATTAATTTTAGGCCTCACACCACAGATATGCATCACTATCTCCATTTTACAGATGAGGAAATGGAGAGCAGGATGCTCATACGATAGACAAAGTCACACAGCCACTGAGAGGCTGAGATTAAATTGGTCTCTCTGACTTCACAGTCATATTTTTTTGCAAATGGTTAATGGAACATCTTGAGTTTCTAACCAACACTTCAACGTGACATTTGAGAAGGATGAGGATGAAAAGGAAGTATACAATTTTTGGCTGAAATTAATGTATTACAGAATATTTCTTCCCCACATGCCTGAGTCACCAGCATATGGTTAGAAGGAATTGCCACAAATGTTTTCCAATAGGAGGTGGAGAGAGCAATTGTTGGCTCCTGCCAAGGGCTTGTCACCTGCCTGGTTGCCTATTTAGGCTATTTAGCTGTGATTCGGCCCAATCTAGCCCAGTTTCAGAGAAAACACAGGTACAGCTTAGATTCATTAACATGGAGATTTTAATATGCATATTTGTGTTTTCCAATGTTTGGGCTTTCACTTATCTATAACAAATTGTTCCTTTTAGCTTTGAGTATATTAACAGTTGTTGATCTTCTTATATTCTTATTTACTAACATCTCAAGTTCTCCCAGCCTCTGTGTTCAGGTTTGAAAGTATTTTGTTATCAATAATGAATTTAGAGGACTCGAGAAGGAAAAATGGCGGCCTGAGGTGAGCCTCTGTAAAGTTCCCCTGTAATTTACAACCAATCGAACAACAAAAGATCCACAAAGGAATCCCTGCACAGCAGACAAGCAAGACGAAGAGGCCCACTACCGAAATCACCTACAGTTGGGAGATTCGCGTGAGTGGGGGGGAGGAGGGAAGGGAGAAGAACAGAGACAGAGCCCCGCGGGAACAGGACGCAGACCTAGTTCAGTGCTTCGAACTCGCTGCTTCCTGGAACTACCTCAGCTGCGGGAAAGGGAAGAACTCAGACTGCTACGGCTCCACTTATGGCCCACAGGGCTGAGGGGCAGCATATAACACGGCTGAACCCAATGCTCACAGCAGAGACCTCCGAGAAAAGACTGAGGGAAAAAGGCTGAAAACAGTGGTTTAAGCCCACACTGCCTAGCAGAGAACAAAGCCTTAGGCACTGAGACTAGCCGCACCTTCCCTCCCAGACCCAGAGCTCGCCCCGCCCCCACCTGCCCGGTGCTAGAAGCGAAACAGTAGCAGTGTCAGATCAAAACAACAGAAAATTTGCCGTTTTGACAACTGTGGACCACAGACACAAATTCACAGCCCAACTAGTTCCGGCAAAGAGGAGGGAGCTGTGGAAGCAGGACAGGCTGTGGTGGTGGTCGCCGCCATTGCTCTGGGCCACCTCTCACAACTCAACCCGCCCCTGACCCCACCTATCTGGGCAGATCCCTGCAGGAGTAAACAGAACTGCTGAAACATACGGGCTCTGAATCAGGAGCTGAAAGAGTTTTGGAACATCAAAAGCTCTCCGCATACCCACCGGGACACTGCGCCCTGTGACCTAGACAAACTATTAACAGAGGAGAAGCCCGTCTCCCAGGGAATCCCCCCATTGTGTGAGAAGTTGGAATAGTGCAGAGAAAAAATAGCACTACCGTGTGGGAGAAGAAAAATAAGTTGCAGTTGGAGAAATAATAAAACATTCTACCAACAAGTACTGGCAAACAAAAGAAAGACGGCTTTCTATCAACCTGTTGCAGAAGTCACTCCTGTAGATGTCTAGGAAGAGAAATAGTAAACCAGTAATCGCCATGAATAACCAAGGCAACAAGATAGCTCAGAAAGAAAGTGAAAAATATCCAGAGAAGGCACTTAAAGATATAGAAATATGTGACTTAAATGACAGAGAATTCAAGATTGCAGTTCTGAAAAAACTCAACGAGATACAAGAAAACACAGATAGGCAGTTAAATGAACTCAGAAACTCAATCAAAGAACAGCATGAGCATTTTACGAAAGAGATTGAAATTTTAAAAAAGAACCAAATAGAATTTCTGGAGATTAAGAACTCAATAGAAGAAATTAACAACGAAATAACCAGCTTAGGTAGTAGAGTTGACCAGATGGAGGAAAGAATCAGTGACATCGAAGATAGAAACCTGGAAATGACACAGATAGAAGAAGAAAGAGACTTGAGACTTCAAAGAAATGAAAGAACTCTACAAGAACTTTCTGACTCCATCAGAAAGAGCAATATAAGAATAATGGGCATACCAGAAGGAGAAGAAAGAGAGAAGGGAACAGAGAATATATTCAAACAAATTGTCGATGAGAACTTCCCAAATTTCTGGACAGAACAGGACCCTCAAATCCAAGAAGCAAATAGAACACCTAGTTACCTCAATCCCAACAGACCTTCTCCAAGGCACATTGTATTGAAGCTGTCTAAAATCAACGACAAAGAAAGAATCCTCAAGGCAGCCAGTGAAAAGAAGACGGTAACATACAAAGGAAAGCCCATTAGATTATCATCAGATTTTTCAGCAGAAACTCTACAAGCCAGGAGGGAGTGGAACCAAATATTCAAACTATTGAAAGAGAGAAATCATGAGCCAAGAATAATATATCCAGCAAAGATATCCTTTAGATATGAAGGAAGAATAAAGACCTTTCCAGACATACAGAAGCTGAGGGAATTTTCTAATACACGACTTGCACTACAAGAAATGATAAACGAGGCTATTTGACCACCATCAACAGGGACAATTTGTGGCAACCAAAACTCAAAAAGGGGGAGAGTAAACGCCTGAAACGGAATATGGGAATGGAGAAAGTAAGTGTGCTGAAGAAAATGGAATACTCTAAATATCAAACTTTCTTTTACATAAACTTAAGGGTAACCACTCAAAAAAAAATACAGAACTGAAATATATACTGAAATAAAAGAAGAAACAGAGGGACACATCATAGAATACCACCACACAGAAATAATAGACAACAACAAAAAGGCAAAGAAACAATGGAGACACAGCCTTACCAGAAAACTAAAGATAGAATGACAGGAAATCCTCACATATCAATAATCACCCTAAATGTAAATGGACTGAACTCACCAATAAAAAGGCACAGAGTAGCAGATTGGATCAAAAAACTAAACCCAACCATATGCTGTCTCCAGAAGACACATCTCAGCTACAAGGACCAGCATAGACTCAAAGTGAAAGGGTGGAAATTGACACTCCAATCAAATGGTACCCAGAGAATATCAGGTGTAGCCATAATGATATCACATGAAACAGACTTCAAGGTGAAAAAGATAACAAGAGACAAAGATGGACATTTCATAATGGTGAAGGGGACTGTACAACAAGAAGACATAACAGTCATCAATATTTATGCCCCCAATCAGGGAGCACCGAAATACACCAAGCAACTACTTACAGAACTAAAGGGAGAAATTGACCAAAACACAATTATACTAGGGGACTTAAATACATCATTGACAGCTATGGATAGATCATCCAAACAGAAAATAAATAACGAAATAGTAGCCCTAAATGACACATTAGATGAAATGGACATAATTGACATTTATAGAGCACTTCATCCTAAAACATCAGACTGCACATTCTTTTCTAGTGTACATGGAACATTCTCAAGGATAGACCATATATTGGGACATAAAATCAGTCTCAACAAATTTAAGAAGATTGAAATCATACCAAGCATATTCTCTGATCACAAGGCTTTGAAATTGGATATCAACTGTAAAAAGAAAGCGGGAAAAAACACAAATACATGGAGATTAAACAACATACTTTTAAAGAAGGACTGGGTCAAAGAAGACGTTAGAGGAGAGATCAAAAGATACATAGAAACAAATGACAATGAAAATACACCCTATCAAAATTTTTGGCATGCAGCGAAAGCAGTTTTAAGAGGGAAATTTATCTCGTTACAGGCCTATCTCAAGAAACAAGAAAACTCCCAAATAAATAACCTCATGTTACACCTTAAAGAACTAGAAAAAGAAGAACAAGTAAAACCCAAGGTCAGCAGAAGAAAGGAAATAACAAATATTAGAGCAGAACTAAATGAAATAGAGAACAAAAAGACAATAGAAAAAAATTAAAGTGACAAAGAGCTGGTTCTTTGAAAAGATTAACAAAATTGACAAACCCTTGGCTAGACTCACTAAGATAAAAAGAGAGAAGACACTAATTAACAAAATCATAAATGAAAAAGGGGAAGTTATCACAGACACCACAGAAATACAAAGGATCATCCAAGAATACTATGAAGGAGTATATGCCACCAAATTGAATAACCTAGAAGAAATGGACAAGTTCTTAGAAACATATAGCCTTCCAAGGCTGAAACATGAAGAACTGGAAAATCTAAACAGACCGATCATCAGTAACGAAATTGAATCAGTCATCCAAAACCTTCCCAAAAGCAAAAGTCCGGGACCAGACGGCTTCACTAGTGAATTCTACCAAACCTTCAAAGAGGATCTAATACCAATCCTGCTCAAACTCTTCCAAAAAACTGAAGAAGACACAGTATTCCCTAACTCATTTTATGATGCCAACATTACCCTGATACCAAAACCTGGTAAGGATAGCACAAAAAAAGAAAACTACAGACCAATATCTCTGATGAATACCGATGCAAAAATCCTAAATAAAATTCTAGCAAATCAAATACAACAATGCATTAGAAAGATTATTCATCACGAACAAGTGGGGTTCATCCCCGGGGCACAAGGATGGTTCAACATACGCAAATCCATCAATGTGATACATCACATAAACAAAATAAAGGACAAAATTCATATGATTATATCAATTGATGCAGAGAAAGCATTAGACAAGATACAACATCCATTTATGATTAAAACACTTAATAAAATGGGTATAGAAGGAAAATACCTTAACATAATAAAGGCCATATATGACAAGCCCTGAGCTAATCTCATAATTAATGGAGAAAAACTGAAGCCCTTTGCTCTACATTCAGGAACACGACAGGGCTGTCCCCTATAACCTCTGCTTTTCAATATAGTGTTGGAAGTCCTTGCCAGAGCAATCAGGCAAGACAAAGAAATAAAAGGCATCCAAATTGGGAATGAAGAAGTTAAATTATCACTCTTTGCAGATGACATGATGCTATATATAGAAAACCCTAAAGACTTCACCAAAAAGTTATTAGAAACAATCAACGAATACAGGGAAGTTGCTGGCTACATAATCAATGCACATCATCTATAAATCCCATTGTGTGTTACACCTGAAATCTATGTAATTTTCCTAACAATTGTCACCCCAATAAATTTAATTAATAAATAAATAAATAAATAAATAAAAACTATAAAATGCCGAAGAAAATCTAAAAAAAAAACGAAAAAAAAATCAGTGCACAAAAGCCCATTGGCTTCCTGTATACTAACAATGAAATATCAGAAAAAGAAATACAAAAAACAATTCCTTTTGCAATTGCAGCAAAAAGAATAAAATACCTAGGAATAAACTTAACCAAGGATGTGAAAGACCTATATGCTGAAAACTGTAAGACATTTTTGAAAGAAATTAAAGACACAAAGAAATGGAAAGACATTCCGTGCTCATGGATTGGAAGAATCAACATAGTTAAAATGGCCATATTACCCAAAGCAATATACAGATTCAATGCAATCCCCATCAAAATCCCAATGGCATATTTTAAAGAAATAGAACAAAAAATCATCAGATTTGTTTGGAACCACAAAAGACCCCGAATAGCCAAAGCAATCTTAAGAAAAAATAGCAATACTGGAGGTATCACACTTCCTGTCTTTGGCTTGTACTACAGGGCTACAATAATCAAAACAGCATGGTCTTGGCAGAAAAACAGACACATAGACCAATGGAATAGAATTGAGAACCCAGAAATAAAACCCCATAAATATGGACAGACAATTTTTGACAAAGAAGCTAAAAACATACAATGGAGCAAAGACAGCCTCTTCAATAAATGGTGCTGGGAGAATTGGATGGCCACGTGCAAAAGAATGAAACTGGACTGCTATTTGTCACCATGTACCAAAGTTAATTCAAAATGGATCAAAGACTTAAGTATAAGACCTGATACAATAAACTGCATAGAAGAAAACATAGGTACTAAACTTATGGACCTTGGGTTCAAAGAGCATTTTATGAGCTTGACTCCAAAGTCAATGGAAGTAAAAGCTGAAATAAACGAATGGGACTATATGAAACTTAAAAGCTTCTGCACAGCAAAAGAAACCACTGACAAAATAAAGAGGCCACCAACTGAATGAGAAGATTTTTGCAAACAGTGCCTCCGATAAGGGGCTAGTATCCAGAATATACAAGGACTCATGCAACTCAACAAAAAACAAACAACCCAATTGAAAAATGGGCAGAGGACTTGAAGAGACATTTCTCCAAAGAGGACATACAAATGGCAAATAGACATATGAAAAAATGCTCAACATCACTAATCATCAGAGAAATGCAAATCAAAACCACAATGAGATATCACCTCACCCCAGTCAGAATGGCTATCATCAACAAGACAAATAGTAACAAATGTTGGAGAGGCTGTGGAGAAAAAGGAACCCTCATACACTTTTGGTGGGAATGCAGACTGGTGCAGCCGTTATGAAAGGCAGTATGGAGGTTCCTCAAAACATTACGAATAGAATTGCCATATGACCCAGCAATCCCTCTCCGGAGTATCTACCCAAAATATCTGAAAACATTTAGAGATATAGACATGTGTGCTCCAATGTTCATTGCAGCTTTGTTTACAGTGGCCAAGACTTGGAAACAACCAAAATGTCCTTCGATAGATGAATGGATAAAGAAGTTGTGGTATATATACACAATGGAATACTATTCGGCGGTAAGAAAAGATGATATAGGAACATTTGTGACAACATGGATGGATCTTGAGAGAGTAATGCTGAGCGAAATAAGTCAGACAGAAAAAGCAGAGAACCATGTCATTTCACTGATATGTGGTATATAAACCAAAAACAACAAAAGAACAAGACAAACAAATGAGAAACAGAAACTCATAGACATAGACAATAGTTTAGTGGTTGCCAGAGGGTAAGGGGGGTGCGGGGTGGGGGGTGGGAGATGAGGGTAAGGGGGATCGAATATATGGTGATGGAAGGAGAACTGACTCTGGGTGATGAACACACAATGGGATTTATAGATGATGTAATACAGAATTGTGCAACTGAAATCTATGTAATTTTACTAACAATTTTCACCCCAATAAATTTAATAAAATTTAAAAAAAAATACTCCAGTAAACAAAAAAAGTGGAGGATGGAAAAGAGTTCAAACTAATACAACAGTGTTGATAAATGTTGAGGTTAAATGGGGAATATTGTTTTTTTCTACTTTGTGTAAGTTAGAAAAATTCCATAATAAAACATTAGAAAAATTTCATAATAAAACATTAAAATGAATATTCTATATACATATATACACAAATATACCATATATGGTATATTTGTGTATATATAGATATAGATCTATAGATATAGATCTACATATATAGATCTATAAATCTTTATCTATATCTATCTATCTATCTATCTATCTATCTGTCTGTCTGTCTGTCTGTCTGTCTGTCTGTCTATCTATCTATCTATCTATCTATATAGAGAGAGAAGCCTTGGTCCCCCTCAAAAGTTCCTCACTCAGTGGGTCTGGGGCAGTACTTGGGTATCTGAATTTTTTAAGGTATAAAATTATTTGGCAATCTCATTAATTAAACAACAGGGTATGACATTTGGGGTTAAAATTCTCGAAGATTTTGACTATTTTAAATCCATACTCATTATTAAAGCCACGATGAATACAACAAAATTTTTCTCAGATAATTCTAAAAACCCTTCAGAGTTCTTAAGTGACTTAGGATTACATGAATAACATGTATTTTTATCTCAGCCTACTTTGATGTTCAGATCTGCTGATTAATAGTGAGTCCTGCTTGACAGAATGCCAGATACAAACATAATACGCTTAAATCAACTTGAGGGCAGGGCCTGCATCAGCTCTGTCTTTTATAAATGTCCACAGTCTCTGCCACTTCAAAGGATTATAGAGAGGATAACAAGTATTATCTGTGTAAGTGATTCAGAGTCCTAAAAAGGAGACCTTCAATAAGATCCAAGGTATTAGTAGTGGTAATAAGGAAAGACACTCAGTGGGCTCACCTTTGTCATCAGCTAAGGAAGAAGAGCCCATATTGGTGAGTGCCCAACGGCAGAGAGAATGAAAGGTACAGAGGCAATCCAGAGAAGGAAAGAAAGGCTTGCTGGGGCAGAACAACGCAGTTACTTTCTCTATGTTTGAAAGCAATATTCGACCCTGCAGCTTGCTTTTGGATACAAAAGGCAGGGTCTGAACTGGGAGTTTGATCCTATCAACAAACATAAAGATGTACTTCAGGCTAACCCCTGAAAGAAAGAAAAACTACATACATGTATTTTCATTTTTATTTGCATTTTAAAATCCATTTTAAAGTTAATATTTGAGCAATGCTGAACTAGCAGCAAAGTATCTCTAAAACGTTTTACCAAATTGCTTATTTTAAATTTTTTCAAAAGAAAACGATAGAAGTAAATCACTTTTGGAGGAAAGTTATCTTCAGTAAAATTCAGAACATGGTTGGAGCTCACAAGGCATTTTAGTGATCTCTCCATTGTTCAGGGGTGTTTCTCAGCAAACTCAGACTTCTTAGAGTCTTCAGGATGGTTATATGCTGGATGCTGCCTTCAAGTAAGAAAGCTTATTAGAGATCAATATGTAAATTCAGAGTGCAAATTTATTAATTTGCAATGAGCAATAAAACTTCCATATGGTTGAAAAGTCATATTGGTAGAACCAACATTCGTTCAACAAATATTTATTAAGCACTGTAGTAGGCTGAATAATGGCACCCAAAGATAACAGGTCTTCCCTGGAACTTGTAAATATTACTCAATTTTGGGAAAGTGTCTTTGCAAATATAGTTAAAGTAAGGATCTTGAAATGGGGAGATTATCCTGGTGGGGTCTAAATGCAATCACAAGTGTCTTTATAAGAGAGAGCCAGAGGGAGATTCAGTGATACATCCACAGAGGAAAGACCATCTGAATATGGAGCAGAGAGAGATTTGAAGATGGCAACCTTTGAGACTGCAGTGATGCTGGCATAAACCAAGGAATGTAGGCAGCCATCAGAAGCTGGAAGAGGCAAGGAATTTATTCTCCCCAAAGGGAATGCAGTCCTGATTTCATGCACACCTTGATTTCAGCCCAGGGATACCAATATTAGATTTCTGGCCTGCAGAACTGTGAGAGAATAAATTTATGTTGTTTTAAGACATCAAGTTTGTGACAATGTGTTACAGCAGGTATAGGAAACTAATTCAAGCACAAACTTGTGGCAGTTATGTCACATAAGGAATACAGAGCAATCTAAACTACATAGTCTCCATCTCCATGGAATATCAAAGAAAGTGATGGGAAGGTATATGATTTGATGGCATCAGGCCTCAATACCTTTTTGTATTCCTGCCACAGTGGGAATATATAACCTGCAGACAGACTGATATTCCTGTCAGATTAAAGTACTTGTTTTTTCCTCCACAGAATTCTCCTTCCCTTTTCGTCTCCACCAAAAATAATGTAAATATAAATGTAAATGTAAATGTAAATATACATAACGATTTTGCTTATTTAACTCTCAGAGAGCACCCTGTTTTATACCTTCTTACCAAGTTCTTTGAGGTACCACCTCACATAGCTAGATCTTTTACATAGTACTTAACCTTATAATGTTTTCAATGAACAAAACCACAAATGTTGGGCATTTGAACAAGAATAGTTTTGACATCTTATGACACTTTTAGCTGAGACCTTCCATTTGGCAAAGGGACTGTTTCCTGGACAGATGTTCTGGACATTGTGCAAATTATTGCCTATAGTATCCCTTTGACCATACAACAAACTATTAGGTATGGCGTGCTGCCTTGAGAATTACCATAATCTTCTTATGCTGATTTTAAAGATGCCTTGTGAGTTATCATATTTGACCATTTCTCTATCATTTGACACATCTATAATTTCCAATTTCTCACTGTTAAAAGTAACAATTTGAATGAAAAGACTTGCACATAAATTCATTGTGGACGTCTATTATTATTTCACCAGGACAAAACATAAGCTGTAAAATTACTATATGAAAGGGCATGCAGATTTTAGACTTTAGCTTTTATTAAAATATAACATACACCCAGAACATATACAAATCATAAGTGTATCACTTATGATAAATTTTATAAAGTGAACACATTTTATAAATTTTATCAAGTGAACACGTTCATGGAACCAATACCCAGATCAAAAAATACTACCAGCACCCCAGAAGCCACCCGCCCAGATCCTAAACACCCCAAAGGTAACCATTATATGACCTTTAATACAATAAATGAGTTTTACCAGTGTTTTAACTTCATATAAATAGAATCATTCATATGGTATGTACTCATGTTTATCTGGCTCCTTTCACTGAATAGTATGTTGTTGGGTGTAGCAGTCATTTGTTGATTCTTATTGCTGAGTGATATTCTGTTGTAGATAATATGCCACAGCCACTATCCACTTTAATGTTGATGGGCATTTGAGTACTTTTCAATTTAGAGCTATTATGAATAGTGCTGCTATGAACATTCTAGTACATGTCTTTTGATGAACGTATGTACACACATTTGTTGGATACATATGGTACTTATCAGTGGAATCTCTAGGTCTTAAAGATGGCATATATTCAGCTTCAGTAGACACTATCAATTTTTCAAAGTAGTTATAGAATATGATCATTTTAAGTCTCTTGATACATACTACCATTCACAAAGGTTCTCTCCCCTTACAATCTTCCAGCAGCATATGGGACTCCATGTGGAACCCTTCCCAACAGTAAGTATTACACATTTTTTAAAAACCTTTGCCACTTAGATAGGCCAAAAATTGGTTTCTTGCTATTATTTTAATTTGTATTTCCTGGATTGTCATTGATAATAAACATTCCACAAAAGAAAAAATACAAATATTCAATAAACATATAAAACATGTTCACATAATTTTCAAATTATCTATTGAAATATCTTTTTCTTGTTTTGAAAGGCTTTGCTTTATATAAACAAAATCAAGGAAGATTTTTAAATGATAACTTTACACAAACATACACACACACAACACAGGAGTATATTCTACCGTGTTTTTTGGAGCAAAAATTAATATGACCCAGTATTATATATTAATTATATTATATTATACTATATATTATATTATACCTGGTATTATATATTATATTATATATTATATTATATTATTATATTATAGACCCAGTCTTATATTAAGACCAGGTCTTATATTAATTTTTGCTCCAAAAGATATGTTAGAGTTGTTGGTCCAGCGAGTTCATATTTTCGGAGAAAACATGGTATGACTCTCTCATTCTTTCTATTTTAAACATTTTATTCACTAGGACAATTTATTGTGCATACATTATGTTCAAGGTTATGTGCTACACACTATAGTATACACAAAATTGCTCAAAATATAAGTCAGTGTCTACCCTCAACCGGTTTATAGTCATTGGCTGCATAAGACCCCCAAGTGGATTGCTACAGTACAGAGCAGTAAGCTATGCAAGCCACATGGGCAATAAGAAAATAGGGGCCTTAGGAATATAGAGGAAGGACAAAGAAACTTTGGCTGGAGTAATAGATGGCATTGAAGGCCCAGACTCAAAGTTGAAACTTGAAAGATGAGAGGACCTTCTTCACTAATTGAAACCGCAATGAAGCACAGGTCAAGCTGGCAGTAAGGCTAGAAAGAGGCCCAGGGGCACATTGTAGGCCACAAGCATGTATAAAGCGCAGGCTGATTCTTATCTGGAATTTAGGCAGGAGAATGGTGATTTTAAAATAAGATGGGAGGGCTGTTTGAAACCAAACAATTACTGTTTCAAAGGATTTCATTCACACCAAGTTGTTCCTCCATTTTCAACATAGTGTCCTCTCTGAAAGAAATCCCTCCATTGGGCTCTGAATGCCAGGCTAAGCTGTGTGGACTTATATGCTTAGCCGCATGTATACAAAGGTAGGAAACCTTTGCCATTGGAGCAGGTGTGGGAGTCCAGAACATGTCACCTCAAGATGCGCCTCTGTGGTATGCAGATAGTTTAGAGATAAAGGCAACTTCAGCCACAGGCTCAAGAAAAATTTCTGCCTCCCACTTAACTGCCTAGAAGAATTTGAATTAGAAGCCTTGCCCATAGAGATTACAGAGATAACTTCTTCTGACCTATCTATAGGGCAGAGCAAACTTCTATTTACTAAAGGTCTGCTCTTCTTATCATCCTACAATGACCCTGCGAAGCTCACAAGGTGCATGACCTCATCCCTAGCTCAGGATGTCTTATATACCTCAATCTCCCTTTCTATCTCTGAACATGTCCTGTATGTGGGGTCTCTGACTCTCTCATATGTGTGTGGGGTTTCCATACATATGTATTAAATTTGGTTATTTTCTCTTGCTAATCTGTTTCATGTCTATTTGATTATTAGATCAGCCAGAAGAACCTTGGGGGTAGAGGAAAGTTTCTTCCTCCTCCATAGTTGGTGCTGTGAGCAGGATAAACTCACTGGTTGGAACCTCATGCTATCCCATAAGGCTGCTGTAAATGAGGACATCCTGGAGTTCTGACACAGGCCAGCAAAAGGTAAAGATTATTACCATATCAGCACATCTCCAGATCTCTGCAAGATCCAGTGGAAGCAAATGTAGCGATAATCTTTTTCTCTCTTCTATATTTAGATTGGCAGGAGAAAATATTTGTGAAACTAGTTTCTTGGGCTAGCGACTCTTAGTTACTTGGTATGAGTACTCATGGGTTTTGTTTTCCTCTATCTTTGTTTGGTTTTCCCCCCTTCATCTTGTTATGTGTCCTGAGAGCTTGGCCTTATGACTAGTGAGAATATTTTCTCTCTGGCCTCTACCATCCAGAGGGTGCACTTGCTAAGGCACACCTTGCTCTCTATCCAGCCATGACAAACTCTTAAGGAGTTTTCTGTGTCTATCCCGTTCCTCCCAGAGATGGTCTATTATCTTCACCAGATGGATGATGCATACACTTCTGGCAGGCAGCTGAATAGGCTGTGGATCCAAGCTTAGAGAATCATAAACCTTATTCTGTTCAAGGGGGGAAAGCATGTGATTCCCTGTGTTTTGGAACAGCTATGTAAAGACAGGGCTCCCCATCTGTTTTTGGCTAACTCTGGGAACCACTTTCATTCTCTTTTGGGGATGCCTCTTGCATCCATAGTAATGGTTTGAGTTGCTATATATCCTACTATCAAGGCCACACAATGGATCCTATTAATTGGAAAAACTTCTAAATTGAAAAGAAATATTTTTTTTACAGAGATCTCATATTGTTATAATAGCTAGTCATTAGGATTCTTTAATAAGATGGAAGGACAGAAATTCGAACAAAAACAAAGTCCACTCATACGCCTTCCTATTTACCTTTACACATTTGCAGATATTATAAAGACCAGAACATTGGAAGTACAATTGTCCTGCACTTAAGAAGTAAAATTCAAGAAAAAGAATGGCAAATCTTACTAAAGACAACTTAAAATTTTACGTCCTTAAGAATTCAGCTTGGTAACTGTCAGATTGGCAGCTCTAAAATATGGCCTGACAAAAATGTGGGCTAAATTCCATTTATGGCTAGGGTCCTAACAAACTGCTGCCAGCCGACAAGGAAATTATAATATAAAATTACAATGACTACTATGAGGAATGTGCCAATTAGAAAAAAATTGGTCTAAATAAAATGGACATTGATGGGGTTAAATTAAAAGTATTTTAGTACAGCACTACCAAAGGCTGAATGTACGAAATTGACCTCTTTTGGCCCCCCAAGATTGAAGGGCCCCCAAGCCTTTAAAAGCTTTGCTCTAAAAAGCCTGCTCTATTTACCCCAGTGTGAAGAAATTTAAAAGACTGGAAGGAAGTGATTACAATGAGAAACCCAACTGGCAATCACTTGGGGCAGTAGTCACGATGGTTAAATCAAGTTAAAGATTGATAACAGGGTTGGGGGCCCTTGGCTGGACTACGTGCTAGGGACCTAAAGCCTTTTTATTCAAGAGTGGGTAAAATGATCAGGAGATAGAAAACAGCAATTTCCAGGACTTTTTGATATCGGAATTCATGAACTGTAGTACCAAAACCCACTGGTGAATCCCTGACTCAGGCTATAATAATATTAAAATAATATGGAAATGTAAGGATTGATAAGAGTATGAAAATTGGAATGCTTAAACAAGCTTTATGTTTTAAAAAAAGTTATGTTAACTTCAATTGATTGCATCTCTTTTCCTTCATTGTGCAAATAGACATTCTGTCTCATTGGGTAACTGGAACATGAAGGCTTTCAGTTCTTTCATTTGGCTATCAGAGGAAAAGACTAGAAGGTAGTAACCTTTGTGCCATCTTGGGTCCATGGAATTGTTTAATACTGCCAGAAGAATTTATTGTTTGTGTCAGCTGAACATGATAAGATATTTAAGAGGATTTAATAATGTTTTATCAGAAATTTGGCCAAATTGGCAACTAATGTCAGCTTGATAGGAAATTTTTTGAGCACCCCCTCCCTAAGCTAAAACAGAACTATGCACACAGAAGGAAAGAGAAAATTAGGGATTATGTAGTTAGACAGGTAGGTCAACCTATGATATCCCTTAAGTTTCAACGCAATTTTTGAGAGCAATTTTTATCTTACAAATCTTTGTGAATCCAGAAATGCAGCTCTAGAATCAGTTCAAGCTCACCTATCTTTACCATCTTCAATTCCTAAGACTGAAGGAAAAAAAGAGGAAACTAGAGTGTTTTGGAAAGCACAAACTGTGTCTATGGCTCCAAGGCTCCATTGCATGGACAAATACAAATCTTAAGTGTTTTCTCCACAAATATAGGTTAAAAAAAAGCTTTAGCCATCTACCCAGGTAAACTTAACTTATCCCATCTGCCAGAAACACAGTTTGGATCCACCTGTTCCTTTACATAAACTTATCCATCATGTGGCAGTAATTTTAAAATGAAGGCCAGGAGGTTTCTGTTCCTGTCTGTGTATGTTCATGTAAGTTATAAGGCATTTTCTGCCTCTGGGTGATATTGTCAATTTATCTTAAAAAAAAAAAAGAGCTCTATTAAATTTGCTTAAACAAATAAGTGCTTATGAGAGAATTCTCAAAACTAGAACAGAAATTAACCCAAATGGTTTTCAGAATCACGTGACCTGGGAAAACATTTAATATTAAAACTGGTTTGAGTTTGTTTTGGTTAAGTAGGCATATCTTTAGAATAGTCAGGATTAAAAAATACTTCTAAAAACTATTTTGGAAATGGCAGCATGAGGTGAGCCTCTGGAAATCTCCCCTGGAATTTACAACAAATCGAACAATTATAACTCCACAAAGGACACCCTGCACAGCAGATAGGCAAGACAGAGAGGCTCACTACTGAATTCACCTAAAAGTGGGCAAATTGCACGAGCAGGGGAGGAGGGAAGGGAGAAGTGCGGAGACAGGGCCTCGCGGGCACAGGACACAGACCTAGCTCAGTGCTTTGAGCTTGCTGCATCCCGCAACTACTGCATCTGAGGGAGAGGGAAGAACTCGAACTGCTAGGGTTCCATTTATGGCCCACAGGGCTGAAGGGACAGCATATAACACGGCTGAATCCAACGCTCACGGCAGATACCTCAGAGCAAAGACTGAGGGGAGAAGGCTGAAAATGGTGGTTTAAACCCTCACTGCCACAGAGAACAGAAACCCTAGGCACTGAGACTAGCCTCCAACTCCCTACCCTACAAAAGCTCACCCGGCCCCCTCCAGCCCACTGCTAGAACTGAAAGAGGAGCAGTGTCCGATCAAAAGAACAGAATATTTGCAGTTCTAGAATACTGGTCCGCAGACACAGTTTCATAGCCCAACTAGTTCAGGCAAAGGGGAGGGAGCTGTGGAAGCATGACTGGCTGTGCTGGTGGTCGCCACCATTGCTCTGGGCCACCTGTCACAACACACCCCACCCATGTCCCTACGTATCTGGGAGGATCCCTGCAGGAGTAACAGAACTGCTGAAACACAGGGGCTCTAAATCTGGTGCAGGAAGAGCTTTGGAACTTCAAAACCTCGCTGCATCCCCACACGGATGCAACACCCTATGATCCATGCAAACTGTTAACAGAGGAGAAGACCGTCTTCCAGGGAATCCACCCATTTTTGGAGAAGCTGGAATAGCGCAGAGAAAATGTAACACTACAGTGTGAGAGAGAGAAAAAAAGTGGCAGTTGGAGAAAAACTAAAACATTCTACCAATGCGTACTGCAAAACAATAGAAAGAACTCTTCCTATACATCTGTTGCAGAACCCACTCCTATAGAAGTCTAGGAAGAGAAACTGTGGAAAGATCACCAGAGACATTCAAACTGCAGACAGGGAGAGTCAGACTGTAACTGCATGCCTTCACTCTATCTGAAGATAATTCTAGACAGACATCTGGAAATCTTCCTGACTGTCTGATTTCAGAACTCAGAAACCAGGACTATAGTAATCTTTTTCTTTGTCATTTCCATACCTGATTGCCTGTACCACAGGTTTAACATTGGGAGCCCACCTACATCACGACATCCTAAAATGAAATGCAACTGTTTAACTGAATTGATCTTTTCTCAAGACTGAGACCGGTTTAATGAGACATAGAACAATCTACTAACCCAACTTTTGGAATATGAAACTTTCAAGGAAGTTCCAGGGGAGGAAACTGTAGGGTTCCAGAACTAGTCACCCCAATATGTGCCTCTGTGGTATGCAGATTATTTAGAGCTAAAGGCATCTTTAGCCACTGCTCAAGAGAAACTTCTGTCCCCCACCAACTACCTAGAAGAATTTGAATTAGAAGCCTTGCCTATAAAAGATTATCAGAGGTAATGTCTTCTGACCTATCTATAGGGCAGAGCAAACTTCCACTTACTAAAGGTCTGCTCTTCCTATCATCCTACAATAACACTTTGAAGCCCCCAAGGTGCATGACCTCATCCCTAGCTCAGGATGTCTTATACACACATGTCCCTTTGTTTCTCTGAACATCTCCTGCATGTGGGGCCTCTGACTCTCTCATGTATGTGGGGTTCCCAAACTTATGTATGTATTAAATTTGGTTATTTTCTCTTGCTAATCTGTTTCGTGTCTATTTGATTATTAGATTAGCCAGAAGAACCTAGAGGGTAGAAGAAAATTTCTTCCTCCCCCACACAGGTAAGAAAGCAAGCTGGGAGGCACATTTATAATGCTGGCGGCAGATTGAATCAGTCTTCAATGTTCTCCCGTTTGAAAAATGAAGGAAAATGAAAGCAAGGGCAAACCAAAGGGAATTGTGACTCTGATCATCAGAGAATCTGAGGAAAGTTTATTTTGAACTCCTTTTTGTAACGGAGAGAAAGAAACTGGGGATGGGTGTGGGAAGCAGAGAGACAGTGCCTGAGGAAGGCCACGTGAACTTGCAAACCTACCAGCAAAAACAAACAAACACAAAAACAAGATGCTGATATATTTTATCTTAGGAGTATTGTGGAATGTTAAGGGCTTTCCTTCCACTTGGCATGTATGTACACCCTATGAACACTATGTACCAAATTAATCTTCCAGTGTTTTCCTCACTCCACCTAACACCCGACATCCTTCCCTGAGACCCTGTCCACACACACACACACACACACACACACACACACACACACACACACACACGGAGTGCTCCCTTAGAGCCCAGAAAAGTCCATAAACCTGTTCCCTGGCTTGGAGCCCAGCAAAAGAAAATGAGGGGCTAGCTGTGAGCAAGAATCACTATATTGATTCACAGTCTCATTTCCCTAATGCTATTCAAGGGCTCTAAACAAATTTTTGAAAGAAATTGTGAAAGAGTGGGAGTAACTTTTCTTCCAGGAATTTGGTGTACCACAGGTTGGCAGTGGGAACTGTCAGTCCCAAGTACAGGTGATAAGAGGGTGCATTCTTTGTAGATTATTTTAAAACAATAATAACACCAGGTAATTGGTCTCCTTTGTTTTCACAATGGGCTAGCAATTCAAAACAAGTCAGTGAATAAAAACACTCCTCCTCCAAAAAGTCTTTTGTTAGCAAGATTAGGAAGTACACATTGGCAGTTACAAAATAGTCAAGGGGGGTGTAAAGTACAGCATAGGGAATATAGTCAATAATATTGTAATAACTATGTATGGTGCCAGGTGGGTACTAGACTTATTGAGGGATTACTTAATAAATTACATAAATGCCTAACCACTATGCTGTACACGTGAAATTAATGTAATATTGAATGTCAACCATAATTTAAAAACTTAAAATTAAATAAAAAATCTTGTTGTTGCTTTTACTTTAAAATTTTCATACTATAATATACATGCAAATTTCAACATAGCACTTTTTCATGATTATCCTTCAATAAACATGGTATTCTACAAGGGGGTGAATTCAGGTTACTCCCAGTTCTAGAGGCAGCCCCAACACACACAGACTCAACCATATATGTTCATTTCTAGAGAAGATCCAGTTCCAAATTATTCAAACTCACTTGAATGCTGTTCCTGTCTCCAACCCCTGTCTCCAATCCCCACAACTGAATAGTAGACTCAAAATAAACAATGAGAGCCAAATGATTGTAAAGACAAAAACCAGAGATGAAGTTGCTTTAATTCTGTCATTCCATGGATGAAATATCTGAACATGGTGACGGTCACCTTTTCAGAAGTATTTCTTCCTGTGCGTCCCCCTTTTATTGTTTTATGTTTGTAGTTTTTCAAAAATTACAGTAATGCAATTTAAAAAAAATAATCTGGTACCTTTTGTCTATTTTTGTACTGTAATATTTATTTTATTATTTATTTTTTATTGGCATAATATATTTAAAGTTCAATAAAAGAAAATGTTCATGATCTACATTTCTATTCTAGCTACTATTATTATTCATCATATTTAATGATTTTTCCTAAAGATAATTTTGTCAAGAAATGATCTGTTCTGGTTGTCAATACACCAGGCATGACACTGATAGAGACCAGCAATTTCCCACCTGGTGTCCCAGTGGAGCTGGGGGTCTAAAACCGCAGGAGAAACTAGAGCCATAACAGGTCTCAGTAACTCACCTGGGAAGATACAGCTCAGCAAAAAGGGAACAAAGCCCAGAGCTCCATTAGATACACTGAGGGTGGGGTCCCAGCCCCTTAAACCAAGAAGACTTATACACTGGACAAGTAGGGCAATTTCTAGACTAGAAATGTGTCCAAAAGAAGTTCAACATGCAAGATAAGAGCTTTCAAGCTTTCTCGATAGCAACCAACACTAAAATAAGTAAAATATATATATTTACATGCAACCAGAACACACAAATATATACACATACATATTATTTAAGTAATACTTAAAGTTTACTATGAGTGATGAAATCTATTCATTCTATTCTGTTTCACTTTTTCAAAAGTGCTGATTGTGACTCAGTAAATTAATTCATGATCCACTATTGAGTAGCATCTTGCAGTTAAAAAAATACTGATGGAGAGACGTCATCAAAATGGCGGCGTGAGGTGAGCCTCTGTAAATCTCCCGTGGAATTTACAACTAATCGAACAACGATAACTCCACAAAGGACTCCCTGCACAGCAGACAGGCAAGACGAAGAGCCCACTACTGAATTCACCTATAGGTGGGTGAATCACGCGAGTGGGGGAGGAGGGAATGGAAAAGTGTGGAGACTGAGCCACCCGGAGTCAGGATGCAGACCTACCTCAGTTCTCCGAGCTCGCTGCATCCTGGAATTACCACAGCTGTGGGAGAGGGAAGAACTCAGATTGCTAGGGCTCTGTTTATGGCCCATGGGGCTGAGGGGACAGAATATCATACGGCTGAACCAAATGCCCACGGCAGAGACCTCGGAGAAAAGACTGAGGGAAGAAGGCTGAAAACGGTGCTTTAAGCCCTCCCTGCTGAGCAGAGAATGGAAGCTTTAGGCCCTGAGACTAGCCGCCCCCTCGCTAGCCTCCCACAGCTCGGCCGGCCCCAACCTGTCCGGTGCTAGAAGCGGAACAGTAGCGGTGTCAAATCAAAACAAAATATTTGCTATTCTGAGAACAGTGAACCACAGACAGGGATTCGCAGGCCAACTAGCCTGGCAAAGGGGAGGGAGCTGTGGAAGCAGGACCGGCTATGGTGGTGGTCGTCACCATTGCTCTGGGCCACCTCTCACAACTCACCACACCCCTGGCACCACCTATCTGGGCGGATCCCTGCAGGAGTAAACAGAACTGCTGAAACATTAGGGCTCTGAATCTTGTGCAGGAAGAGCTTTGGAACTTAAAAAGCTCTCTGCATTCGCACACGGACACTGCGCCCTGTAACAAAGGTGAACTATTAGCAGAGGAGAAGCCCGTTTCCCAGGGAATCCCCCCATTGTGTGAGAAGCTGGAATAGTGCACAGAAAACATAGCACTAACGTGTAAGAGAGGAAAAAAGGCTAGAGTCAGAGAGAAAATGAAACATTCTACCAAAAAGTACTGGAAAACAAAAGAAAGACTTCTTCTTATCCACTTGGTGCAGAAGCCACTCCTGTAGATGTCTAGGAAGAGAAATAATAAATCAGTAATTGCCATGAATAACCAAGGCAACAAGACAGCTCAGAAAGAAAGTGAAAAGTCTCCAGAAAAAGAACTTAAAGATATGGAAATATGTGACTTAAATGACAGAGAATTCAAGATTGCAGTTCTGGAAAAAACTCAATGAGATGCAAGAAAACACAGAAAGGCAGTTTAATGAACTCAGAAACACAATCAAAGAACAACATGAGCATTTTACGAAAGAGACTGAAATTTTAAAAAAGAATCAAATAGAATTTCTGGAGATTAAGAAGTCAATAGAAGAAATAAAGAATGAAATAACCAGCTTAGGTAATTGAGTTCACCAGATGGAGGAAACAATTAGTGACATCGAAGATAGAAACCTGGAAATTAAACAGATGGAAGAAGAAAGAGACTTGAGACTTAATAGAAATGAAAGGGGTGGGAGCCGTGGCTCAGGCGGTTGGAGCTCCACGCTCCTAACTCTGAAGGCTGGCGGTTCGATTCCCACATGGGCCAGTGGGCTCTCAACCACAAGGAGGCCAGTTCAACTCCTCAAGTCCCGAAAGGGATGGTGGGCTCTGCCCCCTGCAACTAAGATTGAACACGGCACCTTGAGCTGAGCTGCCTCCCGGGTGGCTCAGTTGGTTGGAGCATGTCCTCTCAACCACAAGGTTGCTGGTTTGACACCCTCAAGGGATGGTGGGCTGTGCCCCTCCCCCCCGCAACTACCAATGACAACTGACATGGAGCTGAGCTGCACCCTCCACAACTAAGACGGAAAGGACAACAACTTGAAGCTGAACGGCACCCTCCACAAATAAGATTGAAAGGACAACAACTTGACTTGGATAAAAAGGCCTACAAGTACACACTGTTCCCCAATAAAGTCCTGTTCCCCTTCTGCAATAAAATGTTTTGTTTTTTTTTAAAAAAAAAGAACTGAAAGAACTCTACAAAAAATTTCTGACTCCATCAGTAAGAGCAATATAAGAATAATGGGCTTACTAGAAGGGGAAGAAGAGAGAAGGGAACAGAGAATACATTCAAACAAATTGTCAATGAGAAGTTCCCAAACTTGTGGACAGAACTGGATACTCGAATCCAAGAAGCAAATAGAACACCTAATTACCTCAATCCCAACAGGCCTTCTCCAAGGCACATTGTATTGAAGCTGTCTAAAATCAACGACAAAGAAAGAATCCTCAAGGCAGCCAGGGAAAAGAAGATGGTAACTTACAAAGGAAAGCCCATTAGATTATCATCAATTTTTTCAGTAGAAACTCTACAAGCCAGGAGGGAGTGGAACCAAATATTCTAACTATTGAAAGAGAGAAATCATGAGCCAAGAATAATATATCCAACAAAGATATCTTTTAGATATGAAGGAGGAATAAAGACCTTTCCAGACATACAGAAGCTGAGGGAATTTTCTGATACACGACCTGCACTACAAGAAATACTAAAGGAGGCTATTCGACCACCATCAACAGGGACAACTTGTGGCAACCAAAACATAAAAAGGGGGAGAGTAAAGGCCTGAACCAGAATATGGGAATAGAGAAAGTAAGCGTGCTGAAGAATATAGAATACTCTAAATATCAAAATTATTTTACATAAACTTAAGGGTAAGCACTCAAAAAAAATACAGAACTGAAATATAGAGTGTAATAAAAGAAGAAACAAAGGGAAACATCATAGAATACCACCACACAGAAATAACAGACAACAACAAAAAGGCAAAGAAACAATGGAGACACAGCCTTACCAGAAAACTAAAGATAGAATGACAGGAAATACTAACATATCAACAATCACCCTAAATGTAAATGGACTGAACTCACCAATAAAAAGGCACAGAATAGCAGATTGGATCAAAAAACTAAACCCAACCATATGCTGTCTCCAAGAGACACATCTCAGCTACAACGACAAGCATAGCTTCAAAGTGAAAGGATGGAAATTGACACTCCAAGCAAATGGTACCCAGAGAAAATTAAGTGTAGCCATAATGACATCAGATAAAACAGACTTCAGGGTGAAAAAGATAACAAGAGACAAAGATGGACATTTCATAATGGTAAAGGGGAATATACAACAAGAAGACATAACAGACACCAATATTTATGCCCCCTATCAGGGAGCACCGAAATATACCAAGCAACTACTAACAAACTAAAGGGGGAAATTGACCAAAACACAATTATACTAGGGGAGTTAAATACATCATTGACAGCTATGGCTAGATCATCCAAACAGAAAATAAATAACGAAATCGCAGCCCTAAATGACACATTAGATGAAATGGACATAATTGACATATATAGACCACGTCATTGTAAAACATCAGACTATATATTATTTTCTAGTGGATGGAACGTTCTGAAGGATAGACCATACATAGGGACATAAAATCAGCCTCAGAAAATTTAAGAAGATTGACTATTACCAAGTATGTTCTATGATCACAAGGCTTTGAAATTGGATATCAAAAAGAAAAGAAGGAAAAATCATAAACACATGGAGATTAAACAATATACTTTTAAAGAACGACTGGGTCAAACAAGAAATTAGAGGAGAGATCAAAAGATACATAGAAACAAATGACAATGAAAACACATCCTACCAAAATTTTTGGGATGCAGCGAAAGCAATTTTAAGAGGGAAATTTATATCATTACAGGCCTATCTCAAGAAACAAGAGAAATCGCAAATAAATAACCTCATGTTACACCTTAAAGAACTAGAAAAAGAAGAACAAGTGAAACCCAAGGTCAGCAGAAGAAATGAAATAACAAAATTCAGAGCAGAACTAAATGAAATAGAGAACAACAAGACAAAAGAAAAAATTAAAGTGACAAAGAGCTGGTTCTTCGAAAAGATTAACAAGATTGAGAAACCCTTGGCTAGATTCACTAAGATAAAAAGAGAGAAGACACTAATTAACAAAATCAGAAATGAAAAAGGGGAAGTTATCAAGGACACCACAAAAATACAAAGGATCATCCGAGAATACTATGAAGGACTATATGCCACCAAATTCAATAACCTACAAGAAATGGACAAGTTCTTAGAAACATATAGACTTCCTAGCCTGAACCATGAAGAACTGGAAAATCTAAACAGACCCATCACCAGTAACAAAATTGAATCAGTCATCCAAAACCATCCAAAAAGCAAAAGTCCGGGACCAGATGGCTTCACTAGTGAATTCTACCAAACCTTCAAAGAGGATCTAATACCAATCCTGCTCAAACTCTTCCAAAAATTGAAGAAGAGACATTACTCCTTAACTCCTTTTATGAGGCCAACATTACTGTGATACCAAAACCTGGTAAGGACAGCACAAAAAAAGAAAACTACAGACTAATATCTCTGATGCATACAGACGCAAAAATCCTAAACAATCTTATAGCAAATTGAATACAACAATGCATTAAAATGATTATGCATCACGACCAAGTGGGGTTCATCCCCAGAGCACAAGGATGGTTCAACATCTGCAAATCCATCAATGTGATACATCACATAAACAAAATGGAGGATAAAAATCATATGATTATATCAATTGATGTAGAAAAAGCATTTGACAAGATACAACATCCATTGATGATTAAAACACTTAATAAAATAGGTATAGAAGGAAAATACCTTAACATAATAAAGGCCATATATGACAAGCCCTCAGCTAATCTCATAATCAACGGTAAAAAACTGAAGCCCTTTGCTCTACGTTTAGGAACATGAGAGGGCTCTACCCTACCACCTCTGCTTTTCAACATATTGTTGGAAGTCCTTGCCAGAGCAATCAGACAAGAGAAAGAAATAAAAGGCATCCAAATTGGGAATGAAGAAGTTAAATTATCACTCTTTGCAGATGACATGATGCTATATATAGAAAACCCTAAAGACTCCACCAAAAAGCTATTGGAAACAATCAATGAACACAGTAAAGTTGCTGGCTACAAGATCAATGTACAAAAGTCCATTGCTTTCCTATATACTAACAATGAAATCTCAGAAAAAGAAATACAAAAAACAATTCCTTTTGCAATTGCAGCTAAAAGAATAAATACCTAGGAATAAACTTAACCAAGGATGTGAAAGACCTAGATGCTGAATACTATAAGACATTTTTCAAAGAAATTGAAGAAGACACAAAGAAATGGAATTACATTCGTGCTCATGGATTGGAAGAATCAACATAGTTAAAATGGCCATATTACCCAAAGCAATATACAGATTTAATACAATCTCCAATAAAATCCCAATGGCATTTTTAAAGAATTAGAACAAACAATCATCAGATTTGTTTGCAACCACAAAAGACCCCGAATAGCCAAAGCAATCTTAATAAAAAGAACAATAGTGGAGGTATCACACTCCCTGACTTTAGCTTGTACTACAGGGCTACAATAATCAAAACAACATGGTTTTGGCAGAAAAACAGACACATAGACCAATGGAGTAGAACTGACAACCCAGAAATAAAACCACATACATATGGACAGATAATTTTTGACAAAGAAGCTAAAAACATACAATGGAGGAAAGACAGCCTCTTCAATAAATGGTGCTGGGAGAATTGGATAGCCACGTGCAAAAGAATGAAACTGGACTGCTATCTGTCACCACGTACCAAAATTAATTCAAAATGGATCAAAGACTTAAGCATAAGACCTGACACAATAAACTGCATAGAAGAAAACATAGGTACTAAACTTATGGACCTTGGGTTCAAAGAGAATTTTATGAATTTGACTCCAAAGGCAATGGAAGTAAAAGCTAAAATAAACGAATGGGACTATATGAAACTTAAAAGCTTCTGCACAGCAGAAGAATCCATCAACAAAGTAAAGAGGCCACCAACTGAATGGGAGAAGATTTTTGCAAACAGTGCCTCCGATAAGGGGCTAATATCCAAAATATACAAGGAACTCATGCAACTCAACAACAAAAAAACAAACAACCCAATTGAAAAATGGGGAGAGGACTTGAAGAGACATTTCTCCAAAGAGGACATACAAATGGCAAATAGACATGAAAAAATGTTCAACATCACTAATCATCAGAGAAATGCAAATGAAAACCACAATGAGATACCACCTCACTCCTGTCAGAATAGCTATCATCAGTAAATCAACAAACAACAAGTGTTAGGGAGGATGGACGTGTAGAAAATGGAACCCTCCTGTACTGTTGGTAGGATCAGAATTTGGTGCAGCCACTATGGAAAACAGTATGTAGTTTCCTGAAAAAATTAAACATAGAACTACATTATGACCAAGCAATTCCATTTCAGGGTATTTATCTGAAAAAACCCAAAGCACTAACTAGAACAGCTATATGCACCTCTATGTTCACTGCAGCACTGTTTACAATAGCCAAGATATGGAAGCAACCTAAGTGCCCATCAATAGATAATTGGATAAAGAAGAAGTTGTACATATATACAATGGAATATTACTCTACCATAAAAAGGAATGAAATCTTTCCATTTGTAACAACATGGATGGACCTAGAGGGTAGTATGCTTAGTAAAATAAGTCAGACTAAGAAAGACAAATCCATATGATCTCACTTATATGTGGAATCTTAAGAACAGAATAAACAAACAAAACATAAATAGACTCATAGATACAGAGAACAAACTGATGGTTGCTAGATGAGAGGGAGTTGGGGTCCTGGGTGAAAAGGGTGATGGGATTGAGAAGTACGAATTGGTATTTACAAAATAGTCATGGGGATGTAAAGTACAGCATCGGGAATATAGTCAATAACATCGTAATAACTATGTATGATGGCAGGTGAGTACGAGACTAATCCAGGGGGATCACTTCATAAATTCTATAACTGTCTAATCACTATGCTGTATACCTGAAATTAATATAAAATAATATTGAATGTCAACTCTAATTGAAAATAAACACATTTTTTAAAAGACAAAAAAAGAAATAGTGGAATATATGTTAAATTTAGGGATGGAAGTAACTATAGAAAAAGGGGGTGAAGTCATTAAATGTAGATACAACTGGGAAGGAGTGGTATCAGAGATGATTGCTTTTTATTACACCCATTTTTCTGCACAAATTGACTTTTTAAACTATTTTCATGAATTACTTTGATTTAAAATAATAATAAAATTAATAATAACATGATGATAATAATTAATGTTACCTGAAATCTATAGGTTTTACTCTCTCAAACTTCTAAAGTTGTGAATCAATGGTTGAGATTAAAATGATCATAGTGCTTTAGAATTCTCTCTTTCTCCTACTCCCAGACCACTTTGCCAACTTTTAGAAATATACCATCTATTTCCAAATGACATTTAAATATGACTCAAATAAAAACATTCCCCAGAAATTAGCCAACTTCCATGAAACTGAAAGGATTCGATACTATTTTGATTATATTTTATGTTCTGTATTTGGTTGATATACTTTTTAATGTTAGCAATGTTATCCTACATAAGACAAAAGCCATTTTCCTTTCAGTTACAGGATAACTTGAGCCTCCAGGACATTTAGAGAGAACTTGTGTTTCTGAGCTCCGTTAGCATTGTCAGAAGAGGTGTACATGGGATTCCTATCAGTGTTCTCAGGTATACTCCTAAGATGTGAGGGCTGAAACAGATCTCAGAGATGATCTATCTTCTTGATGCTCAAAGTGGGATACCAGGACCATCAGCTGGTGCATCACCTGGGAGCTTGTTAGACACTACAACCTCAAGCCCCAGAGTTGCTGAATCAACATCTGCATTTTAACCACACCCCCAGCTGATTCCATTGACTCATGCCCACATTAAATTTTGAAAAGCAGTGGTCAGTCTAACGTAATCACCTTCCTAGTGCAGGAACCCCTCTCTCCAGCATCTCTGGCAGGTGGTCTCCCAGTCTCACCTGTGTTGCGAATTGTGGACATTATTTTGTATAACGGGTTTATCAGCATGGGTTCCAGGGAGGCTAATTTCATGATGTGCTAGAAGTTGCCTGGCAGACTGAGGCAGTAGGAAGGAAGGCAGTGTTGGAGCTGGCAAAAAAATGAGGGTAAGGACATTGGAGCCAGTGTGATCTGTGGGGGGATGGGACAATGCACTAAAGACCAATTACGGTAAAGGGGCCAGGTGTGAGATGAAAGAGTTCAGCCAAGGGGCAGAGCTTCTGCGTGCAATCAAAGGAAAATGGCTGATAGAAACTCAGAGAACATAGTCTAGGCTAGAGAAGTAGAAGATAGTGTATGGTAGAGAGCCTTTTATAAATATTGCCCTAGGCTGGCAAGATAACAGCATGTTTTTTTCCCTTCAGGAGCTTCTAGTTAGTCTTCATGAGGTTTTTTTTTTTAACAGGTTTATTTAGATATAACTTAAATACCACACAATTCACCCATTTAAAGTGTACAGTTCAATAGCTTTTAGTATATTCACATAGTTGTGATTCTATCACCACAATCAGTGTTAGAACATTTTTGTTGCCCCAATAAAACCCTGCACCCCTTAATCATCACCCCCACCCCCACCCTCCAACTTGCACACACACTCCACTCCTCCCTCTCCACCTTTGGCAACCACTAATCTGCTTTCTGTATCTATTGATTTGCCTAGTCTCAACACTTCATATAAATGAAATCATACCATATATAGTCTTTGGTAACTGGCTTCTTTCACTTAGCATGTTTTCATGGTTCATCTATGCTTCAACATGTATGAGCTTATAAAACAAAACTGAATTTTGCTCATAGCAATCTCTCCCCATCCCCCTTGAGATGTCTCTCTCCCAAACAAATGATTAAGTTCTCCATCCTATCATGATGTTTTGCTGTGTGTGTGTCTGTGTGTGTGTGTGTGTGTGTGTCTGTGTGTGTGTATATGCGTGTGTGTGTGTCTTAAGGAAAACTCCTTCCCTCAGTCCTCCACCATCCTGCTCCATTTGGCAGGGTTGCTCCATGGGCCTGGGCCAATGCATATCTGTCATCCTGGGATTTTCCTTCCCTGCTCTCCTAGGGTGTTAACATTACCTGGATACTCCCCCCCACACACTTTTTTTTTTTTTTTGTCACACAATTGTTTTTTTCACAATACATCCTCAAGTAATATCCTAAGATGTGTAGAAGACAAAAATTCCTGAAATTGTCTTTATTCTACCCTCATATTTGAGAGTCGATTGGGTTAGATTAGGAGGAAAGTCACAGGTTGAAAATTATTCTCTCTCATACCTTAGAAGGCAATGCTCCATATCTTTTGGCATCTAGTATTCACAATGAAAAATTTTAAGATTTAACTTTATACTTGGTGAGTTCTCTAGATGACGGTTTTGTTTATTTGTTCCTTATGCTGGACATGCAATAGGACTTTTCAATGTGGATAGTCATACTTCTGATCTTCAGTTTTGAAATTGGTTTTCCTTTCCATACTGTTGGTTTGATAATTTAGCCCTCTCATTTTCTATGTTCTGTCTTTCTGGAACTCCTAATCAGTCAGACATTAGACCTCCTGAATGGATCTGCTTATTTTCTTTTCCTGTTATTTTCATCTGTGATGGCCAATTTTATGTATCAACTTGGCTAAGCCACCATACCCAATTATTCAATCAAATGCTAATCTAGATGTTGTTGTGAAGATATTATGTAGATGTGGTTCATATTTATAATCAGTTGACTTTAAGTAAAGAAAAGTATCCTCCATAATCTGGGTGGGCCTGACCCAATCAGTTGAAAAGCATAACTGGGATTTACCTGAAGAAGAAGAAATTCCACCTATGGATGTATGGATGACAGCATCAGCTCCTGTCTAAGAGTTCCAGCCTACCCTTTCTAATGATTTTGGACTTGCCCAGTCAGCCCCCCCCCATATATATATATACACACAATTTTGATATTTTATACAAATATATAATATATATTATATATTTTAAATTTCTAAGTGTTTTTTTCCTTGTTCTGATTTTTCCAATTTCGCAGTATCCTGTACTTCTTTTATTAATACAACATTTACTTTATTCCTTCTGAATTTCAAACTCTCTTTTCTTCCTCAAACTACCTCTCAACTCTATAATTACTTTTTTTCTATGTGTTTAATGAAGTCTGTTTTCAATATTGAAGTTTTTCCTTAAATGCCCATGGCAGGTGGGATGAGGGATAAAGGATGGGAGTCCTGCATATTTAGATATTGTTGACCTATATCCTCTGCCATTATACTGTGTAGCTATTAAATGCCAAAATGTAAAAAAAAATCTTATCTGGGAACATTCAATTTATTTTTTAGAATTCTATCATTCTTTTCATTGCCATGAGTTTACACATTTTTATTCCATTTCTATCATTTTGGGGTTGGGAGTAAGAGGAGATAAATGCATGTAGTCAATTCATCAACTTTAACAGAATTTAGCTATTTTTTTTTACAATTTGAGTATTAAATATTAATTGAAGGTGCTCATAGTGATGGTGACAAGAATGATATCTAGAAAACACACATCCTGTAAAGCAGTATAAAGATATCTACATTTGTCTTCTCCTTAAGAGCCCTCAACGGGAGAGCCAAGATGGCAAAGTAGATAAACACTTGCTTGCATCTTTCCATGAACACATTAAAATTACAACTAAATTATAAAACAATCAACTTGGAGAACCATCTGAAATCTAGCCAAACATAAGTCCTATAACCAAAATTATAAAGAAGAAGCCACATCAAGACTGGTAAGAAGGGCAGAGATGTGGAGGGCCCCCAAACTTCCCTGAGGCAGTTGAGAATCAGGAGGGATAGCTCGGACATAGAGGTTCACCCCCAGGGAAGCAAAGACCCCAGCTCCCCACAGTAGGCTCCCAAACTCAGAGTATTGGTGCTGGAAAGGGGAGCCCTCACAACAGGTGAAAAACAGTAGGGTTCTAACCGTTCAGGTGGGATGGAAGGCTGTGGGAAACCCAGACATTATCTTAAACAGCCTGAGCACTTACTTGCTCACTTGCAGGCACTCACCTTTGGCTCCAGCAGAGGGACAGTGACTCAGGGGGCCTTGGAGACATACGGGGGGCAGACTGAGGGTATGGCTTCAGTGGGAGGACTGGAGGACAATCGGCATTTTCTCTGTGTGAGGTTCTGCTCCCCTGCAGCCGGCAGGCAGGTGCCATCTCTCCTATGTTGAGCCTTCCCACCACAGGCAACATCTGAATCTAATTGGCCTGGTGAGCTCGACTGCTCCACCATGCTGATTCATCTGGGATGCCACCCCACCCAACTCCCGCACAGCCAGAAATAGTTTCTCTACAAGCAGCCAGCCCCTCCTATATTGAATTCTTTCTTGGAAAACTATTGGAGTTCATGGGCGGCACCTGGCCTCAGAGTGTTCTGAGACTTTTGCTGACTCACTCCAGGCTCAGTACTGACACCAAATCAGAGTTTACATTAAACTGGTGACCACAACTCTTCCCATTCTAGTGAATCCCTGGGACCTTGCCTCACCTAACTCACACACCGCATGAGGCTTTACCAGAGGCTGAAACTTAAAGGAACTGGCAGGTAGCAGCAAGTCTCCAGTTGTCCTGGCTTTTGGGGAGTTATGCCAGGCCCGGTATTGGTGGCAGCCAGCCTCAGTTCGCAACATAGCCTTTCCCACATGCCTCCATGTTTAGCACAGGGAGTGACCAACCATGGATCATTTTGTAGCTCCTACCAGGCAGCCACCGGCTAGTCACAGGCAGTGGCTGACCTGGGCCTGCACTGGAGCCCCTCCCAAGAGGTCCCAAAACCAGCATACTTAGTGGTTGGCTTCAGACCATAGCAGAACAATGCCAAATAAGCCCCACAACTGGTATGCACAAAGGGTGGTCTCAACAGGCACCAGAGCCTGCTGGGGCAAATCTCACTCAGTGCGGTAAGTCTCCTACACAGCAGCCCATCAGCTGTGGATGTGGCCAAACCCCACATCCAGTGAGCCTGAGAGTTAATTCCACCCACTTATGTACCAATAGCAATCAAGACTCAACTATAACAAGAGAGCACACACAACTAAAACAAGGGACACTCCTAGAGTACCCAGCTCAGGTGAGCAGGGAGTTTGCCACTGCCCCCCGCCATGACACCTACTATATAAGGCCATCTGACCAAGACTGGGAGACATAGCATGTCTCCCTAATACATAGAAACAAACAGAGACAGGCAGCCAAAATGAGGAAATAAAGAAATGTGTGCCAAATGAAGGAACAGGAGAAAAATCCAGAAAAAGAACTAAACTAAATGGAGGCAAGCAACCTACCAGATACAGAGTTCACAACAATAGTTATAAGGATGCTCTAGGAACTTAGTGAGAACTTCAACAAAGAAATTGCAAGCATAAAAAAGACATAGAAACCATAAAAAAAAAAAAAACTTCGATAGATGAATGGATAAAGAAGTTGTGGTATACATACACAATGGAATATTATTCAGCGGTAAGAAAAGATGATATAGGAACATTTGTGACAACATGGATGGATCTTGAGAGTACAATACTAAGCAAAATAAGTCAGACATAAAAAGCAGAGAACCATATGATTTCACTGATAAGTGGTATATAAACCAAAAACAACAAAAGAACAAGACAAACAAATGAGAAACAGAAACTCATAGACACAGACAATAGTTTAGTGGTTACCAGAGGGTAAGGGGGGTGGGAGATGAGGGTGAGGGGGATCAAATATATGATGATGGAAGGAGAACTGACTCTGGGTGGTGAACACACAATGGGATTTATAGATGATGTAATACAGAATTGTACACCTGAAATCTATGTAACTTAACTAACAATTGTCACCCCAATAAATTAAAAAAAAATAAAAAGCTTTCAGGTTGGGGGCAGCCGGATGGCTCAGTTGGTTAGAGCGTGAGCTCTGAACAACAGGGTTGCCAGTTCCATTCCCACATGGGCCAGTGAGCTGCGGCCTCCACAACTAGATTGCCCTTGAGCTTCTGGAGGGGCAGCCGGATGGCTCAGTTGATTAGAGCACAACCTCTCAAGAACAAGGTTGCCGGTTCGATTCCCACATGGGATGGTGGGCTGCTCCCCCTGCAACTAAGGATTGAAAATGGCAACTGGACTTGGAGCTGAGCTGCGTCCTCCACAACTAGATTGAAGGACAACGACTTGGATCTGAGGGGCTCTGGAGAAACACACTCTTCCCCAATATTCTCCAATAAAATTAAAAGAAAAAAATGATTTTAAAAAAAAGTGGTTTCTTTTCTCAAAAGCTGGTGCCATTGCATTGGCTTCTATGTGTATAGGGCAGTAAGTCCTTGTTCAGTAATACATACTCACCTTTAGACCCTTCTCTTTATTTAGTCACCAACTCACAATTTGTTCCATAGGCTTTTCTCCTTTTCTACCCTCAAACTCCAGACTTTCTACCTTTACCCCTCCAGCTCCTACTATCTACAATACTATTCTCTACCATTCCAATTTTTTCACTTCCATCTATGCCCATCTCAAAGCTTATGATGCCTTCCTAAATCAACCCCAAATATATGTTCTTTTCTTCCCCTGTAGTCCTCATATACTTATACTCACCTATTAGCTCAATGCATTTATTCATTCATGCTGTAAACATGTAATGAGAACCAACTCTGTACCAGATACTGTACTAAGCACTAGTGATGGAGAGATAAATAAATCAGAAGTGACCTCTACGTTTCCAACAGTGTGTTTTTATTCCATGTCACATGTGCTCAACTTTTCTCCCCAGACTCCATCATCTACTTTCTGATACTGGTCTTGAAGCAGTTACTAACCTAATAGGTGCCTACACATACTATTGAATGAGATTTCTTTGCAGCCCCTTGCTCTTTAACATTTTTAGAAGTAGTTCTTTCTCTTAATTCTTTCCTCCATTCCATTTAGGAACCCTTTATCCTCTTTAACAAGCTAGGGGTTTGATAGGTACTTCCCAATGCCATCTGCCAAGGACAACAGAATGCATGTGCAATGCTCAAAACTGACAAATACACCAGCCAGAAAGTCACACACAACATCCTCATAGCCAATGGGCTTTTGGAATCTCTCTGCTTGCAAACAGCTACAGACACTACTCCAGCAAAGTGCTATATTTATGCCCATTAATACCTCCATTTCTATCTGCCAGCTGTTATTCCACTATGGAGAGGAAGTCATTAGCAGTACTCAGCCACTGTCCCACTATACACAGCCTCACATATACTCATGTGCATAACACAGGCACTCACCAACCACACAGAGAACAAAGAATACTTTGCTCACCTGTCTCTGTGCCTATTTTGCTTTACATTGTCCCCAAGCCTTCGATGTAAGAGGTTCATGATAATTATAATAGTTTCTCATGTTCCTCTCCTATCTATTTCTGAGTTCTGGAGGGTTAATGTCAGTTTGGGTTTCTAGAAAACATAACTTTAGACAGAGATTAGTATGCCAAGTGTTTATTATGGAGTATTTTAAGGGTTTATCCTTGTGAAAGGGAGGAGAAGGAAGCTAGAGTGGGCAGAAGGAGAAGTTAGGCTGTGCTGCAGGCCCAGCAAAGTTTCAGACAACTCCACAGGTTTCTTTCTAGAGCTGGGGTGGCCTTAGTGTCATCTCAAGTTAGGACAAAGGGGTCAAGCCTTCATATCTGAGCACTGATTAATCAGTCATTGAATGCTGACTACCCCAGGAAGGAGCCGAAATCTTTGGTGAGGCAGTTTTCTTCAATGGAGGCAATCTCCAAAGAGATTAAAAGCTGAAGACCATCTCCAGCAGCAGGGGGAGTAAGTGCTTCCTTGCTGAAGGGGTATCAGCACATCAAGTCATCCAACACACGTGAGTTTCCCAAAAGTCTGCCCTCTAGAGCAGGTGTGTCCAAAATTTTTTCAACCTTTTTTACAAAGGGCCATATGCGGTAAAATACACAAACAGCCAGGCCACTCACTGGAGGTGAAGTGTGTATTGCCTCACCTGGTTTATTTAAGTAAACTAAATATATTTTTGGAATTTGCCGCGGGCCAATTAACAATGGATTGCGGGCCGCAGCTGGCCCACGGGCTGCAGTTTGGACACCCCTGTGCCTAGAGAATGGTGTATTACTGAAGTAGAGGTGGGCACACACAAAATCAATTCAAATGTTTCCTGAACTAAAGTGGTATTTTCTCATTCAGTTACCCTCAAGCCTTAGAGAAATGTTACCAGTGAGGAGGATCCCACAGCTCTCCATTCAGCAAAAGTTCTAAGGGCTTCTTTGCCACAGAAATCAGGGGATAAAGAGGAATGTCATAAGCTGTCAAGTTACCAGTATCTCCTTTCAGATCAATGAAGAAAAAGAATCAGAACAAGACAAAGGCAGGGAGAAATAAGAATCCATTCTCACCTGTTTACTTGTAATGCCATTTGTCCCTTTTTGTATTTGTCCATGTGCTGCTGTCATTTACAAAAGGCCTAGGTAATCGTTTGTGTACAGTAGGTGCTCAGTAAACATTTATTTAAACAATGAATAATGCAATCTCATAAAAATCACTTCCTTACTCAACCTCAGTGAAGAAAATAACAGTGCTGGAGACCTAGTGAGAAAAGTGTACTATTTTAAATGTTCTGGATGGTGACTTTTTTGCTTGGCCACTAAGAAGACAAATGTGGTTAAACTCAATAAGGAGTAATTACCTGTACTCATACCTCTTATGGTGTCCATTTCAGTTTGTGTTTCAGAAACGATAAATTAAAATCCTGCTTTGGATTCAGCCCTCGCTCACTGTACTGTCTGCTTTCCCTGTGGTTTTGACAGAAACCAGCGGTGAAGGTCAAGGTATATGTCTTTGACATAGATGATATTTTCAAAGCTTGTTATTTCAACAATGAAAACAAATAAGAAAAGGCAGAAATTGGGAGGAGGTGGTAGAAGAGGGGAAAGGGGGTCAAATAGATGGTGATGGAAAGAGAATTGAATCTGGATGGTGAACACACGATCCCATATATACATGATGATGTATTATAGAATTGTACACTTGAAACCTATATAATTTTACTAACCAATGACACCCCAATAAATGTAATACAAATTAAAAACAGAAAAGGCAGAATATAAAATGTCCACTGAATGCCTAGTATCTAAGTGCTGTCAGTGTTATTTGCTAGATAGCAGATGCGTCCTGTGAATGAGAAACTTATAAACTGAAAGATTCCCCATGGAAATCTCACAGCAGTTTCATTGTCTTTCTGTTCGAAATGTTTAATCAGCATGCCCCTGATATCCAGTTGACTATTGTAAAACAATGGAACCACATCCTCCCCACATTCTAGGTCTTCTTTTTTAGTCCTTTGGTGTAAATTACCCTTCCATGACTGCATTGATGCTCTGGGCTTGACACTGAGGAAAACAACAAGAGCATGATGTTCTTTAGAAACACAAAGTGAAAATAGGCCAAACCTTGAAACCTGTGTCATTTCTCTTGAGATTGTCCTAAGCAGTCTCCTAAGGTCCTCACCAACACACAGATATCAAAATCACCAAAGCTTCTACCCAATGGTCATTACCCATTTGCTCGCACACATTTAAAGAGATGGTTTCTTCCTTCAAGATATTGCTGACCATGCAATGCATCGTGCTAAGCATTCTTCTTTCCCTGTGCTGCTTCCACTGCTCTCGCCACCCAGAAATCCTCATTCTATTCTTGAGGCCAGGCTATACTCATGTTGCCTACTCATAAGAACATACTACAATCAGCCCATTAATGGGTTACAACATCCTGGGCTAGAGAAGTAACTATAATCCAAAATGGGAGCCTGGTTTCTCACTTCAGGGCACAGGATATCAATAACTCCCCAGACATTCCCCTTAAGCTGGTCTCTGGAAGAGATAATAAAATCCAAGAAGATAATTTGACTCTTCATAAAGTAGAAGGGTATTTGCAACATATGCTAAACCCCCAAACTTGTGACAAAATTTGGCTTTAAATTACCAGGAAATATTAATGACCAGAGTCCTCAGTTCCAGAAATTTCCAAGATTCTGGTGTTTTGTTATTTAAAATTTAATTTCTGAGTCAAGTTCAGTTATTTTAGTAGTATGGAGAAATTGTTAAAAGAGTGAAAGGAGTTTCTTTTTTTTTAACCATATAAAAAATTTGTTTCTAACATGGGAGAATAGAAAAACATAGTGGAAGTGGAAAATGAAGGTACAGGAAAGACCTTTAAGAATACCTGTCAATCCCAAAATTAAACTTTTTTTTTTCCCTGAGAACTACTTTCTTCATCCACAGGGATGGGACCCTGGCAACCATGTTTGTTTTATGTGACCAGGATATTATAGTTTCTGCCTCCAAGCTAAACCAATCACAGTCTTTTTCCTTGGAATGTATAGTTGAGATTCTGAATAGCTGATTAGTCTCCTCCTGTGGCTAGAAGAAAGGACAGGTAAATGTGGGAATGGCAGGCCAGTCATTACCTACCATGAGTGGGGAAAAAACAGCCTGCAAGTAATAAAGAATGAAGAAGCTATGTTGGAAGAAATTGAGCAATGTGACAGACAGATAGACAAGCTCACTCTACTGTTATAACTTTCTACTCATGATTCTAATTCACAAAGAGGCTTGGCTCTACTTCCTGCCCCTGAGCTATGATTATCCCTGTATTCTCATGAAAAATTCCTCCTTTAGCATAAACAATATTTAGTGGGTTTCTATTTCTTAGAACTAAAAGAACTTTGACTAAGACAATAGGATTCTTATTCTATGAACACCGTAGAGCATTAACTGTGATTCACACTCTATCATTTCTTGTTTGTAGAGTCTCCAGAATATGTTAGCTACAGATCTGAAAACTGTAAAACCATTAAATTTTTCATCTCAATCATGCATGAGACCAAATATACTGAGAAGAGAATGGAAAAAATGAATTACACCAGAGTACAGAGGTTAGAATTCTCCCTGACCCATGCATTCATGCACTCAAGTTTCAGCATCAAAAACACTGTTTCACTTTCCTGAGATAGAAAGCATGATTCAGTCTTCTAAATTATGAGGGTTGGAAAGAAGAACAAAAAAATAGAGAAGATTCAAGATTCCTGGAATGGGCACTAATGCACCGGGTGCAACAAATGGAATGAATGTAGGAACTCGGAATTGATTAAACCGTTCAATTTCTCTCTGTTCAGTTAAATAATTTTGCACAGGAGATCAAGAGTCCTTCTAGCTGTAAATATAGTGCTTAGTCATACTGCCTCTTACGTGTTGGAGAAGAGAACAAGAAGAAAGGATAATAATGGTGATAACCACTATAATGGTAACAGCTAAGCTGTTGTGAACATTTCACTCACATTAACTCATTTAGTTTTCACAGCAGCCCCAATGAGGTAGATTCTACTATGATTTATATTTTACACATGAAAAAAATGAAACCCAAAATGGTTACCTGCATTTCCAGAGATACACAACTAGCAATTGTGGAATAGGTATTTAGACCCAAGTAAACTGACTCCAGGATTAGAGTCTTAACTTCTAGATTGTGTCTCAACAAAGGACAAATGGAAGAATTGATGATCTGAAGTTACATAACAGGTGTTGAAACCTCTTTACGCAAATGACTCCCTAATCTCCTTCACTGGGCTTCTAGTTCATGCATCTGCCTCAATTCCTGTGTGGGTCAGGATTCTGGCAGGAATTACAAGGTACTCTCAAAGGACATGATTTAAAAGAGTTTAATTAAAGGATTATTTAAAATATGTAGGCAGAACTAAGAGAAAACAACAAGAAATGATGAAGCAGCACAGGGTTAGCATAGGCAGTAAGCTACTAACATCCCCAGAGCTGAATGGACAAAAGGAGGGAGCAGTTACCAGAACCTGGTAAGACCTGTGGCTATAGTAGGGAATCACAATAGAAGCTATTGTCGTGAGTAGAGAAATGTAGAACTTACTAAACCTTGGCCTAACAGCGAGGGAACTACAGGTATAAATATCCTAACCTCTTTCTCTTCCTGCCCTCTGTTCTCTTGCCAGTGCCTCCTGTTGGCCAAACTAAACCAGAACAGGGGCAAATGGGCCTATTGATGCAGCCCATACAGTTCAGCTCCTGGGACAGAGAGCAGTGCAGAGCTTAGTGGAGCATGGATCTGGAGAAGCAAGTGCAGCATATCTACCGCACCTCCCTTCCAAGGTCCCAAAGACAGAAAAATACACTTTTAATATAAAAAATGAAATCATAACACACAAAAAAGAAATAAAGAGAAGAAACTGGAAGTGAACTAAAAATTTAGAAACAATGAAAGATGGAAAGCTGATGAGACAGTTTATGAGAGAGAGAGAGAGAGAGAGAGAGAGAGAGAGAGAGAGAGAGAGAGAGAGAGAGAGAGACCTAGGTACCAGAAGCTTAAAGTATCAGAGTAATCACCATGGGTTCCAAATTAGAGCCAACTAATTTTTTTTCAATTTATTGGGGTGACAATTGTTAGTAAAATTATATAAATTTCAGGTGCACAATTCTGTATTACATCATCTATAAATCCCATTGTGTGTTCACCACCTAGAGTCAGGTCTCCTTCCATCACCATATATTTTTGATACCCCTTATCCTCATCTCCCACCCCCACCCCCCCTTACCCTCTAGTAACCACTAAACTATTGTCTGTGTCTATGAGTTTTTGTTTCTCATTTGTTTGTCTTGTTCTTTTGTTGTTTTTTGTTTATATACCACTTATCAGTGAAATCATATGATTCTCTACTTTTTCGGTCTGGCTTATTTCGCTTAGCATCATACTCTCAAGATCCATCCATGTTGTCAAAAATGTTCCTATATCATCTTTTCTTACCACCAAATAGTATTCCATTGTGTATATATACCACAACTTCTTTATCCATTCATCTATCACAGGACATTTTGGTTGTTTCCATGTCTTGGCCACTGTAAACAAAGCTGCAATGAACATTGGAGCACATGTGTCATTATGTATGAATGTTTTCAGATTTTTTGGGTAGATACCCAGGAGAGGGATTGCTGGGTCATATGGTAATTCTGTTCGTAACTTTTTGAGGAACCTCCACGCTGCCATCCATAATGGTAGAGCCAACTAATTTAAAGAGTGGAAAAGGCTCTGGGGATGAAGTGACGTCATAGGAATGGCGGCAGCGGGGCACACTTTTTAAGTTCTCCTTCAGATCTTATCACAAACGGGACATCTATAACCCATCAAAGGACTCTCTGCTCATCATGCAGAACAGCTAAGAGACTCGTGCAAGGATTACTTAAAGGTGAACAAATTGGGTGAGCAGGGGAAGAAGGAAGGGAGCGGAGTGGAGACGCGGCCCGCATCTGTGGCTGTGGGGACGCGGCCCGCACCTTCGACTGTGGAGGCATGGCCCACATCTGCAGCTGTGGAAACGTGGCCCACATCTGTGGCTGTGGAAACGCAGCCGACATCCGCAGCTGCAGAGATGCAGGGGATCCCAGGATGGAACAGAGAACACAAAAGCCAGGAGGTGGGCTCTTTCCCTGTGGCCCACAGCTGATCTCTCCCGCCAAGGGGGCAGCATATCCAGCATTTGAGGCAATAACCTCAGCTGAGAACTCCAGCTGGGACCTAGGTTGGAGGAAGGTCACAAACTCCATACTTGGGCCCCTCCGCCCACTCTTCCAACCGTACCACCGCCCTTCCAGAGACTTAAACTGGCACCTGAACTCAGGATTAGTGTCCGATTATAGAGGAGCCTTAGTGCTCAGGCTCTGGGAAGACCGGCGTGCAGCTCTGACCCAGGGAATAGGCTGGGAAGAGTGTGATTTTTGCTGGGCGAGGAGAGAACAGACTCCTACACCCCCAGCCACCATCTTTTCTGGCCTGCGGGAAGAGTGTGACATGGCTGGGCTGGGAGAGAGAAGACTCCTCCATCCCCAGGTCCCACCCTTTCTGGCCTGCCTAGGGCAGGGCAATTACAACTGCAGAGGCACTCCCAGGGATCAGCAGTAGGTGGCAGACGCAGCTCTGGGCTTTCAGCAGCTCAGAAATCTCTCTCTCTCTCTCTCACACACACACACACACACACACACACACACACACACAAACACACAGAAACAAAGACACACACACACACGGAAGCAGTGCCCTAAGACTCAGGAGAACTGGGCACAGGGCTTGTGGTGCTACTCTCAGTGCGCATATGTGCAGGCAAGGGCAGAAACTGCACTGACTTTGTAGAAACTACCATCCAAACCTCTCAGCCCCACTCATCTAAATCTGTAGTCCCAACGTCACTCTGGGCACCAGGTGACCGGCTCTGCCTGCACAATACACAGAGGACTCTTTGGTACAGCAGAGGAAAACCTGGAGATTACTTGGTGGGCTTAAGACAAGAAAGGAGCTGCTTTTTGTTTTGTTTTGTTTTGTCTTTATAGCTTTGATGTCTTTCTCTGTGTTGAGTGTGGGTTGTCGGTTGTTTTTACATGAGAATGTATTTGATTTTTTCTTTGTTGTTGTTGTGCTTGGTGATTTGCTTTGTTCTGAAATTGCCCTACAAGGTCCCAGTTTAAGAGGCACAAGATTCAACACACCCAGAGGCCAACTCCAGAACAAACCAGAGTACTACTCGGTTTGACCTACAAGTGACACACCCAGAGGGAATTCTCTATAGGCACAAGAGCCCATAGGGGCCAAACCACATGTAAGTGGTCAACCCTCACACAGCAGAACACCCTGTGGTGGGCAGAGCCAAGTCTCACAACTAGTCAGCCTAGGAGTTAACCCCACCTACTCACAAGCGAAAAGCAATTAAAGATCTTTTTTAACAGGACAATATACACAACATAAGAGTCACCTTTGGAGCACATGCAGAGGAGAAGAATGAAGTAGTGCAAGTCAAATATAAAGGACACATACTACATAAGACAACCCAGCAAAAACTAAGGACACTAGGGGATCTATCTAATACATCAAAGCAAACACAGAGAGTCAGCCAGAATGGGGAAACAAAGAAACATGTCCCAAATAAAAGAACAGAAGAAACCTAATGAAACAGAGGTAACAACCAAATGAACCAAATGAAACAGAGGTAACAACCTATCAGAGACAGAGTTCAGAACACTGATGATAAGAATGTTTAAGGAGCTTAGAGACGACATAAAGAAGGATAGAGAAATCATAGTGAACAACCAGTTGGAACTAAAGAACACAATTACTGAAATAAAGAACTCACTTGAAGGAATTAAGAGCAGGTTAGATGAAACAGAGGATCGAATCAGCGACTTAGAAGACATGTTAGCAGAGATCACCCAAACAGAACAACAGAAAGAAAAAGCAATAAAAAACAATGAAGATGGTTTAAGAGACCTCTGGGATAACATCAAGTGCAACAACATGAGCATCATAGGAATACCAGAAGGTCAAGAGAGGAAGCAAGGGATAGAGAACATATTTGAAGTAATAATGTCCAAAAACTTCCCTAACCTGATGAAGGAAACCAAGATACAAGCCCAGGAAGTGCAGAGAGTTCCAACCAGGATGAACGCAAACAGGTCCACACCAAGACAAATTATAGTTAAAATGCCAAAGGTTAAAGACAAAGAGAGAATACTAAAAGAAGCAAGAGAAAGACAGAGGGTTACATACAAGGGAACTCCCGTAAGACTATCGAATGACTTTTCTACAGAAACATGGAAGGTCAGGAGGGATTGGCAAGAGATACTCAAAGTGACGGAAAACAAAGGCCTACAACCTAGATTGCTTTATCCAGCAAGGCTATCATTTAAAGTTGATGGAGAGATAAAGAGCCTCCCAGGAAAGAATAAGCTAAAGGAATTTATTACCACCAAGCAAGCATTGCAAGAAATACTAAAAGAACTTCTATAAATAGAAGAAAGATGAAAACAATCTAACTATAAATTTAAAAATGGCAATAACTATCTACCTATCAATAATCACTTTAAATGTAAATGGATTAAATGCTCCAATCAAGAGACATAGGGTGGCTGAGTGGATAAGAAAGCAAGACCTGAAATCTATGTAATTTTACTAACAATTGTCACCTCAATAAATTTAATAAATAAATAAAAAAACATTAAAAAAAAAAAAAGAAAAAGAAAGCAAGACCCTTGTATATGCTGTATACAAAAGACTCACCTCAGATCAAAAGACACAAAAAAGCTGAAAGTGAAGGGCTGGAGTAAGATGTTTCATGCAAATGTAAATGAGAAAAAAGCTGGAGTTGCAATACTTATATCTGACAAAATAGACTTTAAAATGAGGAACATATTAAAAGAAAAAGATAGGCACTATATAATAATAAAGGCATCCATCTGACAACAGGACATAACCCTAGTAATCATCTATGCACCCAACATAGGAGCACCTAAATATATAAAACAGATATTGACTGACATAAAGACAGAGATCAACAGTAACACTATCATAGTAGAGGACTTCAACACACCTCAGACAACAAGGGACTGGTCTTCCAGACAGAAAATCAATATGGAAACAATGGCCTTAAATGACGCATTGGACCACTTGGATTTAATTGATATTTTCAGAGCATTTCACCCCAAAGCTGCAAAATACACGTTCTTCTCAAGCGCACATGGAACATTTTCTAAGATAGACCATATGTTAGGCCACAAAACAAGTCTTGATAAATTTAAGAAAATTGAAATCACACCAATTGTCTTCTCTGACCACACTGCTATGAAATTAGAAATGAACTACAGGAAAAAAACTGGAAAACACACCAATTCATGGAGGCTGAATAACATGTTACTCAATAATGAACAGGTCAATCAGGAGATCAAGGAAGAAATCAAGATATCTCGAGACAAACGAAAATGAAAACATGACGACCCAAAATCTATGGGATGAGGCAAAAGCAGTCCTAAGAGGAAGTTCATAGCATTGCAGGCCTACCTTAAGAAACAAGAAACATCACTAATCAACTGTTTATCTTCACACTTAAGGCATCCGGAAAAAGAACAGAAAATAAGCCCAAAGGGAGTACAAGGAAGGAGATAATAAAGATCAGAGCAGAAATAAATGAAAATGAAATGGAAACCAGAAAAACAATACAAAAGATCAATGAATCCAAGAGTTGGTTCTTAGAGAAGATAAACAAAATCGACAAACCTTTAGCCTGACTCATTAAAAAAAAGAGAGACAGGACACAAATTAATAAAATCACAAATGAAAGAGAAGTGACAACAGACACCGCAGAAATACAAAAAATTTTAAGAAATTACTATGAGCAACTATATGTCAAAAAATTTGACAATCTGGAAGGAATGGACAATTTTCTAGAGGCATACAACCTTCCAAGGCTAACTCAAGAAGAAACGGAAAACCTGAATAGACTGATTACCACCAGGGAAATCGAATCAGGAATCAACAACTTCCCAACAAACAGAATGGCTTTACAGGTGAATTTTACAAAACGTATAAAAAAGAATTGTCACCTATTTTCCTCAAGCTGTTCCCAAAAATCCAAAAAGAAGGAGGGAAGACTCCCAAACACTTTTTACGAAGCCACTATCACCCTGATCCCAAAATCAGACAAAGACACCACAAAAAAAGAAAACTACAGGCCAATGTTTCTAATGAACATAGATGCAAAATCCTCAACATAATATTAGCGAACAGAATTCAGCAATACATTAAAAAGATCATACACCATGATCAAGTGGGATTCATTCCTGGTATGCAAGGGTGGTTCAACATCCGAAAAATCAATTAATGTGATACACCACATTAATAAAATGAAAAATAAAAATCACATGATCATATCAATAGACGAAGAAAAAGCATTTGATAAAATCCAGCAGCCATTTACGATAAAAACCCTTAAGAAAGTAGGGATAGAGGGATCATATCTCAACATAATAAAGGCCATATATGATAAACCCACAGCTAACATCATACTCAATGGGGAAAAGCTAAAACCATTCCCCTTAAGATCAGGAACTTTCTCCACTTCTATTCAACATAGTTCTGGAAGTTCTAGCCACAGCAATCAGACAAGAAAAAGAAATAAAAGGCATCCAAATCGGTAAGGAGGAAGTAAAACTGTCATTATATGCACATGATATGATACTATATATCGAGAACCATAAAGACCCCACCAAGAAACTATTACAGCTGATAGATGAATTTATTAAAGTAGCAGGATACAAAATTAATATTCAGAAATCAGTTGCATTTGTATACACCAATAATAAAACATCAGAAGGAGAAATTTAAAAAGCAATCCCATTTACAATTGCTCCAAAGACTATAAAATACCTGGAAATTTAACCAAAGAAGTAAAAGATCTGTACTCAGAAAATTATAAGACACTGAAGAAAGAAATGAAAGAAGATACAAATAGATGGAAACACATACCATGTTCATGGATAGGAAGAATTAATATAGTTCAAATGTCCACACTGGCTAAGCCAGTATACATATTCAACGCCATTCCTATCAAACTACCAACGACATTTTTCACAGAAATAGAACATAATATCCTAAAATTTATATGGGACCATAAAAGACCCCGGACAGCCTCAGCAATCTTGAGAAATAAGAACAAAGTGGGAGGTATAACAATACCTGACATCAAATTATACTACAAGGCTACAGTAATCAAAACAGCATGGTACTAGCATAAAAACAGACACATAGATCAATGGAACAGACTAGAGAATCCAGAAATAAATCCATGCCTATATGGCCATTTAATCTACGACAATAGAAGCAAGAATGTACAGTGGGGTAAAGACAGTCTATTCAATAAATGGTGCTGGGAAACCTGGACAGACACATGCAAATAAATGAAGCTGGACCACCTCCTTACACCAGATACAAAAATAAATTCAAAATGGCTTAAAGACTTAAATGTAAGATTTGAAACCACAAAATTCCTAGAAGAAAATATAGGAAGAAACTTCACAGATATTACCCGGAGTAAGATTTTTACTGATATAAAATACTCCCCTCGTGCGAGGGAAGTAAGAGAAAAAATAAACATGTGGGATTACATCAAACTAAAATTTTTTTTCACAGCAAAGGAAACCATCAATGAAACATAAAGGGATCCTACTGAATGGAAAAAGATATTTGCCAATGATATATCTGATAAGGGGTTAATATCACAAATTTATAAAAAACTCACTCAACTCAACTCCAAAAAAGCAAACAACACAATTGAAAAATGGGCAGAGGACATGAAGAGACATTTTTCTAAAAAGGACATACAGATGGCAAATAGACATGGAAAAATGCTCCACCTCACTAAGCATCAGAGAAATGCAAATAAAAACCACAATGAGATACCACCCCACCCCAGTCAAATGGATATCATCAATAAATCAACAAACAACAAGTGCTGTGGAGAAAAGGGAACCCTTGTGCGCTGTTGGTGGGATAGCAGATTCGTGCAGCCACTATGGAAAACAATATGAAGGTATCTCAAAAATCTGAATATGGAACTACCTTATGATCCAGCAATTCTACTCCTACGTATCTATCTGGAAATATCCAAAACTCTAATTCAAAATACTTTATGCACTCCTATGTTTATTGCAGCACTATACACAATAGAACTGAAACAACTGAAATGTCCATCGGTAGATGACTGGATTAAGAAAATGTGGTACATTTATACAATGGAGTATTACACAGCCATAAAGAAGAAAGAAATCTTACCATTTGCAACAACATGGATAGACCTAGAGAACATTACCTTAAGTGAAATAAGTCAGACAGAGAAAGACAAATACCATATGACCTCACTTATATGTGGAGTCTAAAGAAAACAATTAGTGAATGAACTAATCAGAAACAGTTTTGGAGACATAGAGGAAAAACTGAGGGTTGATAGATGGGAGGGGGTGTGGGGATAAGGGAGAAGGTGAGGGGATTAGAAAACAGTCAGTAACCACAAGATGGCCATGGGTTTTTTTTTTGTTTTGTTTCTTTGTTTTTTTTTAAATTTTATTTTACTAAATTTATTGGGGTGACAATTGTTAGTAAAAGTACATAGATTTCAGGTGTACAATTCTGTATTACATCATCTATAAATCCCATTGTGTGTTCATCACCCAGAGTCAGTTCTCCTTCCATCACCATATATTCGATCCCCCTTACCCTCATCTCCCACCCCCCAACCCCCGCCCCCCTTACCCTCTGGTAACCACTAAACTATTGTCTGTGTCTATGAGTTTCTGTTTCTCATTTGTTTGTCTTGTTCTTTTGTTCTTTTTGGTTTATATACCACAATTCAGTGAAATCACATGGTTCTCCGCTTTTTCTGTCTGACTTGTATCGCTCAGCATTACTCTCTCAAGATCCATCCATGTTGTCACAAATGTTCCTATATCATCTTTTCTTACCGCCGAATAGTATTCCATTGTGTATATATACCACAACTTCTTTATCCATTCATCTATCGAAGGACATTTTGGTTGTTTCCATGTCTTGGCCACTGTAAACAAAGCTGCAATGAACATTGGAGAACACGTGTCTTTATCTCTAAATGTTTTCAGATTTTTTGGGTAGATACCCAGGAGAGGGATTGCTGGGTCATATGGCAATTCTATTCGTAATTTTTTGAGGAACCTCCACACTGCCTTTCATAACGGCTGCACCAGTCTGCATTCCCACCAACAGTGTATGAGGGTTCCTTTTTCTCCACAGCCTCTCCAACATTTGTTACTATTTGTCTTGTTGATGATAGCCATTCTGACTGGGGTGAGGTGATAACTCATTGTGGTTTTTATTTGCATTTCTCTGATGATTAGTGATGTTGAGCAGTTTTTCATATGTCTATTTGCCATTTGTATGTCCTCTTTGGAGAAATGTCTCTTCAAGTCCTCTGCCCATTTTTCAATTGGGTTGTTTGTTTTTTTTGTTGTTGAGCTGCATGAGTTCTTTGTATATTCTGGATACTAGCCCCTTATCGGAGGCACTGTTTGCAAAAATCTTCTCCCATTCAGTTGGTGGCCTCTTTATTTTGTCAATGGTTGCTTTAGCTGTGCAGAAGCTTTTAAGTTTCATATAGTCCCTATCGTTTATTTTAGCTTTTACTTCCATTGCCTTTGGAGTCAAGTTCATAAAATGCTCTTTGAACCCAAGGTCCATAAGTTTAGTACCTATGTTTTCTTCTATGCAGTTTATTGTGTCAGGTCTTATGCTTAAGTCTTTGATCCATTTTGAATTAACTTTGGTACATGGTGACAAATAGCAGTCCAGTTTCATTCTTTTGCACGTGGCTATCCAATTCTCCCAGCACCATTTATTGAAGAGGCTGTCTTTGCTCCATTGTATGTTTTTAGCTTCTTTGTCAAAAATTATCTGTCCATATTGATGTGGTTTATTTCTGGGTTCTCAATTCTATTCCATTGGTCTATGTGTCTGTTTTTCTGCCAAGACCATGCTGTTTTTATTATTGTAGCCCTGTAGTACAAGCCAAAGTCAGGAAGTGTGATACCTACATTATTGTTCTTTTTCCTTAAGATTGCTTTGGCTATTCGGGGTCTTTTGTGGTTCCAAACAAATCTGATGATTTTTTGTTCTATTTCTTTAAAATATGCCATTGGGATTTTGATGGGGATTGCATTGAATCTGTATATTGCTTTGGGTAATATGGCCATTTTAACTATGTTGATTCTTCCAATCCATGAGCACAGAATGTCTTTCCATTTCTTTGTGTCTTCTTCAATTTCTTTCAAAAATGTCTTATAGTTTTCAGCATATAGGTCTTTCACATCCTTGGTTAAGTTTATTCCTAGGTATTTTATTCTTTTTGCTGCAATTGCAAAAGGAATTGTTTTTTGTATTTCTTTTTCTGAGATTTCATTGTTAGTATATAGGAAGGCATTGGACTTTTATGCGTTGATTTTGTAGCCGGCAACTTTACTGTATTCGTTGATTGTTTCTAATAGCTTTTTGGTGGAGTCTTTAGGGTTTTCTATATATAGCATCATGTCATCTGCAAAGAGTGATAATTTAACTTCTTCATTCCCAATTTGGATGCCTTTTATTTCTTTCTCTTGCCTGATTGCTCTGGCAAGGACTTCCAACACTATGTTGAAAAGCAGAGGTGATAGGGGACATCCCTGTCGTGTTCCTGAACGTAGAGCAAAGGGCTTCAGTTTTTCTCCATTAATTATGAGATTAGCAGACGGCTTGTCATATATGGCCTGTATTATGTTAAGGTATTTTCCTTCTATACCCATTTTATTAAGTGTTTTAAACATAAATGGATGTTGTATCTTGTCAAATGCTTTTTCTGCATCAATTGATATAATCATATGATTTTTGTCCTTTATTTTGTTTATGTGATGTATCACATTGATGGATTTGCGTATGTTGAACCATCCTTGTGCCCCGGGGATGAACCCCACTTGGTCGTGATGAATAATCTTTTTAATGCATTGTTGTATTCGATTTGCTAGAATTTTATTTAGGATTTTTGCATCGGTATTCATTAGAGATATTGGTCTGTAGTTTTCTTTTTTTGTGCTGTCCTTACCAGGTTTTGGTATCAGGGTAATGCTGGCCTCATAAAATGAGTTAGGGAGTACTGTCTCTTCTTCAATTTTTTGGAAGAGTTTGTGCAGAATTGGTATTAGATCCTCTTTGAAGGTTTGGTAGAATTCACTAGTGAAGCCATCTGGTCCTGGACTTTTGCTTTTGGGAAGGTTTTGGATGACTGATTCAATTTCGTTACTGGTGATTGGTCTGTTTAGATTTTCCAGTTCTTCATGGTTCAGCCTTGGAAGGCTATATGTTTCTAAGAACTTGTCCATTTCTTCTAGGTTGTTGAATTTGGTGGCATATAGTCCTTCATAGTATTCTTGGATGATCCTTTGTATTTCTGTGGTGTCCGTGATAACTTCCCCTTTTACGTTTCTGATTTTCTTAATCAGAGTCTTCTCTCTTTTTATCTTAGTGAGTCTAGCCAAGGGTTTGTCAATTTTGTTAATCTTTTCAAAGAACCAGCTCTTTGTCACTTTAATTTTTTCTATTGTCTTTTTGTTCTCTATTTCATTTAGTTCTGCTCTAATTCTTGTTATTTCCTTTCTTCTGCTGACCTTGGGTTTTACTTGTTCTTCTTTTTCTAGTTCTTTAAGGTGTAACATGAGGTTATTTATTTGGGAGTTTTCTTGTTTCTTGAGATAGGCCTGTAATGAGATAAATTTCCCTCTTAAAACTGCTTTCGCTGCATCCAAAAAACTTTGGTAGGATGTATTTTCATTGTCATTTGTTTCTATGTATCTTTTGATCTCTCCTCTAATTTCTTCTTTGACCCAGTCCTTCTTTAAAAGTATGTTATTTAATCTCCATGTATTTGTGTTTTTTCCCGCGTTCTTTTTACAGTTGATATCCAATTTCAAAGCCTTGTGATCAGAGAATATGCATGGTATGATTTCAATCTTCTTAAATTTGTTGAGACTGATTTTATGTCCCAATATATGGTCTATCCTTGAGAATGTTCCATGTACACTAGAAAAGAATGTATAGTCTGATGTTTTAGGATGAAGTGCTCTATAAATGTCAATTATGTCCATTTCATCTAATGTGTCATTTAGGGCTACTATTTCGTTATTTATTTTCTGTTTGGATGATCTATCCATAGCTGTCAATGATGTATTTAAGTCCCCTAGTATAATTGTATTTTGGTCAATTTCTCCATTTAGTTCTGTTAGTAGTTGCTTGGTGTATTTCGGTGCTCCCTGATTGGGGGCATAAATATTGATGACTGTTATGTCTTCTTGTTGTACAGTCCCCTTCACCATTATGAAATGTCCATCTTTGTCTCTTGTTATCTTTTTCACCTTGAAGTCTGTTTCATCTGATATCATTATGGCTACACCTGATTTTCTCTGGGTACCATTTGCTTGGAGTGTCAATTTCCACCCTTTCACTTTGAGTCTATGCTTGTCCTTGTAGCTGAGATGTGTCTATTGGAGACAGCATATGGTTGGGTTTAGTTTTTTGATCCAATCTGCTACTCTGTGCCTTTTTATTGGTGAGTTCAGTCCATTTACATTTAGGGTGATTATTGATATGTGAGGATTTCCTGTCATTCTATCTTTAGTTCTCTGGTAAGGCTGTGTCTCCATTGTTTCTTTGCCTTTTTGTTGTTGTCTATTATTTCTGTGTGGTGGTATTCTATGATGTTTCCCTCTGTTTCTTCTTTTATTTCAGTATATATTTCAATTCTGGATTTATTTTGAGTGGTTACCCTTAAGTTTATGTAAAAGAAAGTTTCATATTTAGAGTATTCCATTTTCTTCAGCACGCTTACTTTCTCCACTCCCATATTCCGGTTCAGGCCTTTACTCTCCCCCTTTTTGAGTTGTGTTGCTACAAATTGTCCCTGTTGATGGTGGTCGAATAGCCTCCTTTAGTATTTCTTGTAGTGCAGGTCGTGTATTAGAAAATTCCCTCAGCTTCTGTATGTCTGGAAAGGTCTTTATTCCTCCTTCATATCTAAAGGTTATCTTTGCTCGATATATTATTCTTGGCTCATGGTTTCTCTCTTTCAATAGTTTGAATATTTGGTTCCACTCCCTCCTGGCTTGTAGAGTTTCTGCTGAAAAATCTGATGATAATCTAATGGGCTTTCCTTTGTAAGTTACCGTCTTCTTTTCCCTGGCTGCCTAGAGGATTCTTTCTTTGTCGTTGATTTTAGACAGCTTCAAAACAATGTGCCTTGGAGAAGGTCTGTTGGGATTGAGGTAACTAGGTGTTCTATTTGATTCTTGGATTCGAGGGTCCAGTTCTGTCCAGAAATTTGGGAAGTTCTCATCGACAATTTGTTTGAATATATTCTCTGTTCCCTTCTCTCTTTCTTCTCCTTCTGGTATGCCCATTATTCTTATATTGCTCTTTCTGATGGAGTCAGAAAGTTCTTGTAGAGTTCTTTCATTTCTTTGAAGTCTCAAGTCTCTTTCTTCTTCTATTTGTGTCATTTCCAGGTTTCTATCTTCGATGTCACTGATTCTTTGCTCCATCTGGTCAACTCTACTACCTAAGCTGGTTATTTCATTCTTAATTTCTTCTACTGAGTTCTTAATCTCCAGAAATTCTACTTGGTTCTTTTTTAAGATTTCAATCTCTTTCGTAAAATGCTCATGCTGTTCTTTGATTGAGTTTCTGAGTTCCTTTAACTGCCTATCTGTGTTTTCTTGTATCTCGTTGAGTTTTTTCAGAACTGCAATCTTGAATTCTCTGTCATTTAAGTCACATATTTCTATATCTTTAAGTGCCTTCTCTGGAGATTTTTCACTTTCTTTCTGAGCTATCTTGTTGCCTTGGTTATTCATGGCGATTACTGGTTTACTATTTCTCTTCCTAGACATCTACAGGAGTGACTTCTGCAACAGGTTGATAGAAAGCGGTCTTTCTTTTGTTTGCCAGTACTTGTTGGTAGAATGTTTTATTATTTCTCCAACTGCAACTTATTTTTCTTCTCCCACACGGTAGTGCTATGTTTTCTCAGTACTATTCCAACTTCTCACACAATGGGGGGATTCCCTGGGAGACGGGCTTCTCCTCTGTTAATAGTTCGTCTAGGTCACAGGGCGCAGTGTCCCGGTGGGTATGCGGAGAGCTTTTGATGTTCCAAAGCTCTTCCAGCTCCTGATTCAGAGCCCGTATATTTCAGCTGTTCTGTTTACTCCTGCAGGGATCCGCCCAGATAGGTGGGGTCATGGGCGGGGTGAGTTGTGAGAGGTGGCCCAGAGCAATGGCGGCGACCACCACCACAGCCGGTCCTGCTTCCACAGCTCTCTCCCCTTTGCTGGAACTAGTTGGGCTGTGAATTTGTGTTTGCGGTCTACAGTTCTCAAAACAGCAAATTTTCTGTTGTTTTGATCTGACACTGCTACTGTTTCGCTTCTAGCACCGGGCAGGTGGGGGCGGGGCGAGCTCTGGGAGGGGAGGGAGGGGGCGGCTAGTCTCAGTGCCTAAGGCTCCGTTCTCTGCTCGGCAGTGCGGGTTTAAATCACCGTTTTCAGCCTTTTTCCCTCAGTCTTTTCTCCGAGGTCTCTGCCGTGAGCGTTGGGTTCAGCCGTATTATATGCTGTCCCCTCAGCCCTGTGGAGCCCTGGCGGAGCCCTAGCCGTCCGATCTCCCGCAGCTACGGTAGTTCCGGGATGCAGCGCGCTCGGAGCACTGAGCTAGGTCTGCGTCCTGCGCCCGTGCGGCTCCGTCTCCGCGCGCTTCTCCCTTTCCTCCTCCCTCCACCAGCGCGAATCTCCCACCTGTAGGTGATTTCAGTCAGTAGTGGGCCTCTTCGTCTTGCCTGTCTGCTCTGCAGGGAGTCCTTTGTGGAGTTTTTGTTGTTCGATTCTTTGTAAATTCCAGGGGAGCTTTACAGAGGTTCACCTCACGCCGCCATTTTTCTGGAAGAGTCGCCAGCCATGGGGTTTTTCAAATTAATTTGGGGAAAGTAATCAATAATGTTGTAAAGATTTTGTAGGGTATCCGATGGACAATTTTCTCACTAGGGAGACCACCTCAGGGATTATGTAGACGCCTGATCACTGCATTGTACACCTGTAGCTGAAGCTGAACAATAATGAATGTCAACTACAAGTTTGTGTGTGTGTATATACATACATATATATATATATATATATATATATATATATATATATATATGCTTACAAGAAGTGGAGTACAGCATTAGGAATAGAGACAGTGGAAATGTAATGCCTCTGTGCAATGTGAGAGGGATAGTGGATGGGGGGAGGGGGGTTCACATAGTGTGAAGGATATAAATGATAAACATCTAAGTATTACTTTGTCTTGTGCACCAAAACTAATAAAAAAATAGGCTCTGGGTATTTCATTAAATATTGTCTTAGGTACACACCTTCATCCCCCATTGTCATATGAGCATATGCAGTGGATATAGTATTTGGCTAAATATGAATTGATCTTCAAGAAACACCAGAAATTTAAGGAAAAAAATATCGTGAAAAAACAAAGATGAACAAATAGAACTGGACTAATAGAAAATGGGGATAACTCAAGGAAAATAACATTTTTAAAACAAAAATCAAGTTAGTATTCAAATTCTTATCTCCATCCAGACCACTCTCTAAGAATCAAACTCGTTTTCTAATGCCTGCTGGACACATAGCAAAGTCCCTCTAGCACCTGAAATTTGCCATGTCCCAAAACAACTGGCTTCTCTCCCATCCCCAAATATTTTATCATTCTTGAGTTCTTAATCTCCATCCATAGCATAATCATCCAAGCAATATCCAGAACTATACATTTCACTTTTTTTTTCCCTATTTCTTACACTTACCTTAAGCCTCATCTCTGACTCCCATTGACTCCAACTCAGAAATGTCTCTCAAATACAATTCCCATCTCAGTTCCCACCATCCAAATAAGTTTTCATCGTCTTTAATCTGAATTTTGTCAATGGTCCATGTGTCAGTCAGGGTTCTGCCAGAGAAACAGAACCAATAAGAGTGATAGACAGATGATAGGTATAGATTAGATAGATGATGATGATAGATAGATAGATAGATAGATAGATAGATAGATAGATAGATAGATAGACGATAGATATAGATAGTCGATGATAGATAGAGACTAAGAGATTTATTCCAAGAATTTGGCTATATGCTTGTGGGAACTGAAAAATTGAAAATCCATAGGGCAGTCCAGTACACTTGAAACCCTCACGTGATGGCTGCTGCTGCCATCCACAGGCAGAATTTCTTCTTCTTTAGGGAAACCTCAGTTCTGCTCTTAAGACCTTTCAACTGATTGGGTAACGTTCACCCAAATTACCTGGGATAATCTCCTTCACTAAAAGTCAACTGACTATTGATGTTAATCATGTCTACAAAATTCCTTCACAGCAACACCTAGATTAGTGTTGGATTGAATAATGAGATTATAGCCTAGCCAAATGGACACATAAAACTGATCATCACAGCTCCTCACTGGTATCTCCCTCTCAAAGGCTTCCCCTCCTATTCATCTTGTGTGTCAACAGATCTCAAGCCAGGAGCCATATCACAATCACCTGGCGGGCTTTAAACACACACACATACACACACACACACACACACACACACACACACAGAGTATTTCTACCATATTGCTCCATTGTTATCTATCTCCAATGCTTCTCTGATCATACTACTTAAAAATCTGTACTTCATCATTAAATATGTGACATAGCCCATATTCCTTAGCAAGTTTCCCAAAACCTCATGATTTGGCCCTAATCTCCTATCCTAGTTTCAACTTTTGCCACTCTTCCCCACTGTCACAATAATTCAGTGTGAGTCAATAGGATGTGTTGCTGGATGGAGCTGAGCTGATTGGAATGAGATTTTCAAGGCAAGGTAAGTGAGCTTTATGTTGGGGTGGGAGATGAGATGGAGCAGAGATAAGAGAAGAAGAATATAGGTGTTACAGCCACTGTTGGTTCCCCATCCATATTCCCTTGACCCACTCAGGAAGTCACCTGTAGCTTCAGTGCTCAGTTTCCTTATTATCACTGCACACCTACAGTGATTTTCTATGGTAAGCACCTGCGGGCTTTCTCTGGCTCCAAGAGAATGTTCTGAGCCCACCTACAGGACAGGCTGGACTGGACATGTCAGGAAATTAACACCCCTGGAAGCAGCCATCAACCAAAGAGAGATGGGAGTTGGCAGATAAATATCACTATCTCTTGCCTCTCAATTCTGAGGCACATTCCACAGTCTCTTAGATGTTCCTCAGTGGGAATGTACCCCAGTTGCTCACAGAGGTAACCCACTCATTTACACCCCTATTTTTGGCAAATTCCCCTCCCTGTCTCACTTCCTCTCTCTTTCACACAGCTTCCTTGAGTCACCTCCCAAATAAACTGCCCCCAAATTCCCATTTTAGGGCCTGATTTTGGAAGTGATGGAGGATAATCCAAACCAAGGCAGTAGGCTAGACATGCATAAAAGTTGCAAGAGGGATGAGAAGTCTAACATAGGAAGTATCCCATAATTTAAAAATGCTGGAGAGTCAACACAGCCCCGTTTCCCAGAATCTGAGGGACGGAAAAAAAAAAGACCCTCTCCTCCTTCCTCTGACTATGTTTGACCCAGCTGGACCCAAAGCCTCAACAGAGGATACTGTATAGATGATTATACTGAAATGTTTACCTTGCCGAGCTTTCACTTAATTTATATTTGCAACTTAGAAAATTTAGATGGAATTGAGGTTCAACTCTGAAAAATTTATGTTAAAAAGACTCAAAACCTAGCTTGATAAAGCTGAGCCATAAAAATATTGTTCCTGCAAATAAACAGCAACTTTTCCTTTCCTGTTAAAAGTCAGATGGAGAGGAAATAAATTAGAAGGTAGCGAGTGCTCTGCATACCAACCATTGTTTATGGCTCTCTGTACTTAGCTATTCTAAATCATGCATTGCCTCTAAGGGTCATAAAGATATCAGTTTCTCCACTCAGCAAGAGAAATGAGAGTTAAGGAAGGAGAATGTTATTTTGCAGGAAGGGAAACAGAGCTCTGTAGATTTATCTGGGCCTGCATCAGAGTAACTGGCTGACCAGGGAGTTTGCATTCAGAGCATCAGAATTTCAGCTATTTGCTTAATCTAGAAGGCTAGAAATGAATGAGATGCCATGCCTTCTACAAACACAGTCACAGCCAGATCACTAGCATCTTCCAGTTAAGTGATAGCACCCAACTCTTGCTTACTGAGAAATTTTTAGATATGCAATTCCTAGCAATAACCAACCAGGAGTTTCCTGAGAGACAGGTATTACAAGAATTCTGTTAAAGCCATGGACACATTTAAACTATATGTACTACGTGTAGGTGCTGTAGTAATAGGAGGTGTGGGACATCTATGGGTGTCCAGCTGGTTAACAAAGGCTACTAGCTTTCTGTAAGGGGTTACTACCTCTTCTGCCCACCTAGTGCACCAAAGCTTGGCAACAATTGCCATTCTGGAGCTTCCTTTCTAAATTAACTATATTTGATGAGACCTTGAAGGATTCATTAACAGAGGACTTTATGAAGAAAACCAAAAGGTTCATTGAAAATACTGTAACTGAATCCAACTTTAGTAGAAATTAAAATATTTGTTCCTCTATGTATTAATGTGATAATATCATAAAAATCTTGAGTAATGTACATGCAACATACATTTACAATACGTATATCTAAAACTGAGAACCATCATACCTTAATCACTTCGAATGGGCAACATATTTTGCTAAGCATTTTCTATTCATCAACTCACTTAATACTAACAAAACCCTGTGCGGTTGTTATAATTACCATCATTTTTAATTAAAATTTATTGGGGTGACAATGGATAGTAAAATTACATAGGTTTCAAGTGTACAATTCTGTAATGTATCATCTCTATATCACAATGTGTGTTCACCACCCAGAGTCACTTCTCCTTTCATCACCATGCAAGTATATATTTGACCCCCTTTACCCTCTTCTACTACCCCCCACGTTCATTTTAAAAATAAGGACAATGAGGCTCAGAGAAATAAATCAACTTGCCCAATAACAGACAAAGAAATGGTTGAGATGGTATTTGAACTCATGACCACTGATTCAAAAAACCATCCTCTTAATTCCTTCATTTAAAAAAATAATAATTTGCAAGCTTTACTCACTTTATATAACTAGATGCACAGACTTGGGATTAGAGATTTACTAAATCATTGAAATGAGATTATAAGGCCCTCAAGAGAAGATATCCATTCATTCTTTCCTAATTAATTAACAGACATTATTTTTTTTAATTTATTTTTTAAATTTATTGGTGTGACAATTGTTAGTAAAATTACATAGATTTCAGGTGTACAATTCTGTATTACATCATCTATAAATCCCATTGTGTGTTCACCACCCAGAGTCAGTTCTCCTTCCATCACCATATATTTGATCCCCCTTACCATCATCTCCCACCCCCCACCCCCCTTACCCTCTGGTAACCACTAAACTATTGTCTGGGTCTATGAGTTTCTGTTTCTCATTTGTTTGAACAGACATTATTGAACTTATTTTAGATATAGAGAACACTATGTCACATACCTGGGAAACAAAGGTAAATAAGACAGAAAACCTTCTGTACAGTAAATTTTATTTATATCTACCTACATCTATATCTACATCTACACTTATACCTATACCTATACCTATGTTTTGAACTAGAGGAACTCCTATAACTCACATATAGTGGCATGAAATGGTCAAGCAACAAAACCCAGGCTCCCAGTGCCAAAGAAGATGTTTAATGCTTCTTTAGTATATCACAAGGGTAACAATTTTGGGGTAGTAAGGACACGCTTTGTTGTGTACTATACAGGAAAAGTAGAGTATCTGTGTTAAATATTGTAGCTCTGGAATCAGGAAGATCTTTATTTTTTTTAATTTATTTTTTAAATTTATTGGGGTGACAATTGTTAGTAAAATTACGTAGATTTCAGGTGTACAATTCTGTATGACGTCATCTATAAATCCCATTGTGTGTTCACAACCCAGAGTCAGTTCTCCTTCCCTCACCATATATTTGATCCCCCTTACCCTCTTCTCCCACCCCCCACCCCCCTTTACCCTCTGGTAACCACTAAACTATTGTCTGTGTCTATGAGTTTCTGTTTCTCATTTGTTTGTCTTGTTCTTTTGTTGTTTTTGGTTTATATACCACACATCAGTGAAATCACATGGTTCTCTGCTTTTTCTGTCTGATTTATTTCGCTCAGCATTACACTCTCAAGATCCATCCATGTTGTCACAAATGTTCCTATATCATCTTTTCTTACCGCCGAATTGTATTCCATAGTGTATATATACCACAACTTCTTTATCCATTCATCTATCGAAGGACATTTTGGTTGTTTCCATGTCTTGGCCACCGTAAACAAAGCTGCAATGAACATTGGAGCACACGTGTCTTTATGTATAAAAGTTTTCAGATTTTTAGGGTAGATACCCAGGAGAGGGATTGCTGGGTCATACGGCAATTCTATTCGTAATTTTTTGAGGAACCTCCACACTGCCTTCCATAACCGCTGCACCAGTCTGCATTCCCAACAGTGTATGAGCGTTCCTTTTTCTCCACAGCCTCTCCAACACTTGTTACTATTTGTATTGTTGATAATAGCCATCCTGACTGGGGTGAGGTGATACCTCATTGTGGTTTTGATTTGCATTTCTCTGATGATTAGTGATGTTGAGCCTTTTTTCATATGTCTCTTTACCACTTGTATGTCCTCTTTGGAGAAATGTCTCTTCAGGTCCTCTGCCCATTTTTCAATTGGGTTGTTTGTTTTTTTGTTGTTGAGTTGCATGAGTTCCTTGTATATTCTGGATATTAGCCCCGTATTGGAGGCACTGTTTGCAAAACTGGGTCTTGAGTGTGTAATGCTGAGCGAAATAAGTCAGACAGAAAAAGCAGAGAACCATGTGATTTCACTGATATGTGGTATATAAACCAAAAACAACAAAAGAACAAGATAAACAGAAACTCATAGACACAGACAATAGTTTAGTGATTACCAGAGGGTAAGAGGGGTGGGGGGTGGGAGATGAGGGTAAGGGGGATCAAATATATGGTGACGGAAGGAGAACTGACTCTGGGTGGTGAACACACAATGGGATTTATAGATGATGTAATACAGAACTGTACACCTGAAATCTATGTACTTTTACTAACAATTGTCACCCCAATAAATTTAAAAGAAAGTCTTAGAGGTGGAAGGCGCAGCTCAGCTCCAGGTCCAGTTGCCATTGCTAGTTGCAGGGGGTACAGCCCACCATCCCTTGCAGCAGTCGAACTGGCAACCTTGTGGTTGAGAGGACACGCTCCAACCAACTGAGCCATCTCAGCTCAAGGTACCATTCAATCTTAGTTCTCATCTCAGCTCAGCTTAAGATTGCCAGTTCAATCTTAGTTGCAGGGGGCAGAGAGCCCACCATCCTTTGCGGGACCCGAGGAATTGAACCAGCAACTTTGTGGTTGAGAGACCACTGGGCCATGTGGGAATCGAACTGGCAGCGTTTGGAATTAGTAGCATCGAGCTCTAACCACCTGAGCCACCAGTCCGGTCCCCCCCTCCCCCTTGGTTTCTTGCTCATCAGCCTCCTGCTTAGCTTTAAGCCTAGTTTGCCTCTGTTATCTCCACAGCTTAGGTGAGAAAATCCCTGCTCCACCCCCAGGCTAGAGGGACTCATGGTGATGCATGTAGTTACATGGCTCTCTCACTCCCTTGAGCTCTCATTTTCTCTCTCGTCCACACACCCTTTGTGACCTATATTAGTGCATGTGTAGGGAAAGGGGGTTCCTTGCTGTGTTTTTCTGGTTTGGAGCAGAAATAGAATAGCTTCCAGGCTGCATAAGTCCTGAACTCACCCCCTTGCTACACACACACACTGTCGTGCGGGGAGGCCTGCAGGGTCTCTGGTCCCGCTCCCCACATAATGCAGGATATGGTGAGGCCAAAAAGGAACACCCACGGAGCCATAGGTAGGGGAGTCATACCACTACAGTCTCACTGGAGGCTGAGTTCACTGGACGTGCGACCTGCTGTCCGTTTTGTCTGCAACCCACCGACGACTCTCTTTCACTCTCCTCCACTCTCCTCCGTAGCCGCAGCAGTTATATTAGCAGCTAATTGGCTAACTGGCTACAGCTGACGGCCAATCAGCCACAGCTGACGGCCATCTACTACCCGAGCTAGCACTCCTCCAGGTGAGGCCGAGAGCCTGTAAACTACTTTCTGGGGCTCTGTCCCCCCCCCCCACACACACACACCCCTTTCCCAAAACACTAATAGCACTAGCACTTTCACATACATCACAAAGAGTATAACAGATCCAAACAAACTCCTCCATCCTCCTTCCCCCCACCTTCCGCATCCAAGTGAGAACAGTCTACAGCTTTGTTCTTTAGTCGTTCATTTGAATTTCAAGCCTGCTGTGTGGGGGCTACATTTGCACTGGATGTAAATATTCATTAATGTATTTAATTCCTATCCTGAATACCTCTCTGTTTCATTATTGTCTGTCTAGTGGGCTGAGACTGAGTCTGACACTTTCTATATATCTTTCTGGTCCAGCATCACATATAAATGGGCACTTAATAAGTGATTTTGGTCATGATGGCATAATTAAATCTTTTTTTGTATTGGAAATTACATATGATTTGACTCAAGGGCTGGTCTAGTCTAATTGTGTTTGTGTTCATTTTCTTGCTTTTTCTTTTATCTTGCCAAATCCTGTCTCGGCAAAGTGGGCTTTAAATTCCAAGAAGGTTCACATGGATTTTCAGTCCCAATTCCCTTTTGTTGGTTAACCAAGGGCAAGGAATTAAAAAATGTTTATATACGATCCACCTGGAGTGGACACAGAGTGATCCGGACTTTAATGTATTCAAAACGCATTCCCAGGGAGAGTTGAAGGAAAAACTGCCATTATTTCTACTTAGAGGCCTCCAGTTGTTTCCAAAACCACTGTCTACAAAAATGTCTTGTCTTCAAGGAAAGCTTTTATTCTTTGGAAGAATTCCAGCTTCTTGCTTTTACTGAAAAAAACTGATCTAACTTTGGGAGGCAATGCCTAATTATCTGGAGAGAGCAGCCCTACATGTTAGTCTGACCTAGAAGCTGAAAAAGAGGGAAAGGGGACCGTACTCTTAACACCAAATTTACATGTTCCCCAAAGAAACATTGAGTAACATTGTAGTCACTCAAACTCACAGACATACATGGCCGATAGGATAAACTATTTAATTGAGTGACTCCAGGGTTACAGGCTTCTCTTTAATGTTAAAGATAAATGTTGCTAATTATGACTTTCTCATTTTTCAAGGGCCACTTCTGCACTGTGTATAACACAGTAGCCATGAATCAAATGTGGCTACTTAAATTTAAAATAATTAATATTAGATAAAATTAAAAATCCTCTTCCTTAATCAAACAAGCCACATCTGAAGTGCTCGAGAACATGTGGTTAGTGGCTAAGTATTGGCGAGCGCAGGTGTAGAACATTTCCATCATCACAGAAACTTCTGTCTAAAGAACAGCGCTGGTGTATCTTAAAGCACATTGAAATAAATCTTCATTATAGACTGGACTTTGGTGTTTTTTGTACCCCACCTAATACCTTGGAATGTAAATTATAAGTTGAGTGGTCACCTGTAAAGGTGCCATAAGCATAGAGACAATTCATGGTATCCTGGAAAATTCTGGCAAGAGGCCAACAGTGATTGACTCCCTTCCAGGTCATCTTCTGTTGATGTTCAATTCAGACTTCACACAATCATAAAACTTGCAGTTTCTTAAGACAACTTTACCCAAGCACGGGTGTGGGGACAGAGCCCCAGAAAGCAGTTTCCAGGCTCTCGGCCTCACATAGACAGGTGCTGGCTCAGGTAGTAAATGGCCATCAATGTGATTGGATGGCCATCAGCTGTGGCTAGTTGGCCGTCAGCTGTAACCAGTGAGCCATTGGCCACTAATATAACTGCTGTGGCTATGCTAGCAGAGAGAGAAGAAGAAGAAGAGAGAAAGAACGGGGGCTAGTAAGAAAATGGCGGCTGGGCTGGCAAGTGTGGATGGCGGTTTGCGGACAGTGTGGATCCAGCCTCCAGTGAGAGTATAGTGCCGCCAGAGAGAATATAGTGGTATGACTCCCCTACCTATGGCTCCGTGGGTGTTCCTTTTTGGCCTCACCATATCCTGTGTTCTTGTATGGGGAGCGGGAGCAGAGACCCCGCAGGCCTCCCAGCACTACAACGGGTCTGGTTGGGGTGAGGACATTAGTAAGCTCACATATCTATGCCATTCAGTCTTGTAATTTGCCTTTGTTATTGCTTTACACTTTTCTATAATATTTTACATTTTATACCCTACACGTTTAAGCAATGTAATGAATAATTCAACAGAAACCTGGAGATGTTTTAAAAATTCCCAGTGAATGGATCTCTGACAAGAATGAGGGGGGCAACATTTCGCTTTCACCTAATTGAGTTTACTACTCCCCCATGATAAATTATTTTTTCAGGCTTTAACCCCATTTTAAATACAAACATACTACCTATCCAGAGAAACACAGTAAGTGTCTGATACTCGATAACATCAGCGTAGCTTAATTCAACAGATGCTTCAAAGAGCAGCAATGACCAGAGGAAATGCAGTGAACCAATAAAGCTTAATAGTGAAGTGACAGAGAAAGGTCTGTGTTCCTTTTTATTTTATTTTTCAGTTACAGTTGACATACAATATTTTATTAGCTTCTGTGCTTTTTATTGATAACTCTTCTAGAAGAAGACTTGTGATTCTAGTTTTCCTTTCCCCTTTGGTTTCCTTAACTTAAATAACAGCTGCAGTGTAAAGGCACAAATTATTCTTAAAGACACTGAATTAATAGTGTCCTTTCTTTTCACTTTCTTCCTCCTTGCCTGCACTTTTCAGCACCCCTCCGCTAGCTCTGCCTGCTGGAGTTGGCAAGGAGTACAGCCAGCTCCTGTTTCTCAGGCTGGCCCCTTTCCAACACCAGCCAAAACCTAGTGTTAGATGTGGCTTCTTAAGAATATTTAGTCGGGGGTGGGGGGTGGGAGACAAGGGTAATGGGGATCGAATATATGGTGATGGAAGGAGAACTGACTCTGGGTGATGAACACACAATGGGATTTATAGATGATGTAATACAGAATTGTACACCTGAAATCTATGTAATTTTACTAACAATTGTCACCCCAATAAATTTAATAAAATAAAATTTAAAAAAAAAGAATATTTAGTCATCTCTAATTTCCCTCACCAGGCTTTCATTTCCTGGCACCTTTCCTTCACTCCTCCCTGTATAGCAGGTGGAAACTGATTTTTCTTTTTAATCAATGTGCTCTTCAAATAACAATTTCAGAAATCAAAATTTTTCTGTGAAATCAGCAGGGTTTTTTTTTTGACAGGTTTCCCATGACACAGAATCTGTCACATCAATTTATCTATTATTCTCCCTACAAAGAAACAACAACAACAACTTTCTACTGTTACTCAGAAGTATCAAAGGGGACATGATGAACTAACCTACACTAATGTGCTATTGCTGTTGGATACTAAATGTTTCTCTGCACATGGCACATATTTGGATAAAAGGGGACATGACTGCAGAGGAGATCTTTCTAGTGGGAGGACAGAATTGATTTCCTGTACCTTGGCAAGCATTTTCTTTTTATTTAAAAATTTTTATTATTGAAGTTTTCAAACATAAGCATAAGTGTAGGTACTAGTGTTATGAACTGAAGATATCAATTCCATCATGCAGTTTTGACAGCTGTATGTTTACAAATATTTTCTCCCATTTTGTGGGTTGTTTTTTCACTTTCTGGAGAGATTTCTTGGAAACACAAATAGTTTTACTCTTGATTATTAGAAGCTCAAACACAGCCTTTTTCCTTAAGGCCCCTCTCTGCTTGGTAGATCTGTGGGACAACACTTTCATCCAGCTAAGAGGGAAGGAAATGAAACACCAGTCCACGGTGGCTAAATTGACTAGCAGCCATGTCCCTGAGAACAAGATTTTGAGCACAATTTACCCCAGATGCTATTAGCACCTTCTTCCTTGTTTCCCTAGGCAAGAAGGTCTTCCATGCCCAAGAAGGGAGGAGGAATAGGGAAGAAAAGGGGAATTCACACCCTGCTTCTCATTTCTGCTCTGCAGTGTCCTGTTTCCACACTAGGTAAATAGCAGCTAAACAAAGGGGCAGTAATTTGAGCCAGTGTGTCCCAAACAAAATTTGCATTGTTTAAGTAACATTTTCTGAACTCAGGCTAAAGATAAACAGTATAGCTTATTATGTACTGAACTATTCAATAGAGACAATCACTGATGCTAATAAAGTTAGTATTTCAAAGACATCTTAAGGGATTTTAGGGAAAGCATTCATACCCATAGAATTACAGTTGTTACACTGTAATAAATAACTTGGTGACTGGTGGCTTGTCAATATTAACACAAGGAAGCCACTTTGTACTCGTCAGCAACTGCCTGGAAGATGATTTTTGCCTTAGTCCCAACTCTATTAATTTTTATCCATTTGCTTTTAGTTTTAAAAGCTAACAAAGAGCTTTACATATCAAGTTATCAAACATGTGTTTAAGGTTATGGAATCCACCACAGAGGTCTTGAAAATGTGACTCATAATTTGCTTCTTCTTGCTGCCCAGCAGATCCCTCCCCTCCCACACCTAGCCAGTTTCTGCAGTCCACATTAGATGCATCCCCAACCTACTCAACACAGAGAACACAGGCATCATGCTCATGGCTGGATTCATAACTGTATTTGTCCTTTATCAATAAAGCAGTGAAACATCTTCCCTATATAACAAAATAGGTACTTCTGTATCTATTTCTCTTCTTCATGACAGAGGACCCTGAATTTCACACAGAAAATTAAGCATAAAGACTGCAGCTTGAAGCAAATTATACTTCTCCTTGTAGCAGTCTTCACATTTTCAATATGTCCGCCTTCCCCAACAGACTGGGCCCTAGCTTGGGCTCCCCACTCAACCTTGAGATAAGGATCAGAGTACAGGTAGTTTATTTAGGAGATGATCTCTGGAAAAAGCCATAGAGGAGTGAATAAATGAGACAGGGAAAAACAAGGCAGCCAATAAAACATCCATTATCAAACCAGGTACACTGAAATTAATCCAGCAGGAACCTTCGGCAGCCAGTATAGAGGTGGATGGAAGTGGGCTATTTATATATCCATTCCTGTCATTCATGACTGAGTGCTGCTCCTAAGATAGCATTAATTCCCAGTACTTCTTGGTGCCCTACATGCAGACAGTGGGCTCTGACAGACAGAGAAAAACCCCAGACAATGAAATCCATGTGCTGACAATTGTAAGAGGGACCTATATGCACTGAAGTAGTAAAGACTAGGTACCGGAGCAGGGCATGGACAGCATCTGCTACTGATCCAAGCCCCTTGCTCTCCTGCATATCCTCAGTATACTACATGCCACCACTAGGCACTCAACAAATATTACTTGTCTGGCTGACTTTGCATCCTGCATTACCACATCCTACACTCCACCATAACTAGCAGATATTTTTCCTTTTTGAAAAGGCCATGCACTTTATCAGCCCATTTTAAATTCTAAATACTTATGTACAAAAGAAGAAAATAAGAAATCCCTAGTGAGGTCGAGGTGGGAGGAAAACAATGTTGAAACCCTCCACTTGCACACCACTATTTTTTATTCATTACAGATAATGTCTCTGAGATTTTTTTGTTCTACTTTACTATAAATGTTTTCCAAGATTACTCACCTACACTGTCATCAGAACTGAAACAGTGGTAGGAGCAAAAACAGTGTCTTGCCTTCATCCTTATTAACAGACATGCTTGACAAGAGAAATGCTTTTCAATAGCTTGAAATTTTTAAGTTCCAGATAGAACAAGTTATATAAAGGTGCCAGCTCCATGTTTAATTGATAACTCCAGCAGACACTGGGTACAGTGACATACTGTAGTCAGGTACAAAGATGACCACTCCTCCATTGTTCCCAAACTGAGGCCCAGTGGCCAATGTTCAGCTCACTGTCCTGAGGCCACCATTGCAATATGATACCGGCTGCTGTGACTATCATCTCTGCCAGAACATAGACCTCCCTTCCCTGGGACCTACTGTGTCTTTCTGGTAATATTTCCTCTCACAAGTGCCTATTTCAGTTAATCCTCAACATCTGTAGAAAACAACACAAGAAGGTGAATTCCCCTGTGGCTCTGGATTACATTCTCCTGATAAAAGAAAATGTAATATCGAAGAACACTGAACAAAAGAGACAGATAAAGCAAGACTGGGGGAGTGAAGAGATGGTTTATAGGAAGCGAAAGACAAAAGCGCCTCTGGATTGTATTGGAGAACACACACACACATACACAAACACACACAGAGTTATATTCTCAAACTCCTCCTTGGTAGAAAGATGACATCACAGTCAATAAATAGACCACTTGAATTCTGTTGCCATGAAAAGTCAAAGCACTATGGAATCTCTCTCACCTGATATTTGATTGGTCAAAGTTCTCTTTTAACAAAACTGTCCATCTACCATATTTGTACAACTGACATTCAAATTATAATGCTCAAAGAATCAGGTGGGGGACACTCTGATAAGGCACCCGAATCCTTATCAGGATGGATTCGGGTGCCTTATCAGAGTGTCTATTCCCTGAGATGTTAATATTGCTGTCCAAAGGTGGCCCTCAGCCATCAGCTCTCTTTGAGGGTTGCCTCTATTAAAGTAAACTACCTTGTCCATTGTCGTGCTTCTTTCCAGGGGTAGCCTTTATCAAATGTTTGGTCAATGCACAGATATAAAGGTTGGATCACCTCACCCCTATTCAAGACAACTTGTCTTTGAATACATATCCTTATCTTTTCCTCTTCAACCTCATAGGAGTGGATAACTCTTCTTCTGTCCGAAGCCTAACCTCATCAGATGTTTGAATCTCATCTCCATCCCCATCCTATTCAAGAACTTATTCCATCAACATTTTACAGCCACTACTCAGGAATACCATTAACTTTGGTATATATTCTTCCAGTTTATATATACATAGGCACCATATTAATTTTTAAAACAAAATAGTGTATATTCTTACTAGTTTACATATTTTTTCAAATATAAATATTCTTTTAAACATTATATACAGAGGGTGCCAAAAAATGTGTGCACGTTTTAAGAAAGGAAAACTGTACTAAAATTGTAATACTCAATATATACCAATAAGAAAAGATGAATACAAGTCACGCTTGACTTCTGCAATTACAAGAGATGCTCAAAGTGGTTACCATCAGTATCCAGACACTTCTGATTACAGCGAACTTCTACTTGAGCAACGTTGACCAAAGTGTCCACTTGTATACATTTTTTTGGCACCCTGGTATAATGGTCACATAGTTGTGGTGGATATGGGGGACATAACATTCATTCTACCCTCTCTTTTGTGTCTTGTTAAAGTCATCAAGGGGCTCAGAGCCAAGATCTCTCCCTCACATTCACCTTTTAAACCTCATGTGAGAGTGCGTGATTAGTGGAGCTTTAATCCTACCCAAAATTCTGGCTGCAAGGGACTCTGGAAATGTAGTTTTTAGCTTTCCAGTCGCTGACTCAGTCTATGGTTTTTGTTATAGCAGCCTGAATATACTAAGACACATTCAAAAAGGTGACGTAATTATTTGCATCAACTTAAAAATGTCCTAGGGGCTATACAGTTTTTAATTGAAATTATTTTTATTTTAGGATGTATGCAAAATAGGAAAGTTTCAAGAGCACTTGCCAGGTACAGAGTTCTGGGATGAGGCAGAAAGTGGGCATCTCAGCCTAATGCCCAGCCTGCTGCATTTCCCGGGTTCTAAAAATTAGACTGCCTTTGTAGCATCTCTCCTTCAGAAGATGATATGAAAAAGGTTCTCTTTTGAAGGGACTTTTGTAGAGACTAAAGGTCTGGTTTAGAGTCGGTATACAAGGATGGGTGATCAGCATTGCTCTGGGTAGGAAGGTGAATGCAGTCAGACACCATAGGAATTAATACTGAAATTCAGTTCTGCTCCACAATTCTTGTGCCTTGGCACAGAACTACTTCCACTTAAAGGAAGTAGCATCTTTATATTTTGGACAAAGACTATGAATGGGCTAGCAGGAGCCATGGTTAGGTCCCTGTCCATATGAAGATTATAATAAACAGAAAATTCCTCAAACATACAGCTATCTGGCTGAATCCCTGAAGACACTGATTTGGCATGCTTCTGCAGACAAAAGAAATGCAAAATGCAATGACTCTGACGAGGTCTATAAAATAAATCAGAAATTATTCCTATTTTTATATTAAAAGGAATGTGTCCACAGCTGTGACATTGTGTGCCGCTCTATTCACAGCACTCAAGAAACACATAAAGGATTAGGAGGAGGTCCAAGAAAACAAAATGCTCCAGTAATGTGGTCAAACAAGATCTTGAATAAGCAAACCCTCAAAGAAGATGAGGTTGACAGGCAATCCTTAGGTTGGTCAACTTTAGCCATAACAATGGAGCAAAACTCTATTGGTTATTTTGTCATACAGAACAGGCAAGAGTCTGAATATTAGGTATAATAGCAGTGCATAAACGTTGGGTCAGGGTCTCAACCTTATGGCAAATGGGTGGCTTTTAAGCCTACCCCCAAATATACAATTGTTAGTTAGATTTAAGACAGAACATCAGTATATTTATATTTGGGTTTGTACACATTTAAACTGCTACAGTTTCTAGCAGTTTCAAACAAGTTCCGACTATTCAAGGACCCGACAGTAGAGCTCCTGAGGATGAGTGTTTCTCAGGATCTTAGTAAAACAACTCTAAGCATTTTTTTCTCATAGCTTTCCATTCTCAAGTCTCAGCTGTGAAGCAGGTGCTGGCCAGCCTGGGCAAGCCAGCCATCGGATTGCTCTGGGTCCAATGGAATTGCCATTTACCTACAATGATTGAGGCGCTCCTACTGGGTCATTGAGAGGAACATTGAAAACTGTAAGAAAAAATACTGAGAGTTGCTTTACTAAAACCCTGGAAACAGCCTCAGGAGTGCTGCTATGGGATTCCTAAGTAGTTTTTATCTCAATGGTAAGAGGCACCCCTCCCTCCTGCCTCTAGCCAGTGCTGTACTGGAGCTAACTTGTACCAGCTTAACTAGTTGAAATCATGTTGGAAGCTTAAAATTGGTCATAGTGAAAGTATTTATACCATGAAAATTGGCAAATGTTACAAATCAGGTCTTTTTTTTTTTTTTTTCGAGCAAGTTAGCTGTTAAACATTTATCAGCACAGTGCAGATTCACCCTAGAAGAGACCACCACGCACTCGACAACAGGGCCGAAGGTGCCAGTGCACCTGCACAGGCTGCAGATGCCCCATCAACAGCTGAGCATCAACAATAGAGACTGTGATGGCCAGAGGAGCAAAAGTGGCAGCCAAGGCACCCAGCAAAGTACAGCTGTAGTCAGGAAAAAAGATAATCGTTCTCTTTCTGGTTAGTCCACGAAATTCCTATTGGCAGAGAGGAAAGTGAATATTTTGCAGGGGATGAAGGCCTTAAATAAAACCCGAGCAGAGATGAGAAGGCAAGCAGGAGCAAATAAAATCTAGGTTCATCTTATTAATTTAATACAAGGTGTTCAGAAAAAATAATTAAACCTTGGAAATAAAGTCCTTTCAATGTTATATCACAACAAGCTTACCAAGCATTGTTTACTTATCTACAGGAATGTACCTTTGTTTGATTTTCTATTTACTATTGATTATTGGCTCAGATTCTGTGAAGTTAACAGGTTAACGTGTAGATATTTTCCAGTAATGCTGTAAATAATTTTTATCCAGTTGAAAAGAACATACCAAAGGTTATGATTTTTTTATTGTCCTGTAAGGTATAAATCAGTTTTGCATCTAATAGCAATTTATTTTAATATCCTTTTTTAAATGCCTCTAAGTAGTCCCTCAAAAATGCTCTTTCAACCAGCTTATACCAATTCTCTCTTTAATGAGTTAATAAATCTTCAACATGTATTCATACTATATGCATATGATTGTGTTTTAACTTTTTGAAAATTATACTTTGACAGAAGAACTAAGCTTTGATAAGGTACAACGAGTTCATCTCAACTAGTGATCCTAGTGAGAAATATTATTTGGAGCCTTGTCAGTGAGCTGCAATGGGCACAGTCCGACAAATTGATAAAATTTCTGCATTTTATAATCCTATAATGGGGGCCCAGCTCCCCAAGGAATAAGGAGACATTGGTAAGTCTTGGTGGGATTATAGAGTTACCATAAATAATTAGTCCTATAGACAGAATATCTGTCATCAAACACAAGAATTGATGTCTTAATATCAGAAAGCTTAAATATGTAGGGAGGAAAAGATTCAAGGGTATTTGAATTGTTAAGTTATCATCTAGTTTGTGTCTGAAAATGGCTTGAATGTCAGTGTCTAACATAATCTCTAAGACCAATCATTCTTTATAAAAGGATTTGCTAGACTACAGAAGCCCTGAGAAATATCTCTATTGTGCTTTGCTTTTTTTCTTTTTTCTTTTCATTTTAACCAACACTTCCCTAAAAGACATTCTAGGTACACGAATTGCATCTATAACTCTGCTGTAATGTTTGTGAGGCTCAGAAATGGCAGACATCAGAGAAGCAAAGCTGGTGACAACAGAACAGTGCTGTCTCTATCTCACTACTCTTTCTACAGGATGCTGATGAGGACAGATGGCTTTCACTGTAATCTGCAAAAGCCTACTCCGTGTACAAGAGCGTTGAACTCTTCTGTTCAGTGTTTTCTTTCTTCACGAACATCCTGAGGAGTGACAAACAGTGACAGAATCCCTAAAAACATCCCATTTGGACCTAGGTGACAGTGAGTACCAGCTCACATGCTCTTGAGACCCCACTTAACACAAAGCACAATATTTTGTGTTGAGTGCTCACAAGAAGCTTGCAGCACACAAGGCTTCAACAACAACCCAGGCCTGTGGAAAAGCTTGATTTGTCCTTTCGGTTCCCTGTGGCATTCACCTCACACAGAAAGGTAGTTCAGTCTCCTTTTGTGCATGAAGCTTGGACTTTCTCTCTTTTTAATATTTTTTTAAAAAAACTTTGAAACCAAACTACTGTGTGCAAGGATACATTGTTATGAGAGATTTTTCATCAATCCCCCTTGCCCAGGACCCCTGAGTTTAGAGTTTGACTAGGGGAGAGGCCTGATTAACATTCAGTTCCTGGTGAGTTGACACAGAGTGCAGAATAGTACATATTCCCAATATTTTGACTTCTGGGCTAGATGGCTGGATGAGACTTTATACCCTAAAACCTACAGTCAAAGCCTAAGAATCTACTCGACTGAGACCTCAGAACTTCTGAACCGGCTTTCTTTTACAACTCTGACACACACACACACACACACACACACACACACACACACACACACACACACATCAGCAATGTGCAGTGCTACTCAGAAAATACAAACAGCTATCGCAATCCTCCTGAGCATAAGCAACCAGATTAGACAGATCTGTATAAGAATATCATATAATGCATTGTAGAGTGGTCTAAGAATTAGTAGATTATCACTGACTATAAATTCTCACCATTCCAAAGGAGAACTGGGAAGAAGTGTTATATTCCTATACCTGAAATTACATCAAGAAGCCATCCAAAACCCATTAAAAATCATGGCAAAGTCATTGGGAGAAGCATACTGATAGAAGATTAGTCTAGAAATGAAAAAATGTCATGGAAAAAAGTTGCTTCTACATCAAAGAAACTCAGAGGCTTCCCTTTTCCTTTTTTATTTGTGTGATGTCTGGACAGTTTGCGACGTAAAGTAATAAAATATCTAAAAGTTATAATAAAGTACTTTGTGCTACTTTAAATTCAATTCATAACCTCAACTGAAAACTTATTTGCACTAGCATTTATGATAAAATCTAGATGAGGGGATTTTTATTTTCCTCTCTCAAAGACTGACACAATAATGGAATCTTAATTTAGGTTTCATCCTTGGATCAATCAATTCCTTAACTCCTGGATTTTGTACTTCAATACAAAATATCTCAGTTTAATTTATTTCTTATATGATTTTTGTCATCAGACTTCGCACTTTCAACAATGTTTAAAATCTCACAGAAATCCACATGTCAGCAAATGGCTTCCTTTTGATAAAAAATACTTTGTTTCCTGCTATGGACAAACGGATAAGTGTTCAGTTCACTGTGAACATAGACAATAAGAATGGGTTATTGAAACATTATCACATTTCTATCCCGCTCTGTAAATTTTTATTAAAGATTAAAGGTAATAACACGTTTATATTAATATAAAATTTGCTCATATTTTTCCAGTGAATGGTGTTTTGATAATACATTAATAAATGGAAACAAGAAGGATTATCTACTTCATTCTGAAGATCTAAGAAACTTCCAATAAAAATTTCTTGATTGAATGAAAGGACCCAAAAGTGTTTTGTTAAGGAAAAAGTAATAAGAATTTAAAGAGAACCTGCTGCTTTTGGATTGAGAAAAATAGTCATTTTTATGGTATTACTTCAGCAGACTTTTTCACAGCTCTCTTTTTCAACAAACTTAAAACTGGTCATAATTACCTATATTTTCTTAAGAAAAAAAGTCATCACTGTGGGCAGTACCCTTTTTAAAGGTCAAATATAATATTTTCTACAGAGACTAGACTGTGCAGTTATTTCCAGATAATTTTGAAATTAAAAGACTTTGGCTGTACCAGCGCAAATCTACACTAAAAAGATTTTTTTTTTTAATTGTGTAGAGCTCATTACCCTGTGTTTATAAACTTGTTTACTTGGCCTTCAGTTCATTTCCTCAGTGTTTGGAGAAGAGATAAAAACAGCAATGAAGTCAGTGGCTTCAAAAACTTTTACCAATATTTGGAGAAGATTCACTTAACCATTTAAGACAAACATCAAACAAGTAAGCATTTTTTAAAACTATGAGGACAGGCTTTGCATTCAGTGAAAATTATTATAAGAAAATATTCCTTATTACTCCACTTGTGAATTTCCAGTTTGCTTGCTAAAATGAAAGCAAGGAGGAGATAAAAAGGGGAGGGCATATTAAATGAAAATAAATAATGGGAACGTTGAAATATAATATCCAGAAAATTAATTATGATATTTTACTTATTATTAAGTCATCATAATGTTATTTTTCAAATTTCACAAAAAAAAAATACAGTTAAAAAAATGTATAACACGGATGTTAGGTTCCTAAAAAATGCCATGTTATGCGAATCCATGTTACATGAAACAAAGAACTAGTACAAAAAAGGTGGTTAGGTTCCAAAAGTTAAAAAAAATACTATTATATTTTTATAATTAAGAGAAATATCTTTATTAAAGCAACTTTCACCAAAAGTATAACATATCAATATGTATTAAATAATGTTTTCTTTGTCATAACTACTAAGCACCATTAACGGAGGGCGTTTTCTTTTTAACAAGATATCTTCATCCTCTGAACTTAATACTCCATGAATAAAACGGATTTAAAATTCTAATAAATTTTTAAACTCTGCAGTCAAATCTGATATGACATCCACACTCGAATTAAAATTTCAAATATCTTTTGCTCTTAAAAGCGTTTATTACGTTCCTTGTTATTAGGGAATTTACCTAATTTCAAATGAGATATCTTTTGCTCCTAAAAGCTCTTATTACATTCCGTGTTGTTCGGGGATTTCTCTAATTCTCAAACCGTGTTAGAGTGAAACCGTGTTGTAGGATGCCGTGTTGTGCGACGGTTTTCCCCAATGCTCGAACAGTGTTAGAGAGAAACCGTGTTATAGAAGTGCCATGTCATACGGGGGTTGCCTGTATATGGAGAAGGAGTAACTAATTTATACTTGGACAAAGAGAAGAAGAAAGGAATTTTTAAAACTCTAAGAAAGGGCATCTGATTAACGTAGGAAAAACATGTTTGCATAAAATAAAAAGAGCTACTTGCCATTTACTACCACTGATCTCAACCTTGAGGGCAGGGATATGGCTTATTAATCATTTATCTATATACAACATAGACTGATGAACAATTGAAAGTTGAAATATGATAAACTACTTATGGATATTAACTAGTAAATATTTCATTGAACAGTGGTCTAGAAAACAGTATCAATCAAAGATTTTTATTCATTTCCAGAATATTCCCTAAGATAATTTTTATAATATATATGGGAGGCTTTCTGAGATATTACATCCAAATATGAATATATTAAGTAAATCATTCATTTAAAAATATTTATTGAGCACCAACTATGTGCCAGAGTATCATAATATGTGTTTTTGTATGTGTGTGTGTGTGTGTGTGTGTGGCAGAGAGAATAAAAGAATATGACATAATATATTAAACATCATAATTCAATGTTACCTCAAATCTCTTTCAAAAGGAGGTTGTGGATAAATACATATCGTAAGAGATTATCTTTAGTGACAGAAGTTTTCTGTAGGTATAAAGTTAGAATCAGACAACTTTCATAAAACAGCCCAGGAAAATGTCCAAGGCATCTCATCACTGAGATGGTACCTACTCTAAGCCACCAGGACAATGAGTCATTTCCTTTCTATTTATGTTTTACTTTGGGTTTCCCACTGAAGCAGATCCTGAGACAAGTATTCAACTAGAAGTAGTATATTTGGGAGATGATCCCAGCAAAAACTGTCATTGGCCTGGACAATTGATACTGGGGAAGGGAGGGAAGCCAGTATAGTGTTCATCACACTAGTTACTACTGTGCAGAGCTTAGCTAAATTCTAGGAGCCAGCATACGATCTGTGCCTCAGAGTCACCCCACCTAAGGGGTGAAGCGTCTGGAATCTGTATACACTGACTCCCATCAGTCCTTACATGAGAGCTACTAAGGCAGAGGTATTCATTCCTTAACACAACTAACTGACCCAGCCTGCTCAACAAGTGGGCAGATAGGTGTTGGCAGCCAGAGGAAGCCTTTGGGTAAAGAAATGCGGGTTCTGACAGTGGGAAGTCCAGCCAGCCACTGTGCAATGAGGTGGTGTACTACAGCTGCCACAACAAATTAAGACAAACTGGGTGGCAGATAGATAGATAGATAGATAGATAGATAGATAGATAGATAGATAGATAGATCCCTAAAATTCTTTCAATAGAAAGTAAGGTTTCAGAATGAAAACGGCTGCGCATCACAAAATAATTTAACTGAAATCCCCAGAGTTTCACACTTATGATTGCAGCAAGTCAAGAGAACTATCAAGCCACACGCAATGCGTGAAATATTAATTGGGGCCTGTGACTTGCACATTACAGTATGTTTCTCCAGGTCTGCTACAGGCTGCAAAATTAAAACAATTCCCTCAGCAAGTGAAACAGCTAGCGAGCAAATCCATAGCATTGCCACCACTGTTCATGAGCAGGGGTCTGCCAGTTTTTGCCGGGGGTTCAAATTTTTTTTCCAGATCAAAGGGGTTTGTTTCATGGTTATAGCTTCTGATCCTCACTTGTCTGGTAAGGTTTTCAGAAAAGTCCCTTTGGAGAGCAACAGGGAAGGATCCTGAACTGAGTAGCACTCTGGAAGGCGATATAGATGAGTAAACTGAGAAAATTATGGAAAATTCTAGGTTGTGGCTTGTGGGGTAAAGGGTGGGATAGAGGGAGACACAAGCAGGGGCCCACTGATAAACCACTCCTGACCCTGTTCCAGACTGGCAGCCATTCAGCAACTTCTGCAATTGGCACTTATACAAGTCCTCCCATGCCAGCACACTTGGTTGAAAGTGGAGAAACTATAAGGGGAGGACTCCTATAAGACTCCATCCATTCCAAATATAAAGCACATAACATGCATTCATCCATGCAATAAATCTCTCTAGTGAGTGCCAATTGAGTGACAGGCAATATACTAGATACCTCAGTCTCACCCTCATGAGTGCTTATCCTTGCCTCTTTCTTTCTGATGCTGGCTGCACTATCTCAGTTTTCATATTTGTTTATTAAAGATAGGAACTTCCGTTTTCTTTTTAAAAAAACTCAGATTTTTTTTCCTTTTGTTTTAGCAACCCATTTTGTGGTACTGTTGTTTTTTTTTGTGTTTTTTTTTTTTAATTTATTGGGGTGACAATTGTTAGTAAAATTACATAGTTTTCAGGTGTACAATTCTGTATTACATCATCTATAAATCCCATTGTGTGATCACCACCCAGAGTCAGTTCTCCTTCCATCACCATATATTTGAAAAACTCAGATTTTAAAAAGCATTTATCATACTGTATCTGAGACCTTTATAATTACCCTATGTCATTTAAATCGAGATGCAATATTAAGTAGATTCTAAAATCCTGCCACAATTCCACAATAAAAAACAAATGAAAATTGCAATCCAAAATTTAATTGTTTTTAACATGTTTGTTGAAAGAAAGAGAAATGGAGGATTGAAAACAATATCTATTTTTCTAGGGAGCTAAGATTCCCACTTAGTCAAAGAATATTTCAGAGCTGCGGAGTACTTCACAGGTTAAAAGTTATGCAGTAGCATGCCTTTAACCACAAATGTGAAGGATGAATTATAACCTCTTTCGGTTTAATCGCTCTGCCAATTGTCCTCCAGTCAGACACTTAAGGATGACTAAAACTTGTCTGTCTCCATATAAAATAGCAAGTGTATAGACATCAATGCGAGAAAGGCAATAAAATTTACACCTCTAGAAGGTGAGGAGGGAGTTGCAAAGTCTTGCAGTTTCTCCACCTGCCCCCTTAAGAAATTTATCTTTGCCTCTGAATTATCTAGTAGTTTTAGAAACTTAGTGAGCATAGAAATTATTTGGGGAGTTTATTAGAAATTCATATTCTTACACCCCACTCCTGCCAATTTTGATTTATTAATCCTGAGATGGAAGCCAAGAAATCTGCCTAAATAACAAACAATCTCAGATGATTCTGTTTGCTGATTACATTCTGAGAAACAGTGATCCAGGGAAAATCCATCCTGAATTTGCTCCTTTCACCCTCTCTTACAGTGTGATGATAGCAAAGATATTTTGTTCACTTTTCAAAATTCTAATAATGATTTAATGAACACTTACTTTATGCCAAGCACTGTACTAAGATTTTATATATATATATATATATATATATATATATGTATACATATATATATACATATATGTATGTATATATCTATATCTATATCTATATCTATATATATCTCAGTTTATCTAATTCTCATAATGACCCTGTGACATAATATCCCCCATTTTACAATGAGAAAATGGAAACTCACAGAAGTTAAGCAAATTGCTCAAAATTCCATACATACTTCTGATGTTCACTCAGTTAACCTCATTGTGGCTGGTCAGGCACCATAATAATTCACATCATTTAAAAACATCATTCCCACAAGTTCCTTTGTGCCAAAATATCTGCTATAGGTGGACAGATGAGACAGATTGGGAATAGCTGGTCACTGGGACCAGTGGCCATGGTCAAGCAATCAAAGAGAACCCCAGCTTCTATCTTAGAAAATGTGCTAAGATGAAATAAGAGTTTTATGCATTAACCACTATAGGGATAGTTTGCAATGTTGAACAGAAGGCTGAAGACTTCCAGTAATGGTGGTATAGCTGATATTGGACTAACTTTTCTGCTGATAACAGCTATAAATTCAGAATAACATATAAAATGAATGGAAGCACTGGACAGTGACCAAAAGCAGGAAGAAATGGGAGGAAATTTGGCCCATGAAATAGGGGAATCACATTAGCTGAGATTCACATTTCTATGTTTTTCATGGCATCCCTCAGTCCTCAAAATCTCCTGGATAAGACTAAAGCAGAAATCTTGAGTTTTATTGACCTGATGATTTAGAGGACAGAGATTTGACCTGACAGAACAACTGGGAATGAAGGAAATCCCAGAAAAAACCTTCAAGTAGGGAAGCCACAAAACCTGCATGCAAACACTCCACAAATCTGTGACTGACTTCTGAATTATAACACATGGGATAAGACTCTAAGGAGTCTAGCAGAGAAACAATAGCTGGAAAGCTGAAAAACTGAATAGAAGTTTTTACAATTGCCCAATGCAGAAGAGAAAAAGATTAGTGTTTGGGTATTTTCAGATTAGAAGGGTTTGGTAAATACCTCTGATTTTGCATTGTAATTCCATCAGGGCCACATCTTTGCATTAAATATCACATGCCTGTATTAGGGATTTATCCAAGGACAGAAGGCAAAAGTAAGATAGACTTGCCTTAATGCATAAAACCAAATCTCCAAAAGATCAAGGTGATCAATCTGTAATATAATTGCCTACGGATACAAAACTCAACATTCTTCAGATGAAGAAAAGAGAATACAGAATCTTTATAATGTATCATGCAGTGTACAATCAAAATTACTAGATATGTGAGGGGAACAAACAACACAAATATGTGAAAAATTCAGTCAATATAAAGAGACCTACAGATGATCCAGATGTTGTAATTAACAAATATTTCAAAATTACCTTGATAAATATGTTAAAGAATTTACAGGAAAAAATGGGTAAGTGATGGAGGAATAGGAGGATTCAACAGAGGTCCTTAAACTGTTAAAAAAGAAAAAGAAAAAAAAATTCTAGAACTAAAAAATACACTATCAAAAATTAAAAACTTATAATTTTGGCAGTAGATTGGAACTAACAGAAGAAAGAATCAGTAAAATTGAATACAAGACAATAGAATCACCCACATTGAACACAAAGTGAACAAAATTTGAAAAGAGAACCACAACCACTTGTGGGATGGTATCCAGCAGTCTAACATGAGTGTAATTTAAGTCTCAGATGGAGAGATGACAGACAATAGTACATACAAATTATTTGAGGAAATAGTGACCAAATATGGGAAAAAATTGGTCAGTATTTCTTCAGCCAACAAACCACATATTCAAGAAGTTCAGTAACCCCCTGCCCAGCAGTGTAAATACAAAGGAAGCCAAACATAGGCACATCATAGTCTTAATGCTGAAAAAAAGAAATAAAGAGAGAATTTTACAAGTAGCCAGAATTAAAAAAAAAACCCACAACACATTTATATACAAAGGAGGAGGAGGAGGATCAGAAGGAGGAGGAGGAAGAGGAGGAGGAGGAGGAGGAAGAGGAAGAGGAGGAGAGGTGGAGGAGGAGGAGGAGGAGGAGGAGGAGGAGGAGGAGAAAAAGAAGAAGAAGAAGGATGTCTAACTTCTCATAAGAAACAATGCAGGTCAGAAGACAATAGAAACAGAATGCTATGCTTCTGGTCAAGATGGTGGAGTAGGTAAATGCTGAGCTTGCCTCCTCTCATGACCACATCAAAATTGCAACTAAACTAGAGAATAACCATCATTAAAAATCACCTGAGTTCTAGCTGAACAGAAGTCCTACAACAAAGGATATACAGAAGCCATGACGAGACTGGTAGGAGGGGTAGAAATGTGGAACAGACTGGTCCCACACATATGTGGTAGTTGAAAATTGGGAGGGATATCTTGGTTGTGGAGGCCCCTACTAAGGAGCTCAAGTTCCCAGCCCCACACTAGGCTCCCCATCTCAGTGTCCCAGTGCCAAGAAGAGAAGTCTCTATAACGTCTGGTTGTGAAAACCAACAGAGATTGTGATTGAGATGGAGGGCTGCTGGAGTTCCAGGCACTCATCTTAGAGGGTCTATGCATGGACTAACTTGCTGACAGAATCACTCACTCTGAGCTCCAGCACTGGGGCAGCAGCACCAAAAGCACCAGGGACATACAGGGAGGAACTGAATTGGCTGGCTTCAGGGCAAGAGCTGGAGGGGCAGGCTTCTCTCAGACAGAAATTCAGGCAGAAGCCACTGTTCCTTTGTTGAGTCCTCCTACAATCCAGCATAAGGATGCAGGCAGGAACCATATGTGAGTCTCCATCAATCTGGCTAACACCACACCATTCGCCCCACCCTGATGATTCCCTGAGACATTGCCCCACTCAACTTGTCGGCCCATCAAAGCTCTCCACTGAATTTTCCATACCAATGGCTTGTCTTAGCTCATGCTGTGCAATTCCCTAAAATCTCTCAAAGGTTCATAAACCTCAAACAACCAGCATCTGGCCTTGGCCTGCTCTATACCTCTTGATGAACAGCCCCAAGCCCAGCAGCCATCCTCAGTTCACAACTAAGCCTCATCCAGACAACTCCAAGTGAAGCACAAGTGGTGGCCATCTGCAGATCACTTTGTAGCTAATACCAAGTGGCCCTGGGCAGGGCACAGGCAGTGGCTAAACTTGGCCTTCACCAAAGTACCTTCCAAGAGGCCTCAGAATCAACATACCCAGTGCCCACCTTCAGACAACACCACAGTACCACACAACCACCTCCACAAATGACATATCCAAAGAGCAGACTGGGAAGGCACCAGAGCCTTGCTAAAGCAAATCCCTATACCACATTTCCTCCACTGTAGTCACAGCCAGTCCTCAAAACTAATCACCCTGAGAGTCAATTCCTCCCATTGATGTGATGTGCAAACAGCAACCAAGGCTCAACTACAAGAGGAGGGCACACACAGCCCACACAAGGGACACACCTGGAGCACCTGGCTCAGGTGACCAGGAAGACTATACCACTGGGCCCTACAGAACACCTCCTATATAAGACCACACTACTGAGACTGAGAGGCATATGAACCCTACCTAATGCATGGAAACAAAACAGAGAGGCAGCCAAAATGAAGAGACAAAGAAACATGTCCCACAAATAAAAGAACAGAACAAAGCTCCAGAAAAAGTACTAAACAAAATGGAGACAGGCAATCCAGCAGATGCAGAGTTCAAAACACTGTTTATAAGGATGCTCAATTAGCTCAGGGAGAACTTCAAAAAAGAGATAGGAAACATAAAGATGGAGACAGAAAACATAAAGGGGCACCAGTCAGAAATTAAGAACACAATAACTGAAATGAAGAATACATTACAGGGAATAAACAGTAAATTACATAAAGTGGAAGATCGAATTGGCGATATTGGCAATTTGGAAGACAAAATAGCAAAAAACAAAACCAAAAAAAAAAACCCCCACCTAATCAGAAATGCAAAAAGAAAAAAGAATCAAAAAAAAAAAAAATTTGAGGGGAGTGTAAGGAGTCTTTGGGACAACATCAAGCATATCAACACTCACATCATAGGGTTACCAGAACCGGAAGAGAGAGAGCAAGGAACTGAAAACCTACTTGAGGAAACAATGATAGAAAACTTTTCTAACGTGGTGAAGAAAATAGACATAAAAGCCCAGGAAGCAGAGTCCCAAAAAAGTTGAACACAAACAGAATCACACTAAGACACATCATAATTAAAATTCCAAAGGTTAAAGATAAAGAAACAATCCTAAAAGCAGCAAGAAAAAAGGAGTTAGTTACATGTAAGAGAGCTCCCATGAGGTTGTCAGCTAATTCCTCAACAGAAACTTTGCTGGCCAGAAAGGATTGGCATGAACTATTCAGTGTTCAAAAGCAAGAAAATACACCCAAAATTTCTCTACGCAGCAAAACTATCATTGAGAATTGAGGAAGATAAAGAGCTTACAAGACAAGAAAATCCGAAAGGAGTTTATTACCACCAAACCAGTATTAAAAGAAATGTTAAACGGAGCTATTTAAGAAGGAGAAAAAAAACAACAGGTCAAAAATATGAATAAGAAAATGGTAATATCTACATATCTCCTAACAATTACTTCCAATATAAATGGATACAATGTTCCAATCAAAACACAGCATGGCTGGCACGTCATAGGAATGGCGGCAGCGGGGCGCACTTTTTGAGTTCTCCTCCAGATCTTATCAAAAATGGGACATCTATAACCCATTTAAGGACTCTCTGCTCATCACGCAGAACAGCTAAGAGACTCGTGCAAGGATTACTTGAAGGTGGGCAAATTGTGGAGCAGGGGAAGAGGGAAGGGAGCGGAGTGGAAACGCGGCCCACATCTTCAGCGGTTGAAACCCCAACAGCATCCTCAACAGCAGAGATGCAGAGGATCCCAGGACAGAACAAAGAACACAAAAGCCAGGAGGTGGGCTCTTTCCCTGTGTCCCACAGCTGATCTCTCCAGCTGAGGGGGCAGCCAGTTGGGCCCTAGGTCAGACACAGGACATAAACGCCATACCTGGGCCCCTCCCCCCACTCTTCCAATCCTACCACTGCCTTTCCAGAGATTTAAACTGGCCCCTGAACTGAGGAGTAGTGTCAGATTACAGAGGAGCCTTACTGCTCAGGCTCTGGGAAGACCTGTGTGCAGCTCTGACCAAGGGAAGAGGCTGGGAAAAGTGTGATTTTTGCTGGGCTAGGAGAGAAGAGACTCCTCCATCCTCAGCCCCCACCCTTTCTGGCCTGCCTAGGGCAGGGCAATTACAAGTGTGGAGGCACTCCCAGGGATCAGCAGTAGGTGGCAGACACAGCTATGGGCTTTCAGCAGCTCACAAATCTCCCGCCCGCCATACACACACACACACACACACACACACACACACACACACACACACACACAGAAGAAGTGCCCTGAGACTCAGGAAAACTGGACACAGGACTGGTGGTGCTACTCTCAGTGCGTATATGTGCAGGTAAGGGCAGAAACTGCACTGACTTTGTAGAAACTATCATCCACACCCCTCAGCCCCATGCATCTAAATCTGCAGTCCCAATGTCACTCTGGGCACCAGGTTACCAGCTCTGCCTGCACAATACACAGAGGACTCTTTGGTACAGCAGAGGACAACCTGGAGATTACTTGGTAGGCTTAAGCCAAGACTGGCACTGCTTTTTTGTTTTGTTTTGTCTTTATATCTTTGATAACTTTGCCTGTGTTGAGTGTGGGTTGTTGGTTGTTTTTACATGTGAATGTATTTGATTTTTTCTGTGCTATTGTTGTTGTTGTTGTGCTTGGGGATTTGCTTTGTTCTGAAATTGCCCTACCAGGGCCCAGCTTAAGAGGCACAAGATTCAACACACCCAGAGGCCAACTCCAGACCAAACAAGAGTACTACAAGATTTGACCTACAAGTGACAAACCCAGAGGAAATTCTCTACAGGCACAAGAGCCCATAGGGGCCAAACCACATTTAAGTGGTCAACCCTCACGCAACAGAACACCCTGCGGTTGGGAGAGCCAAGTCTCACAACTAGTCAGCCTAGGAGTTAACCCACCTACTCACAAGCGAAAAGCAATTAAAGATCTTCTTTAACAGGACAATATACACAGCACAAGAGTCACCTTTGGAGCATGAAGATTTTTAGTGCAAGTGAAGAACGAAGTACTGCAAGTCAAATATAAAGGACACATACTACATAAGATAACCCAGCAAGAACTAAGAACTCTAGGGGAGTTCTTACCTAATACATTGAAGCAAACACAGAGAGTCAGCCAAAATGGGGAAACAAAGAAACATGTCCCAAATAAAAGAACAAAAGAAACCTCCAGAAATGGAACCAAATGAAAACAGAGGTAACCAACTTATCAGAGACAGAGTTCAGAACACTGATGATAAGAATGTTTAAGGAGCTTAGAGACAACATAAAGAAGGATAGAGAAATTATAATAAGCAACCAGTTAGAACTAAAGAACCTAATTACTGAAATAAAGAACTCACTTGATAGAATTAACAGCAGGTTAGATGAAGCAGAGGATCGAATCAGCGACTTAGAAGACAAGTTAGCAGAGATCACCCAAAAAGGACAACGCAAAGAAAAAAGAATAAAAAACAATGAAAATGGTTTAAGAGACGAGACCTCTGGGATAACATCAAGTGCAGCAACATGCACATCATAGAAATACCAGAAAGTGAAGAGAGGAAGCAAGGGATTGAGAACATATTTGAAGTAATAATGTCCAAAAACTTACCTAAACTGATGAAGGAAACCAACATACAAGCCCAGGAACTGCAGAGAGTTCCAACCAGGGTAAACACAAACAGGTCCACACCAAGACACATTATAGTTAAAATGGCAAAGGTTAAAGACAAAGAGAGAATCCTAAAAGCAGCAAGAGAAAGACAGAGGGTTACATACAAGGGAACTCCCATAAGACTATCAAATGACTTTTCTACAGAAAAGTTGAAAGCCAGGAGGGAGTAGCAGGAGATACTCAAAGTGATGCAAAACAAAGGCCTACAACCTAGATTGCTTTATCCAGCAAGGCTATCATTTAAAGTTGATGGAGAGATAAAGAGCTTCCCAGAAAAGAATAAGCTAAAGGAATTTGTTACCACCAAGCCAGCATTACAAGAAATACTAAAAGGACTTCTGTAAATAAAAGAAAGATGAAAACACTCTAACTACAAACTTAAAAATGGCAATAACTATGTACCTATCAATAATCACTTTAAATGTAAATGGATTAAATGCTCCAATCAAGAGACATAGGGTGGCTGGGTGGATAAGAAAGTAAGACCCTTGTATATGCTGTATACTAGAGACTCACCTCAGATGTATGCACCCAACATAGGAGCACCTAAATACATGAAACAGGTATTGACTGACATAAAGACAGAGATCAACAGTAACACTATCATAGTAGGGGACTTCAACACACCTCTGACTACAAGGGACAGGTCTTCCAGACAGAAAATCAACATGGAAACAATGGCCTTAAATGACACATTGGACCACTTGGATTTAATCGATATTTTCAGAGCATTTCTCGCCAAAGCTGCAAAATACACGTTCTTCTCAAGCACACATGGAACATTTTCCAAGATAGACCATATGTTAGGCCACAAAACAAGTCTTGATAAATTTAAGAAAATTGAAATCATACCAATTGTCTTCTCTGACCACACTGCTATGAAATTAGAAATGAACTACAGGAAAAAAACTGGAAGACACACCAATTCATGGAGGCTGAATAACATATTACAAAATAATGAATGGGTCAAGCAGGAGATCAAGGAAAAAATCAAAAGATATCTCCAGACAAACGAAAATGAAAACAGGAAGAACCAAAATCTATGCGATGCCATGAAAGCAGTCCTAAGAGGGAAATTCATAGCATTGCAGGCCTACCTAAAGAAACAAGAAAAATCACTAATCAACCATTTATCTTCACACTTAAGGCATCTGGAAAAAGAACAGCAAAATAAGCCCAAATGGAGTACAAGGAAGGAGATAATAAAGATCAGAGCGGAAATAAATAAAATGGAAACCAGAAAAACAATACAAAAGATCAATGAATCCAAGAGTTGGTTCTTAGAAAAGATAAACAAAATCGACAAACGTTTAGCGAGACTCATTAAAAAAAAGAGAGAGAGGACACAAATTAATAAAATCACAAATGAAAGAGAAGTGACAACAGACACGGCAGAAATACAAAAAATTTTAAGAAATTACTATGAGCAACTATGTGCCAACAAATTTGACAATCTGGAAGAAATGGACAATTTTCTAGATGCATACAACCTTCCAAGGCTAACTCAAGAAGAAATGGAAAACCTGAATAGACTGATTACCACCAGGGAAATCGAATCAGTAATCAACAATCTCCCAACAAACAAAAGCCCTGGACTAGATGTCTTTACAGGTGAATTTACAATAAGTTCAAAAACAAATTATCACCTATTCTCCTCAAGCTCTTCCAAAAAATCCAGAAGGAGGGAAGGCTCCCCAAAACTTTTTTCAAAGCCACTATCACCCTGATCCCAAAATCAGACAAAGCCACCACAAAAAAAAAAGAAAAGAAAAGAAAAAAAGAAAACTACAGGCCTATATCTCTAATGAACATAGATTCAAAAATCCTCAACAAAATATTAGCAAACAGAATTCAGCAATACATTAAAAAGATCATAAACCATGATCAACTAGGATTCATCCCTGGTATGCAACGGTGGTTCAACACCCGCAAATCAATTAATGTGATACACCACATTAACAAAATGAAAAATAAAAATCACATGATCATATCAATAGATGCAGAAAAAGCATTTGACAAAATCCAGCAGCCATTTACGATAAAAACCCTTAAGAAAGTGGGAATAGAGGGATCATATCTCAACATAATAAAGGCCATATATGATAAACCCACAGCTAACATCATACTCAATAGGCAAAAGCTAAAACCATTCCCCTTAAGATCAGGAACAAGGCAAAGTTGCCCACTTTCTCCACTTCTACTCAACATAGTGCTGGAAGTTCTAGCCACAGCAATCAGACAAGAAAAACAAATAAAAGGCATCCAAATCGGTAAGGAGGAAGTAAAATGGTCATTATATGCAGAAGACATGATACTATATACAGAGAAACCTAAAGACTCCACCAAGAAACTGTTAGAGCTGATAGATGAATTCAGTAAAGTAGCAGGATACAAAATTAATATTCAGAAATCAGTTGCATATGTATATACCAATAATAAAACATCAGAAGGAGAAATTTAAAAAATAATCCCATTTACAATGCTTCAACGATTATAAAATACCTGTGAATAAATTTAACCAAACAAGTAAAAGATCTGTACTCAGAAAATTATAAGACACTGAAGCAAGAAATAAAAGAAGATACAAATAGATGGAAACACATACCATGTTCATGGATAGGAAGAATTAATATAGTTAAACTGTCCATACTGCCTAAGGCAATATACATATTCAACACAATTCTTATCAAACTACCAATGACGTTTTTCACAGAAATAGAACATATAATCCTAAAATTTATATGGGACCATAAACGACCCCAGAAAGCCTCAGCAATCTTGAGAAGTAAGAACAAAGTGGGAGGTATAACAATACCTGACATCAAATTATACTACAAGGCTACAGTAATCAAAACAGCATGGTACTGGCATAAAAACAGATACATAGATCAATGGAACAGAATAGAGAGTCCAGAAATAAATCTATGCCTATATGGCCACCTAATCTACGACAATGGAAGCAAGAATGTACGGTGGGGTAAACACAGTCCATTCAATAAATGGTGCTGGGAAACCTGGACAGACACATGCAAAAAAATGAATCTGGGCCACCTCCTTACACCAGATACAAAAATAAATTCAAAATGGCTTAAAGACTTAAATGTAAGATCTGAAACCATAAAATTCCTAGAAGAAAGTATAGGAAGAAACTTCACAAACATTACCCAGAGTAAGATTTTTACTGATATATCCCCTCGCGCGAGGGAAGTAAGAGAAAAAATAAACATGTGGGATTACATCAAACTTAAAAGTTTTTTCACAGCAAAGGAAACCATCAATAAAACAAAAAGGGACCCTACTGAATGGGAAAAGATATTTGCCAATGATATATCTGATAAGGGGTTAACATCCCAAATTTATAAAAGACTCACTCAACTCAACTCCAAAAAAACAAACATCCCAATTGAAAAATGGGCAGAGGACATGAAGAGACATTTTTCTAAAAAGGACATACAGATGGCAAACAGACATATGAAAAAATGCTCAAACTCATTAATCCTTAGAGACATGCAAATAAAAACCACAATGAGATACCACCTCACCCCAGTCAAAATGGCTATCATCAATAAATCAACAAACAAGAAGTGTTGGCGTGGATGTGGAGAAAAGGGAACCCTTGTGTACTCTTGGTGGGATTGCAGTTTGGTGCAGCCACTATGGAAAACAATATGGAGGTATCTCAAAAATCTGAAAATGGAATTACCTTATGATCCAGCAATTCCGCTCCTAGGTATCTATCCGGAAAAGTCCAAAACTCTAATTCAAAATACTTTATGCACTCCTATGTTTATTGCAGCACTATACACAATAGCCAAGACATGGAAACAACAGAAATGTCCATCAGTAGATGACTGGATTAAGAAACTGTGGTACATTTATACAATGGAGTATTGCGCAGCCATAAAGAAGAAAGAAATCTTACCATTTGCAACAACATGGATGGACCTAGAGAACATTATGTTAAGTGAAATAAGTCAGACAGAGAAAGACAAATACCATATGATCTCACTTAGATGTGGAATCTAAAGAAAAGAGTAAGTGAATGAACTAATCAGAAACAGTTTTGGAGACATAGAGGAAAAACTGAGGGTTGCTAGAGGGGCGGGGGGGTGGGGGTAAGGGGGAAAGTGAGGGGATTAGAAAACAGTCAGTAACCACAAGATGGTCACAGGGTTTTGGAAAATTAATTTGGGGGATGTAATCAATAATGTTGTAAAGATATTGTAGGGTATCCGATGGACACTTGTTGCATTAGGGAGACCACCTCAGGGATGATGTAGATGCCTGATCACTTCATTGTACACCTGAAGCTGAAGCTGAACAATAATGAATGTCATCTACAAGTTCGTATGTATGTTTGTGTGTGTGTGTGTGTGTGCGTGTGTGTGTGTGTGTGTATGTATATATGTGTATATGTATGTACTTACAAGAAGCGGAGTAAAGCATTACGAATAGAGACAGTGGAAATGTAATGGCTCTGTGCGATGTCAGAGGGATAGTGGATGGGGGGAGGGGGGTTCACACAGTGTGAGGGATATAAAAGATTAACATCTAAGTATTACTTTGTCTTGTGCACCTGAAACTAATAAAATAAATAAATTAATTAATTAATTAATTTAAAAAACTATCAAGATAAAACAAAAACAGAAACATTCTAAAAGAAGCTAAATTTCTTGTACGTGATATCAAATGTTAAAGAATTAAGTTACTCTAATTGACTGGCTGATGCCTAAAACTAACTCGATTCAAGAGAGTATGGTGTTGTTAAACCAAATAAGCAAAGATCAGTAAATAAAGTCCTCTGAGAATGTGAACTATTAGAAATGAGATTCTGAAATTTCCTTAGGTCCTCACAAATAAAATAAATATTTCCCCTATGACATCAGATTGGAGGAAGCTAACATTAGAATTTCAAATATATACAGAACTCCATTTGATAACTTAAGTCTCTCATATCAGAATCAGTTAAATTATGTTGAATAGAAACGTTTATGAGAACAAAGAAAAAAATATCAAATACATTCTTGGTTATGCATTAACCTTATTCCCAAGTATCCCTCCAAAAAAAGATTCTATCAACAGTAAGAATCTATCACATCTTCTAAATCTTGGCTCTCTTTTCATGCTACATACTTTCCCTGCGTGCTATTATCCATTTTCCATAGTGATCTCAACTATTTTTATATTGGTGACCCCTATCCAAATTCCTAGGCCATATATTTCTAGTGAATGCCAAACCTAAATAACCAATTTCTGTATGTTACTTCAGTTTGTAATATGCCACAGATACCTAAACGTATCTATAACTAACTATATCACTTTCACACCTGAATTACATTTTCCTTCTCTTATGTTCCTTACCTCAGAGAATGGAACCATCCATTATTCCACCCAGTCTCTTACACCAGAAAACTAGGTAATACATTCAACTTGCTTCTCTCTGTCATTCCCCAAAAGCAATTAATTCACCAAATTCTGTCATGTCTGAATTTTCTCGTGGATTCTGTCAAGTCCATATGCTACTTCCTTCCACTGTTACTCTACTTTCTACCACGACCATTACTCCAGATTACAACTACGTCCAAATCAGTCTTCCTAATGACCAGCCTTGTTTCCCTCAAGTTCATTAACTACATCACATAAACAGTGATCTATGTAAAATACAAATCTGATCATGAGCCCTGAGCAGCTTCAACAATACCCCACTGCTTATTACAGTTTATGGGGCCTTGCCATATTTGTCAGCATCACATGTGACCAGAGTGCTAGGTTCCCAAATATATACATCAAAACACTAATAATGGTTATATCTGGGTTTTCTACTTTTATTGTGTGTTGCTTTAGAAACAAGATATAACCTTTAAAAAACAAAGGTCCTTCTAGGAAAATATTTACAAAACTTACTGACTTGTCAATGTTCATTGGATCAACATCAGCCAAACTTGCACCCACTTTGACGCGTTCCCAGAGAATACCACTAGCTAAATCTTCTATTCTTAAGTTCATAGGCAAACACCTGAAATTCATAAAAATTCACGTAGGTAGCATTAAAAGTTTCACATTGTTAATGTCAAAATAAGTTTAAGTCTCTGACACATTTTTACCTCTCTCCTTTTTTATCATAACCCAGAAAATAACACCAAAGAATTTCATGTTTTTAAACTTTTTCTAAATTCTTTTCAGCAGACCAAAATTAAATTTATTCACTATATAAAGCAAACAAGATTATTAATCTATTTGTCCAAAAAGCCCAATCTATTCCAACTTAGAAAACTTAACCTATATTATATAAGTATAAACTTATCCCATATTATACAAGTATAAAATAAAAATAGATTGACTAAATGTACTATAATATATGGCATTAAATGAACTCAAGCTTTATTACATTTAAATTTACCTTCAGATATTATGTGGATATGTCTACTCAGCTTACCTGACTGAGGGAATATCTTTCCCTTTTATTCAAAGGAAACCAAATTTAGACCACATTTTAAGAACTAAGCTTTATCATCTTCTATGTAACTACCTTAAAATAGATCTTTACCTCAAATGCTATACTTATTATTTAATCTTATTATCCCTAAGAAAATATAATATACTTACTGTTTTAATTGTGGGTAAACACTATAAAAAAGATGACATAAACAGCCTCCAAAACGTATAGCTTCTATAATGAATAAAACTTCAATTCACTTACATTTCTGAATCCTAACTTCTCTTAAAAGCAGATACCAGAATAGTTCACATTAAATTCCTTTATTTAAACTTAGAAAAAAAACATAGCATGGCTGAATGGATAAGAAAACAAGACCCTTACATGTGTTGCCTGCAATTGACTCACTTCAGATTGAAAGATACATACAGACTGAAAGTAAAGAGATGCAAAAAGATATTTAATGAAAATGAATCCAAACAAACAAACAAAAAATTGGGGTAGCAATACTTATATCAGATAAAATAGATTTTAAAACAGAGTCTATAACAAGAGAACAAGAAGGACCCAGTAATCTCACTTCTGAGTATTTATCCAAAGAAACCCAAAATGCTACTTCAAGGGGACGTGTTCATCCATACGTTCATTGCAGCATTGTTTACAATGGCCAAGATGTGGAGGCAACCTGGTTGCCCATCAATAGATGAATGGATAAAGAAGCAGTGGTACATATATACAATAGAATATTACTTAGCCATAAAAAGAATGAAATCTTGTCAATAATATTGTAATAACTATGTATGGTTTCAGATAGCTATTAGATTTATTGTGGTGATACATGGGAAGGTTGTTGGGGGACAGGGTGAAAAAGGTGAAGGGATTAAGAAGTACAAAGTGGTAGTCACAAAGTAGTCATGGGGATGCAAAATACAGCGTAAGGAATATAGTCAGTAATATTGTAGTAACTGTGTACGAGGTTTGACAATTCAGTTTGCGAACTCATCCTAGAAAAAGTGCTACATACCTAATTGGTGAATATCACTATGGTCACCTTCTAAGTACTCCCCTTGGGAAGCTATGCACTGATGCCAGCACTAAGTTTACCCTTCAAAGCAATTTTGGGACTCTTTCTGGAATGGCTATCAGAGCTGTCATTGTATTACACTTGATGTTCTGAATATCATCAAAATCTCTTCCTTTCAATATTTTCTTTATCGTCAGGTAAAGAAAGAAGTCATTGGGGGCCAGATCAGGTGAGTAGGGAGGGTGTTCCAATACAGTTATTTGTTTACTGGCTAAAAACTCACTCACAGACAGTGCCATGTGAGCTGGTGCATTGCCGCGAGGCAAGAGCCATGAATTATTGGTGAAAAGTTCAGGTCATTTTTGTCTAACTTTTTTATTCAGCCTTTTCAGCACTTTCAAATAGTAAACGTGGTTAACTGTTTGTCTAGTTGATACAAATTCATAATGAATAATCCCTCTAGTATCAAAAAAGGTTAGCAACATCGTTTTGACTCTTGATTTGGACTGACGGAACATTTTTGGTCATGGAGAATTTACTGACTTCCATTGTGCACTTTGACACTATGTTTCAGGGTCATATCAGTACACCCATGCAGTGATAACCTGGCCTAAAATATCATCTTGCTTCTCCAAGAGGACTTGGCAAAGTTCGATTGTCCTTTGCTTTTGTTCATCGGTGTGCTCCTTCAGAAGCATTTTTGCACACACCTTTCTCATGCCAAGATTTTTCAGTTAAGATTTTCCTAACTGTTTCTCTATTGATATTTATTTGGTCTGCTATGCTTCTCACAGTCAGCCAACTATTTTGACGCACAATTAGATGGATTTTTGCAATGTTTTCATCAGTTCTGCTCGTTACAGGCTGCCTTGACCTCTCTTCACCAGTGACACGTTCTCTCCCCTCAGAAAAAATGTTTAATCCATTTGTACACTGCCGTTTTCTTCATGACATTCTCCCCATAAACTTGCACTAACATGTTCCTGATTTCACTTCCACTCTTGCCAAGTTTAAAAAGAAATGTAATGTTTGTTCATTTCTGTAATTCAAGCTCAGACATTCTCTCAACAGCACAGAAAATCACGCAACAATAATGAACACCACTCAGCAAGACACTGCCACACAACAACATGAACACAGCTGTGAGACACTGATAAACTAAGGTTATGAAACCTTACTGAGCTGTTTGTACAGTGCTGCCAATGTAAGTACACGATGGCAAGTTCACAAACCTAATTATCAGATCTTTTGTGGTGTAAGATGGGTACTAAATTTATCAGGGTGATCACTTTGTAAGTGATAGAAATGTCTAATCACTATATTGTACACCTGAAACTAATATACTATTCTATGTCAACTGTAATTGAAAATAAAAAATATTTTTAAAAAAGAAACAGAATCCTCCAAAATTCTAAGCCTTAAAGTAAAAGGAGTGAAGTTCTGATGGTAACATTTCTGGTAGTTTGGCAGTCAGGATAGAATAAAACATTCTTTTGTGGGAATCTTTTGCATGCCTCTTCAAATTCTTTTGGAGAACAATAGGTAGCCATTGTAGTTTCTTGAGTAGGTAACATTATAAAATTAAAACTGGGGGGGGGGGAAGAAATATTCGTGGTTAGGTACAGGATGGAATAGAAGGGAAAGAAACAAGAGGTAGAAAAATGCAAATTTAGTGAAGAAAGTGATGTCACAATCTAGGTAGGAGGTTGTTTGTTCATCAAGGTTCACAAACACTGAAAAACTGTGTCATTAAACAAGGCCAAGGCCCCAGGTGACAGACCCAGGAACCTGATTTGTCTGGATGTTGGTAATGGCTCCCACTCTAAGATCCATTCTCATACTCATCAAACTCATGGAACTAAACAATAGACTCAAGAAACTGCTGACTCATCCATTTACTATGAGAAATACAGATGTCAAGAGTAACAGAAGACTCAAAGTGGCAGATCAGCACATTGCCTCTCCGTGTGGAAGGCCAGAGACCTCAATCATTATGGACTCAGAGCAAGAGAATTTAGATGATCCTGAGGAATATTCACCTGAAGCAGCCTGAGTTTCCTTACCCAGTACAGAGAGTCTTGCTGATGATGCTCTACTTGCCACTCTATTTGGCTCAGATTCCCTCTCACTATACTGTGCTTACAAGGACCCTGATGGTGTGGGACTCCCTTCCAACCACTATGAAAGCTCTTGTGTTCCTCCAAAGTGTTAACAATGCAAGTTGGGTTGCTGTCCAATCTTGTTGGTCTGAGAGTCATGTTGCCTCTTCAAGCAAATAATTCTCCCCTTTGATGTACTGCATATTATTTTTAAACTTTAACTCTCAAACGGAAATCTCATTTCAACGTTTTAAATTTCTAAGTTGGCATCTCATGTGGCCTACAGGAGTGAGAGTAATGTAGATCTGCATGACAGTGGATATAGGAACAATGGAGAAGAGGGAGCAAAAGAAGCTGTTAGCAGAACTAAATGCATAATACAGAATCAGATATGGGTTAATCAAGAGAAACAAGACAGAGAACCGATTTTTAGAAACAAAAAAATTGTTTTTGCCTGCACCAAAATCCTACTCAAGACCAAAATACCTTACCTTCCAATAACAATGGGAAAACATTCGTGGAATAGGAATGAAGTGTGAACTGAAGCTCTATCACCTCAGGTCTTGTAAATCCTCTGCAAATTCCAGGAAGTACTCAAGTTGCTCACCATCCTCATGACAGAGAACACCGACTAAAGGTGAGAGAAGCCTATAGATTCTGTTGGAGTAAAGACAGTTGAGGCAAGGTAGGGATATATGCAGATTAATGTCCTTGGGAACATACAACATGATATATAGATGATATATTACAGAATTGTACACTTGAAAACTATGTAACTTTACTAACAATTGTCACCCCAATAAACATTAATTAAAAAAATCCTTTGGAGGCTAAGAGCTGTCTCCCAAGGGGACTTTTATCAAAGGGTTAGTTATTACCTAGGTTTAACTAGGTCAGAATAAACTGTTTTGATATTCATTTTAAACAATTCTAAGAGCATATATTTCCAGATTGCATATACTGCTTTTGTATCTCTTGTTCATTTACATCCAACTCTGAAATGATTATTTGTACTTTACAGATGAGGATATAGAGGCTCAGAGAGGTTAAGTAATTTCCCCAATACTAATTTGTGTTTCCCAAGTAAAAGTTAGTGGCAGAGCCAAGCACCTGAACCACAGCAATCTACCTCCAGTACTCAAGCTCCTACCAACTATGCCACACCTCTCTCACACTGCGCCAGGCCCAACACCTCAGACTCATAAACCTCAAGCCTACCTGGAGCAACAAGAAAAGCACTAAGGAAATGCTAAAGAAGAGTGACTGTAATATGTATCAAACTTAAAATCTTCTGCACAGCAAAAGAAACCATCGACAAAATAAAGAGGCAACCAACGGAACGGGAGAAGATTTTTGCAAACAGTGCCTCTGATAAGGGGCTAATATCCAAAATATACAAGGAACTCATACAACTCAATAACAAAAATCAAACAACCCAGTTGAAAAATGGTCACAGGACATGAAGAGACATTTCTCAAAGGGGACATAAAAATGGCAAATAGACATATGAAAAAATGCTCAACATCACTAATCATCAGAGAAATGCAAATAAAAACCACAATGAGCTATCACCTCACCCAAGTTAGAATGGCTCTCGTCAACAAGACAAATAGTAACAAGTGTTGGAGAGACTGTGGAGAAAAAGGAACCTTCATACACTGTTGGTGAGAATGCAGATTGGTGCAGCCACTATGGAAGGCAGTGTGGAGGTTCCTCAAAATATTACAAATAGAATTACCATATGACCCAGCAATCCCTCTGCTGGGTATGTACACAAAAAATCTGAAAACATTTATCCATAAAGACACGTGTGCTCCAATGTTCATTGCAGCTTTATTTACGGTGGCCAAGACATGGCAACAGCCAAAATGTCCTTCAATAGATGAATGGATAAAGAAGTTGTGGTATATATACATAATGGAATACTATTCGGCAGTAAGAAAAGATGAAATAGGACCATTTGTGACAACATGGATGAATCTTGGGAATATAATGCTAAGTGAAATAAGTCAGACAGCAAAAGCAGAGAACCATATGATTTCCCTGATTGTGGTATATAAACCAAAAACAAAAAAAAAAAAAAACAAGACAAACAAATGAGAAACAAAAACTCATAGACCCAGACAATAGTTTAGTGGTTACCAGAGGGTAAGGGGGGTGGGGGTGGGAGATGAAGGTAAGGGGGATCAAATATATGGTGATGGAAGGAGAACTGACTCTGGGTGGTGAACACACAATGGGATTTATAGATGATGTAATACAGAATTGTACACCTGAAATCTATGTAATTTTACTAACAATTGTCACCCCAATAAACTTTAATTTAAAAAAAAGAGGCAGTGTCTAGTTTGGTCAGAGGCCTTTTTGCTAAGTGAACCAAATGGTCTCTTCCTCCAGAACTGACTCCCTGACCAATTCCATCTCACTATGTGTCCTGTACCTAGCATGGCCAGAGCCAGGCTATATGCCGGAGCAGTGGAGGAAAGATGAAGCTTGTCTGTCTTTCACATTTTGTTAGCTTGTTGATATGAGGTTCCTGAACCACTAAGATAAAGTTCTTTTTTCTAAGCACACCTAACTTGCCAGATGCTAGCATTAGAGCTGAACAGATGTTTTCCCTCGAGAATCTGTTTCCAATACCTTCTGATAAAGAATCACCTTCAAAGAATAAACAAATATACATATGTGTAAGCTCCAGCAAGACAAAGCCATCTATTTCAGATCACAGACAACAAATGCTCAGTGCTTTGGGAAATAGATATCAGACAGGTTGGAAGTCACTCAAGGATTTATTTTCCAGAGTCATTTCTATTTCTTTATTTTTTTTACTGTCCTTTCCTGCTTCCAGCAATTGCACTTTGAAATATTAATTCTGGATTTTACTATTTATTTCCCCCAATGTAGTTTGTATCAAACTGACAGTAGACATTTTTATAAACTGAGGATGCTAAATGTGCTTATTTAACATATTTCTGAAGTGCTTGAATTTAAACCAGAGGGAAAGTGGGTAACCAGTATATCACAATGTTTCTTTTTCTAAACACTTTGTAAGTTTTTCTATTGGTTTATTCTTTTATTGTCTTTTCTAAATGGCCAAATTATTCCCAGAGGTGCCAAGATGTTCATGCAATTCCTGTCAATGTTTACAAATGGTTATAACTTATCAAGCTTATCTGTCTCAGAAGCATATTGGAGAGTCACTAACATCATTTTATTGAATAATGACATTTCATTCTTCACTTACATTGTCCATTCAGTTGATATTTACATGTAAATAATTCGTAGTGTCGTATGCTTCTATGAATAAGGAAAAGGCAAGTGGGATGTATGTATTATATACTCAATCTTAAATTTAATTTAGCTATGTGTGGTAGGCTAAATAAAGGTCCCAAAACATAGGTCCACATCCCAATCCCAAAACCTGTCATTATTACCTTATACAGCAGACTTTGCAGATGCAATTAGGTTATACATATTAAAATGGGGAGATTATTCTGGATTATCCTCAGGTATCCTTATAAGAGAGAGTCACAGGGAAACTTGACACACATTGAAAAGGAGAAGGTAATATGACCAAAAAGGCAGATAATGGAGTGATGAGAGCACAAGCCAAGGAAGGCTGGCAGCCATCAGAAGCTAGAAGAGGCAAGGAATGAATTCTTCCCTAGAATCCCCAGAAGGAGCATGGCCCAAATGGCACCTTGATTTCAGAGCAGTGAAACTGATTTTGGACTTCTGGCCTACAGAAATGCGTGAGAATAGATTTCTATTGTTTTAAGCCACTAATTTTGTGGTAATTTGTTACAGCATCTACAGGAAAATACTACATTATGTGTGTTTATTTAATTTATTGGGGTGACTATTGTTAGTAAAATTACATAGATTTCAGGTGTACAATTCTGTATTACATCATCTATAAATCCCATTGTGTGTTCACCACCCAGAGTCACTTCTCCTTCCATCACTATATATTTGATCCCCCTTACCCTTATCTCACACCCCCCTTACCCTCTGGTAACCACTAACTATTGTCTGTGTCTATGAGTGTCTGTTTCTCATTTGTTTGTCTTTCTCTTTTGTTCTTTTTGGTTTACATGCCACATATCAGTGAAATCATACAGTTCTCTGCTTTTTCTGTCTGACTTATTTTGCTCAGCATTATACTCTCAAGATCCATCCATGTTGTCACAAATGTTCCTATATCATCTTTTCTTACCGCCGAATAGTATTCCATTGTGTATATATACCACAACTTCTTTATCCATTCATCTATCGAAGGACATTTTGGTTGTTTCCATGTCTTGGACACAGTAAACAAAGCTGCAATGAACATTGGAGCACACGTGTCTTTATGGATAAAAGTTTTCAGATTTTTGGGTAGATACCCAAGAGAGGCATTGCTGGGTCATATGGTAATTCTATTCGTAATTTTTTGAGGAACCTCCAGACTGCCTTCCATAACGGCTGCAACAGTCTGCATTCCCACCAACATTTTACGAGGGTTCTTTTTCTCCACAGCCTCTCCAACACTTGTTACTATTTGTTTTGTTGATGATAGCCATTCTGACTGGGGTGAGGTGATATCTCATTGTGGTTTTGATTTGCATTTCCCTAATGAATAGTGATGTTGAGCATTTTTTCATATGTCTATTTGCCATTTGTATGTCCTCTTTGGACAAATGCCTCTTCAGGACCTCTGCCCATTTCCTTTTTCTTTTTTTTTAATTTGTTTTTTAAATTTATTGGGGTAACAATTGTTAGGAAAATTACATAGATTTCAGGTGTACAATTCTGCATTATATCATCTATAAATCCCATTGTGTGTTCACCACCCAGAGTCAGTTCTCCTTCCATCACCATATATTTGATCACCTTTACCCTCATCTCCCACCCCCCACCCCCCTTACCCTCTGGTAACCACTAAACTATTGTCTGTGTCTATGAGTTTCTGTTTCTCATTTGTTTGTCTTATTCTTTTGTTGTTTTTGGTTTATATACCACATATCAGTGAAATCACATGGCTCAATGCTTTTTCTGTCCAATTTATTTCGCTCAGGATTACACTCTCAAGATCCATCCACGTTGTCACAAATGTTCCTATATCATCTTTTCTTACCACCGAATATTTTCAACTGTGTTGTTTGTTTTTTGTTGTTGAGTTGCATGAGTTCCTTGTATATTTTGTATATTAGCACATTATCGAAGGCACTGTTTGCAAAAATCTCCCATTCAGTTGGTTTCCTCTTTATATTGTCGATGGTTTCCTTTGCTGTGCAGAAGCTTTTAAGTTTCATATACTCCCATTCGTTGATTTTAGCTTTTACTTCCATTGACTTTGGAGTCAAATTCATAAAATAGTTTTTGAACCGAAGGTCCATAAGTTTAGTACCTATGTTTTCTTCCATGCAGTTTATTGTGTCAGGTCTTATGCATAATTCTTTGTTCCATTTTCAATTAATTTTGGTACATGGTGACAGATAGCAATCCAGTTTCATTCTTTTGCACGTGGCAAGCCAATTCTCACAGCACCATTTATTGAAGAGGCTGTCTTTTATCCATTGCATGTTTTTTGCTTCTTTGTCAAAAATTATCTGTCCATATTTATGTGGTTTTATTTCTAGGTTCTCAATTAGGATTCTATTCTATTAGTCTATGTGTCTGTTTTTCTACCAATACCATGCTATTTTGATTATTGTAGCCCTGTAGTACAAGCTAAAGTCAGGGAGTGTGATACCTCCAGTACTGCTATTTTTTCTTAAGATTGCTTTGGCTATCCGGGGTCTTTTGTGGTTCCAAACAAATCTGATGATTTTTTGTTCTATTTCTTTAAAACCTGCCATTGGGATTTTGATGGGGATTGCATTAAATCTGTATATTGCTTTGGGTAATATGGCCATTTTAACTATGTTGATTCTTCCAATCCATGAGCACGGAATGTCTTTCCATTTCTTTGTGTCTTCTTCAATTTCTTTTAAAAATGTCTTATAGTTTTCAGTATATAGGTATTTCACATCCTTGGTTAAGTTTATTCATAGGTATTTTATTCTTTTTGCTGCAATTGTAAAATGAATTGTTTTTTGTATTTCTTTTTCTGAGATTTCACTGTTAGTATATAGGAATGAAATGGACTTTTGTACGTTGATTTTATAGTCGGCAACTTTACTATATTCGTTGATTGTTTCTAATAGCTTTTTGGTAGAGTCTTTAGGGTTTTCTAAATATAGCATCATGTCATCTACAAAGAGTGATAATTTAACTTCTTCATTCCCAATTTGGATGCCTTTAATTTCTTTTTTCTTTCCTAATTGCTCTGGCAAGGACTTCCAACACTATGTTGAAAAGCAGAGGTGATAGGGGACAGCCCTGTCCTGTCCCTGAAAGTAGAGCAAGGGCTTCAGTTTTTCACCATTAATTATGAGATTAGCTAAGGGTTTGTCATATATGGCCTTTATTATGTTAAGGTATTTTCATACTATACCTATTTTATTAAGTGTTTTAATCATAAATGGAAGTTGTATCTTGTCAAATGCTTTTTCTGCATCAATTGATATAATCATATGATTTTTGTCCTTTATTTTGTTTATGTGATTTATCACATTGATGGATTTGCGGATGTTGAACCATCCTTGTGCCCCAGGGATGAACCCCACTTGGTCATGATGAATACTCTTTTTAATGCATTGTTTTATTGGATTTGCTAGAATTTTGTTTAGGATTTTTGCATCTGTATTCATCAGAGATGTTTGTCTGTAGTTTTCTTTTTTTGTGCTGTCCTTACCAGGTTTTGGTATCAGGGTAATGTTGGCCTCATAAAATGAGTTAGGGAGTACTGTCTCTTCTTCAGTTTTTTGGAAGAGTTTGAGCAGGATTGCTATTAGATCCTCTTTGAAGGTTTGGTAGAATTCACTAGTGAAGCCATCTGGTCCCGGACTTTTGCTTTTGAGAAGGTTTCGGATGACTGATTCAATGTCGTTATTCGTGATCGGTCTATTTAGATTCTCCAGTTCTTCATGGTTCAGCCGAGGAAGGCTATATGTTTCTAAGAACTTGTCCATTTCTTCCAGGTTATTGAATTTGGTGGCATATAGCCCTTCATACTATTCTTGGATGATCCTTTGTATTTCTGTGGTGTCCGTGATAACTTCCCCTTTTTCATTTCTGATTCTGTTAATTAGTGTCTTCTCTCTTTTATCTTAGTAAGTCTAGTCAAGGGTTTGTCAATTTTGTTAATCTTTTCAAAGAATCAGCTTTTTGTCACATCAACTCTTTCTATTGCCTTTTTGTTCTCTAATTCATTTAGTTCTGCTCTGATTTTTGTTATTTTCTTTCTTCTGCTGACCTTGGGTTTCATTTGTTCTTCTTTTTCTAGTTCTTTAAGGTGGAACATGAAGCTGTTTATTTGAGATTTTTCTTGTTTCTTGTGATAGGCCGGTAATGATATAAATGTCCCTCTTAAAACTGGTTTCATGGCAAATAGACATATGAAAAAATGCTCAACATCACTAATCATCAGAGAAATGCAAATCAAAACCACAATGAAATTTCACCTCACCCCAGTCAGAATGGCTATCATCAACAAGACAAATAGTAACAAATGTTGGAGAGGCTGTGGGGAAAAAGGAACCCTCATACACTGTTGGTGGGAATGCAGACTGTTGCAGCCATTATGGAAGGCAGTGTGGAGGTTCCTCAAAAAATTACGAATAGAATTGCCATATGACCCAGCAATCCCTCTCCTGGGTATCTGCCCAAAAAATCTGAAAACATTTAGAGATAAAACTGGTTTCGCTGCATCCCCAAAATTTTGGTAGGATGTATTTTCATTGTCATTTGTTTGTATGTATATTTTGATAACTCCTCTAATTTCTTCTATGACCCGGTCGTTCTTTAAAAGTATGTTGTTTAATCTCCATGTATTTGTGTTTTTTCCTGCTTTCTTTTTGCAGTTGATATTCAATTTCAAAACCTTGTGTCAGAGAATATGGTTGGTATTGATTTCAATCTTCTAAAATTTTCTGAGGCCGATTTTGTGTCCCAATATATGGTCTATGAGAATTTTCCATGTACACTAGAAAAAATGCATAGTCTGATGTTTTAGGATGAAATGCTCTATATATGTCAATTATGTCCATTTCATCTACTGTGTCATTTAGGGCTGCTATTTCATTATTTATTTTTTGTTTGGATGATGTATCCATAGCTGTGAATGATGTATTTAAGTCTCCTAGTATAATTGTGTTTTGGTCAATTTCTCCCTTTAGTTCTGTTAGAGTTTCTTGGTATATTTTGGTGCTCCCTGATTGGGAGCATAAACATTGATGACTGTTTTGTCTTCTTGTTGTATACTCCCCTGTACCATTATGAAATGTATAGACAATGGCTTTGTGTCTTGTTATCTTTTTCATGCTGAAGTGTGTTTCATCTGATATCAGAATAGCTACACATGATTTTCTCTGGATACCGTTTGTTTGAAGTGTCAATTTCCACCCTTTCACTTTAAGTCTGTGCTTGTCCTTGTACCTGAGATATGTCTCTTGGAGACAGCATATGGTTGGGTTTAGTGTTTTGATCCGGTCTGCTACTCTTTGCCTATTTATTGGTGAGTTCAGTTCATTTACATTTAGGGTGATTATTGATATGTGAGGATTTCCTGTCATTCTATCTTTAGTTTTCTGGTAAGGCTGTGTCTCCATTGTTTCATTGCCTTTCTGTTGTTGTCTATTACATCTGTGTGGTGGTATTCTTTGATGTTTCCCTCTGTTTCTTCTTTTATTACAGTATATATTTCAGTTCCGGATTTTTTTTTGAGTGGTTACCCTTAAGTTTACGGAAAGGGAAGTTTGATATTTAGAGTGTTCTATTTTCTTCAGCGTGCTTACTTTCTCCATTCCCATATTCCAGTTCAGGCCTTTACTCTCCCCCTTTTTTTGTTTTGTTTGCCACAAATTTTCCCTGTTGGTGGTGGTCGAATAGCCTCCTTTAGTGTTTCTTGTAGTGCAGGTAGTGTATCAGAAAATTCCCTCAGCTTCTGTATGTCTGAAAAGGTCTTTATTCATCCTTCGTATCTAAAGGATATCTTTGCTGGATATATTATTCTTGGCTCATAATTTCTGTCTTTCAATAGTTTGAATATTTATGTCCACCCCCTCCTGGCTTGTCGAGATTATGCCAAAAAATCTGATGATATTGTAGTGGGCTTTCCTTTGTAGTTTACCATCTTCTTTTCCCTGGCTGCTTTGAGAATTCTTTCTTTGTCGTTGATTTTAAACAGCTTCAATACAATGTGCCTTGGAGAAGGCCTGTTGCGATTGAGGTAATTAGGTGTTCTATTTGCTTCTTGGATTTGAGGATCCTGTTCTGTCCACAAGTTTGGGAAGTTCTCATCAACAATTTGTTTGAATATATTCTCTGTTCCCTTCTCTCTTTCTTCTCCTTCTGGTATGCGCATTATTCTTATATTGCTCTTTCTGATGGAGTCACAAAGTTCTTGTAGAGCTCTTTCATTTCTTTTAAGTCTCAAGTCTCTTTCTTCTTCCCTCTGTGTAATTTCCAGGTTTCTATCTTCTATGTCACTGATTCTTTCCTCCATCTGGTCATCTCTACTACCTTAGCTGGCTAAATCGTTCTTAATTTCTTCTATTGAGTTTTTAATCTGCAGAAATTCTATCTGGGTTTTTTTTAAAAAATTTCAATCTGTTTTGTAAAATGCTCATGTTGTTCTTTGATTGTGTTTCTGAATTCATTAAACTCCGTTTCTGTGTTTTCTTGCATCTCGTTGAGTTTTTTTCAGAACCACAATCTTGAATTCTCTGTCCTTTAAGTCACATATTTCCATATATTTAAGCTCCTTTTCTGGAGACTTTTCACTTTCTTTCTGAGCTGTCTTGTTGCTTTGGTTATGCCTGATAAACCTAGTACCTATCAGGCACCACACCTACTTAATACAATATTATTGACTATATTTCTATGCTACACCCTACATCCCCAATTTGTTCTTCTTAATCCCTTCCCCTTCCACCCATCCTTATCCCCCCTCCCATCTTAAATATGTCCTTCTAAGATTCCTTGTGATACTGGTGATGAACTCCTTCAGCTTTTTCTTGTCTGTGAAGCTGCTTATCTGTCTTTCAATTCTAAATGACAGCCTGCCTTGCTGGGTAGAGCCATGTTGGTTGTATGTCATTGCTTTTCATCACTTGGAATGTTTCTGCCACTCCCTTCTTGCCTGCAAAGTTTCTGTTGAGAAATCAGCTGACAGTCTTATGGGGGCTCCCTTGTATGTAACTAACTGCTTTTCTCTTGTTGCTTTTAAGATTCTCTTTCTGTGTTTAACATTTGGCATTTTAATTATGATGTGTCTTGGTGTTGGCCTCTTTGGGTTTATCTTGTTGGGGACTCTCTGTGCTTCCAGGCTTTATATGTCCATTTCCTTTACCAGGTTAGGGAAGTTTTCTGTCATTATTTCTTCAAGTAGGGTTTCAATTCCTTGTTTTCTCTCTTCTCCTTCTGGTACCCCTATAATGCAAATGTTGGTGTGCTTGATATTGTCCTGGAAGCCCCTTAAACTCTCCTCAATTTTTTGGACTCTTTTTTCTTTTTGCTCTTCTGGTTTGGTGTTTTCTACTACCTTATCCTCTACATCACTGGTTGGATCCTCTGCTTCAGCTAATCTATTGTTGATTCCCTGTAATATATTCTTCATTTCCATTATTGTATCCTTTATTTCTGACTGGTTCTTTTTATGGTTTCCATCTCCATTTTTATGCTTCCTATCTCTCTGTTGAAGTTCTCCCTGAGATCATTGAGCATTCTCATAACGAGTGTTTGGAACTCTGCACCTGATAGATGTTTACCTCCATTTCACTTAGTTATTTTTCTGGAGCTTTTTCTGTTCTTTTACTTGGGACATGTTTCCTTGTATCCCCATTTTGGCTGTCTCCCTGTGTTTGTTTCTATGCATTATGTAGGGCTGCTATGTCCTCCGGTCTTAGTAGAATGGCTTTATATAGTAGGTGCGCTGTGGGGGTCAATGGCACAGTTTTTCTGGTCACCTGAGCCACACACTCCAGGTGTGTCCCTTGAGTGAGTTGTATGCGCCTTCTTCTTGTAGTTGAGCCTTGGTTGATAATTGGACATCAATGGGAGAGTCTGACCCTTGGGCTCACTTGTTGTGAGGACTGGCCTTGACTACAATGGAAGAGTTGTGCATGCGATGACCATACAGAGCAGGATCTGCCTCAGCAGGACTCTGGTGCCTGCCCAATCCGCCCCTTGGGTGTGTTGTACTTGGAGGCAGCTGGGTGATGCTCCAGCTCATTTTGAAGCTGATCACTGGGGGCAATAGCCCCAGGACCACCTTGGAGGGGATCCGCTGTAGATCTATTTCAGCCACAACCTGTGCACCACCTGGGGCTACCCAGCAGGAGCCAGAAAAAAATCTGCAGATGGTTGCTCCCTGTGTTGTGTTTGAAAGTGCCTTGAGAGTCAAAGCCGCGAACCAAGGCTGGTTGCTGCTAGTGCCGGCTAAGGGATGCTTAGCCAGTTATACAGGACATGCTCAAGCCAGAAGCTGCTTGTCTGGGTTCCACAAACCTTTGAGAGACCATAGGAAAGTCTGCAGCTTGAGCCAAGGCAGGCGGTCTGAATGAAAAAGCCACTGAAAGCAGCTTGGGTGTGCCCAAAAGTTGGGAGGGGCCAGGTCTCAAATTACCAGGGCTTGGCAAACTAACAGCAGAGACTCAGAAATGGCAGCCACCTGTGTTGGCACACTGGGAAGGGGGAGGCCTCAACAAAGAAAGAATGGCCTCCACCAGCACCCCCATCCAGGAGAAAGCCACCTCTTTAGCCCCCATTCCAAGCCAGAAAACTCAATTCCCCACCATTTGTCCCTACCACCTTTCTAGCTGCTGTTGCAGCACTGAAGCTCAGAGTGAGTGATTCCATTGGTGGGTAAGTCCGTACACAGTCCCTTTAAAAGGAATGCCTGGGAGTGCAGCTGCATTCAGTCCCACTCAGTCAAAATCACCGCTGGTTTTCACAACCAAAAATTATGGGGACTTCTCTCCCAGGCACTGGAACCCTGGGCTGGGGTGGGGCTGGTATCTCTCACTGCTTTAAGGACCCCCACAGCCAAAATAACCCTCCCAATCTTTAATAGTCACACATGGGTGTGGAACCAGCCTGTTCCACAATTCTGACCTTCCTACCAGTCTGGAGGTGGCTTCTTCTGCAAGTCCTTAGTTGAAAGGCTTCAGTTCAGCTTGATTTTAGGCAATTCTCAATAACAGTTGCTTTTTTAGATTAGTTGTAATTTTGATGTGGTTGTGAGAGAAGGTAAACAACAGCATTTACCTACTGCACCATCTTGGTTGTCTCTCCCCCACTATAAGAGCCTTTTTAACCTATATATATTGAATTATAATGTACAGTGGAGATTTGAAGGACTTTTTCTTTTTTCTAGCAAGAGAAAAGCCAAAATCACTTTAGTATCACCCAAGGTGGTGTCCTCCCCTTAAGAGGTGTCCAGAAGCTCAGAGACCAGAGAAAAATGGGTATTACTATCCAATTTTCAGGCTGTGGATTTCCCAGGGAACAAAGTGGAACCATAGTACAGGCCTCATTAGGTAGTTGATTTCTAAAGCAGTTATGACCCTCTAGGGGTCAATTAGAACCTTGTGGAGGGTAGGAATATGAACACGTGTAAAGTGTGAACAACCATTATAGGGTGCACTTGATTGGCTTCTCATTGTGATAATGGCACGGTCCCCTCAGAAAGACCCATGACATACATTTCTAGAATCTGGTCATCATGGTCTCATTGCATCAGTGAACAAGCACCCTCTGTGGATTGTGCAGGATAAGTGTTTAACAACATATTATGACTTCTAGAAGCACATGTGGTAGTAGACTAAGCAGGCCCAGCTCTCTACCCACTTGGGTATGAAAGCCAGGCTGACTCCCATTTGGCCTGTGTAAGCCCTTGCATTACCAGAGTATTTGGGTGGGTTGGGAGGAGGGAGATGAAGAGTCTTGAGAGTGAGAGAGAGAAAATGAACTTCCAAGGAATGCGGTCATGAGCAGTTAAACAGAAATATACAAAATATATGTCTATATTTATTGCATGTTTGTATAGTATAGCATGTGTTACAACTACCGACAGAATCAATGAATTCCATTGAGGTTAACAGTTGTTGAAATAGTATAATATTAGGGGAAAATTCATTCTAATTGCCAGGAAGATCCCTGGAAATGTATTTATTTAGTAATAGAATAGGGAAAGGGGGTGACTTTTCATACTAGCATTGACAGTAATATCTTGATAACCCTTACCAATCTCATAAAATTTATATGTGCCTCTCTAGATCACTCACTGCCTTCCTGGGTAAGGGGTTCCAGGCATCTTTGTCATCTATTTGTAAAATACAAATTATCTACAAAGCAAGGGGTGATGAATTGGGAACTTTCTGTAAAGCTAACCCTGAATTTTCTGGCCAGCCAACTTGCTAACAACAGTTGGTGGGAACACGGAAGGAAGTTGCTCAGCATCCTTACATTTGGCAATTCTTTGCTCCTCTCCAGATGTTCCTCATTCTCTGTGCTACCAGCTCAGGCATGTTTATTCCATAAGTGTTGAACAAGACAGAGCCCAACAGAGAAAACTGAACCTATGAGAGGTAGGATGTGAAGGGGTATGTGATGTGCATAACATAGAGTTTTCAGTAAGGTCCAGATACAATTATTAACAACACCAAGAGTACGCTTTTTTCCAAAGGAACCCTAAGAATCATAGAGTAGCCAGTCAGGTTCCTGCCTTTACAAGAAAATATGTTTAATAATAAAATAGCAAGGAGCTCATAAACATCCATTCTTCCTTACACTGCATATCAGCAATTCATGCATAACGAGTTTACAGAATTAATCAAATGTGTTTACCTAAGGTCATCTCGGTTCTCTTCTATTGTATTCACTTTTGTTGGTTTTTAACCTGACTTTACTGTAAAAATATTTTAACCCATCTTTGAATATTAATACAAATTCGATAAAGGGACAAAACTAGATAAACCATGAACAGGGAAGCTGTAATCCTGAATAATATATAAACTAAAATATAAACATTATAACTCAAAAAGCAACTGGCTCAAAGGAGAGGTGGTTCTGAGAAGTTTGGGTTCTCATTTGCAATCAAGAGAATACCCATACTACAGCAGAAAAAGACAGAGGAAGCTTTTGGAACCCATACTTTATCAGGATCTGGGAAGTCCTATCTTACAGATGTGGACATCTCCATCCAAGTGAATAACCCTAGTCCTCATGGCATAACAAGGCTGGTCTGGGTTTAGCTGCTGTGGAATGGTTCTTGCTGGATTTACTGTGGGAATGGAAAAGTTTCCAATTATGAATATGGTCACTACAGACAAATTTTGTCACAAGCAACCAGAAGATAAGATCTCTATCATGAGCCAAGAAGTTCTGACATCTAGAGAGGCTGAAAAAATCCTCATTTTGAGAACCATACTGCAGATAACTATGAGGCTACCTAACCCTACCCCAATCCTAAATTTGACAATGTAAATAAGCCCCTTTATTTGGAAGGAAACCTCATACTATTTGAATCTCTTTGCCTTTGAGGTCATGATTGATGGGTATAAAAGAGCCACATCTTTGTATTATCCATAGGGTTTTCTTGACCTAAGAGTAAGTCCCTCTCTACTTAGGACTCTTAGAAGTTGTGTTTTGCAAGATTGGTGTGTGTGTTTTGCTAAACATTATGGGGTTAAGTGGCTCTTGAGAGGATGGAGGTTCCTCAAAGACTCTTCAATCAGAAATACTCACCTTTTCTCATATATGCCTCCAAGAGTTGTAGACCTTAGTGGGTTCCAAAAAAAAAAGCCACTAAAAAAGCAGCAGAAGTCAGAGAAGTGGGATTGTGGGGTCATCGAGGACTAAAGAAGAATAAAAATACAGGAGCGAGTGGTGGTGGAATCATACCAAGATATTGCTAAAGCCAGATCCATACAACCAGAAGATGTCAGGTTACCTGTAAGCTTGAAGGGAACATAGGACTTAGCTCATATAAGAGCTCTCAGCTGAAAGAAACATCACAGCTCAGTAGTAACATGGTAAATCATCATCATCATCATCATCATCAATTTCATAATTTTATGTCTCAAGCACTGTTCTAAGTACTTTACACATAATGATTCATTTAATTCTTACAAGATGCCTATGAAGTAAACCCTAGAATTATTCCCATTTTACAAATGAGGAAACTGAGCTAAGAAGTGGTTAAATAAGTAACTCAGTTGGTAAATGTTTACATGTACATTTTATTCAATACTCAACAAATGGCTGTTGAAGTACCACAGCACTGGGGCATGAAATGGAGTGGGGATGTAGGCTATATAGTTTAATTAACAGCATCCTTCTAAAAGAAAAAGGGTTTTTCTTATCAATATTACTGACTATATTGAAACCTAAGGTATCCACAGTGTCTGAGCATTCCACTTGTCTAGTAGCTATTCAGTCAACAAGTATTTGATTATTTACAATGAAAATACACTATGGTGAACCTGAAGATATTGTACCCTGATACAAACAGATGACCATAATTGTCTATCTCTGTCTGAGTGATCATGAAAATAGTCATGACTAGTTTCAAAGCCAAGATATTACAGAGTCTGGCCATTATTAAGAGCAAGAATTGCCCCTCAACTGCTAATGGAAACTTTAATGATTTCCTCAGATTCTTTCAAGCATTCACTGATTTGGTTCTTAATATCAATTTTATAAGAGCATGTAACTAATAAAAACTGAAGGCTAGCATAAAAGCCTAGCATTGACGGGGCTTATGAGTTTGAGAGTACCAGTTACTTTGGGATTTATGAATCGATGACACTTTTTTTAATTCATATTGAAACATTAAAATTTTGAGCAGGTCAACAAAAGATCATGTAGAAAAAAAATCTGAGAGTGATATCATCAGAAAGGCAATGTGAGGTGAGCCTCTGGAAATCTCCCCTGGAATTCAAAACAAATTGAACAACTATAACTCCAAAAAGGACTCCCTGCACAGCAGACAGGCAAAACGGAGAGGCTTACTACTGAATTCACCTAAAGGTGGGCAAATTGCACAAACGGGGGAGGAGGGAATGGGAGAAGTGCGGAGACGTGGCTGCGTGGGAGCAGGACGCAGACCTAGCTCAGTGCTTTGAGCTTCCTGCATCCCGGAGCTACCACAGCTGTCTGAGAGGGAAGAACTTGGACTGCTAGGGCTATAGTTATAGCCCACAGGGCTGAGGGGACAGCATATAACACGGCTGAACCCAACACTCAGAGCAGAGACTTTGGAGCAAAGACTAAGGGAAGAAAACTGAAAACAGTGGTTTAAGCCCTCATTTCCGAGCAGATAACGGAAGCCTTACGCACTGAGACTAGCCAACCCTTCCCTACCGTGCAAGGTCTCGCCCCACCCCCACATGCCCAGTGCTAGAAGTGGAAGAGTAGCAGTGTCAAATCAAAAGAACAGAATATTTGCAGTTCTGAGAACTGTGGTCCGCAGACACAGATTTGCAGCCCAACTAGTTCTGCCAAAGAGGAGGGAGCTATGGAAGCAGGATTGACTGTGGTGGTGGTTGCTGCGATTGCTCTGGGCCACCTCTCACAACCCACCCTGCCCCTGTCCCCACCTATCTGGGCAGATCCCTGAAGGAGTAAACAGAACTGCTGAAACACATTGGCTCTGAATCTCGTGCAGGAAAACCTTTGGAACTTCAAAACCTCTCCGCATACCCACAGGGATGCAGTGCACTATGACCCAGGCGAACTGTGCCTGGGTTTCACAGAGGAGAAGCCCGCCTTCCAGGGAATCCCCCCATTGTGTGAGAAGCTGGAATAGTGCAGAGGAAACATAACAATACAGTGTGAGAGAGAGAACAAGGCAGCAGTCAGAGAGAAAATAAAACATTCTACCAACAGGTGCTGGAAAACAAAAGATCTCTTCCTATCAACTTGTTGCAGAACTCACACTTGCAGATGTCAAGGAAGAGAAATAAAAAATCATTAATTGCCATTAATAACGAAGGCAACAAGAGAGCTCAGAAAGAAAGTGAAAAGTGCCAGAAAATGAACTTAAACATATGGAAATGTGTGACTTAGTTGACAGAGAATTCAAGATTGCAGTTCTGAAAAAACTCAATGAGATGCAAGAAAGCACAGAGAGGCAGTTTAATGAACTCAGAAACACAATCGAAGAACACCATGACCACTTTACTAAAGAGATTGAAATTTTAAGAAAAGAACGAAACAGAATTTCTGGAGATTAAGACCTCAATAGAAGAAATTAAGAACAAAATAACCAGCTTAGGTAGTAGACTTGACTAGATAGAGGAAATAATCAGTGACATCAAAGATAGAAAACTGGAAATGACACGGATGAAAGAAAAAAGAAACTAGAGACTCAAAAGAAATTAAATAACTCTACAGGAACTTTCTGACTCCGTCAGAAAGAGCAGTATGAGAACAATGGGCATACCAGAAGGAGAAGAAAGAGAGAAGGGAACAGAGAGTATATTCAAATAAATAGGTGACGAGAACTTCCCAAATTTGTGGAAAGAACAGTATTCGCAAATCCAAGAAGCAAATAGAACACCTAACTACCTAAACCAAAACAGGCTTTCTCCAAGGCACATTGTATCGAAGCTGTCAAAAATCAAACACAAAGAAAGAATCCTCAATGCAGCCAGGGAAAAGTAGATGGTAACCTACAAAGGAAAGCCCATTAGATTATCACCACATTTTTCAGCAGAAACTCTACAAGCCAGGAGGGAGTGGAACCAAATATTCAAACTATTGAAAGAGAGAAATTAGAAGCCAGCAATAATATATCCAGCAAGTATATCCTTTAGATATGAAGGAGGAATAAAGACCTTTTCAGACATACAGAAGCTGAGGGAATTTTCTGATACACTACCTGCACTACAAGAAATACTAAAGGAGGCTGTTCGAACACCATCAACAGGGACAATTTGTGGCAAACTAAACATAAAAAGGGGGAGAGTAAAGGACTGAACTGGAATTTTGGAATGGAGAAAGTAAGCATGCTAAAGAAAATGGAATACTCTACATATATAATAAGCTTTCTTTTACATTCTTATGGGTAAACACTCAAAAAAAAAATCCAGAGCTACATTATATACTGCAATAAAAGAAGAAACAGAGGGAAACATCATAGAATACCACCACACAGAAATAATAGACAACAACAAAAAGGCAAAGAAACAATTGACACACCGTCTTACCAGAAAACTAAAGAAAGAATGATAGGAAATTCTCACATATCAATAATCACACTAAATGTAAATGGACTGAACCCACCAATAAAAGGGCACAGAGTACTAGTTTGGATCAAAACACTAAAGCCAACCATATGGTGTCTCCAAGAGACACATCTCAGCTACAAGGACAAGCATAAACTCAAAGTGAAAGGGTGGAAACTGACACTCCAAGCAAAAGGTATCCAGAGAAAACCAGGTATAGTCATACTGATATCAGATGACACAGACTTCAGGGCGATAAAGGTAATAAGAGACAAAGACAGACATTTCATAATGGTAAAGGGCACTATACAACAAAAAGATGTAACAGTCATCAATATTTATGCCCCCAATCAGGGAGCACTGAAATACACCAAGCGACTACGAACAGAACTGAAGGGAGAAATTGGCAAAAACACAATCATACTAGGAGACCGAAATACATCATTGACAGATTTGGATAGATCATCCAAACAGAAAATAAATAATGAATAGCAGCCCTAAATGACACATTAGATGAAATGGACATAATTGACATACACAGAGCTCTTCATACTAAAACATCAGACTATACATTTTTTTTTTAGTGTACATGGAACATTCTCAAGGACAGACCATATATTGGGACATAAAACTAACTTCAGCAAATTTAAGAAGATTGAAATCATACCAAGTATATTCTCTGATCACAAGGCATTGAAATTGGATATCAACTGCAAAAAAAAAAGCAGGAAAAACCACAAACACCTGGAGATTAAATAACATACATTTAAAGAACGACTGGGTCAAACTAGAAATCAGAGGTGAAATCAAAACATACATAGAAACAAATGACAATGAATATACATCCTAACAAAATTTTTGGGATGCAGGAAATGACACCCAAGGTCAGCAGAAGAAAGGAAATAACAAAAATTAGAGTAGAACTAAATGAACTAGAGAACAGAAAGACAATAGAAAAAATTAATGTGACAAAGAGCTGGTTCTTAGAAAAGATTAACAAAATTGACAAACCCTTCGCTAGGCTCACTAAGATAAAAAGACAGAAGACAATCGTAAATAAAATCAGAAATGAAAAAGAGGACGTTATCACGGATACGACAGAAATACAAAAGATCATCCAAGAATACTATGAAGGACTATATGCCACCAAATTCAATAACCTAGAAGAAATGGACAAGTTATTAGAAACGTATAGCCTTCCTAGGCTGAACCATGAAGAACTGGAAAATCTAAACAGACCGATCACCAGTAACGAAATTGAATCAGTCATCCAAAACCTTCCAAAAGCAAAAGTCCTGGACCAGATGGCTTCACTAGTGAATTCTACCAAACCTTCAAAGAGGATCTAATACCAATCCTGCTTAAAGCCTTCCAAAAAATTGAAGAAGAGACAGTACTCCCTAACTCTTTTTATGAGTCCAACATTACCCTGATACCAAAACCTGGTAAGGACAACAAAAAAAGAAAACTGCAGACCAGTATATCTGATGAATACAGATGCAAAAATCCTAAACAAAATTCTGGCAAATCGAATGCAACAATGCACTAAAAGGATTATTCATCATGAACAAGTGGGTTTCATCCCAGGGGCACAAGGATGGTTCAACATCCGCAAATCCATCAATGTGATACATCACATAGACAAAATAAAGGACAAAAATCATATGATTATATCAATTGATGCAGAAAGTGCATTTGACAAGATACAACATCCATTTATGATTAAAACACTTAATAAAATAGATATAGAAGGAAAACACCTTAATATAATAAAGGCCATATATGACAAACCTTCAGCTAATCTCAAGATTAACGATGAAAAACTGAAGCCGTTTGCTTGGCGTTCAGGAACACGACAGGGCTGTCCCCTATCACCTCTACTTTTCAACATAGTGTTGGAAATTCTTCCCAGAGCAATTAGGCAAGAGAAAGTAATAAAAGGCATCCAAATTGGGAATGAAGAAGTTAAATTGTCACTCTTTGCAGATGACATGATGCTATATATAGAAAACCCTAAAGACTTCACCAAAAAATTATTAGAAACAATCAACAAATACAGTAATGTGGCTGGCTACAAAATCAACATACAAAAGTCCATTACATTCCTATATATTAACAATGAAATCTGAGAAAAAGAAATACAACAAACAATTCCTTTTGCAATTGCAGCAAAAATAATAAAATACGTAGGAACAAACTAACCATGGATGTGAAAGACCTACATGCTGAAAACCATAAGACACTTTTAAAAGAAATTGAAGAAGACACAAAGAAATGGAAAGACATTACATGCTCATGAATTGGAAGAATCAACATAGTTAAAATGGCCAAAGAAATATATAGATTTATGCTACCTCCATCAAAATCCCAATGGCATTTTTTAAAGAAATAGAATGAAAAATCGTAAGATTTGTTTTGAACCACAAAAGAACCAGAATAGCCAAAGCAATGTTAAGAAAAAAGAATAATGCTGGAGGTATCACACTCCCTGACTTTAGCTTGTACTACGGGCTACAATAATCAAAACAGCATGGTCTGGCAGCAAAACAGACACATGGACCAATGGAGTAGAATTGAGAACTCAGAAATAAAACCACACAAATATGGACGGATAATTTTTGACAAAGAAGCAAAAAACATACAATGGAGCAAAGACAGCCTCTTCAATAAGTGGTACTGGCAAAATTGGAAAGCCGTGCAAAAGAATGAACTGGACTGCTATCTGCCATCGTGTACCAAAGTTAATTCAAAATGGATCAAAGACTTTAGGATAAGACCGGAAACAAGAAACTGCACAGAAGAAAACATAGGTACGAAACTTACGGACCTTGGGTTCAAAGAGCATTTTATGAATTTGTCTCCAAAGGCAAAGGAAGTAAAAGTTAAAATAAATGAATGGGACTGTATCAAACTTAATAGCTTCTACACAGCAAAAGAAACCATTTGCAAAATAAAGAGGCAACCAACTGAATGGGAGAAGATTTTTGCAAATAGTGCCTCCAATCAGGGGCTAATATCCAAAATATAAAAGGAACTCATGCAACTCAACAACAAAAAAACAAACAACCCAATAGAAAAACGGGCAGAGGACCTGAAGAGACATTTCTCCAAAGAGGACATACAAATGGCAAATAGACATATGAAAAAATTCTCAACATCAATAATCATCAGAGAAACGCAAAGAAAAATCACAAAGTGTTGGAGAGGCTGTGGAGATAAAGGAACCCTCATACACTGTTGGTGGGAATGCAGACTGGTGCAGCCGTTATGGAAGGCAGTGTGGAGGTTCCTCAAAAAATTACGAATAGAATTACCATATGACCGAGCAATCCCTCTCTTAGGTATCTACCAAAAAAAAATCTGAAAACATTTATCCATAAAGAGATGTGTGCTCCAATGTTCATTGCAGCTTTGTTTATGGTGGCCAAGACATGGAAACAACCAAAATGTCCTTTGGTAGATGAATGGATAAAGAAGTTGTGGTATCTATACACAATGGAGTACTATTTGGCGGTAAGAAAAGATGATATAGGAACATTTGTGACAGCATGGATGGATCTTGAGAGTATGATACTAAGCGAAATATGTCAGACAGGAAAAGCAGAGAATCATATGATTTCACTGATATGTGGTATGTAATCCAAAAACAACAAAAGAACAAGACAAACAAGTGGGAAACAAAAACTCATAGACACAGACAATAGTTTAGTGGTTACCAGAGGGTAAGGGGGTGGGGGGTGGGAGATAAGGGTAAGGGGGATCAAATATATGGTGATGGAAGGAGAAGTGACTCTGGGTGGTGAACACACAATGGGATTTATAGATGATGTAATACAGAATTGTACACCTGAAATGTATGTAATTTTACTAACAATAGTCACCCCAATAAATTAAACAACAAAATTTAGAGAAAATCTAAAATTTTGGCTAAAATTAAAAAAAAAAATACTGATCATACCTTGTGTTGGCAAGGCTGCAAAGCAACTGAAACTCTATGTTGCTGGTGCGAATGCATAATGACATAGCCAATCTGAAAAACAGTTTGGCAATTTCTCTTAAATTTAAAAATGCACTTACCATATGAGCCAGCAATCCCACCGTTAGGTATTTATGTTAGAGAATTGAAACTTATGTTCACACAAAATCTTGTATATGAACATTTATAGCAGAATTATTTGTAGTCGTCAAAATCTGGAAACAACCCAAATATCCCTCATTAAGTGAATGAATAAACACATTGTTGTAGCTGCAATAATAAGGAACAAACTATTGATAGCTGCAGTGACATGAATGAATCTCAAATATATTATGCTTATTAAAAGAAACCAGTCTCAAAAGGTTACATACTATGCTTACATTCATATGGTATTCTCTAAAAGTCTAAATTATAGGGTTGGGGAACCCATCATGATTCCCAGAGATTATGGGTAAGAGAATTGTTTGACTGCAAAGATATAGCAGTAGGGAATTTTGGGGAGTGTTGTAGTTGTTCTATATCCCATTAGCGGTG